>NC_066328.1:13445351-14922851 GCF_022539315.1 Serinus canaria
TTACCTTAAACTAATTATAGAAAATCTACCAGTGCTTTGCTGCTGAGCTCTCTCCCAACTCCAGGCTGTGCCGGACCAGGCACATTTGCAGGCTGAAAAGTCAGAGGTCAAGGTAAACGCACATACCAACATAATGAGTGGCTCTAATTTTAAATAGTGTTTATGTAAGCCCCAGAAGGACTGCGGAAGGTATTTTCTCAGGCTCATTTCCACTCCCAGGGTATAGTTTGAGGCACAGATCATCAGCACATAAAGGATGCTGACGCAGGAGCTGCTCTTGCAGATGGCACTGAGAGCCACCGTCCCCAGCACTCCTGGGGAGAGCAGCGCTGTGCTGCCCTCCCATCACTCACTCTGTTAACAGCTAATTCCCTCTCACCCAGACACAGACACTCCAAGGATCTTTACAGACACCCACAGAGTCAGAGCTGCTTTGGAGCAGAAAGTCCCTAACCCAGCAGGTGGGATGGGAAAGAAGATTTCCTTTGAATTTGTCCTGTTGGGTTTCAGCCCCCGAGGACCAGGGGTGATGTAAAGCTGAGCTTCCTGACATCTCAAAAGCATCTTTAAAAATAAACAAACAAGGGAAAAAAAAAGTGAAGAAATAAAAACAAACCCAACCATCCTTTCAAGTCTCACCGTTGGGAACTGTTTCAAAGGTTTGCTGGTGCAGTAGGAATAACCAGGCGTGCACCATTTGCCAGAAATTATCCAATCCTTTATAGGGCACAGGTAATCCCAGGGGAACAAAAAGCATCAGGCGGTGTTAACAAAGCCTCCCCATGAGGGATGTCACCCCAAAACAGGTGAGGGATGCTGGGAGAGCAAATCCTGGGAAGAATTCAGGCACTTGCAGAAGGTCAGGTATGCCAGGGCAGAGCCAGGGACAAGGATGGCTCCCATCCCTCCCAGCAGCCTCCTGCCAGGGGGCTGGCTTGAATAAGGGGAAGAGCACACCCACAAAAACAGCAATGAGCTCAAACAGTGCCCTGCCAACACCAGGCCCCTCTCCCCACCCTTCCCCTGTGGACACACAGCCCCTCCCGAGGCCACTTCAGTTACGGCTGGGTCACCATCACAGCCAGGGAGTGGAGAAGGGGACGAGCTGCTTTGCCATGAGTGTCCCATTTGGGGCTGGAAAGGAGCTTTTGATAGGCATGTTTGGGATAGACCACTAAATTAATTATTTCACCTGACCCCTAAGCAGAGCTGCTGTCTAACCATGGGGACAGTCTGATTTTCATGAAATACTTCATTCCCTCTGCTCAGAGACAAGCCCATATACCAGCTGGCTGTCCCATCCCAGCACACACTGCCTGATGACCCCACATCTCCCAGGAATGGCAGCAGCTCCCCTGGTCAATGCTGCAGTGCAGGCACTGCCCCAGCCTGGGATGTGCTCACTGTTCCACACATCCCATGGGAAGGCCTCACGTGCCCCACAATGCACAGAACACACAGGCTGGAAACTCTGCTTGAAAACAGAGCCTTTGAACTGACTCCAGGTGGAAAGGGAACAGTGTTATCCTTCTCATCCCCCTGGATGGGGAAGGAGATGGTGCATGGTTGGGGACAATCAGAGGATGGCAGGATGTCACAGCCACAGTACCACCAGCTCTGGATGAGACTGTGCAAGGGACAAGGATGTGACATCCCAGTGTACAGCAAGGAATTTGGGGATGGGCACTTCAGGCAGAGTCTCTGACAAGCAGAGGCATTGGCACAGCCACCTCTGGGGCTCACAGCCACACCCGGGCTCTGTGCAGCAGCCAGATAACACCAGGCAGCCCCGGGAGGATGTCACCGCCCAGCCACATTCCAGATGTATTTTTAGGTTACCTGCACAACCTCGAGGGCTGGAAAAAACGTTTGATTTTGTCCCTGTGTGTCAGCCTGCTCTTGCCCAGCCCCGTGACAATGGAACACAAGGGCTCCACTCCCACATGTGACCAGAGGCCAGACTCCCCTCAGGAAGCTGAGAAGCCCCTCTGGCTGACACTGACACGGTGACATTACAGGACACACCACACAGGTGCCCAGAGTTGCAATGCTTTGCGCCAGAGCTTGTGCAAAACCCCTGTGCAAAGGTGGTGACAGTCACAGGGACAGCTATTCAGAGCAGGCACTGAGCTGGGGTGCAGGCAGAGCATCCTCTGGGATGGACACTGCCTCCTTTGCATCCTTCACTTCAACTGGATTTCCCCCCCAAAAAAGCAGTGGCTGAGGCTGCACCTCTTCAGAGCTCAGCTTTGTGCTGAGACAGAGATCTGGAAGGAATCCCAGCCCTGATGCCCTGGGATTGTCAGGGGAAGGCAAAGGTGACAATGCTTAGAGAAAAGCAAAGAACACACTAGAAGAAAAAAAAAGCCAGAAGCATCATCCATCACCTGTGCCCCTCTCCTTGCCAGCAGGTACCAGCATCACTCCTTCCTTTGATTTCTCACTCCATAGGCTAAGCCATGAAAAAATAAAATCTGCTTGGAATTGATGTGACTGGCTAGTGACAGTTTCCTGATGGGAGAAAAAACTCAAACTGTCCTTGGAATAGATCAGCTTGACAGGAGGCACAGTGGGAAAGGGAATAGTTTGACTTTGTAATTGTCAGCAGTAACTCAACTCCAGCATCAATAGACACTTTTTCTACCCAAACTGGCATCATTCAAGTACTTCCAGGTGTCCTTGTAAACTCATCAAGAGAGCAAAGTATTCCCTTCTCTGCTTCTTAAAAAAAAGAAAAACTAGGGAAAAAAATATTTCTACCATCCTCCCTCCAATTTGCTTTGGGCAGGGATAGAGTGATGTCATCTCTGCAGATGATGTAAGAGAGCAGACACCTGCTATGAAAATGGAATTTATGGAGGGGAAAAAAAAGTCCCTTCACGTTCCCAGCTGCCTGCTCGGGGAGAGAGGCAGAAACAAGAGACTGACCCAGGTGCTTCCCTGGCTCTCAGACTTTAGGCAGGACTTTAAGAGCAGCATCTGCACTGGGGAACAGCCAAGCAGCTGCTCAGAGGGTTCACAGTGACATTATTCCCCAGGGACCTGGAATGCTTCCCACTCCCAGGGTGCCACCACAGCTCGGGTGGACAAAGCCTGTGTTCCCTCAGAGGAAAACTCCTGACCTCCAGCACTGAGCCAGCACCACATCTCTGAGGTGTGGGAGCAGAGGAAACCTTGGATTATTCCCTTTGGAGCAGGGTGCTGTTCCAGCAGCTCACAGAAAGC
This sequence comes from Serinus canaria, assembly GCF_022539315.1. NCBI lineage: Eukaryota > Metazoa > Chordata > Aves > Passeriformes > Fringillidae > Serinus > Serinus canaria. The sequence continues at coordinate 13,448,577 of NC_066328.1, forward strand.
AGCAGGTGAGTGCTGCAGTAAAATTCCCTGCACTTCCTGCTGTCCCACACCAAATTTTTGCTGGTTTTGGTACATATTCAGTGCCAACCCTCTTCCCTGCCTCTCTCACCCATCCCTCCTCTGCTCCAGGGAATCAGGCAGGAGACACAAGTACAAAGAGCTCAGCCCCAACAAGCTGGACCTGCAGCCTCTTTTCCTGGCATTAACCACACCATGTACCTCCTGCCCTCCCTCCCACCACTGCTCCTCTGCCCCACAGGACAGACTGCATCCACATTCCCAGAACAAACCCCACATCCAGCTGGTCCATGAGAAATCACCTGTGAACCATCCTCTCCTTTCCCTCACACTCCCTGCTGCAAAACTTAAAAAATGCCCCCCAGATAAAGGCTGGAGCACCAGCACACTGCCAGCCCCACTGCCCAGCATCACCCTGCACTGCCTCCTCTCCACAGGCTCTTATCAAAGGCTGGACCAGGTCTGTGTGGGGAAAACACTTATTTACTGGATGGATTTGCTCAGTACCCACAGGGCACCTTTGATTCATGATGAGGAAAAGCTCCAGAGGAAACGTGCCCACAGTTCAGCAGTGCTTTGCCACCACAGCTGCTCCTCTGGGTGGGATTGATCTTCTTTCCCCTCCTTCTGTCACTCTCTCATATCCACCCTATCACACTGCACTTGTTCCAGGGTTCAGGGAAGGGAGAGCTGCAGGTTTTTCCTGGTAAAGGCAGATTAAAGAGCTGCCTCTCCATCCCAGGAAGGCAGAGGTCTCCACAGCCGGGCTGGTCCCGACGCATCCGGCTCACATCCCAGCTCAAGAGCTCGCAGTGACTCAGCCCAGCCCAGCCTGCAGCTGTCTTGGGGCACAATCAGGGCTTCCAAGAACCATTTCCATTTGAGTAAGAGAAAATCAATTTTTAAGAATCCCCTTTCTCTCAGAAGAGCGAGCCTCACATCCGTGTTCTGGGGAAAGCGGCAGCGCTCTCTCTGCAGGGTGATGTGTGGACAGGAGCTGGAAGGAGATGTGTGAAACATCAAACCTGCCTGAGATCAAGGGAAACAAACCCTGGCTCCTGTCCCTGGGATGCTTACACATGGTTTCCCTCACGGAGCTGAGGCTGTAAAACCCCATGGGGAAACCCACAGTTACCAAACACAAAACCCTTTGTGGATCCAGAATTAAGGGGAAACTCTCGCAGGTACCTGGAATGTACACAGAAACATCACACCTACAGGGGAGCTGCTGGAGGAAAAGCTGAGTGCTTTTCAAGCACCTTAGCACAGCACACACAAGGCTGATAAGAATTAGAAATTCACCCACAATTTCTGCTTGGTTATTTCTGGAGGCAGCTCCTCCAGCCCTCGCTTCACTCTCATCACCCTTCAAGAAACCAGGCAGGGACAAGTGTAATTAATACCTGCAAAAAGCTGCTCTTGGGTAAGAAAGCAGCATCAGCAGAGCACAAGAGGCAGCCCTGCAGGTATCCTGGGCTCTGAGGACAACCCCAACCCTGGCTGGCACCAGCCATCCTCTGGCACCTGGTGCTCAAAGCCAAACAATTGCAGGGATCAAGCAAAAACCTGAGGGAAACAGGCTGCAGATGCTAACAGAGAGTGAACACAGGGAGCTGTACAAGCAGATCATCTGAAACACCCACCACATCCCTCTTTTTAGCAGCTTTAACCAGTGTGCAGCTGCTTCGAGACTTAAGGAAAACGGGTGCTGCCAAAGAGAGACAAGAGCTTGGCACAGGGGCTGGTCAGGTCCAGGCTGGTCCTAAAGCAGCATCACCACCCACCAGCACCTTCACCCCTCTTTCTGCACAATTACATCTTTTTTTTCTTTTCCTGACCACCACAGGGGAGGCAGTCAGCACCAGGATTTGGCAGAGGGTGGAGGATTTTAGTTCTGGGGACACCAGGGAAACCTCAGAAGTCAGCTGAGCACACGTGCACACACACAGGTGTCTCCCACTGCCCTGCCCTGTGCCAGCAGGGATTTTCTGGGGGTTTTACAAACAGGCACGTGGGGCTGGGCCTGTCACCTACCCCCAAGCACCTTTCAGAGGTGTTTGGAAGATGACAAAGAGCAGCCAAAGCCACGAATCAGCACGAGATCATCTCAGCTTTGGCCGGGCTGCAACTTGGCAGCACGTCAGGAGAGAAACCAAGCAGTGCAAAGCAGCAGGGGACTGTGAACTATGCAGAGCAGCTTTCCTCAAAAGCCCTGACCATGAGCACATCTGGCCCTCAGCACAGGAGCCACATCACTCCTAGTGACGAGCTGCAAAGACATCCTCGTGTCTGCAGCACAGCACAGCCCTGCAGCCATGCCCCCAACGCTCAGGGCTGATTCAGAGGGGCCATCCCAAGGGCTGCACACTTTGCTGCTTCATCACCTCCCTCTCAAGCCTCAACTTTCCCACTCCCACACCAAGTAAACCAAGCTCTTGGTGCTACAGCAGAAAATTCCTCCATTGTGCAGCGTGTTTGTCCTTCACCAGCTAGAACAGGGAACAATCTCCTGCAGGGAGGGATGAGGGCAGCAAGAGGGAACATCTGCTCCAGCTGTGCCAACGCCCTCCAGCCAGCAGGGTCAGGCTGCTGCCATCTCCAAGCTGCTGTTAACACAGCCTAGTGAAGACATGCACAGCAGCCAGCCCACTGCTGTGTCAGCCATCCCCACGGGACCCCAGCGAGGAGGGAATTCACACACACACCACAAAGCAGTTTCTAACTGGCCTGCAAGCCCAGACAAGCTGACACACCCTAGATAACCCCGTCATCCTCCCCTAAACCACCCCCAGCCCATCCACGTAACCAGCCCTGCGTGTTTATGATCTGTCACACACATGACTGTCACCTGCCAGGCCCTGCAGGACAACTTCTTCCCCTCCTGTCCCTCTGTCTTGCACTGCTGGTCCCATCCACACCCATCACCCATGGATGCTGAGGGAGGATGTGGCTCTTGATGCTGGCAGGACCCTATCCCAGCTGCAGGGATTTATGCATTCCACATGAGAAACCTCCAAGATCTTTAGAAATTAAATACAAGAATTAAAAGCTGCTTTTTACACTTCCCAAAAGGCACTACCACAGCAGGAGAGGAGGCAGCAGGGATGAACACTGGTGACAAAGGGGCACTTGGTGCTCAACAGGCAGGTCCCAGGGAGAAAAGGGTCCAAGGCATTCCCAGAGAGCTCCATCAGACACAAGCAGCTTGGATGATGCCAGTGCCAAACCACAGCTAAGGTTAGCAGTCTCTGATGGGAAATTACTTGTATTGAGCACTCTGGAGGTTTCTTCCTTTCCAAACCCAGATTTGTCTTTGGCGGTGGTGAGGGGGGAGGAAGGGTGAATGCTCCACAAACAACTTCTGGTAAGTGTTGTCTCCTCCTCATCCTGCCTTCTCTGACAAGTTATGCTTTTAGTGGAAATTTATCTTTTTAATTTGTTTTTTTAATCATTTCAATTGAAATGATGAAATTAAGGCTTAGAGCACAGATCAACTCAGCAGTGGCCCTCCCTGGGCACAGTGCAGGCAAGAGGAGGGAGTTTGTGGCTGCTCAGTGGGTGCTGGAGGGGGTCCAGCTCATCCTCACTTCATCCCACTACAGATCCCCAGCACAAGGCAATGATTTCCTTCCTCCCCTACCCACTGGGACCCCCAAATCCTGCCCTTCCCCTTGGACACACTATAACCCACCACATCCCACACAAGCAGCACTTCTGCTCCAGCCTTTTGCTGGGCAGAGAAACGGCTGCAAGAGAAAGGAGCACACAGGGAGCCCTGTCCCAGCTCCAAAAAAGGGAGCAGACTCAGATCCAGGGCAAACTGAGGCCCACTGGGGCCACAAGGCAGCACTGTGACATCTGAGATTGCTTCAGTTGTGCCCAGTAATTCCAGTGCTTCTCAGGACAACAAACATTGGGACTCACAGCACTGCCACAGCACCAGTGCAGCATTGCCCCCACACAGGTAAGAGATTGTGAGAAGATGAAAAATCTCCCAGGTGGAAAAAACCAACAGAAACTTCCAGTTTCCATTTTTAAAAAAAATCCTCTCTGCCCTTTCCCCCACTCCAAATCCCTGAGTAACACTTGACCTGTGCTACAGAGGTTTGTCAGCAAGAGGCAGCGGGTAAATCCAGCTCCACATGAACCCACAAGCCACCCTGAGTCACACCAGCAAAACCCCAAACTTTTTGTTGATAGAGTAAAATCACCTCCCCAGCCAACACAAGCTCCTCTCCCAGCTCTTTGCCCAGCAAACAGCCAGCCCAGGCTGTGCCTTATTAACCAACACAAGCAAACACCACCTTCTGCCCAAAAACCCACAGAGCCCCACAGCTGCAGAGGGGTCATTCTGGGGCACAAAATCACCAGTACCAGAAAGCTGCTCCCAATGGGAGCCTCTGCAAAGCACAGATGAGTTTCCTCCAGCAACAACAACCTCTGCAAACAAACTCCAGCTCAGCCCTGGACCACAGCTCAGAGCAGGAAAACAAAGGGATCAGCCCGCAGTGAGATTCATTATCCACTAAAAGAAAAGCAGGGAAGCATCCCTCCAGGGAGGGAAATGGATTGCTGAGGCACAGCTAAATATTTATCACATCCAGCATGATATTTTCCAGGCACCCACCGTTATGGCAGCAGAGGAGGAAGGCAGGAGCAAAGTGCTGTGTTTGCTCTAGGATTGTTACAATTAATTGGATTCGAGCTCCCTGATGCTTCAACTCAAATTAAATAATGGTTCCATGGGATCAGAGCTCCCACCTCTCCCAGCACTCCCACCCTGGGAACACCAGGCTGGTGCCTGCTCTGCCTGGACACGACAGGAGCCCAGAGGCAAAGTCCTGCTTCAGCAGGTCACGACCCACACGTGTATTTTTGGCAGAGCTGCCTTTTTTTGGGGGATGGCAGCTGGAAAAGTGTGAATGGCAGATGAGACAGTGCTGGATTCACAGACTGAATTGCATAACAGTGGTGTGCTCCCACGGAGGGCACAGCCAGGGCACGGCAGGGACAAGGCACCACCACTTATTTACCCACCCAGAATAGACGTGCCACGAGAACAAGCACCAGTTCATCCCCAGGTCCTGGCATTTCTCACTGCTGGTTTTTCCAAGCCTCTGTGGTAAAGCAGAGCTGCCTCTCCAGAGGCACAGCCTGGCTCCAGACAGATCCTGATCCCCCTCCCCAACAGCACCTCTATTCCCAAAGGACAAACTCCCTGCAAAGGAAAAACACTTGTTTTTTAAATACCCAGCTATCGGTGCTGGGTGAGCCAGGACAGGACAAGCAGGTCTTCTCCCTCCAGATCCCACCCATGCACTCACTCTCCCTCCCTTTCTGCAGCTGCTCTTCCCAGCAAACTCCAAAATTTTGGGAAACAACTGTTTCCCCACTGGCACACTCCTGCCTGTCCCTCCAGGAAGGGCTTCCCAAGGTCACAGCCACCAGCCCCAGGGATGGGCACAGGGATTTCCACGTGCAGGGCAGGCAGAAAAAACACCTTGAGGCCCAGGGAAAAGGCAACAGCCTGGTTCTGTATCCCCAGAGTCTCAGACCTTGCATCCTCCACTGTGTCCCTACACCCACACAAAGGCTGAAAATTCCCTGAGGCTTCAATCCCCTCCTGCTTTAACCTCTGGGATACAACACCCTCCCTGCACAGCATCCATTCCCTGAAAAAGGTGGAACCTTTTGGAAAATCACACCCAGGCCCAGCCACATGCTGCAAGCTGCAGACAGAGGCTGTGTCCATTGCAAATCTCTGCAAGGAGGACACAGGGACAGCTCCAGAGCTTTGTTCCCAATTCCTTCCTACAGTGCCACCCAGGCCATGAGACACAGCTCAAGGGAACTTGGGTGACCTGAGAAAACAGGGAGTTTTTGCATACATGAATAAACAAGATAACACAGGAGATGTTCTCCCACATACAAGATCCTGCGAGATAACTTGGATCAAGCAGACAGGAGCAATGGGAAGAGGAAGAAAGAAAGAAAGCCAAAATCCTCCCTAAGCTCCACAAAATCCCCAGAAGGTGTTTATCTCCCAAGCTATGTTTAGTGCAGAGCAAAGCCCCGGCACTGCACCATTCCTATGGCTGGTGTCATGGCCAGCCACGTGTCCCAAAAATCTCCCGAGGCAGGAGACAGCCCTGTGACTAAGCCAAAGTGATGGCAGGTGAGTTTTGGAAGGCATCTGTCACAAAAAGAGCCAACCAAGAGCTTCAACACAGCGGCCTCTGTTTACTACCCTGAGCAACAAAAACCCAAGGAGAACCAGCAAAGGAAACCTGAGATTGTTCACTGAAATTCCCTAAGGAAAACGAGGGAAATTCAGCTTAAATTCAGGCTGACTGAAAGAGAGGAAAGCAGCTGCCATGAGCAGCAGGTGCACACAGCCAGACCTGTGAGCATCCCTGGAAAAACCCCCTGGGAGGCAGTGCAAGCCAAGGAGAGGCAGGGTGAGAGGAGGCAGATGTGTACCACACACTCAGGATCCACCCTCGTGCTGCTGCTGCCCTGATGGAAGCAAAGGAGCTTAGGTCACACCGGGACTCGGAGCTGCCAGCACACACCGGGTGCTCCCAGCACACGTGTGACACCTCCAGCACAGGACACCAGGTAAACTTCATGAATGAACCAGTTTATCACAACCAACAAAAACCTGCACGCACAGAGCAGCTCCAAACCTCCTCTGAGGAAAGCACCACGCTCCCAGGTGCTCCTCCAGGCATCAGCTCTTGCTGTTCCCCCAAAATCCTCCAGGCTCAGCTTGGGCATCATCTCCCGTGGGGCACAAGTGGTCCCTGGGCCAGGCTCACCTCGTCCCTCCATGCACACATCCGCCGGTCCGGCACAGGCAGCCGAGGAAAGGTGTGGGCTCAGGTGTCCCAGCCTTTTAAGAAGCCTGGATGATCCCTTCCAAGGCTGGATGGCTGGAGGCATGTGCTCCTACCTGTGAGTCAGCAGCTCCACTCAGCAGCTCCGAAAATCGCTGCTGATTCACCCCTTGCTTACACAGCAAACAGGAAACTCAGGTCCACATTCCCTCCGGATAAGACACGGATCGTTTAAAACCGGGGTGGGGGGAGGAAAAGAAAAAAAGTCACGGGAGGCGCCTTCATCTGCTCACATGGCTCCTGACTTCGAGTTTCCAGAGCATCACTCCCGCACAGGGAAAACCCCTCGAATTTTATTCCGCTGATTCGAGAGGCGGCAGCCACTCTCCGTGCGCTCCCTGCTCCGCCCGGTGTGCGCCCACGGCGCGGATGGAGCCGGCTTCGGGGAGCATCGGGACACCGGCAGAGCCACTGTCTCCATCCATCCATCCATCCATCCATCCATCCATCCATCCATCCATCCATCCATCCATCCATCCATCCAGGCACGGCCACAGCAGGCCGATACCTGCCGGCCGGTGCGCACCTTGCGATGGGGACAGGCCACCTGAGTCACGGCCGTGCTCCATGAATAACCCCAGTGACACACGGTCACGTTCTCCGGCTGAGGACCGCGGGAAAGCAGCGAGGCACTCCCGGCACACGCCGGCATCGGTTCCCGGCCGAGCCCGAGCACCGGCACGAGGTGACACGAGGTGACACGAGGCGACACCCGGAATCCCAGCCCGGTCCTTCCCACCCGGCTGAGCCAGGGCGAGGGCTCAGCCCAGGATTCCCGAGGAGCGGAAGCTCAAGGCAGGGAAAACAAAACTCGCCTGTTTTTATCGCTCTCCCCACGCCAAACGCAGCCTCGCCCCGTCCCCCGCGGCCCCTCCGCACATCCCCACTCGCAGCCCCGGGCATAGCGGCTCCGGCCCCTGCGACGCCGCCGCGTTGCGGAACCACCGAGGCCAGCGCAGAGGAAGCCGCGGGGAGCCCGAGCCCAAGCCCGGCGGGTTGGGCAGCAGCCCCGGCCCCGCGGTTACGCCGCGACCCCGCGATCACCCCCCGGCCGCGGCCGGCCCTCCCGAGCCCGCTCGTACCTCTGGGCAGGGACATGGCGCTGTGCGAGCCCGGCGGGCCCGGCCCGAGCGGAGCCCGCGAGTCCCGCCCGCCGCGGCCCCGCCGGCAGCCGCCCCGCCGGGTCCGCCCCCGCGCCGCCATTGGCCAGCGCCGTGCGGGGGCGGGGCTAAGGCCCCCGCGCGGAAACGGCTTTGCGGTTCTTGGGCGCGGCTGTGAGGGTGAAGTGAGGCGGGCGGGCGCTGCTGCCCCTCAGGAGAGGTGGCCTCGGTGTCCCCGTCGCTGGTGTGGTCCCGCCGCGGAACCCGCGGGCTTGGGGCGCGGAGCATTCCCGTCCTGTGCTGCTCCTCGACCCGCGCACCTCTCCTGTCAGCTAAGGATGGTCAGCTCACCACATCTCCCGTGGGTCCTGCACGGGTGCCAGCAGTGTGTCCGGATGGGAAATGGACGGGGAGTCAAGGGAGCGGCTGGAGCTGGGCCAGGGAGGGTCGGGTTGGATATCAGGGAATGGTTCTCCCCTCAGAGGGTGTTGGGGCACTGAACAGGCTCCCCAGGGGATGGACACAGCCCCAAGGCTGCCACAGCTCCAGCAGTGTTTGGACAAGGCTCCCGGGCAGGCTCAGGGTGGGATTTGGGGCCTGGAGTGGGGCTGGATGACCCTCGTGTGTCCCTCACAGCTGAGGGCACTCTGTGGCTCTGGGGTTAATTCCTCTCTGAGTCACTGAGGAATCAATCCCTCCTAAACGTGCCACATCCCAGGGTAAGGATGCTCCCACAGCCACCCGAGCTGGGCTGCAGGCACAAGTGCTGGGCAGGATGTGAGAGATGCAGTGGAAAAAGCAAAAAAAGCAGATTCCAAGTGCCACTTTCTGGCTGGGATTCTTAGCGTGATCCGTGAAGATCCAAAGGAGGGGTTGGAGGGGTGGCAAGTGCTGACAGCACGGGTGAGATCACAGCTGCTCTGCCACAGCCAGCTCTCAGCTTTGCAAAGCATTTGGGATAAATCTGAGGGCTGGAAAAACTCCCTCAAAGCCAGGCAGTGGAAGGGAATCACTGCCAGAGGGAAGGACCTGGAGGGGTTGGGATCTGTGGCTGCATGGGTGCCTCGGGCAGAGCTGTGATCCAGCACCAAAGGCACCAGATCCAGCTGCACACTGAAGGTGGAAGAGTTCAAATGGAAAATAAATTACAGGTTTTTAATGGGGAGGGCAATTACCTTCCCCAGAGACGTCGCAGATTCACCACCTTTCAAGTCTTTCAACACAGACGAGGAGGAGGAGTCTTTCCAAAAAAAAGCCACTGCTCTGCAGCCCAGCCACAGGTCATCAGCTGATGCAAGAGCTGTGGGTGTCACTGCAGGGCTGAGGGGCCCCTCTGACGTTTATCCACTTCTTGGATAAAAGATCTTCCTGATCTTGGAATCAGCAGTGGGGTTTGAGGTGATCCACACAGCTCTGAGCTGAGCCAGTGCTCGAGTGTTGGATAATATTTTTTTCTTGATGCAGAGATGTGGTAACTGAGAGGTGTTTTAAAAATTTTTATTTTGTTTTCAGTCTCATGAGAAGGGTAAGATAATACAGGTGTTATAATTCACACCATCACAATCAGAAGCCAACTATTTCCTGATTGCAATACACTGTAACTGTTTCTTGGTCTATCAGCTTTTTGCACAGCATGCTGTAGATGCCTTAAAACCAGTCATCTAAAACTATGCCTCGTGGGTCCCAATACAATACATTTTTCATAATTTTATTTCTTCAAAGTATCTACCCTTATTTGCAAGGTTATCTTTTGAAGTCTTTTTCTAACTCCATTTCTCTCTCAACAATATCTATCCTATTCCATAGCATTTCTAAATCAATTGTAATTTATCTCAAAATTTACATGCAAATACAAACTGTGAGGAAGGGACCAGAAGCAGCCACGAGGTCACCTCCCAGCCATGGCAGGGCTTGGGGGTCTCTTGAGGCACCTCTCCTCTTCTGCAGCTTCCCATGGCTTCTTCTGCCCTTCCTCATCTGAGCTGCTGTCCCAGGGAATCATCACAGGCACTGGAGCCTGAGTGCTCCCAGAGATTTTGGCAAGGCTACCAGATATTTGGCACTCATGAAAAGGCTCTCCATGCTTTCAGGGGCTGTAGGTGAGCCTTGGTTGTGCAGGATCACCAAGAGAGCAGTAAGGAGCTGCTCACCCTGGGCAAAACCTGCTTCTCCTTCCTCCTCTCTCCTCAGGCCGCAGACCTGCTGTGTCCCGAGCATCCCTGTGTGCTGGAGGAACATCAGCCCTCCCTGACAGCTCTGGGATCATCCAGTTATCCCCTTCCCTTCCTCCCTGCAACACTCCAGCAGTGCTGCAGTGTTTGCATTCTCTGTGTTCCCCTGCTTTGCTGTTTGTACCTCCCTGCACCACCACAGCCACACGGTGTGGGAGCAAAGGCTGCCAGGGAGGGCGTGGGGAGAAGGACATCTCACCAATACTGGTGGAGAAGGACATCTCACCAATACTGGTGGAGAAGGACATCTCACCAATACTGGTGGAGAAGGACATCTCCTCAGCAATATTGGTGGAGAAGGACATCTCCTCACCAATACTGGTGGAGAAGGACATCTCCTCACCAATATTGGTGGAGAAGGACATCTCCTCACCAATACTGGTGGAGAAGGACATCTCCTCACCAATACTGGTGGAGAAGGACATCTCCTCACCAATACTGGTGGAGAAGGACATCTCCTCACCAATACTGGTGGAGAAGGAAGGGAATGAAGCCTCTCTGCAGCAGACACCCAGTCCTTGGGGCCAGGGGGTGCTGCAGGCCAGGCTCGGTGGGAGTGGGAATAGAGCAGGAGACCCTGACAGAACACCAGCAGCAGCCACTGAAGCAGCACAGAGCAGCCAAATCCAGGGAATTCCTCAGCTGCAACTCGGGCAGTGTTGTTTTTCTTGGCTTTTATAGAGACAGGGCAACTGAGAGGTGTTTGAAAAGATTTTATTCTGTTGTCAGTCTCGATGAGTACTGAGACACAAGAGATGTAAAACTCAACACCATCCTATCAGAATCTAACTTATTTCTTGGTTACAATACTTCAAAAATGTTTTACAGCCTGTTAGCTTTTGCCACAAAATGCTGCTTTTACTTTTGCTACAAATCACTTATATTTTTCCCCCACTATGGCCTTCTATTCTACGGCCTTGAATTCTTTACAAATCCCTTTCCCACAGGGCAGCAGGAGCAGAAGGGATGAGTAAACAAAGGCCAGGCTACATGAGATGGTGTTCAGGTGCAGAGAAGCTGCTGGTGAACTGTTCTTATTTCTGAATTTAGGTGTTGCTGCTTTTCCTGTTGCAGCTGCCAGCAGAGACACCTGGGGCACTCTCAGCTCCTGTCACAGAGAGCTCTGGGGTCACAGATGTGATGTGTATGTGATATGTATTGTTTGTGTGATACATGATGGAGCACCTCTGCTGTGCAGCGAGGCTGGGAGAGACAGAGGTGTTCAGCTTGGACAAGAGAAGGCTCCAGAGAGACCTCAGAGCCCCTTCCAGGGCCTAAAGAGGCTCCAGGAGAGCTGGAGAGGGACTTTGGACAAGGGATGGAGGAACAGGACACAGAGAATGGCTTCCCACTGCCAGAGGGCAGGGTTGGATGGGATATTGGGAAGGAATTCTCCCCTGTGAGGATGGGAAGGACCTGGCACAGGTCCTGGCAGTGTCCAAGGCCAGGCTGGATGGACTTGGTGTAACCTGGTCCCAGCATCACATAGGAGTCATGACCTGGGGCTTCCCCCCGCAGCCCAGCAGGGCAGGGCACCTGCCCGGGACCTGCCGCAGAGCAGCCGGCACCGCGGGCAGCCCCAGCGCGGCACCGGCCACCCGGAGCGGGACCAGTAAAGGACCAGTAAAAAACAGTGCGGGACCAGTACAGAAGCAGTGCAGAACCACTACAGCATCCGTGCGGGACCAGTGCATGGCCAGTACAAAACTCGTACGGGACCAGTAGAGATCCCAAGCAAGACCAGTACAGTACGGGAGCAGTACAGAACCAGTACAGAATCCTTACAGAACCAGTAGGGGACCAGTACGGGACCCGCGCTGTTCTGGCGGACGCTGGTGGCGGTGCCCGCCCGCGCGGGGGCGCCGGGCGCTGGCTGCGGTCCCCACGGCTGTGTCGGCGTTGCCCCTTTAAGGGCCGCGCGGCCGTACCAAAACAAAAGCGCGGCGCGGCCATTGGCTGCGGGGCGGGCACGTGCCGCACAGCTGGGGCTTCCTGCGGCCGGGGCCGCGCCGGGCCCGCCCGCGCCTCCGCTCCGACACTGACACTGACACCGACACCGGCACCGATACCGGAATCGACACCGGCACCGACACCGGCCCGCCATGGCGCACTCGGCGCCGCTCGGCCTCCTGGAGCAGGGCTGCCCCATCCAGGTGGAGCACGACCGCAAGCGGCGGCAGTTCACTGTGCGGCTCAACGGTAAGGGACGGCGCTCGGGGCTCCCCGGGACGTTACCTGCTGCCCTCCGCCCGCGGTTCTGCCTCGCTGGGACCTCAAATTCCCGTTCCTTTTCAGCTCTCGTTGTCCCCCCCTTCGCCCCCCCGTCTCTCCCCCCTTTCCCCTCCCCGTTCCTCCTCCCCGTTGCTCTCCCCTTTTTTCTTCTTGTTCCTCCCCTTTTTCCTGTTCTCACCTATTTCCCCCGATGCCGCCCCTTCCCGTGCCGCTGTGTCCCGCCGCACTTTCCCCCGTACTCCCCACCCTGCCGCGATGTAATCCCCCCAGTGACCCCCAGCCCTTCCTGCCCCCCAGAACCTTCTCCCAGGAGAGATCTGGGCATCGCTCGGCTCCCTTGGCTGGGGTCGGGCTGTGGAGCCCGAAGGTGGCACGGGCAGGTTGGGGGGACTGCCTTGGTTCCCCCGGAGCAGGTGCCTTTGGGGGATGTGGATGTGCCAGCTCTGGGGACATTCCTCCAGGGAAACCCCTCGGGAGCTCCAGCAGGGTGGATGCCACGGTTCTGTAGGACCAACGACACGGATCCAAGCTGCCACAGCCACCTGTGGAGCTCTGGTGACACAGTGACCCCCAAAAAACTCTGTCACATATTGGGTGGAGTGAACAAAGAGAAAAAAAAAGTAGGTGCCACTAAAATTTCTCTGTGGTGCACTGATTCTTTCCCAGCCTTCATCTTGATGGTTAATTTCAGATATTCAACAATCCCATCATCTCTTCCCCATCCATTTGTTATGCTGAGAACTACTCTGGGTGAAACTGCCTCACTGCCCTGCAGAAATTGCAGGGTAGCTGCCTTTTAAAAAAATAAAGAAATAAAATGTATAGTTCAGAAATCATAGGGAATGCAGGAGGCTTTGTCGATAAAACAACAAGAATAGTCCAGATTTTATTTTAGACTTCTCTTCCTCCCCCCCCACCCCATTTTCATTTCAACCACTAATTACAAAGTGCAGGCTGGAGGCTCGGCAGTGGAGCAGCGAGGAAGGAGGAGACGGGTGCGGAGAAAACAATTTCACCAACTGCTTATTTCAGCCTGAGATCAAAGAAGGTGCCAGTGCCGGGTCCCCACTGCCACCACCAGGGCATTGTCCCAGCCAGTGAAGTTGGTGTGTGCAGGAAATAGAGGGGACAGCCAAGGGTCAACAATTATTAGGGAGACGTAATCTTTTATTGTGGTTTTCTGGATAAAAGCTCTGGCAGCCACACCACAGGCCCAGCAGCGTTGGGTGGCTGAGCAGGGATGAGTCGTGACTGGAGAGGGTGAACTTTGAGAGGGAGAGAATCAGCTGTGGGAGTCGTGTGTGAATCAGCACAGAACCTCCTGATTCAGGAGGGGGTCCTGGAGTCACAGAATCCCAGAGTGGTTTGGGTTGGGAGGATCCTAAAGCTCATCTCATTCCAGCCTTGGGCAGGGACACCACCTGTGTGAGACACGGACCAGGTTGCTCCAAACCCCATCCAATGTGGCCATGGCCTCACCCAGGTGAATCCCCATGATGAAGGTTGTGTTTTTTCTGGGAGTTCAGGGAGTCTGAGCCCTTTTTTGTGAGTTCAGCCACACAAGGCAGCTGAGCTGAGCAGTGTCCTGCTGTGATGGTGTCCGTGCTGCTGTGCTGACTAACATCCACGTGGAGTGGGTGATCCACCTCTCCTCCTCCTCGTTAGGCACTTGCTGGTAGCAGCCAAGCCCTGGAAGCTGGTCAGGAGATAACATCTCTGTGGGAGTGCGTGGCAGGGTGTTTATTTCCTGCACTGCTCTTTGTCCCTCCTGGCATGATGAGCATCACTGGTGTGGAATGCCCCAGGAGGTTTTCCCTGCAGTAAGCAGAGAATGACAAGAAATAGGTCAGAGACAGACTTTGGCATCAAAGTGATCCCTGTGTCTCTCAGAGACCACTCTTGTCCCATGTCACTGAGCTGTGACAGAGATGAGCAGCAATTTGTGGGCTCCAGGGTCAACTTTCCTGTGATGTCCTAATTTCTGCTAAATGTCAAGTGTGGATGATACCCTGGGAAAACATGGATGCACCAGGCATGTGGACCAAACAGCCAGACTTTGACAGCTGGTGGTTTATGGTGGTGTGATGCTGGGTAGAAAACTTTGCATGGTGATGAATTTCTGGAAATCCCTGGAGCAGAAGGCTGAGACAGTGAAAGCTGTGAACTGGTTGTGAAAGTGTTCATTTTCAGCATCATCCTGTGTTTGCCTCTGCGCCCCTGTGTGACCTCGTGTCAGGACTTCCTCCTTGTGCACAAGGAAGATGAATTGCACTCGAGTTTTTTGGGGCTTGTCCTGTCTTTCCTTTCTCTGCTGGTTCCTCCCCTCATTGCTGCAGTAGCTGCTATATCTCTGATAGGAACAGCTGCTGCACTTGAACACATTCCCTATTCCCCTGCATCCCAAATGAAGGAGCATTTAGAAGCTGAAAGTAAAGCTGATTATAACCAGACCTCACTGAGCCTTGTTATCCCTCGAGAGGAGGGCAGAGAGACGCCCAACTGGATTTGTTATGGGTTAGGATGTGACTAACAGCCTGAGCCAGCCAGAAGCCTCCCTGTGCAGAGACTCTCTTGGAAAACATCAATTTGTCAAAGCTAAAGGCTTCCATGGGAATCATATAGGCTGGTTTTGTCAGGAATAGTTGGGTATTTCTTTGGGTCTGAGATGAAATTTCAGGTCAAAACAAGAAACCCAAAGGGACCCCCCCATGCCAAAGCAGTTGGCTGGTTGGTCCAGCTGCTGGCACAGATGTTTGGGGCAGGGGAAGAGCTTTTAGCAGCAGCTGCTGTCTCTTCTTGATGCCCATCACACCCATCAGGCTCACCACGAGCATGGAGCAGCTCCAGTTCCTCAGGGATGCTCGGGCTTCTCACACATTCCAACTCCAACACTTCTGCTGGCTGCAGCACACCACACTTCCCAAACCTCCCACTCCTCCCCAGCTGCACTAGGGCAGGATTTTGGCTGGAAGCTCCTGCTCTTCCCACTGCTGATCTGAGTCTCAGGAGCTCCTTGTCCAGGAGCCCAGGCTCAGGTTTATTGGGAAAACTGGAGCAGGTCATGCCTTGGAGCCTTCCTGCCTGATGGGGCAGATGCTTTCAGGAGGGGGGGAAGGTGCTGAGTTTGCAGCAGGGACCAAGGGATCTGTCACCAGGCCGTGCATCAAAGACATCCCTGCTCCTCCCGTGCCACAGGCGCCTCCAGAGAGCTCCTAAACAGGAAACTGCTCCAAACCAGACCCCCCTGCTGCCATTCCTGCCAGGGAGGCCCCTCCACGAGCCTTGTGCTGTCTCCTCTCTGGCTGTTGTGCTCTGTTGTGTTTTCTCTCCGTAGTAACGTGCCAGTAGCTCCCTGGGGAGTGAGGCCAGCCCGTGGCAGGCAGAGCTCCAGCCTGGGATGCACGAGCTACTCAGGACTTCTTGTCCTCTCAGCCCACCCCACACGCAGCTTTTGCTTTTTTTCTGCTCCCTCTGTTTGGCTCAGCAGCAGAAGACCTGAGCTGCCTCCTGCTCCTGGGAGATGGGACTGGCATTTGTTCTGTCCCCCTGCTCCCAGGGAATGGCTTTGCAGCAGTGTCCAAAGGGGGCTGGGGCACAGAAATTGGCCTTGCAGGCAGCAGTCAGGGCCCTGCCCTGGTCTTGGGTACACAAAGGGGTATCGTGGGCTGGAGTTGCTGCAGGGGGACAGGGACAAGGGACAGTCCTGCAGTGCTGCAGCCTCCCCTTGCTGGGTACTTTGTGTATGCCAGGAGAGGGGGGCAGTGAAGGGTGGGCTGGGGTGGGGGGCCTGTGTCCTGCCAGATGTGTCCCTTCCTCAGCTGGGCTGGGACTGGGCTCTCTGCTTCTTCCCCAGGCCCCTGAGCCACCCAGCCTGGGCACTTGTGTCTGGCTTCAGGGCTGAGCCCACCAGTGCTCCCAGTGCAAGCAAACCCTCCATGCAGAGCAAGGTTAGAGCTGGTCCCTTTCCCAGTTCCCAGAAAAACTTCCCCTTCCCTGTGCCCCCCGTGAGTGGAGGGAGGGACAGAGGACGAGCAGGGCACCAGCTGTGCTGCCATTGCTGCCATCCTGCTCCTCTCTGGCTGTGCTGATTTGCATCGACTCCACTTCCTCAGTGTCAGTGAGTCAAACTCCAGGGCAGGCTCTCTGTCCCCAGCTGTGTCTGTGCAGGCTGATAACCTCCTGTCCCAAAGCCCAGGGGGTGGCAGGGGCTGGAGGCTAGCAGGAGGTGTCTCTTATGCCATGTTCTGCTGGGGTTTCTGCATGTGCCCCCTCTCTTTGGGGGGATTGCACCAAGTTGGGTGCACTGCTTCCAGCCCCCCAGGTTTCCTGGGAGCTGCCCCCACAGCCAGGGCAGCACTCAGCACCAGGACTGGCTCTTTCCAAGCCCTGGATGTGATCTGCAGGGCCCACACCACACCCTGAAGCATGAGTGTCTTTGGTTTTGTGTGCTGTGCCACTGAGGTGTGTGGCTGTGATTGTGCACTTGGCTGAGCTGGGGTGTTTTTCTGAACTGGCCCCAGTTTCCAGCAGCACTGTCTGTCTGTTGTAAAATCAGGCTGGTTGTAAAATCCTTTCTGCATGTGTTCATCTGTGCCCTGGTGGCACTCTGCAGCTCCTGTCCTGGCTGGGGTTTTGTGGTGCTGCTGTGGTACTGGGAATATCCAGGAAAAGCCTGTCTGAGATCCTCCAAATACTCCAATCACCTCCTGCTTTAAAAATGCATTTGTGTCTTTGTTACTTTTAAACAGATCATATATTTTAAAAGTGTATTTAAAGAAAAAAGCTCTTTTTTTCTGTGGTCAATTTAGTTTTAAACTTCTCAAAGCTTCAGGCAGAGGCTATGGAAAGTTTTAGCCTGGGAGGAGAGTGGGGTGGAAGGGCTGGAACGAGTGAAAGCTGCTGCTATAAGATCATTTTACAGCCTTTGGTGCTGCCTACTCTGCCCTTGCCAACCCTGAGAGCTGCCACCAAATGCTCTGTGAGGGTGAGGGCACCTCATGCCCCAGCCTGGGCAGGTTTCCCTCCAGCAAGACAGGTCTGTGCTGCTGGGGAAGGGCTTCACCTGCCCCCTTGGCTTTTTTGGGGTGCCTGGGTGCGCATGGAGAAACACTGCAGTGCTCCCTTTTTTCTCTCTGGGGGAAACTCAAAGCTTTTTGGTGAGCCAGAGCTGAGAGGGGCAGGACTGAAGCCTAGAAATACTTGGGGGAATGGCAGGGAGGGAAATTATTTATGTCCACCCAAGAACAATGTTGGCACAAGAAGGAGTGGGCAGAAACCAGCAGGAATAAACTCGGGCTGGAAATGTGAAGGTTTCCATCCAGTGTAGGAGAATTGAGTGTCTAAATAAAAGGAGCAGGAATAAAAGCTTGAGCTGCTTCTCTGGAAACACAAAATTCCAATGGGCTCCTTTCTAGTTTCTCTTGAATACAGGGGTGAGGCAAGCTGGGCTGGAGTTGTCAGCTGAAATGCAGTGAAATGGAGTGTACTGAGCTCAGCTAAAGCAGATCCTGAATGCAGGTGAACTTTGCAGCCCTTCAGCCTTAAAAAAAACATTGGAGAGAAGGAAAAGTTCCCATTATTTTAATCAAACTTGTCTCTTTAATTGGGATCTTGCATTTCTGAAACTCACTTTTAAGCACAGAAACTCTCTAGAAATGAAACATTTACTTTTGCACTGAAGGCTCAGGTTCTGTGAATGAAACCAGAGGGGTGTTCTGACTCCTCAGATTCATACATGAGCTGAAACTTCTTTTTTCCTGTAACTGAGCTGCTGTGAGAAAGGGCAGGGTGTTGAAACAGGAAGCCTGTGTGTGTGTACATGTACATTTGTGTGCACAGCCCCCCTTGCACATCTGTGTGTGCTTTCCTGTGTGTTTATGGGATTCACCTTCCCCAAAACGTGTCTAGACAATGCTGCAACACCAGACCAAGGAGTCTTGTCCTGTTTTATGTGCTACAACAACAAAAAAACTGTGCTGGGGGGGAAATTAATTGGCTGCTACCTGGGTCAGCTTTGTTGGTTTTCCCCCTTTTCTTTTTACTCTCCCCTACCATCAACACATCTCCCTCCCCACAGTTGCTCTCTTACCCTAAACATGTTGTGCTGGCATCACTGATTCAGGGCTGGGTCAGAAACCTGCTCCTACTCCGGGGGCTTGGAAAGGCCCTGCTCACACCTTGGGGGATCAGTGAGGACATCCAGGTGTCCCTGAAAGCAAAGCCACCACTGAAACCCAGCACCAGAGCCATTCCCATGGCATGACGGTTGATGTAGCAGTCCCAAAACTGCCCATCCTGCTGGGGACTCTGTGGGGACATCCCACCCCTCACCACTCTGTCCCAGTCCCTGCTGTGGGTCCTCCAGGGACACCCCAACCCTGTCCCCTCTGTGCCACCCTCAGGTTGCCATGACAAGGCTGTGCTGCTCTACGAGTACGTGGGGAAGCGGATCGTGGACCTGCAGCACACGGAGGTGCCGGATGCCTATCGAGGGAGAGGAATTGCCAAGCACCTGGCAAAGGTACAGCCCCAGCCTCCCAGAAGGGCAAGGTGCCCATCCTGCTGCCATCCCAGCTGTGGGTAAAGCTCCTGGCTGACCCAGGCCCTGCCACATTGGAATTGCATGTGTGCCCTGTGGGAATCCTGCTCTGATGGGAGATGGGGTGGCTGGCGGGGCAGATGGAAATCTGGGGTCAGACATTCCTGGGTTTTGTGGCAAGAAGAGCTGGGTAAGTGTCAGCAAGTCAACCACTCACCCAGGTTTGGCCCGTTCCCCCTCTCAGCAAAAATCCCTTGTGTAGGGGCTGATGTCTCACCTGAGCTCGAGCTGGACCCCTCCTCTCAAACCTTCACTGCCCTTGTGAGCCCCCTGCCTGCTTGGCTGTGAAGGAGAGCTGGGGAGCCATGAGCACAATGGTGGGGTGCTGCTTTGGGGTACATCTGCTCCCTGGCCCTGTAAGTGGGGACAAAGGGATGATGAAGGTGGCCTTCACATGATGGGCTGTGTCACCTGCAGCACAGCATCCACGGGGCTGGATGTGTTGAGGGTTAAACTGGGGACTCTGTGGTGAGCTGGTGGCTGTGGCAGGACAGCTGTGTTCTCCCCTCAGGCCTCTCCCTCCACCTGCCTCACACATGGGGTACCTGAGGGACTCCTGCTGCTTCCCCCATTCGGGTGAGGGGTACAGGGCTCCCCCGAGGCTGGGGGTGTTGGTTGTGACCCATCTGATCTGCACTGCTTGCAGGCAGCCCTGGATTTTGTGGTGGAGGAGGACCTGAAGGCGCACCTGACGTGCTGGTACATTCAGAAATACGTCAAGGAGAACCCTCTGCCGCAGTACCTGGAACACTTGCAGCCTTAAGGCAGGACTGCTCCCTCACCAGCACACCTGGCCCTGACTGTTCAAGGCGGCCTTGGCTTCTCTGCAGTCTCAGGAACCCCTTCCCACACTGGCAATTCCCGGTTTTTTTTAGCGTGTCCATGCGGTGCGTGAGTGTGGGCACCACCTCCTCCTCCTCTCTGCCCACGTGTGAGCATGGCCACAGCCCCTGGGCCAGGCTGCCTCTGGGCACACAGGGTGCCCACCAGTGCTTTTCCCAAGCCAGGGGATAGAAGAGGGTGAATTTTCCACCAAACTCCATCACAAGGGCAGGGCGTGACTTGTTCTGCTCCTCATCCTCTCCCCCCTGCTTGGCAACAGCTCTGAACTTGCTGGGGGATGTTGGTTAAGGCTGGTCATGGGGTACCAGCCCCTCTTTCCTCCTGGCAGCTGGGGATATGCTGTGGATTCAGCTTTGTGGGACAGAGGGAGGTTCTGGAGGAGCCCCAGCCCTGTGTCAGGCTCATCCCCTGCGGCACCTGGTGGGCACCAAGCCGTGCCAAGGCCACATGCAGTACCTACCAGAACATGTGGACCATGGTGGCACCTCGGGGGCTTTGCTGCCCTGGCTGTGGAGACACTGGGATGGTGACACCTTTGAGCCTAGAGACAAGAGCCGTGTGAGGAGTGGACTTGGACTGCAGAGGCTGTGGCAGAGTCTGTGCAGAGGAAGAAATGTGGCTGAGTTGCAGATGCTGCTCCCTGGAGATGCCAGCTCCTGCCCAGCTTCTGTACACAACCCTGAAGCGGCATCCCAGAGGGTCATGGACTGTTATTCCTGTCTCCCTGCCCTTGGTGTGGACACAGCCTGCTCAGGAGAAGAGACCAGCCTCACAGCCAGCCTTGGCCTGAGAGGTGAGGGACATCCCAGGGCACCAGGGTGATTTCCTGCAGCTGAAGAGGAAGGCTCCCCCCATCTCCCTCTCCTCCATGTCTGCATCCCTGTCAGTGCCCCAGATCAACCCCACCAGGACATCCTGAGAGCAGCAGGGTGAGGCCTCCAGGACCTGCTCCTGGCCCATCTCCAGGGTTCAGTGCTAGAGGTGCCTGCATCCACGTGGATTCCAATGGCTTCTCCTTACAGTCTTTGGAAAGAAGCCCTGGCTCATGGCATTACCTGTCTGCTCAGGGCTTCCTCACAGCTCCAAGCTCAGGGCACTGGCAGCATCGTGGGGACCTTGGCCAGCAGCAGGAACACCCTCATTTCGTGCTCTTACCTCGGTGGATGATGATTCTGTAGCACAACCCAGCATTGCCCCACTCAGACATGGAGGTAACACCATGATGGCAAGGCACTGCCAGGTTCCACCTTGCCTGTCCTGCCTTGCCTGCATTTTCCAGCCCCTGAGCTACACCTCAGAGCATCTCACACTGAGCTCTCAGGATTTTGTAGTGTCCCAAGGCAGGGCTGTGGTGAGGGAGATGATGTTTTCAACACCCCCAGCCCTGAGCAGCCACTGGGGGCTGCAGCCAGGCAGGACATGGAGAGCCTCTCACCTGGAAACCAAACCCAGACCTTGCTCAGCTCAGCAGGGACTAAAGTTTACAATCTGTGCCACGGAGTGACTGAAGCCCCAGGTGAGAGGCAGCTTAGCCCTTTCCCAGAGCCCAGCACAAAATCCATGGCAGCAAAGGCAAATACTCCCACAAACTTCTCTCCTGGCTGGGGTGGCCAGAGATGGAGACCCTGTGCCAGGATTTCATCCTGAGCTGTCCCTGGCCACCAGCTTGAGGAGAACCCTTGCTGCCTGCCTGTGCTTTTGGGCTGCCCATCACCAGCACAGCACAGCCCTCTCAGGCTTCCAAAACTCCCAACCTCCATCCCTGCCCTGCACACTGCAGGCTGTGAGACCCCTGCCCGTGCCCACCAGCTGTGCCAGGGGGCAGAGCCACCTCTGCCTTGTGCTGTTCAGGAAAGGCTTCAAGCTCAGCCCAGCCTTTGCTTCATTTCTGTCCTCCTGCTGCTTATTTCACCCAGGCTGTGACCTTTAGGGTGGCTTCGAGGGATTGGGAAAGGGTGGCAGGTCACAAACTGAAGGGGCTCAAGGAGAAAGGTGGGCATGTTCCTCCTTTAGAATGAAATTTAAAGAAATGTTCCTCCTTTAACACATAAAACACACTTGAACACACAGTTACAGTAGCAAGGCTGGCTCTGGTACTGCTGTGATGACTGAACCATCCCTTCTCTTGATTCCAAGGTGAAGCTGAGCTGTTTTGTCCCCTGGAAGCGAAGATAAGACATGTGTGTCTTTGCCACAGGAGGGCTGGGTGCGATGCTTGAGCTCTGTCCTGCTTTAGTGCTCATTTCCACTGTGTGCACTCTCCAGCAGCTCCCTGATGTGTCAGCTCACTGGAAGGTGTGCTGTGCTCACTGTCTGGGCAGAGTCCCATGTCCAGCCTGGCTCTGGAGCCCCTGTGCTGCTGTGACAGGAACCTCGAGCTTCCCAGCACTGGATCCCCGCAGCGATCGCTGCCTTAAGTCAGCTCAGCACACGGTTCTGCTGCTGCTTCCCTTCGAGGTGCTACAACTCCCTGGTGTCTGACCTGGCAGAGACCTGTGCCAGTGGCTGTGCCAACCCTTTCTCTGCTGTGTCCTTGCTCTGTCCCAGCCTTCCCTCCTCCTCGATGCCAGTGAATAGCAATACCCGCAGCTCACCAGCGATGCCACAGCCCACGGTGCTCCTGTGACCCTGCATGGCTGGGGGGGACCTGGCTGGGGGGTCCCTCGGTGCTGGGTAACCCTTCCCTGTCTCCCCACCAGCTGCCTTTTCCCAGCTGGTCTCTGCAGAAAGGAGCTTTGAGTCCTGTGCTGCCCCTTGGTGCTGATTAAGCCTGGAGGAGTTTGGGATTTTGGACTCTCCTCGGGCAACAGGAGTGTGGAAGTGGTTTGGTTGAATACTGAGCTCCCCAAACCCGTTTGAACTACAGACCTGTGGTGGGTGGGGGAATGCAGGTGGCTGTCAAACCTGCTTCCACAGCCCCCAACTTGAAACACCCCCTCCTTCATCTGCTCTCCAGCCTTGTCTTCCTCTGTCCAAGGTTTCCGTTCTGTTGGATTCGGTGGTTACGATGTGCCTTTCCTTCTCAGGACCTGTTACAAACGACCTTTCTGCTCTTGTTTATGTTTAACATTTATCTTGATCCCTCCCTCTGTCATACTATAAAACATGAACATAATGCATGGAATACAATACAATAAAAGTGTGGCTTAACTGAGCTGCAGTGGCTGTGCCGTGCTGGGGGGATCACATGCTCCCACTGCAAAGGTTCAGTAGGTAAGGGGTGAAATTATTGTGTTTTGTTTGAGGTCACAGGGCTGGCTGACCTGGTGATGACTCTGCAGAGCTCAGGGTGAGTGGGATCACAACTGGTTCCTCTCCTTTGCCAGCTGATCCAGCCCTGCTCACCTTCATCATTCCTCCTTGCAATTTCAGGCCAGTCTTTGGGAGTTGTCCTGCTCATTTGCAGGACAACTCAAACACTGAGTGTTTGTGTCCACTGCTTTAAGATGGGCATGAAAATATTTAAATGTCTGGTTTTTGTGCTTGTCCAGAGCAAGGTGGGCAGGCAGGAGACTCAGAGGAACACAAGGCACAAGTGCAGCCAGCACTCCCCAGGGCTGGGAGCACAGCCTGAGCCCTTGGGATCCTAGCAGGGCATTTGTGTCACTTCCCAGCGCTGTGAGAAGGCTGAGAGGCTGAGTTTGGATAACTCAGATTGCCAGGAAGGTCGGTGTGGAGAAGAGTTATGTTTTGATCCAGTGTGACAAGCTACCCCTGGGCTGCAGCAGGAGCATGGGGTTTGCTGCTCCCCAGGGACAGCACGGCCGGCTGGGATCTGTGGCTGGGCTGTTGCTGGTAACACACTCTGTTTACATTCCACATTCCACACAGTCCATGCTCCGGCCTGTCCCAGCCCTGCCGCACGTTCTGCCGGGCTGGGCACGCTTCCCAAACACCTTGCTCCTGCGAATGCAGCCTTCAGCTGCCCCCCCAAACACAGCTGAGAGGGCAGCGCTGTGGGAGGGCCCTGCAGGCTGCAGGAGCAGCCTCGGGATGCCTGGGAAGGTGGAGGCAGCCAGGGGTTTGTTCTCTTCAGTCACATTCCATCACTTGGGAATAATGCTGTCAAAAAGAGGGTTTTTCTAGGAACGGGAGATGCAGAGGCAGCGCTGTCAGGCTGGAGGAGGGCTCCGAGAAAGGAGGGGGTGTGGAGCAAGGAGCTGCTGTTTGATAAGGAAAACTTAAAATTCCTGATAAAAAGGCTCCTCTTCTGGGAGGAATCCAGCCAGGAGCAAGAGGGAGCCCTGCAGAGGCTCAAGCATCCTGGAGATAACCATCCAAACACAAAACCTTCTGATGGATCCGCAGGAGCTGGGAAACCTCTGGCAGTACCAAACCTACACTGCAATTCTAGAGATGCGTTTGGTATTAAACTTGATATTGAATTGATGATCTTGAGGTCTTTCCCCAAGTGATTCTGCAGCAGGGGAGTCTCCCCATTCACTGCCCCTCTTTCGAGATTGATTAAGGGGGCGAAATACACCCCTAAAGCGCCCAGCCTCTCTTTCCAGGGAAGTGCTGCACAGGGGATCCTCCATCCCTACTCGCTCCAGGGAAGGAGCCTCCTGAATTTTTTGGATCAGCAGACGACGCTGAGCTGCTCCTACCCTGGGCAGCCGCATCCTCTTACGGCGGGGCCGCGGGGCAGGCCGGGACTCGCCGCCACGCTCCTCCCACCGACCGGAGGATCTCGGGCGGCCGGGCCGAGCCGAGCAGAGCAGAGCCCCGCGGAGCCGCTCCCCCGCCGATGACGGGGCCGTGGCCGGGGGTCTCACCGGGCTCCCACCGCGGTGCCCACCTGGCCCCACCGCCCCCGTCCAGGGGACTACACGCCCCAGAGCCCCCCGCGGCCGTGCGGCGGCGCGAGGTACTGTGGGACTTGTAGTCTTTTTGCGGGCTCAGCCCCACCCCGAGCAGCGGCCGCTGCCGCCCCCACGCACTACATCTTCCGTCGGGCATCGCGGCGCGCCCGCGGGCCGCCGGCGGAGACATTTGCGAGGCGAGTGTCTCCAAGATGGCGGCGTGGGGAAGGAGGCGCGCGGGCCCCGGCAGCACCAACAGCGGCGGCGGCCGGGACAGGTGAGGGGCGGCCGGGCGGCGGCGAAGGGCGGCGGGGGCTGCGGGGCTGCACCGCCCGCGGCGGCCCCGCGACCCCGCGGCAAGGGCGGGGGCGCCGCGAGGGGAACGTGGCCGGGCGGGGCGGGCGCGGGACGCGGCCGCGCTGAGGCGCGGAGGGGCCGGGGGCGCTCGGCGGGGCCGGGCCCGGGGAAGGTCAGCGCGGCCCGCGGCGCCTCTGGGGCAGCGCTGCCCGCGGCGGGATGCGGCGCTGCGGGCCGGGTAGAAGAGGGCCGGCCCCGGGAGGCTCCTTCCGTCCACGGCTATTTTTAAAGGCGGGGAGGGAGCGGCGAGTCCTCCAGGGTGACCTCCTTCTGCCGGGGCCGCGGCGGGCACGGAGCTCGGGTCCGCGCTCCGGCCTCTGCCGGGGCGGAGGAGCGGCCGGCACAGGCTGGAAATACCCACGGAGCAGCGGTGGAAGTTTGGGAATCGCAACTTTAAAATGGGGAAAAGAGACAGAGGGATATGTCACGGAATCAGTTAGGTTCGAAAGATCTCGGAGGTCATCGAGTCCAAGCTGGGAGCGATCCCCACCCCGTCGCTCGGAGCAGAGCGCTGAGTGCCACCCAGTCTTTCCTTAAACACCTCCAGGGACGGTGACTCCACCACCTCCCAGGGCTGCCCATTCCAGTATTTAATCATCCTTTCTGTGAAGAAATCCTTCCAAATGTCAGGCCTGAACCTCCCCTGGCACAGCTTAAGACAGTGTCTGGTCGAGCTACTTTAAAACCTGTGTGCACAGCTCTCCACCTGCTGAAAATGTCTGGGTTTATCCCGCATTTCCTGACGCTGGCATTTTTCTGTTCTGCCCCAGGGCTGACTGATGTAACCGGCAGCTGCTGAAAGCTGCTGCAGTGTTCTCTGAGTTTTCCTTTGTCCTACTGCCTCGCCTCGAAACTCTGATATACCTCTTAATTAGAAACTCTGATATCCCCCTTAATTTGTCTCGTGGCTTT
The DNA here is from genome assembly GCF_022539315.1 of Serinus canaria. Classification (NCBI taxonomy): domain Eukaryota; kingdom Metazoa; phylum Chordata; class Aves; order Passeriformes; family Fringillidae; genus Serinus; species Serinus canaria. Next base: position 13,474,566 of record NC_066328.1, read on the forward strand.
TGCTTCACTTTGTTCCCTTGCTGTGATCCAGCAGTGTTTTCTTTGATGCTGTTGAATCTACCCAGCCAAGGAGAGCCACAAGTAGCCCTGAAAATTCTGGCGCTCATGTGAACTGCAGGAATGCTGCCTATGTTCAGGGAATTCAAAAGTAATTGAACTGGAAGGACCAATGGAATTCCCGCATCAGCGTGGTTTAAATAAACAGCTAAGAATACCACAGTGGTAAAACTGTCTGCACCCAGTGCTGGCACTGCCCCAGCACGGGAGGTGTGGAGTTTTCATGTGGCAGACGTGTCCTCCCAGCAGAAGGGAAGACACAGAATATGGAAAAGAGCACTTAATAACTTCAGTTATTCTTCCAGGGTGAAAACTGATGCAGACTTAAAAGCGAGTTGTTACTGTGTAACTTCATCCATGACCTGTACAATAATCTAATTGTTTTTGAGGTGATCTTTTTTCAACCCTGTGACTGCTCTTGATCTTACGATCAAAAATATTCCTAAACACGAGTCACTCCATGAACCTGCTGCATGTATTATTTTTCTTTGGCCAGTGAGAAGGGTATGGAAGAGAACAGAACAGCACAACCTCCGCTGAGCAGCGTTTCACAATCCCCATCAAAAGCTGGTGGTTCTTTAGGTGTCACCCTGGACAAACGTGACAGGAGGATAATTCCAAAAGGTGTTGGGTGATGTCAGCCAGGTGCTGCTTCTTCCTGGCAGCTGCAGAGCAGGAGATGTGGATGACTGGGCCCCTGCCTGTCCCTCAGTGCCTGATCCCAAACCACACCTGCCCGTCTTGCCAGGCTGCTGCAGCACCGGTTGTGCAAAGGCAGCTCTGACAGACCTGATGTCATCACATGATGACATGTGCTTTTTATAGGGTGAATACAGTTTTCTTACTCTGGGCAGGATTCTTGTCCAAAGACACGTTCCTTTGAACTGAATGTGCTGATCCAGTTTTCCTGGTAACTGAGCTGTTTCAAGGAGTGTTTGTAGTTGTCAGCCAGCCGCTCTAAAAGGCATCTGTGTCTCGGAGGTGGTGTGAGGAGACTCAGTACTGAATAAAATCCTGTCTGCTGGGGGACTAGAGCAGCTTTCATTTAAAATTATTTACAAAAAAATAGACCAGCATATCTGTGAAGACTGAGTCCCTTCATAAGTGACTTTATTGATACTGAGAAAGCTATAATTGGTTAAAAAGTGCTTTCCTTGCTAGGAGTGAATGTAAGGACATTAATTTCAAAGGATGTTGACTGTGAATTCCAGCTGGCTCTGGTGGTGAAATAATAATGTTAAACAAAATAAACAAAAACACTGAAGGGAGCCAACTAAATATTTGTTTTCTTCATTCTGGATAGACTCTTTAATGGAGCCTGTCTAAAGTGAATTGTTAATCTGTAGACCAAAACAACTTTTTCATACAGAACAGACACAGGATTGTACTGGGTGTTTTTGTATAAAAGGCAGCCTGGTGCCCGCCAGAGCAGTGGACAGCATGTTGTTTGTTCCCCTGGGAGATGTTCTGACAAACTCTGGAAAGAAGAGCTTCCATGTCATCACCAGTGCCTGCACTGGCTGCTCTGTGCCCTCACAGAGCTCCCCTTTCGCTACCTGCACTGCTCAGATTTCTGGTGCTCTGCTTGCAGCAATGATTGACCTATTTCCATCAGCCTGGCTAATCATTAGTTGACTTAAAATTGACACCTCCTTGTTGTCTGGGGCTGGATTTGTTGTAATGGTCTGGTGATGTTTTCCTTAGAGTTCAGGTAATGTTGTCCCTCCCTAAGGCTGCTTGAAGAGCTTCCCAATGTTCTCCTGTCCTTTTTCCTATTTGAATTAAAGGTGCATCTTTTGAATTCAAGTCTTGCTTTATTGCCCTGCATTTCCTGTTCTTCCTCTGCTTGAATGCCCTTCTTAAAGCCCCAGGCCTGACAGCCCTGACTGAGGGCTTGAGCCTGATGGATTGTGGGGACCTTCAGCAGAGAAACAATTCTCCAGGTGTTTAGGGTGGGATGTGTTTGTGCTTTCGGTGCACCATATCCTGAGCAGAAACATACACTGGGGAATGCGACTTGGAGGTGGAATATTTCCACTGAGAATTAAAGCCAGGCCACAGCTCATTTCTTAATCTTGAAATTAAATTGAATTTCAGGAAGGCTTTATGTTGGAGGGAGGGAAGTTTAGTGTTTGGATTTGTCATGCCTTGACTCTGTTGACTTCCTCCAGCTTGGCTGAGAAGCCAGCAATGCTCCCAGACATGCTCTGGCCATCTGTAATGTCCTTTTCCTGAGGTCTTGCACAGCCAGCACGAAACCCCTCTTGCACTGCTGAGCTGGGCTGTGTGTGCTGCTTGTGGCTAGGTGTTATCATACTGCTGCAAGCTTCTCCTTTCTGAATTTTTTTAACTACTTATCAAACTGGTCTCCATTTTCAGTTAATCTGATTGTTTGGTGCTCTGAGCAAAATTCTTGCCCAGGAAAGAAAACTTTACCAAAACTTGACCTATGTGTTATGGGAGGGGCTCAAAAGAACTTTTTTTTTGCCCAGAACTCTACTTGTGCAGCTTAAGATTGTTTCCAAGTGTGATTTTGAGCACGTGCAGAACTGAGATAGTTGGATAACTTTGAAGCTCTCACCAAAAAAGTCTGGCAGGTGCCATTAGGTTGAAGGCAACAAACTCAGGAGGCTCAGTCCTTCTCCCTGCAGGTGGGCAGTGGTAGGAGGATGCTGAGGGTTTTCCCAGGATGTTTTCCTCTGCCTCGTTCTTGGTGCTCTGTTCCTTTGTTTCTCCTTTTGCCACTTGGCACCTGGCAAAGCATGGAGTCATATTGTGCCTCCTTTTTGGAATGTTACTTATTTCTTCATCCATAAAGACTATCCAACTGAAATTTCCATTTACCAGGCAGGCTGCTGGTTTCAGGAGCCTGCTGAGTAGAGGCAGAGAAATGGAGCTGCTCGGAGGACTGGAACTTCAGAAGAAATTCTTCCCTGTGAGGGTGGTGAGGCCCTGGCATAGGTTGCCCAGAGAAGCCGTGGCTGCCCCTGGATCCCTGGAAGTGCCCAAGGCCAGGTTGGGCAGGACTTGAAGCAACCTGGGACAGTGGAAGGTGTCCCTGCCATGGCAGGGGGTGGAACTGGATGGGCTTTGAGGTCCCTTGCAACCCAAATCATTTCAGGATTTGATGAACTGCTGGAGCTGCTGTTGTTCACCCTCTCCTGGTGCTCTCCCATATTCCCATGTTAGGAAGACAATCCAAATGTAATTTGAAGCTTGCTCTATAGCTAACAGACACTTCTGCCCCTCCTGCTGCTGTAGCTCTGCTAACAATGGATTCCTTATTTTTAACTTTGGCAATACCAAAATTTGACATCGTTGAGTTTGAAGTGATTTACATCTTGCTGTGCTGAATAGCTGAGAGTTCTGTCACATTCTCCCATCCAGGCATTCATTCAGCACCAGGAGTGAGACACTGAAAGTTCTCAAATACAGAATGCCTGAAGCTGCAGTAGAACAAATATTTGGCTATAAGGCCTAGAACTGTTCCTACAGAACAGCTCTACAAGCTTTTTAACTGTGCCCTCTTTTTTGGAGTGGGGAGACAGGTCCTGGAAAATCATTTGATTAAATAATATTAACAACTGCTTTTATAGGCTCTGCTTTGTCTAGTAAACAGCCTAATTAGGCTTCTGAACACCTGGCAGCATTTTATGTCTTCTGGCATTAGGTGCTCTCTGGTTATTTACTATTCTTTTAAGTAAAATGGAGTTTATATCAAATCCCCACACTTGATAAGTGGTGGATGCCAACTCAGAGTTGCTTGCACAGCTCTGCAGTTGTGTTTGTCATGGCCAGGGTGGGTGGCAAGCTCCAAAAGGCAGACTCCATGGCCTCCAGTGCTTGAGCAAATCCAGTTCTTTGACTGGATTTGTGGTGTGCAGCTGCTGTGTTCAGTGGAAAGGCTGTGTCAGGAGAGTTGTCTCTGTGAAATCCTCAGCTGAAACCTCCTCAAGCCCACATATCTGTGTCTCTTTCTGTATCATCTGAAATCCAAATAGTTTTCAGCTTTCCATGCTCCAGGGGCAGCCAGTTCTTGTGTGGAAATAACACATGATAACCCCACTTCCCTGTGCAGAAACTGAGACTTACTGCCTGCTTTGCTGACTCTTCACATGTCCTATTTAAGCAGATATCTTTTTTGTATTGGCTGTTTTGCCATTTGCAGCTTCAGCACTATGATAGAGATTTATTCTGATTTTAGAGGACTCATTTGCAGAAACAGCGCAGTTGGGGGGCAGACTCTTTCAGGGACAGAGCCTTTGTGCTATTCAGTTCCCAGTAATTTTTTATGTTTCCCAGCAGAACATACTTTAAATTCTGCTTGTTTTGGCATTGGAGGCCCCACAAAAAAAAAAAAAAAAAGGCATGTGCTTTTCTCAACTTTATTGTTATAAAGCCTCAGAGCCTGGCAAACCAGAAAATTCCAGAGGAGATGGACAGTGCTGCCTCTGGCCAGTCTGCTGGATTCCTGCTGACAGGTGGCTGTTTGTGGTGTGGCTCTGCTCGTGCAGTGATGGTGAGAGGAAAAAAGGGGTGTTCAGAGGGAAGAACAAGCAAGAGCTGAGCAAGGGAAACGAGGCTGATGTGCCACCTGTCCTGGTGCTGAGCCTGGAGAAATCCCATGTCATGTAGATACTGAATTCTAGAGTTAGAAGCTCAGTTCCCATGGCTCCTGCAGAGAGGCAGGGAAGGAATGGGCTCACTTCATCCCTGTTTTCCCAGTGATGACAGGGAGATGGGGAATGACAACTGTGCTGTGCCTAAGCCTCTGGGAGGTTCTCTGTTGAATTTGGATTCTCCTTCTCTATTTTGCCCACCCATGTGCATGTTCCTAGGTATTACAAAACACTGAAAGTGCTCCTTGTTGGAAATATTAATTTTGTCTGGAGAGTTGTGTTAGCACTGGCTTGGCTTCCAGCTTGAAAATGCCTTTCAGCAATAGCTTTTCCATGAAATCATTATGCCCTAGCAAGTGGTTTCACAAAGTCATGGTGGTAGTGTGCAGTTACCTTAAGCCTCTATACATCTTTTGCAATGAAACTGGAATTTTTGATTTGGAAGAAGCTGCACTTGGAGCAGCTGTTATCAGGGAAAAGAATCCTTGGCAGAAACCATGACCAGCTGTGTCCTTGGTGTCAGAGTAACACCTGCTTAACTCATTTTTTGTTAGAAAATCCTTATATAGATCCTGTTCTTAATTTTTTTTCTCTAAATACCTCTCAGTTCACTGCAGAACATCAGAGCCCACCACATCCTGTACTGAAAGGGTTAATGGTAATTTTCCCAACAATGTCTGACCACTCATTGCCCTAAAAAAGTCCCTGGCATGCACAGAATTAAGGTGGATTTTTATTTTTCTTTCTACTCATGAGCAAGCCAAGGGGGAAATGCACTGCAAGAACTCAATAACTACATTGTAAGTTGAGTTTTCCTTGTAGGTTATATAAATTCCAGCTGGACTTTTAATGAAACTGCTCATGACTCTGCTTTGGGAGAGGGTGGTGCCTCTCAGGTCCTGCTGGTTGATGTTTGCTGCTGTTACAAACCCTGCCATGTCTGCAACAGCTTGTAATTTAACAATATTCTTGATTACAGCTGGCCACTGCTCAATCCCCTTTGCAGCCCGAGTGGAGCTGCACATTAAGGATAATGTTTGGCAGCAGCAGCTTGTGAATGTGTATTTTTCTCCCTTATTTTCCAGTGCATGCACACAAGTACCACTGTACTAATGGAGCAAAAAGTGCTCGTTCTGTTCTCCACATCAGCAGTGTGTTCCTGCTGATATCACGGGGGTCTGAATGCTGTTGGGATGAGGCTGTTTTGTCTGCTGTGATTAGGTCAGATGTGTGATTTGTTCTCCTTCTGCTAAAGGAATCTGCTAGATATTTTTATCTTTGCTAGGCCACGTGCTCAGTTTTGCTCTGGTTAAGCACAAGTATGCCAGAAATATTCATTTCTGCACAGAAGGGAGGATTTTGCCTGGTTCTGATGGACAGGCTTTTACCCTTTCTCAGTGCAGGTGGACAGTCATAATCCTATTTCTTAGCAGTGTGTACATGAATGTAGCTGCAGATATAAGGTGATGTGGTGAAGGGGGTGGAGGGAAGGTGGAAATTGATGTGACATTAAGTAGCTGAAAGCTGCTGCTCCAATACAAGTTCCCTGAATCCCCTGAGTAGGAAATGTGCTCCCAGGTGAAGTGAGCAGCTCTTTCTTTACTGTTTAACCTGGGTTAAAAACTTGTTCCTGCCGTGCTTTGCTGCATCCCACTTCAGGAGAGGGAGTGAAGCGTTCTGCCACAAACTGAATGTTCTGCTGCCTTCTTCACCTTCCCTTTCAGCAGTGTTCCTTGGCCATCCTTGTTGGATTTACCATGGATTTACTAGGCTGTGTTAATATGGAGGACTAAATAGCAGGTTGCATCAGAAGGTAAATGTATTCATCTGGAGATGTTTCCTCTCTCCAAACCTCCCAGAGCAGCTTGTCCTCCTGATTAGTGAGCTGCTTGTCTTGGTTTCTGTGAAAGCTCCTGAAGTCTGTGGGGTTTGTTCAGTGATGTGTCGTGGTCACTAAGGTGTGAGTGACACTTCTGCTTGGGTAACAGTGTGAGAAACCATTTCAGGACTGCTACAAGACCCTATTTCTCAAATTGTTCTAGATCCTCCAAGTTAGGAAAAGGTAAGAAAAATAAGTTGCCTTCATTTGGGATGAATTATTGTACAGCAAGCATAATCAGCTGATGTGAAATGAAGCTTGAGTTGAGAAGCTGCTGGTTGTGAAACAGAGGCAGTGACCTTGAGGGGCTGCCCTCACTTGGGGCACTTCTGTCCTGCTCTCCCATCCGGGTGGGTGAACGGCCTGTCCTTCAGCTCTGTAGTTTTAATTCTTCATTTCCCCTTACCAGGGTGACCTTGTCCTCCACGGACTGTTACATTGTGCACGAGATCTACAACGGGGAGAACGCTCAGGACCAGTTTGAGTACGAGCTGGAGCAGGCGCTGGAGGCGCAGTACAAGTACATCGTGATCGAGCCCACGCGCATCGGGGACGAGACGGCGCGCTGGATCACCGTGGGGAACTGCCTGCACAAGACGGCCGTGCTGGCGGGCACCACCTGCCTCTTCACCCCCCTGGCACTGCCCGTAGATTATTCTCACTACATCTCCCTGCCCGCCGGAGTGCTGAGCGTGGCTTGCTGCACCCTCTACGGGATCTCCTGGCAGTTTGATCCCTGTTGCAAGTACCAGGTGGAGTACGATGCCTATAAACTTTCGCGCCTGCCCCTGCATACGCTCACCTCGTCCACTCCCGTGGTGCTGGTGAGGAAGGACGACCTGCACAGAAAGAGACTGCACAACACGATAGCACTCGCTGCCCTGGTGTACTGTGTAAAGAAGATCTATGAACTCTATGCTGTATGACTTCAGCAGGGAAGAGAGAAACCCACAAAGACAAGTGTATTAAGACTCCCACAGTAACATTTTGTTTTTCCTCTTTCAGAAGCGGTGGAGACTGGGAAGGATTTGGTTTGATAGAGCTGTTATTTTTCAAATAACACATCACTGGTGCACCAAGGTTTTTCAGCTCTTCATTACACTTGAGATGTGGATGTGTGGTGACTTGAGATCCGTATGTTAGGCCAGGGGAGTCCAATCCAGCAGCAGAATGTCAGTGAAAGAAAGCAATAGAAAGAAGGGGTGTGAGAGCTGCATTCTTTTTTTTTCTTTTTTTTCCCTTTTTTTTTTTTTTTGGGAAACATTTAAGTATATTGTTTAATTGTATTACACAGAACCAGCCAGAAGTTATCATTGACCATTAAAGGATGAGAATTTCAAATGCTCTTGCTCTCTTGTCACTGTTATCAAAGTGATACCACTTTAAGTGTCCAGGTACAAACACATTCTGCTCAGCTCTTGGACGAGTTCTTCCTAGGGTGGATACATCTCTGAAATGCCTTGGGGACTGCCAAGGTGGGAGTCTACCTGTCCTACCTTTGTGCTGTGTCCTGGCCACACAATTCCACTGCTTTTGCCTGGAGCAAGCAGGAGCTGCTTGCTCCTGCTGCAAGGCATCCACATGAGTGCACCTTGTAACTGTTACCTGAAATTTTAAAATTCAGTCCTGTGCATTATTCCATATTTTAGCTCTAAACTCAAAATCTTGTTCTTAGAGTGGGAAGCGTTTACTCTTCTGTGACATCTGCCAGTTATTTTTAAAGACAGGGGCTTGCTGTCTGTAATCTCCTCCCACCACATGGGGAATAGGTGTGGCTGGCATTGGCAGGGCCAGCTTGGCACAGCTCCAGGTGTTACATTTGAAATAGGAGAGCAAAGGCCTGCAGTGGGAGCTGCCTGTGCACTGTGTGCTCCCTGCTCCAGTTGGAGCTGCAGCCTGACCTTCACAGCTGAAACACTGACCTTGACAGGGGTCAGACCCCAAATTCTGCCTTTCTGTCTTTCTCTCTCCAAACTGCCACAGCAGGCACCAAGATCTGCCCTGTCCTCACCTCCTTGGGCTGTTCTGACCACGATTCTGACTTGTGCTTCTCTGCTGAGGCAGTTTTTCTGAGAGCAGGACACCCAGTGTGTGCTGGGCAAGCTGAGTTAGCTGGGTGTCCCAGCCCTGAGCACCAGCACAGGCAGCTGTACCTGAGTGGGCAGGAGGAGCTCCAGTGGCAGTGAGACATTTCTGGGTGGCAGCAGCCCTTTGTACAGTGGCTGAGCTCTCTCCCTCCAAGGTTAAAAGAAGCTGGGATCCAGAGCATCTATTTATAGCAACAATGTACAGTTGTCTTGGCAGAGAAGAGGCAAAGAAATGCAACTAATTCATCTCTCAGTGGTTAGGCCAGCTGGGCAGGCTGCCCTCCCACCCTGACGGGTTTTCAGAGTCCCTGCTGGATGGATTTGAAGCCAGTGGCACATCTGCCACAGCTCCTACTGCTTGTTGCTACAGAAGGCCCTGAAATACCTCTGGTGTGGCCAGCACAAAGGTGTTTCTGATCTTTTTTTACTCAATGCAGGATAATTCTCAGAGCTGTTAGTTCTTCCTCTCCTGCATCAAACCTCTGGGGTCCTGGTACTTTTTTGTGTTAAGCTTCCCCTGGTGTGGAATGATCACTATGGCAGGTTCCCTAAATGCATGGCTGGCATCAGAGACTTGAGTTAAAAATTAGCAGGGTTCCTGTGGTCTCTTATTGCAGAAGGAAAGGTGAAAAATCAGCTTAGCTGTCACAATGGGTATGTCTGATTGAAAACCACAGCTGTTATTCCATTCTGAGGTGGAGGGGCAGGGGAGTTTGTTTCCAAGGAATCTCAGTGATAGTATAGCTAAAATGCTTTCTAACATTCTGGTTGTTAGGGCTGTAACTGTGCAAGGTGACCTGGGAGAAAGAGAGGGGTCAGGAGGGGTATTTTAGTGCACAGTGAAATGGTAAAACAACCTCCAAAAATTCCCATCCTTGTGGAGTGGTGCTGTATCTGCTGTCCCCAGTGCCAGTAGCTCAGTGGAATCATCAGTGGCTGGGGACAAACCTCCCTTCAGAAGCCCCCACACTTTACTGCCACCCCCCGCCCTTTGTGGATGTGCTCTGGAATGTGCAGCATAGAGAGGGAATCTACCTCCAAAGGGAATGGGTGCACTCTCAGCAACCTCTGCCTTGGAGCTGTAGCTCCTACAGGAACTCCCCCCACATCATTTTCCCTCAGGCCTGATGTGTTTCACCCTCAGTGCCCTGGATGGGAACACAGAAATGCAAAGCAGCCCCTTGGTCCTTCCTGAGTTGCCACAACCTGAAACACCAGAACATGGAGCAGCTGAACAAGCCTGGCAGGAGCACTGCATTTCACCAAGAAACTGAGGAGCTGTGCATGGGAAACACAGAAGGAAAAGCACAACTAACACCAACACTCCCCTTGTGGAAAGCAGAGAAGGTAATGGCTTGCTTTCCTCTCTTAACAGGAAAAAAGGTGTCTACACCTGAAAGCTTCACCTTGTCAATCCAACCCCAGGCTTTCTGTGACACAGCTGCAGCCTCAGCCACAGGGAAGGTGCCTGAGAGTGGATGTCCTGACAGAGCAGCAGCATTGTCTTCATTAAACACATCCTGGATCTCAGAGATCATTTATAGATCTGCAGTGGTTAAGGAAAGGCTTTTGGAAGCAGAAGGTCCTGCTGAGCCTGCATACCCATATCAGAGTTTGTGTGAGCAATCCTCTGAGTGGATTCACACTGTGTAAGCTCACAGGTCCATAAAGAGGGCTGGGATAAAGCAGGTTGTTCTGCAGCTACTACTGGTACAACAGCACCTTGCAGGGATGCAAGGAAAAACAAAACCCTCCTGCTTTCCCTTCCTTTTGTGTTATGTGCTGTGAGGAGCTGGAGTAGACCAAGGGATTCATTTCATAGCAATGTAATTTATTTGTCATCAGATGTGCACTCCCAGGCAGGACATGTGAGGAGGACACATGGAAAATGCTGACAAGTGCATGGAGGTGGCAGGAAAGGTCTGAACCTTGGATCCTATTAGTAGAGTTTATTTCAATTTTAAGATTACGTCTGTCCTATCTCTGTGCAACAATTCCTTTTTCCTAATGGTGCTGGTATCCCTCACATGAGGAGGTGAGGAATGGAACACAGCACCCCTTCAGGCTGTCAGGCTCCTGAAGTGATACCTGAACAGCCAGGTGTCATTCCCCACTGGATGTCATCCTAATTACCATCTGTGATTGCTTGAAAACAGATGAGAACAAAGGGTCTGTCTGCTACACTTTACACACATGGATTCTTTTCTAGTGCCAGAGAGTGCCTGGCATCCACAGGATCACACCTGCTCTGAGCTGCAGGTGGCCCAGGTGTGCTGCTGTCACCTGTGCAGGTGTCCTGGCAGCAGCTGCCTTGCTGTGCTGTCCTACCTGTTCAGTGCTTCCCTGCATTCCTTGGGCAGGGATCCACAGAGCGCTGTCACTGCAGAATTAACTGTCCCAGTACATCAGTAGGGCATGATTCAGACAGGTAAAATGATGCCAAATACACCCAAACTGTACATCAGTTACTTCTTTAAAAGTGGCACTGGACTGAGCTTAATTTATCAGATGACTTGGCACGTTAACAGGAAGAGGCTGTGAAGTTTCCCACTGCAAGCAGCATGTCCTGGATCAGATTGGAAGGAGTGGGAATGAGACACTGATCACGAGAGCTCCCAGCTGAGGACTGTATTTCACAGGGGTGGGGACAGCAGAGGTCTGCTCGTGTGAAGGCAGAACAGGTGGGTTTTATTTGTAGCAGGCCAGTAAAGCTGAGCTGCAGTTGAGGTGAGGAGTTTCCCAGGCAGGGGCCTCCCCGGCTGCAGTGTTCCCCTGAGCCCTCCCCTGCACCTCAGCTCTCCCCCATTGTCCAAGCACCCTTCCTGAGGTTTAGGTGCTGTCTTCCAGCAGCATAGGGAAAACCACTTCCCAGTCTCCATGCAATGGTAAACAGCTTTTTGAGAAAGGATTTTCCTGCAGGAGCACCTCCAGTGATGTCCCAGCCAGCTGCAGGGGCTCAGCCTCTCCCTGCTCAGGGCAGCTGAGCTCTAAGAGCCTTTTGCTTTTCTCTCCTTTTTTGCTCTAGATGCCATTAAGGTGAAGAAAAGCCTGGGGCAGAGGTTCCTCAGGTAGACAGCCAGGCAGGGGGTCAGGCCAGCCACAAGCACTTCCTTCTTCTTCTGTCCCACTGCATTGAGAACCACCTGAGCCACCTCGGCCGCCGTCTGTCCCTCGGCCGTGGTCTTGTCCATAACTGCCAAGGGAAAGCTGAGTGAGCACCAGCAGCAGCAGCATGTAAACCCCACTGAGTACCTTTCCTAGGAGTGCTCTAACTGCACATGGCTGCTTGCTCTGGTTTTTACTCCAGCTGTGTATGGGAGCACAGGCAGGTGTTCCTCATGGCTGGCCCTGAAGGCAATAGTTGCTGTCTGGAATGGCTAAATTTTGGGGCTTGCTGTTCCTACCCTGCATCCAGAATTGGTTTTAGATCCTTCAGGGCTAACCTGTGTCCCCATGTGTTGCAAACCCACCTTACAATAACATGGAGATGCTTTAGAAAGGGCACTGGGTGTATCTCACCTCCATAGCGAGATCCGTCCGCTGTGACAGCGTTGAGGGACAGGTTGGTCTGGATGTACCCAGGGCTCACAACTGTCACTTCAATGTCATACTGCTCCACCTCTGCTCGCAGACAGTCAAAGAAGGCCTGGGTAGCATGCTTAGAAGCAGCATCTGGAAAACAGGAAAAGGACTGTGCACCAAGGAGAGGAGCAGGCCTGAGGGAATTTTCACTTTCTGAATGGGATTTTCACAGCAATGCAGCCACTTCTCAGCAAGAGCTGTTCTCCAGCCTCTACTTTTGTTTTTGTTTATTGAATGGCAGCAACAGGTACTGGGAGTCAGAGGCAATTTAGGAAGACAAAATGTAAACTGAAGTTCAAAACTGGCTGGGATCCTGAGCTTAATATCACATCCTTGCCAGAGCACTGCAGAGTGAGCCCAAACTGCCTCCCACTCCTGATAAAGGATACCCAAAGCCTTGGGAAGGTAGAGCTGGCTGCCCTGCACGTGCTGAGCGCTGGGGACTTTTAGAGCAGGTTCAGGGCTTGGCTGCACAAAGGGAACAGCAGATCACACAGGCAGGCACAGCAGGGAAACGTGGCCTAGGGCAGGTTTCCCCCCATGGAATGGCTGAGTGACTCCTGCTTGGTGACTGCCTGTGACTGCCACCACCACACCAGCAGCACCAGAGCCAGCTCAGCAAGGGCTGCACACCCTGTGAGGACCCAGGCAAGGGCTGAGCTCCTGCTGCCACATCCCCATGGCTCTGGTCCCTGTGAAGCACCCTGGGAGCTCCTCAGAACACACTTCCTGCAGCAACTGGACCCACGTCACCTGCAAAACCCAACCTTCCAAGCTCTCCCCCACTCAGCATCATTCCTGACCCACTGTATGCCATCACCTCTCTACTTCTGGTGTTCACTTTCAGTGATTTACAGATGCTTGTGTGTCAAAAGCTCTCTCATCTTAGTTCATCCATCTTTTAAAAGGCTTTTTTTTCAGTAATCCCACCAATATTTCTTGTCATAACTGACTTAGCATGAAGAGTTTTCTGGATCAAGATTGTTTAGGCTTTTGTTCTGGCATTGTTTGTACTATAGCACTTCGTAATTTATTAAAACCAAAAATTCCTGCTTTCTTAGAGGAAATATAGACAAATGACAAGGATAAAATACCATAAAATTATGGAATTATAGTGACTCTCAAGATAGGACTATCAAGCTGCTTTCAAAACATTCTCCTTCCTTTAGAAACTTTAGGACAGGGCTAAGATTTTGTATTTAAGAGTGGCTGTCAGTGGTTTGTGACCCCATTAAGGGTGATGCACAGCTCTGCCTTTCCTGCACACAGCCAATTCCATGGAGAGCTAAATGTGGAAGCAGGAGCCAAGTATTTATTCAGCCTGCTGCCCCAAATATGTCTTTCCCATCTTCTGTGGAGGTACTTACATGCAGATCTGAAAGGAATGCTTATTTTGCCTTGCACGCTGCTGATGGCCACAATGTGGCCTTGTCTCCTCTTGATCATGGAGGGGAGAAGTGCTAGCAAAGGACAGAAAAGACCCATTCAGACAACAATCCTGCCATTGCTGCTGTCAAGAATCAAAGCTTTCAGAGCACTCGGAGAAGCTGAAGGGAATTACAAGATCCCTCCTCAGTGCAGGGGTTGGGACAGTGCTTGGGATGCCTCTGACTGAAGCTGTGTCTGCCTGGGGAGGAGATTCCTTGTGCCAGAGGCTGCACAAGGGCTGCTGTGGTGGCTCTGATCTCCCACACAGTGGGCAGCAGGATTTGCTTTTCCTGCCACCAGAACATCTTCCCACTTCCTGCAGTTGACATGCTCCAGGCTGAGCTTTCTGTGTGACCAAACTTCCCAGGAAAGCTGCAGCTCCACTGGAACCCCCACCACGTTTTCCAGTGTTCTGTCAGGGCAGACAGGATAACTGGACCTCTTCCCAAGCCCCTGCCAGGCTGGAATCAGGAGATGGAACCAGGGATCATCTCCACTGGGCTATTTCCCACACAGTCATGCCCTCAGGCCTGCCCAGAGCCCCAAACCTCCCCTCAGCCTGTGCTGTACCAGCTACAATGACAAACACAAGTGAAGCTGTGCTCAGCTGTGCTGGTCTGCAGAGGCATCAGCAAATCCTGTGCACCACAGGTACCTTTGGTGAGGGCTATGGGTCCAAAGTAATTTGTTTCCATCACTTTCTTATCCACATGCAGTCCTGTGTCCACAATGGTGCCTCGGAAGCTGATGCCAGCGTTGTTGATCAGGATGTCCACGTGACCCAAGGCCTTGAGGATCTCCTCAGCTGCATTCACCACAGCCTTGGTGTCTGACAGGTCAAACACCACGGTGTGAGGCTCGTGTGTCTGTGAACAAACTCAGGTTAGCAAAGTACAGTTCAGGGCTGGGTGTGCCAGCTCATGGTGGGATCCCCCAGCCCTGGAAGCAAAGGAGGAGGGCCATCCAGACCCTGTTCCATGTGGCAGGAATTAGTGGCAGAAGCAGGATGTGCTCATCTTTCTCTGCTCCTGTAGCCTGTTCCTTATCCCTGAGCTTAGGAAAGGGACAAGGGAGATCTTCCTGTTGTCTTATTAAAGGAAATGCATCTGAAAAAGGCAAAACCTAACCCATGTGTTTTCTGCAGAAGCCAGCAGTACCTTTCTTAGCCACAGTCAGCCAGCATAGACATAAAAAATAAAAGCAGAAATGAAGTCACTTTTCTAGATTCAGTGTATGAGGGGCAGGTGTAAGGGGTCTGGTCACTCTGCCCTCGTGTGCTTTCACTTCCATTTCTAGCCAAGCTGGCTTCTTCCTGGGGGTTTTTACAAGGAATGACATGCCAGCTCAGTGTACTCCTGTATCAGCATCCATCCCTAACCACAGAGCTGCATTTTTCTTATTGCTCAAAGCAGAAATCCAGGCCAGGTGAGCCCAGAGGCCTGTCCTGGTGCCACACTCACCTTCTTGCGGTGATTCTTCACAGCACAAAGCTCCTGCACCAGCTCCTTCAGCTTCTCACTGTCTCTGCCACAGAGCACCAGCCTGGAGCCAGCTGCATGGAAAGCTTTGGCACATTCTGTGGAGAAGAAAGAGAGAGAAAAGTAGGAATGTGTATACCAGCCAAAGGACAGATCCACATCTTGGTGAGAGCTCCAAGTGCTGTTTGCTGCAGGGTCTGAGGTGGCTTTATTGCTCCTGTGTGGTGGCCAGGCTGATTGAGAGAGAGGTCACAGCCACTCCCACTCTCCTGGGACTGTGACAGACACATGAGGCAGCTGCTGTGCTCACACCTACTGTGCTGGTTAGACACTTACTATGCTGTTCACACATCTTCCCCCTCAGCTGGTCACATCTGCCTGTGCCTCCTCATTTTTGACTTTATGCCCTTCTTAGAAGGGACCACAGTTACCCTGTGTGTCATCTAACACAGGTCTTAGGAGTTTCAGTTTTAATGAACACCTCCAGAGGTTCTGGGAGCCTGGGTTTAATGCCTTCATCAAGGTGATTTTCTTCATGAGGAAAAGCCTGGAGAAGGGATGCCAGGCTATTGTCCTCCTAATTGCATGTTCCTGTCCCCTCTGGGAGCCAGAGGGACAAACTGCTTGTTTGTACAAGGGATGAGAGTGGATGGCAATGAACACACAGTAATTAGAGGTGGTCTGGTGTATTAAATAACTAGGAGTAAGGGGAGTTGGAGAAGATCTTGCAAATGAGTCAAAAAGGGAGGAAACTTTACAGTACAGTGGTGGAAGTCTCTACACCCCACAGCACAGAGAGCTCCAGCTGGGAGGTCTCTCCTGGAATACTAATTTCCTCTCTTCTTGATGAGAAGTACAAAATCCTTTACCACTCCCACTCTTTGGCTGAGGCAGGCAGAGAGAACCAGTTCATCTCCTTTGGCCAGTTCCTGAACAGCCCTGTCCTTAGGGACAAATCTCATGCAAAGGCAGCATCAATTAAAGCTCTATTTGTTCTATAAATGTACTCATCCTAATGAAAGGCCTTGATAGCAGAGAGCACCTTGTCTTCTCTTCAAGCAGCTCTTAAAACAATTATAGAAAGCAGAATTAGAGAATGTAGCCACTGAAGCAAAACATAAGTTTCATTTAGAAAAAATTACTCCCTGGTGTTAATAATGCCAAGAGTTTGACTTTAGAGTGGATGGATTTGTACCATGAAAGGTACCTTAACTTGAGAGTGAGGGACAAGGAGAAGGAGTGGAAAGTTTGGCAGAGCAGCTGGAAGTACATGAAGGCAGAACACAAGTTCTGGGAGATTTTAAACAAACAATTTGCCTTCCTGGCTTTTTCAGGATTTAGGGAAAAGACCCCTGACAGCAGAAGAACAGCATCTAATTCCTTGCTTTGATGAGCTCTAGTTTATACAAGGTGATTTAAATTTTTTGCACCAAATGTTGAGACTTCCTTGCCTATAAATCCACACTGGCTGTGGTTACAGCTCAGGTGGGAGCCACGTCTCTCAAAACTCAATCAACAGGAACTTTCAGCTCGTTCCTGCTTTGTTCCAAGAGCTGCTCCTGCCACAGCCCCCTTGCCTGTGCTGCCCTTGGTGGCCTGTTTGGGTCCATACCTTTCCCCAGGCCCGAGGTGGCCCCAGTGATCACCACCACAGCCTCCTGCAGGTAGGCTCGCATCCGCACCCACTGCAGCAGCCGGAACAGCGCGAAGATCCCCAGGCTGCCGAAGAGCAGCGGGATGATGACAGTGCTGGTGAAATCCATCAGCTTTCCTTTCTCAGCTGTCTTCCTAGAGCCACAGGGTGAAAGGAAAGAGATCACTTCACCATGAGGAAAATGAGCAAAGGCCTGAAAATGACTTTGAAATTATTCTTCTTAACCCTGCCTTAGGCCACCAATAAACCACCGAGGTACCTCTGTATCTTGAGCAGATTTTCTCATCCCTTCCTTTAGGTTGTGGAAAGTTCACATCAGTACCCAATTTTAAGCACTGAAACAGTGATGTGAACATCCCAGCAGGACACTTGGCACTGCATCCTGTCAGCTGTCCCATCACAAACTTATGTTCAGGGATGCTGTTCCCATGTTTTGCCCTAAATTCACCCTCTTGTGATGAAGTTCCTCAGGGCTGGGATATTTCTCCACATTCTTCTGATTGTATAAAACTGTTCAGGTTTCTCTAGAACAGCCAGTCCCAGAGTGTCTACAAGCCAGAGATCAGTTACTGTGTGTTATCCCAAAAGGATATAAGCCAGTCTGTCTTTTGGAGGCTCCAGGTTTTCTCTCTGAGGCAGCAATTTGCTTAACACACTGAAATCTCATCCTGGGATTGGATTCTGATACCAAGGCATAGCCCTAATCTCCTTGCTAAGCCATTCCTTCAAGAGAGTAGTTTATGTGACAGCTTACTAAGGGCCAAAGAGCAAGTGGGACTCCTGTGAAAAGGCCACTGATTTTCCCTCTGTATATCCCTGAGCTTTTATCAAAGCTTGGTGTAAGAGTAAAGTTAATTACAACCCCTTCCTGAAATCTTCTGGGTCACACATGAAGTCAGAACCAAACTCCAGGGTGTTTTCCCTTCCCTTCTTCTTTCTCATGCAGGCAGTCTGAACTCTTGCAGTCTGAACTGCAAGACAGGCCTTTACTGGGAAGATACTGGGAAATTCTGGGCACACAGCCTGTGCTCCTTCAAACAAAAGGAGAGCATGAGAAGCAGAAAACAAGGGGTACCTACAATGCTAAGGCAGAATTCAGGGTCACTGAGGGGATGGCAGAGGCTCTGCATGCCATGGAACAGAGCTAATGTGGAAAATGTCAGGCTCTTCCAGATATCCATCAGGGGCTTGGAGAGAATTCCTCAAATAGCTGCTCAGTGAACAGCTTGCTGAAATAGCAGTGAACTGAATAAAATAACTATTTCTGGGGGTACAGCTGGAACACAATAAAGTAACACATAAAGACAGCTCTAAATACACTTGGCAAGGTCTCAAAACAAAGCCACCAAGGTAGAACACAGCTCTCCTTGGGGTCCTTCGGAGCTTCCCATTCCCAAAGTGGCTCTTGTGGGTCTCAAGTCCTTCCTGGTGGGATCCAGTGTGGATAATGCAGGGAGACACCAGAGCAGCAGCTCCCCAGGGCACAGGGAGTGTGCCCAGAGTGGGAAAGCAGAAACCCTAAAGGAGGCACTGCAGAGCATCTTATTCCTCCACCCTGTGCTGGGAGAGCACACAGGGTGTGTTTGCACTGGTTTGCAGCCAGGGACTGGGACAGTTCATCTGACTTAAGAGAATGGATCTCCCCTGAAATAATTCCTGGGAAAAAGATGTTTTGACACAAGGCCACTGGATTTTCAGGCTGGATAAGAAGGTTCTCCTGACTGGTTCATGTGCTCAGCAGCTGCCTTCTTTATGACTCCCCTTTTTTGCTCTCTCAAAAGTCTCTAGAGATTCACAGCACAAAGTGTGGGCAGGGATGACAGGTGCTGTGCTGACATTGGGCTCACAGGACATTCTGGAATCAGAAAAAATCCTCAGCCCACGTTCAGGCCCTTTCATTATTTCCCAATTGGGAGCTGACAGCTGCACTGGCACTTCCTTCACGAGGCACTGGAAAAATCTGGCCCTGCTGTGGTTTCAGTGAAATGCAGGTGAAAAGGTAACTGAGAAGAGGGGCCTTTCCTGGCACCTCTCCTAGCTAAAGCACACTGAGATCTGAAAAATATTTCTAATCTTTTATTGTATTTCTTTCCTTTTCTCCATGTTATACACAGGAACTGGGCAGATTGTCCATCTCTGCCTGAGGGCTGCAGCAAACCAAAACACAGGCAGGAGCACCAGCCTGCTCTGGCAGCTTCCAGGCTGGAGCCTGAGCCAGCAGGTAACAGCTCTGGGGAGGGGAAAGATGGGATGGGGAAGAGAAGGAGAGGAGCCAGAGAGACAAGGATTTGCCAATCAGAGATGTAAATCCCTTTATATATATATATAAAATCTACATATTGTTTATATGTTATATATAATTTTCACATATAATTATACATAAATATATTGTTAATATATCAGCATTAATATAATATTATTAATACATACTATATTATTATCTATTATAGAATAATATATAATGTGTATGTTTGGGGCATGCAGATGCAGTGCCCTTTTCCAAGGTGCTCAGATGTCCTCTTAAAAAATACCCCAAAACAAAGAAAATCTCAGTTCAGTCAGACTTGAGAGAGAGGACAACCCAGCTGAATAAATCATTTGGGACAGAAGAACTTCTGTAGCACTTCAGACCTACAGCACCAAGTTCTGCTTTGATTTCCTGACCTTGTCCCATCACAACCCCAACTTTGGTAACACTGGAGCAGCCAAAGGCAGCCCAGAGCAGGAAATGCTGTGTCACATTAAAAATGGGGGTGAGGGTGGGGAACACGTGGGGTCCACACCTCATCTGAGATGCACTCACCATCTCAGGCCTGCTGCTGCAAGGTCTGAGACCCCACTGTCACCTCTGTTCAGTAATTTGGGTATTCAGGCTGGGAAAACCCCTCTGTTTTTAACAGGTGATGTTTATTACACCAGGGTTTCAGCCTGGGAGAAGCCTCTGCTCATTATCTCCAAACCAAGTCCTGCAATTCCCAATTCTCCATCCCAAAGGGCAGGACTGGAACCTGCAGGTTATCAGAGAGCAGAACACTGATAATGTCAGCAAATACAGGTGAAAGGAAACTTTTTGAAGGCTTCCCATAGAATAAATCTCATTTATCCAATTAAAAATGAACCCAAAACTTTCCCTTTAAAACAACACTGGGTGTTCTCCTATAAAAGCCAGGACAATGCTCTCTGAAGGAACAAGGATTAATGACCTTATTCATTAATAGGGTCAAGGGTGCAAAGATGAGAGCAGATCCTAAAGAACCAAACCCCTGGAAGCTTCCCCAAACAAGGGGGGAATAAAGCTGATTGTGCAGCTCCAGGCTCCCAGAATCACATTGTCCTTTAGGTGACAAGTGGCACCAGCTGGGAGGCTGCAACCCCAAACCCAAGGCTGGGAGGATAAAAGGAAGGGGGAAAAACCCTGGTTTTCCTAAGGAAAAAAGCACAGCCCTTGGTGTGGGCTTTAGTCTGAAGAAAGCACAAGGTCCTACCTGAGAAAGGAAGGGGCTCACTTGCAGTGGCTCTGAGCTGGAGCTGCCTCGGTGCTGCCTCAGGACAGCCCCGAGTTAAATGTGGAACTGGCAGCGATCCAAGCAAGTGTCCAATGCCAGCCGAGCCCCGGGCTGCCTCTAAAAACAAACACAGGGAACACAGGCTCTGACCTTTCCAGGGCAGGGGGAATTTAACCCCCACACTGAGGAGACAGAAGTGGATTCAAACTCTGAAAAGCAGTAAAAACTCCTCGGGAGGAATGCAGCAACTGGGCAGAGCTCCTCATTCCAAACAGGGAGCAGGAGAGCAACAACCCAGCTGGAATTCCCAAGGAAAGCTGGAATTCCCGAGGCCAGCCAGGCATTACCTGAAGCATCAGCCTCTGCTGGATCTCTGCAGTCCTTCAGTGCATCCTGCCTGACTTCTTCAAGTGCAGCAAAAAGGGAAAAAATATGTTTGCAGCACCCAGAAAGCAGCCTGGACTTGGGAAATTACCTGGAATCCCACCTGGTCTAGTGGAAGGTGTTGGCAGGGGTGGAATGAGATGGGACTTAAGGTCCTTTCAACCCGAGCCAGCCTAAGATTCTATGAAATGGTTTCCTCATTATGTTCCTGCCCCTTTCACTCATGTACAAAGAGTAATTCCAAAATGTAATTCCACCCTCCCACACGGAATTCCTCCCTTGGTGTTCGGGACAGAAACAAAGATGGCCTGATCAGAAAACTGAAACATTTGTTGTTCCAAAGAAAGCGTTTTGCAGACATTTCCCAAACCAAGAGCCACCTACACCTCCGTGAGGCCATGACGGCCGGCTGTGTCCCTGATTTATCTACAATTGGCTTTTTAATCTCGGTATCAGCGGTGAACTCTGCCCCGGAGAGCGCCGGGCCTCCCTGCGCGCCCCAGCGCCGCCTTCCCCCAAGCTCTCGCGCTCTCCCCTGAGCCCCGCAGCCACACGGCCTCTCCCGTCTGTCCCTTCCCAGTCCACTCCTTTCCCCTCCTGTCCCTCCCTGTCCCCTCTGTCCCCACCTGGCCGCCGCCGTCACCATGGCCACCGCCGGAAGTGGGCCCGGGTCGCTTCCGCCCAGACTCCGCTCCCCGTGACGCCAACCGGAAGTGGCTATGGGAGAGCAGCTGCCCTCACCTGTCCTCCCGCCTGTGCAGCCCGGCCGGGAAGCGGCGATGCCAACCAGGAGTTCCGCCCTCCTGGGGTTCCCCCGGGTGGGCATTGCCCTCAGTCTCAGAATCCCAAAATGCCGAAGGGGTTAGGCTGGAAGGGACTGTGGGGCGTGGGCTCAGCCTCCCTGCTCAGCAGGGCCGTCCCAGAGCACGGCACAGGATTGCTCTGCAATATGGCCAGGGAGGGAGGCTCCACAGCCGCTCTGCTCTCCCCTCAGAGCTCGGGCACTGTGACATTGGCACAGGACACCCCAAAACCCCACCCTGAGGGTGACACTGGCACAGGACACCCCAAAATCCCACCCTGAGGGTGACACTGGCACAGGACACCCCAAAATCCCACCCTGAGGGTGACACTGGCACAGGACAGGACTGTGCAAGGCGTGACTGTGAGGAACAGCAGTAAATTCCTGTAGGAGAAAAGAGACATTTCTGCGGGGCCTTTTTGAAATCCGTGATGGGGAAAAGCCCCGATTTCTCTGATTTTCCAAGAGCTCTGTGCAGAAATGGGGCCTGGATGTGCAGCTCTAAATCCCCTGGCACTGATAAGGGCACAAACCCGGTGATCCCAAAAGTCCAAACGTGTCAGGACTCTTGCCCTGAGGAAAGAAAGGCACAGGGATTTGCTCTCAGTGAAGGTTTTTGTGAGCAGAAGGGACATTTACAGAGGAATCAGAAATACTGAAATGTTTCCAAGGGTATTTAATCCCAGACGTCCTTCCCTGAGATAAAGGACAGCTTTTTGCAGCAGTTCTTTGAAAGATGGTTTTATCATCCATTTTTATGGTAACTTTTTTCTGCTCCTCTCTTCTAATAGGGAAAACCCTGAAATTAATTCAAATCTTCAGTGCTGGTTCATCATTAGTAAGGGATCAATATTTCAGGGAAAAGATTAGAAATAATTCAAAACCTTCCTAAAACTTACTGTCTGAAAGGAAGGATGATAATGCACTTTTTTGACCTCAGGGACAATATGTAATGATATGAAAGAATCAATAATTTTATTTACACAAATTAAATTGAAAAATAGAACCCAGAAGAAGGTAGTTTATGTCATGGCAGCCTTACTGGGAGCTGTAGTTGGTTCAGTCTCCCGAAAACCAGAGCTGGAAAAAGCCATTTCAGTCCTTCTTTGCCACCCAGGTGGGGCAGCAAGAGCTGGAGCTTCATGCACAGCCCAGAGTGACCTGAGAGCTGTGCCCAGGCTGCTCTGCTCATTTCCCTGGCACCTCCCAGGTGGTTCTTGGAACACAAATCTGATCAAATGCTCTCTCCCAAGTGCTGGCAGAGTTGATTGAAACCAAGTCCCACAGCAAAGGCTCAGACTGGAGCTGCAGATGGAGAGAAGTCAGTGAAGTAAAGCTTGACTTTGTTGCTTTGGCTGGGATTCCATTTCCTTGGGTTAATCTAATGTAATTAGCAAGAAACTCACCTCTGATTTAAAGCTGCTCATTGACACATCAGGCACTGGGATTAGAAGATTTACTGATGTCAACATGTCTTTGTTCTCAGAACCACCAGGGAAGGCTCTCCCCAAATCTAGGACTGGTTTGCAGACTGGGCAAGCCCCAACTGGTAAATGTTGGCATAATGTAAAACTCTGCCTGCTGGTTTTATTTGCACTCAAATCTCTTTCCTTTCTCATTTTGTCAGGCCACAACTGCAGAGGGCTGGAATCCTTTTAGCATGTTAACACTTCCTTGACAAACATCCTGCTGTTCTGTCCCTGCCCTCTTGCAGTGCAGGAGCTCTTTCTTGAGGGAGAGAAAAGAAAAGAATCTCCAAACTCAAGGATGTGAGTTTGCACTTGTGTTTGGTGACATCTGCAATCACTGAGGGCAGATCTGCAGCCTTTTAACCCTAATCTCTAGGGCAGCAATTCTGTGCCCTAGTTCCTGTGGGCTCTTATTTGTCACTTTTTCTTTTTCCAGGAGTATAAGATGCAGCTTCTTTCTGTAAGAAAAGCTTTGGTTGCTTACCCTAAGAGCAAAGATCTGGGAAAAATCCCCCCAGGGTAATAAAACCCTTCCCCAGGGAAAGCATCCTTGAACTAGTTTGAACTGAGAGCTCCCAGTTTCACAGTGCCTGTGGCTGGGAGATGTAAATGTTCCAAGGGCTGTGGCAGGATTAAAGATTTTCTTGTCTCAGCCTCTCATAGAAGGGTGTAGACTCTTGTCCTCCCCTCCCTGCTCCCATAACTGGAGTCAATGAAAACATTCTAGGGTGGTGGGGGGAAAAAAGAACCAGACCTAGGATGGAAAACAGAAGAATAAGAGCTTCTCTGGGCTTTTCCAGTTCTTTGTCCCTGCAGCTGTTTGCAGATTTGTCTGTGTCCCTTCCAGACAGTGACCCAAGAAAATGGTTCAACTTTTGCCTCAGTTATAGTTCTGGTTGGGAACTGGGCTCTGACTCAAGGACATCAAACTCCTTTCAGAGAACTCTTTCTGGGTACTTGCTCACTATTTCTCTCAGCTCTTGTCTCTGGGAGAATTTTGCTGCAGGTTCAGTTCATTGCAGTTCAGTTTTTTTCCTCCACCTGAGTATTATTTTTCTTTTCCAGCTATTTTCTATAAGGTCTGTTTGTAATTACTGTCTCCTCCAGAGCCTGCACTGCAGCATTTCCAAGCTCAGTGTGAGAACAGTGTAGACTTAGTGAAACTGCATTTCTGATGTGTGATCGTGCTGCAAATCCCCAATCCTTGCAGATAACCCAAGAGCTGGGAAAGAGGGAGAGGCAGCAATATCCTCTCCTCCTGCAGCTGAAGATCCCCACACTCCACAGCCACTTTAATGGAGCTGAATGCTTCCAGGGGAGAGTGATGTCCTGTCCCACACAGAAATGGCAAAGCTGAGGCACCATTTCCACAAACAGATGCTAATTGTGGTTGTTTTAATTGATGAGAGGACAGCTGTACAGAAGAATTTCCTACCTGCAGCCTCACTGCTCTCAGGATACCCAATCCTGTCCTTCCCTTCTGCCTTTACTTCTTGGTTTGGAGGGGGAAAAGCAGATACAGGCTGAGGGCTGGGCCCCCAAGAGCTGTAAAGGCACAGGCACATCTGCAGAGGAGTGCAGAGCCCACCCCTGTCTGGGTTTTGGTGGGTCAGGAAGGAGTTAAATGACAACAGAGGGAGAGGCTGTGCTATTGTTTAGGCATCCCTGGGTCCAGGGTGGCTGATCTCTATTCCCGGATCTGCCTCTGGCTTCCTGCACGACCTTGGACCGCTCCCTTACCTTTTCTTTTCCTTAGCTCCCAAACTACAACATGGAAATCCTTCTCTTCCTGTGGTGCCTCGTTCCCTGCAGGATTCAGTGGGGCTGAGGTTCTCTGGTGGGAGATGAGGGAAGCACAAGAACGCGTTTCCACTCAGAAAGATTTAAGGAGAAGGCAGCAATTTTTGGGGCATGTTTCTGTTCGTTCAGGTCCAGCACGGGCTGTGCACATTTGGGTGATTTTGGGGTTTTTAGCAGCAAACTTGTGGTGAAAGGCAAATGTTGGTGCAGCTGCCCAGAGCGCTGCCAGCTGCAAGGAGCCTGTCCTTCACTAGATGGTGCTTTGATCAAAGATTTGGATAACCGCAGTTCTTTCTGCACAGAATTTCCTAATTTTTCTTCCCCAGTCTCCATTCCTGCCCCTTTTTCTGTGCTTTAACACCACGGGGGACACTTAATGATGCTGGATATCGAACAAGGCTAATCTGTGGTACTGAAGGCTCCAAGCACCCACCGGCCCGCCGGGCTCCCGGGCTTTGGGGTTTGAAGTGTGGATCAGCGCTGCTGGGCTGTGGCAGAGAATTGAATTCTTTCCGTGTTTTCTATTCCCATAAGGAAAAGGCTTCAAAGAGCAGGTCCCCTCCCCCTCTCTGCTGGTGAAGGGCATTTAGGGAAGCTGGGAAAGAAATCCAGCCCTGACAGACGCAGTTTTTTAACAAACCACTGCCTTTCCCTACCTTAGCAGAAAACTGGGTGTTTTTTAAAAAGAGGATTGCTGCTTTTATATCCATCTTTGTATTCAGGAGATGGTTACCTAGCCAAGGTCATTGCTGCTGCATGCCTGGATCGAGCAGCGAGCCATCCTCCTCTTCGTGAACCAGCACTGCTTTCAGTGGGGCTCCCCCAAGGAAAAAATAGGAATTGGGCTTGGATCTGGGCAGCACAAGGTCCCAGGCTGCTGCCGGGCAGAGAGAGCCACAGGAATAGCGTCCCCCTTTCCAGCGGCAGCAGAGGGGATGAATGAAGCTGTAATCAAACGTTTCCTGCGCAAACATGCACGGGGCTGGGCTGGGCTGTGACAGCCTGTTCCAATCCGGCACACACAGGGAGAACCAGTGGCTGGGGCCCCTGGGGCTGTCGCCTCCCTGGGGACGGTCCCTGCAGCCCGGTGTCGCCAGTGCCTCGGTGCCAGGCTGCTGTGCCAGTGCCCGCGGGCATCCCGGCGCTGCCGGCGGCTCCCATCGCGCACAGCTCCCTCCCCGCGCGGTTTGGCGAACATCAGTGAATGGGCTGGGGTTGGGCTGGAGCTGGGGCTGGGGTTTGGTGGCCGCTCTGACCCCACAGCCACGCCCGCAGTCACAGCCCCAGACCTCGCTCCTGTCCCCGGCACCGCACCGGCCGCTGCTGCCAATGCCAATGCAGTTCGATCCCCGGATGGGCCACTCACGTCCGAGTCGGACCCGGTGATCCCTGTGGGTCCCTCCCAGCTCGGAATATCCCGGGATTCTGTGCCTGCAGAATTCTGTGTGTGCCCGCAGCACCCCGCTCCTCACATGCAGGATGTTGTGCTCGTGGCAGCGATGTCCCCCCAGCAGGGACACAGCGGTGCCGGACTGCAGTGGGACACACAGCTCCTCTGGGGACCAGGAGCTGACACGGATTTCTGTGTCATTCCCCTGGTAGTGTCCCACTGCACATGCATTTGTTTATCATTATTAAGATATTGATGCTGACTAAACCCTGACCCTAATCACACAGAAATTCGCCCAGAACTGCGGGGTTCGGACTGATAGGGAGAGTGAGAAAGGAGGACAGGGCATTTCCCCACATCCCTTCCATCTGGAGAGCAAACCCCTCTCCCGGTCCCTCCTGCCTGACAGGGAAGGGGTTTGGTGACCCAGGAATTGCATCACTAGCGCGTGCAGGTTTTGGGGTTTTTTCCCCCCTGAAATGTGCTTGTTTTATTGTTTTCCTCCGATGGAATTTGCCAGCGTGTCCCAAATTACGTGGTTCCGAGATGTAAAAGCAACATACCTGTGTGGGGGAGAGAATGAGTGGTTTTCACTGTGCAAGCTGGCTCTTCCTTCCCTCCTCCCTTCTCCCCACATCCCCATGTGCTATGGAGCCAGCTGCTCCCGGAATAGTTTGGGAATGAAATGTCACCATTTGAAACTGGTGAGTCACACTTTTGGGAGGAGGGGAGGAGAGAATCTGAAATCTTGTCGTGTGGCAGAGCGTCTCCTGGTGAGTACAGAGATTTTTAAAACCATAGACTCCCTGATGATGGAGTTGAGGGGCTTTGAACAGAGGCTACTGGGTGTGTCCACGCTGCTTTTTTCTTTCTTTTTTTTGCAGGAGGATCTCGAAATCTTCTGCAAACTTGAATTTTCTTCCCCAATATGCCCACTGCAGCTGGATGCTGGTGCCTCCTCCAGCAGCACTGGGTTGTATCCGCCTGACAACACACCTCCAGTGACTCTCTTAATTAAGTCTCCCGCACTGCTGCGAGGTGTGTAATTACAGCGAGACCTGACTTAAGCATCCACTCGAGGGACTAACAAAAAGAATTTTTTACCAGAGCAGGGAGGAACAGAACTTTACTGAATAAATTTTTAAAATATATTTTAGGGGAAGTTTATTAAACAAGGGAGGGTAATTATTTTGGTTTTTCTTTCTCCCAAAATAAGGATGATGCCCTTAATATACTGAGCATTAACATAATCAGCTTTTTTTTTCCTACCAATAACATACTTGAGAAATTCTGTCTTTTAATAGAGATTACTATAAAAAAGTGTCAATTAGCGCAAATGGTGGCAATGATCTTGCAAAATGAACTACTCTTGATCAGAAGCTCAGCAGTTTTCCCTCTCTGCCCAAGCCCAGTGACAGATTATTTTAGTGGAAGGGCAGCATCCAGGATTGCAGTTTTAGGGTGTTATAAGCACCCATTTTCAGCACTCCAGCTGTCAGCTTGGCCTCGCAGGTACCAAGAAGGGTGTGTCTGGAGGCAGCTGTAGCACTAAGGGTGCCTCCCAAGGAGTGTAGCGGTTGCAGGAGGATGGATTTTGGCTCTTGCTGCCCCAGCTCACTGTCAGAGTTCCCAGTGCTGCCCCAAGGTGGCAGCTGGGCTGTGGATCCCCACACACAGCCCAGGGTATTAATCCAACCCAGCAATCATTTCGGGTTCTGTTGCTATTCTGAGCACTGAGAGATGTGCCACCCATCCTGCAGCCCAAATGATCTCCAGCTGAAGGACAGGAAGAGGCTGGAAACAGGAATATCAGAAATAGCCCCCAGAGGGGCTGTCAACCCTCAGGTCCCACCTTCAGTGGCATTCTGAGTTCATGCTGTGAGTAAAACTCCCAAATTGCTCACCAAGCTTGCAGCAAACTTGGTGGGGATTTTGCAGGCATAAGGCCCTGGAGGGTTTGATGCCATCTCTACTTTATTTGGAAGACTGAGCTCAGAGCAAGATTTTATGAAGTGTGCATTTCTATCTCAAATTTTAGATAGCTTTAACTAGAAACCCACATCCTCCATTGTCACTGGATTTGACAGAAAACCCTGGCTGCAGAAATTTGCTGCAGAGCCTCAGATTTTCTTTAATACAAAATAAAACAACCTCAGAGACAGCCTTGAAAAGTCAAGTCTGGGTGCTACTGCACATGCATTTTCTCAGCAGAAAAGCCTGTTTATTTTCTTAAGTGTATCACTGTTGCCCTTTTTCCTTAACTCAGACTGTCACAGTGATTTTGCACTGCGGGGCTCCACAGAGTCCAACCAGCAACGCTGCAGGAGCTGAAAGTTGTAGCAGCAATGCAGAAGGAGCCAGGTCAGAAAAGGGAACCCCTCTGGGTACCTGCTGCACCCTTGGGTGTGAACTTGGAGCTACTCCAAACCAGTAACTCCTAAGAGATGGGAATAGCAGTGGATTATCAATTCTGAGGCATAATGACAGCATTTTAGTGCTTGGTATTGTCTTACCTTTGTTTGTTCTAGCATAGGTGTCTGCCTGCTAGGTTTAGCTCCCCAGATTCCTGATGGGGATTCCCTTTAGCCTGCAGCTTCCTGCAGATAACTCCCAAGATAATGATGGGAATGATCAATGTGAATACTCCCTATGGAAAAGCAGCTTGTTTCTCGGAATGAGGTTATTGTCCTTTCAAATAGAGTAACAAAAGACAAATTTACTGAGTATACAACTCACTGGAGTACTGCATCTTTCAGAGATATGTGATGATTTCTTTAAAACTTGGTGGATTTTTGCCCAAAACAAAGGATTTTGTCTCATCAGCTACAGTTGGATTTCCCAGAGGGCCTGAGACGACACATCCTCAGCCTCTTGGACCTTGGCTGACCTGGTACATAATGTGTGGAAGTCCTCTCAACAGGAACAAGCAACCCTGGAAGGCCAAGATTACCACTGATCTGGTTTTGGGGGGAAAAAAAAGAAAAAGACAACTGAAATGACGTTGGACTTTCATTAGCAGAGCATTGTCAGAACACAATAGAAGAACAGACAAAAGCCAGTCCAGATTCTGTGGTATTTCCTAAAGGACTCCCTCTGGCACACGACTATTCCCTGCCAATCCTTCTGTATTGTTTTTGATAATGAATAGAAGCTGAACAGATGATTGTTGTATTGTCCACTAAGTGATTCATTTACATTAAATAGTGCTCCAAAAGTAGGCTTTGGGTGGACTTTTTTAGTCACTTCAGTTATTTATTTATCCAGTTTAATTACTGTCTTTTAACTCTCCACTGTAATAATTATTTCCTGATTGCTTCAGCTAAATTACTCCTCTGAAGTCAGTGGTCCAACAAGCCCTGACATGAGAAGCAGCATCCATGCATTTTCAAAGGAGCTTAATTTTAAATGGCCACCTCCAGGGGAGTGCTCCTGGTTTGGGAAGGTGCTGAGGTTCTTGAGCACCTGCAGGTCCCTGGTGTCCCTGGTGCCTGGCACTGAATGAAACAGGAACTTTGCTGCATAAACCATCTCAGTTCCATGAATTTCCATGTTAACATCTCAACTCCTGCTATTTCTTCACCAAGGTTCTTGATTAACCCTGGGCTTTCATTGCAAATTCAGACTTGTCTTACTGAGGTCAAAAGTTTTGGTTTGGTTTGATTTGCAAATGTGACAGATGTTATGTGCTTGAAGCCATATTGTTGGAGGAGAACTTCAGTGTGAGAAGATATTTATCCCCAAATCGACATCCAGGGCTGCATGACCACTAATTTGGGTGTACTAATGGGTGGGCGAGAATGACATGTCCTGAAGGGCTCTTTGATGGCTTAAGAATTTGAGAAAATCAACACTCCAGGCCTTTTCATCTCCAGTTCTCTGAGAAGCTGCATGACTTTGTTGAGTGGCTGCAGTTACATCTCCCTGATTTTGCAATTATTCTCTCCTCCCTAGTCCATGTACAAGGCAGAGAATCAGTGATGCAAAGAGAGGAAGGGAACAGTCCCAACAGTGGTGAGTTGTCCATGTCATGTGGCCCCAGTTTAAACCTCCCAGGGCAGAGCAAGGCATCCTTTGCAGGCTGGCATTTCCTCAGTCCCCTCTCCTTCCACTTGGGAAAAATAAACTTGCCAGCCCTGTGCCAAGATCCCAAAGAGAGAACAGAAGTTTGTTTTGAAGAGTTTAGATGCCTGTACCTGCCAAAATGAGGCAAGATTGACTTTTTGCAACTAGTTCCCTACCAACTCCTCAGCCAAATGGACACAGAGGACAAGAACATTCCAGTCCCACTGTAGCCTTCCAGCTCCTTGCCATTCCCTACTGCTCTGGCTACAGAAACTGGGCAGAAGCTGCTGTGTGACTACCTAACCTGTAGGTTTCTGTTTGTGTCACATATTTGTTACCCAGCTTCAGAAACTGCCTTTACCTGGCCCGTGATTAAAGCAAACTACCCACCTCAGGATCTGCCTGAGCTTCAGCCTTCATCTGGGTTATGTGGCATCACCACCAACCCAGATGAGACTCAGCAGACACAGAAATAAAACCCCCCCTCCCTCTGCATAAACCCCCAAAGCAGTGCCAGGGTTTCCCCTGCTGGCTCCCTGCAGTGTTGCTCTCCCCGTGTTCCTGCTCTCCCAGGGGCCAATGGCTCCGTGCTCAGTGGCAGCCAGGAATCCAACACTGCATTAGCAGCTCCATAATAGCTGTGCTCAGTGGAACCCAGCTCCCCTCATTAATCCAGAAAATGAGAGTTGTTTTTGTACATTTGAGGAGCTAATTATTTAAGTGCTGGGAATTAAGGCTCATCAGATGCTGGTGACTGAGTTTAGCTTTGCATCCCTGGGGATGGAAGGAGACCAAGGGAAGCTGGTTTTGCACAGGTGAGCAGTACAGAAACTCACCAGCTGGGAACAGATCCCTGCCTGCCTGATGCATAAAAGGCCCTCTCTTTGTACATCTCTGTTCTTCCAGACATCATCCAGTGACTCAGAGAAGTTGTGGATGCCCAGAGAAGTTTGAATGCCTCATCCCTGACATGTTCAAGGCCAGGTTGGGTGGGTCTTGGAGCCACCTGGTCTAGTGGAATGTGTCCGTGACCACAGCATGGGGCTGGAACTGGATTATCTTCAAAATCTCTTCCAACCAAAACCATTCTATGATCCCATGATTCTTCCCATTCAAACAGATTTTTTAAATCACCAATCAAATAATTCTAAGATTTCATTTTTTCCTACCAGGAAATGTTGTGCCCCACTTGAGGATGACCTAACCTTTATATTTTGCAATAAATCAATATTGCCTTGTCTCAGGTGGGTTTTTAGAAAAGGAAACAAGCTCACACCATTTTTTCTCCTATAATCAGTTGTCCTTCAGCCTTACCTTTGACCACCATACACACAGAAAAGTTTAGATAGAAATGCTGCTCCCTGACCTAACAAGGGACCTTCCAGTGCCTTGGGAAACAGGAGATGAACTGGGTGAAAACCTCCCTCGTCTGTGAGAAACCACAGATGAGGCCAGATCTGCTGTTCTAAACAAAGTTTTTACAACAGAATGACTTGCAACAGTAGATGGGTGATTTTGACATTCTTCCCAGAAAGTGACAGAAAATCTATTGATGCTATTGCCAATAACTATAGGCTAAGGAACAGGGACTTGGTTCCTGGATGTCACTGGATGGATCCCCCCTTCATTACAAGCAGCTTGCCAAGAACAAATGTTTCATTTTTTATGGAGATAGCCAATGTCCTGTGTTGTCTTCAGAGACTGAGGGAGTGAACAGCTCTGTGTGTTCACTTGAAGCCAGATGTTAAAGTATTGTCTGGATGTAATTGCCTTGACAAATAGCAGGAGTGACATTTTAGCTCCATTCAAGTCAGTGGCAAAATTCCTGTTGAGTTCAGCTGGGGCCAAGATTTTACCCTCTGACAGCGCTGACGGGAAATCTAACGAGTGATCTGCAGAAAAATAAGCAGAGGCATTGTGTTTTTCTAGGACTATTTTCAATCCACAGGCCATGAATCTTTGGAGTCTTGTGCACTGCTTTGAAGAGGTCTGCAAAAGATCTCCAAGACAAGGAATTTTAGTGTCAGTACCTTTAAATTTGCTATACAGGGGGCCATGATTCCAAGGGAGAATAGCAAGAGTTGATTACCAAGTCCAAAGTCAGCTTTATCCACTGAAATCCACCTATCTGTGCAGCCCTTGGACTGACAATCATCTTTCTGGCAGGACCTGCTCAGCTGAACCAATCTTTTACTATGGAATGTTGTGGATTCAAGAAACCACTCTGTGTCCTGTGCTGAGACCGAGCCACGTGGAAATCTCTGCTCTGGCACCTACCAGGTGCCATGGATTGGGATGAAAACAAGGCTTTCTAGAGAAGCTGGCACAGCTGGGACTTTACAACCTATTTGGTTTTGTAGCAAGGTCAGTACTCCATCCCCAGGATAAATGGCAGGTACCAGTGTTTCCCTACAAACCTTCAGGTGTCTGAGGTAACTCAGCTGAACTTCACAGGGATTCAGAAGCAATGAGCTTCAGGCAGAATCACACAATGGATTCTGCCTGTGGTATCTCCAGAGCTTTTAGCCCTGCAGCCAGACACTCAATCTCATCTGCTTTAAAGCCTGTGGATTAAGCAATGGCAGTTCTACTTGCATGGAAGTTTACAATGCTTGGATGACAAAAGACTGGAGCTCAGGGGAAAAAAAATCCTGAAGATTAAAATTAGGGTAATTTTAAAAAGGTAAAAGTGTTCTTTTTGGGCTTTAAAATATTTTTCTGTGTGTGTTTTGGTAAGCAGAGTAGTTCTGTAAGTTCTTTCCTTTTAGAATGTGGAAGAACTTGTATTTTTTTAGAGTGCCTGAAAAAATGCAGGAGAGGGACTGAAGAATCCTCACATATTCTGTACTGGTTATTAGCATGGAGAGCCCTTGTGCTTGCAGGAGCAAAGCTCCTGAACATCCCCCTTCAAATCCACTTGTGGAGCCAGGGGCTTTAGCCTCTTGCAGGTCCAAATTTAGGCCAGCTCCACTTGTAATCCAGGGTTATGGGAGGAATCCTACCCAAATCCTTGATGCTGCTCACACACTTGAACAAAGGGAAAGGTTCCTGTTTACCTGAGAATGAAATTGGACATTTTAAGAGATATCATGGCAAAGCATGCCCAAGTGATGAGGTAACAGCTGATTCATGGCTATCCAGAGGAGCCTAGAAGTGCCACCTTGGGATGACATGGATAGAAGAGGCAGTTACTTTGCTTTTCCATGTGAAGAATGCTGCTTCTCCCCAGCTGAGCTATCATGGAACGCAGATGACTCTCTGGAGGAAGACTTTGCTGCACATTTGCAGTGTGTTTTAGCTACTATCAACATTTATATTCCACTGGCATTTGAGGGTAAGCACTAATTAGCATAATCATCAATGCTTTAAAATTAAAAATTCTTCCATGAGACACAGGAGAGAATGAAACTATTTCCTTCCCCAGAGGCAAATCCTTTCCCAAGCTATCTGCTGCACCAAAAGGTTTTTTTCTAGA
This sequence comes from Serinus canaria, assembly GCF_022539315.1. Taxonomy (NCBI): domain Eukaryota; kingdom Metazoa; phylum Chordata; class Aves; order Passeriformes; family Fringillidae; genus Serinus; species Serinus canaria. Next base: position 13,508,238 of record NC_066328.1, read on the forward strand.
AACATTCCCAAGCTATGCCCAAGAGTAAATTAAACTACAGCAAACTTGTAAACTTGTGTGTGTGTGTGTGTGTGTGTGTGTATGTGCAGCAAGCAGGCTGATTTAACAATTACTACCTGACAAAATGTTGTCACTGTTTTCCACTCCCATTTTGTTTTGGCTGCTGCTCTGTGCTGTTGCGTCGCCTTTACTGTGTGGGCTGCAAGAAGCAAGAAGTGTTTGTAGAGCTGGAAGTTTTTATACTTCATAGGAAAGATTCTGGTGTCTTCACAGGACAGAAAGCAAAGGATTTAATGACATGTGTAGAGTTTTGCCTCAAGCCCCCCAAATCAGGAGCTGGCCTCAAAAAAAATCTCAAAAGCCACTGCTTTCTACACCATTCCAAAGCGGATTTTTATTCTGGTTCCAATTTACCACAAGAAGCCCAAGTTGATTTTCTAGCATAAATAAACCCCTTTTATGGAGGATAAGGTGCCAAGGGAAGCCTGGGGGAGCTTTAAGTTTGAAAGGTAACATCTACACTTTGGAAATATCCCCAAAGAGTTGATCTTTAAACTTCTACATCGCTGCCTTTGGGAAGTGACAGTGGCTCTCACCAGGTGTGCTCCAGGACAGGTGTCCTCCATGTGGGTCCTTTGTGGCTCAGAGGATGCCCCTCACATCCTCAGCAAGGTCAGAGACCTCCAGGACAGGAGTAGGCAACTGTGCTAATTGTTCTGGAAGTGGCCAGAGAAAGATCAGTATTTTCTCAAAGGTTGTCTCTTTGAAAGAGAAGCACTAAAAATGTGTTTCTTAAAGCAATTGTGTTTAAACTCACAGTTCTTGTTATTTCTGCATAAGACAGCACACCCTAAAGGGAATAAACGCAGGGACTCTGCAAGACAGAGTGGCACAGAAATCTCCGTGAAAATTTCAGAGTCTGCAGGACATTGAACATATGTATTGTCTCTTTGGTATCCTGTTTTTTCAGCGAGATGGACTTAAATTTCATTGGCAGAAACTCTCTCTTTTATCTTTATCTCCTGTTTTGATGTGGTAGCCATGGAGAAAAGCCCCAGATTAGTAACAGTAGGTTGGTGCAGAATAAGAATAACTTTCTGCTTGTATTTAGACTGTAGCAATATAGGCGGCTTTGTTTAATTGGAAATATTCAGAGAATAATTATTAGACGCTGTTAGGACACTAATCACCCATCCAGTTCCCTTCTACACACCTTGAGCTGGCAGTCCTTAACTTCCCTCTTTTCTGAGGGTGGTTTTCTCAGGGCAGGGGCTGGCTCTGACTCCTGCTTTTGAAAACTGGTTAATTCTCCTGGAAGTTGGGTTAACACGGGAAGGACGTGCAGCACCAATTCCTGTTCCCATTCCAAGGAGCTGTAGGCTGCACTGTGATGACTTAATAGGTCTAATGATTACACAGGGTCAAAGAGAGGGTACAGCCTCCCTCCACATTCCACTCATAATCTTCTGAAACATCCAGTGCAATTTGTGTACACAGCGGGATAATCGGGTCCTCTCCTGGCTCTTGGCACCTTTATTTTTCCACCTGTGGGGCAATTCCAGGTTTATCACTGAAGTATAATCCCCAGACTGTGCAGAAGAGGGATTTCTGGGAGAGGCTAATAAGTAGTGTGAGCCAGGAGAAGCAACAATTACAGGTGTCCCACACAGAGGGCCACTGTGTCCTGCTGCTGCCTCAGCCTGGGGGCACAAACCCAGCTCTTGTTCAGCCCTACTTTGCCACCAAACCTTCTAGCTATGTACAGATCATAAACTACGCTTCCTACTACTTACCCTGCTTTCTTTTTAAACCAGCAGCACCTCTGGAGAAAACGGAAAGTCCTCAGGTGATTGCCACAAATTTTTGTGTTTATTTATCGCAAGCTGCAGCAGCAGGTCAGGAAACTGGACACTGTAAGGAAACCTGCAAGGTGAGGATTTCAAGGTTACAGCTCCCGAGGAATGCGATTAGTATGCACTGAAAAATGGGATTGGTGAAATAATGTGGTGGCACTTTTCCACTTATTTCCTTGTTGCACAGTGTTTGCAGTGATTGTCTAAGAAGGCTCTGCAAAGCCTCTGCTCTCTCTCTTGAGAAACCACGGAGTAATTCCCATCCTTTCCCTCCTGCCTCACTCCATTATGTAACCCTATAGCGTGTGTGGCATACAATCTCAAAACTATGTACAGATTCCATCATTTTTCACTGTCTTCCCATTTCCTTGTATAGGAAAAAGCTGAAATAACACCAGTTCTGGTGTAACACCGCTTTTGTTTCTTCCCTATGGAACACCAGGATGCAGGCTGGCGGTATGGAGGGACCATATATGGTCCTAGGAGCCCGTCGGAGCGTGGCACGGAGCCTCTCCCGGGAGACCGGCGATCGCTCTCCCCTCAGGAGACCCCTCTTCCCTCAGGAAACCACTGAGGGAACAGCGAGCGCCGCACCAGCGGATGTGACAGCAGCGCAGGCTGCTCCGGGAGGGGCCGCCCCCTCAAAGACACAGCCAATCCGCTCTTCGCTTGCAGCATGACTGACGTTTACCCTAACCAATCACACTGCCGCTCCCACCACATAGACCCCACCCTTTATTTCCGTTGGTCAGATAAGCTGTTAATCGTCCGGGATGTCCCGCCTTTTTCCGGCGGGGGAAATGCTAGGTAGGAAGGGTGGAGGGGGAGAGAAGAAAGGAAAATTAACCAATGAGACGCTAGAGATGAATAGATTGACAGGCAAGCGGACCAATCGTCGCCCTCCTTTCCCCCGTCGCTCCCTCCCTCGCGGGCGGCGGGGCAGAGGGGGCGCTCCTCCCGCACCTTCCCCGTTGGTCTATCCCACTCCGGGCCGGGCGGGCTGGGTTGAGTGAGCGGCTCGGACCATTGCTCGCGGCGGGCGGGGGGGGCGCGGGCGAGGCGGAGGAGGAAGGAGCCGGCGAAGGAGGCGGGGGGGCGGTTTAAAGGGACAAGAGCCGTGCAGGCGCCGGCGGGGGAAGCCGGAGCGGCGGCGGGCGGGGACTCGCCCCCTTCCCCACACACGCCCGCTCGCACTGCGGCCGGGGTCGCCGCCGCCAGCGCCCCCATCCCCTCCCTTCCCCTCCGCCCGCCGCTTCCACAGCGGCCTCTATGAGGTAGAAGGGAGCGGCGGCCACTCCGGGGGCGGCAGCGGCCGCTACAGCCGCCGCCTCCTCCTTCTCCTCGCCTCAGAGCGCCCCATCTTTGTGTGTGCGGGAGAAGGGCGGGAGGGAGTGCGCGCTGCCCGCCCGCCGCGCTTTGTTCGGAGCCGGGGGGCCGTGGCGGAGCCCCGGCTCTATGTGCCAGCGGCTCCCCGGCGGCGGCGGCGTGAGGGGCCGGAGCCCCTGAGGGCGGGGGAGCCCCGGCCCGTGTCGGTGCTGCGGGGCGGGGGAAGGGGCCGGCTCGCTGCCCGCCGGCCCGGCCCGTGTGCGGGCGGATTGATGTGGGGGGGTCTGACATGAGTCCGCCGGCGGCCGGGTGCTGCCATGTGACCGGCTTCAAGGTGGAGAACTGGAAGCAGAACCTGCGGGCGATTTACCAGTGCTTCGTGTGGAGCGGCTCGGCCGAGACCAGGAAGCGCAAGGTACCGGGGGCGGCTCGCATCCACCCCCCTTCCCTTCCCTCCCTCCTTCCTTCCTTCCTTCCCTCCCTCCCCGACCCACCCGCCGCCGCCTCGGGGAGGGGACGGGTCCGGTCCCCCTCTAGCCCTCCCTCCTTCCCTCCCTACGGGGCAGGTGGGCCCGAGCTCCCGCACGCGGTCCTGGGGGGAGGGAGGAGGAAGCGCTCGGTGCCTCCGGGATGGCGAGGGGGGGCACCGGGATGGAGGAGGGAAGCAGCCCCGGCGGGGCCTCCCTCCCTGCCACCTGCCCCGGCGGCTTTTCCGCAGCGGGGCTGTTCCGCAGCGCCGCCGCTTCCTCCTCCTCCTCCTCCTCCTCCCGGAGGTTTCCCGGAATACCGGGGGGAGGGGAGGCCCGGGGCACCGGGCACGTCCGGCCTGTGGCGGAGCTTTGTGGAGCCCCGCGGGGCCGCGCCCGAGCCCGGGGGGCTGCGCGGAGTACAATGGCTGGGAGCGGGTCCCGGCGCCGGGGGCTGCGGCTCGCTCGGTTATGTGTGTGGTGTTCCTTAAAAAAAAAAAAAAAAACCAACAACAACAAAAAAAAAACCACCAAAAACGCTGCTCGTGTTGATAATCCAGTTGGAAAAGGGGATTCCTGGTCTGGTGGAGCGTGGGGAAAGGAACTGGCTCAGCCTGGAGTACAGGGAAGGGCAGGAGGGGTTTGCTCTGGGAGCTGTTGGCGCCTGGGAAAAATCCCTGTGAACCAGGCAAAAAGCAGGAAGAGTGCTTTTCCCCACCTATCTCCTGTAATAACATCCTTATACACATGTGTGTTTCTGGACGGCTGCTCCATGCACTGTGCAACTAATCACTGTTTTTCCCTAGAATCAACTAGTTTTTACTTCAAAGTGACTTGGCAGATTCCTGTCAGTCGTCGCATTGGTGACTGAGGAGGGGAAGGCAGCAGCTACACGGAGCAAAACTTGGGGTTTGGGACAGCAAGGATTGTATTTTTGTTGGAGCAACCCATTGAAAACTTTGTGATCCCAGTGCTTTGCATTAAGCTGCTCAGCTTATTATTCATAACAGAACTAGAGCATGAAGGATGGACTTAAAGGGTGAGGTGCCAAACCATTTCTCTGTGCTCAGTTCATGTTCTCAGGATAATCCAGTTTCCCAATATTTTTACCTAGAGACGAAAAAATGGACTCTGAGAAGAAATACGTTTTAAATAGATTTAATTACTTGATAGCCCTGCAAAGTATAGCCAGACTTGTTTTAAATACCTTACAATTCCCTACAGGTCAATATTATGGAGTATATTAGTCAAAATCTGGGTTTATTTTGCCTATAGCATGTTAAAGTACAAATTGGGATATAGTTGATGGTGCTTTCAGCTTAAATAGAGAAAAAATTGTGTCTATGCCGTGGAAATAAAAAATGGCAAGTGAGGTATGAAGATGTCTCAGACAAATATAAAGCAAGTGCTGCGTGGAAGAATGAAAATGAAATTTCATTAGCAAAATTATCTTTTTCTAAATATGGAGCATCCTGTGTAACCTCCATACCTCTTGTGTGCTGCAACAGCTTTTTCCTTCTGAAATCTAATGTAGGGATGTGTTCATCATTGCTTGAGAAAACAGCTGAAAATACAGAATATTCCATTGTAATCAATCTGTTCTCACTTCCTCTTTGCACAGCCAGACTCATAAAGCAGAACAGGATTGTTTCAAAATTATCAGTCAGCCCAGGAAAAACACCAGTATTCCTAGTACGTGCTAAAAATGCTTTTCCCCCCACTTCTATTTATTTTAGCAGGTTGCCAGTATGAAAATAATTTGGTTTCTGAATCCGGCCCACCTGAAATATGTGGGTGTACATGATTAATATGGGGGAACATTTTAGGTAGCTAAATTGGGATTCAATTCCCTGTCTTATGTTTGTTAGGATTGAAGAAAGTCTGTAAATGACAGTTATGGTACTTTATTCACCCCTTATGTATATGAACATGAGACCTTCTTCCATGGAATTTTAATTCACTGAAATTCCCTTACATATGGATGCCTGACATACAATGTGTAAAATGAGGAAAAGGCTGTTTTCTGTTTGGTGGTGTATTTGTAGTCTAAGAGCTAGAAATAAAATTACCTAGATAGTCCATATAACTCAACAACAATCCTTTGTCCTTTAATAGTTTACATACACATACATTATGTATATATGTGTATATGTTCTAGGAGCAAGCTGCAACTGCTTAAGAGCACGTATTCATTGGTGGAGATTCTTCTTAATCCTAATCATCAAAATGATAAGGCTAAATTAAAGGTTTATTAGCAAGTGATATTCTTTTTATTGCATGATCAAGGACAGTCACATTATGTGTTTATCACAGGAAACATTCCATATATAGAATTGATTTTTATGGAAGGCACTGGGCAGTTTAACTGCTGTTCAGATGAAGGTAGGTGTAAAAATGCCTTGGCTGTTGGTGAGAGCCAGATGTAAATGGTTCTGGTTCTAGAATGGTAACTACTATCCCTGCTAAGCCTGTCTTGAAAATCCAGGGAGCAGTGGGAACTGCAGGGGGCAGAAAGGGTCCGTTCTGCTGCTGTACCTACACTGCGTTCTGCCTTGGCAGACCATTTTAGTGCTGTGCTATTCGGTTTTAATACGCACCTTTTCTGTGAATAAGCTTTTACGAGCTCCAGCTCGCCGTTCAGTTTGCTTTACAGCCAGTGCTTCCAGCAGAATGGCTCTAAAGCCTGGTTTATAGTGGGAAAGCTGTCTCCTGAACGTGTATTTCAATCCTCAGTCAGAACCAAGAGGTAATTATGTATGTGTCTTTGTAGGCACTGGGATTCTGGTGAAGATTTTCAGAGTGTGTTTGCTCCCGAAGCGTTGGCTGTGCCAGGATTTGAGCTGTCATCATGGTGCATTGTTGTATCCACACGGAGGAGCGAGGCTGGGACTTGCTTCATCTCATTGCATCTTGGCCAAACTGAAGTGCAGCACTTGTACAAGCTGTTCTAGGCACAGGGCTTGTCGTGGTGTGATTCTGTTGCTGGTGGTGAAGCCTAAGCAAAGACAAAGCTGTCACACTGGAGAGTGGAACAGGAGATGAGAGAGAAATCCAAAGACTGGCTCTTGAAATTGTAGTTACTGTGATTAAATGTTGGAGCTATGTTTTAGACTTCAGGTTGTGTGTAAAGTGACGTAAAATTAGGGTGGACTTTTTCATGTTGGGGCTTTGACTTGTAACTCTTGATTTTTAATTTGCCGTAGTTAGAATCTGTTTAATAACCTGATGGCAAAGCTCGTGTTTCTGTAGGTCATGGACTTTACCTTGAATATTTTGATCTGAAAATTACCTCACACTTAATTAGGTAACGCTCTAGAAGAGGTCCTTAAATTTGTCACCACTACTCCCAATTCAGGAATTACGGGGCAGACAGAGGATGCTGAAAAAGCTTGTGCCAGACCTTCGTGTCAGCTTTTTCCATTTTTTTTCTGTAGGGTCACACTTGAAACACTTGGCTTATTCCTTTTGAATTACAGATGAGAAAAATCTGTTTTGCAGTGCTGAATGTAGCTTTTGTCCCCATCAGTGAGCAATTACACATGTAGATGCATCTTTGTGTCCAGGAGTTGGTAAGTAATGGTTTCATTGCTGGAAGGGCCACTGAATTTATGATTAAATTCCCTCTTCCTGGACTATATGCCTTGGAGGAAAACTGTCTCATTCTGAATGGTGCTTACTATCACTGCTCTGAAAAGGCTCTTGATGATAAAAGTAAACTGGTCATTGTGACCACAGTCGTGATATGCACAAGGTTCTGTGTGGAATTTCAGAATGTTTGTTCAGTGCTTCAGCCAATAGATCAAAGAATAATTGCCTGTCAGGGGCCGTGCACTCTCACTGACAGCGGCTGCATTATGGCATATTTCTGCCTATTTGAGAGCTTCTCCTGTTTTTCCCATTTTTCTCTCTTTACATGGGTCCTACAGACCAATTGATCCTTTCGGATATGAAGAAACATTTGCTTTTATAGGTGATGATTTGTCTTCAGGTATCATTCTCCCCATGAACTTGTGACTTCAGTGTGTGGCTCCTTGTAATATTTTGACAGATAATCAATTCTTAGTCTTAAACCTGAAATGACTTTGGTTAATTTCCTAACTTTCAAAGTTAAAAAGGTTAAAATAACTTGGCAGATAACTGCATTGTCATGTTTTCAGTAGCAGGTATTGTGGTTCACAGTCTAAATCAGTGTGTCATGTTCGTGCTAAAGTGACCTTGCAGTCTTCAGGGTAAGCTACTGGTGGAACTTCTCATCTTGTGCCTGTTGAGGCATGTTTGCTTCCCAAGGGCCTTGCCCCATGTACCTGTCCAGGAACAGGGAGATGTTGCTTAGGTGCTTTGCTTTGTACTGTAAGAGACAGGCCAGGAGCCTCACCAGGCTGTGCCATCTTCACAGGCTGAGTGTTTGGATTGCTTAATAAATGAGGAAATCTTAGCTTGTTTTTCTTTAACGTTTTTAGCGTGTGCACCAAACTTCTGGATTACAAATCCTGTGGAGCACTTGAAAGAGGAGTCCAGGATTTAAGAAGCATGTCTCTTTTTCAGCTGCCTACTCTGCTGTGGCTGCCTGAGTGAACTGTCTGACTCAGGAAGGATGTTCTTCTTTGCCATGTGCTGTGGGAACTGCCTTCTCTCTGAAAGCCCATGAGAAGTGTCAAAGTCAACTGCAAGCTTCATTGTTCAGGAGGTCTCCAGTTTCATACCTGAGCAATCTTCCATAGTTCTTAACCACTAAGGATTTAAAAGGTCCTTAGACCTGCTGAAGGTAGTGTTCTCTTTCCTCTCAGTGTGAAGACATGACCTTGGTGTGAGATACCCAGACATGAGATTTTAGCTCTGTACCCAGCAGAGCCTGGTATATGTGGGATATCCCAGATTGAGAATGCTCCACTGAGTTTGTCTCGGGTGCTGAAGAACATAATACAAGACCTTCCTCTTTCTAGTGGTGCTAAGCCTATTTTGTATCCTGTATTGTGGTTTGGTTTTTTTTAATCACTTGTTGGTTTCTGGACAAAGGTTAGGAATTGGTCTTGCACTGCGAACTTGAGGATGGTGAATAGCAATTTTTTAGGTTGTGGGATCTGAACCATCAGGACTTCTCTGTCTTTAACATGGATGGGAGAGACAATAATGCAGTTTTCTTCCTACTTGTATTTGTTCTCTTTTTTAGAGCAAGAAGATGGATCTGCACAGGCTGATGAAGGAAAAAATAGGGATATGTTGGACAAGAAGGCTTATTTCTTTTTTTCCTGTAGTCTTATCAGCAGTCAAAGGTTTGCTCATAGCCAAGCTGTTTGTCAGAGTAGTTGTAGCATCTCTTTAATTTCGTCTGAACGATTTTATTTGCTTAATGCTGAAAGCTTTTAAACTGAAATGACAGGGAGTAGTGTGAAGGTGAGCAGGGTGGAATGGCTTTGTTTGATTTGCTGGACTATGTGTTGAGCTTTATTTTAAGCCATCAAAGCTTTAAACCCCAAACAAAGGTTAGGTGATAGCCTCATTTTTGTTTCAAGCCTTAATCTGTGGCGTTAAGGTGAAACCAGAGCTGCAAATTGCTTGCAAACCTTGTACTCTCCTCCTTTCATTTGAGGATTTTCTGTTTCAGTAACTGGTGTAACAAATTTAGAGGCAAATGTTACTGACTGGTAGTGGAAGTTTTCTGCTTGTGAATTGCTGACTCTCCTTCTCCGGAATTACTCCTCCTTGAGTTGAGCAAAAAAAAGAGTCCATGGACTCTGGGGATCCTTCTTCCTAACAAATACTCTTGCAACTGTTAGTTTGATTCCCAGTGGTGGCTGATTTGTTTTAAACCAGAGAAACATTAACTCGGTTTAAAATCTTGTGTTTCCCACATTAAACCAAGTACCCACAGTTCTTCCTGTTCATGTGCAGATCTGTGAATTCTTATGATCTATGAATTCTTTGAAGAAACTGGTTTATTTCTGTATTTTTCCTGGTAGATATAGTTTGTTGTTTTTTTTTTTTTTTTTTATAATTAGCCACACCTTTCTGTTTCACTTGACTGACAGCTACTTTAAAATGGTGGGTTTGGGCTTTTTATTACTTATATTCCCATGGTTCTCCAAGTACTTGTAATGTGTCTGTTGCCTGCAGCAGCATCCAAGGTGTGGAGATACTAATGTCCTCACTATACATCAGGAGAAAGGCAGTCTGAAGGTGACCCATACACATCTCACTGGCCTGTTTAAAACATTATTAAAAAATAAATTATTTTTTTCCCCACCATACAGAGAGCCATTGTTAGAGCCTTTCTAGACTTGGACAGAAAGAGCTGCCTAGAGCCACTGTCTCCAGTCTCTCGTTAACCTGTGGACAATGGAGCAAGTGAGTGAAATGCTATAATGACATTACAGTTTATTCTGTTATCCTGGAGTGTGTTATCAGCAAGCAGTGTTGGAGTGTAGGGAGAGAGCCATATGTTACCCAAGAGGCCTGAATTGGAAACCTTTCCTTAGCAGAAACAGGTCTAGAAGCTGATAGATCTGTTCTGACTGGATGAAAGCTCTGTCTTGGTGGTTGTATTCCCTTACATATTGATTTGGCAGTCCTTTATGTACACTCGGCTTAATTCAAGCTAAGAACTTTGCTGCATTAGCTGCTAATAGAATCAATGTAAAGAGTTACTCCTTGCAAAATAGACCTGCATTCTGTTTGGGAGTGGGACCACATAATGCAACTGGCACAGCAGCTCAGGAACAATCTGTGGTTTACTTTAGTGCTGGAGCTGCCACGGTGCTGATCTCTCTCATTTAAGAGAAAGAATCATTTTATCTGTCTCAAGACCTATTTGAGGATCTGTAAAGTGAACTGTTACCAGACACCAGTTGACTCAAAGTAACCTGAGATTCACTTTATCAGTTGATAACTGATTAGCAGCAAGCAGTCCTGTCACATTCTTTTGTGTGTGGAATACAGGAAATACTCTACTTTAGATTTTGCATTTCTCTACTTAAGTAGAATGTTCCTTAAGGTTTGGTTTTATTTTTCTTAAGCTAATGTAAAACCCCTTTTTTTAGGTTTGTTTTTTTTTTTTTTTTTTTTTTTTTTTTTGCCTGTCTCTGCTACTTTTAAAGTTGCTAAAGAGAACTTTTCCCCTCCTCTTATTCTTCCTTTCCTGTGTTTAATGGAGCTTGAAATTAACGTGGCTCTTCTTGTCTACCTCTTGCATAGTATCACTGGTGATGTCAGCATATCCCTGGTGGGAAATATGTCTGTGAAGATTTACAGTACACTAAATTTTTCATAGAATAAAAAAATTGGGTATTCGACAAGGTGAAACTTGAAAAAAAGAGAAAAAAGTGAATATTGCTAACAGGAGTTGTTTTCAACACTACGTAAAATGTAGTGTCTTTTTAATGCAACTGTTGAGGGCTAGTGCAAGTTTTCATATCCTGACACAAATTCTGACATTAAACATGACAAATATATTAAATATCCTCATATTTCAGGTAGTGGTGAGAGGCAGCTCACTAACTGACACTGCTTGGTAGTAAGTCTGAAATCAGAATTGGGATTTGACTCAGCGTAAATGGTCTTGTCCTTGTACCATGCTGGTTTTGCCATGGTTGGTTTAACACACAGCTGAGCTCTTCTGCACATGCATGTAAGATGTGAAAATGTGACTATTCATACATTCAGTGAATTGTGTTTATGTAGACTTAATATTTAGAGATCATTAATCTACATTTCATTCAAGAGATCATTGGAATATCTCCTCTTTGTCATTAGTGCCTTCATCTGGAGTGCTGTGCTGCAGCTCTTCCCTAGTATATTAAACCAAGTTTTCATCCATGTTTAAAATGTATTATATTTAAAAATCACCTCGTTATTAGTCCCTTTATTTTTCTTAAACACATAAAAGAGCCTGCAGCATTTGAATGTGGTTTAGTGATGGGTATGATGGAGGATCAAACGCCCATGTGGCACCGAGTTCCATTTGCCTCGCTTGTCACTCAGAAGTTCATGCATCCAAGTAGCCCTTTTTAAATAGGGTTTGGCTTTGGATTCTTCTCACTGAATTGACTGCCAGGGCTTTTATATGTATGTTTTGCTTCTGTTTTTAAAGGGCTTTTGTTTTTGAATCAAGTACAGACTTGAATTACTTCAGTGTTTATCAGCACAAGGAAAGAAAGCAGCAGTTTATAAGCTTTATTTTTGCCTACCTCCCCCTTGCCAGCTTCTGTTTAAAAAGTATCTTTCCATCCTTGTGTCTTTGTACAGGCTGATGTTATTTCACAAAGTTTGTCTAATTACAGTTTGTACTTCTGTCCTCTGTAATCAGCCTTGTTGTTGCATTGCAAGTCAGATTTTAAGGGACCTCGTCTACAATGTACTTGGTAAATAAAGGTGAGATTTATTGCACAGCAGATGTATGACAGCTCAGTAAGTGCAGACAGCTGAGATAGCTGACTGATTTCAGTACCTCGTTTGTGTTAGGTGAGCTTTTGTGACCCTCTGCCCTCCACGGACAAATGCAAAATTTGTCTTAAGGTTTTATGTTTTTCTTTGCTGTGCTTCATTATTTTCATATTACTGCCCAGTTTTGCTCCTGACTGGATCTCTGTCCTGTTGGCAGCTGGTGGCCAGGGTGAAGCTCTCATTGGCCTCTGTGCATTGCTGACTTCTGCCATGCTCTCTCAGCAAGCATCCCCTCCTGAGAGCTTATTATTGGAAATGTTTATCTGCATGATGAACACTCAGTTCTTTGGTCACTCATGACTACATTTTGTGTTTTTGGTTGGGGGATGATCTTGATGCTGAGAACAGGATGAGAAATGCCATGAAAATAGTTTCAAAGTTCCTGCAGTTCTGTGCATAAAGAGGAACAAGACTTTCCTCTGTAATGATGAGGCTGTTCCCCAAGGAAATTTATCTTATACTGTGTTCAGCATAATTTTGTCTTACTGCCCTTTGTGATGTATTTCCTTGTCACATAGTAGTTCTGTTACTTAGAATTTTTCTTGCTATGCAAGTTTCAGAGTTACCCCAATAAATTAAATTTGTTTTCTGCATCTGTTTGTAATAATTATGTCCTTATTGAGAGATTTTGGGGAGTAGGAGATGTTTTCTTTGTCTGCCTTAGGCCGTGTACTGCAGAAATCTGACTGTAGAAAAACGGAGCTCCAATTTTGCAGTAACCTGAAGAATTACTTTTTACAGCAATTCTTTATAAAGCAAGCGGTTTAATTCTGTGAGCACGTTGTACATGTACGTTGAAACCGGCAGGCAAGTTGTTTTATGCAGTGGTGAAAAGGATGTTAAGGAGAAGGTGAGTTAGCAAATCTGACAAGTTTTAAAATCTTGAATTGAAATTTGGAAACTAGTTATAAATATGGGTTCCAGTGAGACACAAGTACATGATGGAATTGGTAAATGGTTTGGGTGAGAAGAATGCCAATGAGGTAAAGGACAGGCAATATTTGATTTACCAGAAAAGCAAGAGATGTGAAATTTGAACCTTTCTGTGCATTATCATGGAGACTGGTAAGTGAAGAACATGAAAAACAGCTCTTCTGCTCTGGGTGAAAAAGTGTCTTTCCTTAATAGTGTAAGGAATTACCAGCTCTGGGCTGCACGTTGCTGCTGTTGTACCATTGCTGTGTCATGTTTGTGTGGTTGTGCCATGAACCAGAAAGAACAGATAAAGATGAAAAGTTTTTTTTTCCCCTCCTCTTACTGATATTTCACTGATCTGAGTAGTGACACTGGGAGGCTGAATGTGGCAGCTTGAATAATAACTGCTGCTGTGCTCTGGACTGTGCCAGTGACAGACCATGTGAGAGTGTTGTCCTAATGGTGGATTCTTCTGTAAAGGGCTTCTAATACTGACTTCATCCAGAAGGTTCTGTGAAGGAACCTCTGTTAGTGCTGCAGTGGTGTACTTGTATCTTCTGTTCTCACAGGTGATGCACTGGTGTGTGCTGAGCCTGATACATGAAACTTGTCTTATGTCTGCAATTGTTGGAACTTAGTCCTGTATGCAAATAAGTTACCCCAGATTCCCTGTGAAAAATAAATGAATGGGGGAGTGTAGAATGCCTGTAATGTGTGATCAGCTATTACAGTAAATCTTTTCATATTATGTTTAATTTAATGAAATGAATAGTGTTTTTCCAAGTAATCAAGTTATGAGCCACTTGTGTCCCTCTTTAAATAGGCCCATCTCTAAGTTAAGATTTCCGTCTTTTATAATCAACCTCTCGTAAGCTGATGTAACTTTTTTGTTGGTTTAAAGCATGTGGTCATGGGCCGTGTGCCTAGATCATGCTCCTGCTGCATATAGTTGAGGATGATGGGATAATGGGACTGTAAATTATCTCTTTATGGTGCTGGTTTTCCTCTGGCCTCCTCCCTTGTGCAGTGTGGAGCAGCCCCAAGGCTGTTCCGAGCGGTGCCAGCTGGCTGGAGCCCTGGGGGCCGCTGTGCCAGATGGAGACAGCAGCACTCCAGTGAAAGCCAAACGTGCTTCCCGGGGTCGTGGAGAGGTGCAGCCTCTGCAACCCCGCCAGGGATCCCTGGGCAGGAGCTGTCCTGGGACTCAGTTACTCCTCTACTGGTGCAGCCATGGAAAGGACTGGGCTAGGGCATCTGTCGGGCTTTTGTTTTGGAATAGATTAATAATTCAATATTCAGCTATTAAACATTTTCAATGTGTTAGCATCTCCTTTTTTCTGGTTTATGCTTCTGTACTGTATCTGTGAAATGTTCAATTCCATAGCATGTACAGATGCTCAATATTGAGACAGATTTTTTAAATTTGATTAAGTGTGGTGGTTCCTGATGTGTTTTCCTGCTTTTTTCATCACTACCGAAAAATGCTGTTATCCATAAGATACTCAGACTAGAAAAAGCTTGTTAATGCTGATTTTTTTTTGGTTTTTTTTCACTAAAATGAAACAAAACCCCAAACCCCTCGTTCCACTGTCTGAATGACAACTTCAGATATGCTCAAAAACAAAAGCATCCCTCCATTTGCCTAGTTGACTTTATAGTTTTTATTGAAAAATTATCTATTCCCTAGAATACCATTGAAATCAGTTGTTGGTGTTACTGCATTGTATTCAGCCCTTCCCTGTGGCTTTTTTGTATTCCAGAACAATCTTAGTGTAGAATAACCTCATCTGCACAAGCTGAACCCCACAAAACCCATGTGTTTGAATAGTCCCATCTTGTGGAGATGAGGACAATAAATGGGTGAAACTCTTTGAAGAATCAATTCCCTGGTGGTTGCTCAAACAGGTATTTGTTCTGTAGAGGAGCTGAGATACACCAACCTACCCAGTGTTTCTTCACTCTCTTGACCCAGAAGGCTTTGTTCTTATTGACCCATTAATGCAGCTCACACTTCTAATCCAGGAACCCAAAATAGCTGCCAAGGCTGGATTTTATTGTGGTGGCATTTGCTGTGCAGGTAGTTAGTAGAGCCCCCCATGCAGAATTGCAGCTGAAAACCCCCCTGAGCTGAGGCACATGAGACTATTTTGGGCAGATATTTCAAGTGTCTGATTTGAATAAGGTAATAAACCCAGCTTGATAGTGTGTACAAAGGATTTACCGGAAGAACAATATATTTTGAGTCAGCTCTCCCTGACAGTCTCCAGAAGTGGATGTGAGTGGGAATAAGGAAGGAAGGATGTGCCTTGTAGCTCCCTTGCCCTGATGATTGTGCTAGAGGAGTGAATTACAAGGAGAATGGACCACAGAAAGTGGTAGTTACATATTCCAGCCTGAAGAGTATTTATCTCTGCTCTTGGAGAAAGAATGATGGTGTTTTTGTGATCTGTTAAGACATGAGAGAGGTTTGGGAGGGATCATTCAGTCTTGTATTAGCAAGGCAAGTGATTTAAGGCTGAGTCTATCTTGAAGGACACACCAGTTTAAAGTAATGAAGCAGTGGGAAGAAATGTATGGTGAGAAATAATTTAAAGGCTTTAGATGCATTTCCATTATTTCTTTACAAAGTAGTTTTTTCAAAGTGACCTTCATTTGCAGGAACTGTTTTTACTCAGTGTGTGCTCCTCTTTGCTACACAATATTTTTGCTACCTTTTTCTTGGAGAAGCTTCAAATCACAGGGAATTGGAGGTAATTTCCTAGCAAGGTAGTAAATGACTTGTAATAGCTTCCTTACAAAATTCTCAACACATACTGTTCTCTTAATACTCTTTTTTGCAGGTGTGTTATATCTACTTACAGGTATCTGAAATAAAGCTTTTCAAGGAAATGGTGACATTTTCCTTTTGTCATGCAGAAAGCTCTGTTCTGTGTAAACCTTGCTGAGTGTAATGCCTGCAAGACCGTTCCTGTCACTTTAAATACTTTTATATCCATAAAACTAATGAATTAGTTTTCTTTCAAGATATGAAATCCTTTTGTCCTGCTCTTCCTCAGTGCTAAATCCCTTAACCTCACCAATTCATATGTTTCAACTCACACTGCTTAACTGCTCAAAGTATTTCTTTCAAGTTAAGGTCTTGAAAGTAGAACACATAATATGTGAAATCAACTCTTACCAGCATTAATGTACTTTTCTTCTGGTCCATGAAGCAAAGAGATTGCATTAGAATTAAAATTGATGATTGGTGGAATTTCCAGACTGTTTATTGAAAAAAATTTAGCAAACCAGATCAAAGGGCAGAAGTCATGCTTCAGTTCTGTCACTTCTACAGAAGGTTTAAATGTGGTGAGTGTTCAAGCAGGAAGAAGATTCCACTATGTGTTCTTCAGCTTTGTCCTTCACATCTTCTGCAGTTTTTGCTTTAAGAACTTGTGGTAAGGAGCTTTGGTTCCAGGTTTCTTTGTGGTCAGTTAGCTGGAAAAGTGGAATGGATGACCAGGAGTCTACTTCTTTGCAGAGATGGTTTTGATGTAATTTCCTCTCTGACCTTCCAGTGAGGCCAAAGCTGGTTTTGAGCTTGGCCTTAACTCACAAGTAAAGGTGAGTTCTGCTGCAGAGCACACAGGATCTGACAGACTTTGTAATGTCCTGGGTTGGACTCAGTGATCACCCCAAGCTTTCAGTGTCACTTATTTCACATCAGCTTGGTTTGCCTGGATATGTCAATGATTTTGTACTAAGCAGGAGGAATCTGGTTCATTGTTTCCTGATTTTTGTTCTGTATCTGTTCTTTGGAGCACATCCTCTACAACAGACAGTACCTTGTTTTCAATGGCTACCTTATTCTTTTTTCTTCCATACCATGAGTTTTCCTTCGTGTTCCGACTCCTCTGGCTGTACACTGCCTTTTCCCCTAGAAATTATCTGTTTGTTTACAGTTTAGACAAATGTCTACATTTCTGTGCTCTTAATTTCTTAACGTGAGCCCACCCTTTCGAGCCTAAGCATGGAGCACTACTCCTGACACAGAGTCTGAGCAGACTGTTCCTCATGCCAAGGTTGTAAGTGTTAATCTTGCTGCAGACTGGGGTGATAATTCATTGCTGTCACAGCAACACATGCTGAAAGTTGCTTCTTGCCAGATTTGTTGGCTATATGCTACACTAGAGAAAATTATTTCAAGAGTCTTATTGCATAGCCAGATGCTGCAGAACTCATGCAATCAACCTCCCCTCCCCCCTTTTTATGGCTGCTCTGACTTCAGGGAGGAAACACTATTATATACTGAAACACATTCCTGTGTAACACTAGTAAAAACGTGGATGAACTTCTGATTGTGGCTAATTTTTCTGGTTTTTCATGTAGGGAAGTTCTGGTTTGTGTTCAGGATAAAAAGGAAGGAAAGCTTTTAAGGTAGGATGAGGGGAATTTAAAAAAGGAAATTAACAGTCTCTCCCCTGCTGTTTGTTGGGTTCTCTGCCATGGTTGGGTGCTGTGGAAATTTTGTGTTTTCTTTAAGAGGTAGTGACTAGGTTGGCTCAATTCTGAAGAACTGGAGCCTCTGCCATCTGCATCCTTAGGATCTTTCAAAAGCAGGAGAGCCTTTGTGAACTCTGGATATCATCATATCTCAGCATTGGCCTAAAGATGGTGTTTGGTTTAGTTACATCTGAGATGTAGAGCCCTGAAGAGGAAAATAAGTTGATTTTTGGTACAGGATCTGAGTCCCCTGTAACAACTTAACATTTGCTCTTATATATGTGCTGTAGAAAAATGCAAGTTATGTAGGTTTTTTCCCCAAGGTATCCATTACATTTTGGGCATGGTGGTGTCTGATTACCAGGGAAGTGAGATTTACTGACTGTTTTGTCAGACAGAAATACACTTTTCCCAATGTATTTCCAGCATAAATCTCATCATATCCCGTGGCTGGACATTGTGTCACCAATAATTTTATCCTCTCTTGTATTTTAAGAGAAGGTGCCATAGAAGTTATATTATGATGAAAGTGTTCCTATAGGACAAAATCCAGGTAGAAATGCAGTGTTGGAGAGTTTATTATTATCCACACATAGTGTGTCATGCAGAGCTCCTCCGCTTTTCATTCCTTGTGCCTCAGTTCTTTGCACTTCCAGATCACAAGAAACACTGCCCTGAAAATCAGAACTAGGAAGAGCTTCTTTTAGACCTGAGCAAATCACCTCTTTGCTTGGCAGGGAAAGCTTTTCAGCAATTTCAGGTACTCTAAGAAGGCCTGAGGCCTCAATGCTCTCAAATGCTTTTTTAATCCTGCTGTAAAGCATAAAGGCCATGTATTTGTCCCCAAAACACCAGCCATGTTTATAACTATGGAGACAAAGCAAGAGATCAAGACTATAAATCTGTACTGGCTCTCATGGAATATTTTTGCTCTAATCTATGTGAGATTACTGGTGATTTGCAATTGTAATACTCTCCTGAAGAATCCCTTGGTTTTGCTTCAAGCTCTTAACTGGTTTTTCAAGTGCAATATGCCAAGGAAGTTCTGGCTTTTGTTCAGATAAATGACTTTATAATTCACTTTCTCCCTCATTCCTGTTTCCCCTTATCCTGCCCTATCCTGCTGTTGTGGGTTGTGTTTGTATCAGCCTTTCATTTTCCCATGTACAGGGGCTCTAAGAGCACAGACAGTTTCTGTTGCTGGGGTAGCCTGCACAGCTTTGGGAGCTGGAGGGAAAAAGGTTGAGTTCCCTGTTCTGTTTCTGGCCTCCACTGCCACATCCAAATGATGGATTGAGGCTCAATCTGTGCATTATAGATGTTGAATTTATTCCTGGTACTGTTTCCGTGAGTGTAGGAACAGGAATTTGTTTAGAACAAATTGACAGATGAGTTCTCTGTTCTTACCAACATTCAGATTGCACTGTGGTTATTTTTAATAGCAAATACAATGCCTTTTTTTTTTTTTTTTTTTTTTTAGCAATGCCAAGCACACACAAATGTCTGCTGCTATGTTAACTTTGGTGAGGGATTTGGAGCTTTGAGCTGCTGTATGTCAGCTAATGTTTTCCCTAAGTGTTGGTAAGTCTGTCTGAGTTTTGGAAGCTGGGACAGGCTAGATCCATGGAAGAATGTGTAAAAATGTGTCTCTTCTGCCAAAGAAGATTTGTTAGTATGTTAGGGCAATAAATAATTTAAAGTTTCTGAAAACTGTTAGGGTTTGTGTGATATGGGGAAGAAGGAAAGCAAATGATAAATACTTAACTTCCCTCTTTCCCAGTGAGACTGCTGTTTGAGATCTTCAGGTCCAGCTGTTCTCTCCTCCCAAATTCAGTTGCTCAGCTGGGAGACAAGAAGTGTTAAGTTGATCTGTTTGCTTGAGCTGATTGATTTCAGACCTCAGTCATTTACAGCTTTGGGGCAGAGCTTGTGGAGTCCTACCTTGTGATGATGTTTCCCTGTTGGAATGCAATGTGGTAATTGGTGAGATTGCATCAGATGGATTCCCTGCTTAAGGGGAAGCTGAGGATTCCAGCAGACCATCCACAGTTTCTTTGGGGAGAGAACTGAAATTGAGAAGGGAAGGCAGGACCCACAGAGCCTTGCTGCTTTCTGAGCATTGGCTTCTTGGGCTTCTCTGGAATTCAGCCTTCTGCTTGATAGAAATAATTACCTCCTGACACAACAAAGCTTTCAGTTTCTGTAGGGGAAGTAAGTAAATGGAAAATAATGGGAGATGGAAGCCTGTACAACATCTCATACAAACCGGGGGAATGTGGAAGAGTTGCAGGCAAAGCCTCTTTGTTTTGGGTGGGGAGATGATGAGGGAAGAGTGTTTTTAATATGTTGGTTGTTTAGGAAACCCCTGAATAGTGAGCAGTGAGGATATAGCAGGGAATTCACTACCTGAGTGTGCTAGAACAACCCAGAGTTCTGTTCAGGTGTAATAATCCCTCCAGACCTTAAGGAAGAAGTGGGATTTCAGGCTCATTCTGTCAGGGTGGTGTTTGGTGGCACAGCTGGTTCTGCCCATCCCAACAATGTGTTCTGTACACAATTGTTAACATGAGGCCTTGGCACAGAAACTGTTGGCTGAGTTCGATTTCCCTGAAGGACCTTGGAAAGTCAGCAGAAATTACAATGTAGACTCAGCTCAGAGAGAAGTTATGGCTCTTTCCTGTGGATGGACCTTCTTGCTTTTTTGTCCTTTTTCTTTTTTTAATGCATATGTTGAAATTCAAATTTAAAACCACATAACAAAGGAAACTTTTTCTATGAGTCTGAAACCCAAAACCCTTTCACTTGGTGCTGTAGTAGCAGCATGTAAGATTTCTTGATTGTACCAATACTCCTTATTCTTGGAGAGTCTTGAAGTAACATATTGGCTGATGGGAAGCCAGTTGGAAATGAGAACTCTTTTCTTCAACTGGAAAACCAAATGAGTATATCCTTAAGTCCCTCAAAAGCACTGCTCATGCTATCTAATATCTGGTAATCATTTCTTAGGAGAAATTATGGAAATGTTACTCAATGCACTAATTCTCTACAGTGTTTCTAATTATTCCATTGATTATTTTGAAGCCTACATTTGTGTAAAGGAACACTGGGGTATATTTGAACAAATACAGAGCAATAAAACTGTAATTGTAATTCATGTACATTCAACAAACAAAGCATTAATTTTATTAGTTTTTCCAGCAGTCTGTGTGTTTGAAGTGTGGCTGGTTCTTTCTTAAGTCTGTGGCTCATTAAATTTTCTGTACTATATTGTCTCATCTGTCAGGCAATCTCACATTGATTTGGTGTTTTATATGTACATATTGTACAAATAATTAATTTTAAAAAGTTAAAAAATGTATGCAAAGGCTGGTTTAGTAGTTGCTTCTGGGAAAGTTTTACCATTCTCCATGGTATTGTCTTAATCATAAAAGAAAAAAAATGTACCTCAGGTTGTTCCAGTCAGTCTTCATTCAAGGACTGAGTTCTGGTCCACTGAACAGTCACTGCTCTGTTATATCAGAGTTAATAATACTGTGACTTCATCTATTGTTTTACTAAAAATGCCAATAATTATTGTAAGTGGTTATGAAATTTCTTTCTTTCAATCCCAGTGTCTCATAACAGGCTCCTATTCATCCTGTATCATGAGAGACCAGAATGTATGATGAGAAAATGTGTTTTGGTATTTAGACTCCTGTAAGAGCACTTGCTTATTTCATTTTTGTGATGTTGTCGTTGGGTGGAGCTCAGGGCTTGGGTGTTTTTTTTTTTTTTCCCTGTATAAATGCATTTCCAGATGTTAACTTTTGAAAGTCTCAGTTTGAATTTTGAGGTTTTAATCCTTCATTTCAATGCACAGAACAATTGTAGTGGATTTTTTTTTTTTTTAAGTTTAATTAGGGGTTTTTGGTGTGTGTATATATGTTGAAAACCCACACACATATAGTCACTGGTAATTTGCTTAACCTTGGCCAGGAAAAGTGGAGAATGGTAATAGGAGATGCTTCAAGGTGTGTGGTATCCAGTCTAGTACAGAATCTGTTCTTTCTCTGCCTTTTTAAGCCTCAGGTTCACTAATTTAACGATCAATTAAAGAGGCTTCAAGGTCTGCTGTGTTTTGTCAGAGCAGCAGAGCTAGACCATATGGATGATGTTTTCTCCCTTTATCCTTTTTTGTAATTTCTTTGGATGTGTTTGGCTGTTGGTGTTTGTTGTCTTACTCTCTGATTAAAAGATGAATTTAGTTTGTGATAGGAGTTAAAGAGCAATTTGTTTCACCAATGTGTGTTCCAATTTTCATTAGTGTCTTTTTTCTAGTTGGGAGTCTTCAGATAGATGATTTTTGCTTTCCAAAGAACTTACTTAAATCACATGATTATTATATTTATGCAACTGAAGTTTTCTGTGTTCTGCTTTGCATAAAAGTTCACGTGTGCCAAGTACCATCACACTCTCCTGATAAAATAAACTCTAAATTATATCTGAGTAATTCTTTTTCTGAAGCTCTCTGCAGCTTTGCTGTACAGATGCCCTTTTGCTAAATGAAACACTACTTATCTTAATTATTAGTGTTAATGGATATGGTGTGGGCTCAGTATTTGCTATTGCCAGGTAGAATCTAAGTTATGTCTTTTTGTGCTTGACAAATGTGACAGAGCTGTAGTTCTGACTGTCGTGGCTGAATGAATCAGTGCCACGTGCAGGAGGAGTTGCTGGCAATCACCTGGAATGCATAAGCAGACTTCTCTTCTTTCAAGCATCTTTTGCAGGCACTGGTATTCCTGAAATGCCACGTGCTCCTAATTTGTCAGGTGCATGTGTTCCAGTGATGGCTTATGGCTTCTCCCTCTGTGTTTTTCTCTTCTTAAAGGTCTCTCAGCTCTTACAGAATCTGCTTCTGTCCAAGGATGCAATGTGAACTACTGAATATCCATGGCATTAATAAACAGATCAAAGCCTCTAAAAAACCCCATGTATTTTCCCATTATACAGACAATTCTTGTGTTAAGGTATTATTTTTAATTGAAATTGCAATGTGTCCCTGGTACTTGGTATTTGCTGAATGTTAAGAGTATATAAATTGTGTTCTGAAACAATCTTTGTAGGAAATTAGGATTCAAATTCTGTTTGCTTTCTTCTAAGTAAAATGGTTACACTTTTTAACACATTATATATGTGTGTGTGTGTATGTACATAATTGTGTTTTCATTTGAGAAGGAAGATTAGTTCTTTCCAAAATGCAGAATTTCCCAAGAGCCAGTGAAAGAAAAGAGAGCTGTATGGGCTGAAACAGTTTTGATCTAGGAAGCTGTCACATTGAGTGGGGTTCTGTTTTCCCTCTTTCTTCATAGTATTCCTGACATGTCCACTATGTGGATTTTTTCTCCTTGTTTCTTTTTAGTGTTGCCAGTTGACTTGTGTCTAGCAAAACTGCAGTGATGAATTTGCTGTTCAAAGGGTCATGTGGAATATTAATAGATCTGATAAGTCTTTTCTCCATGAGTTTTACCTGGGACTGGTGAACTGGATACTGCTAATGCAGATTTTGGCTTAAACATGTGTAGGTATCATTGTCCCCCAGTTTCCCTCATCACTTACCATTGCCATAACTTGATTATCAGAAATGGGATGTCAGGAAATCCTGCTCTGATTAAGTCTTTTGGCATGTTAATTTCAATTACTTCATTCCTGGGGAAGAAGTGCCAGGGAGTAGATTTGCAGGACTGATGAAAACCACTTGAACATGCCTGTAAAGTTTCTGAAAAATCTCCCCTCTCTTAGAGAATCTTTTAATTTCATCCTTAATTTCTGTGTGATTAATGAAAGAATAACTGGATTAATTTATTAACTTTGACAGGCAAATTGTCTTTTACATCAGAGTACTGTTCTAGCTCTCTGGCAGTGGACAAAATTAAATCTCTAGTAGGAACCTTAATGTCTTCACAAGAAAAAAGAGGTGGAAAATATTATGTAGCATGTTACTTTTTCTTGCATTCAGGGCACAGCCATAAGGGCTTGTAGAGCACCTGGAAGGTGAGAGGTTGTGTTTGAGCACATCACTGACCTGGCTCCTGTAAGGGCAGGAGTTAAACTGCTGAAGGTGAACCCTTTCCTGTTCCTTTTTAAAACCAGGTCTTTGTCCCTAAGCTTTATAACCATTTTCGGTTTGGATGTAGGTTCAGGATACTCTTTGACATCTTTAAACATTTTGCTTTGCTGTCTTGTAACTTGAGTTCTTGTATTCTGGTTTAAAGAGCATTTTGTGAGAATGTGAGGCAATGGCACATTATGAGTTCTGAAGTACTGTCAGAAAGATGCACTGTGAATGAAGAGGTGGCATCGAGTCTGAAGTGTTCTGTCTTGATGGTTCCTGTTCTGCAGAACTCAGCGGTTTCAGGAGCTGGAATACTTTCAGGATTTTTTTAGAGTTGAGTTCAGATTTTCAATTATTAAGGTTTAAAGCTGTGCCCCTTTTGAAAGATCACTAACAACTGCTTGGAACTGGCTACCAGACATGGTTCTTGGAACTCCCCAGTTGCTCTGTAAGATGAGTCTTTTATGGGGTACAGCACAAAGGAGTTGTTCTGCTTTCTGCTTTGTTTGGGTGGGGTTTATTTGTTTGGTTACTTGTTTGGTTTGGTTTTGGATTTTTTGTTTTTGTTTTTTTTGTACTTTTCACACACTCTTTAAGACACAGGATTTGATGTATTTGGTAGTATAAAGGCAGATGGATTTTTATCTCACCAGCACTGAATAGCACTTCAACTGAAATATCATCTTCCTTTTTCATCTTTCATCTTTTAATAGAAGCTTTAGAATTTCATGTAAACTAATCAATTCAGAAAGAAACTTGTGTTTACACAGACAAGTTATATAATGCCCACATTATGTTTTCATGCTTTACATCAAGGAAGAAAGGCTTGGTTTAGTTCCTGCACTTTTTTAATCGTATTTTGACCCTTTCTTCTGCAGTCCTTCCAGCCCCTTCCTTTGGGAAGCAGAGGGTAGGTGAGACTTCTCTCTAAAACATGGCAAGTCAAATGGTAAAGAGTGGAGGTGCCTTGGTTTTGCTTTATTCCATGCTTTAAAGAGACAGGAAAATAGGGAGAAAGATCTGTTGTTGATATTATGAAATAGACTTTGACTGTAATTAAGAGCCTGGGAGTTTTTCTGCTTGCTTTTCTTATCCTGGTGTTGCAAAAGCTTGCTGTCCTGCTGGGATTTCTCTTTGGAATGCAGAGGTGTGCTCTAGCTAAAAGCATGTGCTTTGCCTAATAAGCTTTCCTAGCCACTGAGCCCAGCTGGCTGCTGCAGTCTGCATTTGTTTTGTCTTAACTAATTTTTATAGCCATGCTTTAAATGAAACTAACACTTTTTACATTAAATGACAAACCAAGCACAATGTCCATAAATGAAAACCAACACTATAATCTGCTAATTTTTGCTTTCAATGGGGAGTATTATATAACCAAGCAGCCTACTAAAAAGGAAGATGTGGAAATAATACTGGTGGGATGTGAATGGGGCTAAGCTGAAGGGATCAGCCTTTGTTGGAGGGAATGTCTATGTAGAGTTAAGGGTTTAGCACTTCCTCTCATAAATACAGAAGATGAGTGAAGAGAGTGGGGCCTGGCTGGTCAGCACAAAATATTCTTGTCAAATCTTGGTATCTTTTGCTGTAGGTGATGATGAATGTCATCAACATGTAGCACTTTGCTGGAGTCTCCTGATAGGTTAACTTTCAGGGTTGCTGCAGTCTTGCAGCTACCTTGAGTTGATAAAAAGTGTTCAAACACTCTGAAATTCAGCCAAATCTTTCCAATTTGATCCAAATTATGAATGAACAGAAGAAATGTTAGAAGGTAAAATATGAAATAGAAAATCTGTTTCAAAATACTCATGAATCATTGTTTACAAGTCTACAAAAGTGACACTGGAATTGTTGTGCAAGTTTGTTCTCCATGAATTTGTGGAAAATAATGTTTTTGTTCTGACTTTGTGCTGAATATGAACATTTTTCATATAGTACTCGTCAAATATACAAAGCTCTGGCCAATTCCTGCTTGGCTGTTAGTTTCAGTGGAGCTTTTTTTAATATGATGGAGCAGCTGCTTGGAAATTAAATTAAAAACAAAAAACAAACCCATAACAACAATAATAAAACCACTACCAACAAAATATCTCTGTAACCTTGTTTGTATATTTATTCTCACAGATATAAGGGCAGATTTTTTTCTTCTAGTGAATTCACATAGCTCAAAGCTGCTATGAGCAGGAACTTCTCCCATTGCTGTGAGGGTGAGTGTCATCTGACCTGCACACAAATGTTCTTCTGGTCCTTGTAGGCAGCTGTGTGAGCTGGGCCAGGGTTAAGGTTTGAATCTCTTTGCTGGTTCTTTTTGCTGCTTTTTGAAGAATTGCATTGCAATGAAGCTCTAGACCTTTTTTTTTTTTCTCCTTTACACAAATGTCAGTGGGCAGATTTAGGGCCTGGATGTCAACTCCATTCACTTACAGGTTTGCCTCATGTTTATTAAACTGTGACTGATCAGAATCATGGTAAGTTTTTTTTGGAGTCAAAATTACTGAGGATGACACCTCAGAAAGACACAGATAATTGCATTTGCACTATTAAAAAAGGTAGACTTTTTCATGTGACTTAAAAAAAAAAAAAAACACTTTTTTTTACTTAGTAGCACTCCTTGTAGTAATTTACAGAAGAGACTATGCAAAATATCAGGATGAATTTCTGTGTGCTCCATTTAAAAAAATCTCAATTCAGAAATTTGTCAGTTTAGGTTGCCTGAACTAAGTAATGACCCTAATATATAACTAGTCTATTAATAGCCTCCAGGCAGCTGTGAAAAGGAAATATATGGATTTTTACTTAATACTTGTGATTGGTACATTAAGAAAACAAACAAACAAAGTGTTGTTTAGTGTTTGGATATTGCTGGGAAAAAAATCAGAGACCTCTTTAGATGTAGTCAACAAACTGCAGTGAGGAAAGAATGCAGAACTTGCTTCTGTGATGTCACCCTACGTCCTACAGCTCTTCCTATAGCTGAAACCTTGTTAAAATACATAATAAACAAGTGGTGTCTTTAATAATCCTGATACCAGTGGGGCACATTGGTGTTGCTTCTCAGTTCCATGTATGTGGTTCCAAACTTCTCTGTGTGGGAAGCACCCCTTCCCTGAGCCCTCCTTAACCAACAGGAGGTAGAATTCCCTGTGCCCTGATCCTGAGAGGCAGTCACAGTTTATCAGCACCTTCCTCCCAATTCATTCCTTTGGGAGGAGGGTAAAATGCACATATTTTGCAAAACAAGTTCATGTTCTAAATACATCAGCAAGTGTTAGAACATAGTTGGCTGTGCACTCTGTGGAAAAAGACAGAAGCTCTTTGCTGAGAATCTATCGCCCACCTTCCTAAATACTTTGTGATTAATGTTTATTATATTATTGTGGGACTGCAGCAATTTGCAAACTCTTTAAATGGATAAAGGAGTAAATCCCTGCCATGAGAATGCTTCTTTCCCAGCTGTTTTTCTGATGATGCTTTCATTCATCTTACCAGTTTTAATGTGAGAAATCTAAGCTCCTTTTCTCTTCCAGAACATATTTTCTGCTCATATTGCTTTAATAATGTTTTTTCTATGCTGACCTGCCTGTCTGTAGAGTTCAAAATATCCATCTGTCTAAATCTCATCCTCTAAAGGGTGAAAAGCAATTCTGACTACCTCTGTCTTATCTCCATAACTTTAGGCTTACAAATTTGCATAAAAGTTTTGTAGTGAATGAAAGACCTCTTATTTAGCTCTAGTGACATGAATTATTAATTTGTTTGGTATTGAGGCATGAGGAAACAGTAAACCTCAGCTTACTGGATATCAAACACGTTCTGTGCAAGCACGTTGAGAATTTGCTTTCATTCTCTGGCTGTTCCTCAGCAGTAATGTGCAGGTTGGCTTGGAGTCTTCCTGAACATAAATACTCAGGTGCTGACGTCTTAAAATAATAAGTGGAACTAGACAAGCAGAATTTCTAATTTCATATATGTGTCATATCTAAGAACTCAAAGAAGTTTTGACAAATCAGCAATAGATGTGCCCTATTCAGTGTGGCCTTGGGTTTTTAAAATCATAGAATGACTTGGGTTGGAAAGGACCTTAAGGATCAACCAGTCACTAACAGGTGCCCTCTGTCTTTCTACTGCTGCTCATTTTCTACTGTTTGTCTTTTTTTGCCATATTTGTCCCACTGGTAAGTCACCCCATGGAGAATCTGTGTTGTAGCATCCTCTATCCATCTTTCCTACCAGCAGAATTGCTCTGACTTTGATCTGAGCTAATTAAGTGTCTGTATTTTTATGGCTGTCATAGAGTAGTTAAAGAAAAGATAGCTGGAATATGTGTGCTTTTCCAAATGAGCCTGTAGGAGTTGTTAGAGCTTTGATTCTGAAGTTCCTTTCTTCTTTCCTTTCTGAAAGAATGCAGTCTAGGATATTTCTATCCAAGTACTGTGGCAAACTTCCCAAGAGCATTCCTGTTTTCATAGGAAGAATCCCATTTCTTAGTTTTACACAGGGCAAAAAGTAATCTCTGCAGACTGGGCAGGGTTTAATAAGACTCTGCATAGCATCAGGCAGGTTTGGCTGTTTAGCTTATTCCTTGAATTGCTTCCCCAGTCACGTGGCCACAGAAGAGATCAATATGTTACCTAATAGGACATTTAAAAACATTTCCGGGATTTGCTGACGTGGGGGAATGGTGAGGGAAAGGAATAGATTTTGCACTGATCTGAGCACACACTGCTGCGGTCTTGGCAGGCCCCTTGTTCTCATGTGGAATTTGCTGCTGCAGTGGTGCATTGCAGGAAATAGATAAAAATCAACACACAGAATGTATCCATGCTCCTCATATACCCAGGGAGAGAGCAGTGCATTTGAACCTTAAGAAGCTTATGTGTTTTCACAAGGCAAATAGACTTCCCACTGTTAAAAGAATCCTACTCTAGAAGGACACGTGTTTTAATTTGAATAAGGTCCATTATTTAAATGGTTTAAAAACACAATAGGCTCTTAACTGCATCTTTTATAAAGTACTTGAGAAATCATTTAGGTTTGTAAACGCTGGTGGAGGGGATGAGCACCTACCAAAGGAGAAGCAAAGAAGCAATTTCAGCATAGTCATTTGAATTCCAGAGAATTGCTTTGTTCTTGTTGAAACACAACTTTTTACTACTGTGACTATGTACAGGAAAAGCAGAATTACATTTTTAGAGTATCCTCCTATTTTTTCCTCTAGCTCATGCTGTCTTTTAAATTGCACAGTTCTTCTTTTCCTCCCAAGTTTTATTTCAACCTTGTACCTGTTGCGGAATTTTGTGTAAAACGAAAAATGGGAAAAGTGTAAAAAATCGCAGAGATTCAATATCCATCTCTTGAAATGACACACATCATCCAGAATAAGGAGAGCTGGAGGAAAATCTGTATGTAGAATTAATAATACCTTCTCAGTTCTGTGTTTCGACCCCAGACATAATTATTAATTTCATCTGGGTTATGTAGTTGTAGATTGACTTGCCGGGTTCTCTTCTCTCTTGATGAGAGCCCTTGAACCAAAGTCGTGGTTTTGTATCTTGGCTAGACCTTGGCCACAGCATGGTTCTCATTTAACAACATGTCTTCATTTCAGAGTGAATTCAGTGTTGTATTTCTTTTGACTATTGTCCATGCATGTAATTCCTATCAGATGAAAGGAGAAAAAGTTTCCTCGAGTCGCTTTCTAGCATGTTCAGTTTCCTTTTTCTCTTCCACAGTTTTTTCAGTTGCAGACAGAAGTAGGACTCACTGGAACCAGCAGCAAGCTGCTCACATGGTCATAATGGTATATTTTTATTTACACTCCATCTGAGAACTGTGATGTTATTTAACAGCTTAGGCCATTTCATCTTTAATTATAAATTGTGATAGTGTTGTCTTCAAACTTCAAGCAGATGGTCAGAGCCAAGTGTCCTGTTCAGTCTGGGAGAGCTGTGTAGACATCTCCTCTCTGCCTTTTTTTTTTTTTTTGATTCTGCTGCTGTCTAAACAAACATTTAAAATAACCCAGTTTATGAAGTTACCTATGATATTCTGAGCACTTACCAAACTCAAAGATTCTGTAACTAGTGCACAGTTTTGCTTGTACAAATAAAACCTTTATGGGTACCCCTGACCTCAGTGGGTCTGAAAATAAAATTTACAATATTGAGGGCATGTTCTTTTAAAGACAAAATTGACATTTCCAGTCTTTCTAATTAGGACTTGGTTGCAGGAAGTGAGTGAACAATACTTAAGTTGATTTTTAAATTATTTAAAGCTGATGTGTCAGAGCAGTGCACTGACTCAGAGTAACTGAATCATCCTATCAGCATGTGGAGGAGTGATTTATATGCCATATCATGGAGAACTGCAGAATCAATTCCTTCGTTTTGTCTCCTCAACTCTAAGAACATGGCTTTGAAGTTTTAATTATTTAAATATCTGAAATGTCCCAGCCCCTGCACTGGTGTTTGATGGATTTGTGACAGACTGGTGTCAGGAGCACAGTACAGGGAGTCTGGGAGTAAATACAGACTAAGGAGTGACAGAATTGTTGTAAGGCAGATTTGACCCATTTTTGTTACTCTTGAGGTGCAGAGTACTCAGGAGTAATAAATGCTCCTGGCTGTGCTTTAACACTGGCTCTGTCCCCCACAGGGCAGAAGAATCTCCACTGTTGGAATAGCCATAGGGTCTCCATCTTCAGCAGTGCTTGGTTTCATGGCCTTTTGTGATTATCTGTCCTTTTTTCCTTTCAAAAAATAGGCCAAGGGAAGCACACTGTTCATCACTCAATGTGAGCTGCTGTGGCTGCTTTAGATCTGGGAGAGAATTGGTTGCAAGATGAATGAATAAGAATAAAAATAAACCTCTGTGTCCAGGCTGTGATCTAAACATAGCAGGGGGAATAGAATAGGCAAAAATTCCAGAGAGGATTGAATGTTCCTAAAATGTGAATATTAAGGTCTGGAACACTGAATATATGAGAATGTTTAAATTTTGCTTCAGTGTCTTGATCTGTGGCCCAGTGAAGGCATTTGCACTTCATATTAAAAAATTTTCAGTCTAAGGTCTCTAACTTTCCTGGTTTGGGTTTGTTTTTTCTTCTCTCCCCTGGTGTGCTATTAAGGTAATGAACACTGCAAACCTTAACTCAGTCTCTTCACTTTTGTTCGTGTGTCTGTAAGGGATTAAGGATTGAAGAAAGCAGAGTTTAATTGCAGGAACTGTCACAGATTCCTAAGGCTCTACACAAGTGTTGCTTTCACCTTCTCTCAAGTCCTCTGAAGCACAGCCTTGTAAGGAATAGTTTGGCAGAGCTGAGGTAACACTTCTGGAGCCCAAACACTGCTCCTGGGGAACAAAGCAGGTTTTGGTGGCAAACTTGGGCATGGAGGCAGAATTTCCCACATACATCTGTGTTCTCTAGGTAGGCATATGTAGACCTGCCCAACAAACACCTTAATCTGTGCAGACTGAGAATAAAGTTGTCTCTGAAGAAGGTTTGGGCTGTAAAATGAAGCATATCCACCAAAATCTTCCAGTAACGATTATAACATGTTAGAAAATTAAATATTTTCTCTTTTTTTTATATCTGTTTTACACAAAAGACTTACTTTAAAAAATGGGGGAATAAAGTAGGTTTGGTTTGGGAAGCTTTTACTTTCCAAATGCTACAAATTTGTACCTGATCAAACATTGCAGGAATTCATAACTCATGTTTGCTTTAAGACTGCCTTAAGAATCTGCTTCTTTGAGTTACTTGTGAACACCTACAGGGTGGCAACACCTTCGTTATGATCTTTTAACCTCCCAAGCCTCCCACTGTCTTGTTAGTGTTACCTCGACCATCTTTTCCCCTGTACCTTTGTGGTGGAGATGTTTTGCAGACTGTGAAAGGTAGGAGGTCTCTGGCTTACAAGCTTGTAGCTAAAAACCTCTCTGTTCTCCAAGTGCTTTGATATATTTAGTGTGAGCATAAGAGGCAAGACTCCTAAGTACCACAGTGGAAAACTTCTAAAAAGATGTTTTCCTCTTTTCATATACAGTTAAATAAAAATTGTACTTCCAAAGCTATTTCTGAAATAGCTGCAAATACAGAAGGAGAATTTGTATTAGCTCAGGTCACTGAATGCCTCTTGCTTTCCCTGCACTATTGGCTTTGTAGGGATAGCTCATTTCCATTGCCATTGGTTGGTTTGAGGACCCAGTATTACATGAGGTTGAAACAGCTTTGTGGGTTTTAGAACAAGTGATGCTCCTGCCCTGTGTGACCTGCCTGCTTTAGGTGGAGCCTGAGCTGGCCCAGGACAGCAGAGCAGGAGCTGCTGGACTGAGAAGTGCAAGAGCAGAACATCAGTGGATGTGTTCATTTTCTCCACTGCTATTCTGATGGGTTGATGGTAAACTCGTAATAAGCTGTTCTGACAATTTGGGAAGATTTGGAGTGTCAGCAACTCTAGGTTTTGACCTAGTGATGCCTGCTGCTTTATTTTTTAACTCATTTTGTATCATGACTGTTCACAGCATTGAGAGCAGTTTTTGAACTCTTGCCTTGCCTTAGAGGTGATGCCAGCCAGTTCCCTGGGTGTGTCATGCACTAATGTTTGCACCCTCTTTGCTGGGCTGAACCTCCTCTGTAGAGGTACAAAACCATTGCTGGGGCTGGGCCTGTGGGTTTCCCCAGCTGTGGCAGCAATACAGGAATTGAGGGAATTCCTCAGTTGCAGAGGAATTGAGATGCTGTCAGAACTATCTGTAGCTCTCTGTATGTGCACACACCATTTATATTGTGCAGGACCATTCTTTCCTATCATTTAAAAATGTGATTGTATTCTTCCAGAAGGAAAACATTCATGGCCTCCTCTGGTTTCTGTGTGTGGTTTGTTGGAGTATCAGAGCAAAAATAAAGGGAACAGACAGAGGTTTAGTGTGGAATGAAGGAAGACTGGCTGGGGACATGAAGATGAGGGATTGTGTATGATGGGGTTAAAGATGAGGATAATACAGGAGGAAAGCAGGAAGGGAGCAGAATAATAGTGGGAGAGAGTGCAAAGGAAGGGGAAAACTCTTGGATAAGGAAGGGATGTTCCTGTATCTTGGGGGAGGAGAAGTGACAGGTTGACTCTGTAGCTGAAATCCTGGTTGAGTTCCCTAAAGTATCGAGACCATAAGCAAGACCTAACTTGCCTTTTTAAAAAGTTGAATGCTGTTTTAAAACAAGCTGGTGACTGTATGGATCCGACTGCTGCTCATTACTCATTTGCAGTATTCTGTTTCATCTTAAGACTGTAGCCTCAAGAGATGTGAGCAGGGTGGGAGTATTATGAAACAAAGTAATTTGATTATTTGGGGTGGGGTAGGAGAGTGGCAGCTTTGTTTTAACTTAGCAAATTGTTTAAAAGCGCAGACAGATGACAAGGAGACAGCTAATCTGGTTAAGAATAGCCACTATGGTTTTTGATATTGATTTCATTCCACACTCTCTCTTTTAACCTTGTTTTCTTACAACTTTTGAAAAGCCACCTTGAGCTATACTGAACAAACTGAGGATATGGATAAAATAGCTTCCTTTCAAGAGGTCATTGAACTGCTCTTTCAACTCATCACTAAATTCCTCATACATTCTTCAATTTCTCCTAATTTCCATTGCAATAAAAACACTTTAGGGTGTGAATTTTCTGCCTTTTAGCCTAAAATGACCAGCTTTTACATGCTTGTTATGTCATGTGTTTACAATACATTTAATGCTAAAAGATTTATTTTTAGCTGGCTCAGTAAAATAGCCTGGTTGCTGGAGTTGTTGTCATAGCAGCAATCTTAACAGATAGGCTGATCCTATTTAGCTTTTGCAGCCAACGAGCGGCCGTTAGGCAACAGTTTGACAGTTCTGCAGCATTTTTCTAAAGATGGAAATTGTGCTGGTGGTGGTGAATTTTTTTTGGCCCAACTTTAAAATATTTCTTTCTGTAGGTGTGTGGAGTTCGATTCAACATTTTCCCCTAACAACTTATGATAACTTTGAATACACAACATGTGAGATTCAGAATTTAAGTCTTAATTTGTAGGAGCTTGAAAATAAATTACATAGTGCAACATATTGCAAGCTGCTTTGATGATTTTTTTAAAAAGCCAAAAGTATTCTGAGAGAAAAATGCCAGACTAGAGAACAAGATTGTGCATCATTTATTCAGCAGTAATTTTAAGTCGTGGCAGACTGGGCAAATATTACTGAAGAATTTTGTGGGTTGTTTTTGATGAAATGCACTGCCTGGGTTAGATGATATCTTAGGATTTTAGTAATCCAAATTCTTTTTTTTTTGGTATGAAGAGAAAAGGGTCTTTCTGTATTGACAAGCAAAGAAATAGTATTTTCAGATTAGACTGTAAAATCAGACATACCTCTAAGTGTTCTTTGTAGCTCTAAGCTGTTACAGAAGTTCAGTTGCCCTCAGACAGAGGTCTGAATCCAGTTCTGAGATGAAAAGTAAATTTACTGCAAGGAATTTCTCCTGTCTGTAACTTCCAGTCCGATGGTATTGAACTTAAATTACTTTTGGCATGGTTGAGTGAAAGACTTATTCTCAAAACTCTCCTAAGTCTCTTATTAAACAGAGTCATTAAAAATTATTGAAGTACTTTAGTTTAATGCTAAGAGATGAGTTTGGATGCTGTTGGCTTAGAGTGCTTCAAATATGATTAGGAGTCAAAAAGTCTATTTAATTTTCCAGTGACTTTTTTTAGTCCTTAAGACTCACTTGTTAAAATATGTTGCTATCATAGACTATCATATCAGGGGTGTGTGCTTATTATTTCCAATGAATCAGGGCAACTTTCCTCAGATCTGCCCATTCTGGGCAGTTTTGGGAAAACTTTCATTGCTTTCAGCTCCTGGTCCAAAGCCAGTCTCAGAATGGCAAAGGCAACTTCTGTATCTCTGGCTGGGATGGATTTGATGCTATGCCACTCTTCTTTGGACTAATGTCGAAAAATCTAATAAGGGAATGTGGCAGAATCTCCCAGCAGAACAATGAAATATCATATACCCACACACATTTTAATGTCTAAGTTATATTGCAGCTTTTGAGAGCATCAAGGAGGTTGGTGCTGTGAAAAAGCAGAGTTCTTGCCGTGGTCCCACCATTCCAACTCCTCCCTCTTCACCACTTAACCTCCCTGCTGGGCAGCTCCTTTCCCTGGGTTCTGGTGTTCATCTGAATCATGAGACCTGCTCCCTGATAGGACTTGCAAATCTCTTGGACAAATGGAGGAGTTTTCTGTGTTATGTCCAGCTGCTGGTTTTTTTTGCACATGAGGACAGAACAGTTTCCCTGCTGTTGTGCAGCCTTCCAGAGTGAAAGGGAGGGGCAACCACGAGAGCTGGTTACCTGGGCTGGGGGATGCTTCTGGCCCTCACAATCTGTGTCTGTTTTGCTGTTTCAGGCAAAGTCGTGCATTTGTCATATGTGTGGTGCCCACCTGAACAGACTCCACTCTTGCCTCTACTGTGTCTTCTTTGGCTGTTTTACAAAGAAACATATTCACGAGCACGCGAAGACAAAGCGACACAATTTAGGTGAGTTCTCATCCCAGTGCTGCTCATCATCCTCTCTGTTATCCCTCTCCATTCCAGGCCAGTAAAGTGATATTTTCTTGTAATTACCTCATTAGGCAGAGAGAGAATTTTATTGGGGGTTTGGGTTAGTTTAGTGCTTTCATTCTAAACTTGGTGTTTAAACTTCCATTGCATCACTGTTAAGTTTATCTTCACAGCTTAAAATTTCCTTAGTATCTTGGTATTTATGAATTAATGTCATATATAAAAATGTGAGGAGGCAGAGTTTTGGGGGTTTTTTCCTAAGTGTTAAAAATGGTGGGTTTGATGCCTGGAACTAGAACATTTATTTCAGTAAACTTTTTTTTCAGGAGGTCATGTTCACTTCTTTTATTGCTGAGGAAAACAGCCATCATTTCTTTCACAAAGAAGGCTAATCAAGTAGCAATCAGAATTATTTAAACTGTTGAAGTTTGGAGGCGGGGGGAGTTTCTTCATCTTTCTGTGTTGGCTTCTTGTTTCTGTTGGGGTCAGTAACCTAAGTAGTAACAAAACAGTTTAATTCATATGGATTACCTTTCCCTCAACAGTCTCATAAAATGCTGGTTTCAAGGCCAACAAGTTCTTCTGTTCTGTCAGTATTGGTGCTATTCCATGTTCAAAACCAAAAGCCTTTGGTTTTATTTCAAATTACCTATTGCTTATAGTTCAGAACATTATTGAGTTATAATGCAAAATCCTGATCCATATTAAAATTCTGTTTTAAAATGGATGAATATAATTTTTCTCCAAATTAAAATACATTCTTGCTGGAGTGATGTAAGATACAGGAAAAAAAAAGGCATTATTTCATGGCATAAATTTCATGGCATAAATTTTCTCTTGACCAGCGTGGCCACCATTCCTAATTTAATTTATCCTAAAGTGCTCATGGAACAAACTGTCTTCATGGAAAATAAAGACAGAGAAGCTCCAGAAGGCCAACAGAGCTGTGTATTCCTGTGCTTAAGAAATGGGTGTGTAAGTTTACTATTTATGGAAAAGATTATTTGAACCAGCAGATCGTTATAGTTTTTTCCTCCATATGTGTCAAGAAAGAAAGAGATGAGGCTCAGTAGTGGTATAGTTTTAAGTTTGTAAATGTCTTGAAAAATAGAATACTGGGAAATAGTACTGAAAATCTCATCATGGTGTGGCTGAGAGCTCTGGGACTGCTCAGCTCACAGGAGAGGCTCAGGGGAACCTCATGAATGGGTACAAATACCTGAAAGAGAGGTTAAAAAATGTCCTGGGCTCTTTCCAGTGGTGTCCAGGAGGCAAGAAGGATAAAGTGAAGTACAGGAAGTTGTGTCTGATTGTCACAAGCTGTGAGGGTGACCAAGGCCTGGAAGAAGCTGCCCTGAGAGGTTGTGGAGGGTCTGTCCCCATATACATTCAGAATTTCTCTGGACATGGGCCTGGGCAGCCTGGATGTGCTGGATGGCCCTGCTGGAGCAGGGGCTGCACAAGGTGACCTCAGAGGTCCCTACCAACCTCAGCCATTCTTTGAAAACTGAAAAGACAGTGTGACATCTTTTAATTGCTTTTTGCACAGTGTTACCTCAAAGAGCTTTTAAAGTCAGTTCATTAGCTGAATTTTTTTGGGATCTCTACCAATATGGAAGTGCAAATTATTTGAGGTAAACTTGAAGAATTTCTGGTAAAAGGGGTGTGTGGGTGTGTATATATATATATAAAAAACAACCTTTTGTGCTAATAAAAGTTTATGGCCACATTTAGGGTTTAAAAAATACTGTGCTAAATTGAGACTGTCAGCAGTATTTACCTGTTTATCTGTGGACACTTTGTAAACACTGTAATATTTTTACCACTAAACTCACCATATTTATGGAGAACCTTTAAAAAAATCTTTCTAATTGCACACATTCTCAGCTGCTGTTTATGTATTTGGGAAGCTTAAATTCAAGTTATTTTTTCTGCAAGACAGAATATGCTGTTTTCTGGTGTAGTGAATTAGCTTGTGTTTCCTTAAAGGAAAACCAAAACTGGATGGTGGAGGAGGGAGATTCTTAAAAATGCTCTTGCTTGGGGTCTGTTGTGGTTATTGCCCTGGCATTAGACAATTAAGGCTGTGTCAGAAAAGGTATGTCCCAAAAGGAATAGTCTTTAGATAAAAAGGGCAAGAGTTAATTAAGCCAAAGCACAAAATACTTTACTGAATAATCCCAAAAAGGATTCTTCTG
Organism: Serinus canaria; assembly: GCF_022539315.1. Classification (NCBI taxonomy): domain Eukaryota; kingdom Metazoa; phylum Chordata; class Aves; order Passeriformes; family Fringillidae; genus Serinus; species Serinus canaria. The sequence continues at coordinate 13,545,605 of NC_066328.1, forward strand.
CAGCTAAGTATAAATTACTTGGTGCACAAATACACATAATGTGAAGATTGTGCAAGTGACTGCTTGATTTCTAGTTTTGGAGATTCCTTTCTCTCTGTTTTTTTAATGTATATTTTGGTGTTTAACTTCCAGCTGCATGTGAAATGAGCTTTGAAAATATTTTTGTAGTTCTACTAATGCTTTTGGTTGCTTTTCCTGCTGCAGTTTTAGTTGGGAAAATAACATCTGATAGGCAAAAACAAGTTAAGTGCTTTGAAATTTCAAAACGAAGAGGAATTATTTTAAAGCACTTGGTGACTTTTTGCTGAGCCAACATCAGTCTCCATGGAGACAGGCAGGAGCTGCACACTTAATCACAGTTGTAAGAAATACCACGGATTTCAGCTGTAACAGCTGTCGGAGCATGGCAGGGATGTGTTTGCAGCTCTCTGCTGTCTTTCAGGAGGCTCCAGCATCATATTCCAGAGTGGTTTTAAATACATCCCTTCCTATCTCTGCCTGTCTGAGCCATCTGAATTTGGCACTCACAGTCTGCCTTTACAGTGATTCCTGTGCTCTTGAATCTGCCTCCCTGTTCAATGTATATTAATAATGGTGGACTTAATTTAATGTATTCTTTGAGTTGTGGATGTGGGTGATGGGCAGGTGAGGTAAGATCCAGCTATAGCAGCTGCTTTTTTTCATCTCTGCATTGCTCAGTTCCTCTCAGTCAGCCTCCAGGACAGTCTGATACTCCCACTGGGCTCTGTGTGTCTTTTGTGAGGAGTTGTGAAATGCTGAGAGCAAAGTCCTGACTGAGCTTCTCTGGGATTTTTCCTGTTTTTGATCCTGTCAGATGTTTCCTTTTCCCCACCTGTAGGAACCTGAACAATTTTTACCTTTTCTTATGTATGATTCTCAATATCATCATCATCATACTTCACTTTTCCAGTTCTAATGTGTCCATTTCTGGTGCCAGCCCTTTGGATTAAGACAGTTTGCTGTGCTAATGACTTGCACAGCATGACTTCTTCCATGACTTCTATTTTGTGCTTCTTAATCTGCCGTTCAGCACAGAGCTGATATTGCTACTAGGGAGTTAAATTCAGGGACTGCAGAACTTCTTTTCTGCTTGGTGTTGCTTGTCTGCCTCTTTCGTGGGTGGAGTTTCACTCTTGGTGCAATTGCCTTTTTGCTAAGTAACTTGAAATCCTTCTGGAGCTATTTTGATTATCCAAAATGAATGTGTGCCATCAACATACTCTGGCATCTTCCTAAATAATCCTTCCAAATCAGGTTCAGCACCTGGGGAATGTGCTGGTGGATTCTATCCTTGTAAAAATTGATGGTCTCTTCCTTATCTTTTCTACAGCTGCTCAGTGAAGGAAGGTACACAGTAACTTAGTCCCAGAGTAGCAGAAGCAGGAAGATGTCTGTGAACAGTAGCTCTAAAAGGGAAGAGAGGTTGGTACTATAAAGTTCATCTCAAAACTGCAGCAGTGGTTAATTTATCAGTTTCCTGATGGGGACTGAAAATTCCTAGGCAGACACCAAATGAAGTTTTAGTATTCTTTCTGAGTGAATATTTTCTGTTGTATGTACACACTCTTGTAGCTGCAGAAAACCCCACTGCTATAGGGCTTACAATCCATGTATTTCTGATTGGGGTCAAGGAGCTGGAATTAATATTCCACTCATAACAACAACATAAAATGATTTGACACACTGTGGTTCCTGTAAATTAACAGTTAAAAGCACATTTTCTATCTAGGTTCCATAGGGACACCAGGACATTTTTTCTTCATCTTATCTTTCCTGGCTTGGATTCATGTGGAGTTGTAGGATGATATTCTAAACCATCACAGAGTGTACAGCACAGGGGCTGCCCATTTGGCTCCTGGTGTTAAGTGGTTTGCAGGATAATATTGGGTGCGTGCCATGTTTGGATTGCAGGCAAAATGAGTTTAAACATTAAAATTCTAGATCCATATGGGGCCAGTAGGCACCTTGAAGACTTCAGAGCCACAAAAACACTTCTCACCTGTTGACTCCTGGTTTGAAAAAAGAAGAAAAAGCAGCACTAATGGAATAGTTCTACTTTGAGTATTAGGAGAAGATACTGAATGTGAGAGGGAAGGATATTGCTTGACTATGACTATCGTTTTTAATGTGGATTAAAAGATTTTGGCAACAGAAGGAAGTTTTGGATTTGTTTTTGGTTTTTTTCCCTGACAGTAAATATCTGCAGTTCTCAATGGCTGGATCATAATTTAGCAGGAGTAGTCCCTTTTCCACCTCTTTTCCTCCCTTCTTACCAGCTCAGGAATTCTGAGCTGTGGTGCAGGTTCCAGGTGCCAGGAAATCAGGAGGAAGGCAATCAGATGCCTGCTTTGTGCTGATAGATCAGAGACAAGATCCAGTGGAGAACTGGCTGAAGTTTAACAAATCGCTTCTTGGGAACCTGAGCCAATTACCTGGAATGGGGTTAATGATTAACACTCAAGGTGAGAAATCAGGGAGCATGAATTAGCTTAGGATGTTGGCTTAAAATGGTCTGAAAGAATTGCAAATTTAGCCTCCTTTGTTACAGAAGTTGAAGAAAATGCAGGTTTCTTGCATAGAACACAGACTGTGTTGATTTGAGGTTGATAATATGCCAAGAATGAGTCATAGAAATTCACAATGGAATTAATTTCAGTACAGGTAAAAACTGACCTGAATTCTGAGCTGCTGCTGGAGGTTTTTTTTCTACTTGAGTGCACCCAATGATCCAAGGGAGATGACACCACAACATGATTCACAAATATCTCCTATGTGATGAATGGTATCAAATATTATGGTAAAGTATCCCATTCCCGGCTGAGCAAAGCCAGTTCTTTTCACCTGGATCTTTCAAAAGCTGAACATCCAAGGTTTTTTACCTGGATGAGATATGAACACTCTGGATGTGGCACACTTCCCTGCTTTTCTTGTATTCCCATCAGTGGATATAGTTGGAAAAATAAAGCATTTGGGCTTAACTAAAACACTTTACTTGGCTCCCAGATGCAGTTTGAAGGCTTTTTGCTGTCAGATTTAAACTTTCACCTCAGAGCTGTTGTTTTTTAAAACTTAGTGTTCCTTGCACCAGTAGATAAAGTTGTTGTCATTCCTGCATGATCTTCTCTGCTGCCTCCTTGTTTCTCCAGGCTGATAGTTTTATTTTTAAATGAAAAATAAAATATATTTTCATTCTTCTCTTGGGTCACAGCTGCTTATAATTTTGTATGTGAAGAAGTCCGAGGAGATCAGACTTTAAAGGAAGGGAAGCTTGTTGTCAGGACAGAAGGTATAAAAGCAGAGAAAAATGTTGCATTCCAAGAGGTCTTTTCATTCTTAAATTGCTCTGCCTGTGATCACCAAGGAGGTATTTTGAATTCTTAAACCAGGAATCTAGATTGATCAAATTTAATAAAATGACATTGTGATTCTTTTAAATTGCTTTTGGTTCTTCCTTGTGAAAAAAGGGGTAGATTTCTACTTGCTGTATATCTTATTTTCCAAGGGTAATAAATTCTGCATGTGTATTAAGCTAAAACTGAAGTTCACTGATGTCATCCCACTGTACCTTCCTGAGGGAAGGGTTGGAGTAGTTTTAGGAAAAGCAGATCCTGGAAGTTGGGAGTAGAAGCCATTGCACAGAAATTCCTTAAAAGAGATGTTCATTGTGAGGAATGTGGGGCATCCTGGCAGGCTTGGCAGTGGGTTAATCCAAAACATCTGGGCATTATTCCTACGTTGGTAGTTCCCAAACGTTTTATGAATTTGAGGCCTTTTTGTTAGTTTTGTGATGTAAAATATCAATGCAAATACCAGTGCTGAAGTTTGCTACGTGTGCATTCTCATGCTTTACTGTCGTGTTTTTTATGGAATTTTCTGGCCAGGTGTTTCAGTTTGGGATAGAGCTTCATGGCGCTTTAGTTTAAAACAAAAAAGATTTAGCCTAGCAATGAGGTGAAATTTGTTTCAGTCCCCCCAGTCCTTTGTGGGAGAAAGTTTTGTGTGGACTTTGTCCTTTGGGTGTGGTGGAACTTCAGTCAGTGCAAAGGAATTGCTTGCTTGGGTAGAGTTTCTGCCAGTAAAACAGTCCCTTCAGTGGTTCCTCTGTTCTTCTTCACCTCAAGACAACCAGCATAAGAAAGTTTAAGTGTATTTCAAGGCAAAAAATTCAAATTACATTAACCTGTAACAGTTAATTCCCAAACTTTGCTAGTGGACTCTTTTCCTGAGCAGCCGTGTTTGGGTTCCGTGAGAATCTCCTGCCCCTCCTCTGTGCTGTGGCCAGGCCTTTGGGGCTGCCTTGTCACTGGTGCTTGAGGTAATTTGTCCAAAACCCCCTGCAGTCATTAAAAAGACATTGGAAGTGTTGGCAAATGTACAACTGCATTGTTCCCATAAGTGTGTTGGAGAGAGGATATTTCCTCAAGAGTCCTTAATCAGGTGCTGGGCAATTACAGCTTTAACTCCACCAGTGTTTCTGTGAAACTTTCTGGTCCTTTATACCAGGAATTCCTTCTGCTCTCTTGTTGGTTTAGATCTTGACATTTCTATTTCATTGCTCAGGCATGTAAATCCAGGAAGAAAAGAAAAGTAAGGAGTCCTCTGAGCACAGCTATGCCTATATTTTCTGATGGTAAATTGTAACTATTAGTGCTCACAGAGTCCTTTTTATTCAATATTCTGCCACCCCTGTTCTGTCATTTAGGGGCCTGTTGCTGGGATGTTTTAAAAGTATGTGGAGAACAATGTTTGGGTTTGTGTTTTAAGACCAATATTTTGGATTTTCTACAGCTTTTTTTTGTAGAAAACTGTGCAGAAGTGGTAATGCAATAAGTAGTGGAGTAAATATTGTCGAACTCTAATATTCTGTCAGTTGTGATATACCACCCCTGCAGTTGCATAGTGTTTCATTACTAATCTTCCACCACAGCTCAGAGTCTTGTCTCCTTTTGGAGTATTCTGCTAAAGGGGTTTATTCAGTACTCTGGGCATCAGGGTGAAATATTCTGGTGTTGGAACATTGCACAAGGTAATGAAAATTGAGTTTGTGCCTTTGTAGGAGGTAACAGTCCTTATCCTCTTCCACCAACTGAGTGGTCCAAAGAGGCAAAACAGAAGAATGGAGCACATCAGCAAGATGAAAACTCTTTAAAGTCATTTGGTTTATTGAATAATAGGAGAAGTAACAAACAGTTGACATAATCATTGAAAAGGTGATTTTAAAAGAGAGGAAGGAGACTAAAAAGCAGCTTGTTACAGACTAAAGGAGAAGGACAGCAAGTTGTGAGGGGGTAGAGGCTGTGAAGGATGGAGGAGATGGGGTTAGAAAGGAACTTTTACCAAAAAACCTCACCACAAGCTCTGCCCTACTATCAGGGCAGCACAGAGACTTCACCTGTGTTTGCCTGCTGAGATCCATGGCAGAATTCCTGCTGCATGGCACGTGGTTTGGCTTATTGAGCCTTTCAGAGTAATTCCATGCTGTTTCTTGAAGGCTGCCTAATGTGGTAATGGTTTCCTGTGTTTAAAACAAGTTTCCATTGCAGTAAGGCTATTCTAATAATGCTATTATCTGGAAATAAAAGGAATTAAAAAACAAAATAAATTAAAGCTCTACATTTGAGGGAGAAGGGTGATGTATTTCTTAGCTGTTGGCTGGTGCAGATTGTATTTTAGTAAGATTTGTTAGTCCTCACAGATTTTTAACTTTACTGTGATCGTGGCTTTTTTTCATATCTGTGTATTGAAAATCAGCAGTTTACTATGATTACTTTGCACTTTTTCCATGGTATATGTTGGAGTAAAATGACATTTCTCAGTTAGGTATTTATTTTGTTTCTTGGCTTTCTTTTGTTTAAGGTTGTGCAAGAAAAATATTTTTAACATTGGTCAGTGTTCATTTGTTTATTCTGAAAGGGTGTGTGAAATGAAAAATTGAGACAGAAGTAACCTGTGGCATAAACTACCCTGGAAAACCTTTCCCCTGGAGAAATAGCTTTGAATTTGCTGTGCTGTCTTCTGTTGGAGCCTTCATCTGTATTTTAACTAGGTGCTTCCTAATTATTTTAATGGCCTTGGAGAGAAATGGCTGAAGTCTTAGGAAAAGGCAGTTCAAACTCATATATCAACTCTTACAGGGCTGGTTCTGTGTGCATTGTAGTCAGTCACTGTCCTGATGCCTCTTGGTAACTCAGGTGTTTGAAAGGTAAATTGTGGGTTACAAACAGCCTGAAGGCAGCTTATGCTTTGTTGTCCTGCACAGTTTTCTTGCTGTGCCAGAAGCAGCTGAATAACTCACACTGAAACTGGAAAAATGTCTGGGTTTTTCTCTTTTTGTTTTTTCCCTTCCAGATTCTAAGGTACAGATTTTTCTTCTTTTGTGGACTGCTTGGAAGAAGGAGTGCCTGACTTGGAAGCCTGCTTTAAAATGCCTTCTGGTTTATGAACTCACATCTTTTTTCCTCCTCCCCAACTTCCCTTCTGTTTTGCAGCCATAGACCTTTTGTATGGGGGTATATACTGCTTTATGTGTCAAGATTACATATACGACAAAGACATGGAACAAATTGCCAAAGAAGAACAACGAAAAGCTTGGAAATTACAAGGTTTGGTTTTCCTGCCTGAATTTCTTGTTTCTGTTTTTAATCATACCTGTCCCTCCCATTTGTTCAGTGGCAAAAAACCACTAAGGGGAAGAAAGAGCTCTTTAGAGAGAGTAGTACAGCCATGGGAGAGAGATGTTCTTCGTTTCCAGGAGTCAGACTGTGGGTTTAACAAGTGCACCACACCTAATTGTAGCAAAAATATTGTATCTCTAATTGCAAAAAAAAAATACAGAATTATCTAACATTAATCCTGCAAAACTTGCATAATATCAAAAGTTCGATCTGTATTAGGTAGAGAATGTAATAGTCTGCTCCTTTAGGCTTATTTACATGGTACAGGCAATAAATGTGTTCCCCTCACATGAAATGCAACCCTTGTGTGTGATTTTTTTTAACTTTTTTTTTAAATAGATCATGCCAGCTTACTTACACACCTGTGCTTTCAGGGTACACGCACAGTATCTATGTAGAAATATTTACACACAAATATATGTACACACATTTGTTTTATTCAGTTTGCTTTCCCTAATTTTTTCTTTTTTAGCCTTCACCCCAACAGTGGTTTCTCACTACCAGTGTACAATGACAGGTAAGAGGCGTGGGCTGGCGACGCACCTCACTAACAAGCGTCCCTTTGCTGATTATCCTGCCATTTTAGACATGAATCACAGTTAAGAATGCCAGTTTTATCGTGCAAATCGTTTTCCTCTTGTTTGGATATGTTCCAGTGATTGAATAATTGCAGCAGACTTGATTTCATATGCTCTTTCCTTGATAGAATTCCTCTAAAACAAACCTTTTCTCTTTTTTTTTTTTTTTTTTTTGGTTTTTGTTTTGGTTTTGGTTTTCTTGTTTGGAAAGGAAATATCATTTATTCTAAACTGAGTAGTTTGTAAGCATCAGTTTTAAAAGCTTGTCATCTTCCATTTCCAGTGGCCTCTGGGGGGTTGTGTTTTCTTAAAGTGGGAAAGTCTGTATTGAAGACAGATGACTTCTGTCTAGTAATGTCTCTTCTGGAATCCATGGCATCCTGTTTCAATGTGACAGCCTTAGTCAGGGCTGATATGACTTCAAACCATTCTTAACCTCATTTCCAATTTTAAAAATAGCAGCTAACATCGTATTAACGAGAGCTTTTCTGCTGGCTCAAAAGATAGCTGCCTTCACTTGGTTCCTACTATAGATCCCAGTCTGCTTCCTGCTTCTTCCCTCTTTGAGGGAAGGGAGTCAGAGGAAAGGAGGATAGTGAGTCCTAGAACAAGGAAATACACCTTAAAATCTTTTAGCACAAAGCATTGGTTTTCAAAGCAAGACAAAATGGGAATAGGTTTAAAAACCTTTTATTCAAGATCTGCACCTATTCTGGAAACTCCTTCAATCTGTGTTTGGGGCACCAAATGAATCAGCTGCAACAACAACAGATCTTCATTATTCCATGGAAGAGGAAAGCTCCCCCAGTTCCTTACTTTTAAATATGCAGATTTGAAGAGTAATGTCTTTATGTTGTCCTTATCAATTGATACACTTGTGCCTTGTGGACTGAGATGCAGCCACTTTGTCCTGCCATGGACATCAGCCTGCTGTAGTTTGTATTCCAGGGAATTACAGCTACAAGATTGTTCCACTGGTCATCTTGGACCACACAGTTGTGTAGAGAAGGTCAGAGAATCACCCAAAGGAACTGCCAGGCTGCAAGCCTCTGTGCTGATTAAATGGCACATTAAATATATATCCACAAATGTATATTTGTGTGAGTCTGCACATTCCATCTTCTGTCCCTGGAGAACTAATCTGGAGTGATCAGTGAACACAGAAAATCCAGGAAGAGACAGCAACACTTCAAATTACTGGAGTCTGCAATGTAGACTTTTTTTTTGTTTGTTTGTTTAAAGTCATGGCATAGGTTCTTTTTTATGTCTTTTTATTATGAAACCACGTGTTTGCTCAAAAATTTATCTAAGGAATGAGAAATGTACATGGGAGAAAATAAGAGCTATGTCTGGGTTTTCTCCTTCTCTCTCTGTTGTTCCAATTTCTGTGCTCCCTTCCTCTTGTTATCTGAAAGATCCCTTCTTGCTCCAAACTGAATGTCAAGAGGAGCACAAGCCCCAAACTCAATGTCTTGGGTTTATATTGCAACCATGGAGTTACTTTACCTCAGATCTTGTTGCCAACTTTAAGAACTTCAGAAGCCAATCCAGTCTGCAGAAACTGATTGGCTTAAAAACTGAATGCTAAATGCAGAAATGTTCAAATTTCTCTCCACAGTGCTTGAAGGGTCTTAGTTTATACTTTAATAGATGCTCACATAACAACATGATGCCTGGAGAAAAAAAACAACTTTAAGAAAACCCCCAAATATCATGAGATTCATTTCATACTCCTGTAGTATTAACTCCCAGTGTGCTGAATTCCCCAGTCCAGCTGTAGTTCAGGGTTATCTGGTGTAACTCTGAATGTTGCAACTTGGCCAGTATTTTTTCCTTTGGTATTGGATATTAATAACAGGGGAGGTGAGAATACACAGAGCCCTTTGTTCTAATTATTGTCTGAATTTTTGGGAGAGGAAAAATTGGAATTTGTTTAACTTCAGCAAAGTAAACAATGATTGAAAAATTGTGACTTTTATAAACCTGAGCCTTCATTGCCTTTTCCTTCACTCATCTTTATGCTCCTGATGAATTCTCAGAGAAATGCCAATTTGAGTACTTCACCCAATAAAATAATTTCTTAGATGGAGATTTCACGTGCTGACTTGAATCTCTGACTATTTTATAGCAGCAGTTTTAAAATTACTAATTTTCACTTATCTAACACTACTTTCCTTTAATTGTAAATGGTGACCTGTGCATGGTTTGCAAGTCTTTGTTTAAGGTAGTTTATATTGGAGTTTTTGGCATGCTTGTGAGTGTTATTAAACCTTTTTATTAAACCTCTTTCCTTCTTTGTCTTTTGGTTTTTTTTTTTTGTTGCAGTTTTGCATTTTTAAACATCAAACAATTCCTAATAAATGGCTCTGCCTTTTCCAAATTTTCAATAGTAATATAACCTCAGCATTCCTGCTAAGTTATATAGCTGGAATGGAACATGTTTTCATTTCTGTGTCTGACTTAACTTGTGCTCCTTCTAACAAGAGGCTTCTGCAAGAATGTTTTCTGTCTTGTTTGCTCTGTTTGTGGCATTAATTGCACATGGTGTTTTGTTTCCTTTCATTTCTTTTAAATTGAACAATTATTTCATTCACCCAGAATCCTTAAAAGTAATCCAGTCTGTCATGTTTAACCTTACTTACAGTTGCTCTTGTGACATGCTTTAGTCCCATTCTCTACAGTATTTAAACTATATAATTATATATAGATATATATAAATATATATTAATAGTGCTGCTGATATATGTGGAGCTATTGCATGCCTAAAGTGCACATGTGTTTCCAGGTATGAATTTTGTTGTATTTGACTTAAACCAGGATTTAAACATACCCAAGGGGGTATTTTTAAATTATTATCTGGGTTCATCACACTGACTGGCTGTGTTTGGCCATGTTTTACCTGTAATGAACCCAAACACAGGAATTTACAGCTGCACAATGCAATTGCTGCTACTAACATGGTGTTACCAATGAGTTTATATAAATTCCTAAGGGAGCATTACAAATATGACCAGGGTTGCTGGAGACATCCAGTGCCAAACCTGTTGGAAGCCAATGTTCCATCCCTGTGAAGTGTCCATCTGTGCATCTCCAAAGGGTCTCTGCAGACGTGCAATGTGTCCAAAGCATTGCAGCTGTGTTATCTCATCAGTCTCAGTCATTCCCTGCCTTTTCTGTTTTCCTGGGTGTGTAGCTTGATGCTGAATCTTGGATAAAGGAAAGGGATTCTGGTATTGTTCCTTAAGTTCCTTGCATAATCTGTTGTTGAATCAAATAAAGTGAGAGATGGGTGTATTTGTGTAAATAAGAATTCTATAGTCCTTGAGAATCTAAAAATGAGACCTCCTGTTACTAGAACCTGGAGGGTCAGTAGTAACTGTGAATTGAATGTTTTTGGGAGGGTAGTTTCTGACAAGCATAGCTATTTCTGAAAATGAAGATCAAAGAGCTATTAAAATTTAATGTATATTATGCAGAATGTGTAAGCCTCCAGCTATATTTTTCTACTATCCTTTTCATATGTATGATTTATAATTTATTTTCTGTAGCAAAGCGCTGCTTCTGCTCCATGCATTCTGTGAAAAATAACTCTTAATTGACTTTAATTCTCAGATTTAGAATAGACTGCTTGCCATCTTATAATTCTTTATTTTTAGTGCCAAGATGCCTTTGTGACTCACAATAATTGACCTTGCACAGCAATTTGTGTGCTACATAGAAAGCTGCAGCAGTATTGAGCTGGTCAGCACCTGAGTCTTCACTCTTGTGTTTTCTTGTATCAGGTGTACACTGAACACAGCTCTGTGCTCATTTCAGATCTGGTCTCCATACTACTGACCTGACTCATTTCTACTGCACTTTCCTTTGAGCAAAAGAAATCTTCTGGAAATGCAGTGTTGGTCTTCAAAAAGAATAATGACAGATTTTAGCTCATGAGAAAGGGTAGTTTAATATTTGGAGAGTTTTGACTGGTTGGTGGAGGGAGGGTGGTGTTTAAACCTACTACTAATTTCATTTTTAGATAACATTAGATATGTCAACAAAGTGAATGTCAAAAATTAAAACTTGTCTAATCCTTCATTAATAGTACAAGGAGAGGTCATTCTTTGTAATAGCATATACACGTAGTAACTGTTCAGTATACTGAATTATTAAATTCTGCTGTTCTCTAAAGATTATCTGTCCATTAAGTTGGATCAGTTTAGATTTATTTAATAACTTGGCAAGTTCATCAATGCTGGTTGTGTCATTTCACCTCCTCTGAGCACAAAGAAATGTATTTTTGAGTAATAGCAAGTTTATTCTTGTGCTGGAATTTCCTTTTTTTAACTGAAAGGAGGATTATAATCCAATAATGGAAAGTTTATTGGCCTAACTGTTCTTTATAAGTAAAGAAGTACCTTTGTTTTCTTATGTTAGTTCTTCTTTGTTCAAAAATTTGGTGGTACCTTTTCAAACTATATTTTTTGAGAAGGGGCAAAAAGCAATCAGTGTCCTTAACGTGTGCATAAATTGAATCTAACCTAATGGACAGCACGTTGAAAGTTTTGCTTGAACAGAATTTTTAATCCTTGTACTAAAGAACTTCCTGAAACTTTGTTTTCATCTGCTTAGGCATTGGAGAGAAGTATTCAACATGGGAGCCGACCAAGAGAGAGTTAGAATTGCTACGACACAACCCCAAGCGAAGAAAAATAACCACAAACTGCACCATAGGTGAGTTCCAGAAATCCCTTCTGGAGCCAAACTGTCACTGATTTGTATGTTCAAAATTCTGTGCTGTTTTTCCATTGGTGATTGTAGTGGATTTCTGTAAGGTTTAGAATAACAAAGCCAGTTTATTTTACACTACCTTTTTCTTGCTGTGGAAGGATATCTGCTCTGTCACTGCAGGTGCTGCTGATGATTGAGCTGTGTAACAGCTACAAAACACAATCCTGGTTTTTTACAACATGCTTGTAATGAGAAATCACTGATACTATCTCAACTCAGCCTGCATCATAGATCCCATGTGAAGGGAAATCCTGTAGTTAGTGCAATCTTAACCAAAGCAGTCTATTGGTAAATCTAGTAGAAGTGGCACATTCCTACTTCACGTTTTACGCTCTAAATGGGATCTCTTTAATTTCATATGAGCTCTGAAAAGTGATTTTATTTCTCTAGTGGTGTCAAATAGCAAGTTTGAAATGCATCTCAGAGGTTTAATGCTTAAGAGTTCAGTGGTCTGGAGCAAAGAATTCTCTGAAATGTGTGCATCTGCTTCTGGCTGGAAGTATTTGGGTAAAGGTGATAAAAATTAACAGTTCTTCCAACGTTTTCCCTGCTGTTTTTAGGTTGGGTAGCAGGGGGTTAAAATTAGCTCCCTGACAAAGTCTAATTAAGATTATTGGGCATTTTCCTATGCTGTTAAATGCACAATAACATTTTAGTGGTGAGGTTTGGAAAAAAATTGTTAATGGTACATGATTGTTAATTGTACAAGCTTGGAGGTGTAGCCATAGACATTGCAAGTAGAAAACTGAATTTTTTTCCACAGTTTTAAGGCTCTGTACTGTTTCATGGAACATGTCATGCTTTCAGCACGTTTGCATTTGTCAAAATACACTGAACATACTTTCTAAGGCTTTCTAATGTCATGTTTGTAATGCAGTAAGTCATTTAATCCAAAGTATGTGTTTATTTATGTGGAAAAAATGGACTGAGAAGCACAGAGTAAGTTGAAAATGTATATAAAATGGTAATTCTAAAGAACCTATGTTTTCGCTGTCGTGGGACAGGGAAGACAGTTGGAAAAACATCTGGACTTTGGAAACTTTAAACAGCCTAGGAAAAATTAACTCAGCAAAGATTGCTTGCATCATGTTCACATTGGGATTTGTGTTCTGAGAAACTCCAGTGTATTTTGTAAAGAACATTACAAATTAGTAAAGATAATAGAGCTGGGGAGGGGGGGAAGAGGTTTGATAGAATTTTGAAGGTTACCATGACCTTTGTGAAGAATTGAAGCACATTTCAGTGTTTCTCTTTGCAATCAGAAGGAATGCTCTGCCTGCTCTTGGAGGATTTGGAATCTTTCAGGCTGTTTAAAAAGGCCGTGTCTGGTGGCGTGAAATCTCATCTGCGGCTGTCTGGGCGGGGGAGCTCCGGGAGCACAGGGACAAGGCAGTCACTGATCTCTTCACTTCTGCAGGCCTGCTTTTAAGAGTTCTCCTACTGAGCCCTGGAGCTGCCTGTGTGCTGAGATTTAGAAAGTAAAGAAAAAAAATCAAAGCACCCAGGAGCCATAATGCAGTTTTGGGCTGCAGTTAAAAGCAGAAGACTTGCTTTCTTTCACAAAAATGCATTGGGGGTTTAGCTCAAGGAAGAAAAGACCTGCCATTGTCCTTGAGCCTTTTCTCTTCACCTAACCTGCTGCTAAATATAAATCTGCTTCAGAGTCTTTTTGCCTTCCCTCCCCTCACTTTGACTTGTCTGTTTGCAGTTTCAGATCAGTGAAGAGCCTATTTGCAGACTGAAATGCTGCAGTAGCTGGACAGTCTCGTTTCTCTCTTTTTCTAATACTCAGTTCTTTTGACATCAGGTTTTTATCAATCCCATAGCAGATATTAGTGAATCCAGTTTATCTTCTGAGGTAGGTAAATGGCTCAGAGAATAGGCATGATGTCCAGTTTTATTGGTTCTGGAAATGAAAATGATGCTGATAACCATCTCTGATAGGCGCTGCACATCTGTTGAGCACTTCTGTTTACACAAGAGTCTGTTAAAACATAACCAGCTGCCTTTTATGCATAAAATCCTCTTTTCAAAGCTGTTTTAAGAGGAGGGCCAGGGGGAGGTTTGTGGCTTTCTATCCTACCCCCAGAGATGCACAGATATCACTTGGGAGTGGAATGTTTCACTGCTCTGCTATGACCTGGAATGGTGGTTGGCCAGCAATTGTTTCAGCATTTGTGTAAGACAATTTATCAGTGTTACAACTAAAATACATGGGACAACAGACTGAAACCTGGGCAGGTGTGGCCTTGAAAGGATGTACATAACTTGTATTTGAAGGATCTGCATATGCTTTTTGAGCCCTGACAATAAATTACATTAAACTTGATGTTATTCCTATCTAAAACACACTTAGGTGGTACAATATGATTGTTGCAGTTGCCTGTCACGTCTGTATTACGTGCATGACACTCATTTAGGTGGATGTTTACTTTATGGCTGAACATTTTGGGTACATGAAGGGATTTTTTTTATTCCAGATTTGTAGCAATCTCATGGTGCTTCTCAAAACAGCTGGATGTGTCTGCTGCTTTTTGAGCTGTTTGAACTTTTGTACAGCTGCAGGATCTTTTGTCTTTGATTAGCACCATGAATTAAAACTGAAGAATACTCAGACATGAGATGAATTTCTTATAATGGAGACTTGAACTGGTAGTTCAAGGAAACAATGTGCAAAACTCACAGCTTTTGATTCTTCTCCTTGAGTGACAATTTGAAACCTACTGAAGAAGGAACTTCTTGTTCACATCCTCAAAAAAATGAGGAAAAAACTTAACAGAAATCCATAATTTTTCCTTGATGCTCTTTAAAATGCTGTGTGTTTCCATCTCATAGATACTTTTTCCATCTAGTAAGAAGATAGTGCAGGTAACTTGACTTGAATCTCTATTTTGCCATTGAGCAAATTGCTCTTGCAATGAGAACTCACACTGGGCACTTCTGCAGGCTGTGGAAACTGTGCTGATTCCTGTCTTTTGGGATGTACAGGGCTGTTCCTAATATTGCACATAAGCCCCTTGAAAGTGACTTGGAACACACTGTTAACCAAGTGGAAATGTTGAGTTGTCTTACAGGCAAAAAGCCATGATGAGAAATCCTTGCAGTGTGGATTTTGTGTGGGACATTGTGTGTTCTGGTGTCCTGACTTGACATTTTGATGGAGCTTCTGTATTTCAGGAGATTCAGGAGGAATGTCACGTCCACTCAGACCAAAAACGTGCTCTGTGGAAGCTGTGTCAGCTCAAGACATTCTCAGACCTTTTTCCACCTCCAACACATGAATGTTGATTTTTTTCATTGTGTTGCCACAGCTTTTTCCACAGATCAGATTGAAGGGATGGCATATTGTGGGGAACATAGAAATTTCCCAAGTTATTTTATTTTGCTCTCAGCAGCAGGACTGAGTAGTGTCCTGGACTATTCAATATTCATAGAAAAGCTCATCTTGATTTTGGCTTGAAATTGATGTTTCAAGCATCCCATAAACACAAAAACTTTTACATGGAAAAATTAGGTAAGACTTAATAGCTACTAAATTAGATTCCAACATTGTAAAAGAAAAAAATCTAATTTTTTCAGTCTCCTCTTGTCTGTAAAGTGGCCTCCCTCTGCAAGGGAGGGAAGGGACAAAGCTCCACATTCACAAGCAAATTATTTGTTAGGGGGTTGAACCAGAAGTGATACAATATCTTCTGGGAACTATTTTCCAAGCTCATCTTGCTCTGCTGTCGTTAATACCCCCAGCAGATCCATTCTCCTGAGTATATGAAATATTAGCTTGGGATCAGCTGCTCTCTGATTAGCATATGAAGTGACTTTGTGGCTAAAGATGGGTGTATTAACAACAGGCAGAATGAGACTCCCAATGCACATGGGTAATTAGCAGGAGCCACCCGGGATTCCCATTTGCAGGGTTGCAAAAAGGCAGAGGGGAGATGAACCTTTCCAGGAGACTGAGCAAATCCTCTTCACCAGGAGTGATGGGATGGAGAGGTGACAAAACCAAAACTGCCTGGGATTAGCAGGTGGGTTTTACAGCTGCAGTGCTGAGCAGCCTGATGGGCCAAAGAGCATCAGTAGAATGAATATTGCAGAACTCCCGTGTGAAGATGGCAAGGGAAGAGGAACAGTGACCTGGAAAATATTTCTGTTCTCTAGACAAGCCAGCAGAAGCATTTTTGCTTCTCTAACTTGGAAGTGTTGAAGGCTGCATTAGTACTTGGATGTTTTTTCTGAATGTAGCAGCACTCAGGTGTGCTTTTTCTCCTTGGATGGCACTTAGGGTAGCTCAAGTGGAAAAGTGGAATGAAAAATATGGTTTGTTACTGCACCACATTTTTAGCTAGGGCTTTAAATTTAAATTACTGATTTGTAAGCAGTACTACTTTGATATTTGAAGTTATGACTGCACAAAGTGCATCCTGAATGGAAATCTCTGATTCTTAAATTCCTTTAGATTGCTGTGTGATGAAGGAAAGAAAACCACCTTTAAGACTACTCAGGTGAATGTTTCCTCTTTGGCTTTATTTATATTAACTTCATTAATAAAATTGTTTTCTTGATGAAAAATTGTTTCTTAAAAGGTTGGATTGGTAAAATCAAAAAAAGAAATGATACCTTCATATCAATAGAGAGCCTTCTGTTCCTGTTTTACTTTGTCACAAGCTTAGCATGTCTGACCATTGGACCCAGTTGTGTAATACATTTCTTAGGTCTAAAGTTGATAAAGCTGATCCTAAAAATAAATTTAAAAAGCTCTCTCCTCTTAAAGCTTCCAGGGAATTCTAAGAAAAATTAGAAGGATGTGAATATTTTAAGAATTCTAAAACACAAGTAGCAATTTTGCTCTCTGAAGTTTGTAGAGCTGTACTTTCAGAAAATCTTGTTAAACTTGCTAAACTTAGCTCTTTATCAATATAAAATAGAAGCTTTCCTCTGCAAAAGGCTTTGTGAGGAGAAATTCCAGATTGGATGCTGCAGTTGTCTTTTTGTGTATTGACTGTCTGGGAACTTGTCACCTGGTTTTCCAAAGCTGGTGCCAGAAAGCAATTTGCATCACTGCAGTAATGTCTCTGTGTGTGGTTTATCTGCACAGCAGTTGATTATCTGTGATTTAATTGTTCCTGGATAAGATTAAGAACATCAGAGTTATCAGTGAAGTCCCTGAAGCATTTTCCTGCTTAGAGTGACCAGACTTTTGTTGTAGAAACTTTTGTTAGACAAAAATCTGTCAGCATCTGAAGAGCTGACTGATGAACAGCACTTCCTTAGAATGCATTGTTGCCACCAGGCCAGCTCCAGTGAGGAATGAGGGGATCTTGTTCTGATCTTGTTACCTCAATATTTCTTTGAATTTTAGACCCTCTTTCAGGAAAATCAGGAGCTGATGCCACTCAGTATATGAGCTGTCCTGTTGATATTTTCATTTCACATCAGGTAAAACCCCTGCAGACTGTACAAATTGTGTGTGAAATCAGCAAATTGCAGTTGGGGTTGAATTTTTCTGTTATCCTGTCTTGGAAAATTGCCATTCCTACTTGCATAGAAAATACTTTAATTTTGTTACTCTAGGTGGCCCTTGGGGATTGGAGGAAAAGGAAGATATCCTGTGTGTGTTTGCACAGTGGGAAATTCCTTAGAAGACAAGGTTGTTGATCCAGAGCTTGGATCATATTCCAGACTTTTAAATGAAACCTGATTTTCCTGCTCTGGACTTATTATGGCC
Organism: Serinus canaria; assembly: GCF_022539315.1. Classification (NCBI taxonomy): domain Eukaryota; kingdom Metazoa; phylum Chordata; class Aves; order Passeriformes; family Fringillidae; genus Serinus; species Serinus canaria. Next base: position 13,563,376 of record NC_066328.1, read on the forward strand.
CTCTGAACCAGATACTTTATGTAGATGAGATATTTGTTGTTATGAGGCATTTTGTTCAGTAGGGAAGCTGAGAATTAGCCCATGGAGCTGTAGTGGTTATAGACGAGTGCCTGTTGTCTTACCATGGGCAGAGCTGTGTCCTTAGCATGAGAATCTTCATTTTCTTATGTTTAAAAAAATTATAGAATCACAGAATGGGTTGGGTTGGAAGGGACCTTAAAGTTCATCCAATTCCCTGTCCTGCTGTGGGCAGGGACACCTTCCACTATCCCAGGTTGCTCCAAGCCACGTCCAGCCTGGCCTTGGACATTTGGAGGGATGGGACACCCACAGATCTCTTTAGCCAACAATTTGTTTTAAGCCTTGATTTACCCACTGTATTTTCACCTGATTAACTCGGTGTCAGCACAGCAAGTGTGGCGTTTTCAACAAGGCCAATCATCCCCATCTCAGTTTTGTTCTTTTGTGGATTGCTTTTGGATTATATTTACTCTGACCTTCCATTCTGCTCTTTCCTGTCTGCTTCCAGAGTTGGCTTTATGTGGCCAGAAGGTAGATACAGTATATACTGCAAGCAGGAATATGCATAAACAGCATGTGGCATGGTTTGTGTGTTGTGGATTGTTGGACGAGCTCTGTGCCAGTTCATCAACAATAATTTGTGCATATTAATATATTTGGATGCATTTAATTTCATTGGCACTTAGCCTGCTCCTTAAGTTATTAATTTGTGAAATCTGTTTGGAGGAAGGGTAAGAACTTGTAGGCAGCATATGGTGTGATATTGGGGGGAAAGGACGGCTGCGGGTGTGAATTTTATTTTGTCAGTTTGGTGGGAGTATCTCTTGTTCTTTATGGGTGCCATCTGCACAAGGCTCTCTCTGCAAGGCTTGTGCTTGCTGAGCTTTTAACTTTGGCTGCTTTGGGGGAGGGCAAAGAGAATATTTTATTCTGTGCCACCTTTTGAAGTGTTTTGTTTTGTGTAAAGGCTTTTTTTTTGCCAAGGGAAAACACCTTGAAGGGTCTACAGCTTAAGTGGCTGTTAAAGGCCGGTGTCATACAGCTCTGGATCCATCATTCAGGCATTTTCACAAATGAAAATGTGTTCTTTGCCTGCTACTGTTACTTTTTTGGTGCTGAATGTCTTCTGTCTATTTTTCCTGACCTTCCAGCAATTATGAGAATAATCATTATTTTCATGCTCTGGTCCTTAGGACTTCAATGTCTTGAACTTTATAAGGTCTGTGAGACAGGGCAGCTCCTGGTTGCTTTGACAGCTTTTCCATAGCTTTATTCAACTTATTAAAATTTGTTCAGCTTTGTATATCTGAGTATACAACAGGCACCACAGTTGAGAGGTCTCTGGCTTCAGCAGTAAATGAAGGCATTTTGTTCAGTGCGTATACTTAAATGTGACATTTCATGTTGCTCTTTCTGCTTTTCAGGAATAGGTGCCTTTTTGTTTCTGAAGCTTTTGTTTTGACATGCTTCCACATCTCCAGTGGAATGAATGCCAGGGGGTTGGAATTTTGAGATCTCTCAAGCTCCCTTCCAACCCAAACCATTCTAGGATTCCGTGATTCTGTCTTTCTCCTCCAGCCAATTGATTTTCATATTTTACAGAGATCATATAATGTTTTGATATTTAATAATAGATTTGATTATGTGGTTATTTCTAGTGACACTTTTCCTTCTCCTGTGTGTACATTCCCCAGTGCTTGCTCAATGCTCAGAGATCCTGACAGAGATTGGATCAGGTTGAAGCACAACAGGCAAAATTTGTTCAGTGAGTCTTGATGTGCCAGGACAGGAATTCAGAGAAGTTTGGTTCAAGTTCTATTGCAGTACTTAATGTCTTTTTCAGCTTTCTTCATTTCAGCTGAGAGAATCAAACAGAGAGATAGTTGCTGTGGATGATTACATGCTGTGTAGGTTTCTGGGTTTGAGAACATGCTGCATTGGTTTCTTCCTGACACCTGAGAGAGAAAAACAATTTTACAATGCAGATGGTCAATAAAAATGCTGAAATACAAAATTACAGATATAAAAACTGGCATTTTCCAGGATCTTGAAATGGAAAAAAAAGGCCTTTATTGACAGGGTCCTCATCTTGTGAGATGACTTTACCAAAAGGTTCCAGACTACTCTCGCACAATGCAGAGATTGTTTCCTTTAACACCCCTTTTCCTTTCCCCCACATTTATTTTAAACTTAAGCTTGCTGTGGGAGACAGTAAATCCATATAGATAGAAAAGAAAAACAGTGATAACCCAGTATCTTGGACAAGTTGTCTCCTCCCTCATTTTTGGAGCTTTTGTAAAGCTGTTGCTGTTTGCAGCATTACATTCATTCTAATTCAGAAGCTCTAGCGTTAGGGGAGCTTATCTGTAGCTCTTATTGTACGTGTATCTTCCATGTTAATGTTGCTGCAGTTCTTAGTTTGTTTACAAAGGTAAGACCCTGGAGCACTTCAGAATACAAGAGACATTTCAGAGAATATTGCAGAATCTCATCACTGATGAGATTTAAGAACAATTCAGAGAAACATTTGTCAGGAATAATACAGGTACTGTTAATTCTGCATTGAGGTATAGGGACAGATCAGGTGACATCTCAAGAACTTCTACAGCTGTTTCCTGTGATTTTAGTGGAAGATTCAATGCACTTTTCAGTGGCTTGGTCAAAACCCCTCACTTTATTTTGTTTTGGAAACACGTTTCTTAATTTAAATTCAGAGAGAAGAGATACTTTCAGTCCCTTGTCTTGCTTGAAACAGCTTCTCTATTTACACAGGCCATATGAAAAATTAACCTTAAGGGGTTTGTTTGTTTGTATTGCCAGATATTTTAGGATTGCTGACTCATTTTACCAAGCTGAGGGTGTGCACACAGGAGCCAATTGCCACCAAATCAGACGGAGGAGAACTTAAAGGACATCAAGTGCTCCTGTCCTGTGTGTGTGCTTGGTCTTAATCTGGGCATGCAGCCACTGCAAAGTAGTGACAGGCTGTAACCTCACAACCCACACAACCCAAGGTGATCACTTGCCTTGTGTGAAGTGCTCTTAGCCTGGAGAAACAGGAATAAAACCAATCCTAACTGAGCAGTAGCCCTCAGAGAATCAGGAACACGGTGCTTGCACACTGCTGAACACACAGAGCAACCCCAGGAAATGAAATCCAAGGGAGTGTGCCCTGAGGCAGGGAATGGGAACTCCTCTGGGCAGTGGAAAGGCTCCTGTTTTGGCATCACCGGTTTGGGAATTGGCACAAAGATATACCTATTGGGAGTAGAGTATAGAGAGTACTTGTGTGTCTGGCACACTGTGCACACTCAGGAGTCATTTCTGGCTTGGAGGTTTCATCTGTGCAGCAATAATATAAAATGATACACTTGGTGTTGGCTCATACTCTTGGTAACTTGTTTGATGTGTTTGCTCCAACCATGTCACTTGCCCTTAGGTTCTTCCAACAATATGTGTCCAAGTAGGATGTGTGGAAAGGCCAAGCTGTTGCACGGGGGAAGAATCTGTAGTAAAGCCATCTTTGGTAGTCATTGCTTAAGGTTGTCATTTTCCTCCTAAATCTGGCAAAGGACGACCTTTCTTGAATCTCATCTCCATTCATTGCTGGTTATTTCTGTGTCATTGCTTGAAATTCCTTGTTTAAATAAATTTCAAACACATATCTCCTATGCTGAACCCTGGGTCCAGTGTTGTGTCAGTGTTATGGAGTTGATTTTAATTGAAGGTGCAGCACAATACAGGGACTCAATTGAATTCCTCCAGAATTGATCTTAAACTTTGTTAGGTGCAAACTGAAATTTTCCTTGATACACAGTAGTATGTGTGACGCAAAGGTAATGAATGCCAGACCCCCTGGATCTCTTTGCATTATCCTGTGACTCTTCTTTTGCATTACTAAATGGAGAGAGTGATGCATTGAGCCACAAATGCAAGAGCCCATGCACAGAATACCTATGCAGTCTAAAAATAACATTGAGGAGAGTTAGCAGCCCTCATTCCAACAGCAGTTGTTACCTGTTCTCCAGCCTTGTCTGAGTGGCAGCAGGGCAGGTAATTTTGGTTTCCAGAGCAATGAGGTTGAGTAGGGATCCAGGGATGAGGGCTGCTCACTGCTCAGCCTGTGCCTTTTAACCACCTGCCAGCATTGGGAGTTTGTTACAGGAGAGGGGGTGAGGGGTGGCTGCTTTGGGAGGCACTGACAGTTCCTGCATCCCTCTCTTGTTCTGGCACTGTCTGTGTGTCCTGGCCTGCTGAGTGATGCTGGGTGATGCTTTTCAGAGACTCCTTGCTGTGTGCAGGGGGTGAGTGCAGTTCCTCCTTTCTGTGACCATTTCTGCAGTTGGCGTCAGGTGGGCTGAGCTGTCTGTGAAATGCCCTCACCTTCCCCTTCCTGCCAGAGGTGGTCTGTGTGCTTGGTATCAACTGTAATACCAGTCTGAATGGCTGAGCAGTCTCAGGGTGAGACACAGGGAAGGATAACAAACACCTCTCCTGAGTTAGGTGCACTGGGCTGACAGAGCTGCCTTTGGAACCACTCCAACTCAGAGTCCCAATCTCCCTCATTGCAGTGTTTTCTAACTGAGACAATTATTTTTAATATCTAATTAAATTTTACTTCTTCTGAGCTCAGTCTTTTTTTATTATAGCTTTGGTAGGTCACAAGAGTTAATTACAGTCCTCATTGTAGTGGCCTGTAACATTCTTGAAAATTGTCAGCCTGGCTGTTCCTCCACCAACACTATCTGGTTTTAATTAATTAACTCAACCAGTGGATTTTTCAGTTGTTTCTCCAGTCTCAAATACTAATTCCGTACAAATTTTTACTCATGTTCTTGACTTTGCATAATTTCTTTTTAAAATGGGTGCTCAATTCCAGACATCATGCAGCTGAGGTTTACCTGTCACCAGAGCAGAATGACTTCCAGGCCTTCTCCTATTCCTGTTAAGTTCCAGAATGCTGTTTGTAGAAGAACTACAGCTCAAGATTAAGTTGTTGAGGCTGAGTTACTGTAGCCATTGCTCCTTATTTTGTGTTTGTCTGCTTAATTTTTCCTTGTTTCCTACTTTACAATCGTTTTTATTGAATTTAATTGATTTCAGATAGTTTCTCCCCTTTAACAAGTTGCTCTTGAGTTATTGTTTTGTCTTCCAATTACATTTGCACTGTCCTGATGTGGTTTGTCCCTTCTCTAAGTGTGTATTATGTGATGTCACTGAAGCTCTTGAATAAGAATAGTGAATGCAATCAATTCCCTGTCAGCTAAGAGGGGTGGGGGCAAACTAAATGCTGGAAAAACATTTTTGGTGTCTCAGTAAGGGCTGTTGTTTCCACGTGGTGTGGATGAACTAGGTCTTCTTCATAGATGTGCTAGAAAATGCATTGATCTCTGCTGCAAATCTCACTGTGCATCTCTCCTGGCAATGTAAGTTGCCATTTGGCAACTTTTCAGGGGTTTATGGATATTTTAATGGAGGAAAAAGAATCAAAAAATTCACTTTTGAATGGCAATTCTAACACAACATAAAGAATAAATCTGGAAAGTCTCCTAGGAATGCTGAGGTCACTCCAGAACTGCCCAGTTGCACACAAATATGCCAGAAATTGTCCAAAAAAAGACTTGGAAGTTGCCCTGTGAGCCTGAATAAAGTACTTGAACATGCTTTTAAGTGTTGGATTTAAATCAAAACACATAAGGTAAGATTTTTCTTACAGACTAGGAGATATGAAGGGCTGTGTTGTTTATTTTGAACCACTTAAAATCTGGAAGGTGGGAAATTAACTCTCTTTTAGAAAAACAAAACCACCCTTGATCAGGAACGAGTACCTTAAGAAAAGTAAGTACATACCAAGCACCTGGTAGAGGTGCCAGCCTGCATTCAGTGCGTGGGACACATTCCCCTTTTGGGTCTGGGCTGTCAGCTGCTCAGGTAGAGTGTGAATTGTGTCTGGATCACTCCTTTAAAAGGACTGCCTAAGCCGGTTTTGCCTCGGGGTAGAGCTGTGTTAACAGTGAAACAGGTCAGTAATGAGGATGAATTCCTCCAACTCTGTACAGCAGTGACACACCAAGACTGAGAACTTTGGGGTTTGATGATTCAGCCTTATAAACAGTCCTTGTCTTCTGGTGCTGCTGATACATCCAAGGAGAAATAATGACTATATTGTTTTCTCTCTACAGTTTATGGTTTGGCAATACATGTGCCACTCATGGCAGATCCTTCTTCTCCCCAGTGTAGCAGCTCCTGTAGTTGGACTCCAGAGTTCTCAACCAGATACAAACTCATGGACAGTTTCCTTTTGCACATATAAGCAAATTTTTTGCTGTTGAGCAATCTGTTACTTCAATAGCAATAGAAAAAATGCAGTGATCCAGAAACTTTTAGCTGGAATGGGAAAGTTAAAGATGGGGTTTCATTTAAAATTCAAATACTTCTTTTTCCTATAATGACTTTTTTTTCATTCCAGAAGGGCTTTTCTGATTTATTTGCCTTTCTGCTGTGTAGTGGTGGCTAAACTTGTAGATTTTGATGCAGTGCACAATGAAGTGTATCTAAAATAGTCCTATAATTTATTTTCTCTCTGTTTACAGGAGTTATTTTTCATAGTCTTAGGTTGACTGCTTCCGGACTCTGTGCCTTCTGTATTATCAGGGCTTTTAGATGAAGGGGCTGGTTTTTATTTCATTCCTGTCAGTGACAAATGAAAATACTTACTTATAGTTAAAACAGGAAAAAGAAATCCAAATTTTTATAATAATATTATCTAAATACAATGTCCTCTGTCATCCTCTCAGCCTCCCAAAACTACAGCATTCAATGTGGCTTATGAATCTTGATAGGCACAAACATATATATGATATTCAAGAAATATTTTTAGATAATGGAGTGATACAGTGAAATATTCATGTATAGAATATAACATATCTAGAAAAAATTGAAAAGATGTATTGCAGATCTCATTTTCCAAATTGGGATGTATTGCTCTAGAACTCTATTCTGACTTGTGATTTCAAAGGCTTAGCTTAAAAGTTGGGTAGAGCAGAAGAGTGAGTGAAGCTCTCCAGGTTGTGCCTGCTGGTGATGGAATGGCTCAGGGGGTGAGAGGGGGTGGGTGGTGCTGGTGAAACAGCTCAGGGAAGGTGGTTTGTTTCTAGAGGGATTTACAGTGATTCAAACTGAGCAGTGACTGACCTGGCAGGCCTGAATAGCTGGAGAAAGGGACTCAAGTCAGAAAAATAAAAAAGAGGGAGCCATGAGCATGTTTTCCCCTGGTTCAGCAGTAACCCAACAAGGGAAGATTATTGTCCTGAGTGTTCATCTTCACTTCTTTGATCTGTCATGTAATCCCTTGCTTGGTGTTGCTGTCAGAACTACTCTTGAAAAAAAGATCTATTGATGAACCAATATTTTCTGCTTCCTCTTCTCCCTCCCGAGATGATTTTTTTTCTTTCTGGGTAGATTGCATGTTCTGTGTTTGCTGGCAGTAGTTGAATTGTTCAGTTAGTTTTTAAGATCATGTGGTTGAAATTTCTTCATTTAATTTGGCTGTGACAAAAGTTTCTGTAGCTTTTTCTAAACAGTTGTCAAAACAATTTAATACCCAAATGTGTTATTGGTAAGTCTGTAAAAAATGTTCTGTAAGAAGGTCTGAAGAGAAAGTTATAATTCATTTGCCTCAGTGTTCCTGCTTCTGTAGTTACTGTGGGTTTCAGTCCCTGAGAAAGGATGCTCATCTGAAGTGTTGGGGAATAAATTAACCAAAACTGCATGGTTGGGGCTTTATTGGTCACTCACGTGATCGTTGGTATCACAGAATGTGATGAGTTTTCCTGTGTAGACTTGTAATTTCACATGTCTGTATACTGCTGCTTTCTGAAATGAGTATTTTTGTATTAACATTTCAGAAGGGATTAGCTTTGGAAAATAATTGCTGTCACTAACCCCATTAGCAAAACTGCTGCTCTTGGCATGCAGGTGGAGCAGCAGCTCTGGGTCTCACTGGGCCAGTGTTTGTGGCAGCTCCATTCAGGTCATGTGTTTCAGCTCTACACCTGAAACCTGAGAGCTGAGAGAGAATTTTGTTGTAGTTTTAGGTGCTGGGAAGTAGGGTAGTCTTCTTCTGAAATACTTTCAGAAAGATGCTCTTAAATGTTGTCGCCAGTTCTTGTTGGATGGACATAGGATGAATACCCAAAATTATTCTAGAAATCTTCACTGCTGTGCTGCACTGTTTGTTTCCATGTGTGATGTTGAACTGTCTTTAAATATTTCAGTGAGCTCTTCCTCAGCTTGCACTGACTTGTGACTCTGTCTGGTGGAGCTGCAGGGAAGCATCAACACCAGATGGGGAGCTGGGGGTAGGGGACAAGGATTGCTCTAAGGTGTTGCCAACCTGGGCTTTGTGTAGAGAGGATCTCAGGCTGGCTGTGCTTTGGTGCCTCTGAATCATCTCCTGGTTGTCTCACCAAGGTGCACTGCTGCTCTTCCTTCCAGAACTTTCATTCCACTCAATCTCAGGTTTCTGCATGGGAACATTGTTCATACTGCTTTGTTTGCTGTCTTTCCAGTCCCAGCCTGAAGCCTGGGTTTAGAGGCAAACAGAACCTCCTCCATGAGGGCAAGATTGGGTTTTCTGTATTTTCTATTCATGTGTGGTCCTCTCATTTCCCTGCTTCCCCAGCTCTAATAGCTGTAAAGTTGCATTTCATGGAGAAGTGGAATTTCCTTATCTTGTCTTGGATTTTTCATCTCCCCTGTGTGGGTGTACTGGCAGGACCAGTGTTCTGGATCTCCTTGCATCCCAACAACCAGTGTTGCCCAGTGTTGCAGATCTTTTGCTTAGAGCATTGGAAAAACAGAACCCATTCCTGGAAGAAGATGGAAGAATTGAAGCTGACAAAGGTAAGCCAGCCAGAACCCAGTCTGGAGACCAAATGTACAAAATTTCTGAGATGGGTTTCCCTGTGCTCAAGGCATTGCAAAAGTGGATTTCTTGCCTTTGCTTATGCCCTGCCTGCCCAGCTTTTGGCACAATGAGTACTGTTTGTATTCCATGCATGATGATTAAAGGATACTTCCTTCTTTTATGATTATACCATACATGACAATTTTGTCTTCTCAGCAACATTAATTTATTCCAATATTTACAATTGTATCAGCATGGTTCAAAGCCAAAACTTCTTTCCTGTGAAGTACATTTACCACAACAACACACATGCATGTGTAGAAAATATTAAGTATCTCACAGGTTGCCCTTGCTCATTTCAGAACAATTCATAAGAAGCAAAAATAAAGACAATGCTATGAAGCACAGCAGAATCTTGCAAAGTACTAGAGCTTTATTATTAGTCGAGGTTGGAGCCTGCTGACAATCCTTAGACTGTGACATTGTGTTCTGATTAGAGCCTGGTGGAGACCACTGGTGGTGCTCTAGCACAAATGGACTGCTGCACGTGAGGTTTTGGCACATTATTTTTCTGTTAATTTATGACCCACATGTTGCAATGCTTGACTATTCCAGCAAAACCTTGCCAAGCTTTATTAAAGGGGAGGGAATAGGTGTGGCAGGCACAAAGCTTTTACATTCTCAGTATGTTATTGACCAGAGTGCTGTACAGGCTTTAATTTTTAGCTGGTTTTCTTTCCAACAAAACTCATTATTCCCCATAAAAGTTAAGCACAAGAGGATGTGTTGTTCTGAGTTCTGTCAGCTCTTTAGTTTACCTACATCAAATTCTGATGTTTTCCAGTGTGCTGCAATTACTTATGCAGTACCTGAGCTGTAGTTCCTCATACCTGTTTCATTTCAAGCACCAGTTTAAGAGACTGTACAGCAGCTGCAGTCATTGCTCCCACAAGGATAAGACTGATGTGTGCTGCTTTCCTTTTTCCCTTTTCAACTGAGTAAGTTCTCATGTTTTGCTACAAATCACCATTTTCTGATTTTTATTGGGGTTTGGAGTATTCACATTTCAGCCTTGTCTGTTTTGCAGGTTGCTTTGTCTTGGTTCATTCAATTGAAGTCCCAGCACATGAATCGTTCATTTAGATCCATGAAAAACTGACAGCAAAGACCAAGCAAGCTGAGTAAAGCAAGAGCATTCTGAGTTTGATGCCTGTAACTGTCTCCTGGTGGCAACTTTAAGGAAGATTTGATTCTTGTGGTCACAGGGAAAGACGGTCCAGCCACAGGCATGTAATAAATGATGCTTAATAAATGATTCCAAAAAGCTGCCTTAATGTGTTTGCTTTTGTGACTGCTCTATTAGACACCAAAAAGTGCTAGGGGGAATCTCTAGATTTACTACTGGTTTTCCTCTAGTTTTCTGTGCTGAACAGGCTGGCTTTGAAATCTGGTGCTAACCAGAGGGAGAAATAGGGAGAGAATAGAATCTTCTGCTTCTCAAAATGCATGTCAGGGAGCCTTCCAACCTCCTGTGAGCACAGCCTGTGATTTAAATAAATCCAGTCAATTTTAAATGGCAGAAAACGAAGGGAGAGGTAAGCAAGAGGTACCAAAATGTTTCTCCACTTGCACAGCACGAACCCCCTCCTGTTGTGACATTGTTTGCAGAGACACAGACTGGGAATTGAAATAGGACTGTGGACCAAGCTGAAGCATCACACAGTATTTCAAGCTGCTCCAACAAATTAACTATTTAACACTCTGCTAATGTTGTGCACACACTTATTGCCTCCCAGCATGAAAATCAAGCAAATAATTGCAACAAGCTTCTGCCCAGTAGAAGTCACTGTAATATAATGAGAAACTTTGTCCTGTGAGTAAACAGAAGGAGCAGGAAGCTGTTGGAAGCAGGTCGATGTTGCTTTAGGTACAGGAGAAAAGATTCAGGAGTGCTCTGTGTCCGTGCCTTCAGCTCTGGGTGCAGTTCAAGCTGCTCTGGTGCCCGTTCTCAGTGGTATCATAGCAACTGGACCACACCTCCTCCTGCTGCAGGATGCTAAAGAGCCCTTGGAGCACTATCTGCTGTACTGCACGGGAACTGCACCACTTCTAATTAGCACAGCACTGCCAGCTGAGAGGTTTTTTCATCCCATAGAATGACAAAGAAATTCCTCATTCTGTGACTAGTAATCCTGTTGTGTTTTCTTTCAATGTTTCTGTAGTAATCCTATTTTTATTGCAGAAGAGGACTATGTTGATTTTAAATCAATACCAGAGTTGTATCTATCGGTGCATTTTATCTCATTTCAAAGTAAGTTGTTGATTAAAAATAAGCATTCTTGGCCACCTGATGCTCTTCTTGTTTAGCGCTCCTGTATGGTGGTATTATGTTGATATTTTGGAAGAATACTTAAGGATTTGAGCATGTTTTTCTTCTCACTTAGACCTTGCAAAATGACTGAAAAGCTTTCCCCACTCCTAACCTCTCTTCTGTTGTGCAACAAAAGAGCTTTCCTTTAAGCATCTTGGTTTCCAAGCACAAGGAATCGTCTCTGGACATTATTGAACGTTTGACTTAAGGTGTGATGAATCCTCTTACGCCAAGTTGAATTTTTTGATGTATGCTGTAGATTAATGTTTAATTTACCTAAAATGGGTATGGAATTAGTGTTGATCAGAGTTTCTTTTTTAAAAGTTGTTCTGTTCGGATCTTGGGTTTAAAATCTCTGAAGTCTGCATTGGATGTCACAGCCTGACTTGGTTTGTCAGGGCTGTTTTCTTTGCTGCCTGTCTTAGAAAGATGATGATTGTAACAGTACAAGAACCTTGTTCTGGCTTCATGATGTGCATGGGGGAAAGCTTTTTAAGCAATCTGAAAACTTACTTACTGATTTCTTTAAATGTATTGGTTTCTTATTGTACTGACTTAATAGTTGTGGTCATTGCACTTTGATATCAATCTTGGGGAGGGACATGTTTGGGTGACATATGGCAGAACAACCACTGCAAAATAATGGTATTGGTGTTGCTGAACTTCCAGGTTTCCTTATTTCCTAGAATTTAAAAAATCCTAGTGTAGTTCAGAAAGCTTCTGCAGCTTCTTGAGACTTGAGTACAAAAATATCAATAGCCTCCCTAAACCAGTATAAAACTGTATTTGGAGCTTTGCATGTAATACAGTAAATCCATGGCAATATTGTAAAAACTACATAAAAATGCAAATCTACCGGTTTTTTAACTTGATAATGCTTATGCATCCCCTCCCCCTTTCTGTCTTTATAGGTCTACGAGGGCTAATCAATCTTGGGAACACATGTTTTATGAACTGTATTGTCCAGGCACTTACCCACACTCCACTGCTGCGAGATTTCTTCCTCTCCGACAGGCACAAATGTGAAATGCAAAGCCCCAGCTCATGTCTGGTCTGTGAAATGTCTACGCTCTTTCAGGAGGTGAGTGCTGTTTGCCACAAAGCATCACCTTGCCACAGATGCTGTTTCTTACCCCAGAAGGAATTGTGTTCTATTTGCAAATATAAAGGGAATGCAAGTTGTGTTTCCCCTCAAAAGGTAGTAAAGCACAGCAGTAAAGATTGAGGTCTCGCTGTCAAAAATACCCAGCTGCTGAAAGGGAAACTAATGGCTTTTAAGTCCTATTGTGAAGTCACCCTTGTTTAGGCAAAGCTGGTATGGGAAATAATTACAGTGCAGCCTGTTCTTCTGAGACTGATCTGGGAATCCTTAGTCTTGAAGCTGAATGTGTGCTTTAATTAAAGGTGCAAGTTGTAACTGGAAAATATGTCACAAGCTCTTGGGGTGATAATGGGAGTGAGAATAAAGCAGTAGTATACATCCTTGTGGTTTAAGGTATTGCATTATGGAGGTCTGTATGAATATTTTAAAGATCTCATTTTAGTGCTTGTTCACCAGCAGAAGCATCTTTTCTGTCATCTCTTATGTGCAAACCCAGTAAGGGCCAGGAAAGAGGATAAAGAGAAGTGAATGTGTTGCTACACTTTGTGTCTTCCCTGTACAAGCTGCACTTCTTTCCCTTTCCCACTCAGGAACCTGGCTTTGCAGTCTCTCTTTTCTGTAGGTCTGTTTCCTGCTGTGTGAGATGAGCACAGGCTTTTCCTTAATAAATAGTCCAAGAGCTTTATTATCTGTCTTAATTCCACATCAGTATGGTAAGAACTGTGGGTGGACATGGGCTCCTAGTTTTAAGATGTCTTTCAAAACAGACCCAGTTCTGTGCCTTTTCCTCAGTGGTAGATCTGCTTTCTTGGTAAGTAAAATAAAACCAACCAAAAAACCAGAAAGAGCTGTAGTGTACATGCTGACAAGGAGCATTTAAAATTGCTGGAAGTGTTTGTACACAGAACAGGTTTTCTGTGGATGTGCTGTCGTGGAAGTTCATTCTGACAGGGGCCAACATAAAATAGCTTTACTTTATCTTGTGATTTTCAATTTGATTTTACTCCTGTGCCTTTTTCACCAGAGATGATTTTTTTTGGTCACTGCAGGTGAGTTAAACATATATAGAAGAAGGTAAAGCCCCCTTAGTTGTTCCAGTACAAAGTTGGTTTCTGCTTATACTCAAGACTTTTGAGGATTTGCAACATTTCATTCTGCTAATCAATCATTAGCTGTATGTTACATTTTTTTTTGTTCTGTTTTTCAATTGTTCTGAGTCTGTCAGGAAAGGAGGTAAAAACAAAAGGCAGGCAGACCAATAGGTAGCAGCTGTAGGATTATTGAAACCAGATGTGCAGTTAAGTGGGGAAATACCACAATGCCTAGATAAAAAAATCAGTCATGGTATAGAAATACCAGTTTCTGTACACTGTTAATAGAGAAACCTATTTGCTTATTTAAAAATAAGGAACTAGTAAATTCTTGATATCCTTTCATCAAATAGTGATATAAAGTCCCACGCTGCTGAACATCACCACACTCTATTTACACATGCATTTTTGAAAAAATCCCTTGGGAAAGGGGAAATGAGTGTTACATTACAGATTGAGAGGCTGCAGGAAAGATCAAGACTCTCTAGGTAATGATTTTTGTTTCCATTTTTGTGTGTGGAGCCCTGTTGATGGCTCAGGATGCCTTTTGCTCTACTGTGAGCATGGAACAAAGAGAACAGGCTGTTACCCAAAATGGGGCTGAAATGCAGCATTGGTGTTACTGTGTTAGTTTCAGTTGTAATCAAGTTTAATTTCATACACAACTTTGGGAAGCTCAGCCTTCATTTTCAAGTCAAAATTCATGCCTACACTTGCATTAGTTCTATTAATTAAATGTTCTGCAACATGAGGGTGTATGGATGAGGGAACAGCCATATCTGTGACACCAGACTGTGCAGACAGCAATAGTCCCTGTCCTTATTTCACATTAAATACTGCAGCCATGTGCTGTGGGAGGACACAGAAAGTGACTCAACCTCCTAGAAGTAAAACTGGAGCTTAATTCTCCTAAGCAAAGCTGTTGGGTCTGTAACCAACTTGGTGTATTTTACCTCACAAGCAGTAAATACCTTGTTGTGCTTGTGGCTCTGTCAGCACCCATTGTACAGTTCTGTTCCTAGTGAGTTTTAATTTCTTTGCATTCAGAATTATAACAAAAATCTTGCCATTTTTGGAGCAGACTGGTTATGTTTCATGTCCCAGCTCTCTGCAGTGGTTGTAATGAAGAGTCTGTCACTACTTTTGCAGAGCTGAGGTCTGAGCAAAGGAAGGCAAACCAGGAGATCTCAGTGCTATGGCTGAGAATTCCTTTGTAATTGAATTACCAGGGAAACTTTGATTCAGGTTCTGTCTTGTTTCTACATAGCTTTCCCACCAGGATTAACTGGTGTGGTTATCCCAAAGCATCTCACCCAGGGACAAACAATCAGGGCAAGGGTTAATTTCATCTCCCCTCCACCCTTCTTTTCTGAAGGTGTGATCTTAAGCAAATGGAATGCCAGGGGATCTGGTGAGTGCCTGAGTGGGAGCTCTCCAGGAGGAAAAGAGAGACTGTTCTGAACATTAAATTAAACTTACTATATATAAATAAGCAAGTTTTGCTCTTTTGCCTCTTAAACAGAAGTTACCCATCCCACTTTATTTCTTTTTTGTTTAAGATCATGTAGTTATATAGGTTGAGTGATTTCTCTGTGATAAATAGGAAGCTACAAAGTTCTTCCACCTTGAAGTAGGTTGGTGGTGAGTAATGACTGTCAGATGGTTCTCAGGACTGAGGTGTTTTCTTCCTGGTAGCTTTTCTGGCAGACACACCAAGCATTGAGTTCTGCTTGTTTTAAAAATATCTGACTGCATCAATTAACATTCTTCTTTGTGCTACATGAAACCCATTTCTCAGTAGAATCATGACATGACTTACACTGCATAAGAAAAGGAATGAAAAGGATTTTGGAGTAACAGATAGTGGTGAAGCTGGGCAGGGGGAAGATAGAGCACACAATCCATTCATTGAGCCTTCAGGCTGAAAGGATTGGTGCACTCCTTTTTACCTACTGGTGTTTGTGTTGTAGTTTTGCTTCACCAATGAAAATTCATTTCAGGATGGTCCACACCCTGAGGTTTATCTAAATCCTTTCAGAATGACCACTCAGGAAGGTAGGATTAGAAGATCTGTGTCTCATGTGCTCTGTGACTGGAATAGTAGCAATGGGAGTAGAGCAGAATGCAGTCCCCTCACTCAGAGGTGGAAGGAGCAAACTCTTCCTTTTTCCCATCATTACTCAGCCCTGTGAGCCTAGCACAGCACACAGCACAAGCAGGTGAAGAGTTGAGAAGTGAGGACCAAGAGGGAAAAGGAGGAGATGATTTATGGCTTTGATATCTGAAGATGCTACTGTGGAAGTGACTTTTGTATAAAATAAGTTACAACAAAGGTACTAGTGGGGAGAAAAATATAGTTAAGGCTCTTTACATAGACAGAAGCTTGAATTTTGTCATGGAAAACAGAGTTTGTGCTGATTTAGTAAAATTTAGTACTTTTCCCCGAAGGAAGTGTAGAACATACAGAGTTCATGCAAGCAAAATACATTTTGTGATTCTTTGAACCATTGTTCTCTGGGAAGCCTCCAGAAGGTGTTCTCTTGCATGTGTTCCATGTGTTGCCCAGTCCTTTCATCCATTGTAAATGGCCAGAAAACTTAAAGTCTTTACTGAGAACCAATTTCCAAGAGGAGTTTTTGAATTCTCAAGTTAGATTTGAACCTGGCATAGGATTTCTGCCTATGAACTCATAATTACAAAGCTCAGAGAGTGTTCAGCAGATACATGTGCAGGATAAATCAAATTTATCTATTTATTCACATAATTGAGAAACTTCTGTGCATGTTTTTGGCAGGAGGAGGAGAAAGAAGTACAGATGTGTACAGTGGGGACTTGTTTTGTTTTAAAGCCTCACTGCTTTCTGTATGTTTTTGGTAACAATAATCCAAATTACAAAACCTATAGTCTTCTAAATCCTCCATAGATTCTTTCTAGAGGCAATAGCAAGTGTTTCAAGTGGAAAAACAAAATTAGTTTTACTTGGGCTATGTAAGAATCGAGGCTTTGAATCCTGGTTGGTTTGTTCCTTTCTTCCCCCCTCCCTTTTTTTTCCTGGAATAGCAATTAAGCAGTGTATTACCCAGCACTTTGAAATTGCTCAGACCAGTTCTCTCCAATATAAACAACTGATAGTGCAAAATTGAAAACAAATTTAAACAAAAAAAAAAGTTTAAATTATGTTTGGAACAGTTAACAGTTGTTTAACAGCTGTGTTTTAAAGGTGACTTGCAAATACATCATTGTTTGTATTTGCACACTTCAGTGAAAAGGTTGGAATAAAACTTACATGGACTCTTTTCCGTTTTGTGGACTGGAACTGCTCTGATAGGCTGCTTTTCCCAGCAGCAAGGAAATGACAGAGATGGGATGGATGTTTTATACATTCCAGTTAAAATATTGTTATTGAATGTGCTCAGATTCTTTGTTACATTTAATATTTATTTGAGCAGTGAAGCTTTCCCCCCGCCCCACATTCTTACCAGGCAGGTTTCTAGTTTTTTGTGTGATAATAGTTAATAATTTGATAAAGCTTCATGTCAGATCTTTCTCATCCTACTGAGGCAGCAGAGAATGTAAAATC
Source organism: Serinus canaria (assembly GCF_022539315.1). Classification (NCBI taxonomy): domain Eukaryota; kingdom Metazoa; phylum Chordata; class Aves; order Passeriformes; family Fringillidae; genus Serinus; species Serinus canaria. The sequence goes on from NC_066328.1 coordinate 13,580,449, forward strand.
TGCTGGCAGGTCTTGTGTCTGCAGTGGAGTAATTACATGGAGTGCTGGTGGTTAAAATGACCAGAGAGCTCTGGGACTAATTGTAAGGAGTGACAGAACAGGGAAGTTTTATTGCTGCAGTTCCCTGAATTATGTTGAGCAGCAGCTGCATCAGCAGATTTCAATTACCACACTCCTACTCCAGTCCCTCAGTGTCATCCTTGTTGGCATCAGAGTAACTATTGATCTTTGTATTTATAGGAGCATTTTGTGGTGTTTGGCTGCAGAGGTGCAGCTTCTTGTTGGGGAAAAGTGGAGCTTGTGAGAAAGAAATTTCTGTGGGAGAAAAGAAACTAAAATCATGTCGGAAACCCTACCAATATGAGGATTAGATGAAGATTGTGCTGCCTTTTGCCAACCTGTCCCTTAAAATACAGTGTTTTCTCTCAGCAGGTTTGTAGCACAGAGCCTGTGCTTGGACTTACATAAAATGCTCGGAGATTGTGCAGGGAGAAACTCAGGGCTGGGGAAGGAAGCTCACTTTTCCAATAAGAATGAGAATTATATACTACTGGGGGTTTAAATCTTGTTTTTTGTTCTGTGTATTTGCCACTTTCTGTCTTCTGTTTGGGAAGAGTAACTGAAAAGAAACTGCCATGGATTTGAAATGATCCTTGGAAAACATAATTGTGGTGTTGCAGGCAGCATTTATGGCAGATACCTTTGCTGAAGGTGAGGGAAGGCAAAATGACTCACAAATGTTCACTTCTTAAAAATAAAATGTTACTTTGTCAAGTGAATAAACTCTTCTGGGCCTTTTCTGACTCCTGCAGGGACAACATAAGCATCCCTGCTTTGCTTTTGGAACTGGTATTACTGTGCAGGGATTAAGGAAGGGCTGAACCTCAACCCAGGGAAACACAGACCCTTAGCATGGGTGGTTTTTTGGTGTGTTTTTTTTTTGGGTGGGTTGTTTGGAGGTTTTTTTGTTGTTGTTGTTTGAGTTTTTTTCAAGTGGGACCTGGCTGGTTTTTAATTTAAAAAAGTTTCTGTGGGCAGTGTCGTCCTTCCCTCCCCAGCTGTGTCACCCCCAGCAGCAGCAGCAGCAGTGTTTCACATCAGGCTGTGCTGACTGATAATTCATCTATGCACTCTCTAATGTGCTTCTGGCAAAATCACCTGGGGCAGTTTTAGTCACTCTGGAGCCAGCTCATCAGATTTTGACTGGAGCAGATGAAGGAGCAGATGCAGGAGCTGGTCCAGCACCAGATTCCCAGGCAGGGACACCCTGCTGGAGCAGGGATGGCAGCTGGCTTTGGGGAGCACTCACTGAATGAGGACCTTCAGCTCTGCAAACAGCTGGCTCAGTAAAGTTGTTTTTAAAGCCTTTTACAGTGAAAGGCCAGTACTGGCATGAGGCTGCTGCTCTGCTTAGAAATTTTTCCATAAAATTGAAGTGTGCACAGCATTTGGATGCAGAGTTGCCATGGGTCACGGATTGGCTGACAGTCAACATCTAATATTCTCATCTTCAGTGTTTGTTCTGATATGGGGGAAGGCATTTCATTCACATAATTTGTGAATGAAATTGGTGATCCTTTTTAAATGTAGGATTTTTTTTCCCTTCTTTCCTCCCCAGGCTATTTTAATAAAAGCCAGTGGTATCAGTAAGCAAATTGTGAGTGATGTTTGTGTCTGCCTACCCCACTCCCTGCACCCCCACATTTTTCAGGCTAATCCATCACAAATTGATGGAATTTCAGGGGAGAAAACTGAGCTGCTCAGTTCTGAGATCACTTCTCCAGTAGTGTGTGACAAAAGCTGTCTCTCTCCTTTGTTATTAAGGCCACCAGAATTAAACGGTTTAAATTGATTTGACTAATTGCTCTCATTTGACTTTTTAATAATGCACTGCACTGAGGCTGTGTAAGCTGTTAACAGTCATGTCCTTCTCTTTGCTTTGAGCAGTTTTACTCTGGGCACCGATCTCCTCACATTCCATATAGGTTATTGCACCTGGTATGGACTCACGCACGGCATTTAGCAGGGTACGAGCAACAAGATGCACACGAGTTCCTCATTGCTGCATTAGATGTGCTACACAGACACTGCAAAGGTAAGGCTTGTCCTGAGGCTCCAATCAACAAGGATTCTTGCATCCAAAGGAGGTAGAGCCATCTCTTCTTGAACCAAGTCTAGTGCCAGTACAGCACTCTTAGCAAATTCCTTTAAAAATGTTCGGTAGACTTCAAATATTTAGAAACAAATAAACCATTCCCACTGTCAAAAAGTACCAAGAGTTAGAAGCAGACAAGTCTGTACATTGGTTTGAATCACCATCATGATGTTCTCTTATTGGTTGTGAGTCACTATCTTTTCTTTTAAATTGCCATTTTAATTCTATTTATACTTCCAGTAGTTAGAACTCTTACTCAGTGTGTCATGGGACTGATGAAAATTACATAGGGGAGAGGTTATGCCTTAATACTTAATACTATTATTCTGCTTAAATGTGATTCTATTGTATTTCTGATACCAAATTGCTTACAGAAATGTGAATAAGGAAGAGCAATGGGTGGCTGTGGTATCTTGTTTTCTTAGTCTGTATAGAACAATACGTAGTTGTACAATACAATAAAAATATTCAGTGTCATGCTTTTTGATATGAAGTATCTAAGTCTTGATTTTGTAATATCATATGAAATCATGTATTTTCTGTTTGTTAGCTGTACTCAAGCTGAACTGAAAATTTCCCAATCTGCCAATGTTTTCTCTAACTTGATTCACTTACTGCACCAGTGAAATTTTTACTATTTCTCCAAGGGAAAAGTAGTAGGGTTGATACTATAGAACAAACAAAAAGTCCTTGGTTATCAAAAAGAAGATTTCAGCACTCAACTTTGCTCAAATGCTCTTAGGAAAAGCACTTAGGGTTTAGTTTAGTTGTAACAGTAAAGGTCCCTCAGCTCTTCTCAAACTGATGAAGAATCTGAAAAGATTTTCTGAAAAAAATGTGGTTTGACTTTAAATGAAGAATCTTGACAACTCTGCTGCCAGGTTTTCAAATTTCTGTTTTTGAAGAAATAGAGAGGCTTTTGTTAAATCATAGTAAATAATTTACAGACCACATCAAGGTAATTTTAAATAAGTGGTTGAGCAGTTGTGTGGGAACCAAACAAGTTAATCTAAATCAGAATTTCAAGTATAGTCATGCAAAACCACATTTGGAATGAACTAGTTTTCAGTGTAATGAGAAAGTTTTCCCACTTGTGTATCCACACAGACACACTTGCATGTGAAGTGTGCAGATGTAAAAATATTATTACTAATAGTGAGAATATGTCCTACAGCTACAGTAAGCAAATAATATGTGCCCTGCCAATATTAAATATTTATTTTAATGAATGAAAAAAGCTTTTAAAGCTTCCAGTCAATAGTAATGAAGTTTTACAATTAACACACAGTGAAATAAAAAAAAGTCATGGGGGAAATTGTGCTCTAGTTTTTGGACATTATTCATGATCACCAAGGCTTCAGCCACCAAAGTAAGTGAAAGTATTCCTTATGTATAAAAATGCAGTGATGTTTGTTTGGCTGCCATTAGTCATTTATCCCTTTTCCATTCTGTGTACTCAGCTGTCTAGGAAATGTCTTAATGCAAGTGAAGACAAAGCTGTGCATATTTGTTGTTGATTTGTCACTGCCTAAATTAAGAAAAATACCTGATTTTGATCTCCATTTAAAGATAAATTTTGTAATCCTACAACTGCCCTGAGATGATTATGTGGGCAGGCTGGCCCAGGCAATTTTCTTTTGATTTGGTTGGTATTTTAAATGCTGGTTGAATCTATACTTTGCTTTAATGGCATCTGTGGAGTGTGGAAGGCCAGGATAGCTGTCTGATGTCCATGTAAATCCTGTCTTAGGGGTGATAGATGGGCTGGCACTGTTGGGTTGAGCTGTGGCATCTGGGCAGGGCACATTCTAAACCCTCAATAGGGCTCCTCTGTGCTGCTGGAGTAATAGAAAATATTTCTGAATAAAAGGGGGGTCAAGTGTGTCTTGCCTGTGCATCACTTTCATTTCAACAGCTGGAGACAGGTGATCTAACTGGAAAGTAGTATTTTGGTGGAAAAAATAGTGTAAATAATCTGTATTTCTGCCCAGGCTGTAAAGCATTAAGTCAGCTTTTAGTCAACATGACAGATACATCTTTATCCCCAGTGCTCTGAGATAAATTTGGGGTTCTGATTCTGCAAACTTCCACACCAGTGAGCTTCCAATCATGCAGGCACTTTTTAGTTTCCCACCTTTGTCTCAGACATCTTCAAGCTTGGGGAAACGTAGACCAGAATTATTGTTCTCTTGAAAGGACCAAGACTGCAAGTCAAAAATTACTGTTCTGTCCAGTGGCATCACTGGCTGTGGGGGTTTCCATACCTTTTGCAGAAACACTCAAGTGGCAGAGATGGGCACTGATACACAAAGGTTCAAAAAGCAAGATAAAAAAATAGAAGTAATCTGTGTTTTTATCCCAAACTTTATTCAGTAGTTTTAAAAAAGGGGAAGTAGTACCTTAAAGCTGATTATTCCTCATTTATTTGGATTTCTTGAAGCATTTTGCATTCACCTTTAACAAGGAGTGCTGCAAAACAAATCTGAAGGCAGAAAAAGAATGGTGTACTGAGATTTGGGAGGAAAACACTGCCCTGCTCTGTGAATTCTCCATGATATTCTTAGGAATTGATAGAGCATATGCTTGTGAAACATGTCATCTGCTCTGATCCATATAGATACAAATCTATGTACACTACTTTGTCAGAAATAACAAGCACTTGTTTAGAACACCAGGGACCAAAGCAAAGGAGAAATATTAATGTTAATGTCTTGTTTTGATAAATACCTCTTTTAAAATCTGACAATTCCTGACTTCCCATTTCTCATTTAAAATACAGAATGAAAGATTGAGGCAAAACTTGGTTTTTTATATCAAAACCAAAAGCAGTCTTTAAAAGTTATGTATTTTCAAGCTGTTGTTACTGTTGCTATGTATTATTTTCCTTTAGTGGTATATTAAATGCCTATTTTGAAATAGATTAGCATGCTTAGTTATTTCACAGACACAGGAGTAACCTGTGTGGGGTTTTTTGAGAGTTGCATTTAATTTGAATGCAAACTCCTAAACTCAATTTTCAGCCATTCTCATAATCACATTAATATGTACATTGATGTATTTTTAAGTTTGCTTTTAGTCTTGTGCTGACCATTCTTAAAAACTTCTGATTTCCCTGGACCGGATTTAAACCCCAAAAAATACCTGAAATTAAAACCTCATTTGGGAGACAGAAATGTTGAAGGGAACCTTAACTTGAGCACAACAATCTAGCAGCTTGTAGTTCTCAGCTGCATAATATACCTCCCCTCAGCATCTGTTCCATATTGACAAGTGTGTGTAGGTGGTAATCTTACTCTTTTTTCCCTCCTCTCCAACCAAATGTCATGGGAAATAATGTTGAGTGGGTAATACCCTTCTGTTTTGCTGGGAACAAGCTTGCAGGATATTCATTTGAGACCCTCTCATCACTGATCCTAATTGACTTGTGTAATTGAAAAGGGAGAGCTCAGCTCTCTCTGTGGGAGGAAATGACTGTCTGCTGAAGGTGTCCAGCTGGGATGGTACCTGGGATCCAGGGAAAAGCTCTCAGCACTGCTTTTCTCCTGCTGCCCCCTCCAAACAAAGCAGAGACAATGTTTGAAATGGAGAGATTACAAGGATGTGGTAGTTCTTTAAAAAGGAAAAGTGGAGCTTTGACTAAAACCCCGTTAATTCTATTTTGAATTTTTTTTTCTTTAATGCTTGTGAAGCAAGCATAAGTGAACCTTTTTCTGTAGGTGAAGGATGCCTTGCACAGTCTCTATCCTGTATGCCCTCTTCATTAGCTTAGCATAATTGAGCCCTTTAAAAGCTCTGAAGTTCAGTAAGATTTAGCTGAAATTCCCATCAAGAAACACCTCAGACAGGGTGTGATAACCCCCAACTTGAACCTCATACACTTGAAGTCTAATTTTAGAGCATTTTCTTCAAGAGTCTTTTTAAGGAAACAATGTGCTTTTCTTGGCAATTCAAACAAAAGTTTCTAAAGCCTAAATCTGGCAGCTGAGGCAGAACTTTCCTGAGGCATTTAGAATCTAATTAACTCAAGTGGCCCATTGCAGCTTAGTAGGTATCACCTATGACTGCTTTTCCACACTTTGTATCCAGTGGAACCTTTGCCAGATTATTATATAATACTTTTCAGCATAATTCTAAAGCTTCATTGGAAAAAAAAAATACAATTCTATCTGTTCCTACTACAAGAAAACTCCAACTAGAGCACCTTAAACACATGAAAATGGTCTATTGCCCTGCTCTTTAGAAACTTTTTATTTCTTCAGGTGTTTTTTTTTTTTTTTGACATTCTTGAATAGAAAATAATTAGTTTTGAGAAGTAGCAGAGATTTGAGGAGTATTTCAGTATTTCAATCTTAGCATTTCAGTTTCAGAAATCAAATACTTCCCAGTGAGTTAAATACACTGGGAACCCTCTCCAAAATTAGTTCTGTTGTAGCAGTTGCTGTTGAAAGAGATGGAAAAACATCTTGAGATGTATTTTAAAAAATAATTAGCTGGTGCTGTGTAGTAGTTGGTGTGTGCATCTGTGATTGCAGAGCACGCCCAGTTGCATCAGTCCTGCCCAAGGAAAATAAGCAGTGGACAGTCTGGAAATCTCAGGAAAAGAGTGTCATTCCTACTTCACCTTGGGGAATGGAGGGAGAGGGCTTTGAAGCTGAGAGCTGTGTGCAGAAGTGTTTGGTTATTTAATACTCTGGTTATTGTGACAAAGTTGAATTGGCCTAATCTCAGCACTCAAGTCCTAAAAATGACACTTTCCTGCTGGGACCTGCAGTGACAGTGTGTGATGCCTCAGAGATGGGAATGTGTTCACTGTGCCTCTGGAGAAGCTGGAGGAGGACACAGGATTGCCTCCTCCCTTCAGATAAGGACATCTTTTATTTTCCCACTGATGAAAACCTTCATGGAAGGTGCACATTGATGGAGGCAGTGGGCTGGGGGTGAATAGCTCTTAACAAACCTTCTCCCCTCATTCTACTCACAGAAGTTGACTGGGATAGAAGTAAAAAAGTAGCATTTGCTGCTGTGAAGTTTAAATACTGATTTTCATGAACCACCTTGGCAACTTCTTTGTCTTAGGAGCTGATCTTTATGCCAGGCAGTGCAAAGCAAACCTCTGTAAAGGGAGATGCCCTGAGCAAGGGTTTAGCTAAGAACTGCTATGGCTTAAAGCTTCACCTCATTTAGTCACCTTTTGGTTATCTTCTGTATTTTTCAAGGAATTCCAATCTTGTTTCCTTGTTTTCTTCAATGCTCAACTTCTGCAGGGTTCTGTATTATCCTGGTGAACTTGCAGTGTAAGTTTGAGTTAGAAAGAGTTACTAGAGACACAGTCCAAGACAAACCACTGTTCCCTCAGAGGATTTTTGACTTCTGAGCCTGTGTTTGCATTCCTGCAGGTGATGATAATGGGAAGAAGGCCAACAACCCCAACCACTGTAACTGCATCATAGACCAAATCTTCACAGGCGGACTGCAGTCGGATGTTACCTGTCAAGTCTGCCAGTAAGTCACTTCTGATCCTGGGCCCTGATTCAAACCTGCACCCCTCCAGTGCACTGAACCTTTCCTCTCTTGAATACCAGTAAATACTGCAAAAATCCAGAAAGACAAGAACTGTGTTAGTGCAGCACCCTGAGGTACCAGCACAGATTTCCCAGAGAAGCTGTGGCTGCCCCATCCCTGGCAGTGTTCAGTGCCAGGCTGGATGGAACTCTGAGCAGCCTGGTCTAGTCCCTGCCCATGGCAAGGGCTGGAATGAGATGATGTTTAAGGTCTCTTCAACCAAAATGTCCTGGGATTCTTTAATTCTATGATTCTGTCAGCTAAATGCAGTCAGTTACCACTTAACTGTCACGTATTAAGACATACCTAAAAAGCTGCCTGGGAAGTACTCCAGGCTTATGCACACAAATCTCTTACTAGTCTGGAAAAGGTGGTTGTTTTCCAAGTTCATAAAGAAAATACTTCCAAGATCTCTTTGAATTTCAAAATACAGAATTGCAAATACATTTGAAGAAAATTCTCATACAGAACCACATTTTCTTTCAGTCAGGAGCCTCATGTATCATCAGGAGAGGTTTCAAAGAGGCTGATGCCTAATGTAATCTCAGGAACCAGAAAAAAAGCCTTTACAAGAGTATGGAAAAATGTATTTATTGTCCTACTCTGTACTGGAACAAGTTGACTTCTCTTTAGAGATGTTTGGTGTTGCCATAGTGCAGAAGTCAGAGTTCTTGTTTTTTGTTCTGCCTTACATTCTTGCTGTCCTGCACATGGGCTGGGCTTGTTTGAATCTGCTTTTATTCTCAGTTTCCTGGAGGGATTTGCAAATGATTTACTGTAAGGAAAACATAGGAAATTTTGTTCTTTGCCTGGTAGAGCCACAGAATCCTTATGTGATAATGCAAAGCTTGATTTGTTATGACACAATATTAACATTGATGAAACTTTGACAAAAGAAGTTTCCTTTTGAAATTGACAACTTTTGCACAAATGAAGCAGAGGGAAAAGGCAGAATATTGAAGTCTTAATGAAATTGCAGATTGAAAGACACTGGTTTTAGGGGAAGAGAGAACTCAAAAAATTAACATAACAAGGAGCTTAGACCCCTGAAGTTCTCTTAAAAATGTGGATGCTGGAAGAAAAGATTTGAGTCAATGGCAGTTAAAATTTTGAGCAGCTTTTTCCACAGTCTGGCTGTTGACTTGTCTTCAGCTGTCTTTAGAGAGCTCTGATGGAGAACACGAGCTACTGCTTGCTGTAGTCACTCTTTGGCCTCTCAAATCCCAAAGGCTGTAGGAGATGCTGAGAGGAGCTGCAGAGCTGAGTTCAGTACACTGCTGGACAGCAAGAGTATTTTTAAAACCTCTTTTTTAAGGTAGCCTCAAGCACCATCTTCCATGTCTTGAGCAGACAAGACCAGCTTGTAAACTAGTTGGATGGCACGTAGCTGTTGTCACAGATGTTAACTGGTTTATACTGGTCAGTGGTGCCTCTGTCTCAGAGCAGCTCTGCTTCGAGGCTCAGGGCTCCAGTGAGTGAGAGAATGTCTTAAATACTTTTATTTTGTATTTAATAGATCATGTACATTTCCCCAAACACAGAGCTTTTAAATATGCAGGGAAATGATCCATTGTGGGCAAACGCTCTGGAGCAGCTCTATTTTCTGTCATCTCTGAGTGCCCTCTAGGGGTGATGGAGATCCCAAAGTCCTTAAAATTAAGCACCTGGAGTGCTCCTCAAAGCAAGAGAGAAACTGTTCATTTGGCTTCCTTTAAAGGTGTGTGTGGTATTTTCTGGAGCCTCTGTCGTGAGGAGGAAAGAAAATGATAAATCTGACTCCATGTTCTTAGAAGGCTAATTTATTATTTTATGATCTGTCTTATATTAAGGAATGCTATACTATGCTGTACTAAAGAATAGAGAAAGGATACAGACAGAAGGCTAAAAGATAATCATGAAAGACTCACGACTCTCTTCAGAGCCCCAACACAGCTGGATGGAGATTGGAGATTAAGTTAAAACAATTCACATGTTGGATAAATAATCTCCAACCACATTCCAAAGCACCAAAACTCAGGAGAAGCAAATCAGATAATTATTGTCTTCATTTTTCTCTGAGGCTTCTCAGCTTCCCAGGAGAAATCCTGGCGAAGGGATTTTTCAGAAAATCTGATGGTGACCTGTGTGGAACCATTTGTGTCTCCCCCAGTGGCGTTTCCACGACGATAGACCCGTTCTGGGACATCAGTTTGGATCTGCCAGGCTCCTCCACCCCCTTCTGGCCGCTGAGTCCGGGCAGCGATGGCAGCGTGGTCAACGGGGAGAGCCACGTGTCGGGCACCACCACCCTCACAGACTGCTTGAGAAGGTATGGCCTGGCCTTGCACACAGGGAATCTGGCTTCTTCCTCTTCTCCAGGTGGCTCTGAACACTGGGACTAAGTGGGGCTTTCTCATAGCTCTGTCCCCAAACAGCATTTTTATACCACATATTTTTGATTTTGCATGTGAGAAAGTAAGAAGGCCCAAGCAACAATAAGCACTCAAAGCCTTTTGCCACATGATGTAAGAAAACAAATTTTGCATTGGCTACTGCCAGACAGTGTGGTTTTACATGACCAAAATCACTAAAGTCCGTCTCCTTGTTCTTGCTTCTCTTGGATGAGGAGGTACATGAAAAGAGTTGATTTTGCATTTAATATTTATCTGAATTCTAACACCAAGTAGAATCAGATTTTGCTCTAAGCACGACTGAGAGTCAGCTACTCCCAGCTTAGTTGCAGGGATGCCATTAAGGATTAAAGGAATGGAGCTTTCAAAAAGAAAAGGTAATTCTGAGGCTGACACTGAGGCATCTTGAAAACAGATACCTGGGGAGAAGGTTTTGGCTTTGTGTACAGTTCACTTGGCTCTTTCAGCAGATCTGAAAGTCATTCTCCTGTGGCAAATGCAGATATTTGCCTGAGGAAGAGGTTACCTGGAGCCTGGGGCAAAGCTAATCTTTCTGAAATAAAAAATCATGGTCTCTTACATCTGATTTCTAATCTGCTTGACACCATTAAGACCAATAATTTTAAGGAAATGAGGGAATTAGTATACACGAAAAATTGCTGATGCAGGAATACATCATGAGGCAAAACCAGTTGAATTTTGGTGATTTTCTTCAACACAGAGATCTGTAGACTCAAAGCTGATGATAGGGAAAGAAAAACATTCAGGTTCAAAGATACTTCAGAAAGTATGGATTTTGGAAAGAAGTTGAACTGTAAAGGATAAAGAGGATGGGTCTGTATTTTTTATCCAAAAGTTTGCAAGAAAGAAGGTGGGTAACTTGATGTCAGTGTGGCCATGCAGCTGAAGTTGACCTGAAGAAACAAGGATTGAGCAGGATTGTGACATTCCAAACAACTATCAGAGCAACTTTATAAGCCTTTTTAGAGACTTATGGATAGACAAATACAAAGAAAAAAAATTAAAACCAGAGCATGATGGCACATAGGCCAGGTAAAGGAAATCTTGTTAATGAATCAGGAAGCTGTGATGTCATTTAGTGCTGAAGGCTGCTTTGGCCATAGTCAAAGTGAGGGTGAGGGACACCATGTTGCCCTCACATTCTTCATTTAATGAAGAAGTGTAAAATTAAAATTTTAAACTATATTTTGAAATATTTCATCTCAAAAATCTTAGTTACAAGGCAGCCTCTGGGAAAAAGGTTAATTTGCCTTTTCAAAGTCTAAACTTGGAGGACAGGACTAAGAAAGGGAAGTCCATGGTCCTTTCTGTGCTGAGTTTCTGGAAAAGAGATTTTGCTGTAGTTGATAGTGAGAACATTGAGGTAGGTAGTCCATTTTCTGTGAGCACTTCCCTGTTCCCTAATGGTTTCTTCCATGGTTCCTTTGAGCAGTTCTGTCTGAAAATTTTGAAAGAGATTTTTAGTCAACAAAGGTTTTTTAGAAGGGTATCTGTATTTTCAGCAGAACTTTGTGTTTACAGGCCTTTCCATCTCAGAGCTTTGATCCCAGCCCTGGAGGGCTACAAGGTAGGATAGTGTGTTGCAGAAGAGTGTCTTCCATATCAATGTTTTTGGGTTTGAAAACAAAAGATCTTTCTTTGCTGTCTGTATGAAAATGAGCTGCTCTGCTGTAGGAGATGAACTGACACTGAGCTCCTTTCTCAGCCACTGATTCACTTCAGTGCAAGCTGGAGCAATGATCCATGTCACATTTGGATATCTGAGCCATAGCACTTTACATTATTCTGGTTTGATTGAAGGTTTTTCCAAAATTACATAAAACTCACTGACTCTTGTCTCTTGTGGTGCCAGTGACCCACAAGTGAAAGCGTTTCCAGCACATGTCAAAAACCATCTGATTGTTTTGTGCATTCCTTTGCTTTTCAATATTTTTTTAGGTTTACAAGGCCAGAACATCTAGGAAGCAGTGCCAAAATCAAATGTAGTGGTTGCCATAGCTACCAAGAATCTACCAAACAACTCACTATGAAGAAATTACCCATTGTGGCCTGTTTTCATCTCAAAGTAAGTTCACAGGGGGCCAGCATAGCAGAGGATGTGATTTCCTCTCTGAGAGGATGAGCTGAATTTTTAGACATATCTTCTGACTTTCACTGACAAAACTTTTATTATATAAGTTAATATAAAGAACATCTTGCCTTGCCAGCTAGGTTTTCTATTAAGATAGTGTTACATTATCTCTGATGGAGCTTTGCAGTGTGTCTGGGGGAGCTTAACCAGCTTGAATCTAGAGACAGAATGGAAGGCTGGTCCAAAACCTGAACCAGCACAGAAACCAAGCTCCAGTTACATCCCCTCATCCTACAGGGTACACTTTTTACACTTTCACTGAAAGATTGCCACTGTATTGAAGGAAAAGCATGGAAAAGTTCTGAGGCAAGTCAAGGTGAATGTGCTCCACTCCTTTCCTATGCTTAGTTCAGTATTTGTGTGATTCCAAATGACTGAAGATTTTTTGGGAAATAAATTACTTTTCCTCAGTGATTGTGTTGTCCTGTCTATGCAAAATGCAAATTTCATTTTGTGTGTTAATGCAAGAGAGAAACACAAAAGATAAGAATTACAGAAGTCTCAGCTTTTCACATCTGGATCTGTTGCTAGGGAATTGTTACAGCATCACAATTGGAATAATTAACTTGAAGTGTAAATAGAGAGGAATTTCTGAAAAGTGGAGAGGGAAGCTGCCTTTAAATAGAAACTCATTCATCTCTTTCTGGTATTTGTTCCTGATCATATTTAATGTTCAGTGAAGGAGATGAGGAGAGGGTGGTGGGTATTGCAGCCCCCTTTTGGCTGAGGGACAAGGCTTTTTTTGTTAGCATATTCCATTTTTTGCCTTAATTTGAATGGGTATTCCTGTGTAGGCTTGACTCCTGTCACTTGAGCTTATGGGATGGGTGTATTCAGAGTGTGAATCTGAAGGCAAACTCTGTTATCACCAGTTCTGTGAGCCAGGGTAGGCAGCAGCCATGGGTTTGAATAGCCCTGGTGCAAATGAACACTGCTTTGGGTAAAGGCTCTGTGTGTTCTCCTCATTTAATATATTTTTTCTTTGATGTCAGGTGGGAATAGGTTTGTATGCATAGATATCAAGGTAAATAATCTAATTAATACTGTGTTAACACTGAGCCCACAAATGGTGGTTTGTTTTCCTGCCAGAAACGTGCTGTTATTTACATGGACATTCCCATAGAGCTGGTAGGAAAACTCTGGGGCTGTCCCTGCATAGTGACTGCTAATGTGCTTTCATGTTATTGTTTCTAAGCTTAGGACCTTTATAAAAGAGGTAAAATTTAACCTTTCTCTAAAGAAGAACCCTCTTGCCTTTGCCTGCAGCGGTTTGAACACTCAGCCAAACTGAGGCGGAAGATCACTACGTATGTCTCGTTTCCACTGGAGCTGGACATGACACCTTTCATGGCTTCCAGGTGGGTTCCAAGGCCAAAACCCCCCACAGACTGAGCAGAACTGGTTCCACTTCACACACGTGCAGCACAAAGCAAGGAGAGTACTTGAGGGTACAGAACAGTGTCTGTGGTGTGGCACTTCTGCCATGAGCTTCTCTGTGGAAGGTGTAGCTTGTCTAAACCCATTTTTAGATAAACTGTTCAGTTTCATGTGCCTGAAAAGGATTTATATTTAAACATTGTGGTGGGGTTCTTTAATTAATGTGTGCTATGTTTCTGGTTGCCTGTTCAATTTATAGACCCAGATCCATCCTGCCTTCAGATCCCTGCTTTGGTCCCATCCCCTCCATGCCCACCCACCTGCCATCCTGTGCAGTTGGCCAGAACAGAGCCAGCCTAATCCCTAACCAGTATTCCTGAAGTTATAAAAATCCTTCCTTTTTATTCCTGCACATAAGCAAATCTGGGGGTTTTTGTTTAGTACCTTCAGCTTCTGTTTAGAGAATCCTGCAAGAAGCAAAAACATAGTCCAGATTAAAATAGAAACAGCAAGACTTCTCCCACCTCCCAGGTTTGTGGAAGACGTGGCATTTATATAAATGCACCTTTATGAAAGGAATTTAATCAGCTTAATTAAAAGGTATTTGTCAGACATTCATGCAAATGTGCAAGAGGATATTTGGATTTAATTTATGTCTGAAGCAGTGCAGAAAGCCCCAAAACCATGGTATCTCTTAACAGATAGACTCTGTTTGATGCTGAAATTTTACTTATAATTTCAAGCTTTGCCTGCACTCCTTATTACCCAGGAAAAACGTAGGTGCTTCTACCAAGAGAGAAAGGAGAGCCCTGAAGCTCTGATAAACACTATTCTATTAAGAATATATGGTCTATTCCAATATATTCCTGAGACTTCCTTCTTCCTCTGTGGTGAATTCTCCCTGGATAGAACAGGCTCTGCTGATGAAAGGTATCCAGCATAATGGAATAGAGATGGGATAATCAGCAGGCATAACTCAGTAGTCTGAATTTCACCTGCTAGGAAATCAACAGTATAATCCTATTGCTGCTGTCAAAACACAAAATGAATTCGCAAGTCAAAGCCAAGATGATTGACCCATTACAAGATAAAGGATTGATGTAATTATATAATTTCCTGGGTTTCAAATACAGATCTTTTCTTAACCTGTTTTGAAGCTTTTTGGATAAAACATTTGACGTAAACAGATGTGAATTTGCAGCACTGGAGCCTTGACCAGGAGGAGAAATGGTGTTTGTGATGTAGCACTGCTGTGAGAGCAAATAAAGCATCTTTAGCATCCTAATCAGCCCTTTGCTGCTCAGCTGGAATAAGGACCTGGATTCAGAAAACAGGCTGTGTGTCATGTCAGAGCAATCTCCTGGGTTTGGGAAGCCACTGCTTTAAGTGACTGGATTTTTGTGTGTGTGTGTGTTGCAGTAAAGAGAGCAGAATGAACGGGCAGTACCAGCAGCCGACGGATAGTCTAAACAATGATAATAAGTAAGTGGTACATTCCATGACTCCTATTGTGAAAGGTAGTTGCCTTGTGGAAGGAGATAGTGTTGCTTTATATCCTGCAGTGCCAGTGCATTACCGTATCTGACAGCACAGTAAGTCTGACATGTTGCAAAGTAAAGCTTCACTCGCTGCAGTTCCTGCCCTTCTGTTCCAGAGCTGGGGGTGATACCCTCAAATGGTTCCTGGGCAAAATGAAATGCTGTGGTCACAATGTTTATGACAAGGGATGGATGTTGCCTTGCAATAGTCCTCTTCCCGTTGCAATGGCAAAGGGAGTTCCAGAGGACCAAAGAAAGTTAACAGAACACTGACACTCAAAGTCAGGAGTAGGTGATCCCAGTGATCCTGGGGTCTGTTGGGCAGATATTGATTCCAGTCAGAATAAATGATGGACTGGTGTGGGACTTGCACTTGGGGGGGTGTAGTTGAAACCAGTATCCTTTGTTCTGTGAGAATAGAAATGGTCACCCAAACCTTACCTCTTCAGTTAAATAAGGTTACATGTTTCATTGCTGCTGTTGTGTATTTAAATTCAAGGCACTTGATTTGCCACTAAAGGTTTCAGTAAGAAACTGGAATCACACAAAGATATAAAACCAAACTAACCAGGTCCTAGTGCAGGTGTCACCCAGGCAGGTACCAGGCAGGTGTTGTGTGGGCCTACAGCTTTAGTCATTGGATGTGGGGTGTTCAGTAGTGCTAGAAAAGGTCTGAAGGTAACACAGCTGGTCACTTTTGAGGTGCCTTATCTTGGACAAATTGTTAAAAATTAAGCAGATTTAGGTAAGGATGAGAGCAAAGGTGTCTAGATTCCTCAGGGATCTGGGTGCCAGGGAAGGGGTGGGGCAGTGTCAGAAGGCTCCAGCTGGGACTGAAGTGTGCTGTCCATCCCAGCTGGATTCAAGGGCTCCCCTCGAGAGGGTGGCTCTAAATCAGTGGCTCTGTAGGCAGTCAGTGAATAGGTGCCTTGTTGTGGCACCACTGTGTCAAAAGAGTTCTGTGAATTTTCAACTTGAGTAGGACAATATCAAGTGAGATTAGAGAGATTATTTTACCATTGTGTAGCTGTGCTTGTGTCACACAAAAGTGTGAGGGCAGCATTTTATGAAAGAGTTAAAGAGAGTGGAAAATGCTTGAAAAAGAGCCACTAGTGTATTTAAGACTGGAAACAAAATCTTACCTTAGAACAAAAGAGCCAAAGACTTCAGTCTTGCACTTTTAAAAAAAGAAAAGGAAAAGCAAAATGAGAGCAACTTGCTTATCGGTGTCTTTTTTGGAACAGAGTGGGCCTGCAAGTTCTCAGGCAAATGCACAGCAGCATCTGAGAGCTGGAAGTTGAGGCTGAATATATTCAGTATTTCAGAATAAGTCCAGGCTCTGCAGATTAAGGGCAGTTAATCAGTTCAGCAGTTTATCATTAGAAATATCTAAGATTACCTCCTTCCTCATACCTCAAATGCATTTTTTCTGGTTCACTAGAGTAGATCAGGGAAGTGAAAGGTCAGACTGGATAATCAGTGTTCCTTTTCAGGAATGCACCAATATCGATCTATTTTAGAAGCAAATTTGGTAGTCAGTATTGGTAAAGCTGACAGTGGTCACCAGACTGGAGAGTTGCAGAAATAGCAAGAAAGGAAGAGAAAAATTCTTCTTTTTTTCCCCTGGGCAAGACCACCCTCTTCCCAGCTAGTGTTAGGAGCTGGTGTTTTATGATGGATCAGATCCTTTACCATTGCTATGTGTGCTTATGAACAAAAGTTTCCGCCTGTCTGACATGTGTGTTTTTGCCCCTTTTGATGCACATATTGATGGTCTGTTTCCTGTCCCAGGTATTCCTTGTTTGCAGTAGTTAATCACCAGGGAACCTTGGAGAGTGGGCACTATACCAGCTTCATCCGGCAGCACAAGGACCAGTGGTTCAAGTGTGATGATGCCATTATCACCAAGGCAAGCATTAAGGATGTGCTAGACAGTGAAGGGTAAGTGGTCCCCTGGGAAGGGGAAAGGAAGGCAAACTTCCACCTTTGTTGGGTTTTCCTTACTTTAACAAAACCCTTTTAATTGTAGAGAAGGATAATTTCTCTCTTGAATATTCCCTGTAATGCTCAGTGCTTCAGCATGGAGACTGCACAGTTACATTTATCCACGATTGCTTTATAACCCTGGATTTGCTGAAGGAAAGGGAGGGGAAGGACAAGGGACATCAGGTGACTGCATGTCTGGAACTGCTGCTCATGTCCAAACTCCTGCTAATGGAAGGGATTCTGAAAACCAAAGTGCTGTGGTCACCCAGTGCAGGAGCAGTGCTTACCTCTGACACAATCCAGTCTGTGCCTGCAGAACCTTTGGATTATGATGAGTGTAAAAGATTGGAAGAAAAGTCATTAAGGAAGTGCTGTGACCCAGAATAGCAAGGCTTTTTGGGAGGCAGGTAGAGAACATGAGCTGTTTCTTAGCTCATGGCTTTAAATTAATCTCAGATTGACATTATGGTTTCTGATATTTAAATTACACAAGCTTTGTGAAGACAGGGCAGTATTTTTCAAGGAAGCACCGTGGTGTTCCTCATTTGAGGGAAGCACTGGGGACTGATACATGTTCCAAGAAAAGCAACTTAAAATCTGAAGTCTTCATTTTGCATTTTCAACTATGGACTTGGTACTGCAGAGATAAGTCTTTACCATTCTTGTTTTAATTATTCATGACATTTTCAAGGATTGCTGCAGGCACAATGTTCAGGTTGTAATTTTTTTAATAGATTTTCCCGTTTTTCCTTTTTTTAAACTTCAATCGGGAAGTAAAAACAGAAATCTATAATACCTGAATTTTAGTGTTAAATGACTTGACAGGGAACTTCTGCTTTGAGGTGAGCAGAGAAATGAGTTTGTTGTAATTCGGTAACACATGCCTGGTGCTCAGGTGGGGTTATGCCCAGGGAAGAACCTGCCAGAAGCAAGGAGGAGAGGATGTACAACACAGCTATGGCCCATAAAGGCTGGTTTGAGCTTTGATGCATTTCCCTGCTTCAGATAAAGGCTGACACGGTAGCTCTGCATCTTGTGAGAGAATCCACAGGGCTTGGATGGAATTATAACACTTGGAACGTCTCAGAAGTGCTCTGAGGACTCCCCAGTGGCTGTGTCAGGGTGGGTAAGGGTTGTGTGGAGATCAGTCCCCTGATCTCCACACAGGAAGGAAGAACTTCATCCTTTAAAACACCAGATTTGAGTGCAGATTGGCACATCAGATATTTGACTGGGACGTGAATGTTCACCCACATGGCTGCTGCTTCATTTTGCTTCTGTTCCAGTAAATGGGAGGCAGTTTGCAGTAATCCTGGTCTGATCTCTGGCAGTGTGACTCTAAAGCAACAGCTGTACCTTAAAGCACCTTTATTTTGTGTCACATTAGTGTTAAATGGTTGCTGCCTGTCTGAGCACCAACAGAATCCAATCTTCCAGAGTTTTCAGGTCCTGAGTAGATTTTACAAGGTTTGACTCTTTCACAGAATGGCCAAGCTAAGAAAAGAGCTTAAATCTCATCTCAGTCCAACCCCCTGCCATGGGCAGGGACACCTTTCACTATCCCAGGTTGCTCCAAGCCCTGTCCCTGGCCTTCAGCACTTCCAGGGATGGGGCATCCATGGGATTCCTCTTTGATGTACAGCTGTTCAGTTCCCTGAGTTGCTGGTAAAATCATGTCAGCTGGCTTCCCTCCTTCTCATCCCTGGAATTGCCTCAAATTGAAAAGAAAACCAAAATTAACAGCCCTCATGTCTTATGGTTGCATCAATGGAAACTCATCTGCTCTGGCACAGAACTGCCACTGTCCCTCTGCTCTCTTCCAGATATTTGCTGTTCTATCACAAACAGTTCCTGGAGTATGAATAGCCTTATCCAGCAGCTTGTCAGATGTAAACAAGGAAGAAACAACTCAAGCCTTCTGAATCGACACACAAACCTACCTGAAATGAAAAGACCCATTACAAACCAACTCGCACTGAGCTGTAACAGGACCTACTTGACACTGACTCACAGCCTGGAGAGTGAGAAATGAACAATGTCCACCGTGTGTGCAGTCCCACGAGGACAGAAAGGGGGAAAAGAGGCTGCAGTCAGTCACTTAACAGAGGAAATATAAAATGAAAGGAATGCTCTGGGTGGGGGAAATGGGAGCAGAGGAGTCCGGGCACTGGTACATCTCCTGTGTTCCTCCAAAAATGTGTGTGGGAAGGCAAAGGATTCTACCCTCATCTCCATAAAGCATCTTCTCCATTTGGTGCTTCAGCTCCAACGACCAATCATATAACAGTTAAAATTAAAAATCCAAACCCATTTTTTTATGCATATGGGTCTGAAAGCAGTAGAGTGGAGGAGGAGGGGATGAGACAACTAAAGGACTTTGCAAGTATCTTTTTATTTGTGAATTTTAGTTATTAAATAAATACAGTATGAAACTATTAGGCTCTTTTTTTTCCAACAACCATAAAAGAAATCCTGGATTGTGGGACTGAAGCTGCAGTACTCAGACAGGTTTTCAAGCATGCCTGCTTGCACAGGTAATGTTCAATGCCATCGGACTGCTCATCCAAAAGCATCAGCACAGATTCTGTTGTTTGAGCCCTTTTTTGTTTTGTTTTCTATAAATAGCTATTTTCTTAATTTTTTTCCTTTTATTCCCTTTTTTCACGAGAATGAAATTCATAAATGCAACCATCAGTAAAAATGAATGAATTGGTGTGTTTATACTGTAAGAGTGGTCTTGGTTCTTTTTGGTTTTGTTTTGTTGGGGTTTTTTTTAATCTTGTGAATAAGTTTGAATTTCTCAAAAGCGCTTATTTTGTTGTTGCTGGTTTTGGTTTGGTTTTTTTCCCCCCTGCTGCTTTCCAAAGGTGGATTTATATATATCTGACACTTGAGAGAACCTCAGTGGTGAAAAATGTACCATCTGTTGGGAATGGTCGCTGCCGGGGCAGCTTTGAGCGATGGATCTGCTGCTATTGAGCCCTTCTGCAGTGCTCTAAGTAAACAACACATTTTCCTGGTATGTGCTAGGCTGGTATTGGTTCCTTGTATCCTCCCACATGGATTAACTCTTCACGTGCTCTCCTCCTCCTGCAGTGGCACAGCCTGTGTGTTGGTGTTCCCAGCTCAGCTCCGGGGCCTTTCCTCCCCCTCTGTCGCTGCTCGTGCTGGATCTCACTCTCAGGAGCTTGGGCTGGGGGTATAATCAGAGCCTGGAAGAGCAAAACCAGCTTTGTTCTCCTGTGTGGAGAGGGTGAAGTGTCAGCTGGGCACTGTGTGAACTGGTGTCACACCAAAAGTCACAGAATGGTTTGGGTTGGATTTTCAGGATCATCTTGTTCCAGCCCCTGCCATGGCAGGGACGCCTTCCACTATCCCAGGTTGTTCCAAGCCCCATCCAACCTGGCCTTGGACACTTCCAGGGATCCAGGGGCAGCCAGAGCTGCTCTGATCTTTAACCTCTGCATAAATCCCCAGCCAGGCATTCCTCAGCTTTGCCAGTGTGGAAAGGTAGGGAGGGATCCAAGCCTTTCATTCTGTGCTCCAGGAATGAGGTACAGGTGTCTAACACAGTCTGATAAACAGGAAAATAAGGGAATTGAGTGTGTTTGGGTTTTAAATTACCATCTTACAGGAGCAACTGAACAGGTGAAATTCTTGATTTGGACACAGACTGGAACAGTACGAGGAGGTTTTGTACATCTGTGACAGGGCACGGAGGAGGAAAGGACAAGTGGAACATCTCGAGCCAGACCCAGGAGCTTGGGTGTGGTGCGGGGGTGCCCCGGCGCTGCCGAGGCCATCGCGTTCCCTGCCCGTGTGACAATTTCATTTCCATTTGTGCTCGGTGCCGCCCGCTCTGAGCCGAGCATTCCTGCGCTGGAGCAGGAGCTGCAGGAGAGGGGCCCCTCCTTCCCCGGGCGGGCACGGCACCGTGCGGATGCTTTCTGCTGCTGTTTAATAATGCAGCAGCTTGCGGAGCAAGGCAGGAGCCAGCTCTCGTCATCCCCAGCGCTGCTGCGCTGCATCCCGGCCGGACCGGGACTGCCACCCCGCGGCAGGCGCCGCCGAGGAGGAGGAGGAGGATGAGGATGACTCCGGCGCTGCCTTCGCTTTGTGGCGCCGAAGTCTGAGCCTTTGGCTGCCCTTTTAATGAATTCTGTTTTTCACAGCACACGCTCAGCCGGCGGAGCTGCTGCAGCCGGCTTTGTTAAGCCTTCAGGAACAAATTGTTTAGGGACGAGGCAGCCGAGCCGTATAAATCACCCTTAATTTTTCCTCCCCGCCCATCTGGTGGAGAGGGTTCTGCTCTGTGCGCCTGCACGGGCGCAGATGGTTCTCGGGGGGAGCTTTCAAGGCTCTCTCTCTCTGGTTTCAAAAGCAGAATTCTTAGCGTATTCAAAGGTCTATTATTCTTTTCTTCCCCCCTCTCCAGCCTACCAGCCCACCCCCCGTGTCCGTTCCCGAATCACACCAGGTTCTATTTCCAGCAGCAGTAAATCCATGGTTCTGAGAGGAGGGGACAGCATTTTCCCTTTTCCTATAAAAATGGAAGAGCAGCTGCTGGCGTATGAGCAGCGCTACCCCTCCTGCTGCTTTCTCTCAAACACAGCCTTCTCTCTCCCCCTCCATCCCTCCAGCAGCAGCCCCGCAGCTCCTGCACGGAATTATTCCCGGGAGGTTCCTCCGCGGAACTCCTTCAGCATCGCCTGTAGGAAAACGCCGGCCACGGAACAGCCGAAGGGAGAGTGAGGCAAAGGCTCCCTGATGTGCTGACGGCCAGCAGTGACAGCTCCTCATCCAGGGCAGCAGTTTGGGCTTGACTTGTTTATTTTGAGGTATATTTTCTATCTGCACAGCTGGGTCTGTTGGGAGGAGGCATTTGCAGAAATGACTGGAAACAAAGAGTGGTGCAGCCATGCAGGCTCACGGTGGGGTGTGTTCTGTTACCTGCCAGCAGTGAACACAGCTCTACAGGGGACACAAAAATAGCCAGAAAGTGCTTTTAGCTACATTTTCATGTCTCTCAGCCACTCTAGTAGAGATCAAGCTTTGCCTGATGGAAAAAGCAGAAATGTGGGAATTGGTTAAACCCTGGGCGGGGGATCCTGCTCGGAATCAATGCCCTCAATTCCATGTGGTTGGACTGGTCCCATCTGGAATTGCTGGTGTCCTGTTCATAGTGTCCCCCTAACACTGGAACTGATGTCTCCAGGTATGATCCTTCAGAGCTGCTGGCCAGTGGCTGTAAAATGCCAAATCCACTGATTCCTCTTGGGTCTCCAGCTAAGGGTGTTTGTTATTTTCCTGCTAATTTGTTCAAGTTGCTCTCTGTTACCTTTTCTGTGCTGATAATTTTAGTTACATTCCCACAAGGAGGGGAGGGTGAGGGTGCCCTTCTTGTGTCTGGGCAGGACTTGGCCTCTGATGAGTTTTCCCCAATTTTTGAGACACCACATGGTGACAGGAGGAGCAGCCCTGGCTTTGCTTGGGTGTGAGGTGAGTGACCTCCTGAGCCAGCTGGGGCTCCTGGTGCCACACAGGGTGAGCTCCTGCTCTCACTGGCACAGACATGGCCCTAAAATCCTTCTCATTTGAATAATTGATGCCTCTTGATCCTGCAGGGATGCCCTAATTGCAGCACTGGTGGCACGTGTTCACTTAATTCTGTCCTGTTTTTAAATAAGGTTCTGGATCTCTTTGTGTAAGACCATGGCCTGGAGGTGGCACTGAAGGTCTGTAGGGCACCAGAGCTGGGCTGGATCCAGGTGTCCCCAGGAGCTCCCTGCTGGAAGGGGCAGCCTGGGGAGGCACTGGCTGCTGCTGAGGGTTTTCCTTCTCCTGAATTCCCTGTCCTTGCTGGGAAGAGCTTGGGCAGAGGGAGCACAGAGCTGGGGGCATTCCCAGCCCTGGTGCCAGGGGACGATGTGCTGGTGCTGCCCCAAGGTAAGTGCAAAACCTTCACCTGGAGCAGTGATCCCAGCTCTGGTCTGGATGTTGGGAGGTCCATGGACTGTGGGAGGTGACCAGAGTGAGAGGCTGAACCTCCCAGGTGATGCCTTTGTTAATGATAAGGAAGTATTTACATTTAAAGGAAAGTGTAATGTAGAAGGTGTAGAATCTCATTACTCTGCTCATGTTTTCTCCAGCTGTCTGCTTTCCCAGCACCAAGTTGTGCATATTTTGAATTACATTTATTCTTTCAAGTTTAAAGCTCTAGCTTAAGACAGTGGAGGGGATGGGCTCCTACCAGGAGTGATTCCTTGCAAAAAAAAAAAAAAAAATTCCTACAGTCTCCTTTAGTGGAAATGAGAACTCCAAATTACACATTGAAACCCCTATTTTTCTATGATAGCTTTCAAAGACAGGCTAGATAAAAATATTCTCTCAAAGCAGCTTTATCTTCAGCTGATTCCTCACTTTTACCAGCTCTTCAGAATAACCCAGGTCAGATATACATAAATCCAATTTTGTAGAAAGATCTCAGCCTTGGATGAATTTTCATATTTAAACCCAGTTCCATTGAGGGTTTTGGTGCCTGTCCCAGCTCCTCATGTGCAGCATCGTGTCCTGGTCCTGAGGCAAAGCCTCCCCATCACCCATGGCAGTGCTGGAAACTGGCAGTGGAGCTTCCCACGCTGGCTCCTTATCAATTCCACCAGTAAATCCTCGGATCCAATTCCACATTTGAGACATTTACAGCTGTGCTGAAAATTGTTCTGATTCGTGAAGGAATCTCCAGGCAGGGAGAGGAGAGCAGGGATCCTTTGCAGGGATGGATCCAGGATGAAAAGTCCCCATGAGATGTCCCCAAGGGCTGGCATGCACCCAGGTCAAGCTGGAGGATGCTGCTACTTGGGAAGTGACTTCTTTCACTGGGAATTCACAAGAATAATGGGAATTTGGTTTCCTGAGTGGAAGCAAACAGCTCTATGGTACCTCCAGCCCTGTCTGTGTCCTGCAGCCCTTGGCACAGCCCGGGCTGGGCAGAGGCTGTTCCTGGCAACAAAGGGTGAAGCAGCTTTGGTTTGGGGGCAGAGGGAGCATCCCTCCATGGTGGCCCCGTGCTGGGACACCCCTGTGGTCACACCATGGGTGCCTTCTCCTGGGCAGGAGAGCAGATGATTTTGAAGTGGCCATCCTCAGGGCTGGGGAGGGCCCCGGCGCTCCCCGTGCTGCAGATCCCAGAGAAGGAGGGAGCAGCCCTTTCCCCGGGGTGGCAGGAGCTGCTGGGGCAGGGTTTGGTCTCTTGTACTGCAGAGCCATGTCCAGGGAAGCAGAAGCCACAGGTTTCCACTGGCTCTGGGATTCTGATGCTGGTGAACCCCTCACCAACGCTGGCAGCTTCCACCAGCCCATCTGCAAATAAACTGCATTAGCTGAGGGGCCCAGGAGCAGCTTCCACCTGGGAATGCTCTGAAGAGCTGCATGAGAGCTGCTCCTGGACCTGGAGAGGACACCCAGCTCCAGCATGGATTCACTGCATCACCCAGAACATCTCTCCAAACCTGCTGGCTCATCTTAAAAATCACCCTTCGATCCCTGTGTCCTTCAGCAAAGCAGACAGGAATGGCCCTGAGGGACAGCCCTTGGAGTGACTCCAGGTGTCACATTGGCTCATGGGGTCCTCCTTGGTGATTTTTGACATTGATGGCTTTGAGGGGGATGTATGTAAACATGGGTATGTGTGATGTGTTTGCAGAAATAGGTAAGTAGGCATTTTTTCCTTTGGAAAGGTAGGAGAGAAGAAAAGGAGGAAGAATGAAACCACCTTTTCCACGTTGCATTGTTCCACATTATCCTTTCTCCTGTTCTCCCTAAAACAAAGACTTGTGAAGCCCCTCTGGCTGCAGAACTAAAACTCGTGGGGTTTTTGTGGGACAGGTGTTCATTTTGGGAGAGGGTTGGCTTTTGTCCCCTCAGCCTCTGGATGGAGACTGGAGAGGTTCTGCCTGTGCAGCAGCTCCAAGAGGGAAGCTGTGACTGAGGGATCAGGGTGGAGAATCGGGCACAGGGCTCCAGTCCTGCTCCTCTTCCAGGCTCACTCTCATTGTCTTTGCTTTTCCTCCCTCCCTTTTAGGAAGCGGCTCTGCTTTTTTCTGGCAGCCCAAGCCTGTCCCCCCGAGTCCCCCACCCTCTCCCGGCGCTGCCAGCACCCACCTTTGGCAGGGTCCTCCCTGCAGTGGCAGCTGCCGGCGCTGGGCTGGCAGGAGCCGGGCTCTCCCCTCCTGCGCAGGTGAGTCCAGCCCAGGAGCAGCGAGCAGACGAGGCTGCAGAGGCAGAGCCCCAGCAGCAGCCACAGCGCCAGCCACGGCTCCTGCTCCGCGCACGCCTTCTGCTCCAGCACGGCCGCGGGCGTGGCTGCGGGCAGGACAGACAGACGGGGCAGCTCAGACACCTCTGGGAGGGAAAGAGCTGCCAGCGCCTGTGCCCTCCGCTGGGAAAGGGTTTGGGAGCGGCTCTGTGTCCCCTCTGCCCGCTGGCTCCCTTCACACCCTCCCACACCTTCAGGGATCGGCTCAACCCCAGGGAAGGACTTGGAGATCCTGGGGCTCTCCCTGTCCCCTCCCCGAGGGCTGGGGCAGCTCAGCCGGGGGGCACCCACGGCTGCCGACCCCACCGTGCCCGGGGGAGCTCCCGGCCTGGGAACACCTGGGAACACTGGCACACGGCGGGGAAAGGCCACGGTAGGACGGAGAAAATGGGAAAGAGATGCCCTGAGTGCTTCCCCCAGCCCGGTGGGAGGGCAGCCCCCCGAGGGCAGTGCCCGGACAAGGGGGGGGTCCCGCTGCCCCTTTCCCGACTCACGCTCGCAGGACGGGGCGCATTCCCGGGGATGCTGCCCGCACACCGAGCTGCACCTGATGCAGGTCTTCACCAGATCATCGTAGTAAAATCCCGGCCTCTTGTTGCAGTCCATGGACTCTGGGGGAGAGGAGGGGAGGGGAGGGAGATGATCGCGGTGTCCTCAGCACATCCCCCCCACCCCAATGCGTGACAGGACGAGCCCAGCTCGCTGCTCTGGCAGCTCAGAGCAGAGCTCTCTCGCTGCTCTGCCTGCACCCCCAGCACTGACAGCATCTGTGGGGCTGCCAGGGGGACAGACCCGGGGTTTGGGGGGTCTTTAGCTGGAGAGCTGAGGGGAGGGGATGATCTCAGCCAGCCAGAGGCAGCTGGGCTCCCCTGGGGGCTCCTGGCTGCTGCTGCTGCCCTGGGGCTTGCACAGCTCTTTGGGACACACCAAAACCTGCCTCAGGATGCCAGGAACGGCATCTCCTGTCCCCAAGGAGGAGATGTTCACCTATGGCTGCTGAGTGAGCCCTGGATGGGTGAAGCCACCTCAGCCTGGGACTCCAGGAAGGGTGCTGGCACAGGGCTGGGTACCAAAGTTCATTTGTCCCTTGTCCTCCTCCCCAGCTGTTTCCAGGACACTTCAGGGCCTGTCCCAGTCTGGGGGTTTGTCATGATCCACATCACTGCCTTTGGAGGGTGGAATAGGGAATTCCCCAATAGGGAACAGGAGTGTTGGTGCAGCCTGGTGAGCCCAGAAGGGAGCAGTGCAGAGCTGCAGGACCCTGGTCCTGGTCCTGAGCTGTTGCCAGCCCAGCCCATCCATGGGAGCTGTCACATCCCCCTGTGGATTTGGCCTGAAGCTCTGCAAGGCTGAGCTGGCTTAGAGCCTGCCCTGGGGTTCATCCCAGGCTCTGATCCTCCCTCCCAGCTTGGCCCCATCCCTGCCTCTTCCACGCAGGGGCAGCCCAGCACTCACCACACACAGCATCACACTTCCTGGCCAGGGACTGCCTGCAGGCCAGGCTGCAGGGGATGCACTGGGAAACGAGGGTGTCCCAGTACTCCTGGTCAGTGCAGTTCTTCATGGCATCCTGCCCTGCTCGTGGCCCATCCATGGCTGCAGGACAGAGACACAGGTGGGTATGGGGTGGCCACCACGGGGCTCGTCCCTTCCTGGGGCTGGGACCCCTGGCAGGGAGATCCTGGCTGTCCCTCAGCCCTCTCTGGTCCCAGGCTTGAGCAGGAGCACACAGCCAAATCTGCTTCTCAAGCTGTGTGTGTGTCCTGTGCCAGTCCCAGGGGACACACAGAGAGGTCACCCTGGCCTAGAGGTGGCCCTGAGCTGTGCCCTGGGGGTCTGGAGGATCCCTGCACTGCCAGAGGGAGCACAAGCACTGGGGACTGTTCCTGTCCTTACAGGCTTTTCTGAAGGTGCCAGAAACACCACCTTGTGTGTCATTCCTGCTCTTTCTCTTGGGTGTTCTGGTGTCATAGTGAAACCAGGCTGATGAATAAGAAATGTCAGAGCAGAAGAAGGAGGGAAATCTCCCCAGGAGACTTTAGGCACCAGTTTAACCAGTGCCAGCTGGAGGTGGACGTGCTCTTGTCCCTATCCTGGGCTGCTTGTCCCATCCTCTGCTGCCCCAGTGCTCCCAGTGCCCTTGTGCACTGCATGTGATGCCAGAGGCACAGGAGCAGCTCTCAGCAGCATAAAAACCATCCAGACCTCACATTTGGAGGAATTGGCTGGCTGATAACAGCTCCTGGCTGGTGCCACACGCAGGGTCTGCAGCTGCAGGAAGCTCTGACCCAGCAGGAGGGTGGCAGTGGTGGCCCTGAGCCCTTTGCTGCCTGAGAGGGCTCCCGAGAGCCTCCTGGAGCTGCAGCTCTTTCCTGCAGGGTGGGGGATGCTGGTGCTGATGGCCCCAAAGGTTCAAAGCTTCCCCAGGCTGCATTGTCAGCTCTGCGTGCCCAGAGGCTGAGCTGCTGCTTTGGCAGAGCCAAACCTTTGATTTTTATACAGAAAATCCCCTGTGCTCTGCCAGGACCTCTCCTCTCTCTCCAGGACTCAGAGGTTGGGCTGTCCTGCCCAGCCAGCACCTTCCCTGCAGGATGGGCTGGGTCCTACCTGGGGCAGCACAAGAGAAACCTTCCCCATTCCCAGGGAAAAATCCTCTCTGCACTGGGATGCTGGCCTGGCACTCCCACTGTTCAATTAACATTGCTATGAAATTAAATAATGACTTTCTGTGGAGCTGGCTGGAGTCATCCCCAGGCAGAGCAAGGCTCAGGCTACTGCTCTCCTCAGATGCTCTGGGAACAAACCTGGGCTTTGCACCCAGAGCAGCCCCCAGGGCTGGCAGGGAGCCCTTTGGGGGTGGTAGGGAGCTGGGCCATCCTTGGCCTAGGTGGGGTTTAGGGATAAGGGATGGGAAGAAGATCTGGGGCTGTGTTAAAGCTGAGGGGCTGCAGCCTGGGAACCTCCTCCCAGGTGCTGCAAGGACACCTCCAAGGAGATGTTTGGTCTCTTCTAGGACAGACATTCCCCTCCCTGCGGAGTCCCAAGGTCCATGTGGTGCTCCCAGCACAGACTTCTCAGCCATGGATTTTCCAGCAGAGCCAGGTGAGTCTTTCCCTCTTCCTCTCAATCACCAGGACCCTCTGAATTCCCCCACAGACCCCTCATGCCAAACTTTAAGCAACCACAGGACAAGGGGGGAGTGGCTTTAAGCTGAAGGAGGGTAGATTTAGATTGGGTTTTAGGAAAAAATTCTTCCCTGTGAGGGTGGGCAGGCCCTGGCACAGGGTGCCCAGAGAAGCTGTGGCTGCTCCATCCCTTGAAGTGTCCAAGGCCAGGCTGGACAGGGCTTTGAGCCACCTGGGACAGGGGAAGGTGTCCCTGCCTGTGGCAGGGGTGGAACTGGATGAGAATTCAGCTCCCTTCCAGCTCAAACCATTCTGTGATTCCCTCTCCAGCCCCACAGCACTGACCACTCCAGCAGGGTGGGAGCTCTGAGCAGAGCCTCCCCTCCTGCTGGCACTGGGAGCATGCCCAGCCCCAGCCCTGGCCCCCAAACCCCCCACCCCATCCCCGGAGCCCCTCCATGGGGTCACTCACATCTGGCTCTCCAGCAGTGGCTACTCCCCCTGGGCTCCAGCCATGGCCCCTCGAGCTGCAGCACGGAGCCCCTGCATGGCCCAGGGTTATTCTTAGAGAGATTTGGTTAATGCCTGGCTCTGCACTTCCTGGGGCTTCCCCCTGTCCCTTCCATGCAAATTGGCTGCACACTCAGAGCCTTGCATTGGCTCCTGGGTGCCTGGGCTGCTGGGGACAGTGTGGGGGGACACTGATGTGTCACCAGGACCAGGGACAGGTGTCCTGGCCCAGGTGGGCACATTTCAGAGGGCCTTGGTGGAGTGGGAGCTCTCAGCAACCTGCGTGGGATTGCAGCAGAATTCCAGAATCACAGAGGTTGGAAAAGCCCTCCCAGGCTGAGCCCAGCCCTGCCCCCAGCACTGCCAGTTCACTGAAGAGCCACATGCCCAAGTGCCACCCTGAAGCAGCTTTTAGATCCCTCCAGGGGTGGTTCCACCACTGCAGCCTGTGCCAGGGGGAGGTTCCCTTCAGGGAAAGGTGTTTCACCTTGCCAGGACCAAGCACTGCTGGGAGCGTCCATCCCCTCCATGTCCCCAGCATGGTCAGCACAAGCCCCTGTCCTGTCTCCTGCTCACAGCTCACAGAGCATCTCTGGAGCCCAGCAAGGTGCCTTAAACACTGATTTTTTAGGTTTTTTTTTTAGTGAGCTGCCTTAAACACTGAATTTTCTTTAGTGAGGTGCCTTAAACGCTGATATTCTCAGGTGCATCCATGTCTGGGAAGCAGGAGGGCTGTGCTATGCCCTGCATGGGCAGCTGAGTCCTGGCTGTGCTGGGGGCACAGAGCATTAATAACTCATTAATAGCACATTAATAACTCATTAATAGCACGTTAACAACTCACTAATAGCACAGCTTGTTTTCACAGAGGCAAAGAGCCACCTCTGCCCTGCTGTCAGGCTCCAGAGGTTTGTCCCTGCTCCTGCAGGGATGCTGGGCATGGCTGTGGCAGCACTCGAGGCTCTGGCAGCGTGACAGAGCTGTGACTCAGCTCAGTCCAGAGGGACCTTTCTGCAGAAGCAGCTGAAGGAGGAAGGAAGCAGCAATACCTGTTACTAAAAGCATTTGTGGAACAGCATCAAGGGTTCTTCTGTTTGTTCAAAACCTCCTGTTTTGTGCCTGCCACGTGGAGCTGGAGAGGCCAGAGGATGTTTTGCTGCCGTGTCCATTGCAGGGACACTGGAGGCTGATGCTGCTCATGGGGAGCAGAGCCCAGAGGAACCCAGCACCTCGAGTTTGGATGTGGCCCATGAGAACCCAGATCCTGAAGGAGGGTGGGAAGCAGCTCTGGCACCATCCAGAGCACCTCAGGGCTTGGAGCAAGGCCAGCAGAGGAGGCACCACAGCCACAGGGACACTGCCACATGCCACATGCCATATATGTGGCACAAAGGATGAGATCACTGCTGTACTGAGCCTCCCCCTGGGAGGGAAATCACGATTTTGGCATTGCCTGAGCTGGGTGAGTGTGGCAGAGCAGGGAAATGGCCCTGGAGATGTGGCCCCAGCTCGCTGCTCTCGGGGTTTTGCAGGGGAAACTCACCTCTGTAAATAGCACCAGAGACTTGCAGTTTCCACCCTGCTGAGCCCTAAAGAGGGAAGTGAGAAGCACTTGGGGGTGGTTTGTCCCTCCTGGCTGAGCAGGGATCAGGCAGTGTGCTTTCAGCTGTACAGTTCTGGGGCTGTCTGGGCTGGAGCCCCATTTCCTTGGCTGTGTGCCCCAGACACCATCACCCCCTCCTGCAGCCTCTGAGGGCTCTGTGGCTCTCCAACACCTCCAGACACAGTGCCCCATGAGCTCCTGCCTCACAGCCAAGGCTGTGGCTGCCACCCTGCTGTGCCTGGGGTTGTTCCTGTGGTTTGAACAGCACCCTGTTCTGGGTTTCTGGATTAGACCCTTCCTCTGCTGAGTTCACTGGCTCCCCAGAGCATCAACCAGGATTCTTACAAACCAGCAGCTCCCTGTGCATCCCCCCAGTGCCATGCATCCCTCTGCATTCCCCTGCATCCCCCACGTGGTTTTGCATCCTGCAGTGCCCATCTGCACCTGGCTCTGGAGGTGCCACACTCTCTTTGGGGTGACAGAGCCCAGTTTTGTCCTGACAACAAAATCTATTTTTCTGCTGGGCTTTTGACCCAGTGGCAGTGCTGCAAGGAAAGCTGCAGGTAACAGAGAGGCAGGGTGGGTAATGTTTGGCTCTGGAGCTTTTAGGGGGTGCTTTGCCTTCCCCTCCAGCAGCTTTGCTGGGATGATTTCCTCCCCTCAGCCCGGCTGCTTTTAACAGTGTCGAGCCTTGACCAGGACGTTTGCTCACACACCTGCTCCCTCCAGGACCTGAGAAAAAGGGGCTGGGGGGAGCAGGGGAAGAGGAGCCTCTTTCGGCCGAAACTGCCGACTGCGGGGCCGGGCTGAGCGCAGCCGGCTCCGAGCGCTCATTTCTGTCACCCCAATTCCCTGCGGGACGCTGGGGCCAGGATGTGCCTGTCCCCGGGGCATCCCCCCTGTCATGCCAGGATGTGCCTGTCCCCGGGGCATCCCCCCTGTCCTGCCAGGATGTGCCTGTCCCCGGGGCATCCCCCCTGTCATGCCAGGATGTGCCTGTCCCCGGGGCATCCCCCCTGTCCTGTCACCATCACTTCAGGGCACACCCCAGAGTCCCTACACGACTGCCACCGCTGCCACCGGGCTGTGGAGGGCCCTGGGGACACCCGGGGCTCTGCAGAGCCGTGGCCATGCCGTGGCACTGCCACTTGTGAAGGGCCGTCCCGGTGTGCCCGGGCTGTCCCCCGGGAGCCCCGAGGGGCGGCTCCTTGTCCCCGCTGCTGTCCGGAGCTCCTGGGCACGGCTGTCCCCAGGGTCTGTTCTGTGTGTCCGTCCCCAAGATCCGTTCTGTGTGTCCGTCCCCAGGGTCTGTCCTGTGTGTCTGTCCCCAGGAGATGGCACCCTTGGCCAGCCCAGCTCGGCTCCCGCTGGCTCCGGCTGTCCCCGCAGCCCGGAATCCTCCAAGGCGGCCGCCCCAGCCCGGCCAGGGGGAATCACAATTTATGGAATGGTTGGGTTTGAAAGGACCTTAAAGCCCATCCAGTTCCACCCGCTGACAGGCACAGGGACACCTTTCACCATCCCAGGTTGCTCCAGGCCTATCCAGCCCAGCCTTGGACACGTCCAGCTGGGATGCAGCCCCTCAGGCTGGCTCCTGCCCCTCCCTGGCATCTCTGTTCCAGCACCCCGAGATCGGGGGGGTTCAGGGCCCCCCTCACACCCCACACTGCTCCATTCTCCCTCTGTTCCTCATCCTGGCACCACCCCTTGGGCATCACCTCAGCGCCCACCGGGGTCCAGGCACCCTGTGCCAGGGTCTGACCCTCACAGAGGTTGTGCCAGGGCTGGGGGAGAGCCCTGGGTGACCCAGGCTCCAGAGTTACCTCAGCAGGGTGGGGCTGCAGCAGCCTCCTTGCCAAAACCCAGCACAGATCAGGAAAGGGAAAGCATTTTACCAAAACTCGGGCTGTGCTCCCCAAACCCAGCAGCCAGCTGGAGACCAGGGATGGCCAGATGGGAAAAGACCTGGGCTGGCTGAGGTCTGGCACAGAAATGAGTAAAAAGCCCTAAAAAAGCGTAGGGAAGGAGCAGGGAAAGGAGGGTTCAGTGCCAGGGTTGTGAGCTGAGGTGTAAAGCGTGGGTGGTGGATCAGGGAGATGAGTCAAAGAACAATCTTTGGCCAGAACAGCTGATCTGATTACGTGGAGTTTTGACCTGGTGGGAACAACTCCTCGTCCTCACTGCTGAATTCTCTCTGGAGAGGTGTTTTCCTGGCAGAACCCTAATGGGAAGAGGTTTGCAGCCTGCCCAGGAGCTCTGCTGTTAATTTTTAACACTAAAACCCTGGGGAAATTCCAGAGGACTGGAGGGTGGCCAGTGGGAGTCAATTTAATATTTAAAAGGGATAAAAGGGCTGATCCTGGGAATTACAGGCCAGGTGAGGCTGATCACTGTCCCTGCACAAATTATGGGCTGGGTAATTGAGGACAGTGTCAGCCAAAAATTAGAAGCTAAAAATATAATTAAGGTCGTTAGCTTGGTTTCATGGATGGCAGCTCCTGTCAAGTGAGTCGACTTTGGTTTTTGGCATGACTCTGGGCTGGCTGATAAAGCTAATTGTGCTGCTGCATTATAATAGGTTTCTCCAAAGTATTTAATTTAGGGCCATGTGACATTTTCATTTGTAGAACTCGCATTATATGGAGCCAGCAGAGCAGACATCCCACGGCTGCGCTGGCAGCTCGGGGCGGTGGCCAAGGGGGCTGAGAGCACTGGGGTTTGCACAGGGTGGTGTTTTTAGCAGGGCTGCTGAGGTGAGAGGGGCTTGGCAGGGCAGGCAGCCTCACAGGGGGATCCCCTCTGCCCTGCCCAGCAGCCAAAAGGTGGGGAAAACCAGGTGGGAGCAAAAGATATGGATTTTCCTGCTAAAGCACAGCGAGGTCTGGTGGCAGCAGCAGGCACTGATAACCCAGCTGTGGGTGTAATTAATCAATTTTAGGAGTAAAGTATGAACTCTGGACAAGAGGAAAGTTCTGCTTGGTAGGACAGGATTTATTGTGGCTTCTGGGACAAGCTCGAGCCTCTGCATGCACGTGCAGCTTGCTCTGGACCATCCTCATGGGATATTCCAGCCCCCCGGAAGCTGCATCCTCCCCTCTGGACTGCATCAGCTGCAGCTGAGAGATGTGGATTTCCTCCAATGGATCATTTTGGTCCTTTTATTTTTCCCAGTGGGAAAAATGGGATTGAATGAGTCTTGGAGCAAGCTGGTCTACTGGAAGGTGCCCCTGTCTTGGGACAAGGCATGGAACAAGATGGTCCTTGAGGTCTCTTGCAACTTAAACCACTCTGATTCTCTGACAAGTGGGCACAGAGCAGCCCAGGGGCCTTTCTCTCCATCCAGGAAGGTGTTTTTCACCCTATATGGACTTTTCCCTTGTGGGTCTCACCCCTGTAAGACACACAGTGGCTCGAGGGGCACCCAATCCTCCTTTGGTCAGTGTTTCCTTTGCCAGGTGTTCCCCAGGCAGGGCTGTGGAAGGCTCTGGATCCCTGCAGATCCCCAGGGGCTGCAGCCAGCCTCCCACAGCAGATGGGATGCTCCCACTCAGGTGGAGCAGGGCAGGAGGGGGGAGCCCTCTCAGGCGCCGCTCAGCCCAATCCTGGACCCAATGTGGATCCCCGGGCTCGCCAGCTCCGAGCCGTGACTCCTGCCCTCTCCCCCGGGCATCCATCCGTCCGTCTGTCTGTCTGGCTCCGCGGTAATGACGGCGGGCTGGCGGCACGGAGGCATTCAGTGACTTGCTCAAGGTCCCGTGGGGAGCGATGGCCACCCGGGAGGAGCACCCGGCTGTGCCGCTCCTGCCCGGCCCTGCGGAAAAATGTGGAATGTGCGGCACCAGAGCCGGGAAAACACGGCACAGCCCCGCGTCCCGTGTCCCCAGGGCGGTGACATCCCGGCGGGCAGGGGCAATGCGTGGTGCTGGGGTGACAGAAACAGGGGCTGCTCTCCTCTCTCCTCTCTCCGGGGTTTGGAGCTGCCGAACCCCCTCCTGGAGGGTTCTGCCGGTGCCTCCGCAGGCCGGGCAGGTGACTAACACCTCCTGGTCTGCAGCTTGTTTACCTGGCGCTGGGGCTTCTTTTTGGAAGGCTGACTCACCACAGCACCTTCCCCCTCTGCCACCGCGGCTCCCTGACAAAAACTTTCCATTTTCCCATTGTTTTAATTGCCCTCATTTAAGAAAACTCCTCCGGAAAAAAAAAAAAAACAACTGGCTGTGGGTCGGAGAGACAGGGCAGCCCCAGCCGGGCATTCCCACAGCGGTGGCGATGGGATGGGATGGGATGGGATGGGATGGGATGGGATGATGGGGTGGGACACCCGCCCCGCGGCACACCTTGGGGACACCAGTGCCAGCATCTGGGGCACGCAGGAGATGTCGCAGTGAGGTTCCAGCAGCACCGAGCGTGGCACACGGGCGGCTCGGCACGGCTGAATGCGGCCCGACAGGTTTGTGCAGAAGCCGGTCCCGTTCCGCTGGATTTTTGGAGAGGCTGGAGCCAGCCCCGGCAGCCGCCGCGTCCCGAGAGGTGCTGCGGGCTCCGGCGGGGCCGAGCGCGGCGCCAGGTCACGGCCCGAGCCCACGGGGCAGGCACAGCCCGCAGGGACTGCTCCGTGCCCTGTGCCGGCTCCCTGCCCTCTCTGCCATGTGGAAATAGGGAAGGAACAGCCCTTTCCCTCCTGGAGGCTTCCTGCAGTCTGTGCCTGAGGAGGTGGGGACCAAGAGGGCACGTGGAGGTGTCCGTGGAACTGCAGAGGGGCTTTTGGATGGAAAAGGAAATGCTGGGCATCTGTGGGAACTGTGGGGTGCCAGGTCCTCAGAAAGCAATGTTGGAATAATCCAGCATTGGGGATGGAAGCAGGGAGGGAGGAAAGGGGAATCAGGCAAGGAGTAGAGCTGGTTGAGATCATCCACCCTTCTCCACGGAGCAGGTTTCTGCAGTCATGTGCCAGGTGAACCCTGGACCCACAGGGAGGGCAGCAGTGTCTGTACATTCCAGAGGGAAAAATCCTCTCTTCCTGGGGTAGGGTCATGCTGCTTTTATGACATTAGGATCAAGGAAAAGGTGAGGAAATCCTCCCAAAACGGTGACGTGTGGGGGTCTGGTGGCCACCCCCATCCTGGGATCAGCACGTGGGCTCGGATGCACTGGGGTCACTGGTGCCCTGCTGTCCCATCCCAGTCCATGGCACACGGTGTGTGCTGCGAGTGGCCCTGGCAGGAGGGAGAGAGATGATTAAAGCTGCCTTTGATGAAGCAAAAATTAATAAACAAGCAGGCAATTGTGCTGGGCTCTATTTACTGGGGATGACAGCGCAGAGCCAGCGTGGCGAGGCCGCCCAGGCCGGGTCCCACATCAAACACCAGGACAGCGCCAGGCGCGAGGGGACCACGCCGTCACCTCTTCTCCGACGGGTTTTTCCTGGCCCCAAAAATCCAGGAAGATCCTCATGTCTGTTCCTCATAGCACATCCCACACCGGTGGGGAGCACTGGGATGAGCAGGAGATGCTCTGTGACATGCTGAGGTTTGACTGGGGTAGGATGTGCCAGTCTTGGGTGCATTTGGGTGGTGCCACTTGGCACCTTTGCCCTGTCCCCCTGCCCCAGGGTCAGCGTTCCCACCTCTCTCCTGAGCCAGTGGTGCTCCACTGAGGTCCCTTCCCTGGTGCTTCTGTGCAGAGCCCAGGGGCAGAGCTGGGAGGCCAAGTCTGTGGCCTCACACCGGGTCCTTATCAGCTGGTCAGGAATATTTACCTGCCGGTTTCCACCGGATAAAAATTCACTGGACAAACAGGAGCTCCCAGCTGGCCCCAGGGCGGTGGCACAGCAGGGACGTGGCTGAGGTGGGACGTGCACCCCTGTCCCTGCTTCATCCCTGCTCTGTCGTGGGTCACCAAGTGCCACAGCAGTGTGAGGAACATTATCCCCACCTCATCTGAGCGTCCGAGGGTTGGTGACCCCCGTGTGCCCTCATGTGCCAGGGCTGGGGACAGGGTCAGGGATTGTCACCCTGTGTCACCATGTGTCCCACGGCTGGGGGTGGGCTGTGTGGGGAGGTCACTGTGTTCGATGGGGGAAACAGGACAACTGCTGAGCTGGTCTGAACCAAACTGAGCTGAGCAAAGCCCAGCTGAGCTGAGCTGAGTTGAGCCATACTAGGCTGAGGTGAGCTGAGCCGTGCTGAGACCGGCTGAAGAGAGCTGAGCTGGGACAAGCAGAACCAAACAAAGCGGTGCCAAGCTAAGCTGAGCCGAGCTTATCTGTGCCAGGCTGAGCCAAGTCAGGTTGAAGTGACTCGGGCTGAAGGAAGCTGAGCTGAGCTGAGCTGAGCTGAACTGAGCTGAGCTGAGCTGGGCTGAGCAGAGCTGAGCTGAGCCAAGACACGCCAGGTTGTGCTGGGCAAGGCTGAGCCAAACCGAGCTGGGCCGATCCGATTCGAACCAAGCCGGGCTGAGCCGAGCCGGGCCGAGCGGAGCCGATGGGGGCCGATCCCGGCCCAGCTGTCAGCGCACCGCCCCTCCTCCGCAGCCGAGGCGGCCCCGCTGCACCGCCCCTCTTCTCTTTTCCCATTGGCCAACGCCGCCATCCGTTAGGGGCGGAGGCGCGTTCCCATTGGCGAGCGGGCACGTCAGTCCGCGCCGCGGCACCGCCCCCTTTTCCGCCTGGCTCCGCGGCGCTGGAAACTTTGCGGGCGGCGCAGTCGGGAGCGGCTCCCGCAGCGCCCGCACACCCGACCCCGCTCCGCACCGACCCCCGCGCCGCCCTTCACCGTCCCCCCCGGCCCGGCCCCCGCACGGCGCGGGCAGCGCCGCCCCTCCGCGCTCCGCCGCCGCCGCCTGGCCATGCGCGCCCGCTGAGCCGTAGCAGAGGCGGCCGCCCTGCTCTTCGCTCCCTCTTTTGATTTTTCCTGCCGTATTCCTTGGGGTTCTGTGTTGGTTTTTGCGTTCGCGTGACGCCCCCCGCGGGCGCGGGGCGGCGGCGATGGGCGCGGCGGCGGGCGGGCGCTCCGCGGGGCGCTGAGCGGGCGCGCAGCGGGCGCGGGCCGCGCCATGGCCGCCAAGGACAATCCCTGCAGGAAGTTCCAGGCTAACATCTTCAACAAGAGCAAGTGCCAGAACTGCTTCAAGCCCCGCGAGTCCCACCTGCTCAACGACGAGGATCTCAACCAGGTGGGACCTTATCCCAATACCCACTGTTTTGCCCCCAAAATCTCCCGCGGCGTCCCGGCCCTAGGGCGCTCTGGGTCTCCGTGCGGTGTCCGCTAGTACCTTGGATAGCCCGGGGTCCCACAGGTACCTTGGGAGCCCCCTGGGTAGGTTAGGGTTCTGTGGGTGTCCCGATGAATAATATAGGGTCTCATGGACGTCCAGGGGTCCCACGGATAGAACGGGGTGCCATGCGTGCTTGCTGTCCCCATGGTTCACGCAGGATCCCATGGGATCCCCAGGGGTCCCACGGGGTGCCTGCTGGACACTGATATTGTAGGGTCTTGTGGGTGCCTTTGGCATCCACAGGTACCATGGGATCAGGTCAGGGATGCTGTGGGGTCCCATGGATAGCACAGGTTATATACCTACAGGTATCCCTGTATTCCATGGGGTGTTGTGGAACTCCAAGGGTGCTTCCTGGTCCTGTAGGGTATCTAGGGACCCCATGGGGTGTTCGCTGATCCTACAGATAGCCCAGGGACCCACAGGTATCCATGGGTTCTGTGAGGTGCTCTGGAGCCCCACCGGTGCACTCTGGTGCCATAAAGTGTCCAGGAGTCCCATGGGGTGCCTGCTGACCCCATGGGTGGTGCATGGTCCTGTGGGGTGCCTGCTTACCCCACGGATAGCACAGGGACCCACATGTGTTTGCGGATCCCTTGGGGTGTCCAGGAGCCCCATGGTTGCTCTCTGGTGCCATAGGGTATCCAGTGATTCGAGCGGGTGCCTGATGGTCCCATGCGTGGCGTGTGGTCCCTTGGGTGCCTGCTGACCCCACAGACAGCACAGGGACTCACAGGTATTTGTGAAGCCCATGGGATGCCCAGGAGCTCTTTGGGTGCTCTCTGGTCCCATAGGGTGTCCAGAGATCCCATGGGATGCCTGCTGACCCCACAGATTCCCATGTGTCCCACGGAGCACCCACAGTGCCCGCTGGTCCCTGAGGCCATGGCTCATTCCAGTGCCACCTCCCCCCCGGGGCCATTTGGGGTCCGGCACCAGCCATTGGGGTGATCCCGTCCCATCCTGGGGTGCACGGCAGCAGGTGGGGGGTGTCCTGTGATCTCCATCAGGCGATCGAGAAAGTCCTGGGAAAAACTCGGTTGAAAACCAAACGTCCACTCCTGGACGTGCCGGACATGCCCCCCCTGCCCTACAGCCCCCTGCTCTCCCGGGGACATGGGAAGGGGACCCCAGCCCCTTTCCGGAGAGGGTTCAGCGCTGGGGAGCTGCCAGGGCTGGGCATTCCTCCTCTTCCTCCTCTTCCTCCTCTTCCTCCTCTTCCTCCTCTTCCTCCTCTTCCTCCTCTTCCTCCCAGGCCTCACGCAGGCCCAAGGCCGGCGCTCCCATGGCGGGTGGTGTTTGGGGCATGGGGGGCGTTTTTGGGGTGCGGGGGCCCCTCCGTGGTGTTGGGCTGAGGGGAGCAGGGCCGCCCTCCCTCCTCCCACACCTTTCTGGGCCAGGGCTGCCATCCCCGCTCCCGATCCTATTATGGCAATGAGATCAGACATATTGCTGCGCTCGCTGGGGGGGCGGCGGAGGGGGGGGGGGGCATCGTGAAATCTGAGGGCTAATATGGAAAAAATGTAACTGGAAAAAAATGCCGTGGTGTGTGCGGGAAAGGGGCGGGCGGCGCGGAGAGTCGCGGCCGTGCCCAGACAAAGGAGCCGTCCCGGAGGGGGCTCGGGAAGAGCCCCCCGCTCCCGGCCGGCCCCTTCCCGCTGCCCGGGGATTGCGCTGCCTCCTGATGCAAAGCTTATTTACTTTTGTTGGGGGGCTCAGAGCATCGCACACAGCCCGCTGTCGTGCCTGCCTGCCCTGCCACGGCGGCCACCCACCTCTCTAGGGACCCAGGGACGCGTTTCGGGCAGCCCCTCTTTGGCTTTGTTCCCGTCGGGGTGGTGGGTGGCCCTGGGGGGCTGCCCCCGCGTCCGGTTCCCATGGGGTCGGGGTCAGCGCCGTGGCCGGATCCAGGCCGCGCGCGGGGGGCTCCGGTTGGGAAAACGGCGCAATCCTGCTCGGCTTCTCCCTTGCAGCTGGGGTGAAGTAATCCCGCTTCCCAGATAAGATGGTGGCTGTGGTAGTGTGTGATGCACGCACGCACCTCCCGCACTGCCCGCAGCTCCCTGTGCCCAGCAGCCCCCCGACCGCGGCCACCCCGGCGCTTCCCCGCCTCCCCTCCCAGTTTGTGCCCCGTTTCGCAGCCTGGCTGGATGTGGGGGTGTGCTCCCTCCGAAGCACACCCAGGAATAACGGTTCATTTAACAGCTCTGGATGTTTCTGCCTTTTTCACTCAAACGTTTTAAGGTTGGGTTGGGTTGGGGGGTCCCACTCTGCAGCGTGGGGGCTCAGTGCCCAGCACGTCCTGCTCGCCCCGTGGACAGGGACAGTGTTGGTGATTACCTAGAGTCAGGCTAGAAAAGTCTTTTGGAGTCATCTGACCTTTGTACTTGGCTTGGAGGAAAGGTGAAGGTACTTCACACTTACGCACTCGTGTCCCTTTTGGGTTTTTATTAGATAAAAATACCTGCGTGCGTGTCAGGAGCTGCCCCCGCTGCTTCCCGGGATGCTGCAGGGCACTGGAGCCGCTCGGGGCAGAGACCCAGAGTGTGTTTGCAAAGAGTCAGAAATATTTAGTGGTAGTAGTGGATTTCCGTCGTACTCGGGAACCGGCTTAGGAATTGGGCTGGGAGGGGGGAAATCCAGCCCCAAACATCAGGATTAATGAGCTGGAGCTCTCTAATAATAATCAGACTTAGCACTTCGAACTTCAAAGGGCTGTGCGGACGCTAAGTCCCTAATCCTGGGAGCGCTGCATTCACGAGTTGTTTTTGTGCGTGGCTGTGCTGCCGGACGGGACTCGGTGTGATTTGGGACAGTTACTTGTGGTCCCACCACCTGTTGGAGACATGACTGTCCCCTCCCAGGGCTGCAGGTGGGAGGTGATGTGCCCTTGCCCCCCACAGTCTGTGTTTGACCTTCTGGAGTGCCCACACAGCATGGGAAAAACTGGGTCAGTCAGCGCAGCTGTTCTCCCTTTAGGAAAATCTGTTGCTGTGGGTAGTGGGCTGTCAGATAGATCCCTTGATTCTGTGTGGTGGCAGGATCTGGCTGCTGGCAGACATGGTGCTGTTGGTGGCTGTGTCCTGGCTGTGCCACCCACCTCTTGCCAGCTTGTTTTATGCTGCTCCTTTCCCATCCAGGGAGAAATTCCCTTTTTGTGGGAATTTCCACTTTCCTGGCAAGACATGCCCATGCTGGCACGGCACGGTCCCTCTGTAACCACCTGCAAACCTCATATGGAGCTCGACTTTTCCAGAACCTGCTCTGGGAGAATGGATGGTTCTCAGGGTCCTCCTCCTCTCTCCCAAGAGAAAGCCAGCCTGTCCAATGGGACTCTTTTCCCAAGCAGCCTTTTCTCATGGGGGTGTCCCTGCTCTCCACGCTGGGTATTCCAGGCCAATCCATGTCTGCACACACATGCCCTTGGTCTGTGAGATGAAGCTCCCAACAACATGGGACAGGCTGGGAATTAACCTAAAAATTTTGCCTGGCCTGAATTGGAAGAAGAGCAGAGTGTAAAACAGTTGCTTTTAATTTTCTCCATGCATTTGCTTTCTCAGGGAGTGGGGACTGGCACAGATAGAGGAATTTGAGGACGTCTTTCCAGCTACCAGTGTCTTTTTTTTCCCCTCTTTTTTTCTTTTTATTAGACATCATGGCATAGATGCCCAGAGGACCACCCAGTTAGAAAATAAAGCTCACAGACTTTTCCCACTGCCTCTTCCTGTGACACCCCTGCCCAGTGACAGGGCGTGGTTATTTCCATCTCTTCTCCATTGGACATTATCACTTTCCTACTGTTCTGGATGCTGAGCAGCTGGTGGCCAGCAGCCTTGAGGCTGAAGCGTGTCAGCGTTGGGTCACAGGCTTGGCTTTGCTCTGGGACATTGCATCCACGGGGCTGGGATGCCCTGTGCTGCAGGGGTCTTGTCCTGGCCCCTTGCATTGTCCAAAGGGTGACAGGGTGAGGGATCGTGTCCCGGCCACACTTTCCCCTCCAGCTCTACTCCTTTCTGGGAGGAAAAGCCCCCATTTTCCTGGAAAGCAGCCCCCGCGCTTGCATTCCCTGCTCCCCGCTGCTTGTATCATGCTGCAAAAATCCGCCTCTACTTGACTGATTATTAGGGCTGAACAGGGGGAGATTTCTCTGCAAATGTCAAATTTGCCTCTGTCAGTGGCTGTGGAGGTCAGGGACTTGGAGGGCACAGCCAAGGGGCCTTGGGGGGGAGGCTCATGGTGGCTCTGCTCTATGGGCAGTATCCCATCCTTGGGCAGTGATGTGCAGGCAGGGAGGGCAGCAGGCACTCGGAAGCTGTGTTGGATGCTGGCGTTGATTTGGGGTGTACCTGAACCTCTGCCTGGCCCAAGGGAAGGGACATGGCGGCGCCTTTGGGTGCTGGAGTACCGTCCCCTTTGCTCACCCTCGCTGCTGGGCTTTTGCATGGCGCCGCACCTTATCTGCGCCAGCACCTGACAAAGTGATAAATCCACTCTCCAGCACTGTGGAGAGATGTTGTGGCTTCTCCCAGGCGCTGAGGCAGGCCAGTGGTGGGAAGTGGTTAGATATGCCTGCTCGCTGCCAGGCACACCAGCTTCGGGGCTGCTCGAGAAGGAGCTGGAATTGCAAAGTCCATTCTGTCCCGCTTCGTTTTGTTGCTGTTTGACCAATTCCCTGTGTGTGCCGCAGCCGGGCTCGGCCAGTGCTTGCTCTGACTGCCCCAGGCGATGGCAGCGCTCGGACCCAAGCACAGCCCTGGGACCAGGAGTGTTTGCAGAAGGGGGCCGGCTGTTTGCACGAAGGGTGAATTCAACCTTTCCTCTTCCTGTTCCTCTGGTCGGTCGTTCACTCCCACTGCCCACACAGCAAACTTCAGGCAGCTCTGTCCTTTGGGATTTACCGACACCTGGGTCAGTGCTGATGTTGTGCCAGGAGGGCTGTGCCGTGCACAATGCCCACCAGCTGGCTTGTGGCAGTGGCACTTGGTGCTCCTTGTGCCCCAAGTCCAGTCTGTCCAGCCTGGTTTGTCCTTGTGCTGCATGTGGAGATGTGTTAGTGGTGAAATCCTGGCCTGGGATTTGCAGCTCTGGCAGTGGCCGACTCATGCCTGCCTTGTGCAAATATGTTTTGGCCGAAGAGCTGGATATGGATGGAGAGGGGACTCTCCCCATCATCCAGGGTGACCTCCAGGAGCTGCCCAGGTCTCGTCCTGGAAAAAGCACTGTCTGGGCTGAACCCAGGGGCGGTGAACAGCCACTTGGATGAGGAGCTGGGGGATGGGAGAATGTTTTTGCTTCAGGAATGGTTGTGGATGCTCAGAGGCAGCGCTGCAGCCTCCGCGCTGGGGTTTGGCGTCACCAGGTGACAGACACCAGAGGGGAAATGTTGTAGAGGCAGGAAAACAGGGATGTAAGCAGCTTAACTACTGAGGCTGGGCTTCGTCCTGGCCCTGGGGATTGCTGCTGGAGCGTGGATTTGCACAGCAGTGTTTGCAGAGCCTGCCGACAGCCGCGGTCATGGGTCTCCGGTGGGTCTCCATCTGCCATCCCCCTGGGAGCACACAGAATATCAAGTGATGTCTGTCTCAGTTCCTAGAAGCCATGCTGTGGGCAGGAATGCCTGCTTGGGTATTGCATCCCATTCCCTCCCTGAACACCATGTCACCTTCCCCATTCCTGACGAGTGACAGCTGCTCCGACTCATCCATCAGCGATGTTCTCTTGGCTCCAAGGTGTGCAAAACTGAGAGCAGAGAGGAGCTGGAACGGCCCAGATTCCCTATTTTGAGGTTGCAACCACAGTATTTGTGGTGACTTTCTCCTTGAACTGTGCCAGAAACGGGTCCCTGCCTCTGGGGAGCTCTGAGTGGATCAGGAGACAGCACACAAGCAACGATGGCCTTACTGTCCCCCTTCTCTGGGTCTGGATGAGAGCTGTCACCCCGTTGTGCTCCCCTGGGTGTGGGAAGCAGCAGGCGCTG
Source organism: Serinus canaria (assembly GCF_022539315.1). Classification (NCBI taxonomy): domain Eukaryota; kingdom Metazoa; phylum Chordata; class Aves; order Passeriformes; family Fringillidae; genus Serinus; species Serinus canaria. The sequence goes on from NC_066328.1 coordinate 13,624,413, forward strand.
CTGTTAGAGAGGTTCCTTTGGTGAATATTGGGGCTGACCCATAAAGGTGATGGAACAAGTTTCACCTTGGATCCACCCACAGCCTGGGTCAGGTTGGGTACATGATTCTTTTGTGGGGCTGCTGGAAGCCCTGGCATCACTTCCCTGGTGCGCAGGGCTCCCTGCTCCCAGTGCTGGAGGCAGAGCCTAAAGCTCAGATGCAACAATCCATTTTTCTTCCCCTTCCCGCTCAGTTGCCAAGCCTGAACAAAACAAGCCCTGCCTCCACCCGAGACAGGCTGATTACGTCTGCCGGCAGCCTAAACAGATTATCCCTCCCGCCACGCGCTCCGAGCCAGGAGTCTCTCCCGGCAATGCATTCGGACTTCCCTCCGAACATGTGGGGTGGGTGGGCACTGCCTGTGGGGGCATCCCAGCCCACCCAGGTGTCCAGCACCCCAGCGGGGATGTGGCCATGGGGTTTAGTCTGAACCCTAAGAGGGGATGTGGGTCTTGGTACAACTCTCCTGTTCCACCTTGTGCAGTGAACTCCTGCAGCACTGTGGGGCTGGCACCATGAGGCTCTGCTGGGTCCTGCATGCCTGGCTGCTTTGTGTGGGGAGGGAAGAGCTGAAGGTACCACCAAAAACACAGGAGGTGTGAAAGCCTGTTCAACAGGCAGCTGGTTGGTGTCACAGCCTACCTCCAGCCCTGTGACTTGGTGCTCCATGGGCTGCCACGCTCCTGTGACCCATCCTGCCCTCTGGAAGCGGGTGCCCTGTGGCCCTGGGGGTGTGCAGGGGTTCCTGTATCAGCCTGGGCTTTGGGAAGTGATGAGTGGCTCTGCACATCCTTCAAGCCCAGTTCCCCATCTGCTGGGAATTGTGTTCCCAGTGCCGGTGGAGCTGGTTGGGGTGGTTTGTCCATGCCTGGGCAGCATCAGCACAGCAGCCTGACAGCTTTGTGTAAACCCAGCTGGGGCCGCTTCCTTCTCCGCTTCCTCCCACCCGCTGTGCTGCCAGCGCTGAGCTGGAGGCAGCATCCTCCCCCTGGATGCACTGTAGGTCCATGGGCTGAGGGGATGGAAGCAATGGCTGGAACAGCGACATGAGTGCCAGGTGAGATGCTGGTGTGCCTCACAGCCCAGCTCCGCTGTCGGATCAAAGGTGGGATCCGATACCTGGACACTCCCAGAGGTGTGACAGGAAGCGGAGTGGTGACGTGAGGGTGTTTCTGCCTGAGTCAGCCTCCAGCAGTCCCAGGGATGGAACTGGGCACCGTGGGGCTGCAAACCGGCCGCACCTCTCACATGATGGTGGGGTGAGTGTCACCCCACCCCAGCTCCATCAGCAGCTGTCTCCACTCTGCTTTCCCACAGCATTTTGTGGCTCACCCTCTGGCCAGGTACCTTCTGGATAAAAGCTCTGCCTGAGCACCCTGTGTGGCTGCTACCTGTGGAGAAACTACTTGGAGCTGCCCTTTGGATATCACCTGAGCTGCCAGGAGGCAAGCAGGACCCTGTGTGGTCAAAGGCATCCTGGGAACCCTGGGGTTGTTTCTAACACCATCCCTAAATGTGAAGTTGGACAAATCTCCTTGGAAGAGGGAATTTTTACTCGGAGGTCTTGTTCAGTGCTGGTTGTTGCATTTTCTTCCTCTTGAGGAGCTTTCCAGAGGAAGCCAAGCCAGTGGAAAGGACGTGTGATTCCAGCTCTATCCTGGTGCTCCAGCACCCTCCGGGACCTGCCTCCCACATCAGGTTTATTTTAAACCTTGCTTCAGCAGGGCCATTCCAATGCAGGTGTGATGAGTTTATTTCAGACACTTTGTGTGCTAATTCATATCCCTTTCATTTAGGCTTGTATCTCTCTGTGCATTTGCTTGGTTTTAGCAGGAGCTTGTTTTGGTTTGGCTTTAAAAAGCGCTGCTTCGTGTTCATTTGTTGATGGGTGGAACCAAGCTGCCCACGCTGCCTGGCTCTAATTCATACCTTTCAGCTATTTTGGTTTCAATATCTGGAATTGGATGCTTCTGCCAAAATAAGTGTAGCCCACTGGTGGTTTTTTATGACGCTGGTACAGAAATGACCGTGCTCTGTGTTAAGGGTGTGTATTTCAGGTGCTCGGTGATTATTTACAGACAGTTTGAGCTAAAATTGGAATGGCTGAAGGCAAAATAATGTCTGCTGGGGGGTGTGAGCCAGGCTAAGGTAGGGCAGGACTTCATGCCTGTAATACTGGGTTAAGGCTGCTTGCTGCTGGCCCTGGTGATGATGTCCCCTTTTGGTTTCACAGTTGCTTTGTCCCTGGTGTGTCACTGGGACCTGCCGGCTGCTTGTCACACAGGCTGGATGCTCTGGGGTGTTGGGAGTGGCTGGGGTGGCTGCAGTGCTGTGGCTTTTGTCAGGGAGAGTTTTTGCTCATGGGGCTTTGCTGGGTTGAGTCCTTGGTCTTGGCTGGGAGCTGTGCTGGGGCATAGAGGGGAAAACTGGGGGGATGGAGGAGATCTGAGACCTGCCTGCAGCTCAGCTGTCCGGAGCATCACCAGGGTGCTGCCCTCGTGTAGTGGTGCCAAGTACTGGGGACATTACGTGCTGTTGTCACTGTCATCCTCTTGTTCCTGCATGGCCACTCCTAAGATTTTCCCAAGCCCCAGCTGCTTACCAGTGCTTATCCCAGCGCTTAACCCAGGTTCTCTCACAGGAGTTCAGGGACCCCATTTCTTGTCACAGTGACCCATTGAAGGGTCTCTGATGGGTCATCAGTAGTGATTTGCAATTTTGCTTCTTCCCTGTAAAGCACAAGAGACATTTGGGATGTCTGGCTCTTCCAAGGCCACACAGTTGGCCATAGCCACATCCCAGCATGGCGAGGAATGTTGAGATCCCCCACTCCGGAGCCCTCCCATGGCGTGGGCACGGATGCGTCACGGGCGGCTTTGGGTGGGGGCGCGGGGCGGGGTGTGCCGGGGGAGTGGCAGAGCCTGGCTCACCTGTGGGGCGCTGGCAGCGCGGGCGGCACCGAGTCGGGCACGGAGCTGGGCACGGAGCGGTGCCGAGCAGCTGGAGGTGGCATGGGGGCCGCGGGTGAGCAGGGCACCGGCATCCAGGTGAGCTGGGCAGGGTGACAGGGGGCTCCGGGCCCTTTGCCAAAGCCAGGGAGGGTGGTGGTGCACACAGGTCCCTTTCTGTGCCCACAGTGGGGTCGTGGGAACAGGTGTAGGGGTGCCCTGGGCCCCCATAACTCCCCCAAATTGGATCCCAATCCCAGCGCTTTGTTTTAATTGGTTTAAATCTCATTTAAAGGGGAAAGGAAGGAAGGTCTTCTCAAATCATGTTTTCCCAGCTGCTGGGAGAGCAACACCTCGAGCTGGTATGTCATATTGTGGAGGGGATAAGAGATTTTGTTATTTCTTTTCACTTTATAAACAGTAAAAGGTCTCCTCCGGCGTGTTTCCAGTTTGCTTACTCAGTGCTTCATGCATTTGACAGTTTCTGGTGCATAGGCAGTTTCTTCTATTGTTTGCAGGGATTTTTCCAGAGGGGAAACTTTTTTTTTAACATCACAAAACCACAGAAACTGGCAGGAGGAATCTAGGGGAGGTACTGAATTGGAAACAGTTTTTAAACTTTAAGGAACAGAAAAGAATGAAAGCAACAAGATTAACTGAATCAGTTAGAGAAGAGCTGGGAGTGTGTGTCCTTGTGACTTTTTGGCTGGGCCAGGATGGACGTGCGTGGATGTTCCATGGTGGAAAGCAGTGTTCCCAGACCCAGGGTCTCTTGGAGCTGGATCTGCTCTGGGTTTCCTCCCTCCTGGTGTCTCTTGGTATCTGTGGAGCCGCCTTGCTGGTGTGGTAATGTCTTGCCACTCTTGCAGCAGGATTTGGCCCGAGCCCTTGCCAGGTGTTGGCTCATCGTTTACAGCTTGACAAGGCAGCGGGAGCGGTGCCCGCAGGAGTTTGCGTGGGAGGACATGCCCGGTGCCCATCCCACCGCCTGCCGTGGCATGGTTCAGCTTCACCCTGGCCACTTCTGCAACCAAGCCATCAGTGGAAAGAGCCTGGATATTTTTTTTTTTCCACTGACATACGGCAGTGCTGCAAGGTTCTTTCCGAGTATTCTTTCCCTTTCTCTTCCCGGCTGGCTGAATGAGCTGTTTTCCCTCCTCCTGGCTCTGACCTTCCTGTGTGCTCACCGCTGGCCGCTGCTGGCGGGGGGGAGCGGGCTGGCAGGGGCTGCCCCTGCAGGGAAGCAGGAGTTGGATGTGCACAGCACGGGAAGCGGCTGGGAGCTGGAGAACTGCCAGCGCTGGGTAGTTTTTCCTCTCTTAATTAACGAACGGAAAACATCGAGCTCTCCTTTGGAGAGTGTTTTTGCTTTGGAGTAGAGGCACGCTGCCGATGGCGACGGGAAGAGCCGTGCTGGGGATGGGCTCTGCCGCTCGGCAGCACCCGGGAGCTTGGTGCTCCGGGCACGGTGCCATGCAGGAGCAGCTGTGTTTGGAGTTTGTGGCTGGGGTTTTGCTTCCTCCCGAGTCCTTGTCTCAGTCCCGTTGGCACACAGTGTGTGTCACACCACGGGTTGCCATCAGACACCACATTCCCTGCACTGGGAAGGCTGAGTTTGCCTGCGTGCAGGAGGCTGAGCTCACACAGCTGCCTTCGTGCTGGGGCTGCTGCAGTTTCCCGTGGTCCCTGACCATCGATTCCCTGTGGTGCTGATCCATGTTGAGCCGTTTTCCGCTGTGAGTGAGGGTTTCTCTGCTGTTTCTTTGCAGGCCAAACCCATTTATGGTGGCTGGCTTCTGCTGGCCCCGGAAGGAACGGACTTTGACAACCCAGTCCATCGCTCCAGGGTAAGTGAAGCTGAGACATCCCCTCCCCGTGACGTTGGTGGGGGTGGCAGGAGGAGCAGCAGCAAGGGCTGTCCCTGCCCATGGGGGTGGCTGTGACCCTGGGAGTGCTGAAGGCACCTCCATGCTCCCATTCTCTCGTGCAAACCAGGAAGCTGGGAGATGCTTCTGGCAGCAAGGCTGGAATGCCTTCTGTGGGATGCAAGGTCTCCTGTGCTGGGCAGCAGCCTGGGGCGCTGCAGGTGCGGGTCAAGCTCATTCTGTGCAATTTTATTGCTTGTTGCTTTTGCTTTTTGATGTTTTGATGCTGCTCTGGTTTGCCTGACACATGCCATGCTGCCAGGAAGCTGCTCAGGCCAGTGGGGTGTGGGCTGTGTGACTCTGAGTTGTGCTGTGACCATCAGAAAAGCCCCTAGTTTTCCTTTGGGGCTTGGGAAATAACTACTTGTTGGGAAACAACTACTTTATTTTCTGCAGCTCATCATGAGCATGCCCAGAGCTCTAGAGGGAGGCTGCATCCCATCCCCTAGTGTGGATATGGCGATGTCAGGCAGGTCCTGCAGCAAGGAAGGGGCTGAATGGTGGTTCCCATTTCCTATAACCCTCCAGAGCTCTGAAGCCAAGTGCTGGCAGCAGGGACCTGCAGACAGAGCAGGACACACTCAGCTTCTTCCCAAAGGGGTTTTCTCATGCCTGGCAGAAACAGCAGCATCCTGTGGGGTTGGAGCATCCCCTTCTTTCCTGTCCCAGGGGGTGTGAGGCTCAGGAGGATGTGGCCAGGCTGAGGTCCTTTCACCCCTGGCTTGTGACAAGGACTTCCAGCCTGTCCCCAAGCTTGTCTTGCAGGGAGCTTGCTGCTGAGGCTGCCAGGATGGGGCTGTCTTGTGCGTGGGAGGGATGGCAATGGTCCGTGAACCCTCTGTCATGCAGCCAAAATGTTCTGGGAGCTGTTTGTAATAAAAAAAATTGCTCCCAAATGAAGAAGAATTGGGTTCTGAGTTCAGCCTGGGGTATATGGGTCATTATTTGGAGTCACAGCTTGTCATAGGCTTGCTGGCCTGACATAAGGAGGACATGGGACTCAGGTCTCCCCAGAACCCAGGCTACCTGCTAAGTTGGGGCTTGTGGAGGTCCCCATGGTCCTCCGTAGTTCTGCTTGTCCCTGAGCACCCTGGACTTTGCCCGAAGTGCTGAGAAAAGTGAGATAAGAATTGCTGCACTGGGGCTATGAATCCCGAACTTTTTTATTTCAGCCTGCTCAACCAGTTTTTGCTCTTGGCTGAAAACAACCTGGCACGCATGAAAAAAAAAAAGGCAGTTTTCCAGCCAGATCAGTTCTCCAATCTGATTTGCTGTGCAGCTGCAGAGGCAGCAGTGCCAGCATGGTGCCAGGATTGCCTGGGCAGAGCCATGCCAGGAGTGCAGCCACAATCCAAACTGAGCTCATGTGCTGCTGGGGGACATCTGACATGACACCCCGTCACCCTCCAGCACTGAATGCTGGAGTAGATGGTGCAGGATGAGGCTGAGGGCTCAGAGCATTTAGTATGGGGATCCTTCTGGTGTCCCCAGTATTTGTGGCATGAACCTGAGTCATGAGAGGTTTAGTTTGGATATTAGGAAAAGGTTCTTCCCCCAGAGGGTGGTCAGGCTCTGAACAGGCTCCCCAGGGAATGGTCAAAGTCCCGAGGCTGCCAGAGCTCAAGGCAGTCAGCATTGGGCAATGTGGGCTCATGCACACAGATCTTTGGCAGAGCCCTGCCAGCTGATGTGCAGCTCCAGTGCTCCCAGCAAGGCCCAGGGGCTGGTGGGCACTGCCATGACCCACCTTGATGTCTTCTCTTGCAGAAATGGCAGCGTCGGTTCTTCATCCTCTACGAGCACGGGCTGCTGCGCTATGCCCTCGACGAGATGGTGAGTACTGCCTGGCTTTGTCCAGGCTCTGGGGATCAGCTGGGTTATCTGCTGCCCTTGGAGTGCTCTGCCAAGCTGGAGGAGAGTTGTGCTCGCTGGGTTTGACTCTGTGCCAGGCTGGGTTTGTGTGGGAGCTCAGTGGACACTCTGCAGAGGATGGGTGGGTGTTTTGGAGGCGTGCGAGTCCCTCCTGGCATGGGATTCAGAAGTTGCTGACAGATCCCACACTGACAGGAAGTGCTGGAGGGGGTCCCCAAGGTCGCTCCTCCTCCTTTTTGCCCAGTTTCCCGGTGCCAGCTGGGTTTTGGTTGTGGTGAATCACCTTGGCAGTGTCCGAGAAGGAGGCCCTGCCCAGCGATGCCCGTGGAAAGTAGGTCAGCTGGAACGCCTTCCCACTGCCTGCCCTCCCTGGAGCTGCAGCTTGTCACCAGCACTGTTCCCATCAATAAAAGGGGATCAGAGGAAGGCAAACCCATTCACTGTGAGCTGCAGAGTGGGGCTGAAGAGCCCAGTAGGTCAGTCCCAGGAGCACCCAGGACTGCTGATCCATCTTGCTGGCTACTGGAAGCCCACGGGAGGGTGCCCAAGGCTGAGCAGGCTGGCACAGTGGACACCCGTGGGCTGGGATCTGCCTGGGCAGGAGGCTCAGGAAGCCAGCTGGAGAGAGCACACCTGAGGGACAGGGACACATGGGGACCTGTGTCTGTGGCAGGGAGGCTCCCTGCGAGGTCAGTGTGCCTTGGTCCTCCTCCAGTACCTCCTGTGGAGGGCACCGTGGAATGAGGAGGCTCAGCAAGTGTGGCTCAGATTTCATGCTGGGTTTGTTTGTATTTTTACTTGGGGTTGGTCCAAGTGCCCTAAATAATTTAAATGTCTTTGGTAGGAGCAGTGGAGGCTTTAATACATTTTCAGTGTCAGCAACCTGGCTCTGCACTGGGCTGCTGTTTCCTGTCCTACATTGACAGGAGGGTGCTTTGTGTCTGGGTGGAGTAGGGAGATTCCCCAGTCTGAGGGTAGAGGTGCAGAAATGCTGGCAAACACAATCTGGAATATTCTTTTGCTGTTTTGCATCTTAAGGAGGTTGACCCGTCCCAGGTTCTGCCACATCTGGGCAGAAGCAGACAGGCAGTGCCCCAGCCCTGTGCCACAGGGGCCAGAGAGCACCCAGAGGACAGCAAGAGAATCCTGCAGTTCCCCAGGCACCTGCTGGGCTTTTTTCCCTTGAGAAGGGAGAGAGTGGAAAAATACAAACAAAAAGGGAAGGTACACATGTGCAGCATGGATGGTGTCCTGGGCTGTGTGACTGCACTGTGCTGGCTCCTGGACTCGCTGCCCCCTGGCCACTTGTGGTGTGATGGATCCCAGGAGGGTCTGATGCAACAGGAGACCTCCCAGGCAGTGGCAGGCTGGGATTGAATGGCTCTGCTTGAACCTTTCAGACATTAATTTTGTGGGTTTGGCAATTTCTGCTCTTATTAAAAGTGGAATTGGAAGAAGGAGTGAGCCTGAGAGGGGAGTCCTGGGCTGGTGCTGGTGGAGACATTCCTGTGCCTGGCCAGGGAGGTTCTGCTCCTGGCTCCCAGCAGGTTGGAGAGCAGTGGGCTGTGGAGGGCAGCTCAAAGCACAAGCCCAGGTTGAGGAGACCTTGGGGAGTCCCCAGGCACCAGCTGTCCTGCTTGTCCTGTTTTCTCCTGAGACCTGCCCAGGGATATCCCAGAGCTGATCCTGAGTCTGTGCTGCTTGGCCACCTTCTTTCTCTGTGTCAGTCATTCTGTCTGTCCTCGCTCTGCCATAGTTCCAGTCTGAAAACAAAATGAGTTCTGCATGATGGCTGTGATGGGGAGAATTTGCACAGGCTCTGGACCTTCATCCTCTCAGACTAGGCTGAGCTGCCAGATTCTCTCCCTGAGGTCTCCCTCTTTCAGGCTGGGTGCAGTTGGTGGCACCCAGATCCAGCCTGGCCACTGGGAATGCCCAGGAGATCCCACCCCCTTCCCCTCTGCCTGGACCATGCCAGCAGCTGTTCCCAGCTCTGCCGAGCCCTGACTAAGCTGAGCCTGCTCAGACGTGCAGAAATTCCTGCCTCCCAACTGTGGCTGGATGTGGAGGTTGTGTGATCACTTGGGGATCAAGTGGGAGCCTTCCCATCTTGAACATCCAGGATTGCACCCCAATGGTGGCTCGCTCCTTCTGTTTGATAAACCTTCGTGCTGGGACTGATGATGACAGGGCTGATGCTTCTCTGCAGCAGCTGGAGGATGACAAAGCCACTCTTACTGAGGGAAAGCAGGAAAGAACAGGCTTGGGGTTCAGCTGCTGTGTTGTGAGTGTCCAAGGACAAGTTTCAATTCTCCTGGTTGAACAGCTTGTGGTCTCCAGTGAAACCACTGCTGTGGGAGAGCAGTCTGGCACTGCGGTGCTGAGGCGGTCTGGGAGGTTTTGGTTGGGATTTGGGAGCTGCCACAAGAACAGTGCAGGGCTCAGGGGCCAGAGCCAGCGAGTGGCAAGTGCAGAGCTTTAGCCTGCCTTTGTTTTGATTGCTGTGATCTATAATTAGCGGCCGAGCTCTCTATAAATAGAGCCTCCCTGCGTGGGAATGGAAAGGCAGGAGGGCTTTGTGGGGATGGAGAGCGCTGCCATGTCCCTCCCTGGGCCTGCAGGTGGGCCCGTGGCCTCAAGCTCTGCTGGGGATGGATCCAGCCCCGTGGCTGGGGCAAGTCAGAGGAGTGGGTCTGGACCTCCAGGCCAGCTTCCTAATGAATCACTGCATGTCCAAGCCAGGCCTTGTCTCTGTGCCTCAGTCTACCCCGTGCTGCTTCTCTTGAGCTGGGATTTAAACTAGGTTGGCATTTTGCACCCTCCCTGGGGGTATTCTCATGTCACATCAGGCTTCCTTTTGGTAGCTGAGACTATTAATTTAGAGGCTTTTTGCTTTGTGCATATGCTGGTTTGAAAACAGGACAAAATTCAGGCTTCTCTGGGAGCATCTCAAACTCGCTGGTGCTGTGGATGAGAGGCAAGGTGAGAGCATCCTGTGGATGGGCTCTTTTAGTTTCCCTGCAGGGATTCAGGAGAAGCATCTCTGTGCATGACATACCCACTTTGCAACGAGCTGACCTCAGTCTGTGTCTGGCACTTCCCAGCTTGATGAAATGTGTGAGCCCTATCTCTACTCTTCCTGTTGCTTGCTGAAGTCAAATTGCTTTGTGAAATTGGGAAGGGATCTAGAAGGATGCTTGAATTAGTAGTCAGCCACCTCAGTACCAGAGTTTGCTGTGGTTAGATGGTTGTGTCCTCCATGGTGGTGTTGCAGACCCTTTCTGAGCTCACAGCAGGGTGGTCCTGCTCCTAAATCAGGAACTCAGATGGATCATAATGTCATTAACCTCAGTACAGTGGAGCAGACATCCCTGCTCCAGCCTGTGATGGCAGCGAGGGAGGTCAGGAGGGAGCTGATGGGACTGGGGTGAGATGGAGAGCGAGGCCAGCCTGGCATCTGGGAATGGTTAGGGAGCAGTGGGACCCCTGGGCTGGGTGTATAAATAGGAGAAGAGAGGCCAGCTCAGAGGTGGGAGGTCTGGCACGACACAGCAGGGCTGTGGGGTCACATCTGGAGACCTGCTTGGCCCCAGGCCCCATTCCTGGCCACAGAAACCTAAGGAACTGATAAATGGGTAAAAAAGGAGAATGGTGCAAGCACTGGTGGCAGCTGGAGGGAGATCAGAGGAAGGGATGCATGCTTACTGATGCTGTGATCCATAGACCTGTGTGATTATTGTTTCCTAATTCACCCCCCTCCAAACACCTCTTTATTTGGAGGAAAGGGGCATTTTAAAATGTCACTGTCAGCAGAGCTGTGCTGTGTTGATTTTCATTGCAGTTACCTCCTTTGTCATCTGTATTGTTTTAAGAAGCTGAGAGCCTGTGTGTGTGTTTCCCCCCTCCTTTTTAGATCAAAGCAGTTTACTTCAGTTTTGGCACAGAATTGAAATTCATTGGCAGGGATTAAAAACGAGCTTAAACATCCTGGCCTCTCTGTCCTTACTTTTTCCACACATTTTGCCATTTAAGTGTTTCCAAGCTCTCCTTGTCCCCTCTTCTGTGGGAGCACCAGGCTTTACAAATCCCATTCCCCTCATCCACGGTGGTTTCCCCCCATGGACACAATTTTGCCAGTGCCTCTGTTTGCCAGATCAAGACTTTCAGTTTCTGTTTAGCATAAAAAGCTTTTGGCTTGAATCAAAGCATGTTTGAAATTTAAAGTAAGCAGAGACAGAAAGGCTGGGTGGGAGTGACTGTGTGAGGCTCAGACAGTGACAGGGACGCCCCCATCCCAGTTTTTTTTCCAAGACTGGATGTAGTCAAGTCTGATCTGTGAGGTTTTATGTGGGATATTTGGTGTGTATCTCATAGATGATGCAGTAGAAATAAGGAAATGATGGGAAAATTGGGAAGCAGAGATCCTTTCTCCTTCAGGGGAGTTGGGCAGGAAAGGGACACCAGGGAGAGGGGACACAGTACATGCTTGTGACTGCTCTAGGGGAGCTGCAGAGACAGCACAAGTGCTGGTGACTCTGAGCTCAGAGCTCAGAGATCTTTGAGGAATTTGTGTTTAATTTTCAATACTGATTTGGGGGGAAAAAAGTCCATGAACCTACAGGGAGCCCTGGGAACTCATTCCCCAGGGCATTGCTGAAGTCAGGACCAAGCAGCCTTGAAGAGGGTGAGAGGAGGATGCACAAATCTTCATTTGTGTTTTTATATTAATTTCTGTCTTGATGCTGATGTGAGTGTCATTACTGGGGTTGGGTGTGAGGATCCCATAACAGTGACTCTGGAGTGTTCACATCTTCCCCTTTCTCTCTGCTCCAAGTGTCTGGCCCCAGTTGGTGTGGGAGGTGGTTCCTGCTGTCAGGACACCCCAGGCTCCTCCAGGAATGGTTCCCTACATTTGCTGAACCCTCTTCTGGTTTATGTCTTTTAGTTTGGGAAGGTAAAACTGCTGAGCTGCAGAAGGAGAATTTGGGAGGGGGCTGAGGGAACAGGAAGCTCCCCTCCAGGGATACCTCCATCATGAGTCCTGGCAGCTGACAATGGCCAGGGACCATCATCGGGCCCCAAAAGTGCCTGGGTTTATTGTGAGCTTTGGAGAACACTGTTGTCCACATCCAAGCCCCCCAAGAAGGACATTTTGTGGCTGCAGGACCCTCTTGGGGGGAGGCCTTGGTGTGAAACAATCCGTGGTGGGAGGTTTGGGAGTTAACAGGCAGAAAGAGGATGAAAATGGAGTTGAAAGCTGGCTGCAGCCAGCGACCTCCTAACACAAGCTGCTTTGATGACCTGGCCCAGGTGCTTCCTTCCTGGAAACAACACAGCCCCTATTGTCTTCTGCAGGGCGAGCCACAAAGCTGGAATTGCTCTTAGGCTGAGCAGCAAGGACAGGTTCAAGTGGCTCCATCCTTCTGCTTTTCCCCCACTCCTCATCCCTCGGGACCTAGCAAAGACTTTTCTGTAGAAGATGTGTGCCAGAGCAGCGAGGGAAGTGAGCTGGAGTTTAGATTGCATTTATCTTGTTCTTGGGGGTCAGAGTGAAACAGGCACTTGCAGCAGCTGGAGTTCCTTTATGACTCCTGGACCTGTGGCTTCCAGTCTTGCTGCGGGCTCTTGGTGAAGGAAAAATTGTATCTGCTGGAAAAGGTTAATGTGGAAATCAAGCTCTGATGGCATTTAGGAGGGAAGATGTCAGGGCTGGCAGCAAAATGACACAGCTAAGGCTGAGCAGTTACCCTTGCATGGGCCCCGAGGTCTCCCTGGGCAGCAGAGGAAGGGGCAGAGGTAGGTGCCTGATCCCAGCTCTTTCCAAGCCAGGGCAGTGCTGGGATCCCAAGCATCCCCCAGTCCCTGAGTGGCCGTGCCGGTGCACACGTGAATGACCAAACCACCCAAAGAACCAACAAAACCAGAATTTTTTCACCCTGCTGTTGCTTGGTGCTAGGGAGAGGAAGTGAAACGAGGTGCCTGCAGAGCAACCCTGAGCCCACCAGCTGCAGCCATGTGGTGGGGATGGGGTTGGGTTTAATTCTTTCCACTGTATCAGGTTGGTGAAGACCACCTATGGGCTCTGGGGTACAGGTAATAGCATCCTGGTGCTGGGTAATAGCATCCCTTTCCCTGCTCCTAGGAGCAGCAGCATCCCAGCAGCTGGCACATCCCTCTTCCTGCTGAGAATCATGAGGTATCCTGGCATTGACTGGTGGGATTCAGTGCTGCAAACCTCTCAGTGACAGCTCAGAGAGGAGGACGAGGACATGAATGGAACAAGGCAACAAAGCTGCTCCAAAAATCAAAGCGTGTTCCCCCTTTTTTTTCCCCGGCAGAGATCCTGCATTCATTGATTGTTGACATGACATATGTGGGTTGGAGAAAGGCAGCGGCAGCTTCTGGCAGGGGAGGAAGGGGCTGGGGGGGCCGGAGGGGTTCTGCAAGCTGAGATGCTGATTACCAGGGGCAGCAAATAGCTTGCAGCTGCCTCCGCTCAACACGCTCTTTGTGGCGCTTGCAGCCACTCTCTGGACGCAGCTATTTTTAATTTCCCCAAGCGCGCACAAAGCAAAGGGGGTGGGCGATGCCGCTGGCGTCCCCCCTTCCTGCCCCCGCTCCCACCCCTTTCCCAGCCAGCCCTGCGCTTCCCAGCTTCCTCCCACCCTCCGGGGAATGAGGGGAGCTGCACTCCCTCTTTTTTGGTTTTCTTTTTTTTTTTTTTTTTTTTTTTTTTTTAATTTATTTTTATTTTATTTTTTGGGTCCTCGTTGGGAGCCAGCCTTGGCTTCCCCCCACCCTGCGCCAGTGTGTGCGGGGAGCTGGGAAAATGCAGAAATAAATAAATACACAATTAGGCAGGCGTCCAGCCATGGAGGGGGGTGTGCTGCAAAAAGAGACTCCGGCCAAATTTTGGAATGCCTGAGAAAGCGGCTGGAGCCGTGGGCAAGTGCGGGGTTGTGGGCTTCCCACCGGAGCAGGGGCGGCTGTGACCTCCGAGGAGGAGGAGGAGGAGGGAGAGTGGCAGCTCCCAGCCTTGCTCCTGGGGGGCTTCCCTCCACTGGCATCTCAGTGAGTCCAGGACAAGGCATGTTTGTGCTGGAGCGTGGTGAGAACAGGGGCCTCAGCGTGCTCTTGCCTCGGCTCAGGAGTGATATTTCCACCAAAAGCTGAGTTGTGCCCTCTGTTCAAGCAGCAACACGGTTCGGGGTTAATAAATTACTTATTTGCAATCTTTGTTTCTCTGTTAGGTAAGCATTGGTGAATATGATATTTCTGCTTTATCCCAGGCATGAATTATTCATCAGGTTTGGAGGCTGTAAGAGGGACGTCAGGTTAAAACTTGCGTGGAGACAAGCTGAGGTCTTCAGTGAGGTTTTGTAAACAGCTTTTCTCAGGGTTACCAAGTGCAGGGTTTTTGCAGGAGTCTTCCCCCTTTTGTCTGTGCTGTTTGAAGGCATTTCTGGTGAAAAATGGCAATTTCCAGGCAGATTTGATTATCGGTCATGCTCGTTTACTTAGCATGGGCTGCAAGATACAAAAGTAGAAAAAAAAAATTCAAAATACTGTTTTTCCTTTATGGAGGACCAGGTAACAGCATGTGAATATGCTCTTGGTAATACGTATTTTGTAAGATCTTTTTATTTTGCTCTGTTTCTTCAAAGCTACAGAGGAGGTTTTTCCCTGCAGTCACTGAAGTCTGACTGCAAGCAGGCAATGAGATAAAACAGCCAGACAGCTTTGCTGAAAGTTGAAATTACCATAGGTGAATCACGTGTGCAGCAACTTCACTTACCCTTCACCTCCTTCCTGCAGGATCCCATCCAGGAGCTGGTTTGTGGGAGTGTGTTAACAGCCTTGTGCTCTGCTCCTGCAGGCAGCACAGCTCCTCTTGTGCTGCTGCAGGAGAGAGGTGCTGCATGTAGAGTTTGGGGTGCTCCAGGAGCTGGGGAAAGCAGGGAAGGTCCCACCTTCCATGGAGTTTGTTTCCCCCCTGTGTTTTCCTGGCATGCACCCCACTGCCATGGGGCTGCAGGGAGGAAATTCTTCCCTGTGAGGGTGGGCAGGCCCTGGCACAGGTTGCCCAGAGAAGCTGTGGCTACTCCATTCCTGGAAGTGTTCAAGGCTGGGTTGGATGGGGCTTGGAGCAGCCTGGGATAGTGGAAGGTGTCCCTGCCCATGGCAGGGGGCTGGAACTGGATGAACTTTAAGGTCTCTTCCAGCTCAAACCATTCTGTGGCATGATCATGGGGGTCTTGGCTCTTGCACACCCCAGGCCTTGGGTGCTGTGGCTCCAGGAGCCATAGCTGTGGCTCTCCATGATTTTATGGCCAAACAGAGCCCTGGGAACCTGCAGTAAGGCCATGGGCTGCTGTCCCACTGTGACCCATGGCTGTCCCCACTCTCTTCCCAGTTCCCTTTGATGTGGGTGACTGGTCCTTGGGCAGAGGAGACAGAGGGAACAGAGGCGCACAGCGTGGTTTTAGACATGTCCCAGCAGCATCCTGACCTCATGCAGGATTTCCACCTGTTGTGATGGTGTGACTGGAGAGAAAGGTGGGGTTTTGGAGCACACCCAGCCTTGGCCCTTTCCTCCACATTTCATCAGCCCTGCTGCGATCACATCGATAAAGTCACAGGGATCACCAGGGCACTGGGGAGCTACTGGGATATAATTAGGGTTTTGGTTCACTTTCCTGGCTGCTTTCCCATTAGGGGAGGGACAGCAGGGATTATGGATGGAGCAGATGTGTGGAGGGAGGGGATGTTTGGCTTGCATGGTGGTTAATGCCATGTACAGGCCAGTTCTGGGGGGAGTGAAGTCTGTCATCCCAGGCATGGGCCATGGAGAAACCTTTTGTGTTCATCCCCCTCACGTGCACGAGCCCCAGATTGCTCCCCTCTGCTGGGATTGCACAGCTGCTCCCAAAGGAGGGGTTGGGAGCAGCGCAGGGCTGTGAACTCCCTCCTTTCCCTGTGCTCCTCTACAGGAGCCAGATGTGAGCAGCAGGTTTAGGGAGAAAATGCTGCTACCCTGGGACAGCAGCCTTACATGTTAGTCACAAAATTTTTCTGGGCATTTAAAGCACTTCTTACCCCAGGTGCCACTTGCCTGTGAACCTGGTGGTGCCTGCCTTGCCAGGACAGCTCTTTGCTATCAGTGTTAGTACCTCCACTAAATCATGCCTGGGGCAGCAAAGCCCAGCTCAAGCTGCTGCTGGGTGGTCTCCTTCCCCCACAACAGTTGTGTGTGTGCCTGTTGGGAACTTTTCTCCTCGGAACTGCCCAGAAGGCTGACATTTTGTGCCATTTGGTGGGATGGCCAATGGTCAAAGTTTGGGAAACTCTCTCCAGCCGTCACCTCGGCTTTTGGGAAGGTCTGCAGGGTCCAAGCTGGTCTGGAAGTTACTGAAAGCAGTGCAGAGTGGGTGTGGGGTTTTCTGTAGGGTGTGGGGTGCAGGATGTGGCTGCTGCTTGGTTGGCCAAGCCAAGCCAACCTCTTTGGCTTGGGCTGGCCCTCACACCTCCAGCTGCAGACCCCACGGGCCCTGGGAGCCCAGCCTCCTGGTATTCCCAGCCCAGCAGGAAGCTCTGCAAAGCTCATAAGAGCGGTGCTGGGGAATAATGAGATTTCCAGACTAATTTGGCCGGATTCAAGAACTTCCACTGAAGCATCTGCGCCCGTGGGAGTTGCCCAAGCCTCCGGTGGATCTGGTGCTGCTGATCCCCAGGGCTGTTGTCTCCTCCTCTGCAGTTGCTGAGTGCCAGTACTAGACCCTGTATTGAGAGTCCTGGGGAGTGAAGGTGGGATACCCCACCACGGTGGCTGCAGGGCCTGAAATTATCCAGAGCTCCAGACAATGGCAGGTGGAGGTGGCTTTTCATGGCTGTGGTGCTGCTGATGGCTTGGTCTGTCCCTCTGTCTTTGCACTGATTCTTCTTCTGGGTTGCATTTGCAGGAGAGGTTGTGGGATGGCTGGGGAGGAGGAGATCTGTCCCTCCTTTCCCTCTAGGCTGGAAGGGAGATGGGTTTACTTAGTGGGAGGTACAGGGATTTGATTGATCTAATTTTCTGCTTTCCTTGGATGACAATTACCTTGGTCATGTTCCCTCTCCCCCATGAAGCAGAAATCCAGTTCCATCTGGAAATGGGGCTGGCCAACATGGGTAGAGGTCATCCTGCCTCAATCTGAGCTTTCCTCCTCCTGAGCCGTGTCCAAAACTGGCATCACTGTGTGTATGGCCATCTTGGTGTGTGGGTGACCGTAGGGAGCTGTGGTTGCTGGTGTTTGGTGAAGCCCCTTGCTGCTGTGGAGGCTGTGAGCACAGAGGTGGTGCTGAGCTCCTACACATGTGTGCCTGGCACACGGTGCAGGGACCACCTGGGACTCGTCTCCTACACTGAGGGGGTGGAGGATAAAGTTGACAAGGCCAATTTGGAACAGTGCAACTTAAGATTCAAGCATCAAGATGCAAATTAAGCCCATTTTTCCTTCCCACCTCCAAACGACTGCAGTTCCTTCTCCAGGAAACTCCTGTCATGATCTCTGCACCAAGCTCTGGTCTGTCCCTGGTCTTGCCGGGTTTTTGCCATCGGGCTGATTACCATGACAACTTGCTGGAAGGTTGCAGAAAATTGCTTCTCCTTGGCTGTTGTGCCTGTGCATCTGGGAACAGGGAAGATGCCACGCTGGCAGCTGTGAGCAGATGGGGTCGGATCTGTTATCATGTATTCCTCCCACCCCCCTCCTCAGAGGGGAGGAGGACATTTTGCATTTTAAATGCATCTAAATCCTATAGAGCAAAAGGAAGGAGTAACTTTTGGGTTTGCAGGGCTGCAAGGTGGTGCCTTTGGCACTGCAGGACTGGCAAATGCCTGTGCATTTCTGGGCTTCTGCTTTGGTCCCCGGAGAGTTGGGATAGGGCTTGAGCAGATGCTCCAAGCTCTTTGTACAATATTTGGCTTTTACTTTGGTCCACAAACAGCCAGGATGGCAGCTCAGAGCAGCCTTTGGATACCCCACCCTGGCAGGACCTTGCTATCCTTCCCATCATGGTGCCAATGTTTTCTGCATCTCTCTCCATCATCCTCTCCAGCAGCATTGGAAGTGGAATGTGCATATCCGTGGTTGCAAGCTTCCCTGAAAGGCTCCTGGATTTGTCCATGCTGCTGAGGACCTAGAGGGTCAGACACCAGTGCTGAGGGAGGCTGAACCCATTTGGTGACCACCAGTGGGTTAGCTGACCCTCTCTGCCCAGCACGGGTGGTTGTGCCAAGACTGGATACGGCTGTTCCCACCATGCACAGACCCCTGAGAGGCTGTTCAGCAGGAAAGAGGTTAACAGGAAGGAGGCAGGCTAGGCTCTGGCTGCCAACTCCGACCCTGCTTTGGAGTGGGGAGCAGCTGGGAGCTGCAAGAGCAGTGCGAAAATAGCCTTATAAGGCCAAGAGAAGCCGGCTCCAGCCTCCGCACAGCCCGGGCCAGGCTCGCTCCGCTCCAGCACCCGCTCGCCGGATGGGTGCCCGTGGGGACGGGGCTGCAAATGGGATGTGTGGCCCCAGACTTGCTGCTGGGGCACCCCTGGGATGGGTGCTGGCCATGCCTGGCTGAGGTGGCACTGGGTGGGAGAGGAGCCCGAGGGTGCACCCAGGCAGTTCTCAGGCAGTTCCCGGCCTCGCTCAGTGTTTAGACTCGCTGTCTGTGGACATAAACACCGACGCTGCTTAAAGGCGGCCCCTGGCTGAACTCTCCTGCCCAGCCCCTGCACTTCACCCCCTTCTCAAACTGCTCCCCAAGGAAGAAAATTCCATCCCACTGGAAAAAGGGGAGCTGATGTTGTTTTATGTCCTGGTGGAGGCTCAGGAGGGCTCTTCAGGGGCTGGCATGCAGGGACAGGTGTGTGTGGAACTTGCTAACCTGTCCCACCTCCTTGGGGTGGGTGACATGGGCTTATGGGGAATTCCTTCAGCAAAACAAATCTCAGGAGCTGGCTGTTGGCACCTGTGATGAGCAAACCAGGGTCAACAATGGGGAAATATGTGAGGCTGGGGGAAGTGGCATTTGTGGCATTTATCTATCTGGATGTTCTGCATTGCTGGCTGCACGCCAGAGCAAGTGTCCTGTCCCCTTCTTGTGCTGGCCCAGGTTTGTTGCCAGTACAGAGGCACATTGGCAGGTGCCAAGGCCACATCTGCAGAGCACTGCTTGTGCCTCTATCTGTGAAAGGGGACCATGGCTTCTGACAGGGTGATTCTAGGCAGTGGTGACATCTGCCTGGGGGCATCTCCCCCTGTTTCTTGCACAGGGCCACAAGGTGTGAGTGTTGAAGTGCAGGGGACATATGTTGCTTGATACCTCCCTGTGGATGTGGTACCTGAGGACGTGGTTTAATGGTGGGCATGGTGGTGGTGCTGGGTTGATGGTTGGACTGGATGATCTTAAAGGTCTTTTTCAACCTTTATGATTTTATGATTCCCCTGCCAGTGGTAAGAACCTGTTTTTCCATTGCCTGGTGCATGGCTGGAGGTTTCTCAGTGGCTTTCACCAAGCACTAGATGCTGATACAAGAAGTTTGCAGGTGAGAAAGGTGTGCTCAGGTGGCCCACAAAAGATACCTGCCTCATGCTTGGATGGCACAAGGAAAGCAGAGCTGCTGTGGGGATGTGGGAGCACAACCTTCTGCTGCCTTCAGTGGGTGACTCCTCCAGTCCATCCTTTTGCAGAGCCCACAGAGGTTGTTTACAACCTCTTTGTCTAGTTTAATAAACCCAGGATGCTCAGCCTGCCAGCTGATCTATAAGTGTAATAAATCTGCCCACCACAGTGCTCCAGCCCTGTTGTGGCCCTATCGAGAGCCTCGTGCCTGGTGGCAGGAAGCCCAAAAGGCTCATTAAAGCCCTGCTGCTGTGCCAGCCATGCTAGCCTGGCACCTGGGCAGCTCAGGGCAGGCTGAGCCAGCCCTATGTGTGTGCACAGAGCATCCCCAGCTGGGATTTGGGAGTTGCATCCCCAGCTGGGATTTAGAAGGTCATGCCTCGCTTTGCATGGCTGAAAAGGGGTGACTCTACATCTGAAAAGGGATCCTCTGCAACTCCCTGAAAGGTGGTAGCCAAGTGGGTCAGTGTCTTCTCACAGCTAACAAGTGATAGGACCAGTGGAAACAGCCTCAAGTTGCTCCAGAGAAGTTTTAGGTTGGATATTAGGAAAAATTTCTATAATGAAGGAGTGGTCAGGCATAGGAACAGGCTGCCCAGGGAAGTGGTAGAGTCACCATCCCTGGAAGTGTTCAGAAACCACATAGATGAGCTTAGGGGTGTGGTTTAGTGGAGGACCTGGCAGTGCCGTGGGTTAATGGTTGGAGGTATTTCTACAATTCTGTAACTTTTCAAGGAGTTGGTGCTGTCTTGATGGCCTCCAGGTGGGAATGGTAGATGTGGCTCTGGGTTAGGCTCCCAGTGCCATGCTGGTGCTGGGAGCTGCATGTCCAAGCTCTGTCTGGGCCCTTGCCAAGGTGTGGTTGTCTCCATGTTGCCCTGATGTGCCTGTGACAATGTGACAGTGAGGTCTTACTCCCTTCTGTTTGCATCCTGCCTGGAGCTCTGTGGTCAGCTGAGCTCAGGCACTGGGATGGCTGAAGATTTTAGCAGACACAGGAGCTAAAAGCAGCTGCCTTTGCAGAGCACTCGGGAGTGCTGGGAGTGAGCAGCACTCGGCAGCCACCTTCATGAATATTTTAGCTGGGAGAATTAACATTTGTCAAGACACATTTATGGAGGCAGCGTGGATGTCTCTTCCCCAGGCACTGCAGGCTCGCTGCTGCTCCAGGGCAGTGCTGGGAGCCAGGGCAGAGCCTGCCAGATCCTGAGCTCAGAGTGGGACAGCAGAGCTGTGATCTCCCCTGGGACAGCCAGGCCCCGGTGCCAAGGCAACCAGCCCGCCATGCGAGATAGACAAATGGTTGTGGGTTTTTTGTTTTTTTTTTCTCTTCCCCTCCTGGTTCTTGGCAGACAGTAAATTGTCCCTTTTGTTTGGTTTCCTCCTCCCCCTGCCCCATCGCCTTTCTTTAAAGGTTGTGTTCCAGATTTCATCAACCCACGTTGTGTAATAGCCCTGGACAAGGAGTTGGGCATTGGCCGTATCCCATAGGCAGAGGAGGCCATGGCAGAGCCCTTCCTCAGGAGCCTGATTGTGGGGTTACCTGCTCCAAAACATCCTGTACAGCTCCTGAGCAAAGCTCCCTTGTAGTTTGTATCAAGCTGCTATGATCCCCATGTGTTAGAAATGACAGGGAAAGTCCTTGGAAAAAAATTCAGACGTTTCCAAATCAAAATAATCCTGTTTTTCTACCTAAAATAATACTGGTTTTCTACCTCAGCCCTGCAGCGCCTTATGGAAATGAGGGACTTTGCAGACAAACCCTTTTGATTTACAGCATCAGCTGCTGTACCTAGTAGTTCATCACCCACAAAGCATCCAGCACTGTGCAGGAGGATGCAGTAATGCCCTGCTTGGGATTTCTTCCTTCAAGCTTCTAAGAGGTCCCCATTCTTTCTTTCCCTCCTTTCCACTGCCCAAGGAGGGGGCTGCTGCCATTGCTGAGCTCTGCATCCTAGGAGCATCCATCTAGAGACCCCTGCATCTCATCCAGAGGCTGCTGATGTTGTTGATGTGGAGAGCCTGGCATGACTCACGGCCTGGGCACCCGGGGAGGGAGAGGAGGAGGAGGAAGAGGAGGAGGAGAGCTCTCTATAGGCTTTGTGTGTTATGGAGAGGAACACTGTGAGCACGTGTGTGTGTCAATAGGGATCTGTCACTCCAGAGGGAAACAGCAATTCAATTGTTTCTTGTCTCTGGTTCCTCTGTTGGTACTGGCAGCCTGGAGAGCTGTAGCTGCTCGTGTGACACAAGTGCTCCTTTTCCTGTACTGGTGAGAGACAGGCACTGCTCAAGTGACTGGGCTGGAGGTACCTGGTGGCACTGGTTGTGGTGGCCTTAATGATGTCCTCTGCTTCCACAGAGGTACACCCTTGTGTGCTTCCACTCCTACCCCTAGTTAAATGACACACCCAGCCACCAGATCCAGTTTTGGGGTAGCTGTGGGCTCCATCCCAGCAGCAATGGGAGAGGGCAAAGGCAGGGCCAGCGCCTGGGGACAGGGCTGTCCCTCAGCTGGGGACTGGCAGCAGTCAGGAGCTGAGGCTGAGCATCCACTCCTGCCTCACCCAGACCTGAAGCCACCCCAGGGTCTGATGCTGAGTTCAGCCTTGTATCAAAGCATCTGCTCTTCCAAGGGCTGGTTGAAATCCCCGCCCTGTTGTTTTGGTGTCTGCCATGCAACGCTTCTCTGCTTCTGCATTTATTTATTTATTCCCTTCCAACTGCTGGAGCCACACAGTCCTTACCTGGCCAGGGACCAGCTTTGCTCATTCTTCTCCAAGGTTCCCCAGCCTTGAGAAACCCTCCAGCCCAGAAACAGGTGCTTAGAGGTGAAGAAGGGGTCCAAGCCATCCCCTTTTCCTTGGTGGAGTTTGTGTGTGTGCACACGCGTTTCCACCAGACACCATTTGCATTTTGCTTCACTTCAAAGTGCCTGTGCTGCCTTCAAGGAAGGAAACAAATGGTGTAAAGGAATTTACATCCCAAGTGAGTGAGGCTGCTGGTCTGTCAGGTTTCATCTGCTGCTGAGGGGTGTGGGGTGCAGGGGAGCTGCTGTAAGATGGAGGGTTCATCCCTGGGGCCACAAGTGGAAGAGGGTCATTCCCAGCTTTGTTCCCAGCTCTTTCCTGGTGTCCTGGCTCAGAGGTGCAGTGGTGGATGGAGACTCCTGTGCCAGGCTGTTTCACGAGGAGGGCTGAGTGGCAAAACCACTTTGCAGGGCCAGCCCCCAAACCGGCTCCTCTGCTCCCGGCAGGCTTCGGTCAGGGCTGGGTGTGGGCAGCAGGAGCAGCCGCCCTGCACTGCCATGGGCTTGGAGGGTTTTGGTTCTTCCTCTCCTCCTGTGCCAGCTCCCTGCTAGATCCCTCCGGGGCCTTACAGGGTGTCAGGGGACTGAGTGGCCCTGTGGGGCTCTCTCCCTCCTCCTCACCCCCCTGTCTTTGTTGAATTCCCTGGTGTAAAACTGCTCTGGGAGGGGAAGGAGGTTGGACCTGGACCTTACAGTCCTGGAGGCCTTGGCTCTGCCAGAGGCCAGCAAGACAAAAACTTTTCTAAGACTCTACTTGGAACAGGAGAAAGTTTTTCCGTTGGGTTTTTTTAGCTCCCGGAAAGCGGGGTTTTATTTTTGTTGTCTAAGACAAAAAATCCTCTTAGGAGCTGACTACCCGTGGCAGTGCAGGGCAGGAGGCTCAGCATGCGCCCTGCTGGGATCTGGGCTGGGCTTTGCTTTCCCTCCCTCCATCCTGGGGGGTCTCTGGATGCTGATTTCCACAAGGAGAGGAGGATTTGGTGTCCCTGATGTACAACTGGTCCAGTTCATGTACCCAATGCTGGAGCACCTGTGATGGCTCCTTGCCACCCCTGGGCTGTCATAGGGTGCTCCTACCCAGGGACACAGCTGCAGGGGAAAGGGGGCTATTCCCCACCACCCACAGATGGCTAAACAGGGAGCTCTGGGAGACTAATCTGAATTTTCTGGGTTTGTAGGCTGGGGCCATTGAACTCTCTCCTGTCACCCTTTCTTTGCATGGCACAGGCTGCTTTTGGAGGGGTTTTGCTGGCAGGGGAGCTGGTTTCCATGGTGAAAACCTTAACAGCATCTGCCAGAAATCCGTCTCCTTGTTGGCCCGGCCATCTGGAGGGCACAAGGAGGCTTTGGCAGGGTGAGGAGGTGTCCACAGGCTGCTTTAGGTCCTCATGGTGCTGTTGGCAGCTTGGAGGGATCTCTCCCTCGCCATTTATGTCCCAGGTGAAGGTTTGCCATGGGATGCTGGAAGGACCTCAGTGTCACCGAGCCTGGTGGGGACAGGCAGGCTCAGGACATGGGAGCCGTGGAATGGCTCGGCGGGGAGGGCTGTAGGCACTGGGGATGGGTGGATATGCTGTAATCGGATGAGCCAGTGCTGCTCCAGATGGACCTGTCAGCTCTTGTCAGTGCTGACACCCCTCTGGATGTCCCTCAGTGTCCCCTTGGGCCACAGGGGCCACCACCTGTCCCACTTCACCAGGTCTCCTTGGAACTATGGGGCTGAGAGGTGACACTGTTCAGAAAAGCCACCAAGCAAGGTCTCTTCCATGCTGCAGTCCCTCCCTGGCAAACTCTGTGATTTTTTTAAATTTTAATGGAAAAAAACTGGTGCTTGTCTCTGTCTGTTTATCCCTGAGCCATCCTGTACTGAGGACAGTGGGACCTTGCTGCTTTGCCATCCCTGTCCCCAGGTGCCACCCCACCAGCCCAAAGCTGGCGACTTGGTGCCCTTCCTCGGTGTCCAGGTGCCACAACAGGGCAGCCATCCTTCCCTGGATATTTGGCATAGGAGAAGCACCTTACTGGCAGCAGTGGACTAAACTGGTCTGGCAGGAGTTGTACTGGTTGGTCTGTGTCCCCAGATGTGTGGCACAGAGCTTTGCTGTGCACTGGGCATGGCACACAGATGGATCTGGTTACATGTGGGCAAATCACCTTGGTGTGTAGCATCCTGGTGTCCTCCAGGAGAGGTTTTAGGGCTCAGCTCTTCTCTCCTCTGCTCTTCTCTCCTTAAAGTTGCTCCTTTCTCCTTTCCCTCGCAGCCGACCACCCTCCCACAGGGCACCATCAACATGAACCAGTGCACGGATGTGGTGGACGGGGAGGGCCGGACAGGGCAGAAGTTCTCCTTGTGCATCCTGACGCCGGAGAAGGAGCATTTCATCCGTGCCGAGAACAAGGAGATCATCAGTGGGTGAGTGCAGAGCTGGGGCTCAGCCACTCCCAGGCTCTTCCATTAGCCAGGAGGAAGAGGAAGGTGGGTAGGACCTTGACTAAGGCTGGGTACTATGGCTGTGCATATCCAGGCTGCCCTGGGTGCTGGGGTGATCCCACAGTGCTTTTAGGGATCCCATCCCATCCCATTTTAGGCATCCAGCCCACTGGCACAGGTCCCATAATTTTGGGGCTGGCATGTCTGACCCTGAGTGGCATATACCCTCTGGTCCTCATCCATCCCTGGGCAGATGTGGAATCCTGGGGTGGATGCTCCCCACCTCCCTGGTCCCAGGGGAGCATCTCACCTTCAAGGATGGTTAAAATGTCACAGGAATGCAGTGGCTCAGTGACACTGAAGATTAGACCACTAAAACGAGCAAATCAGGGTAAATTGCCCAACTCCAGGTGTTTGGTGGTGACCTGGAAACATCCTTTTCCATCACTCACATGCTAGCTGGGGCTGAAGCTGGTGCTGGTGAAGGTGCAGAGCCCTGGAGAGCTGAGCTGCCAGCACACAGTGACAGAGTGTGGCTGTGATGCTGCTCACCTGAGAGCTTTTCCCACATGGAGTGCCTGGAGCTCAGTGCCTCCCTCCCAAAATTTGACATTTGAAACTCCAGCAGGAAATTGAAGGGATGAACACTTGCTCTTTCCCACTGTTCCCAAGGCACAGCATCTCCTGCCTCCCCCAGCCCTGGCAGCAGCAGAGTCAGCACTTTCTGCTGAGATTTCTATTTCCAAACCTTATCTTTGCTTGAGACTCCCCTTGTTCTGTAAATACTTGTTGAAGTAGACGTTTTTCTACCAAGAATTTGTGATTTTGACCAGATGAGTGTTTTCATGCATTGACATTTCCCTGCCCCACTGAGACAAGGGAGCACAGGTGAGCCTTGGGTTTGCAAACCTGTCTCCCCAGCCCCATTCTCAGCAACGTGCTGCAGTAGCTGTGGAGCCAGGATGCAGAGCCATGTGGGAATCACAGCACAGGGGAGTGAGCTCTTCTCCTCCCTGGTAGGAGCAGTGATTGCCCCAAACCATGGCCAGCCCCCATGGCCTGCTCTCTCCACCCTCTCCCCACGCTCTGGTTCCCAGCTCAGCCTTTGTTGCTGGTCCTGCCTGCCGTGGGAGGGAGAGGCATTGCGGAGCGAGGTGGGGCTGATTTATTGCTCATCAGCCCAGCAATGGGTTTTGAAGCAGTGCTTTTGCTCCTGACTGCAGGCATTAATCATCCCCGAGCAGTCCCACTCTGGGGCCGAGCCAGGCTGGTTTTGTTTGCAGTTGCAGCACGACAGGAAGATTTCCCTGGCTGGGGGAGAATTGGTTTCACGTTCATTCTGTGCTTCTGGCGTTCATTGCTTCACCAAACCCCACTTGATGTTGTCATCTCCGAACGCTTTACAGCAGCAGCGTGCAAAGCAGGGGAGAAGGAAAGGGGAGCAGGGACATTTGAAGTGGGAATGTTTCCCAGTGGTCCAGGGATCCCTGTGGAGTTCTCAGAGATGTGGGGGCAGGTTGTCAGGCCACGGTGGGAGGACTCGGGACTTCTCAATGCCGAGTTCATGCTGCTCTTCTGTGGACAAAAGCGCTTTGTCTGCAGTGTGCGGGTGTTGGCATGGCTCAAGGGGACGGTCCTGCTGGAGGCTCTGTCCCTCTCTACTGTCTTTCAGGATCCTTGAATCCCTGCCTCATGTCAGCCTTGGCTGTGGCCTCACTTTTGCTGAGAGCAGGGTTTGAGCCAAAGTGCCCTGGGGTTATCTCTCTTCTCCTGCCTTATTTTTCCCCCAGGAGCTGGTTGGGATGGTTTCTGGCTATTGTTCAGCAAGCTGACCCTGACCAGGTCAGCATCACTCCTGTCTCTGTGGCAAAGACCTCACCTTCTGCTTTCTCTGCCTGCAGGTGGCTGGAGATGCTGATTGTGTATCCCAGGACAAACAAGCAGAATCAGAAGAAGAAGAGGAAGGTAGAGCCCCCAACTCCCCAGGTAACCCAGGGACACACACACACACACATTGTCACCCAGTTCCTTGCCTCCCTCTCAGGGCCATGGTCTTGCTCTGGTTCTGGAGTAGATCCCCCCAGGCCATAGGGATCACCAGCCCTCTGGTGTTGCCTGTGTGGAGGGTGAGAGCTGGGGCAAACCAGGACAGCAGATCAGTGTGAATTAATTCCTGGTCATCACTTCCAGGGTCACACACTTCTGCTTTCCTGGCTGCTTTGGGGCCACATTCTGCCCCTGTGTGCTATTTTGTGGTGCCACCCCTGCACACAATCCTGGGAGTGGCCACAAAGTGACATGGTCCCCATGGGGGACCAGGGAGAGGTGCTGTTCATGGGCCTTTTCGTCAGAAACAGGATGAAATTCCATCGGGCTCCAGTTACTCCCTTAGAGATGACCCCAGAGATAATGGGAATGAAAGGAAAATACTAAAGGCCAGGGCCAGGCTGGGAGCTCCGGGGGCCGGAGCTGGGCTCTCCAGGGACCCGCCAGTGGCTTCGTGCTCACTTTGACTATAAATGGTAAAAAGTGGGGCTGGCTCTGACTCACTCGTTCCTGCCTGGCTCCCACGTGGCTGGAATGGGGGACAGTCCCACAGATGGGGAACGTGACCCCAGGGCCACCCTCGTCCCTCGCCGGGGCTGAGAACAGCCGTGTCCCTGAGGCCGCCTGACCTCTGGCTGTGTGTCCCACCACCACAGGGGACTGGCTGGGAGGGCTCCTCCAGTCATGCTGGGGACCAAGACCAGCATCAGGGCTTCCCTGAGCCTTGGTTTTCAGGTCCTCTTTGATGAAGTTCCAAGGATGGCCCTGGTGCAAACTGGGCCATGGATGGGTTTTGTGCAGTGTTTGTTTGAATAAGTTGTCATCACTCCACTGGATAAAGATGTTCTGGGCAATGAGAAAAATGTTAGTGGGGGGATGATCCTTTTTTGCACACCAAGCTGTAAGTCTGAGCCACCCCTTGCCAAGGTCTGGGGTCCTCACAACCCCATAAGTGCTGGCTCTGGTGATGCTCCAGGGGAGATGCATCCTCCCTTCATGAGTTATGAGCTGTCAATCCTCAGTTCCCAAGAAGTGGACTGTTGCACTTGGGGCACCCCAGGGAATGGATGCAGCAGGGCAGGGATGCTCACCCTGGCCAGGGTGCACCACTAAACCCAGGCTGGGTTCAGGAGGGGGACGGGGTGGAGACGACAAGAGGCACAGAGCCAGAAAAACATCATTCTGGGTTACATTTCATCACCATGGCAACTTCTTGGAAACCGTACAGGATCTGAGCTCCTGAGCACCAAATAAGGGAAGCGGCTGTGGGAAGGATGCCGGCTCCCCGTGGGCAGATGGGCTCCCCAGGTGCTCGGGGATGGGGACCAGGGACCCTTGTGGCACACTGCCCTATTGTCTTGGGGCAGACCACCCTGTCTTACTTGCTACCCTCCCTCCACTCTCTCCATCCCATGGCTTTCCATCCTCACGGTGCTGGAAAAAGGCTCAAATTCACTTTGCAAAACCAACCTCCATGTGGGAACTGCTGCTGATGGATGCTGTGCTGTGTCAGACACTTAGGAGCAGCCTGTAAAGGCAGAAGCAGCATCTTTCCTCTGTCTTCCAGATCCTGCTGATGCAGGTGGCTGGTCCAGGGAAGGAAAGAGGACGCTGAGGAGAAAATCAGCACCAGTTCTCCTCTGTGAAATGTCCTCTCCTGAAGTTGGCTGTTGTTCAGCTTGCTCTCCATGTGCTGGTTGAGAAAGCTTGCATTCTTCCTAAAGAGGGCCACACACTAATCAGGCAGTAGATCATGTCTTAGAGCTGCCCCTTAGGAGGGGGTGGGCACCTTTGTGATATAAAAAAAGAATTTTATATTCTTTCTTTTTATCACTCTCCATAGTTTTTTGCTTGTCTGTGGTACAGCAAGACCTTGGTTAGAGCTGGATGCTCTTGGAGCATCAAGGTCATTTTCAACTGCCCCCATCATTTTGCATCATCCCTCTGCAAAATCACCAGGGTGGGAGCAATGCAGGGAATACCACTCCTGCTGCAGATTTTTTTGGACAGGGAGTGTTAGGTGTTTTCACTTTGCTTTGCAAGCAGGTTGCAATTTTAGGGGGAAAAGGGCAGTTTTCTCTTACAGGTTTTGCTATGCTCCGTCAGCAGGAGGGACTGGAATGCCTGTGTCTGCCTGCTGCCCATGGGAACTTGAGGCAGGGTTTGGGGCTGAAATGTGGGATTTGAGGCTCTGCCCTGGGTTTGCACAGGGGTGTGGCAGAGTCAGGTAAGCAGAGCATGCCCAGACACACCTCATGCAACCAGAGTCTGATTTTGCTGATTTTGGTGCATTCTGCTTCTTGGAGTTGTTCATACCCCTGAGCAGGAGAGAGTTAATGTCTCTGCTCCCTCACAGACTTCTTTTTGGCCCACATCTCTGCCTAATTAAATACATATCTACAAATAATTACGTGGGGGTGTGTGTAAGAGATATATAAAGATATATATCCTGAGCTGGTGATTAGCTTTGGGCTTGGATCAATGAAGGAGAGTATAAGGGACTTTGGAGATTGGCCTGATCCTCTGCCTGAGCAGAGTCCCCTTGAGCAGGATGCCTGTGAACTCTGGATCATTTACCTCCAACACTGCATTCCTTTAGTGTGAAACTTCCCAAGGGGATTTCTTTTTAATTGAGGTCATTTGCTGCTTGTCATGGCTGTGTTTAGAGCCAGGACACACTCCCTGGAAGATCCCTGGTGGCTCTGGCACAGCCCTGCAAATGC
This sequence comes from Serinus canaria, assembly GCF_022539315.1. Taxonomy (NCBI): domain Eukaryota; kingdom Metazoa; phylum Chordata; class Aves; order Passeriformes; family Fringillidae; genus Serinus; species Serinus canaria. The sequence continues at coordinate 13,653,863 of NC_066328.1, forward strand.
CAGTGGAGGTGCAGGGCTAAAACCCACCTGATGTGGGAGGAGGGGATAGAGAGGATGCTCTTTGCAGCCCTTGTTCCCAGCTTTCAGTTGTCTGTGTACTCCTGTATTCCCCCCTGTTCCATGGAAAGGGAACAAGCAGCTGGAAAACTTCCCACAATCCAAAGGGGAGTTAATTGTCATTGATTTATGGGTGGCTTTAAGAAAAATAATCTGTGAATGCAGAAGTTTAATATGACAACAGCAAAACATCTGCTAATGAACAAAGCCAAGGAAGGAGTTGGGAAAGCTGCTGCCTCTTCTGGGTCACATTCTGAACCTGGGCTGGCCGGGCTGTGGCCACCAAAGGGGCATCATCCATCATCTGATGGGCTCCAGAACTCCTCGTAGCAGAGAAGGACTGAACGTGATGGGGAATGTTTTGAAAGGGCGTGAAGCACTGACACATGTCACTGTCCCATCCCTGTCCTGCTGTGACCTGTCATGGGCAGCACCCAAGCTATGTGGAGCTCACACCTTGGGGCCAAACCCTTGGGGACCCTGAGTGTGGAGCTGGGGCAAACTCTCTAACTTCTGTGTCAACTGTTTTTTTTAGGAGCCTGGTCCTGCTAAGATGGCTGTGACCAGCAGCAACATTCCCAGCGCTGAGAAGGTCCCTGCCACCAAGTCCACGCTCTGGCAGGAAGAAATGAGGGGCAAAGACCAAGCAGATGGGGGCAGTGGCATTGGCCCAGCCCAGAGCCCCATGCAAGGCCAGGCTGGGGCTGCCAGCTCCATGAAGGACCCCGTGCTGGACAGCAAGGAAGGTGAGAAATGGGGATCATGAGGTGTCCGTTGCCTTGCACCCATGGAGCTGTGGTTGCTGCCAGGCTGGGAGGACAGAGATGGAAATGGTTGCAGAGCTATGACTACAGCTGCCCATTTCTTGATTTGAAAGTTCCGATCTTTCAGATCTTCAAGCCTAGCCCAAGGGTTGGATCAGCATTCCCAGTTCCCTGCAGACTATCCCACCATTGCCATAGGCGTGAGGGCTGCTCAGGGTGGAAAAGCCAAGGGTGTAGGAGGCAGCACCACATGGGGCTGGTGCCCAGACCAACCTTGCTCTCACACCTGCCCCTAGCCTGGGTGGAATCAGGGTGTTTCTTTCTTAAAAGCAGAACTTGGACTTGAAACCAAGCACGGTGACTTCTCTGTCCCTTAGAGGAGAGCTCCATGAATGCAGACCGGATAGACTGCGGGCGGAAGACGCGCGTCGAGAGCGGATACTTCTCCTTGGAGAAGACCAAACAAGACTCGAAGCTGGAAGAGCAGCAACTGCCACCCCCACCAAGCCCGCCCAGCCCCAGCACCCCGAACAACAGGTACAGTTATCCCAAATCGCCCTCACAGGAGCATGCCCAGCCCTTTCCTTCCCCAGGTGTCCGATCAGGCGACCGAATGATTCACAGCTTCTCTCTGAACTCCTTGGACTCGAAGAGCAGTTGCCCCATGCACAAGGACTCCAACAACAGAGATGTAGAAAGGGGAGCTGAGAAATCGGGGCGTCCCCTTTCTTTTAAAGCCAGCCGGCAGTACACCACCCTGGCCGACGTTCCCAAGGCCATTAGGATCAGTAATCGTGAGGCCTTCCAGGTGGAGAGGAAGCGGCTAGAGCGGAGAACCCGGGCTCGTAGCCCTGGGAGAGAAGAAGTGGCCCGGCTCTTTGGGAATGAGAGAAGGTAAGGGATGAGTGGCTCATCTCCTTGCATGCTTCCAGCAGCAGTAGGTTGCATCCCCAGCGCAGCCTGGATGGAGCAGGTGGAATTTGCTGGGTGGAGCCTCTTTGTTTTTCAGCGCTCCTGGGTTTAAGGGTGCCAATTTACACTGACCAGGTGGTAGGGTGGCTTTAATATTGGTAGTGGGCAGGTGTCACCCTGCCTGGATGCTCTGAGGATATAAAATGATTTGGGTTGGAAGGGACATTAAAGTTCATTCAGTTCCACCCCCTGCCATGGGCAGGGGCACCTTCCACTATCCCAGATTGCTCCAAGCCCTGTCCAACCTGGCCTTGGACATTTTCAGGGATGAAGCAGCCACAACTTCTCTGTGCAGCCTGTGCTAGTGTCTCACCACCATCACAGGGAAGAATTTCCTGCTAGTATTTAATCTGAAGCTGCCCTGGTGTTGGGGGGTGTTGGATGCCCACCCTGGTGGCACACGCTGGCAGCCAGCACCATTAATTAGGTTAGCTCTCCTAGTGGCGTTAGTGCCAGGTGCCTTACGCAACTGCCTAATGAGCTGAGAGAGGTTTCAAAATGTCACAGCAATAATCTGGGAGAGGAGGGAGAGGTGGGTGCAGTGCCAAGGCAGGGCTCAGCAGGCTGCAAAACAGCTTAGTGTGGAGGAGGACGGGGAGGGCATCCGCAGCGCACGCCGGGTGCCCTCTGGGCGAGGCCAAGGATGGGCTCCACTCGCCCTGGGAGAGACACATTTGTGCAGTGAGGGCAGTGGAGCAAACTGGGAGACAGGCCCTGGGCGAGAGGGCTGCCTGCCAGTCTGATTTTCCTGCCCTGCTTCTCCTCCGGGCATGTTCTGTCTCGCACAGTTTCAGTAGGAACTTCTCCTCTGCTCCTTCCCAGCCCCTAAAGGGCTGTTTTCCAGACTGGCTTCCGAGAGCTGGGAGCAGGTCTGGGATGTGCAGCACAGCACCACTTGTGCTGGTGCCATCAGTCAGCAAGAGGATCCCAGACCTGGCCCAGAGTGTGTGCAGGGAGTGCTGGACTGGGAATAAATGAGGAAAGCTTGGGTTTGGCTTTGTTTGCCTTGGGAACTGGCTTTTCCCCAGGATGGAGGAGGAGGAGGATACCACCTTGGCCATCCTGGCCAGGGACAGGGCTGAGAAAAGGTTGGTGGCTCTGGTTTTCAGGGTGAGCTGGTGCTGCCTATGACACTGTGTCCCTGCTGCATTTGCTTGCACAGGATGCTCTGGCCAGTGCCTGTCCTCAGCCTGACAGAGCAGTGCATTCCTCCAGTGCCAACAGGAGGAATGCACTGTGCATTCCAGTGCATTCCCTTGCCCTGGGTATCCTGCAGCACTGGGATCCTCCTGCACAGAACTGGGGAGCAGAATTATAACAGATAGCGGGGCCTGGGAGAGGACATTGCTGCCAGAGTCAGTCCTTTTTTAATGTCAGCCCCACTCATTGCCTGCTGGTGGGTGCTTTTTCCCAGGGAAAGTCTGTTTTTCCCAGCCTGTCTCGGGCTGTTAACAGTATTTTTGCTTTATCAGTATTGGCAGCAATTCCCCTGTATCAGCCCAGGGCTTTTATCAGAGCAGAACGGGTGCAGGGAGAGGAGCAGGAGCTGCACCAGGCACTGGGGTCTTGCTGTCCATGGGGCTGAACCTGGTCCAGCTTTTGGGAGGGGGGTGATGGCAAAGAGAAGGGGGAGAGGTCCCCACCTGCCAGAGGGTTTGGCCCTGGATCCCAGCCCACGGTGCTGGAGGAATGTGCCATGAGCAGGGATGGCTCAGTGGGTGTTCAGGGATGGGCACGTTTGTTTTCTCCTCTGGTAACCTGGGAATTGGCCGTGCAGGTGGTGTGGGTGGAGAGGCCTTGTGTCCTTGAGCTGGGACAGCCATGTTGGAGCTCAGTGGATTCAACAGGGCACAGAGGCACTGTCCAGTGTTGCACCAGAGAATTAACATTCCCCAGCACTCTTCTCAGCTTGGCTTGGCTGCTTTTTAGCTTGAGTTTACTTGGTCCCAATGTCCTTCTCATTTTTCTCCTCCAAGCTCAGACTGTGCTGTTTGAGGCATGCTGTGGGGTTGGCTTTTCCCCCTGGTTTAACACCATTTGTAATAATCCTTCTCAGTAACCCACTAACATGTCTGGGGACACTTGGCCCATGCCAACCCCACAGGCACCAGCCAGGCATCGTGCAGATCTGCCTTTCAGTGCAGCCAAATGAACTCACCCAGATTCTGTATTTTCAGCTCTTCCTCCCATTTTTTTGGTGAGTAAATCACTGCAAGTGTCAGAGCTGTGGATGGAAAATAATTATTTCAGGTACCCAGTGTTGCATCCTGAGTGCCACACCTGCAGGCTTTGCTCTAGATAAAGCCATTTGCCGAGGCTTCTCATCCTGCTTCCTTATCACAAGAAATATTACATGATTTAGGGCCAGGAATTTTATACCTGACTCTGCCTCCATGCAGACATCTGAGCTTGCAGCCACTCAGAACCAGGAATCAGGAAACTGGAGATAATCTCCACGATTTTGGCAGAGCAGCAGAGTGCGAGTTCCCTCTGCTGGCACGTGGCAGGACAGAGCTGCAGCACCCACCAGGATGTCACAGTGGGCTGGGGGACAGGGATTGAGGCCAGAAAGGTGGAGCCATCTCCAGTCTCCCCTCTCAGACCCATCCCTAGGGCAGAAGGGCAGGGGCAGCACTTTGGAAACCCCATGGATGAATCTGGAGGTGTTGCACACAAAAATCACAGCTGAAAAGAGTTGCAGGAATGTCCTTAGACAGCAGTCCCAGAGAACCTCTGCAGCTGCAGGGATAAATTCCTGCACATCTCAGGATTTCTGTTTGACAAACTTGGGGTTTTGTGCACAATTCCAGGGGTGCAGCCTGTAGAACCACTGCTTTCCTAGTTGACCTGATGTTCTTCTCACACTGTTAAGAGTTCACTGTGGTGTCAGCCACATCTGCTGTAGGAGTGTGGTCAGGGACTGAGGTGTATTTCTAGCATCAATTAATAACAGAATTGCCTGAAATTGCTTAAAAGACTTCTCTCACTCAAATTACTTCTCTGGAGTTGCTTGAGGTGTAAAGCTCTGCTCTGAATTCTGCTTCTCCCCATACAGAGGAGCTCCTGCTCTCCCAAATACAGTTTTTTTTTCCTTGTAAAACTATCCTCATCATTCTGGTGGACCTCTTGGGAAATGCCTCTTCCTTTTCCTGACACTCACTATCTTTCTTAATGCTAAATAATGAATGAGCCAATAAAAATAGAGGCCTTTCTTCCAATCAAAGAAAATCACTTTAATGACAGCTCATCCTGGTCTTTTGAGCTTTCCTTCCCACTGCACACCCCCTCCACTAACAGCTGAGATCTGCAGCCTGGGTTTAGTGGCCTGGAAAAGATTAACAGCTTGCATGGCCAAGGAATTCCTTGGGATGAGCTTTTGTAGTTGAAAAGCACTAAATGGCACTGCAGCTTTTAAAAAGCTTCTTCATACCTGTCCCAGCCTTGTTTTGTCCACCCAGAGCTGCAGAGGGAGCAGCTCTATCCAGCACCTGGGAAGGGGAGAGAGCCCTTCCTTCCCCATCCCTCCAGGATCTCGGGCAGTAACCTCTCTGAAATGTTGATCTAATGGGAAAAAAAAAAAAGATTCTTTCTTGTAATCTGGATGATATTAACCCTTGGGGCTGTGATTTGGTTGCAGTGATTTATTTTTCTCCTCCCTTTTCCGATGATGAATGACTGGAATAATTTTGATTTTGTTTTGTATGTAGATGCAGATATATAATTTCCTCTTCTGTTCATTCATTTTCCAGCCTTGTTTTCTTCCAGGTCTTGTTGCTCTCCACCTTCTCCTGCTGTGTTGCTGTGTGACGTGTCCACCTTTACTTCGCCTGCTTCGCTACCATCTCATCTCAATCTCAAGCCGTAGAACAACCTGGTGGTGCAGCCCCTTTCATGAGAAATCAACCTGCTTTTGATTTTGTTTTTATGGTTTTTTTTGGTTGGGTTTTGTTCTTTTTTTTTTTTTTTCCTCTTGATTTGTTTTTCTTCAGACCTTCACCTAATAGGGCACAGACAATGTTAATTCATGGACCTTTTCCTCCCTCCTGAACTGAGACTCAGAGAAGGCTGGGCCAGTATAAAAAGGGTTAAAAGAATGGACTCCAGAACAGTTCCCTGTCTGTCAGTGAACACAGAGCATGGATTTATGCTCCACAGCCTGGCCTATGTCAGGCTTCTCATGATCAGAACATCCCAGGGAAATCGGGAGCTCTTCATGAGCCTGGGATCTACCCACTCCCAGTTTGCAGACTGGGAGGCAGCAGGGGCTTAACAGATGTCCCCAAAAACCATCAAAGATCTTTAAATTTACAAAGGAATGTCTTCCCCACCAATCTTGTCCCTTCCTCTTTGGTTGTGTCCTGGAAGCCTGGCTCTGAGCAGCAGTGGGGGGCCCCAGCCCCCCAGGAGATGGGATGTGCTTAGACTGATTGTCTCATTTATAGAAGTTGGTGCAAATATTGGTTGAAAACTGAACATCTCATGGTTTTTAAACCCTTAACCTGCTGTTCCTCTTTGTGGAAAGTGTTAAAAATGTTTTTATTTTGGATAACCTGTTATCCCTCATGTGGTTGCCATTGTGATTTTCATGCACATCAAAGGCTCACACAGAGCAAGTGGCCCCAAGTTTAGATGTGGCACATGTGGGTCCAAATTTTGTGTCAATAAACCACGTGGATAGAGTTTTTTGGGGAGGTTTGAAATAGAACTTTAAGCCTCACAGCTTGGAGCACAGCTGGCATGTGCTGGTGGTGGGTTATTGCTTTATATTCCCAGTTTGTGATTGAAGACCTGAGGCTGATGCTTTCCTGAACCCCTGGAAATGCAAACTTAGACACGAGCAGGTTCTTTGGAAATTCCTGTCCTGTGGGTCAGCAAGCAGCTTCTCATGCTGAAACAGCACTTCTAATTCCACCTGTTTGCTTGTCTTTAAGAGAATCCCGTTTGGGTTTGATCCAGGGTTGGCTCCTGCTCCTTCCACATTTCTTCATAGTTCTCCATCCTCAGAGACACAAGTGCCACGGTGCAGTGGGCCACCAAGGCAGTGTTTGAGAGCCCAGGTCGTGCTCCCTGATGTCTAGACTGGATTTTTAGCCCAGTTAAGAGGAGGGAAAGGCCCCAGGTTCTGCAGGGAGTGCTCTGACGTGGTACAGGGTGCTCCTCATCTCCTCAGGCCCTTTCAGCTGGTACATCCTGTGAGCCAGAACTGTAGACATCCCTTGCTCCATGCGGTCTTGTGGTTGTTCCCCATGTGGGGCTGAGTTTTTAGAGGGTTTTTGTTGGAGTGAACACACTGGGGGACCCAGAGCCACCCATTACCTCTGCACCCCAGCTTGGTGTGATGTGTCAGGGTTCTGGGGTGCAGTTGAGAGCCCCAGTGCTAGAGGGTGGAGGCAAAGCTTAAGCCAAAGCTGCTTCATAATCCCTACTTCCCAAGGGCTGTAAAAGTCACAAATAAAGAGTTATGGCTGAGTTTTGTGAGAGGTTTCTAGTTGCTGAAGAAGATGCTAAGTGCAGAGCTGAATAATGTGATGTTTTTCCCCACTTTGTGGGTAAAATGATGTCCCATCAGGGTTTTTACCCTGGATTTGGCCATGTCAGAGCTCACAGAGAAACAGGGCCCAAAAGCCAGGTGTGCATGAACTCTGGGTCGAGCAATTCTGTGCCCCTAAACTTATGGGCTTGTACAGCTCCACGCAGTTGCTGCTCTTGTGTTTAAAGCATCTCTGGTTTCCCTTTTGTCCCTGTTTTGCAGGAGGTCCCAGGTGATTGAGAAATTCGAGGCACTGGATATTGAGAATGCAGAGCACATGGAAACGAGCGCGCCGGGAGGCGCCGCCCTGTCCAGCGAGACGCGGCAGGGCCGGAGCGAGAAGAGGGTTTTCCCAAGGAAACGGGTAAGATCTTCAGCCAAAGGAGTCCTGGAAGATAAAACCTGGAATCCTGCAGCCCAGGAGCGAGGGTTTAGCTGCAGGGTTTGTCTCTGGATGTGGATTTGGAGCCGCAGGCAGCTCCTGCAGGAGCTGAACCTCTGTGTGTGCTCAGTGTGTGCGAATTTTCCTGCTCTGCTCCCTTGGCCCAGGGAGATTGGAGTGGAAAATCAGGCTGTCTCTTCTTCTTCATAATACAGAGGGAAACTTCAGATCTGGCATGGCAGGACACATCAGGATAGGGTGAAGTAACAAAAGAAACATGTTCTAGAGTCCCAGATTTGCTTGGGTGTAATGGGAACAAATTAGTGCCTATAAGGACAAAAAATGTATTGCCAAGGAAATGACACTTGTTCTGAGCCTGAGATGCCCCTTAAATAAAGCAGATTTTTATGCCATGAGCCAGGAGAGCAGGACTCTGTCCTAGTTCCTGCACTGATCTGGGCTAATGCTGTTCACACAGGACTTCACTTGTGAGGGAGCAGCCGTGGGCTCCATCCTGGACGTGTCTGCGTCACCTCTGTCCCCACACCGCCGGGCAAAGTCACTGGACAGAAGGTCCACGGAGTCCTCTATGACGGTGAGCCACCAGGGGCATGTCCCCTGCCTTGAGGAAGGACATGAGAGGCCCTTCCCCAGAAGGTCCCACAAAAACTGGACTGTTGCTGCTTTCCTCACAGCCTGCACATGGGATATGGGATACTTGGAGCAGGCTCAGGAACCTGAATCAGGGGTGGCCAATGCAGAAAGCTTCAGGGGCCCAGCTGGAAAAGGGCCACACTTTTTGCCTGTTACAGAAATTAAAACTCAGAGTCTTGTGAGGAGCACTTTTCCTTAAAGTACAGCAGCAGCTTGGGAAGAAGACCCTGCTCTGGTTATTTTCCCCTGGAATATCCCATTTCCTTGATGCTTTGTGTGATGTGTCAGACACTCATGCTCTAGGTAACCCTAGAAGTTCTGAGGTCACCTCACCTGGCCAGAGCCCCTCTTTGCCCCATGGTGTCCCCCAGCAGAGGCTGCAGCAGGACATTTCCAACTCAGCAGAGAGTCAGTCCAGTTTCTGGACTTGGACCAGCTGCTGTGTCATGGCTGTGGTATTTTCATAGGATCACAGAATCCCAGAATGGTTTGGGATGGAAGGGACCTTAAAGATCATCTTGTTCCAACTCCCCTGCCAGGGGCAGGGACACAGACCAGGCTGAGCAAACACATGTCCCAGTTTTCTAATGCCACTTCCTTGATGTTTATGCAGTTGAAAGTGGGTGTGAGTGGGATGAAGGCTGCAAGGAAGGGCTGAACCTTCCCTCCTGAGCTTTCCTCCCTTTGCATATTTCAAATGCTCACCAGACCTGGAGGCAAACAGTACAGAATAAACACAAAGTACTCTCCTCTCCCTCACCACCCTTCTGTAGGGACAAAATAAATACACTTGTTAATCTCTCAAATAGATTACAGAGCTACTGTAAATACAAGTTGCATTTTTTATGGATGGATAGCTTCTGTTCAAGGACTTAGCAGAAAAATGCGGTAGGTTGATGTTTCTGGAGCTTGTCCTGTAGACTTGTACAGCCACAAGAGTGATTTTTAAATTCCTGGTGAGAATAAAAAGTCCAATAAGTGCATATGAAGTGGCAATGCACATTATCTAGTGAAGGGAAGAAAGTCATGCAGGTTTAGATTAGATATTAGGGAAGGAATTCTTCCCTGTGAGGGTGGTGAAGCACTGGCACAGGTTGCCCAGAGAAGCTGTGGCTGCCCCATCTCTGGAAATGTTCAAGGCCAGGTTGGATGGGGTTTGTAGCAGTCTGGGATAGTGGAAGGTGTCCTTGCCCATGGCAGGGGTTTGGAACAAGATGATTTTACTGTTCCTTCCAACCCAAAACATTCTATAATTCAGTACTTTACTTTCCCCTGTGTTTTTGTGGAGCAAGACTGGGTTCCCACCACCACAGGATCACTCAAGTATGGGATGTGCTGCCCCACAAGTTTGATTGAGAAGGCTCCCAGACCAAATTTCCATTGCTGCCCTTGCTGTAGCCCATTTCAGATGCTGCAGCTGGATTTCACACACTGCTGTGTTTTCCTCCTCCACTCTGCAGCACGTGGAGCAGCTGGAGGAGCTCAGCCTCGGGGGAGTGCAAGCATTTCCACCACATCCTTCCCTGCACACAGGCAGGGCTGGGAGGAGGGGCTGGCAGCAGTTATCCCACGCTGTCCTGCTTGCTTTCTTCAGGAATTTAACATCCCCATGCACCCACGTTGCAGGGAAAGGCAGGTGTCATTTGGGTGGTGCAGGGCTCAGATTCCCTGTATTTCCAGCCTTGGGAACACAGCCTGTTTTGAGCCCTGCAGCCTTGCATCAATAGCACATCATTTTTCTTTCATAATATATAATAGAGAGTAAAACTGCCTGAAGTCTTGCTAATTCCTTGTTTATCCTTTCTCTGCAATGCTTGTGTAGCTGTAGGAAACTGCAGGAGAAATGGTAGGAAGGGAACAGCCTGAATAAACTGAGCAGAGGTCTCCGTTCCTCCTGGGAGCAAACATTTAGCCACCATGCAGTGTAATGATTCAGCTTGGGGTAGATGACCTTTAAAAGGCCCTTCCAACCCAAACTATTGTATGATTCTGTGAATTTAACTGGTTTTGGTCTCTTTCATTGCTCTGCTGGGTTTTATCAACTCGCTGCTGTTGCCTTCTGGGCACAGACACTTCTTCGGTCTCCTGATCCCTCTCTCCTTTCTTCCAGCCTGACCTGCTGAACTTCAAGAAGGGCTGGTTGACAAAGCAGTATGAGGATGGGCAGGTGAGTCAGGAGAAAGCTTTGCCCTTCATGTCAGTGTTTGGTGCTGTGGTCAGTCCTGGTTTCTGGCAGCTCACTCTAACATCCTGTGTTGGCTGCACATGGAGCAGCTCTCGGTGCTGATGGAGCCCCAGTGTCCTGGGTAGATCAGTATTGGACTTCTCTTGAAGTGGGAATTGCTGTTGCTCTGTCCTGGTTTCAAAGGTGGATATCATAACGTGGGTTTCTAGGGAGCCAGGGCAGCTTGGATGGCAGCACTGGTTTCATGTTCCTGTTCCCTATTTATTACTCTCGTCTCCCTTGTGACCCAGTGACCTCTTTGGTGTCAGAAATGAGGCTCAGGTAAAGTCTCCTGAGTGCCAGGGAAATGGCAATAAATAAATAAATAAATGGCTTTGAGGGAAGCAGCTGGTGCCACTTTCCTGCTGCCAGTTCCCAAAGGGAATGCAGGATTTTCTCTCTTGGAGCCTTAGGAGTGGGCACTGATGCCAAGGCAGCATAGATGGCCCTGGCTGTTTGCAAACCACCCTTTCCCTGCATCTCCTTCCCTCCTACTCAGCTGTCAGGGAAAATCAGGGCAATTTGCCTGTGGCTGTGGGTGGCCCAGGCTCTTCTGTGGGTACCCCTAGGTCCAAGGAACATCCATAGACAGCCAAAGGGGAATTGGCAGCTGGAGCGAGTGCTTTATTGACTGAAAGCTGCCTTGGGTGAGCCTGTGCTGGAAGCATTCAGGAGGCAGATTTGTACAGAGCAAGGGCCAGGAATAGACTCCCAACTCAATTTCTAGGTACTGTAGATAAAATATGAATGTCTTATTACTTTTTTTTGTGCTAAAAAGGCTTCAGTCCCTAAAAGCTTCATCTTGCAGTGGAGCTACTGGGGAGGCTGCCACTGCCCATGGCTCTCGTGGTGTCACTGTCACATGCAGTGTCTGGTACTGTGGAGGGTGGCAGCAAACCATCACTGTCCCTTGCACTGCTGCCTGTTTGGGTCTCCTCTTTCCCATGGAGTGGCCTTCATGAAGCCATGTGTGGAGCTGGGAGGGACAGGCATCGAGCTGCTTCCTGCAGGGCGGCTCTGATGGTTGACCTGTGACAAGCAGCCATGAATATGGGAAGGAGCAGGATTGTAACTGCTCCATCTTCGTTACTTCCTAGTGGAAGAAGCACTGGTTTGTGCTGACTGACCAGAGCCTGAGATACTACCGGGATTCAGTGGCAGAGGAGGTAAGTGTCTTCTGTCAGTGTTCAGCCCATTATAGGGCAGCTCCTGGTGCTCCCAAACAGATCCTGGGCAGGTCACTGCCTCCCTCAGTGCCCCCATTCCCAGATGCCAAAGTCCTGGAGCCCCTTCAGGGCTTTGTGCTTCTCAGGGGCCTGCTGTGTCTTCCTGCAAGCTCACCATGCTTTGGAGCTGCAAAGCTTTGTTCCTTATTTTACGTTTTCCCTCTGCAGGCAGCTGACCTGGATGGAGAAATCGATTTATCCACGTGCTACGATGTCACTGAGTACCCAGTTCAGCGGAACTACGGCTTCCAGATCCATGTGAGGAAAATGTGGGGAGGAGGAAGAGTCCAGCTGCAGGACAGCTGGTGGGGATGCTTGTCCATGACAAGGGGAACATCTCCCCAGACACCCAAGAGAGGCAGCTCAGCATCCCCCCACAGTGCTCCAGAGAGCTGTGGCCTTGGGTTTGAGAGCCAGTTTTTTGACTGTCAGAAAAGGAAGGGGGAAAGGGAAGGTTTTGTCACAGCCTTAGGGTCTCACCTATGGCAGAATCATCCTGATTGCTGAGAAATGTTAATTCCCACTGGGAGTGTGCTTGGGGAACAGAGGGGCTGGGTTTGACCTCTGTTTGGCCAGCAAGCCATGCCCTAGCACTGGGGGCTTGGGGATGGATGCAGGGTGGTCTTGGGGAGTTGGGAAGCTGCTGGTGGGTGCAATCACCTGCTCTGAGCTGTTCTTTCTCTCTCTGTAGACAAAGGAAGGGGAGTTCACCCTCTCTGCCATGACATCAGGCATCCGCCGCAACTGGATCCAGACCATCATGAAACACGTTCGCCCCACCACTGCCCCTGATGTAACAAGGTAAGGGGGGCTGTAGCAGCCCCTGCTGCTGTCTGGTTTGCTGTGCAGGAGTAACTCATCCCTCATCCCTTTTCTTTCCTCTTTCTGAGCCTGTCTGTTCCTGGAAGCTGCAGCTCTTTCTCACATTTCTCTGAGCTTAATTTGGATACACGTTGTGGGGACGCTGATATGCCGAGTTATTCTTACACGTGCAGATTTCAAAGAGGGTTGAAAATGTGGTTTTAATTTGTGCATAGGAATATGAAATACTGTTCCTGTATCAAGGCTCCTCTGGATTCCCACCAGGTATTGTGAAACCACTTGGATTCAGTTGTGCTGGGTTCACCCTTTCCTCTGGCTACTGTTCAGCACGAGCTGCCCAGCCCCTCTATGGGTCACAGCAGCAGGAGCCCAGGGTTCAGTTTAGAAACTGTTTGGCTCTGATCTATTTTAAACTCCAGCCAGGAAATCATCTTCCCTCCTCTTCTGATCTTCCAGAAAGCTGCTGCAGCTTGTCCCCCTTAAGCTGTAGTAATGCTGGTGTCTCCTCCTGCGTCACAGAGTACCTTCTGTGGGCGCTTCTGGCTGTGTGTACAGGGTGTTTGGCCTCCTCACAGCTGTCTGTGCTGGCCACACTCATACAGGCCACTTCTTACAGGCTGTGTGGACACAGCTACACCACTAACTTCATCTCCTGTCCTTACTGTAGCTGCAGCCAGCAGGTTTTTGCCAGGTTTGTTCCTGCGTTGATGAAATGGCTCTTCTCACCCAGCACTGTTGACCTGGAGATGCTCCAGGTTCTCTTTCCCCATCCTGCTTAGCCCTCAGCCGTTGTTTTCCCAGCCATGCCTGAGCTCTGGTGGATTTCACAGGGGTCTCATGGAAGCCGCCTTTCTCCTCACTCCTGTGTATGTTTGATTTCCATGCAATCCCAGGAAAAACTTCTCTTTGAAACTATCCGTGCTGAAGCCCAGGTTGGAAAACTGTGTTCTCTCCTGTATTAACGTTCTGTGGTTTGTATATCTCGTGATTCACTGCATGCTCCTCCTTTTCTGCACCTCGGATGGGAAGTCCTGCAGTTTCCATTTATTTTTCTTTCTTTTCTTCCCCCCCCTTCCTTTTTTTTTTTTTTTTTTTCCTTTAAATAAAAACCAGAGAGAAGGGAAGAAGCAACCTGGTCTTGACCCTTGGTTTCCCCACACTGGTATCTTCCGATGTGACTAGATACGAAGATGAAGACCAAGGAAATTTGAGGGGACCTCTCTGCCTTTAAAGAGCCAGATGTATTAATGGTTGCTCACAGGTTACTGCAGCACGATAGCCCTGTGCTCACTGTCTGCACCTGCTCCAAGCCCACACAGAGTGGTTTCACTTGGCTTTCCCTCTGAGAGGGTCCAGGCGCAGGTCCCGGTTGGGCAGTAACTTGTTACACTGCACAAACAGACTGTGAACCAATCCTGAGCTGGGGAAAGGGAATGAATGATGTGTGTGTGCTTCTGTGGTTTCCCACTGAGCTGGTGCCGTGGGTTAGTCACGTTGCTGGAGTCCTGCTCTGTGTGTGCAGCAGGGCTGTGTTCACTGGTGCCTGCCTTTGCAGCAGTGTGGAGTATCCCAGCCCATCCCACCTGGCTTTGGGGTGCCATTGCATTCTGCACCAGGGAAGCAGTGAGTGAAGGGGGCTGCTGGAAGGACAAACTGCCCAAGGCTCAGCATGGACGGGTGCCAGTTGTTGGCACAGTGGCGGGGTTGTGCTCGGTGTGCTGGGAGGGCAGCAGTGCCCACCCACCCCTGAGGATGGTCCCACAAACACCTGCAGCCCTTAGCTGTGTCTCATTAATCCCTGCTGCTGTGGCTCCACCCAGCCAAACCCTCCTTGTCTTGGTTTCTTGAGAGCCCTAATGATGGTTTACATTGCTGCATGTGTCAGCACCCACCATGGGCAGCAGATGCTGCACTGCTCCCTGCCCTCAGTAGTGCCCTGCAATCTGCAGAGGCACTAATTACAGTCTGCTAATGATGATGGGGCAAATAGAAAATACCCCCATGACCGAAAGTGGCTGCTTCAGAACTGGATCCATGTTGAGCTCGCAGCCCTTGTGAGGCTGGGTTCCCCAGTGCACCCCAGTTCCCTGCAGCCTTTGTGCTCTTCTTGCCACAGCGTGCTCAGCTTGCAGCTTGCACCACTCCCACACCCACCCCTATTAAAAAAAGCCTTTTTATTTTAACATATAAATACCATTGGGAGGCAAAGATCACCCCCTTCCTGTGTGATATGAATTAATTTCTCTGTGGTGGAGGAGATGTGAAATGGTTGAGCAGAATTAATAGCTGTGGGGCACTTGCAGGAGATGAAATGAGAAACTTTGGGTCAACCTTCTGAGTGTCTTCACTTCGTTCCCAGCGGCCATCCCTCTACTCCCTGACCCACATCCCATGCCCTTTGGAAAGCAGCAGAGAGATGTCACCTCTAGAAATGCCAAGGTTCTTCCACGTGGGAATTAGAGCAGCAAAATATCTGTGTCCCAACACCCTGCGGTGGGACCCAAGACCCCCGTTTCTTTCCTAATGCTCTTCTCCATTTTAAGATTCAGTCTCATCCCTGCTTTACTTTAAAATGCAGCTGTAATCACTAACTGACTCCAGATTGAGAGCCTGGCTTTGGAGTCGTGCAGTATCATGGGTGAGGAGCAGTGACATTTCATTGTTGTGCCTTCTGGGTTTATTTTATTAGCTGCAAGTGACAGCACTGAAGGAGGAATTATCTCTGAGCTGGTTTTAGCCTGTAACTGCCAGAGTCTCTCAAAACCCAGCTCTACTGAGCCTGTGGTTTGCTGCTGGATGACAGTGCATCGGAAGATACTAGCCCACACAGAGCCATGTCTTCTGCTCCATCCTTTGTTTTGGGCATATGCACATCCATGAGGTTCTTGGCTGGGGGCTGGGCTGTGTTTCTGAGGTGATGGGAGAAGCTGTGATGCTGCTGCTGCTGCTGCTGCTGCTGCTGCTGCTCTTCCTGATCACGGCAGTCCCTGTGCATGGGGTCCCATGGGTCAGAGTCTGTAGTGAAGGGCCCAGTGAGCTGCTTTCCAGCTCTTGCACAAAGCTTGTTGAGTTCCTGCTGGAGGCTGGGGATGCTGTGGTTGTACTGGAAGCAGGGAGAGCCAGGAGTCAGCCTGAGCAGTAGGACTGTGCCTTGGGAGGCAGCTTTTGGAGCTTTGGGTAGCAAAGAGCATTCGTCAAGTGCCCACTACTCCCTTGGGACAGTTTTCCTCCACAGACTTAGCATACTGCTGTTTTCTGGTTTAATTTTGATCTGCATGTTACAGGGCTGGCATGTCCGTATTTAATAAGCTAATACTGCATTATGGATTATCTGTAGGTTAGAAATGGTATTGCCTTCCCCTATTTACTTTCCCTGCTTGATGAGTATGTCTCCCTCCTCAACCCCCCACCCTCTAACTCAGCACTAAAAATCATTCCTTGCTTGAGAAATTGGCATTTTCAGTGATTTCTGTGATGTGTTGAGTAACATGCTCTCCTTGCTGCACTCACCCCTGCCCATGTCAGGGGGCTGCCCCTGCTGTCTGTGGGGCTGGGTGCCCTGAGGAAGTCTGTGCCTTCAGTGCAGGTAGTGGCACAGAGAAGTTATGGACCCATTAATACTTTTCCAAGCTGAAGGGGAACCTTACCCTTGTTTCCCAAGACTCTCAGAGCTGCTCTGTGCTTCTCCACCCCACAGCTCCGAAGCCAGCCTGGCTTTGGTGGGATTGGTGGCATCTTTCCCACAAGCACGTGACTGTGGCCATGCCAGATGGGGTGTGCATGGAGTCCCACGGCCTGGGGGCTGGAGGGGCTGTTGGAACCTCTGATGGCACAGTTAGGGGTTGCTGCCTCAGCCATGGGTTGCTGCTTGCTCATGGTCACTGGCCCCAGTGTGGCTGCCGAGGAGGAACAAGATTGGGATCAGCCGCTCTCCGGGTGCCAGGGTATCCCAGGAGCAGCTGGGGCGCTTGCACCAAGGCTTTGCACACCAGCACATCCTGGGGAAGGGCAGCAACAGCTCCTGCGCCCGAGGGGCGAGGGGAGATGGAGGGGCAGGGGGCACCCATGTGGCATTGGCTTGGGCTTCCAGCAGCCCTTTTCCACCTGGCTCTTGGAGGCATGCATGGGAGCGCCTGGCTGTCTCCAGCACCCACTGACACTTTCCTTCACCCTCTCTCTGTCCTCACAGCTCGCTGCCGGAAGAGAAAAGCAAAACAGGCTCTTCCTTCGAGACCGGCCCAAAGCCCAGCGAGAAGCCGGATGCAGAACAAGCCGAGCTGGACACGGAGCAGAAGCGGAGCCGTGCCCGGGAGCGCCGACGAGAAGGACGGTCCAAGACCTTTGACTGGGCTGAATTTCGCCCCATCCAGCAGGCTCTGGTGCAGGAGCGCGCGAACGCCGCGGACTCCGCCAGCAGCGGCTCGGCCGCCTTTCCCAGGGACACCGGAGCTGCCGACACCGACCCCGGAGAGCTGGAGCGGGAGCGGGCCCGGCGGCGGGAGGAGCGGCGCAAGCGCTTCGAGATGATCGATGCTGTGGACGGGGCAGGGTCAGAAGAGGCGCTGAGGATGGAGGTGGACAGGATCCTGCCTGTCCCTGCAGACATCAAACCGCAGAACGTCCACGTGGAGATCGAGCAGCGCTGGCACCAGGTGGAGACCACCCCGCTACGGGAGGAGAAGCAGATCCCCATCACACCCCTGCACCTCGCCCACGCCGAGGACCGGGAAGAGGGGCTGACGAAGCAGCACCTGACCACGCTGCTGGAGAAGGAGGTAAAGGGATGGTGTGTAGCGTGCAGGCTGCCTGCCAGAGTGGCCTTCAGGCCACTGGAGTGGCTGTAGGGAGTGTGATATAGGCTTAAAAATACGTGTAAATATTCCTCCTTTATAATAGCAACTAGAAGGGATGCTATAGGTTCCTTGGGGAGCTGGCAAGGCACAGATACGCATCCATTCCTGCTCAGCCTTGCCAGCAGCTTTCAAGTTTCCCACAGTTGCAGAAAGGGCTGTTCTTATGGCCTGGTACTTCCTTACCCCTCCCAACCAACACAGCCTGATTTGTGGTGGTTGTAGCCAGCCTGTCTCTGACAAAATGGGTACAATCAAAGTGTATAAACCAGACTGCGAATTCCAGCTCCTAATCCTTTGTGCCTCTGCAGCTACAGAGACTTGTGTCTGCATTTATGAACTGCCATGAGCTGAGCACACAACACAAAAGTTCCCTTTTTGTGGAGCCTACATCAAATAGTCTTAAGATTTTTGGAAAAGAATGGAGGAGACTCAGCTCACTTGGAAGAGTTCCGTGCCTGGGATAACAAAGGTTGTTGTTAGTTGGGATTAAGGTGTATTAGTGGGTATGAAGGGGGTAACCTTTTCTTACGGAATAACCAGGAATATCACCGAGCTGAACTGGGCTGGGATTTGCCAGGGTTGTGCCTGGCACAAGCTGGTGCCATTCATCCTTTGCTGCAGTGAGCTTTACGAATTACACTATTGCATAAATAAGTTCTTTCAGAGGGGAGGGGTTTTCCTGGCAAAATGAAATCCAGGTCCCAGAGTAGAGCAGAGCAGAGCAGCGGTGCCATCAAAAGCTCCATTAATTCTGCTCTGTGTCCCCTCTGAGTCACTTGTTCCTTATGGCTGATCCTCTGCCCACTCCCTGGACGCTGTCTCTGTTCATGTCCCTCCAGCTGGAGCAGAAGCAGAAGGAGGCCCTGGAGCTGCTGGAGCAGAACCGGCACCTGCAGGATCAGCTGAAAGTGGCTCTGGGCCGGGAGCAGAGCGCCCGGGAGGGCTACGTGTTGCAGGTAGGAGAGCAGGGAGGAGATGGAGATCCATCTTCCCTGTGCCTGAGGGATCCCTGGTGGGCTTCCATCTGCGGTGTTCGTGGGGACATCCTGGGTGACCACCACTGAGCTCCCAGAGATTTGACCTTCTTGCAAACATGGCTAATTCTGTAGCATTACTAGAGTCATTTGCTGATGGAAACCTCTGATCTGGGATGGAGTCGAAGGTAGCATTACCTGTTAGCATTCCCAAGGGAAAACAAAACAGAGCCAGACAGATGGGACTTCAGCAAAGTCCACCTCTGATCCATCCCATTCTGTGTTTGCCGTTGCAGCAGCTGTTTCCCCCTTTCTGTGCCCCAGATTCTCCCCTCAGGCAGCAGGGTGCCCACAAGGCTTTCCAAGCATCCTATAGCCCACCAGTTGTTCCTGGCTGGGGATTTTGTCTTCCTGTTACACGGGCAAACACAGGACACTCAGATGTATCTCCCGGTCACGTTCCCTCCAGCCAGAGTGGGATTTGCACTGGGATGACCTGTTATCTTGGATTACTTTGGTGGTTTCTGCTGTCACAAGATTCCTCAGCAAAGCCTTGGAGTTTTGGAGGATCTGACAAAAGAAACAGGATGGTCTTTGGGAAAACCTTTCCTCCCCTCATCCAAACAAAGCAGGTTTTTTCCAGCCCTTCCTCTGGGAACATCCATGCCCAGGGGAAGTTGTGGCACCTGCAGGGCAGCTTCTGGCTGCTCTCAGGGGTCCATAGTCTTGTTCTGTGCAGGGGCAGCATTTTGACCTGATCAAATCTACTCGACCAAACTGGCTGTGGATCAAAGTGGCCACGCGTTGCCACACGCTGCGCTCCCGTGGCAGCAAAACCCAGTGTGAATGCCAAACCTTGCATCCTTATTTCTCACAGGAAAATTTTCCCCGAAGAAGTTGCACAGGCAGTGGAGCCAGCCCAGGGAGGGGGACATCTTGCCTTCCTTGCCCATGATCTCCCAGGAGGAGTAATTAATTCATTTCTGGAGTCTCCGAGCTGACAGTGCCTGCTTGGAGGAGTTCCA
The DNA here is from genome assembly GCF_022539315.1 of Serinus canaria. Classification (NCBI taxonomy): domain Eukaryota; kingdom Metazoa; phylum Chordata; class Aves; order Passeriformes; family Fringillidae; genus Serinus; species Serinus canaria. The sequence continues at coordinate 13,673,346 of NC_066328.1, forward strand.
TTTTCACTTGGCAGAGCTGGAAGAGTTACTAAGTCCCACTTCCCTGGGGCAGAGGCATCTGACCTCCCTTTGCCTGGAGCCTGGAGAAATCAGGGACTGGGGATAAAAGCTGGATGCTGAATCCACCATCAGATTGAAGTTGGCCACAGTGCCTCGATACGAGGAGGGGTGGTGAGAGGGGAAGCCTGCAGAGAGGTTGAGCTGCAGAGAGAAGTGACCCAAACTTGGACCTGGAAGTTGGAGAGGGTTTTTGGAAAGGTTGGAGGTTTTTGCCTGCTCCAGTCTAATTGTTCTGGGGATTTCCCTTGTGTCTCTTGGGAAGCAGAGGGATTAAAGTCCTGTTGTAGAAGGGAGTAACCCCACCAAACCCTGCTGGGGTGGAGAGAGTGGAGCCACTGGGGGAATTCTGCAGCCAAACATCACAGCGTTTTTTTGGACAACCCCTCTGAATTTCCCCTCTGAATGCTGCCCCCCCGTCACGATTTTGGGGAGGTTCCTGCATTGTCTATTAGGAGGGCTGATAGAGAAGCCTGACTGCTGCCAAGCCCATCCCTCCTGAGCTGCCTGGGAGGCACCAACCCCTCCTTGGCAGCCTGACCAGCCCCACAGGGACCCCCCAGGCACTGCCTGTTCCGTGAGGCAGTGCTGAGCCACCCCTCCAATGCATGTGCCCTGCACCAAAGCCTGTCTGGCCTTGTGTAACCCCTCTCTTGCTCTGAGCTTCCTCGGGATGGGGCACCCTAACCTTGATCCCTACTGGGAGAAATACCAGGAGCTCCTGCTCCTGGCAAATGGGCTGGAGACATCCCCTGCTCCAGCCACTGTGGGTGGGAGGGGGCACGTACTAACCTGTCCCAGACAAATATTCTTGCATGTTTTTGGTGTAAAGCATGAAGTTTAACTTAACATAACTGAGTGTCACATCTGTGGGCTTTCCTTAATCAGCAACCAGAGTACAGCAAGGCAGGCCAAATTCCTAGGCTTAACGCTGTGCTTCTCTCACCTCTTCCTGTCTGTGTATTTTCTTTTTTAAGATACATAATTTCTGTCGCCTTTTGCATGACGCTTTCTGTGAGTTTTCTCTTTGCATGCTCCATTGCTTTGGTTTGAATCTCACAAAGGTTGGTTTCTTTCATTTTTACATTCTCATCACACCTTTTCCTTCCCTCCATTTGTCGGGCTTTTTATTTTGTCCTTTGTTGGTTTATTTTATTTTGCAGGTAGAGAAATTAGATCCTCCCTAGCCCTAAGCTTTAGCATAACAGCATCTCTCTAAAACCATGAGCAGCCACTCAGTCCTGTTTGGCAGGCACAGAAATGACATCGCCACCACAATGGCTGGTCCGTCGCCCCGTGTATGGGTGGGATTGATGTCATTTGCTGTCACCTCACTTTCTGTTGTTGCTTTTGGTCGATGGACTGTATTACCTGAACTGTGCACTTTTTGTTTCACAAACAAACAAACTTGCTAAAAAAAAGCAGTTCCTTTCTCCTCCACCTTGTTTCATCTCCTCCTCCTCATCATCCTTGGCATTTTTCTTTTGTCTGTCTGTCTCTGTTTTGCTGCTGGTGTTTCTTTTTCATTGTTTTTTTGATTCTGTTTGAGTTTGGGTTTATTTTTTTTTCCATTTAGCCTGTTACTGTACAGCTGTTTTGATGTTGTGGTCAGTGTTTTCTGTTACTGGAAAGCAGTTGTCGCTCATTAAAAAAAAAAAATAAAAAGTTGGTTAAACAAACCAAATTGTGCCAAGAACAAATCATCCCAATTGGAGCAATGGGTAGCAGCCAAGTCGCTGTGAGGAGCTTTTCCATGGCCTGCCTGGCCAGAGGTGTGACACTCAGAAGGGAGAGCCAAGAGTGTTACTAATCTAGTATTTAATCAATTTTTTTAAGACCGAGGTGGCCGCCTCGCCATCAGGTGCCTGGCAGAGGCTTCATAAAGTCAACCAAGACCTCCAAAGCGAGCTGGAAGCCCAATGCCAGCGTCAAGAGGTGATCAATCAGCAGATTCAGTCGCTGAAGCGCAGCTACGCCGAGGCCAAGGACGTGATCCGGCACCACGAGGCCGAGATTCAGAGCCTGCAGGCGAGGCTCAGTAACGCGGCGGCCGAGCTCGCCATCAAGGAGCAGACCCTGGCCAAGCTCAAGAGCGACCTGAGGAGCGAGAAGGAGAAAGCCAAAGAGCAGCTGGAGGAGTGGCAGCACGGCGAGGCCGCGCTCAGCTCCCAGCTGAAGGCCAGCGAGCAGAAGCTGAAGAGCGCGGAGGCTCTGCTGCTGGAGAAGACGCAGGAGCTGCGGGACCTGGAGATGCAGCAGGCTCTGCAGCGGGACCACCAGAAGGAAGTGCAGCGGCTCCAGGACAGGATCGCAGACCTCAGCGGGCAGCTGAATGCCAGCGAGCAGGCACGGGTCCTCATGGAGGAGAAGCTGCAGAAGAACTATGAGGCTTTGCTGGAGAGCTGTGAGAGGGAGAAGCAGGTTTTGATACGGAGCCTGAAGGAGGTGGAGGACAAGGCCAATGAGTACGAGAATCAGCTGCAGAACAGCGAGCAGCAAATGGAGATTCTGCAGAAGGAGAAGCTGAGCGCCAAGTTCGAAGGCAGCGAGCTCGTCCACCAGCTGGAGGAGCAGCTGGCCATGAAGGAGGCCAGCATCCAAAAACTTGCTGAGCACATCAAGGAGCTCGAAAGGGAGAGAGATCAGATCAAGTGCCGGTTCCAAGAGCTCATGAATCAGGTGGCTGAGTCGGATAACGAAGTTGCAAAGCTACAAGCAAAGTTGAAAATGGAAGAGACCAACTACCACAATCTGGAGCAGTCGTTCGAGGAGGTGTCAGATCAGTTCCGGGGGGTGCAGGAGGTGCTGAAAGAGAAGGAAGAAGAGCTGAGACACGTTAAGGAAATGCACTTGAGAATTGTGGAGAAGAAAGATCAAGATCTCAGTGAGGCTTTGGTTAAAGTGGTTGCTTTAGATAGCAGTTTAGAGGAGACTAAAGTAAAGCTAAAGGCCAAGGAGGAGGCTTTAAAGAAATTAGCTAGTGTGGGCACAGGTCCATGTGCTGAGGAGGCAGAAGATCTTGGCCCCAGTCTTGAGGCGGACGAAAGTCATCCATCCCAATTGGGGCAGGCTCTGCAAACTCAGGATGTCCTCCCAGCTCTGACTTATGCACTGAAGGAGGAAGAGGATGAGGTTCTTGAGACCAGTCAGAGGCAAGTGGAGGAATTTGGCTCCCCATCTAAAGTTGTAGAGCTCCAGGATCAAGAGTTGGTTCAGAAAGCTTTAGCAAAGCCTGACGTAGGAATCATGGGGGCCAAGAGGCAAAGGATCCGTTTTTCAAGCATCCAATGTCAAAAATACATCCATCCAGATGGATCGGAGAAAAACTGGACAAGCAGTACCTCTTCAGACACAAGCCAGGACAGATCTCTGTCTGAAGAAAGCATGTCCTCAGAGCCAGCTCTGGGTTACCCCTCATCAGGGACCAGTGATTCTGAGACTTATCTCTCCATCATCCATTCCTTGGAAACCAAACTGTATATTACAGAGGAGAAGCTCAAAGATGTGACAATGAAGCTTGAAAGCCAGCACGGCCATAACCAGGAGACGCTCATCGCCCTCCACCATCAGTGGGCCAGCACGGAGTCCCAGCTGCGGGAACAGCTTCAGACCAGCTTGTCCCAAGTCAATGCTTTGATCTCACAGCTGGAGAGCGAGAGGCAGGAAAAGTTCAAGCTCATAGAAAGTCACGTCAGCGAGCTGGGAGGTTTCCAGATGAAAAACGATCAAGCGCTGACTTGTTTAGAGAAGTGCAGGGAGCAGCTAAGATCCTTGCCCAAATCAGACAAGGATAAAGAGGGTGATTTGTTCGTTGTTACTCTGTCTAGCATGGAAACAACTTTATCAAATGCAATCCAAGCCTTGAGTGGAGCGCCAGTCCCATCGGAGTATCAGAGTGAAAGCCTCACCACGGAGAGCTCAGCTCCAGAAGGAGGGGATTTGGGAGAAGAGGAGCACGTCTCCAAGGAGCAGCAAGCAGATGTGTTTGACACCGGCCAGCTGAGGTGGCTTTCTGAGAGGGTGGCCTTTGAGGCCTCTCTCATCAACCAAATAGCAGAGTCTTTGAAAAATGCGAGCTCTGAGATAAGCCAGCTTCTGAGAGAGATCCAGGGAACGGCTGAGGTGGCTTTGTTGGAGCCATCAAGTGTTTCTCATACAGCCAATGATTTGGCCAGCATCCTGTCTAAAAAGCTGCTGCTGGAAGGGGAGTTTTGGAGCCAGGTGGAGGAGCTGAGAGCTCACTTGAGCACTAGAGAAGGAGAAGCTGAGAGTAAAACAGAAACAAGTTTGGGCATTTCCCCATGTTTTCTCAGTACTGTAGCAGATGCTACATTGATCAAGGCGGAACTTGGGTTTGTTGCAGAGAAAATGAGAGAATCTTTTCATCAGAGGTTAAAAGCAATTGAAGAAGAGCTCCATAATACCAAAACAGCTCTCCAGCAGCACAAATGCATGTTGGAAGAGATCATCAAAGCATACAGGACTCCTGAGTTAGACAGAGTTATGCTCCAGATTTCTGAAGCACTTGAAATACAAAAAGATGCTTCGGAAAGAACCCAGATCTCTTGGGATGGGAGCTGTGTCCAAATGGGGCCGTGCCAGGAATTAGCCAAGGTGGAGGAGACTGGCAGTGCCCCAGACCGTAGTAGTGAAGCTCTTGTTTCCATTCAGGAAGATCTTGCCCAGCAGCTAAAGGACAAATCCAATGTTCTGAAGGAGATATCTGTTGCCTTACTCTCTCTGCCTCCCGAGGAGGCCATGAGAGACTGTCAGAAGCTCCTGAAGATGTCCCAGAGTCTTTCCTACCATTCGTGCATGGGAGACCTGGAGCGGTACTCATCTTTGCTAGTCCACGATGCCATTGTTCAGGCTCAGGTTTGTTACGCCGCTTGCAAAGTGCGGCTGGAGCACGAGAGGGAGATGAAGTCCTACAAGGAGTCCCTGCAGAGCATGGATGCCCTGTGCCAGGAGCGTGTGAAGACAGCGTCTCTCCTGCAGGACGAGTACGAGGAGCTGCTCAGGAAGCAGCAGGGCGAGTACAGCGAGGTGATCGCCGTGCTGGAGAGGGAGAACGCTGACCTCAAGGCAAAGGTGTCCCAGCTGGACAACCAGAGGAGGCTCCTGGAGGAGGAAGGGCACGAGCAGAGCAAGAGCTTGAGCGAGCTGCAGGGGCGGTATGAGGAGGAGATCCGAAACGTGATCGAGCAGCTCAACAGGACAGAGGATGCCCTGAAGGCCGAGAGGGTGGAGGGGCTCAACCAGCTGGACGCCGTTGTTCGCGACAAGCAGAACATGGAGCAGTATCACCTGGAGCAGATGCAAACGCTGGAGGAGAAGTTCCAAGCCAAGATCAAGGAGCTGCAGGTCATCCACAGCGAGGAGCTGCAGGCGCTGCAGGAGCACTACAGCCAGAACCTGCAGCGCCTCCAAGAGACCCTTGATGAGTACCAGAGGCAGCACCCGGAGGCGTCCCCCGCGGTGGCCCCGGGCTCTGGGGACACCTGGGTGGCCGGCGAGGCGGGTGGCACCGGGCAGGACCCCGGCAGCGACCCGGACTCCATGCACGGCCTGAGGGAACGCATCCAGGAGCTGGAGGCCCAGATGAACGTCATGAGGGATGAGCTGGAGAACAAACATCTGGAGGGGAACGCTTCCACTCTGAGGGAAAAATACCAGAAAGACTTTGAAAACCTAAAGGTCTTGATATGTTTAACACTTTTCTGCTTTCTGCTGCTGAGTGTGTGGGAGGGCATGTGCAGTCCCAGGGTTTGCTTTCCGAACCAAGGGACATCCCCTGAAAGAGCCAGTGTGCTGAAACAAGCCCCAGAGTATTAGCCAGGCCTCTGTAAAGCATGGTGTTTCCTTCTTCTCCATGCTGGGATATTCTAAATGCATTGCTGAGGGCTTGGGAAGGTGGATCTCTGGAGGTGGTCTTTGTGTGGAGAGGGAGAGAGTTTCAAAGTAGCTCAATAACATCACACTCGCCTTCAACATGAAGACCTCAGTGTTTCTCCTTGTACCAAAACATATGCTTTGTTTGTGACTTGCCTTTAAAAATATTTCTCAGCTCTCTCTTTCCCAGTCTGATCAAATCTCCAGTCTGTCTCTGCTGCCTTCAGAAATGCAGAATGAAATGGAAATTCAATGCTCTCTCAAAATGTATGTTCCTAGGGAAAGTAGCTGCAAACAGATGCCAAATTCTGTAGCAAAGCAGAGCTCCTGTGCAGGAGGCTGCGAGGACCATGCTGGTGTTGGACACAGTAATTCTGTACACAACAAAGAGTGCACAGTTACAGAACACCCAGGTGAGGTGCAGAGAAACCCACTGGCAATGAAATGGCACCGTTCAAATTGCCCCACCAGCCAGACTGGCTGTAAAACTGGTTTGAGATCATCCAGCATCTAAAAAAAAAAATGGGTTTGGTGGTTTGCTTTTCCTAGGTGAGCATTCCCAGTTTGGAAGTGAGTTTAGGGCTGTAGAGGACTCTGGCAGCACAAGGGGAGCTGCCAGGTTGAACAGGAAGCCAAAAGGCAGCGATGCAGAGGCTGTGCCAGTGAAGCTCTCACAGACCAGTTGCTCTTAAGAATCAGCAAAAATGTGGGAGAGCTTGCTTCCAGCCACAAGATCCAGCACACATTTGAGTTGGGGGTGAGGTGTGGCTTAGCTCCAGCCAAAAGCTGGTTTCAGCCTGGGGAGAGCAGTAGTTTTGCTGAATCCCATTGGAATTAAGCAGTGGTGGTCAGAAAGCCAACCAAGCCATTGGAAACCTGCCCAAACTGGAGGCTTGAATGTGCTTCATTCTTCTCTTAAGAACCTGATGGAGAATGTAACATCAGTAGCACCAGTAACATCAGTAACACAAGCATAACTCTTCAACTTGGAGAAGAGAAGGCTCCAGGAAGACTTTGGAGACCTTTCCACTGCTTAGAGGGACTCCAAGAGAGCTGGAAGGGACTTCTGGCAAAGGCATGAAGTGGCAAGACAAGGGGGAATGGCCTTTAGATGAAGAAAAAGTAGATTTAGATTTAATATTAGGCAGAAATTCTTCCCTGTGAGGGTGGTGAAGCCCTGGCACAGGTGGCCCCAAAAAGCTGTGGTTGCCCCATCCCTGGAAGTGTCCAAGACCAGGTTCAAGGCTTGGAGCAACCTCGAATAGTGGAAGGTGTCCCTGCCTGTGGCAGGGGGTGGAACAGGATGGACTTTAAGGTCCCTTCCAACCCAAACCATTCTGTTATTCTATGAGATACTGATTTGTACATGTGCATTTATGGCAATGCATTTACAATACATTAAATAGTGAATTTACAGCCAGACCTATGGCAGAGTATCCACCTTTTTCTTCCAAAATTAGCAGTGTTTCAGGAGTTGGACTTGATGATCCTTGTGGATCCCTTCCAACTTAGCATATTCTATGATTCTGGGTGTAATGAAGAATCCTGCAGGGCTGCTCTGTGCCACAGCCAAGTCCAAGCAGGTTCTGGCACTGAGTTTGAAAAAAACAAACAAACAAGGCTGGGAAAGTGAAGAATGCCTCGGGATTTAAAATTAAATGGGAGGGGAAAAACCCACCAAAGCTAAAAATTGGGCATGAGGATTAGATGTAGGTAACAGAGCATTAGCCATGAAGGTGATGCTGAGGGGTGTGTTAGTGAGAGTCAATGGTGTTGGACTGTCATGAGCACTTTTGCCACTGGGTGAGTGAATCTGTCCCCCTAAAATTTCCCATGGGGTCCCAGAGGTGACAGTTCTCACTTTCCACAGAAAACACTGGTGTTAATCAAGGGGAGCTGAGCTGAAATCAGGGAATAAAGCCAGCCTGTGTCATTAAGGGGATAAGCCCTGTATAGTGCTTGGCATCAGGTTTGTCCCAAGCTGCCTGATGGGGCTCAGCACCTTGTCCCCAGTGTGTACCCCTTCTTCCCTCGTGGCTTGGGCCTGCCTGTGGCTTTGCTGGTCCTGTCCATGTCCTGCAGCCGTGTGTTCGTCCAGGATCCTGATATGCTTAGGCTGGCAGCTGAGCTGGGAACAGAAGGACCAGGCAGGAATTCAGGACCTGACCCCTGGTGAATCCCAACTCCCCAAACTGCTCCTCCTGTGTCCTGGCCCGAGTTCTTTCCTAGTAATTCAATTAGCAAGTAATTTTCCCTGAAGCAATTATAGCAATACTTGGTTGGGAATTAAAATCCTGTTGCTGTCACGTCATCTTCCTTACACCCAGAGACTGAAAAAAACAGGCACTGAAAAGGCCAGAAGGGGCACAGAAGGGTTTTTTTGATTGTTTTTTTGACATATATTTGCATTCCCCAACTGGGTCTGCCCCTGTGCATCCTTTTCCCTGGAGCTGCCAGGGATCAAGCGACTGCAGGACAAGCCCTGACCTTTGCGAGGTCCATCGTGCTCCTTGGCTGGGGGAGCAGAAGATCCCTGCTGGACCTGGGGAGCTGAGCTGTGGCTCCTGGTGGACTCCCCACCACCATGGCACCGACCCTGTGCTCCTGAGCCAACCCTCTCCCCTCCTCCCTTTGCAGGCAACATGTGAGAGGGGCTTTGCAGCCATGGAGGAGACGCACCAGAAGAAGATCGAGGACCTGCAGCGGCAGCACCAGCGGGAGCTGGAGAAGCTGCGGGAGGAGAAGGATCGCCTGCTGGCAGAGGAAACGGCTGCCACCATCTCAGGTACCAGGGGGACCCCGTGGTGGGGCAGCTCCCTGGTGGTGGGGACACGGGAGTGGTGTTGGCCGTGTAGAGGAGCAGAGCAGGGATGGGATGAGGGCTGGGTGGGCTGCACAGGGAGATGAGAATGGGCTTGTGGGAAAGATGTTTTAGATGGAGGTCCATCTCTGGTCATCCAGGTTTGGTGCTCATCTCCTGGTCCTTCTCCAGGCCTGGTACCCCTGTCTTTGGTTGTTACACAGTCTGATCTGTTTTGCATTCCAACTCCAAAAGGCATTAGTCATTCCTGTGGTTAAATTATTGCCAATTCCACACTGAATTAATTCTTCAGTGCCTCAGGGAATGTTGAAACACTGGTATTCAGGGGCTCTGCATTAGGAGTCCCACAGTCCAGGAAACAATGTGTGACAATCATTTGGACTCTGTTAGAAAGCAGGATTTGCAGAATCCTCTTTGCAGCTGGGGCACAGACTGAAGGGGCCATGAAGCAGTGGGAGATTTAGAGGGATAACTTCGATTTTATTCCTTTAAGAAATGAACAAAAGCTCAAAAACCCAGCTGTGGGTGGAGGGTGCTGGGTGCTAATGCTGTGCTGCCCCTTGCAGCCATCGAAGCCATGAAGAACGCGCACCGGGAGGAGCTGGAGCGGGAGCTGGAGAAGTCCCAGCGCTCCCAGATCAGCAGCGTTAACGCCGACATCGAGGCCCTCCGAAGGCAGTACCTGTAAGACCATCACTGTTCTCTGTCACCATCTGGCAGGGAGATCATGTGTGGGGGACCCTTCTCTGCCATTTGATTCTGGTGATGAGTTTGGGGTTATTTCAGGGGCCTCTTCCCGTGGTCCTGACTCAGCTGCATCCATCAGAGCCTCCTGGCTGCCCATAATCTTTCAGGCTCCAGGTCAATGTCCCCACATTAGCCAAAATAGCTGCTTTATGGTCCCCAGAAGTAGCAGATGAGCAGCCAGTGCTGCTTCTCACACAGCTGCAGCAGCAGGGTTGCTCAGAAGGTGAGGAGGAAGCTCTGAGCTTTCCATGGCAAGGCTGTCCTCCCGTGGGAGCTGAGCAGGGCTGCCTGTCAGCTTTATCAACCTTGAGACATCTATGTAAGCTGGGGAGGTGTGCAAATACACTGGTCCTGAGTACCCACAGCAAACTTAGAATCCTGGAATGGTTTGGGTTGGACGGGACCTTAAAGCTTATCTCATTCCAGCTCTCTGCCATGGGCGAGAGCTCTCTCTTCCACTACCCCAGGTTGGCCCAAGCACCATCCAGCCTGGCCTTGGACACTTCCAGGGATCCAGGGTCAGCCACAGCTTCTCTGGACAACCTGTGCCAGGGCCTCTCCACCCTCACAAGGAATAACTTGGCATTGGTAGATTTTGATAGATCTCAGCTCAGTTTCTGGAAACCTGAGAAAGTTCTGCCACTTAACCTCTGAGAGAATGACCTCCTGTCCCTTTTGGTGCCCAAGCATGGCTCTGCCAGGAGAGGGAAGAGTTGACTTGCTTTGGACTTGAGTTTTTTTCCCAAAGGCAATATGCAATCCTCATTCTCGGTGCTTAGCTCCCTGTTGGGTTGTCCTGGGATGCTGAAGGAAGAGTGGGCTTGGGGATGTGTGTGTGTGGAGAGAGCACTACCCCCACGTGTGTTCTGCAGGGAGGAGCTGCAGTCGGTGCAGCGGGAGCTGGAGGTGCTTTCGGAGCAGTATTCCCAGAAATGTTTGGAGAACGCCCACCTGGCGCAGGCGCTGGAGGCTGAGAGGCAGGCCCTCCGCCAGTGCCAGCGGGAGAACCAGGAGCTCAACGCCCACAACCAGGTGAGGCTCCTTGCCCTGCTGACCATGAGCTCCATGCTGAGCTGTGGCCATGCTCCCCCTTCCCACAATGGCTCTCCTCCTCTCCCCAGGAGCTGAATAACCGCCTGGCTGCGGAGATCACGCGACTGCGGACCCTGCTGACCGGGGAGGGCGGGGGAGAGGCTGCTGGGTCGCCTCTCACGCAGGGCAAGGACGCCTACGAGCTGGAGGTGAGCTCTGCAGAGAGGCACATGGGTGCGCACAAGTGCTGTGTACCCCAGGACACAGCCTGGGAGCGTGTCACAGCCTGGGAGGTGTCGCAGCCAGGAGGTAACGCAGCCGTCTGTCCCCCAGTCGGCTCTCATGGCTAGTCAGCACTGTTATCGTGAGCTGTATGAGGTCAGGAGATTCTGGGGTCATGATCTCCTCACCATGTTGAGCCAGACACTCGCTTTTCCTTCTGCAGCCCCTGCTTGTCCCTGGGATCCAATCCATGCAGAGCAGTGGGGACAGAAACTGGGGTGTGCAGGGAGCACATCAGCACTGCAAGCTTGGGCGAGTTCCCAAGAGAAGCAGGAGGAGTTTTCTTGTGAGAAGCAGAAGATGGGTGGACCAGAGGCTTTGTGGTGCTGGCATGGGGCTGAGTCTCCAGCCCTTGGCTTGACTGCTGCTGGATACAGCAGCTGTCACACTGTGTCTGCTCAGGTGCAAAGATGCTGGTTTTTGTTCCACAGGTCCTGCTGCGGGTGAAAGAATCCGAAATCCAGTACCTGAAGCAGGAGATCAGCTCCCTTAAAGACGAGCTGCAGACAGCACTGAGGGTAATGCCAGGGGTGGTTCTGCAAATCCTCTTACTGTGCTCCGCTCCTGAGTGTCTGTGCTTAGATTTCAGCCCATTTACACCTAGATTTGAAACCATATTTAATTTTTCCCCTGAATGTAATTCAATACCCATTTTGGTGTCATCAGTAAAGCACTCCATCTGTCAACTTAAGACTTACCCCACAAAGGAGACAGTGTGGGAAAACATCCCTTTCAGCATGATTTCCCCATTTACTGTCACATCAGATCAAATTTAAATGGCACAAACAATCAGTGTTAGAGATCTGCCCAGCCTCGCAGCGGTGGAACTGGTTTGCTCTGGACAAGCCAAGGCCATTTCTGGGAATTCTGCTTGAATTCTGTGTCTTGGCTAGAATGAAAAGCCACTAACAGCCCTGTAGCTGGGGGGCTGCATGCACGGGCAGCACTGTGCTGGCCCTTGGCTCTCAGCTCTCCGCCTGTCTCCATTCCTGCAGTCCCGGGTCGCTGTTGGAAGCAGCTCCGAGGGCGTGAGTTGCCCTGGCCAAGCCTCTCTCCCGCTGCCGGCTCTTCTTCCGTCGGCATTTGCCAAGCTCCTCTCCAGTGCATCCACAAACCCCTCGGCTCCAGCTGTCTGTCTGGCTCCATCGGGTTGTTCTTGTTCCCTTGCCAGGATAAGAAATACGCCAGCGACAAGTACAAAGACATCTACACGGAGCTGAGCATCGTGAAGGCCAAGGCAGACTGTGATATCAGCAGGTTGAAAGAGCAGCTGAAAGCAGCCACAGAAGCTCAGGGAGAGAAATCCCCTGTGAACACCACTGTATCGGGATATGGTCAGTCCTCCTCCAGCAGCTCCAATCAGTCCTGGGTGTCCCGAGCTAACAGGGAATCCTGGAATACAAGCCCTTGTGCAGGAACGGGTCTGAGTGTAGGACTTGGCCTTCCAACCCAAAGCTGATGGGCTTTGAAAGCCTTCTGGCATTTTGCATCAGGAAAACCTCATGATGGAGGGATGCCTAAAAGCCCCCTCTGCCCCTGGGCATTGCTAAAGTTGGGCTCATCGGGGCACTTTCCTGGGCTGGGAGGGCAGAGCCTCAGCCCTGTCCTTACAGGAAGGCAGTGGGCACCAGGCTAATCCCACTTCTTTTGCTTCTTCCCAGATATTATGAAATCAAAAAGCAACCCTGATTTCTTGAAGAAAGACAGATCCAGTGTTAGCCGGCAACTAAGGAATATCAGGTCAAAGGTGAGCTCAGATGTCCTGCCCAGTGGGATGGGAATGAGGAATGCCCAGCATTTCTCTTTGATGGGGATCCCAAATGGGAAGAAATGGGCAGGGGAACAAAATTAAGAATTTCCCAGCCACTAGTGCTAGCCTGGATGGTTTTTTACTGCAAAAGGACTGACTGTGCAGCCAGGCAGGGCCCACTCCCCTACTCCAGACCTTGCTCAGATGGAGGCATGAAGCTGCTCCCTGGTTGGGAAAAAGGCTGACATTCTCCTTGTTCCTTGGTCTTTCACAGGAGGACTATTCCAGTATCTGCTCCTTCTTTTCAGTTGAAATATAGGTGGAAATGTGCACATCATTCTAGTTTTAGTGTCCATCACTGCAAGATTTTTTGTCTTTATGTGTATCAGCAATGTCTGGGTCCTGGGCATATTTAACACACACTTTGCTTGTGTGTTAACATGGTGCAGATGGCCCTGTGCTTCTGTGGTCCTTCTGTGCTTGCTGTTGATCCCAAAGCCCAGTGATGCTGTGCCAAGCTCTCCTTGGCAGCCAGTTCCATCATGTGGGACCGCAGGGATATGGAAGGGCAAACAGTGCTGATCAGGAGTCAGCATTAAACATAGGGCAGTTGGGAGGAAGCTCAGCATGAGCAAACCTGCTTTGCCTCTCAGCTTGTGTCTCTTGCTGATGTTTGAAGTGGTTGGGCCCTTGCAAGGCAGGCAAAAATGCTTTGAGCTTGATGCCCACATGGGGAAACACTCGGAGCTCTGCAAGCAGCAGCTCCTCAGCTCAGGGCATCTTCACTGCACCCAGTGAACAGAGAGGGACTTCTGCACATTTTGGGACAGCCCAGACCTGCAGGGCCACTCTGATGCTGAGTTTCCCTTCACCACTTCAACTCAGATCACTTTCTGTGTGGTTCCCATGTGTGTTGCTTGGTGGGGAAGGAGAGGAGAAGAAGCAGGGGCTGTGCCAGGGCATCGCTGTGGGACGGGGACTGGGGCTGCGCCAGCACAAATTCATGTGGGATTTATGAGCTTCTTCTTTTGTTTTTTTGTTCTTTTTTTTTGTTTTATTTTGCTTTTTCCTTCAACAGTCCGTTATTGAGCAGGTCTCATGGGATAACTGAAATGAACCCGAGTCCAGGTTCCCTGCCACGTAGGTAAACACACCGGCACCCGCATGCACTGCTCACACCTCCCTGCCAAACTAGAGCCCTCCTTCTCTTAATGACTGACTGACAGGTTTATTCACTGCTAATTCTTCTCCTGGGTGATGGGGAAGGGGAGAAGTCAGTGTACCCAAGATCCCTGTGAAATGCAGTCTCTCTGCCTCTTCCCTGGGGGATGTGGCTTTTTGTCTTCCTTCTCTTCCCACCCTCACCAACACAGCTCATGGTCACGGAGAGCATTTGGACATGGTGGGGCACGTTTCTGTTTACTGTGTTGGGAGTGTGGGACACTGAGTGTGCATGCCTGAATGACTCTGCATGCCTCAGACTAAACTCCAGCACTGTCCAGGTCTCGTAGGAAAACACCTGTTTTGCTGTTAGCCAGGTGCAGGAATAGTCTGGGATGCCTTTAAGTGAACTTCCATAACAGCCCTGAGCATGGAAAATGGTCTCAGCCACCTCAGCTGCAGAGGGAATGTCCTGGGCTGCTCTAATTTCCTTTACCCACAGTTGCTGCTTTTTCAGGGTGATCCATGCCTGAGCAAGAGTCTTCCTTGCCCAGTAACCTTCTCCTCCTGCTCTCCATCCCTGAAGCTCCAAGGCTTCCAAGCTCATCCAGCAAAAAGAGGGAGCTGATAAGAAATGAGGCTGATTCTAATGAGCCAGATATCTCTATTAAGTGGAGTAATAGTGAATTTCCTGCCCCATGGCAAAGACTGAGGTGGGAGCACCTGCAGAGGCAGGTTAGGAGAGGGGAGCTCCCAGCACGGTGGGTGGAGAGCCCCAGGAAGTCTTTGGAAGATCCCTTTATCACAAATATCATCCTACATTAGTCTCACTTCATCAGGCTCTCCTCATCAGCAACTGACATGGTTGTGGGACTGCCTGGGGGCTGAATTTGCTGGAATTTGTGCCATCAGGCAGAGCAGGCTGATGACTCCTGGTGTCTCTTTCCATCCACTGAGAAATCAGATGCGAGAGCTGGAATGCATGAGCTGCTCCCATTTAAAGAGGCCCAAAGTAAACTTCCTTTAGGAAGTGTGTGCTCAGAGACTCTCATCCCAGGAGACTCTGCTGCCCCTTGGAAAGAGAGCACACAGCATTTGGAAATTCAGTCCTATTTAGTGCTTTCATTTCCATGCTGCCTGGCAAAGCCCTTCTGTATTTGTGGGCCTGTGGGAGGAAAAACATTTCCAGAAATACAGTAACCATGGGAATCTGCACAGCCTTGGGGCAAGTTTATCATGGAGTCCTGCCTTGATAAATACATTGAAAGGAAAATGCAGCCCAAAAGTCCAACCTGCTGCTGTGGTCCCACAGCCAGGGAAGGGAAAGGAGAAGGGGAGGTGGCTGCCTTGATAGTAGGATTATGGAACCAAAGAATGGTTTGGGTTGGAAGGGATGAAAAGTCATCCTGTTCCAACCCCCTGCCCTGGGCAGGGACACCTTCCACTATCCTTGGTTGTTCCAGGCCCCATCCAGCCTGGCCTTGGACACTTCCAGGGATCCAGGGGCAGCCACGGCTGCTCTGGACAACCTGTGCCAGGGCCTCCCCACCCTCACAGGGAGGAATTTCTTCCCAATATCCCATCTAACCCTGCCCTCTGTCAGTGGGAAGCCATCCCCTCTTGTCCTGTCACTTCATGCTCTCTCCAGTCCCTCTCCAGCTCTCCTGGAGCCCCTTTGGGCTCTGGAAGGGGCCCTAAAGTCACCTCGAGCCTTCTCTTCTCCAGGCCAAACAATCCCAGTTCCCTCAGACTTTCCTCCTAGGAGCTGATTTCCGTCCCTCCAGTCTGTGCCTTTGAAGGTGCCAGGGCTTGTTCTGGAAAGTGAATAATGTTCCAGCTGCAGCATGAACTCCTTGCAGGTTCCAGTGAGTGGGCTGGCAGGCAATGGGGCACAGAGGGGCAGAGCCCTGGCTATGGGGTTTTTTTTTAAGGATGGGAGGTGGCTGTGCCTCCTCATCTACAGGGACAACTCACCACCTTATTCTTTGCTCTCCTCAATCTCTCGTGCCACAGGTTTGGGGCTGCAGGAAGGAGGGTGCTGGCATTAGGCTGGTGCATCCCCTCAGGCTGGTTTCAATTTAAAGCTGTCCTACAGGAGTCAGGCAGTTTGTTTCTGGGTTTCTGCCCCTCTCAGCGCTGTGCTACTGAGTGCCCATGTGTAGCTGATAGATTTTACAATTCCAAATGCCAGGGGGCTGCTGGCCAGCTGAGAGCTGTGCCTTGAAATCTGGATGCTACATCTGAATTGGATCAGCCATCAGAGCCTGCCAGACCTGAGCAGGATTTAGGAGTCCTCTGTCTAACTGTGGGCTGTCCCAGGGTGGGGTGAGAGAAGGGCTGGGATGGTCACTGGCAGCACACAGCAGTTTCCAGGGTTTCTTGAGCAAATCCTGCATGGAGTGGAGCCAGGACTGTCCCCATGGGTGCTGTAGTGATGGGAGAGGCAGGGAAGGACCAGCCTGCAGGTCCTGCTCAGCATCCTGGGGCTTCAGCACAGCAGATCCCAGCTGGCCTGCCTGGGGCTCCCCCGCTGGAATTGCCCCATCCAGCAGTGCCCTGTGGACTCTGGGGATGTCCTGGTTTAGCGCAAATTTGGGAGAGAACCTCTAGAAAGCAGATTCAAGCGGCCTCTCCCCCAACCAGTCTGGGAAAATATTTCTGTCTGCTTCTTCTTCCCCCCCTTTGCTCTCAGAACCAGTCTGTAAGGTGCAAAACTTATTTCTGCGTTAAAGAGACGAGTGGGGATACAAGCATCATAAAGTCACCCCAGCACAGGGGGTCATTCCCCAGCCAGCTAATCCTGCTTGCAGCATGATGTGCCTCTCATTGCTTCTGGTTCGTCGCCTGGTTCATTTGCAATCTCACCCTGTCTCCAGGCAGTAACTGCCCTCCATAACCGTGTGTTCTCTCTCAGCATGTCCCACTAATCCTCCACCCAGGAGCCCATTCCTCGCTGCTGCCACGGCTGTGCCTGAGCACCGCTCCTGCCCCAACGCTCTCTGTCTTTTGTCTCTCCCAGAGTCTGAAGGAAGGCCTGACTGTGCAAGAACGCCTGAAGCTTTTTGAATCCAGGGACTTGAAGAAAGACTAGTTCTCCCCGCTCCGCTTGACCACGCGCACCTCCCAGCTTGAGGCAGCACAGCACCAGCACCGTTTGTCTCTCGTTCCTTACGATGTCCTCGCTGTCGTTCGTCCTGACGCCCCGACGGGACCCGGCACCGTGGTGGCGGTGCCCCCCTCGCCTCCCCGCCTCCTTTCCCTGCTTGTGAGATGCTCCAGAGACTCTGAGAGGGAGAGGAAGGGATTGGAGTGGGGTTTTCCCCCCCTCTCTTCGGCGCTTTGTAGGAGAATCCTTTCTTTACTGTAAACCATTACACTAAGTGTCAGTATTAAGGCTCAGCAGCCTGTTAATAAGCTATAGCTCTG
Source organism: Serinus canaria (assembly GCF_022539315.1). NCBI lineage: Eukaryota > Metazoa > Chordata > Aves > Passeriformes > Fringillidae > Serinus > Serinus canaria. The sequence goes on from NC_066328.1 coordinate 13,690,514, forward strand.
TCGGGAAGAGCGAGCAGGGCCTGGGTGGTGTCAGCCAGACCGAGCTCTTACTGCTGTCTAGAGACCCCGTGCTCAGAGCACACCAGGAGCCTGATCTAACCTTTGATCTCGACTGCATTACTTGCACCTACAAGGGGGGAAAGCCGGGGGAAGCTGTCGGGGAGCGCGAGTCCGTGCCGGCGCCCGCAGCCTGGAGGTACCACACTGACATCTCGCTGGAGAAGGATGCAAGAAGTGATTCTCCTGCCCCGTGACTGTGCCGTGTCCTGAATGTAGGTGCCACCGAAGCCTGGCAAGCTTGGGTGGCTGCCCAGGTGGTTATGGATGGAGAGCTGCAGCTACTGAAGTGCACCCTCGAGTCGGCCCCGTCGGCGCGTCCTCGCTCCCGTCTCGCTGGTGGCCGGAGTTGGTGTTCCAGGGGCCGAGCTGTAAGATCACTTTCTTGCCTCTGTTAGATCAAGCCCAGCACTCTCTTTGTTTTTTTTCTTTTTCTTTTTTTTTTTTTTTTTTGCTGTTACTCCCTTCCTCTCATCGAATCCCGTGTATCCCAGGGTCTGTGCGCATGTGAAACTCCCTTTTCCTAGTCAAAGGAAAGTAGAGTAGAAAGTAGAGCCAATATTGACTGAAAATGCACAGTGCTCAATGCATATAATGCTCCTTTTTTACCAGCTTCTTGAATTCAACTCTTCTTGTCAGCAGGGCAGCTCCTATTTTAATTCTTTAATCTTTTCCTGAAATAAAGATCTCAAAACCAGTATGTGCTTCAGACCTTCTCAGTCCTAATAGCTTCTGTATTTAAAACATGCAGTTGAGCAGCATGAGGCAGATAAATGCATACAAACCAAGGGATGAGGAGCTGGTAGCACTAGATGGTCACAGCCAGCTGAGCAGAGGCTTCCTAGAAGAAGCCTGTGCTGCTTTGCAGGTGTGGAGCTTCATCCCTGGATAAATCTCAAGATGCCACCTGGAAGGTCACCAGGGCTGAAGGAGACTCCAGCACGTTGGCTTCCCCGCCTGGTTGGGTGCTGAGTGACCTCTTCAGGCTGGGATGTGGAAGACATCCTGGCCTTCACCCAGAGCAGAGTTTCCTCTTGTCCTTCAGGCACTCAGCCAAGGTTGGGGCCAGCAGCTCCCCGTGCTTCCCTGCTGGTTTTGGGTGTGGTGGTTGGTACAGGCACAGCTCTCTGAGCCCCACGGGGCTGGTGAAGCCACCCCCAGTCCTGCCAGGCTGGACCACAGCAGCTGCCAGAGTTACCTTCATCCTCCTGGGAGCAGAATCTCTTTTTTCCAGCAGGACCCTCAGCAGGACACGGTGTCACTGGACCACAGAGGGAGTCAGGCTCTTGTCCAGCTTGTGTGGCCTTGCCATGGCCAAGTGTCCACCTTGGCACCTCACAGCAGGACTTGGCAGCTGGTCCTTCTCAGAGGAGCCCCTCTTGTCCCCAGGCAGGATGGCAGCACGTTGCAGGGGGCAGAGCAGCTGTTCTGCTGGGATGCTCTGTGTGCCAGGGTGTGCATGGAGACCCTGGAGGTGGGAGCAGGGGAGGAAGGATGCTCATCCTGTTGGATACAAAGCCTTTCCCTCGTCAGCAGTGCCCTCAGGTGTGTGCATGTGCAGCCACTGCATCCGAGCTCACCACAGCACCTCCATGATCTGGGCACTGGAGAACCTGGGGACCTTCCTGCTGTGACCCACCTGGATCACCCCTCCAGCCACTTCATCCCTGGCTGCTCTGCTGTCTGGTGAGCTCTGATCTCCTGCCAGAGGCTGTGGGAGGCAGCAAGGATTTGGGATGGCACATGGGCATTGTCATTGCTCTTCCCTTGCAGGATGTCACTGGCTCTAGGAGAACCCTCCTCTCCTCCTCTTCTCTTTAGAGTTAGGGTGGGACTTTGTCCTTTTTAGCCCACCAAGCAGAACATCCTGGTCTCCTTCTTGCCTCATGGACCCTGCCCTTTCTTAGATTCCCCAGCAAATCCTGCTCATGTGCTCTAGCTTGTAGGAGCAGATGGTTTCCATGGGAGAGTTGGGCTCCTCTGGAAAAGTAAATGGAGACTCTTGGTCAGCTGTACAGACAGGGCTGAGCAGTGGCCTTGGCATCATCAGGATCAGCTGCACCCCCTGGGGCAGTGCTTGGGGTGTGTTTAGGGTGGGAGCTGTGAATTCTGGGGGTCACTGAGAGGAAGAGGAGGAAGGAAGGTCCCTTAGGCAGCCAAATGTTCTGAACCCCTGCTGAGGGTTCTGGGCTCGCTCTGGTGAGTCTGAGCATCTCTCCAAGGCAAGGGGCAGCACTTCACCTGCCTTTTCTGTAAAGAAAAAGGACCTGCAGCACCAATAAACAGCCCCAAACTGAAATATTCCTGCTGTAGAGCCCAGTCCTTGAAAATAAAGGGAGAAGTCCTTTTGCTCACAGCAGTGATTCTCAGTTACCCTCCTGCCTCTTCCTGCTCCAGCCTTCATCCATCTTTTGGGATTCATCAGTGGCTATTTAAATTAGAAAGTGTGTGGGCAAGCTGTTGCATTCTGCATCACTCCTCACTATTGATAGCACCAAAAAGGGAGGTTTAGGAGAGCTCAAGTGCAGCAAAGGCACAAGTCTTGGAGCCTTGTTGGCTCCAAGTAATCTTATTTTTCCTGAGTAAAATTTTCCTCCCATTTGCTTGATCTCCCCTGAGCCAGACAAAATCCTTCTTTAAATGTCACCTTTTCTTTGCTCACCTCTTAAAAAAAGAAGCAAATTGTGTTCATTTGTTTCAAAAATAGAATTGCTAAGAATTGGTGCTGGCTTGCAAACCAGAAAATTCTCTTTTTTTGGTACCAGAGAACTGGGCTGCAGTAAAAGTGCTCACATTTTGTACCTACTATTTGATGGCACTTCCACAAGGCCTTTGCATATTTCTCCTGGTTTGGATACTCAGTTTGTTGTGGCATTCAAACACACTTGCAGTGGCTTGCCTTTGCTCTGTATTTTTTCCCATTTTTTAGGTAAAAAAAAAAAAAGCTTTTTTATTCTTCTCTTTTTTAAAAACAAAAGTAATTTAATACCTGTATAGTATTCCAAGCAGTGCAGTGTAAATATTTATTCCTCAGCAGTTTGCAGAGGGTTCTCTTTTGTGACTGAGTTGTGGGTTTGATTTTTAAGTCTTGTTGTAGCACAGAGGCCCCTGAGTGGGTTGGGAGAGGAGGAACGAGTGTGACATGTCCAATCCACCCCATCTGCCCTCATAAACTGCTTTTTTTGGGGTTTGAGGACTGTTTTAAAAACCTTTTGAAACCTTTTCTGCTGATCTATGCCTTTAGCTTTGAAGGTACCTGTCTGAAGATTGTGTGCAGTCTGTTTGACCACTGTAACTTTCTTTGCTATACATTTGGGGTATTTTTTTCCAGTCAGAGGACTCAGTAACCTTGTGTTTGATAGCAGCATCAACGTGTGCATGTGCAAACTGTGCCCTGCTGCTACAGAGAGCAGCAACACCTCCCTGCCAGCCACAGCCCCCCTGCACATCACCCATCCCACAGCAGCCTGGCCACGAGCTGTAACTCCCTGTGTAACTTCCAACTAGTGGAACTACAAGAAGAAAAGCCAAGGCACCGCTGCAGACACAGGGAAACAACAACCCCAGTGTGAGGCTGCTGAGGAAACTGAGGGTGTGGGATTTACTGGAGGTACCAGCTGAACTAACCCAGCTGGCTCTGAACTGGTGAATGAATAATGGGTGCAATTAGCATTATTTTCTTCATGCTTTCTTCACCCTGTGTGCAGGACAAGAGTGCTCACTGTTTGTTCTCACCTAGAGAAAGCAAAGCATGTCAAGTACTGGAGACTGTGGTAAGTAGGAAGCAGGAATCCTCCGGCTTGGCCCGGGTCCACCTTCCTGGAGTTCTGGATGTTTTGAGAGTTTAAAGAATCATTTGGAAGGATGGAGGTTTGGGGGGAGGGAAGGAAGCTCTGTGAGGCTGAGGGTGGTGTCTGATGTGGCAGTTCAGGTGTTGATGGCCAGTCTTCCTCCAGTGGCCTCGCCACAGCTCAGCCTTGGCTCTGTCAGGGCAGAGCTTCACCCGACTGACCAAGGGTGGGGACACATCTGAGTCACATCTGGACACTGTCTGGGAACAGCCCGGGGCACTGAGAGCCCTGAGGGTGAAGGAGCCATTTCCAGAGCTGTTTCTGTGATGATGTGACAGAGCAGCCAGCCCTCAGCTCCAGCTGTGCTGTGGCCAAGCAGGGCCAGCAGGACCCAGGCAGCCCTGGGATGCTGCAGCCTCAGGGCTCTCACACATCATTTTATCTTTTTTTTTCCCCAGCAAAGGGGAAGGGTGTGGAAGGCTCCTGTTTCTCCTTTTGAGTGAGTTCCTGTCTCCTTCTCTTCTCCCTTCCACTCCCAGTTTATTCCAGTGCTTTTTTAAGAGCCACCACTCCTGATCAACTGCTCACTGTAACAGAAACGTCACTTTTCCTCACTGTATTTATTCCTTACAAACCTTGTGTGACATGCTAGGCTCCCCTGGATGTAGCTGATCATTTTTACTTTGTAAATATAATTACCTAACTTTACATTAACTATATGGTAATAAACTATTTTTGCACCACCCTTTGCATGCCGTGTGTGACGGGTTTATTTCTAAAAAGAGAAGGAAGAACAGGGCAGAGGTCAGAGCATGAAAAGGGAGATGTTTGTTTTTATAGCAGCACTTCACATAGGAAATGCAACAGGCAGCACTCTAACAGCAATAATTTATTTTAAGTAGTTTAAATCTAGTGCTGCTGAATGGGATTTACTGGAGAATGACCTTCCCTAGGTCATTCTTCCCTATGCTTCCATACAGGTAACATCATTTTCTTTCCCCCATGCAAACTTTCTCAGAACAAATCTAAAATCTGGGGATGTCCATGGATCATAAATATCTTAATAAGGATCTACAGTAACTGGAATGCAAAAGTCAGATGAGGCTGTTCATGTTTTTTGTGAAAATGGTTTATTTAACAGTGCCATTCACAGCACTACTGGTAACAAAAATGGTAACAGAATATAAAAAACTCTTTTCATTTTGAGAGATTCTAAGGCACATTCTAGTCAGTATAAAACAATTCTTACATAGACACTATTTTGGGTTTGAAATTCTTAGGTTTACATCACCTTTGTTCCACACTGAGCTGTGGGGACAGAGATGTCACCTCCCTCCTCTCGCTGTCCCCAGGCTGGTGCTGCCAGGCGAGGGCACAGACCATGGCAGGTGTCCCAACACCCAAAAGAACCAGGTGGGCTTTCCAGAGCCCACCTGAAGTGGGTGACCCAACTCCAGCCATGTCTGCTCTCCAGATAAACCCTGATCCCAAAGAACCATTTTTCATTTCCTTCCAGAGCTCCCTACACTTCCTTGCTGGAAGAGAAGCTGTCATTACCATCTGTGCTCATCTTTTACACCAGAGCTCTGCCAGCCTTTACCCAAAAGAAACATGTACACAATTAAAAATGAAAAATTGTTGCAAGTTCCCAGGAATTTCCTTTTACCAACTTTCAACAATTAATGCCAACAAGAAATGTAACCAAGGCACTTAATCTATAGAAACTCTTAACTCTGCTGTAGGCCTCTAATCTCCCCCTTCCTTACCAGTGTAGAGGAGCCCTTGGGCTGCAATTCCATTTGGAATTGGCTACAATTCCATTCCATATCCCGAGTTGGAAAATGTTCCTTTTACCACTGAAACACATTCTCAGCACTGCAGGAACACACCTGGTCTGGACCAGGGCACAGCAACGAGCCTGCCCGAAGTTTTAACGCATATGGATGCAGCTCTGTCACCCTCACAACCCAACACTTGTGTCACTCCCTCTAGCACGGCAATGACCCACAGCAAGGGATCAGTGGCATTTTAGGGCAGAGAACACTTCACTTCTCTGGAGACATTTACCAAAGTTACACCCAGATGGACAAAACAATGATGTCTATACATAATAATAAACTCTGTGGGTGTTACCAGGCTCCTCTAGCCCTGTGAAGCAGCTCAATCATTTACTGCCTTTCGGAAAAAAACCTGTAATTGGCAGGATTGTACTCCTCCCAAATCCTTTCAAACTCCTCCTGAAAAGCCTTCACGTACTCGGTGTCCTCCACGACCAGCACATTCTCCCGGTTGCTCTGGATGGCCTGGGTGGTCCAGTTGAGGGAGCCTGTGATGAGCATCCTGCGGTCCACGATGGCGAACTTGTGGTGCATGTACCCGCTGTGCTGGTCGTGGCGCACCTGGATCCCTGCAGAGACACAGACACAGACACGGGGGCTGTGACACACAGCTCCGGCTGGCCGGGCCCGCGGCGGGGCAGGGCCGGCCGCCGTGCGGGACCATCCCGGCCCCGCAGCGCTCACCCGCGTGGCGCAGGCGGCCGATCTGGGAGCCGTGCAGCCCCATGTACTGCGCGTCCGTCACCAGGCGGACGCGGACCCCGCGGCGGTGCAGGAGCTGCACGGCTCGGGCGAGCTGCGGGCAGGAGAAGGAGAAGAGGCAGAGGTCGAGCGAGCGGCGGGCGGAGAGGAGGCGGCGCACCAGGCGGCTCAGGGCGGTGTCGCCGCTCGGCAGCGGGCACGGGCAGGGCCGGGCGGGCACCCCGGGCTCGGCCGCCTCGGCCAGCAGCGCCTCGATGCAGCAGGGCCGCGAGGGGAAGAACAGCACCTCCCGCACGGGCCGGGCCCGCAGCCAGGCCGCCACCGCCAGCGCCACCGCGGTCACCGCCGCCGCCGCCAGCGCCGCGCCCCGCGCGGCCCCCACAGCCCTCATGGCCCGGCCCGGCCCGGCCCGGCCCGCGCAGCCGCGGCGGAGGCGGGAGCGGCCGGCGGGGAGGAGCGGCCGCCACACGGGGCTGGGCTGGGCTCCCAAATCCCGGCGCCGACCCTGCCCCGGGCTCTGGACCCTTCCCCGAACACTCACCCCTCCCCAGGTACTGAAACCCTGACAGCGAACCCTTCCCCGCACACCGAGCCCTTGCAGCGGATGCTGCGAACACGCAGCACATTCTTTAATCACAGAATGGTTTGGGTGGGATCTCAGAGATCATCCAGTTCCAACCCCTGCCAGAGTGGCAGGAACACTTTCTGCTATTCCTTCCCAAATTCCCATCCAACCCCGCCGTGTGGCAGTGGGAAGCCATTCCCTCCTGTCCCTCCAGACATCCAAACTCCCTCTCCAGCCTTTTGGCTCTGGAAGGGGCTCTGAGGGCTCTCTGGGTCTTCTCCAGGTGAACACCCCCAGCTGTCCCACCCTGGCTCCAGAGCAGAGAGACTTTAACCCTTGGAGCGTCTTTGTGGCCTCCTCTGGACTCGCTCCAGCAGCTCTGCACCCTTGTGATGTTGTGGGCCCCAGAGGCAGCTCTGCAGGTGGAGTCTCATGAGGGCAGAATAGAGAGGGACCAGCAGCTGCTGGAGCCTGTCTGGCAGAGGGGACAGGGGTGGCAGAACTGGTACCAAAAGGGTTTGTCTGTAACTGCAGCCAGCAGTGACCCAGCACTGGCAGCTGCAGCACTCACCACTCCCACCTCGCTCCCAGCCACACGCTGCTCAGCCAGGCAGAAATCGCACTGGAATAAAGAATTATCCTGCCTCAATCAGTTTGTCTCTGAGGCGTATCGTTTGGAGGGAAGGAGGGTGGTGAAAGATGTCTGCAGACATGATTTTTTTGTTAATGAAGTTGTGCACATTCCAGCTCTCGCTGATGGCAAAGGGAGCGCCTGCGGCCTCACCTGCGAGCTGCAGGAACCTGCCCAGGCAATCCTTTGGTAATCCCACGTACAGATGTGTTCTGGCAGGCAAGCACAGCTGGGTGTAGGTTCACTGTCTTAGCAGCTCTCCCCCTTCTTTCCTGTGGGCATTTTTATAAGTTTTAGTGGTTTCCTTGCCCTGGCTCAAAACTGAGTCTGCTTGTCCATGACAGCCTGGTTTCAGGTCAGGATGGAGAGGGATCAACGTCTTGCACGACTCACCAGGAGCAAGGGAGAAGCAACACCTCAGGCTTGACCTTGTGACCAACCCTTTTGCTGTTTTGGAAGGAGCCACTAGGTTAGGTTTTGATGCTGGATTTCTTGGGAGAACTGTTTTTTTTAAAAGACAAATTCAGTTCAGCAATCAAGAAGGTCTCAATGGCAAACGATGTCTCACCTGCTCTGTTACACAGCTCTGGACTGGACCAGAATAGTTTTAAAATAAAGATTACTAGGTCAGTCTACAAGAAACTAATACAAAGATAAGAGAAAAAGACCAGTATTAAATTCTCTACTTTAGATCTAGGCTAAGGATGCAGTAATTCTGTGGATCAGCTGCTGCTTTCCCCAACCACAAAACACACACACAAAGAAAATAAACACAAAACCAGGCTTTGTTCATTTTACAAAAATAGCTCTTATGAGATTTAATGCCTGTCTCCTTTTTACAGATGTTCCAGACAAAAATCAACCTCCATATTTTATATATAAGAACAGAAAAATTGTGACAAGCTGGAACATCCTCTCTGAGCTTGAGTGAGTGTAGAAGGTCACCTGGGTAAAAACCTGCCTTTAGCTTGTTCAAAATATCTGTGGTAACGTCAAGTGTTCCCAATAATGATCCAGAAAAACAAAAAGAAAAGACATAAACCCCAGACTTCACAAGAGAAACAGAGATTCCTTACAGAACAGCTAAGGAATATCTGGTTAGGTAATTAAAAAATGCACCAATGTTTTCAGGAACTATTAAGCAAAAATGGCTACTATAGAGTTATATAAGGGAGCACCTACAGGTTGAATCTCTTCTGCTTTATTAGGAAGCTAAAAAAGACAGAAGAGAACCTTATCCTGGCGAGGTTATCTTCATTACCTGGAAGTTCTGCAACCACAGGCAAAACAAGGCGAGTATTTTCCCCTCTGAGAGGCAAGCAGGCTGCATTTTGAGACTTCTTATTTTACAATTCGCCCTCCCAGACAAGATTTCCAAAGCAAATGCTAAAACCGTCTCAAGTTAAGATTATAAATAAATAAAGAGGAGTGACAGGACTCCCATGGGATATCCTGACTTATGCTACAGCAGAAAATAGTCTCTTAAATCTGAGCACGAAGTGGTTTGAAATAATTTACTTGTGATCCATACCCTGTGACGTGCCTCTTATTTTTGGTTCTTGTTCTCTCAGGCATTGAGGAGATTTATGTGGGATTTCAGTGAGATTAACCATATGCACTCCCAGGAGTTCTGGATGTTGTCACAGGCCTGCCAAGCAACCCAAAGGTGAGGCCTGCTGCCACACCATGATGCTTAATGAGGACAGGATGGGATTTTAATTAATTTAGCTGATTCTTTGAGCGTTGCTGTGTTTTAGTCTTGAATGTGCACGTCTAGATTGAGAGCTGAGTTCCTGGGGAGACAGCAGCACTGTGGATTAGCACTTATTAGTCCAGGCTCACAGCAAATAGAAAAGACTCAAGTCACTCTTCAAGTTGGTTTGAGGACCAGGAGAATAGTGATAAAGCCTCACTATCCACCTAAAGCACAAGCTGCAGGCTCAGCAGAGGTAACCAGGGGTCCCTGCCCTTCTCTGAAGGCAGCAGGGCATTGGGCACCCTTTAATTCCGGCACTCCGAGGACGTCGGGCTGCGAACTGTTGACATCAGGTGGGACTTGTAGGTCTTGCTCAGGCCGGTCATCCAGAACTTGAGAAGTTTGACATTGTCCTCCTCTGCAGCTCCCAGAATGCTCAGCAGTTTTTGGGTATCCTCCTTGGGTCTGCTGTCCACTTTAGTGAACTTAAAGAGGACTTTCACTTTACTGCAGGAACAAGAGATTCCTGTCATTATCAAATGGACTCACACGCCATCAAACAGGGAACAAGGAGGAACTGGAGCTTCTCTTGGCACCTACTGCAACTAAATGTTAATAAAAGCTTCAACCAGGGTTTTATTGAAACTGTTCTCATGCTTTGATGAAGAAGGGTGATTAGTTAGGGAGATGACTCATTTTCAGTAATAACGACCACATTTCTAGTTTGTTTTTTTCATTCTAGCGGAAAGTAGAACAATTAATTGTGACAACTGGGAGACACATCCAGTGCCCATCTGCCTTCAGGTAAATTCACAAAGTCATGATGTTCCATGAATTATTCACATGACTGGTCTTCCTTTACAGCTACCTGCACCTCTGAAATGCAGTGCCTGAAGGCAGAACCCGGGCATGTGTGTGGGTGTCAGCTGTGCCGGGGTATGGCCACACTGACAGGCACAGAGGGATCTGCACCCTAATCCTCCTAACCTAGGTGAGGCAAGGAGGTGTTGTCATGCAGGTAACCTACAGATGTGTGAACTGAAGCATAAAGGTTAAGAACCGCTAAAAGCCAAAAAGAGAGTTAGGACTAGAGTAGGAAATTCTTAACTCCTGACTTAATTAATTTGTTCCTGTAAATCCAACTGAACTGCAGCAGAAGTCACCTGACTGAAGTGTGTCCTGCACTCTGCTGCTGCTGTTCCAGAGGCAGTGCCAAAGCTGCTCCTCTGAAAGCAAGAGAGCTGTACTTACTTCATCCACTCCTCCTTCAGGCAAACAAGGCACTGATCCACAACATCCACAGAGAGGTTCTGGTTGGTCAGGGCAGCTTCGATCTTGTTCAAGATTGTTGGGCCAACTGCAGGAGCAGAAAAAAGGGAAAGGGTGAAAAAGAGGACACACAGCTAAAAGTTACTGCTTACACCTTTCCTACTAATAACTGTTAACTATATCCCCCAGTGGCCTGCTGGGATTTCATTTCCATGGGAGAGGAGCTAAAGGTCATCCCTTTAGAAAAACATCTGATCTAAGAAGCAACATGGAATTTAGTGAAGGACCCTGGGACATCCAAACAGGTTCAGGGGCCTTTTTGTTTTTTCTTCAGATCCACTTTTAAACTCCTGCTTAGCTTTTGTGGTGCCCTTATCAAAAGATCATTAAAAATACAAGGTTATGAAAAGACCTTCATGCTTCTTAGTACAATATGCAAACATACATATAAAAATATTAACCCAAACTTATACTTGATTTAATGTTCCACTTGTTAAGGGCAGTTCCAGGATACTTAGTGAAAAAATAAATCAGCAACTAACCCAAAGCATTCCTGGACCACTTTTTGGAAGTCCCTAGGAGACTTTTTTCCCAGCAGTCCATGGCCTAGTAAGTTTGATGCTGTGGTGGAGAAAAGACCTTGCAGTGACTATTTTTGTGCAGAAGTTTCTGGACATGCCACTGACTGGATGGAAAATAAACTGGTATATTTATACATGTGGGATCAACAACAGGAAGAGCACTGAGCAGAGAGCAAGTCTCTGCTTTGCATCTCTGTCTTCAGGGACCAAGAGGAAGGATGAGCCATCTGCTGTGTCTTTTGAGACACCCAGTGAGGCAAATTCATCTAAATTAAGACTTCCCAGAAAAAACAAGACTGATGGACCTGACTCAAATCACCTCTAGGAGCAAGTGTTCAACTGCTGGAAGGAAGTAGGTAAAATTAAATAGAAAAGTCTGGGTATTTTTCTATCAGTCATATTTGACTACCAAGTGGAACATAGAAAATCAGTGATGTCATGGTCCTTACAAGTTAGCTTTATAAATAAATAAACACATGAGTATCCCAGGATTCAAAGTGTTCACTGTGGGTTACAGAATTTCCCTACAATTCTTCTTATACCTATGTTACAGAATCCATTTCTCATTTATGAAAATTAACAGGCAAAATGCTGATCTGGTAGAGCAAATCTTTTATAACTGAACAATCTGTGGTGAAACTCACCTCGAGCAGCTGAACCCCAGCTGAATATTGACCTGGCTTCTACCCAAACCTCCTTCAGGGCCAGTACATGAAAACCAGTTAAAGATCAAGATGCTCTTTCAATCTCAGTGACAGAGGCTCTTTCTGCTTCCAACTCACCCACCTCGATCTGCTGCCACGGGGCTCCCACTGGTGACAAGGAACTCGTACTTGTTGAGGGACTGCTCATCATCAAACAGGGTTGGGTAGAGGCTGGAGCGGGTGGCAGCACGGACTTCTACGAGGACTGCAAACTCTGCAGCAACAAGAGCCCAAAAGAGCATGAGCTGTGCTAGCCCAGATTCTAAAACACAGCTACAGACCCTGCTTTGCCTAGAGAAGGTGTCACATCTTTCAGTCACTGAGCAGGCAGAGACACGGAGAAAACAAAATGAAGTGGTTCAAGCTTTATTTCATGCAGCCAATACTTATATAAAAAAAAAAGAGTAAATCTAGTGTCCTTTAACATGACTAGGGAGGGGAGAGGGTTCTGCAAGAGGCTCTTACCAGATGCCAGGATGTGGGGTGGGATCTGGACGTGTGGGCTCAGGCCCAGGAAGTTGCAGCGATAGGCCTCCTCGTACTGGTCACTGTAGGGGATGATCCGCACGCACCCGATGGGCAGCATCGTCTGCAGGGGAGGAGACCAGCCCAGAGAAACTCTGGAATTCAACAATTAACTACAGTTCTCTCCCTGACTTCCAGGGCTAAACCTGGAGCTTAGCTTCCAGCCTAAGACCTGGAGCACTGCTTAGGCAGATGCTCCTGATCTGGGGGATCAAAGTAACCCACTCAGCTTGAGAGCCCCGGCAGTCACTGAGGACAAGCAAGCTATCCAGAGGTTGAGGGGATTTTGTTTTTTGGGTTGTTTTGATTGCTGTTTTTTCAAAACCACGTAATTTAGAACACACTCTTCACAAGATCACATGTCAGGGCAGATCATTATAAAGGCTGGAGTAGTAGAGAAATACATCTAAAAATATGCAGCCAAAAAACAAAGGAAAAGGTTTCTACCCGCAGGACATCGAAGGCAGACTGGACAAGATCCATATCCTGAGCTTTCCAGATGACCTGGTTCCCCATCAGAACATGCCAAGCCAGCATTCGGAATGCTGATGCCCCAAGAACCTGGAAAAAAAAAAACCCAAACCATTCTGCATTGGTTATAAATGTGAGTGAAATGTCTAGTTTGCTCTGTTAAAAACATGAGTGACAGGTAGGAAAATGGCTAGACCAGAACAGTAGGAATGGATACATGAACCTTCCTCCTCAGCTAGGTCACAGGAACCACAGGAGAAAAGCAAAATCCAGACAGAATAATTTATTCTATTTGTAAATTATTTTTCCCTCTGAAACACTTTTTTTAAAAGGAAATATTACTTGGCTTTGCAGATGCTGCTGAACCTCTGTATTAAATTACTGCCACTGCTCCTGGGAAGAAGGAAAGTGCAGAGTTTGAGAGAAATCATCTGACCCCACCCCACATGACTGATGATCACCAGAGGCCCACGTGAGGAAGGGAGTGTGCCCAGAGATGCAATTCACATCATGTTCCTAGCTGGGCAGGCCCTGTGCTGAACACAGCACCAGGCAATGTGCAGATTGCAGGAATTAAATGTATCTTTAAAAAAAAAAAAAACATTATCAGGAGAAAAGAGCTTGTGAACTCTGCAGCCTTTGTTACCTGTCTCATGTGCCTGAGAGAGCGGAACACAGACAACCTTCTGTGAGCCACATTCCAGCTGTTGCAATCTGGCATCAGAGAGGTTTCAGGGGAGCTTTTGGACAGCTCCTGCCCTTCCACAACATCTGGCTGGGAAGAAGTCTTCTCTTCTTCCTCAGAACCGTCCCAGCCTTCTGACTCTTCTTTCAGATCTAAAAAAAAGGGGGAGATGGGTCATAAAAATTGCTGCTCTCTAGGAATGGAAAGTGGAAAGTGCTCACATGCTGCAGCCATGTGATTTTGGGTGTATGTGGGAAGAGAGAGCTCAGAACACAGTAACTGAAAGTACTGGCAGCAGCACAGGCACACTTAAGTGTTAATTCAGATGAAAAATAACTACTCAAGGGTCAAGAAGGAATTTTCATCTACAGAACAGAAAGTCACATTTTTTGATCAGTTATGTTCTCTATTCTTGTTTTAAAGATTATGGACAAAGCTTTGTAGATTCTAGTCTACATGGTTAATAAAATAGTTCAACACAGGGGAAAAAAACCCAAAGAAACTATGATCCTTTACTTTTAGAAAGTTTGTAGAAAAAGAAGCAAGAAATCTGTATGTTGTGATTACAAATCCTTCTGGCTGTACAGATTCACTGGGAGGGCCTGCCCAGCCACAGAGAACAATAATCTTGATGATGCAACTCTGCTACTCAAGTGACAAACACCACGTGCAGAGAGCCTTTGAGGTGCCTGGATTTCACATTCCTGTCAGAGCTATGTCCAGAGGGGCGAGACTACCAGGAAGGTGAAGCTGATGAGCAATGGCTGTGCTTAAGATGCTGATCAAAGGACTCAGTGCTTCATCATCCAAAGCATTCTCAAAAGGTTTTTGCAGCTCTGGAAACCTCTGTCTCACCTGCAAGTTTTTCCATCTGAACGAGGGTATCTTCTGTGGGTGCTCCCTCCAGAAGCTTCTCTGTAAGCCGGCTACCACAAGCCTTCAGCAGCCTGGAGACATTGAAAGGAAGAGAAGCAGAGTCATGCAGCTTGCCAGGTGCAAAAATCCAGTAAAAAACGTGATGTCATGATGTCAAACAAAACATCCAAGCACTAACCACTTTGTGCTACCTTCCAGCACATCCCTGTGATTTCCTCAGTGTGGGACTATCAGCCCATTTTACAATACCTGCCACGCAAAGTCACCCAGATCCCAGCATTCTGCAATTTCTTTGTGCAGCATGCTTATACTCCATCCAAATCACATGCCAGTGTTGCAACCCTCCCTGTGGCATCTTTCCAGAGAAGTTTAATGAGCCAATCAGGCATTGGAACAACTGGACTCCTTCAGAGCCCAGGCTGCATCTCCCACACTGCTGATCCCAGCACAGGGGCACTGCCAGGTGAACCACCATGGTCTGTCACAAGTGAATTCCAGGTGCAACACACTGGGGGGCAGGAGCATCTTTTATTCCTTTCTTCCACAATGCAAAACCTTTCCATCTGCACAGCCATGGCTTCTATTAGCTTCAATTAGTATTACTTCACAGCAAAAAGACATTTTTTCGTCCTAAAGACATCAATGTTGGCTCCTTCCAATTCAGACGCTACTTAGCAAAGTCTAAGCATTACCTCAAAAACAAAATAATACCCAAACATTCAAATCCCATTCCCACTGTTTCAGGCTATGGCAGCATCCTCCTGAGGAGGGAGCTGCCCAAGGTGAGCCCAGCAGTGGCATTACCAAGCGAAGGAGGTGTGCAGGCAGGCCCAGAGGTTCTCGTCGTTGGTCAGGGAGGTCAGGGAGCGCGCGGCGTTGCCGTTGCGCTGGTGCAGGAAGGGGGTGAAGGCCGTGTTCATGCGCTGGGCACGCTGGGGGCACCCAAACTGCTCTGCTTCAAACACCTGCACACACAGCAAGGGCAGCTCACAGACTCAAAGAGGTTCAGTGTTTGCAAAATTCAGGCAAAAAAAAACCCCAAAAACACCAAGTGAAAAGGGTGTGTCACACACACTCATGGGAAAACAGAGGGAAGGGACATCTTATTCTTAGGACTGAAACTATCATTAAGTAACACTTGTGCTCCAAAATCATTGTCCTTCCCAGATTTACTTAATTACATTTGTAACAAAGCTGCTGTCTACGAAGCCTGTGAAAAGCACTGAGTGTTTCAATTCCTGTTCCTTCCCTCCGACATCCCCAGAAACTGAATCTTGGAATGGTTTGGGTTGGGAAGATCCACTTGTTCCAACCCCCCTGCCACAGGCACCTGCCACCTTCCATGAGACCAGGATGCTCTAAGCCCTGTCCAACCTGGCTGTGAACACTTCCAGGGACGGGGATACACATCCCTGGAGTCTTGTGTCAATCTTCATGACCTCCTGTCATGAGCTGGATCAGCTTTTTGACTCAGCTGTCAATCAGGGATCATGATGCTGCACTGACACTGAGTCACAGGGACTCTGTGCACTGACCCACCTTCAGTGCTTTGCCCTGGAGCTCATCAATGATGCCTCTGATTTTCCCCAACAAGAAAGGCCAGGAGTTGATGAGGTAAATCCGGTCCATCATGATGGTGATGATGCTGTACCAGCGCTGGAAACCCCGGGCCAGGCTGTCTTTGATAAAGAAGGTGTGGCTGAACACAAAACCATGCTGCTCATCTCCAAAAAAAATAGGGCCTTCACGTCCTGGGCAGACCTGAAGGGAAGGGACACACACCAAAGTCATTAAACACATCACAGAGTAACCAACTAAATAGCGCCCTGCACTTTGACACCCACTTGGTGAATAAATGAAGCCTTTTTACAATACTATCCCAAAAGTGTGGTCAAACAGCCTTCCAGAGATATTCTAAAAACACTCCAAATCCTTCAATTTACCTGTATTTTAAGAATTCAGCCCCATTCAACTACAATACTGAGAATCCAGAAGGAATTTTGCTGATCCTGACACACAAATGTTCATTAATCTGTGAGGTTTTTCCTTCATGTCTATCAGAGGATGAATATTAATCATCTATAAAGGGCACTCAACACCACATTCAGAGGTTTTTACAAAAACCAGGTTATCTTACAATGACAAATAATAAGCATAAGGAACAAAACCAAGGAAGGCATAATTTTAGCCTCACAAGGTGAGAGGAAGGAACCCTTGAGGTCATCAAAGATCAAGCTAAAAAATATCACCAATCCTGCAATAAACAGACTTCTGTGCCTGCCTTTCCACCTGGTTCCCTGCATGTTTCAGTCTGCACAGAGCAGGCAGGAGCAGCAATGGAATATCTTGGATTTGAAGTGATCCAGGAGGCACAGAGAGCATTTCCCTGTCCCCCAAGGCAGGTACCTCACAGCTGAGGCTGCGGACGCAGGCCTGGCGCACGATGCTGAACAGCTGGGGGTGGTTTGGGTGCTGGTGGCTGACGTACTTGATGGAGGTCTCCTTGTCGTGGCTGACGTACCCTGGGTGTCCTCCTGCAAGAGAGCGGCAGCCCTGAAGGCAGAAAAGCAAATCCAGCCATAAATGAGCGTGCAGTACCTCAGGTTTCCAAAGAGCTCTGACTGTTCCCTCCAGAACACCATAAAATGTTATTTACACACACAGATAGGAACACAAAGACTCAGAAGACAAGGCAGGTTAGTCAGGGTCAGAATTTGAACTCAGCTCCTCACACAAAACTCTGATATACTTCCTCTGCTCTTATGCTCATTTTCCACCATTTAATTCAACTGAGAAGTTGGTGATGGTAAAGTTCAGTTACAGCAGCTGTGAAACCAACTGGCCAAACAAAACTGGCCACTGAGGGGAAATAATAAATATGTCAGAGGAAGTACTGATAGAAAACAAGCGTGAGAATCATAGAATGGTTTGGGTTGCAAGGGACCTTAAAGATCACCTCATTCCACCCCCTGCCATGGGCAGGGTCACCTACCCCAGGCTGCTCCAAGCCCCATCTAATCTGGCCTTGGACACTTCCAGGGATGGGGCAGCCATAGCTTCTCTGTGCCAGTGCCTCACCACCCGGACAGGGAACAATTTTTTTAGTATATATCTAACCTAAATTTCCTCTCTTTCAGTTTCAACACACTACTTCTTGTCCTATCACTGCAGTTCCTGATGAAAATTCCCCCTCTGGATTTCCTGCAGGCTCCTCTGACACTGGAAGGTTGCTGCAAGGTCTCCACACAAACTTCTGCTCTCCAGGCAGAACAGCCCTGAATGACTAAGAAAATACATTTTTGTTATTGTTTTAATTGGTTTTGCTTTTTTTTGTTTGTTTGTTTCTTAACCAATACTTAAACTTACTATTAATAAATGATCTGACCTAATCTAACAAAGCAAATGCTCTTCAGGGATGAGGAAAACATTTCTCAGCCACAAGAGAATCACAGATCACAGAGCTTAAAGAGACCTCAAGGTCCTGTCAAGGTGTATGTATTCAACAGCTCCCTCATCCTCTTGTCATGGATCATTAGGATAAGAGTTAGGGCTGGCTTGCAGTTTATGAGGACTTGGAGACCTTCTGACACATAGAAAACCAGTGCTGTTCACATTTTTATTTGCCTCTAAACAATTCAATTTACATCAGAGAATCCCAGAGCCCTTTAGCCAAGCCAAGGACACGGATGCCCACACACAGATTTCCCCACTTGCCTCACACATGTCTGATTTCTTTGGCCCTGGGCTGCTGGAGTCGGCGCTGGCGCCTTCGGCCGGGCTGTGCGAGCGGATCCGGCTGCTCATCTGAATTCCCCCTTCCTCCTCCTCGGCCTGCTCATTCTGCCCGGAGATGTCCCCGCTGCCGGCGCCCTGCGGGAGCGGCGAGTGCAGCACCTCGGTGCAGAACAGGGTGCGAGGGCCGTGCAGCTCACAGAAATGGCACAGGGCCACGATGGCGTTCATAGTGACGGCTCAGCACAGCCGCGAGGCCTCCTGCAGCAGGGACAGAGCCACGGTCAGCACGGGGACACCACCGGGTCTCACTGCTGCCAGCGCTGCTCTGCATCCCACCGGGAGCAGCTGGCCTTAAGCTCAGCCTGAGACCATCGAGTCCAACCTGTGACCAAACCCCACCTTGTCACCCAGATCTGAGCACTGAGTACCATGTCCAGTATTTCCATGGTGGACAAACACCTCTAGGGATGGTGACTCCTACACCTCCTAGGGAATTCCACTGATCCAGGACCAACCTTCTGTTTGCTGATGGGATGGCCTCCAGCAACCCAACCTGCCATGCCCAGATGCTGTATGCTGACCCAGGACACCTCAGCCCCCATGGGGGTGAATGGGGCTGGACCAATCCCTCATACCCAGATACCTCCAGTATCACAGGGACAGGTTCAGGGAATCTCAGAATGGTTTGGGTTGGAAGTGATCTTGCAAACCACCCAATACAACCTCCTGCCATGGCCAGGGACACCTTCCACTGTCCCAGGTTGCTCCAAGCTCCATCCAGCCTGAGGCTGGACACTTCCAGGGATCCAGGGGCAGCCGCAGCTGCTCTGGACAACCTGTGCTACGGCCTCACCACACCCACAGGACAAATTTCTTCCCAATATCCTATCCAACCCTGCTGTCAGTTTGAAGCTGTTCCCCCCCTCTCCTGTCACTCCAAACCCTTGTAAACAGTCTTGTCCCATCTTTCCTGTAAGTTCTATTTAGGTACTGAACGGCCACAATTAGGCCACCCCGAAGCCTTCTCCTTTCTAAGCTGAACAATCCCAATTCTTCCAGCTTTCCTCAAATGACAAGTGCTCTTCCCCTCTGATCAGCCTGGTGGCCTCCTCTGGATCAAGGCTGATGTCGCACAGAGCAGACCCCCGTGCCCGGAGCCTCAGGCCGGAACGGGCCGGCCCTGCTGAGCGCCCACGGACCCAAACGCTTCAGGCCCTGCCGGACCCGGGTCGGCCTGTCCCGCCGGGTCCAGTGTCCGGTTCCCCGTGTCCCGTCACCCCCGGCCCGGCCCCGGTTCCCGTGCCCGGAGCCCCTGCTCACCGCGGCTCCCCCGGCCCGTCCCGTGTCCGCGGGCGCCTGACACAGACTGACCCACCGGCCATACCACCCCCACCGCCAGCTGGGGGGGGACAGGGACAGACAGCTCCCCGCCCGCGCGCCCGCCGCCGCCGCGGAGAAGCGAGAAGATGGAGAACAAGGTAGAAAAGAGAGATGAGAAGCCCGTTCGTACCGCGGGACTGAGCTGGCCGTCCCGCCGCTCTCCCGGCGAGCCGCCACCCCCGGCTGCCGCAGTGGCTCGGCCCAGGGCCGCCCTGTCCACAGGGGCCGGGCGGAGCCATTACCTCAAAGAAGGGGGGTATGAGGAGATCTGGAAGACGCATCTTCCCCTCTCGCGCTGCATCTGCCCAACTGTCACATCGCAGAGCGGAGCAGAAGTCTCCGATCATCGGGGACACGAGAAGGGACGAGCGGCAGCCAGCGATCCGCAGGGGCCGCCCCCGGAACGGGCCGCACTCCCCCCGCAGGGTGGTACGGGCCACGCTGTGGATCACGTGATCCGCGGGCTCTGGGAGGGGACCCGGGGTGGCCGCGGGCGGAGCCCCCGAAGGAGCCGGAGCTGGGACCGGCACCGGCCCCGTTACGGGGACCCGGACCGGGTTGGAGTGTGCCACGTTAATGAGCTTCGCCCTCAGCTGCCTCAGAGCCCCTTCCCGGGACTTTCCCTGGCCTCAGGGCGGTGCCGTGTTCTCCGCAGCCTCGGCCCGACTTCTCCGTCGGAGACTCAGCACCTAACCGTCTGTGTTAATTCCTTAAACTGCTTAGAATGGAAGATTATGGCAGATGAAGGCTTCAAAATATTGTCGTTTCCCGATTTATAGAGCGGCTCTTTGGAAGTGTTTGCACAGGTACAGCCCGGGAAGGGCAGGGGAGCAAACGCCCAAGTTAAACCTGTTCAGGCTCTTCATTTCCATTAAACTACTCCTGTTTCTCCTCAGGATATCAAGTTTAAGTATTAAAAAATTATTTACCTCTAGGAATCTATGACGGAAAGCTAAACCAAATTCCACATGAACTATTAGGCTTCAAAAGAATAAAGTACCATTTTCCTCCCTGCCCCTTGGAGTTGCCCCTTAAATAGCTTTAAATACCCGAATCTGGACAAAACTAGTAACTTTTTGTGTAGATAACAGCATTGACTATTCAACTGAGTAAAACTTGTACTTTAATCCCAAGAAAGAGCAGCTATTGCTGATCCCACTACAAGACACACCTCAGGATCCAAGCACAGCCATACATGGACTAATAATTATGTCTGATTAAAACAATAGCCAGATGGTCAGCAAGATGGATTCTTACAGAAACACCGAGCTCAGACACAAATCCCAGAATGGTTTGGGTTGGAAGGACCTTCTGAACCATCCCATTCCAAGCCCCTGCTGTGGGCAGGGACATCTTCACTAGACCAGGTTCCTCAGAGTAAAAGTGTTCCATCCAAAATCCCAAAGCCCATCTCAGACAAGGACCTGCAGTAGCATTTCTCAAGAAAGACACTAAAGAAAGATTATTTCTACTTGGAATTGCTCAGCAGAGCTCTGAGAAACCACCAGGAGGGCTGGAACACCTCTGGAGCAGAGGGCACTGCCACACACAGCAGGCAGCCAGCAGCCTCCCCAGTCAGCCAAAATCACCTCCTGAAAAGCAACCAGAACAAAGAGATCCCCCGCAAAAAACTAAAGAAACCCCCGATACAAAAGACCTACAATCTCATTTAAGACAAACTAAGAAGGACTGGTTTGTTATCTTTATTTTCCAATAGTACATTTAAACAAGTTCTCAGGACTAAGCTCCCGGGCCAGCGTGGCCACAGGGAGAACATTTCCTAGGATATACAGATGGCCTATGACAACACAAACACGGGGCTGTGGCTGTGCCGTGGGACACACAGGGGAGCTGAGGAGGAGGCAGCTGGGGTTACACCATGGAGTGATGGCTCAGCACTGGGGCTCCTCAGTGGCACAAAACCAGCAGTTGGGGCTGAACACAAACAGCTTCCAACCATTCCTTCTTAGAAACGTTTCAAACTCTCACCGTGACTGGCCTAGAGACCCCTCCTGTGGCTAGGAACTGCAGCTGCACAGCTAACGCTGCCTTCAGAAGTGCATTTTGTGTCTTTGCTAATACAAATGCATCAAAATCAGAGTCAGACATCAAAGCATGCACTCAGTATTCCCTGGACACATCTTGTGACTGTGCAGCATGGGAAGGAACAGCCACAGGACCTCTGAGAGTCCAAGCTGGGAGCAGCACAGCACAGAGTGTTCCTAGATTTCAGCTAAAGTCCTTCCCTGCAGTAAATGCAAATTAAAACCAGAAAGCCCAAGTGTTCTCGAAGCCTCTCCGATGACCACAGCCCAGGCAATAAGTTCCAAGACTTGGAAGGAGCTGCTTCATTAAAAATCTGACTTAATTTCAGTCCTATCTCAAGACATGCAGATGCCAGGCCATGTGTGTTTATCAAAGCAGGACTTAAAAGCCCTTCTCTGGAGCACTTTGGTGAATGCTTTACCTACTGATTCTACAGGTGGGACTGACTTTGAATTTCTAACAGAATTCAGACATTAACAGCACAACTATCCACGCCAGAAAAGGAACCTCAGCAGTTCTCTAAAAGCATCTGCCCTCTTAAAAATCAGATATGTAATGGAATATATCACTTTTAACTATTATACAGCTATTTTTGCCATCCTTTTGATGTGAGCATGGATTTGTTTTATCTACTTTGGGCAAGATAAAAGAGGAGAAAAATCTAGAGCTATTCACCAGCTGCATAATTAGTTTGGTTCTAATTCCACAGCTGGAAAACCATCCTGCAGATCTCAGCAGGTAAATCCATGCTCCCTAATAGTAACTAGCAGAGTAAAAATGGACATTTTTTTTCTGACTCCGTGGCAGCATCCTGAATACATTCTCCACTGGCAAGGGAGCCACTGGCAAGGAGAGTTGAGTCAGGCACATTTCTGGATGGGTGGGATTCGGGGTCAGTTGTTTGCAGTCCCTTCTGTGAGTGCCACATTTGGCTGTGACAACCACCCTGTTTTGGGCTCGAGCCACAGCATCACTAATTACTCATTTAACACTTCCATGGGACCAGAGGGGAAAATGGTGTATGTTCAGCATTAAAATCACTGCAGGATTAATTAGGATAAAAACCTTCAAAATCATATATCTCTTCTAGTTACAAGACTTGTGAGTTATGAAAAACCCCAAGATTTTGCCTAAAGATCAGATATAAAAGTTGTCCCAATGGAATTCTCTCAGGCAGGAAGTGATGAGCTGCTCATGCTGTGGACCTCCACTGTGTTCACTACTAAATTGCTATTTTATACTTTTAAAAACATCCTTCACCACCAACCACAACCTGGGACACCTCTTCACCAGAAAGCTGCCACAGAGGCTCTGCTAGACTCGTGACACCGGTTTTAAGTGAAAATCCCAACACTTCTGTATCAGCACTGGAAGCACAAATGGAATATTTTCAACCACAGGTGACCTGAATACATACAAACTTCACACAGCAAGAGCCAGGAATGCTCAGCTCCCACCTGGAAAAAAACTGGCAGGGAGCAGGAGCAAGCAGCTCCTGGTCAGGTGGTTCAGTAGGAAGCAGTGGCTGCTGAGCTTCTCATTTTCTGACTTGATGACAGGTTTATTTCTGCCTGACAGGAAAGTGTTTGAACAGTGAGAATCTTCAGATACACAAGAATGACAGAAAATTAAACAGCCCGCTGATTTAAGGGGTGAAGCAATTTTAAGAATCCAATAACAAAGTTCAAAATAGTAAATTAAAAACCAGGTACTATTCCAACACATTAGATCTGAATAAAATCCTGCATTTTGAGAGCTGTATAGAATATTTATGTTCCATGCAGAAATACTGGTTTCCACCAAAGAAACTATCAGCCTGTTGAATACCTTCATGCCACTTGCACAGGAACAAACATTTAAATTTCTTTCAGTGTAAACAACTTCCTATCTAGAATCCTCCAGAACACCAATGTTTTCCAAATATCCTTTTGTTTAGGTCTAGTAAGTTTCATCTAAGAGCAAATAATATTAACAGATATTTTGCAACATAAACTTAAAATCATAAAACAGCTGTCATGTATGTTTTCCATATAGGATTCCTACTGTGCAGCAAACTTCCTTACAAGGACATGTTGATATCCTCATCCTTTTGGGAAGAACAGTTCTTATTTCCTCATTTAACAGACAGCACCAGCTACACTGGGCATATGCAAATTCCCTACATTAAGATTTGCTTGAACTCCACCCCTCTGCCCCCACCACACATATGATAAATCTGCACTTTGAGCCAACTTTAAATACAGAATAATGAACCAATAATTATCTTGTAAGTGAACCAACACTAGTTTGTATTCTTCCCTGAATAACACTTTCTTTTGCAGAAGAGAAGGACTGCTACAGAAACACAGCAACATTCAAACCCTTTAAAACAAAAGGTAGATTATTTAATGCATTAACAATGTTAATCTGAAGATAAATAAATCCACAACAGACTTTCAAGTTTCTTTTGAGATTTCCTTTTTCTTTGCAGAGAATATTTCTGATATTATACAGTACTGAGAGGGTGTTCTTTTATTTTCTTAATGTCCAGGTGAAAAGCAAAGCTCAGTTCTCTCTGCTCTCTTTGTGGAACTCCTCAATGCCCTGCTCCAGGCGTGATTCTTTCATAAGCTTTTACTTGAAAGCGGAGTGGTGAGCAACATTAATTTCAAGAATAACTGGATGGTTTGGTCCCTGAGTCATCTTCTTGAGAGCCCATACTCTGAAAGGGAGAGAGTTAGTTCTGTTCAGAAACAGGTCTGCAGGCTTGACAATGACAGTGCTTTGAAGTGAACAGGCAGGAAAATAAAGTTCCTATGCAATAACATGCACTTAATTTTCTGGTTGAAATCACTGCAGGATTAATTAGAGAAAAGCACCTTCAAAATTAATAAATTATCTTTACGATGTGTCATGATGCTTATGCACATATTAGTAATGTGCAATAACAGCACTGTAAATACTGACATTCAGTACAACATACTCACTGCACTGAATGAATCTCTTACATACTCCTACAAGACATTAAATCCATTACCTTCTGCACAAACTGAGGGTTCACAGTGATCTCTTGATCCATGGCTTTCAGTCGTTCATCAAGCTCTATACATTTCAGCATCTTAAAAATATGTATGAAATTGATTACTTTCTCCAGCTTGTACCTGATCTTCAAAAAATTTCACGGCTGTGCCATGTAGACCTAATAACTTTTGCCACCACTGAAGTTCCACATCAAAATGTTCTCATCCCTCACCTCCCAAACAAAAGTGTCAGACCATTTTTTATTCCCTTCATTTGATCCATGTCTTCCTAACAGCCTGTTTTAAGGCCATTGATAGACAGTCCCCCGAGGCTCAACCACCTTAAACTACAGGCAGGTTATTGAGAGCCAATGCAAGTGATCCTTCAAGTTTAAAACTCTAAAAACAATCTTTGTAATCCATTCAAGGATCTTCCCATCACCAACAGCAAGCAGTCGGTCTCCTGAAACAGCTCAAGCTGTGCAGGACAAAACAGGGAACACATTGACAGAGAGTATTAATCTAAAACCCATGAAAATACTGTGAAACAGTCATATAGTGATTTACAGTCCTCACTCTCTATATCTAAGTTACTACACTGGCTTCTGCCCTCTGATTACATATTAAGGTTCTTTGGTAAGAATTCCAAAAGCAGTAAAAGATTTACCTCCTGATCAATGTTATGAAGCATAGCTGGATTGTTATATTTTTCAGGATTATCATGGAAACAGACCATACCATCTTTTTGATTAATACTTGCAAAGATTTCACCATCTTCTATCTGAAATGACAGAGGGTTTAATGGCAGTTATCACCAAGAAGAGAATTTCAGGTAACTACAACACACAGACTGTTTGTGGAATTGTCTTTAACTTGGTTGTTTTTATTTCCCACAGGTTCCCAAAACCACGATTCATGCCTTATCCTACATGGAGAACAGCTTTTTAGATTTTCTGAGAACAGTCTCAACACCACAGCAGACTGCCAGTATTTCCTCCACCCTGCTCAGGATGTGTGCTGCCAACCCAAACACTAATTTTGGGATAGCTTACCCAAGTCAGAGGTCTTACCATGTGGAGGACGTATTTTTCTGCTTCTTGAGGCCCCGACAGCTGCACTCGACTTGCCATGTCTTGTAATGACAATGTTAAAAACGTCTGAAATTTAGAAAGTTTCAAAGTGTTAAAACTGGATGTTAAGGACTTTCCTGTTGATGCTTCATGGCCTATATAACTTGGCTGTGGAAGTCTGATGGGAAGGAACAAGTGGAACAGACAATTATTGAAGGGCTCATGAGAGTGAGTCAGTTCTTTCTCCAGACAATAATTTGTTGCACTGAGCACGTATGGAGTCATTACTCATTCCTGCAATTTCATTCTACACCAGACAGTCCTGACCATGTCCAACCTCTTTCTCTCACCTTTTTACAAAAAAAGGTACTCTCCACTCCTTGAATTTCTTCAAGAGATGCATATATAAAGCTCCTTATGAGATTTTTTTCCACTCCAACAAATATAATTTGAGCTTGCAAAAAAAACTGCTTTCCCCAATCACCTTTCAGGATTAATCTGATCTCTCAGCTGAAGGAGCAAATCACTTCAGTACTTCTGTTTTTCATTTTATTTCAGACATTTCCAAAATCTGTCCTATTCACTCACTCTTTTCTAATGAAGTGGCCTGTAAAGTTCAGTTTTCCTATTTTTTGAATAGGGATGAAGGTCACTGGGCTGCAGCACTCATGTTTTTGATTATCTACTAAAACCTCAGGGGCAAACCCCCTGACAGGCAGATTGAATCACCTTTTAAATAATGCATAAGCAGCCAACTGATTTGTTTTCCTATACAGGGCATTCTAGTCTCCTTTGTTTCAGACACAAATCTCAGTTTAAATAATTTCTCTGCCATATTACTACGTTACCGCTCAGCTCTAAATTGAATATATTTCAGAAATACACTCTCAGAAGAAAACTGCTCACAAGTTTCTCTTACCTTGGTTAGCCTCTGAATATTCTTTTTGTAGAGAGATGACAAGCATTGCTTAACCAGCCCCATATTGTTATCTCTTGTGAAAGTTTCACTGTGTTTGTTCACCAGATTTCGAAGCTCCGAGGGTTTATTGGTTGAATAAACTTGTGCTAATTCATGGTAAGCATTGCTAAGAGGCTGCAATTAGAAAAATGAGAACCCTTCTTGAAGAACACAGTGTTCACCCAGCCTCACAAAACCTATTCAGTGCTCCATTAGAAGCCATGCAGGCATTGAAGTAAATTTAATGGCTTGGGCATTTCTCATAAAAAAGACAGGGTGCCTGTACATGGCTTTATGGCAATGACAGGCCCCATACACTAAAATCTGGATTACTGCTGTGCAGCATTTTTAATTAGCATCATTCCAGGACCTCTGTGTGACAGTTTTACTTAGGGCAGTGTGAAACAACTCTCTCAACTGACCAGCTGAGTTTGAGGTAAGTATTGCCAGTTCTGTCCTCTAAGACATCCATCCCTGACCACACTGGGTCACAGCATCGACAGCAGAGACTCAGAGGGTGAAACCAGTTCACCTCAACTACCTTAAAATGTTTTCAGCTTGTTTATTAGTCTCTGAAGTTAGAAGGATTTTGGAACTCTATAGGATCTTGGTCACAAATCAAGTAACTGTTTAGAAGTGTGTTACTTAGGATTAGAACTCTCTCAGTAGCAGTTTTGTCTCCCACCCTACACCCCCTAATCTGAATGCTTACAGACTCCAAACTCAGTTTTTTCAGAAGCTTTTATTCTTTAAAAAGCTGGTTTGGGAGTAAACTGTTTAGCACTTTGTGTTTCAATTAGATGAAGCTACAGGTCAAATCTTTTTATAATGACACTGCAGCTTGAAAGCCAATTGAAATCTGAGTATTTTTAAAACTGTAACATAGAAAGCTATAAAGGAATGTTCAGTATCAGTGACAGGAATATTGATTAGTACTATTCAACACTGAAGTTCTCCCAGATTTTAAAAACATGTATCACTGACATCATACAATGGTTTTGGTTGGAAGGAACCTTGAAGTTCATCTCACTCCAAACCCCTGCCATGGACAGGGACACCTTCCACTGTTACCCATTTACAAATTCAGATCTGTTGATCTATTATTTAGATGCATCTGCAATACTTACCTTAATGAATCTACCAACTATCTGGGAAGTGTATTTTGGTAACTGCTGAACTTTACCAAGTAGTATCAAAGAAACTAGGATATACTTTTTATATGATTCCAACATAATATGACTGACTGCCATGGCTGGAGTAGTTATTGCCTAAGCAAGAGAGAAGAAATGGAACAGAAATTTAGTCTGCTTACTGATAGATCCTGGTAGTTACTGCATGAACAAAAAACTCAATTTCAAGCTGCATGTAGAAAAGATACAGTGACATATGAAATTCTCCTTTGAGCTCTGAAGCTTAACTAACTTCTGTCAAAATTAATTATCCAGACATATGCAAAAGAAAGGAAATTTTATACAAGCTATTCAAAACATATCACGTTCCAGTGGTGCCTGTCTTAAAATAGACCTGCTCAGATAGTATCAAAACTTCCTTCCTTGGAATATATCTAAAGATAGATTTGTACCAGAAATCACCTGTAGCTACTTGTGAACCTGGATTTACACAGACCCTCAGAGAAGTTTTATAAAGCTATTACATTATCAGAGGTCTGCAGAAGAGGGAAAAGAGATTTTAGTTCACTATGATACTGCAAGTACGCAAGAGCTGACCCTCATTTACAAAAAAGGAAAATACTGCATCAATTGGTTTTGCACATTTCTCAGCATTTCTCTCATACCCAAGATTTTCCCAATTTTACTATTTTTGTTTCCTTCCCAGATAAAGCAAAACCAGCAAATATTACAACAGCATTGAAGAAGTATAACTCCTCTCATAAAAGTAGCAAAGGCCTTAGCAAAACCACTGGACTATTTTTTAAGGACACACAACGGTGTGTCAGCCCATGACCTGTTTCTGTGCTGCACTTTCAAGCAGGCAGCTGAAAAATATTTATAGTGAGATAAATTTAACATCACTCTTTGAGCTGCACAGCTCCATGGTGCAATAATGCTGTGAGAGACTTTCTTAAAGGAAAACACCTCCAAAGACAGTCTGCTTGTACCAGTTCAAGGGTGCTGTGTTTTCTCAGCACTGTTACCCATCAACTTTTGCCCTTCCAGACATCACACTTCAGACTCATGGTTTCATTTCAAGTTACCTGTTCATAAAAGTAGAGTGCTCTTTCAAAGTTCTTTAGCCCAGTGTATATCATCCCACCATAGTAGTAGTAACATAAAAAGTGCTTCGCATCATATGCCCCATTCTCTTTACAAATATCCATCATGTCCACATCTAGATACGGGAGGGCAGGTTTAAAGCATTTTGCTAACAAACAGAGCTACAAGAAAATAAATCAAGTTTTCATGAATTAGCCATTTTCATTCAAGTTTCCATGAGAAGGAATTGAAACTAAATTAATTAGTACTACTGCATAAATATAACTCTCCCATGAGTTAAAAAACAGAGTGTGCCAGTAGTGAAGTAACACAAGTTGAAAATCTTTAACACAGGTTATGTACTGTTATGAAATTGTCTAAACACTCCTAAAGAAATTAAACTCTGACAAAACTGTTTAAAACTCCCAGACTGCCAGACTACTGTGCTGGCAGCACTAAATGTTGCTCTGAACACTCCTGTCCAATCCTAAATCCCAGGAGCCAAGAATGAGACAGAAATCCAAATCCAGGCCAAAGACACTGAGACAAACATGACTTTTGTCAGACTTGAGCAGACAGTAGCTGGATATTACACTGATACCACCCAAGATAAGTTCAGTGTGACTTTCAGCCCACAGAGAAGGGATGCCAAAGGACTTTCTGAAGTCATCAACAAAATCGAAGATCCGAGGACATGCACTGAACATTTAAAATAGTAATTAATCTGTATATCAGATTTGGATTTTGTTTCAGTACATCATATTATTTAATACTGGAAAAAAACAAACCAAACAAAAATTCAGTTGAAAATCTATTTTTACACTGCAATATGTAAACATGCATTTCCTTGAAGTTTATAGGTATTTTATAAGCTTTTATTCTCACAAAAAGCCCTTCTGATGCCCTTACCTGGCAGAGATCTGCGTGTATTGAGGTCAGCTGGTTTGTGTTCATCTGCATCTTGTCTATGGCTTGTCTGAGAATGCTAATTCCTCGCAGGGGCTGTCAGAAATTACATCTCTTTCAGATAATTTCTCATAGATGGCAGCACATTGGATCTTATGTTGACACTTACAAATGAAAAATAACACTAATTGACAGGTTCCATTAAGTAATAGTTAACTTGAGGTTCCCTTTTTGTAGGATTTGGAAAATAAAATTAACCTTGGCTATACAATTTCTCCTGATCAAGTCCTCAATTCTGCTCCACAAAGCCAAGGAATAGTGTAATCTGTATCAATAAAAAACCTTCCTTGACTCCATGACTCCATCCAAACTCCCAACAAATACTAAAGACCAGGTTCTCACTTCACTCCACTTAGCAGCAGAGATCAGATCTGGTCTGTCTCAGGCTAGACTTCACCAAAGTGGCCTGGAAAAGTCAGGATTTTAGCAACAAAACCATTGGTCAAGTATTACTTAATAAAGTTTCCTGCGTATTTTAAGGTACCATTAAGAACATTATGTAACACCAGTGAGAATAACACAAACTAAAATCACTGACTCATCAGTGCTAATAACCCTTGCAGCTCTCTCCTCTACCCATGCATTAACTGAAGAACATTCTTGGTACTACAGATCTCCTATTTTGTGTGGGAGAACATACTTTTAGGTGACTTTTCTTCTCCAAAAATTATCTTCCTTAGGTTTTCCTTAGAGAAATCTTAGAATTTTGAGTTTAGTTCATTTCCTTTCAGTAAACTTAATAACTAAAGAGCTGTACAAAAACACTTGATGTGAAGTTAGTGGCAAATCTTTATGGAGTAAGAGGCTGGTAACATCCCCTGGAAGCCTTGGGTATGGAGTAACTTATTTATACTAAAAGATACTTGCTCACCTGTTTTCTCTCCACAAGGGCATTTGTTAACTGGTGGCACAGGCCAGCAACTAAACACAATAAAAAACAAACAAAAAAAAACCACCTCAGTGAAAAATCAGTATTACCAAACAATCCAAAAATATATCAAGGCTGAAATTAGGCTTAACTTACAAGTGTCTGTTGCATATCTAATGTGTTCTCCATTGCAAGTGCTGATAAAAAGCTGCACCTGTGAGAATAATGTTTCGAAGTCAGGGATGCTGGGCATAGAAAACTTCACAAACCTGAAACAAAGAAACAAAAGGTTTATCATTTATTGCTTGGATGGTTCATAAAAAAGAATAATTTTCATTGCTAAGTCTCTGCATGTAGGTGCTTGCAAACAAATCCAAAGTGCTTATGAGACATGGCAAAGGATTTCCCCAGTAGCTGCACAACATCTGAAAACACCTTTTTATGGACAACATCATTCTCAATTTAGTGCAAACTACAATGGCAAAGATAATTTTCAGTATTATCAGTATTTTGTTTTGAAAGAGTAGTAGAACAAGTACTAGAATTCTGATCTTTCCCTTAAAAGAGAATTTTAAAATAGCAGTGAAACCTGCAGATAGTTCACCTAAAGTCAGATGCAGCCAGTTTGAACTTCAAGACTAAATATCCTTACCTAAGTTGAGCATCCCTAAGGCAACTTAATTTTATCTTAAACTCCCGACAGCAGCAAGAGCCCCAGTGCTGTCTAAAGACAAACACCCAAGACTCATGATAAAAGCCTGGTTTTTACTGGAATAAAATATCTCACTCCATGCTTAGAGTTCAGTGAAAATATGCCCTGAAAATAAAGTTTGAAAAGCTCATTCTACATACTTTTGCTGAACACATATGGAAAAACACTTGTCATGGAATCCCAGAATGGTTTGGGTTGGAAAGGACCTCCAAGCCCATCCAGTTCCAATCCCTGCCATGGGCAGGGACACAATCCCAGGGTGCTCCAAGCCCCATCCAACCTGGCCTTGGACACTCCCTGGGATGGGGCAGCCACAGCTTCTCCAAGCAGCTTGTGCCAGTGCCAGAACAAAAAGCTTTGCTTGTCTGACAGTTCAGCTCATTGCCTGAAGTTTTAGTATTTAATCAAAAGCAAGCAACACTTACAAGACAGCAAGAACACCTAGTGAGTGTTCCTGTACATCCAGGGCACCGAGCACTGTATCCAGATGGGAAAGATTTTTTGCTAGCAGCTCTCCACTTTTATTGATCAGTTCACAAAGCTGGGTCATTTGCCCTGAAAAATAAAAAGCATTTTTGTCAAAGCCTAATTAGAGTACATTCATCCATTCCCACACCTCTTCATAATCTGCTTCCTCATGTAACAGCAAGAAATAATAGTATGACCCAAGTTTAATTTTCTTTAATAAGCCAGGCATTAATTTTCTACCCACCACAATTTTTTTTTAATATAAAACAAGTACCAGAGCTGGCTCCTTGCTGGTCCTCAAGCACTACTCAACTTTCAGGGCTGCTCATAAGCATT
The DNA here is from genome assembly GCF_022539315.1 of Serinus canaria. Lineage (NCBI taxonomy): Eukaryota > Metazoa > Chordata > Aves > Passeriformes > Fringillidae > Serinus > Serinus canaria. The sequence continues at coordinate 13,722,656 of NC_066328.1, forward strand.
TTTTTGAAGTAGACATTAAAGTTACAATTAAGTACCTACAACAAAAGTATTTAAAAACCTGTCTTTAGATTTACTTTGCACAATTAAAACTACAATGTTTTCTATATGAAAAGTGACCACTTTGAATGAGGAAGGTATGGCAAGCCCCAAAACCTTCATAAAGAAAGCAGATCCATTCCCATGAACTGCTTTCAAACTCTTCCTCCCTGACAATTAACTGAATGAATTAAAACTACGTCCTTCTGAAGCAGAGTATTGTTTCAAGCAGAGCATTGTTTCAATGTTCAATCCTTGCAGATTAGAGAGAAAAAACAGAGGTTCTCTCACCCTTAACAAAAGTCTCCATAAAATGAGGAATAGTGCCTCCATTCAGAGAGATTTACACTACCCTCAGGTCTCTGGCCTTTTCCTTTGAGAAAGGAAAAGCAGGGAAATTCTGGCAATGAAATGTTAGTTTTGGAGTGCCAGAGAGATCAAAAATTAAAAATGGGGGACCAGAGCCCAGAAACTCGCCTCCAAAACCATTCTCCTCCATACGGAATTTAAAAAAGGCATAAGCATGGGAAGGAATGGGGCTTGTAAATCTCTCTGTGCTTTGATCATGGTGCTCAGGCACTGCAAAACCCTAATTCTGGTGTTCTCCCCGTTCCAGAAATCCACCCTTTCTACAAACCAAACCAAACCAAACCCCAAACAGACTCTGAGCAAACTGGTCTAGTGGAGAGTACCCCTGTCCACAGCAAGGGTTGGAAAGAGATGGCCTTTAAGGTTTCTTCCAACCCAAACCATTCTGGGATTCTGTGTCCTATCCCTCTACCCACACATACACTGAACAATTTACAGTCCAAGCAGAAAATCCAGCACCAGGCCCAACTAAATGTCCCTTCCTGTCACCTTCCAGGTGGCCAAATGACAGTCAGGAACCAGCACAAGTACACTGCTCCTGAGTGCTCTCAGGTCCAGCTGCTGGCTCTGGATTTACTTTCACAGAATCGCAGGATGGTTTGGGTTGGAAGGAACTTCAAAGTTCATCTCATCCCAAACCTAAGCCATGGACAGGAACACCTCCCACCAGCCCAGGTTACTCCAAGCCCCGTCCAACCTGGCCTTGGACACTTCCAGGGATCCAGGAGCACCCACAGCTTCACTGGGAATACTGAGCCAGCGCCTCCTCACCCTCACAGGGAAGGATCCTTTCCTAATATCCAATCTAACCCTACTCCCTTGTTACTATGAAGCCATTCCCCCTTTCCTGTCCCTCCAGGCCCTTATAAATACTCTCTCCTCATGTTTCCTGTAGCTCCCTCCAGATCCTGGAAAGTAATGATTAGGCCACCCCAGAGCCTTCTCTTTTTTTCCAGGCTGAACAATCCAGATTCTCACAGCCTTTCCTCAAAGCTCCATCCCTCCAATCATCTTGGTGGCCTCATCTGGACTTGCTCCAACAAGTCCATCAAATCCATGTCTTTACTGTGCTGGGGACTTTCTGACAGAGAGCATCTCCCTGGCTCATCCCTAATGGGAGAGCTTCCACAAAGCCCACCAGTCTCCCCTTAAGCCTTCTGCATCCCCAAAACTCTGTGATAGAAAGTTCTCCAGCTCAACTACAGAACAAAGATCCAGCTCCCACCTGGTTTGTACACCCTGCAGGTATAAACTGTGTCTAAGGTAGAAATACTTTGTATTTATTAAGTGGAACTAGAGTAAGAGAAAGCTGGAGCTCAACCCAAGAACTGAAAGACATTAAACCTGGGGCCATGGTGGGAAACATCAATTTTTTATCAGCTTCTGGGAGGAAACATCCCAGGCAGAGACCAGTCAGAACACATTTCACAGAGCACCAACACAGAGGGAAAGTTCAAGAACCAGGAAACGCTGCGCCCACACACAGTAAAATTAGGAATTTGGCAGTGAAACAGAGGAATTCTGACCGTGATTATTAAAACTCTTTGTGGACACGTGGATACAGTCTCAGATCTGTCACACAGTTCCACAGTGGTGGGGCGGGACTCTCTGCCCATGCTCTGCTTGCAAATGTAGAGCACGGACACTTGGACAGTTCAGAAATATATTTTAAACCACACTTATCACAACCTGCCCGTTCATTAGAGAGGTGACAGGCTGGGCTGCACAATCCCATTTAAAGCCCTAGCGATGCTCGCTCCTCCCACTATCTTAAAGGCTCGGATTTTGGCAGGATCGCCGGTGCGGGCTCCGCTACCGAAACCACCCCGGGAGACTCACGGAGCTCCGAGAGAGCACCGCCGGCACCCCATGTCCTGTCACACCGCCGGGATCCCTTCGGGGCTGCCCCGAACTGACCCCGGCCCGGGCCGCGCCGCCCGGGGGGTGCAGCGCCCCGGACCCGCGCCTGAGGGAGCGCCGTGCGAGCGGGCAGGCCCCGGCCCGCCGCCCCGCCACCCGCGCGGTTTGATGAGCTCGTTCGGTCTTCGCCGTCCTCCCTCGGCCCCGCGGGCCCGCCCCGTCCTCCCGGTGGCCCCGGCCGGCCCCGTCCCCCTCACCCTGGGCCGAGAGCTGCCGGACGCTGTTGACGAACTGCTCCAGGGCCGACGCCATCTTGGCGGCTCGCGCCGCGGCCGCGCGCGCCGAGGGGCGGGGCGGGGGGAGCGGCGCGCGCCGGGAGCCGCCGCCCGCCGCCCGCCAATGAGGGGCCGCCGCGGGGGCCGCGCGACGCCCGCCGCCCGCGCGCCGCTTCCGCCGCCTCTCGCGAGAAGCGCGGTCGCTATGGCAACCGCCGGGCCCGCGTCAGGCGCGCGGGAGGGGCCGTGACTCAGCAGCGCCGGAGGGGAGGGGGGGCGGTGGTGACAGCATGGCGCGTCAGCACTCCGCGACACGAGGCCTTCCGCGACAGCGGGGACTTCGGCGACATCAGGGCCTCGCGACATGAGGGCCCCTGCGATCGGGGACCCCTGCGACACCGGGCCCTCCCCGACACGGGTGGCCGCCCCCTCTCGCTGCCCGAATGGCTGCGCTGCACAGCAGAGGTTTAATCCCTTTTGTCCCCTCTGAAGGGGCCTCAGTGTCTGGTGGTCGGCTGATAGCGTGGAATGTGTGCTCTGGTGTCAGGGAATGGGATTTGAATCCCTCAGGGTAATACGTGTTCTGTATTTTCAGAGCTGCAGCAGCGTGTCCCGGAGCTGTTGCAGGCAGAGAATGCATCGGCCGTTCGGTATCCATGAAGGTGATGGAAGCCTGAGTGGAGATCACAGAATTGTAAAATATCCAGAGCTGGAAGGGACCCACAGGGATCATCCAGTCCAGCTCCTGGCCCTGCACAGGAAAAGCCCGAAATCCCACCCTGTGCCTGAGAGAGTTCTCCAAATGCTCCTTGAGCTCTGTCAGGCTCCGTGTCCTGACCACTGCCCTGGGGAGCCACAAATTTGTATGCATTCCCTCCCTGCTTAGGAACACCCAGCTGTGTTGAAATCCCATTCCTCGCAGGAAGCAAAACGCCTGCGGTGCAAGTGAAAGCAAAACACAGACCTGAACTTGACACATTCCCCTCCCAGACCTCAGCTGAGATCACGTCGTGTCCAGCCAGTCCTTCCTTCCTTCCTTCCTTCCTTGACCTTCCCCAGGTCACCCGATCCCAACAGCAAATTTGCCCTCTCCATGGAACAAGGACACTGCATTCCACTGGAATCATTCCGGACTTGAAAAATATTTTGGAACCTTATTATTGTTGTCGTACAGAAACTTTTATTTCCCAGCTCAGTGGTTGCCTAATCCTGTCAGTACCACTTGGAGAACTCCCTCTTTTCCGGTCAGCTTTAACCCCCAAAGTGTTTTTTGAACAGATCTTTGGTGTCTGGTCAGAACACCGAGCCCTTCTTGGTGCAGTGCGTGCTTCTTTGAGGTCCGGAGATTGGCTTTTAAGGGTTCCTGTCACACGGTGCAAGAACTGTCAGAAACGAATGCGTTTTATGCAGAAAATCACCATTTTAACGTGTGTCCCCAGATGTACCCACCACCTCTGCAGGCAGACACGGGCATGGGGAGGGAGTAGGTATCCCAAAGACTGACAGCGAGGGAAACTGAGGCAGGGGAAGGGCAGCGGGGCCGGGGCAGCCTTAAGGCGGGCGGGCGGCGGATCCGCTGCGCTGTCGCAGGGCGCTTGTGCCGCTTTAAGGCGGTGCCGGCGCTCCGGGCTCGGCAGGCACCGGGAAGAGGAACTGGGCTTTGCACTGCCGGGTCGGGGCGAGCTCCGCGCCGGCCCCGCTGTCCCCGCCGCCGCTCCGCTCCGCGCTCGCTGCCGGGGAGGGATGGGGCGGGCAGGGGGAGGACGCGCTGGGGGCCAGGACGGGCCCCTGCATCCCCCCCGCTCCCCCCGGCTGCCCCTCCGCTCCCCCTTGCACCCTCCAGCCGCTCCTTCCTCCTGCTGCAAAGGCATGCGCTCGGCAGGGCTGCCCGCTGCCTTGGTGCGTGCTTGAAATAGAGGCACCCCTCTTTGCTTGGAGACAGCCCTCCCAGCCCTGCTCTGAGCCCCCTATCCCCTGCCCCGAGCTCCCCATCTGCTTCCTCGAGGCCCCATCGCCTGCTCTAAGCCCCATTCCCTTCCTCAAGCTCACCAGTTTTTTTCTCGAGCCCTTATCCCCTTCTCTGAGCCCCCTTCCCCTGCTCCAAGCTCCATCCCCTTCGTCAAGGCCATATCCCCTTCCTCAAGCCCCTTTCCCTTTCCCTGAGCCCCCTACTCTGAGCCCCCATCCCCTTGTTCAAGTCCCCCATCCCTTTCCTTGAGCCCCCATTTGCTGCCCTAAACCTCCATCCCCTGCCCTGACCCTGCTTCCCTGAGCCTCCCCTCCCCAGAGCCCCCTGCCCCAAATCCCCCAAATCCCCCATCCCCAAATCTCTCTCCACAATGATTTTGCTGAGCTGTTTCCTGCACCTGCGGCCCCGGCGGGGCTGCGGCGCCTTGGCCGGGCTGGGCAGGGGGCTCGGCCCCGCAGCGGGGTCCTGCCGGGCTCTGCGGGTGCTGGTGGACATGGACGGGGTGCTGGCCGACTTCGAGGGAGGCTTCCTGAAGAAATTCAGGGCCAGGTACCCCGACAAGCCCTACATTGCCCTGGAGGACCGGAGGGGTTTCTGGGTGTCGGAGCAGTACGGGCGCCTGGGACCCGAGCTGAGTGTGAGTTGTGCTTATCCCGCGTGGGCTTGTCCCCCTCAGGGACCCCCTGACCCCCAGGTCATGGGGACAGTGCTGGGGAGGGCTGTGGGGGCCACCAAAGTGCTCCCACAGGAACACAGGAGGGCTTCCAGCAGTGGGTTTTCCCCAGAAATGTAGGGTTTTTTTGTGCACATCTGTGTCTTTCTTAGAATCCTAGAATGGGTTGGGTTGATAAGGACCTTAAAGACCATCTCATTTCAACCTCTTGTCATGGGGAGGGACATCTTTCACTAGACCAGACTGATATGATGGCCTAGTGGGCTTTTTCTCTGCATGCCTGGATGGAGATAGATGCAAGGAAAGAGGGTATTTCAGAACATCTGTCTTGAAATACCCCAGATTATATAGCTGGGTTTTTCTAGCTTTGATTTGCATTGGTACCATTCCTAGATGGATTATTTAGCTCCTCAAGAGCAATGTGAAGGGTGGGATGCAGCAGAGCAGTTCAGAACAAACCAAGCAATTGATGCTTCATTTGAAGGCTTACTTAAAGTTAAAGCAACCCAAGCCCTTCCATGCCAGAAATTATTATATTCAGTTTAATAATTAAAGCTTAAAAGCAGAAGCTCTCTCAACATTGCAATTTAGCATTCAGCAACAGGCTGACTGCTGTAGAGAGTTGGTTTCTGCCTCTACAAATTTCCCATCCCAGTGGATGTCTGTGGTCTCATCCATGGGTTGGAGTTGCACTGGCTGAAATGTGTTACGGTAAATAAAAGTGTTCCTGTTGTTAGGGGTATAATGGTTACTGGGAAAGGAGTGGGAATAAGGTCCAGAGCTCTTCCATGGGCAAAGTTCTAAACTACTTGATGAGCTGAAGGAATAAAGTGTCCTTCCTGGCTGGGAGTGGTGAGAGGGAAGTGCAGAACATCATTTGTGCAGAAAGCAGCTGCTCAAACCCCTGTTTGGCAGGGGCAAGACATGATAACAATTTTTTTCTTCCTTGATTGTAACTGCTTTGGATGTGTTAAATGAAGTGAGCTTATCTTGTGTCTGCTGTGATCATGTAAAACCACCAAAACCTCGGGCTGAACAAGCAGCAAAACTTGCACTGTCTGACCTCAGGGCAGTCCTGGTTTTCCCCGTGGTTTCAAGGCAGGGCTGAAGTGAGTAGGAGCTGCTCTATGGCTACAGACATGTGGGCCATTCCAGTCTCTGGGACCAGAAAATAGGAACCAAATTGTCCAAAGAGCTGCAGGTCCCAGCTCTGAAAGGGAGGGAGTTCTGCAATGCAGCAAGCACACAGACCTGGAGGGATGGAGAGCCCTGGACAGACAGGGAGATTTTTTATTGGGGTTGAGGGTCTGTCCTGGCCCAGGGTGGGATTCCCAGCCCAGGGGATTTTTCCATCTGCTGGTCAGCATGCTGGTCTCGGTGCCACAAGGAATTTTTCTGGCTCTGGGAGTGGAGTGGGTCTTTTCCTCAAGCTGAGCTTAGTTCTCCCCTCCTCAAGCTTGACTGCAAAATGCTTTTTGACATAATTGGAAGCGGGATAGCTGTGGAAGTGCTGCTGTGAGAAAACACTTCAGTGCAGTTTGCAGTGCTCTGCTGCACAAGGCTGCATTTCTCAGGGGTCTCTTGTGCAACTATGGACAATATCTAAAAATTAAAATACCGTTACTGCTCAGTCTGAGGCAGAGCAACTAGAGTTTGAATGTTTGCATGGCAAACATGCATTCCGTGGCAAACTTTCAGGCTGGTTGTTCTTGCCATGGAGCCTGGAGGCATTTTTGCATCTGCAGCTCCTCAGGTGCACCACAGGTCTGGGGCTGGGCTGCTTCTGCTTCTTCCCAGCTCTCCTCCCCAAGGACACAGTGTTTGTGCAAAATAATTGCTTTCCTTGGCACCTGACAAGCTGTTAACCTGTTTGAGGCAGTGCAGGGGCTGCTGTTCCTTAGAGCTATGCTGGACCCATTGCAGGCAGCCCCTGGACTCTGCCCTCACCCCAAGATTTTGCTCCTTGTGATCTCCTCTCTGTCCTCCCTGTGCCGTGCCAGTGCACCCAGGCTGCTGTCCTGGATGTTGTGTTTCAAATCCTTGCCTGGAGATGCTCTATTTGCCTGCTAGACCTTGTCCAGGCTTCCCTGAGGAGGAGCATCTGCATTCATCCTGACACGTGGTTCCTCCTGTAATGTTCCTTCTCCTGGGAGAGCAGCCTGGCTGCTATTTTAAGTGATCTCATGGAGACAAATAGGCCAGACATCACCTGTGCCTGAACAGCACCATGGTGGAGCAGGGCCACCAGGCCATGTCAGCTGAATCCACGTGGATCTGTCCCTTTGGATGGGTTTGGTTTGGATAATCTCTGGTGTTTGGCCTTACAGGAAGGTGCAGCTCCCTCTGTGTGTGGGGCTGCAGAGGCAAAACCAACACAACCCTGTTTTTTTGTTCCATCTCCAATGTGGAGAATTGTATGGGGTGGGTGCAGGTTGGTGGGTAGGGAGCAGAAGCACCCATAGAGGCAGAGGGAGTGAGCAGGAGAGACTGGAGCTGGTGCTCCCACTGTTCTCCCTGTCCCATCCTCTGTCCTAGCAAAGGGTGAGCAGAATGCATATGCAGGAAAAATTGCAAGAAGTGCAGTAATTGCTTGCTTTCCCCTCACAGGAGAAAGCCATCAGCATCTGGGAATCCAAGAACTTCTTCATCGAGTTGGACCCACTCCCTGGGGCTGTGGAAGCTGTGAAGCAAATGGCAAATTTGGCAGAGTGAGTATGAACCTGTGTGTGGGGATGGACAGAGGAGCAGCTGCATCTTCACTTCCACTTCTTGGTAGAAGTGCTGCTACAACAACAGCATTAAAAATAAATATCTCCCAGCCATCAGGGAAGGGAGGGGAGAGAGGGCTTTGACTCCTGAAGCAGTCACCTAGAACATCAACCATGTGCAGCCTCTTTCCTTCAGCTCTCTGCTCCAGCAAAGGTTGTGAAAAGGGGAATATGATTGTGCTGTGGGATTCTGTGAGATGGGGGATTAATGCCTTAAATCTGTTTGATCTGTGTGTGATGAGGGGTTGGCTTTGGACTGCTGCCTGCTCTGGCCCAGAATGACACTCTGCCCCTGTTTTTCTCCTCGTGGCAGCACTGATGTGTTCATCTGCACGAGCCCAATCAAGAAGTACCGGTACTGCCCTTATGAGAAGGTGAGCAAGCCCCAGTCTCAACTCCCCCTCCCATCCACACTGCCCAGTGAAAGGTGTCTGACCCCTGCACGCCTCTGGCTGTAAAATTTACCTGTTCCATCCATTTGCATGCAATGAGGCTCTTGGTCTTAGCCTTTCATCATGACATCAAAAGCTGCTTGGCTTTCAAACAACTTTTACTCCAGCAGCATCCAAATCCATCCCACTAATGAACTTATTAAAAGAGATATCCTCCCTGTGTGGAGGCCAGGGCTGCTTCCACTCCACCAAGCACCCCCTGCCCCATCCATCATCCTTCCTTGAGCTCACCAGCCATCTCTTGCCTTCCAGTATGCCTGGGTGGAGAAGCACTTTGGCCCTGAATTTCTTGAGCAGATTGTTTTGACACGAGATAAGACGGTGGTTTCTGCTGATCTGCTTATAGATGACAGACCTGATATAACAGGTGAGGGGTGAGGGTGAAGCACTGACTGGAGGCAGCCAGGGATGGGTGTTGGTCTTTCTGTGCTGTTTGGCTTTTGTAACTTTGGGCTCTTCATGTTGGAGTACAATCAACTTCAGTGTCTCACGGAGTTGTCCAGACCACTGACCTTCCTTCCCTTGCAGGGGCAGAGCAGAACCCCACCTGGGAGCACGTGCTCTTCACTGCCTGCCACAACAAGCACCTGCAGCTGAAGCCCCCCAGCCGCCGGCTGCACTCCTGGGCTGATGACTGGAAAGCCATTCTGGACAGCAAACGCCTCCCACCCGGCCAGGCCACCTAAACACCAGCCCTCACGGTCACCTGGGGCTGCAGCCACCTCCCTGTGTCCCTGTGGAGTCCTGCTGAAAGCCAGAACCATGGATGGACAGACAGACAGACAGACGCTGTCCCTGCTGCACAGAGAGAGGCCATTGGTCCCCGCTGCTGTGTGTCCCCAGGCTGTCCAGGATCCCACTGCCCTCCTGGCCCAAGGACTTGCTGGCTGCAGCAGTAAAATTCCCCACAGGCAGAGGTGGTAGCCAGGGCTTGGTGGGATTTGCCACCCTGCACCCCGTGCTCACACCTTTGCTTTGCCTCTCTGCTCTCCTGTGGACCCCCATCAATGAAAGGACATGAACTTGAAGCTACATAACCAACAAATAATGTAATTCAGCAGTGGCAGCCAGACCCCTCCTGTACCAGGAGCTGGAGGGGTTCTGGACTTGGTGCTTTGGAACCTGTGCCTTCCCTGGGTGCTGCATGGCCAGGGATGGGGCCTGTGTTGACTTGGGGCTTGCCCTGTTTCTTGGGATGGGGGGAGTTTACGAAGTCAGCATGGTTGGCCCAGGGCAGTAGGACTTACATACCACAAGTATCTTTTTTTTCCTTTCTTTTTTTTTTTTTTTTTCATTTTTCTTTCCTGTTTAAACCACTGTGTGCTTCTCTGGGTAGTGGGTTTGGTTTGGAGGGGTCTATTTAGAATGTACAGCTGCCTGAGGTGCAGCTCCCTGGCCAAGAGCTGGCTGAAGTGGTTGCAGGCTGGGAACTGGGACAGTGTGGGAGCACCGTGGGCAGCTGCTGCAGCTGCTGAACATCAGGAACCCCCTGGCTCCACCAGCCCTCCACCAGCTGTTAGCCCCTCTGTGCAGCCAGGGTGACCTCATGGGGTCCAAGCTGGTTTTTTCTGATGGTACCATGTAAATATGAGCTGCCTGGGCTCTCCAGAGCCTTCTCCCTGCTTATTGAGCCAAAATGAGCTGGCACATCTCTCCAGCAGCTGCCCAAACCTCTCATGTTCCCTCGAGGCTGGGGCAGACCCGAGGGATGTGGCTCTGGGGTCAGCAGGACTTTTCCCCATGGTGAGATGTGATGCCAGAGATAAATACACCACACCAAATATACTTGAAAGCAGAGCTAGAGTTTCTCATGCCTGAGGCTCCAGCTCCATGCACAGAGATCCTGAGCTGGTAGCTGCACTGTTTGCTCCCACACTCGGGACCAGGAGGTGACTCCATCGCCGTTCGTCCTTCAAGCCTGTCTGTGTCCAGCTGAGATAGACAGAGCTTTTGGTTTTGAATGTACATCTATAAACCCGAGGCCAATGAGGAGCACTGCAATAAACACTGGGTTGTTTGGCATCCAGCTGCCTAGAAATGGAGTTTGAGGTTTGCAGTTTCCCAGCCATGGCTCTGGGAAAAGGGGCGGGGGGACGCAAGTTTCCCCTCCAGGTTTGGGAATGTCCCCTTGTCCAGAAAACCTGGAAGCAGCCCTGCTGCCCTGGCAGTGCCATCACCCTGTTAGACACAGTTCTGTGGGCAGAAATAAAGCCAAATGCAGGGTAGAGTTCATCTTCCTAAAGATCTTTTCCAATAAATAAAGCTGTGAAGTGTGTGTCCTGTTGGGCCACAGAGCAGAAGCTATAAAAGGGGCTGGGACTGCCATGGGCTGCCTCTCCCTGGAATTTTATGCCTTATCCATCACTGCTGGCTGTTCCACATCCACACACTCCTGTGAGGTGTCTGTGGACTCCCCTGCCTGCTGTGGGCTGTGCCATGAGAATCCCTGTGAATGACCAGAACCTGCACGCTGTGAGCAGTGCCATATCCCAGCTGGACACACGGGACCAGAGCCAGGGAGGGAGGACTGTGGGACCATCCCAGCAGGGCTGGGAAAATCAGCATCACAGGGCAGAACCCAATTGTGTGCTCCTTGTACTGGTGTGGCTCTAGGATGGGGCACTATGGGTTACCAGGGTCACATCTGTAGAACTGCTGGAGCTGGGACACCAAGGGACTCCTGGCCAGCATGGGGACGAGGTGATTCAGCTGCCAGCTCAAACAGAACTGGGTGTGCACCTCCCCATGATGCTGCTGTGGGGCCCATAAGGCTGTTCCAGGCTGGTTTAGCAACGAGCATCTCTCTGCCCTTCCAGCTGCTCTTTGGGGCTTCTTGGCAGCAAGTGTTGGGCCACAGCTCCTCCTCCAGCCCCACTGCCCTGCACTGGAGGTCCCAGCTCCCCAGAGGAGACCCTATCCTTCCCTGGCCCAGGGATGGGGGCAGAGGGTTTGATATCAGCTCTGCCTGAGCGGGGGCTGCTGGATGGTGGCACTGGCACCAGGGTCATGTTTCCAGTACAAGATGGGGCAAGCTGGAGGGGCTGCATCCTGATGGAGCATGGTGAACTCCTGGTCTGCAGCTGTGGCTGTTCTTCCACACTCTCCCACGTGGCTTTTTTTCCCTTGAAAAGCTTCAGGTTGCAGATATCACATAAATTCCAGGTGATAAGCAGTTTCCAAAGCAGGCAGAGGAAGAGAGGAGATGGTACACCGGGCACAGGGCAGTGCTCAGGTGCTGGTGGGAGCCTTTGCACCCTTCCCATGGGCAAGAGGTGCTGGACAAATGTGCAAACACTCACCCCCCTCAGGGGAATCCCCCCTGAGAGCTTCCCACTTGTCCCCAGTCCGAGCTGGCCCAAGGCAGCAGGCCCTGGCAGGGTGGGAACAAGCGATGCTCGCCCCTGGGTCCTGGAAGCAGTCGCCAGTGGGTGCTCATTAGCTCGGGTGCTCATTAGCTCATGTTGGCCACTGCCCAAATAACTCGGAGCAGTGTGAAATCCCAGCGGAGAGGAGAGCCAGGAACGCAGGGGCCAGCCGGGGCCAGCCCTGACGCAAGGGCAGCGGGTGGTGTGGGATAAAGCCAGGGCAGGGGACAGGGCTGGAGGGAGGATGAGTCACCCAAATACGCAGGAGGGGAAGGAAGAAGGAAGCGATGGAGCAGCTGGAGGCAGCTGGATGGGCTTTGCTCTGCCACCGTGCCCAGTTTCAGGAGAGGAGCAGGATGGTGCCCCAGGGGCACTGCTGGGGCCAGGCTTTGGAGGGTAGCGGTGCCAAGGCAGTGCGGGCAGGACATCCGTGTGGATGAGATGTGGATGGAAGAGGAATATCCACTAGAGGGGACTGTGTGATCGCGTGTGGAGCTGCCAGCCTGCGCTCAGCACCATGTGCCAGTCCTCCTTCCAGCCCTCTCGGTTATCCCAGCCCAGGCTCCAATGCGTCCCTCCCGCTGGGCACTGCAGCCCGGAGGCACCGATTACCGGCACCGGGTGATGCTCCAGGGGCACCGAGGGGCAGCCGCAGGCACTAGGAAAATCAGAGAATCATGGAATGGTTTGGGCTGGAAGGGATCTTCAAAACCATCTCATTGCAACCTGTGGGCAGGGACACCTTCCACTATCCCAAGTTGCTCCAAGCACCATCCAGCCTGGCCTTGAACACTTCCAGGGATGGGGAATGTTCTGGGGTGGCCTCCATCAGCTGCTGAGCCTCCTCCCAGCCACTTGCTCTCTCTCAGCTGGATGGGGCAGAGAATGGGATGGGCAAAAACACAAATGACTTGTGGGTTAGAAGACGAGCTAGACATCTATAGGGTCCATATAGAAAATATCCCTGGAAAAATCACAGGCTGAAGGCCCCTGAGAACCCAGGGCATCCCTCCTGTCCCTGCTCAGCTCTGCCCCTGCTTCCTCCTGGGACCCCACAGCTCTCCCAGGGCTGAGATTGCTCATCCTGCTCCGAAAGCCTGAAATCCCCCAAGGAGCTGGAACATGACTATGCCTTTTCCTTTTGCTCACTCTGAAGCCAGAGCCTGTTTTGGGGAGCAGAGTGGGGGCAGATCTGCCGGTGGGCAGGACAGGGGGACTGGGATGGTTCCTGGTGGGTTTTGCTGGCCCTTCCACTCTCCCACAGCACCATGATATTATTTCCCTCCAGGTTGGATTAATGGGGTTTGCTTCTCAATTTGTGCACAGGGACTTGAGTAATGCACTCCCCAGAGAGAAATCAACTTCCCTTGCCCCAGCAGTGCTGGGGAGGCCAGACCAGAGCCAACATGATAGGCTGCACTGGCTTTCTCCTGTCCTTCAAGGCTCCACACACATTAAGCCCGTCCTCCTGGCAAAAATCTTGCAAAATGTTTATTTGTGACTATGTTAACAAACATGCCTGGGGAACATGTTGTATTCAGACGTGAGCATGCCACCTTCTCCCTGCCTCCCTGGGGCCAGGGCTCAGAGCTGCCAAAATCCAGCTGACGCTGCACTCGGAGCACCGCCGGGATCGAGCACGAGGCCACCTCGCCTGCTGTTCCCACCAACCACCAAACCTGCCAGCAACATCCCACCAGTGCCTTTTTCCTGGAGGCTCCCAGCTCATGGCTTTTTCCTGGAGGTCCCCAGCTCATGGATGCAGCTGGGGGAAGGGTCTGACCTTGTAGAACCCTGGTGTCCTGCAGCCAGAGGGACGTGGACACGAGGGCTCCAGGGATCCTGTCCAGCTCTGTAAACAGCCGTCATAGGGGAGGGCACTGCTGTCAGGCCACACCGTGGGCACAGACCTCACTGGAGCTGAGCTTGCACACCCCACACCACACTGAGCTCACCCCTGTCCCTCACCTGTCCACTCCTCCTCAGCTGCTGGGTGCCAGCAATGATCCTGGGATGGAGAAGGTGCCCTGGAGAAACAGTGCTGCTCTTCTCCCAGAACACACTCACCCTGAACACACACTATTTTAAACTCTAACTTCCCAGATTTGGGGTGAACTTGTGTCTGGGTTCAATACTCCATGCACCTGAATCTGCTTTCAGCATCTCCAGGTAACCAGGGCTGGAGCTGGGTCTGTTTTCCTGAGATCCAGGGGAGGGAGATGAACAGTAATTATTGAAGGGCTGTAGTGAGGTGCTGGGTGAGAGCACTTGAGGGTCTATGGAGCTATAATCAAGCCTGTGAGCCCCTGTGTGCCCATGGCATTTTTCTTTCATGCCATCCCAGTGGGAGCCTCAGCTGGGCAGCACCTGCCTTCACATCCCTCTGGTGAGTCACCCAACAGCTCCTGGGGATGGCTTCAAAACACCAGAGGGCTCAGGGAAACTCCCAGAAGTGCTGGGAGATGCACTGGCAGGAGCTATGGAGGCTGGGAGTTGGCTTCTGTTTAGTAAAAGTGTGGGAAGAGGGCCCTGTTGTGGGTGCCAGGGGACGTGTGAGGATGAGGAGTAGCTCCTGCTGCATGGGCTGAGCCCTTCCCAGGAGAAGGGATGGGAAATGCAGGGACTTGGTGCTGCAAAGCCCCTAACACCACACTGCTGCCACCCAGGCAAGGCTCAGTGCTGCCACCAGGGCTGGAACTGGATGGTCTTTCAGGTTCCAACCCAGATCATTTGTGATCCCACTGCTGAAGGCACCCTCCAGGTGTGGACAGCAGCCAGTCCCAGCTCTCAGCCAGCTCCCCACCTGGGTGGGACTGGGATTCCTGGTGCCTGTGTTACCCTTTCTGTGCCCACCTGCACGAGGCTTTTGGCCAGCTGGGAACTCCCTGGATCAATGCCCCAGCCCTGTTTCCTTCCCCTCCCAGTCACAGCCATGCCAGGGAATGACTCCATGAGCCTAGAGGCACAATCTCTGAAGCTTTCCAGGTGTTACCACCCCTCCTCTTGCAGGCATCTCCTTTGCTCTCAGTCCCAGACCCTCTGGCTCTCACAGCCTCTGGAAAAGCAAATTCATGCCTTGGGTGCCTGTTTTAGAACAGATTTTCCTTTTCCAGTCTAGCAGAGTGGTCTCACAGCTGTGCTTCCTGCTCATGCATCTTGTGCACATCCTCTTTTATCCCAGGGAAAATGCTCCTGGGTGGCTCCTGGGGACAGGCACTGGTGACAGTGGCAGCCTCAGCCACCCTCAGGGATGTTTTGGGACTGATTCCCTGCCCTAGGGACAGTTTATTCTCTGCAGGACATACCAGTCTGCAGGGAAATGTCTGACTATCAACATCACTGGCATCTCCTCACTCCAAAATTGATCTCTGGGTTACCCACAACCATTCAGATTATGAAAATGGAGGCACAGAATATGTTCTAGATCCTTCCTGTATAGTGGGGTTGGGACTGCCCACACCTAAGGGATACAGGAAAATAGGGAGCTGAGTGTCCCACCCTGCCCAGCGTGGGCAGAGCCCAGCTTTGTCAGGGGAATTCATAAAAAGAGACCACAAAAAAAGGGCAAAGCTTCATTTCTATTCCTCCTGGTGTGACCACAGGGCAGGCCCCCCCATGGGCAGGGCTTTTGACAGTGTTTTGTAGCAAAAAGGGTTTCAAAAGTGCCCAGACCTTTAGGGCTGTATGTTCCCAAGAAGCCATAAACCCTCCTGCACCTGTGCCCCCAAATCTGCAGCACTGCAGCCCCAGCCATGACCCAGAGCCCACCCAGCCCTAGGGACCCTGCTGTTTTCCACCCTGTCCTGCTTTCAGTGTGCTTGTGGAACATGTCAAACGTGCCTGGAGGAGTGTTTCTGGCCCAGCACCTGCTTTCCCCACGCAGCATTGTTTCCCCAAAGCCCAGGAGAGCAGCAGCAGCTCCACACAGTCTGACTCCAGCCGGCTCTGTCCTGCTCTGAGGTGGTTGTTTCATCCCAAACTAGCTGATTCTTGCTGCTTTTTTTATTCTTGCATTCGAAGGAGGAAGGGGAGAACAAAACAGCCCTTGGGGTGAAGTTACCTCCTTAATTAACAAGGCTGAGAGCTTTGCAGAGATTGTGCAGAAGGAGAGAAAAATAAGGAAAACTGGGCAAAACCAGAAAGGCTTGGGTTCAGTTGTCAGACCAATTAACCTAGATCCACACTCTCCCCCTGGATGAATTGCTCGTTACTACGTAATTGCTCAGGCCCAGCTCCTGATTGAGAGAAATTAAAATCAGACACTTAACAAGGCAACCTGGTGTGGAGATGGGATGCAGGAGCTGCCTGGGGATGCCATTCACAAGACAAAACTGAGAGAGAGCCCAAGCTTGGAGCATCTTGCTGAAATCAGCATTATCTGCACCATTTGCACCATCCTGGATTCAAAACATGGCTGGGCTGGGGGATAATTTGAAAAGGCCCTGGGAGATGGTGAGAGGAGGAAAGCCCTGATTTAGCCAAGCATTTCAGCTTCTGCATAATTGTAATGTAGCTGCAGGTCCAGCTCAGCTCAGTGCAGGATTTAGATGAAATATGAGGCGTGCTCAGTCAGGGACAAAGTGATTCAGGAGCTCTTTTGTCTAATGAAAAAATAAAATTATTTGCAAATCCTTCTTGTCTCTGAGTTAGGACCCATCTGCCCAGAGAAGAGGGAAAATTCCACCATTATAGACTTTTAAATATATACCTAGTGAAAAAAAAAAAGCCACTAATCCTGATAAATCAGCCTAGGAAAAGCAGCCTGTGCTGTAGCTGAGCACGTTCTTCCATGTGTAGGGCTGATGAGTTCACGTGCAGTGGGAAATTTAGACACAGTGTTTGGGAAAGCTCAGTGGTTTCAATATTAGCTTAAGAGTAGGCAAACATGTTTTCCTGCTGCTGAAGGAGAAGGGGATCTCCTTGTGGGAGCATTGGCCTTTTCCATCCCCTGTGGTTCCATCTGCCTCTTTTCCTGCCTAGGAATTATCTGTGGAGCAAGGGAGGGCTGCAAAAAAGCCCCAGGCATGGCTGCACCCCCAGCAGCACTGCACTGCTGTGCTGAGGTGTGAGCACAGCTCTGCTTCCAGCTGCTCACCCTCCTGCAATATCTACTTTTCCCCCAGGAATTTTTGGGGTGCTCTTCCTGTGTCTGGCTTGTGCTGGGCTTCAACCAAGCCCCAAGCACCGACCCCCATCTTTGGCCAAACCCTGCTGCAGTCTGCTTGTTGTGCAATAATCCTTAAAGAAAAAAAAGCCCTAGATCCCCCAATTTCAGCAGTTTGAGCTTATCCTGGTGTTTGGTGCCTGCAGTCTCAGCCACACATGTCCCTGGAGCCAGGACAGATACCCCAAAGGGCTTTAATCCCATCTGCTTAATTTTTTATTAATGAACCAGCTGTCCCAACAAGTCATAAAATCTACCACAGGCTGGGCAGCAAAGGATGAGAATAGCCCAAACCAACTCTACATCTCCAACTGGAAAACCCCAAAGACACCAGCAACACGTGTCTGAAGGAAAACCACAGGTGCTCTGGCTACACCACGTGTATTTATTGACACAGAAAACAGCCACTGTGTGTTTTCCACCTCCAGGCTCAGCCCACAGCCACCAACACCCTTCAAACATCCCTTGGTGGCATCCAGGAGAGTCTGAATGGTCCCTCCACTCCTGGGCAGTTTGATCTGAGGCTGAAATGGGCTCAGGATTTTCCTATGAAGGCACTGGGATTAAATTAAAGAGGATTTAAGCAGATGGTCGGTTCTCTGCCCATGGTAGTTGGCAAAATGGGAACCATATCACTGAATTGTCTGCCTGCACTAATTAATGTTTGTACAGAGCTCTGCGCTGCAAACCGCTGCCGACGTGCTAACTGCTATCATTAGTATTATTACTAAGCTGTTTATGCCTGTTCCAGTGCTTTCTCTCCTCATCCCCAAGGGCTTTGCCTCTTTCCTGTGCAGATGTATGGGGAGAGGAATCAGCCCTCTCAGGCTGTGGCTGGCTCTACCCCAGGCCCAGATCCCTGGTTTGTTGGTAAAACCCTCTGGCTGTGCCCACAGTTCCATGGTGAGAGCAGGAGGAGGTTGTGCCCAGAGATGGGGTTTAGCATCATCCTGCCCAGCCCTGGGTGAGGTGGTTGTTTCAATGCCCCTCCTGATTGCAAAATGGACTGGATGTTGCTTCCCTGCCTCCTTCATGTTCCCACAGGGAAAAGCTTTTCTGTGCTCTTAGGGGCTCTTCGCATCCTTCTCTGTCACTGCATGGCAAAGGGTTTTGTAGGGGAAGGGAGGGATCACTCATCCTTCCTAATGACCTGAGAGGAGACTGAGGAGCAGAGGAGTGCAGTGATGGATGAGCTCAGCCATGTTCCATGACAAGCCCTTGTCCCTGTGCAGTAACTGAGCAGTGACGTCTGCTGCCACGGGCAGAAGGGACGCTGCAGTCCATCCTGCAAGGCAGTGTTCTGCAAGGCTGAAGCATGGCTTCTCCCTTTCCTGCCCAGTGAAGCTTTTAGCAGAGATGCAACTCACCAGAAACCAGAGATGCTGCCTCTGGAAAGCAGTGAAAGGACAACCATCTGCTCACTGGTGCACAGAGCAGCAAACTCCCCCCACAGACACACCAACCTCAGAGGTCAAGATCATGGAATCATGGAATGGCCTGGGTTGGAAGGGACCTTGAAGGTCATGGGGTTCTAGTCCCCTTCCACGGGAGGGGCACCTTCCACTATCCCAGGTGGCTCCAAGCCCTGTCCAACCTGGTCTTGGACACTCCCAGGGATGAAGCAGCCACAGCTTCTCTGGGCTGTTCCAGTTCCAGTCCCTCACCACCCCAGGCACAGATCTTTGACCTGATCAATGTTTCCAAGACCTTGCTTGGGAATCCTTTGCTCATTAAACCCAACCAGGCAGAACATTCCTAACCATCCCCACTGGCATCTTTCAGATACCAGAGGGTTTTTTGTGACTTGGTTGGGAAAGAAACTGCCCAAACCAAGAAACTGGGGCAGTCCCTGAGAGGAACCAAATGAAATACAGAATGCAGGGAGCCAGGTATCCAACTTGCTACAGGGACATGACAGGCAGCATTCCCAACTTTGCTCCCTCAGGGTGAGGAAGGCATCCTCACTGCCCAAACAGTGAGGTGACTTGGCTGAGGAGTGATGGGATGCCTCCAATGGGAAGTTTAGGGCATGAATCATCCTTATTTTTCCCCCACAGCAAATTCATGAGATGAAATGAGATTCAGAAAGTTGGATGTAGGATGTAGGCAGAGCAGACAGCTCCTGGAGTGAGAACAGGGATTACTCCAGCCAGGACAGGCTCCACTCTTGCCCTGAGACAGGCTGCATTCACTTTGCAGAGGTTGTTTAGCCCAAACAAAGAATTGCAGAGAAAAACAGCTCCAGCAAGCAGGCGATCAACATTTTCTGCGTGGTTTGAATTATCCATGACTTTTGACCCAAGATTAAATCTAGTGTGTAACTGGTGGTTATATATTGAGTCATATGAGCAGCCTAATCACAGAAACCCCATGTTCTCCAAACAGCCGGAGCCCCGTCGGGGCCGACTGCGAGCCGCTCACGTTTCCCAGCCAAAGCACCCTGCAGCTTTTGCATCATCCTTTTAATTCAACACTTACAAAGCATTTTTTTCATCCCACCGGTATCTCAAGCCCAGAACAAAACAAATCCAGCCACGCCATGAGTGGCCAGCCCGAGGAAACCAGATTTCCCAGGAAGTTTGGCCTCCGGGCGGCTGCTCCGGTGTCTGGTGGAGGGCTGGGCTCACGCTGCAGCATTTTTCTCAGCAGGGGCTGTCTCGCCTCTCTACCCTCCATCAGCAATTCTCCTGATGCGCATAGAAATTGCCTTTTGACTTCTACCTCCAGTGTAATTTGGGTGAAAATGAGCACAGGAGTTGGAAATTGTTAGTGGGGGGTATGTGGCGCCTTTGAGATCCACTGTGAACGCACCAGGGCTTGGCACAGCATGGCCCTGGCTCTCTCCAAACTAACTTTTAGCTGTTTGCACCTGCCTTTCCTCTCCTTAGGGCTGTGGGAGGCTGAACTGCTTCACCCTTCCCAGAGAGCCTGGCTAAGAGCCGTGAAAGGCTGTTATCAGCCACAGGGATCGGTATCACTCCTGCCAGTACAACCCCTGCGGGCTCACGGGTATTTCCCAGAGCCTGTGGCTGGGACGGGGCTGGCACAGCCCTTGTGTGCTGGAACTGTTTGCCATTCCTCTGCCCAGCCAGGCTGGGCAGCAAGGCCAGCCCTGGGGAGGACCCAAAATGGGGATGATCCAGGGTCTGCCAAAACTCTGGTGAGTGGGGAGTGTGTTGGAAGACACTTGCATTGTGCAGGGGGTTCCCATGAGCTCACACACACTGGGCTGGCAGAGGGGACCTCGCAGGAGCAGGGCAGAGAGGGCAGTGAGGGATGCATGAGGGTCATGGAGGGAGTAGGGTGAGGCTCATAGCCTCAGATCCATGCTCAGGGCTGGGGGAGAGACACACAGCTTTTTGCAGCAAAGATAAACAAAGGCTAAATCCTCTCTTTCCCCTTGCAATAACTCACTGGCTGGTGGCAACCCAGCAGGAAGAGCGTGACCTCAGCATGGGCTGGTTGTCAGTCTGGTATGGAGCTGCATTTCATCACCAAAGGCTCTCTGCCTGGAAGGCCAGCCACTGTCTCAAATTGTCCCAGGAGGGATGCTGGTAATGCTGTCCCAGGTTTAGAAGGGAGACAGCTCCAACCTGACAGCCCCAGAACCCACCTGGGGTCCCCAGAGGAAAGGGATCCCCAGCATTCCCTCAGGCAGTGCTGGCTTCAGTGTGACCCCTCACGTCCCACCACTTCAGTGTTCCCCAGCTCATGGCAGACCCCAAATCTGCACACCTGATCCCACTGCAGGGACCTCTCTGTGTCCCTTCATGTTGATCCCACCCCCCACGAGAATGCTCAGCTTCTTGCTGGTCTGAACTGGTGCAGGCATCAGTGCTGGGCTTTCACCTGCTCTTGGTCGAGGTAGTTCTGCATCGCTTTGCAGTGAAAATAAAGAAACAGCTCGAGGGGAAAAATTCCTGGTTAGTAAACAGAGCTGGGCAACCACAGACCTCTCACCCAGGAGGGGAGGAGGAGGGCAGAGACAGGCTGGGAGAACCCAGGGTTGGATTTCAACACTCTGCAGAAGACAAGATGCTGTATTGAATGTATTTAATTGTCTGGGTTGCAGCCCTGCATGGATAAGGAGGAGCTGGATGGGAAGGGAGCAGTGACAGTTGAGGAATGAGAAGTGGCTGGGATTTGGAGTTGGCACTCGGGGCTGGCTTTGCCCTCTCCCCTCCCTGCCTCCCTGCAGAGGAGGGTGGTGGTGTAAGGAGAAGAGATGCCTGGGGGCAAGGGGTGTCCCAGATCCCAGTTACTCAGGAGCCCTGTATTTCCACAGCTCCTCTGCTTTGTGTCATTGCTGAGCAACTTCCCCAAGTCCAACACCACATCTGCTGCCACTCCGCATGACTTGCTTTGTCTTTGGGTCACCTGGTGTACCCCGTGGCAGTGCCAGCTCCTACCGTGTCCCTCCTGGATGTGGCAGATGAGCAAACTTCTGAACTAGAGCCAAAGATTTGCATTTTAAATTCTCATGTCTGGTTTTTTCCACAAGGGGAACGGGTGACTGAACACATGCACACTGTCACCCGTCCTGTGGATGCCACCACTGTCCTCAGGGGACACTTCTCTGACCTCAGAGCTTTGTCCTGCATGGCCAGGTAAGGTCAAGCTGGACTAATGCCGGGGCTCCTTTGGTGCTGGCTGTGACAGCTCTGTCCCGCTCCACCTCCACCATAAATCATGGCAGGCTATAAATCCCTGCCAGCACTCAGGGATCTGTCCCTGGGGAGGGCAGCGGTTCAGCCCTGAGGCAGCAAAAACAAGGATCATGTTTTTCACAGGGACAATATCACCCAGAGGCACAAACAAGACCCTGGAGCAGAGGGTGCTGGCACTGCAGCACCTCGGGGCGGCTCCGATCCAGCCGGACCCGTGCAGGGACAACTCGGGGCACAAACCTTTGGCAGGGCACATGCTCCCAGCTGAATTTGGTCCCTGACCTGACTTCTGCATGAATCCTCATGTCAGCACAAGGAAAAGGAACTGAGCAGGGCAATGGGGACACAGGGCAGGAATATGTTGTGTTTGGGGGTTCAGGGAAATGCTGGGTATTCCTGCCCTGCAGAGGGACTGTGGCCAAAGGGGACAGGGATGGAGCTGCCTTGGGTGCCCCTGTTCCTTCCCTAGCCCCTTTCCCAGCTCTGTGCTTTACAAACCCCAATATTCCCAGCCCCATAGCAGCTCCTGGCCTGTGGGGACCTGTCTTCACTCAGCCTTGGTTGGGTTCAGCCAGGAGAAGAATTTGGGGAGATTTTGGACCGAGCACTAGAGAACACACAAACAGCCTCACCCTGGCTTTCCACGGTACAGGCAGTTGAGATCAGGTTTAGTTTTCCTAGTAAACTCCTGAGGTCCCCACAGCAGCAATTTTGTGGGAATCTTGATTTTCTTTAAACCCCCCACCCTGTTTTCCTGCTGTGACAACTGCCAGAGGAGGCCCAAGACTGCAAAAGGTGGGATGAATTTGTCAGTGAAGAGATTAAATGTGATCTCAGCACCCAAAAGGGGCAGAAAACATGGAGGGCGAGCAAAAGTGGCTCATGAGAGTTGCTGGCACAATCCAAGGGTTTGCTGGGAAATGCTGCAGGGGCCTCTGTGTACCTACACGTGCACCAACGTGGCAGGGACCCATGTGATTTCTCATCACTGGACGCTCACAATCTCTTCCACAGGAGCCAGGCAGATTATTTCTCCATTTGTGGGTGTGGGAGGTTGATAAGGAGCAGGGCCAGGAAGCAGAGAGACTGAGTTTTTTGTCCTTGGGGCTGTCCCAGGGCAGGTGGTGGGTGACAACAAAGTGCCAGATCCCCTCCTGCCATCAGGGGTTGTAGTGATTCACTTTTTCCTCTAGAAATCTCCCTTGTCACACCAGAGGAACAAAACACCCACAGCAGATGATGAGGGTGCCCACCTCTTGGGTGATATATTGAGCAGTGAACCACTGCCAGCCCTGTGCAGGGAGAGACTGCCCAGAGGTCACCTGATTTTGGTGCAGGGTCACATTGTCCCTAGTTTCTCTGACTCAAAGTCCCTGAGTAAGGACCAGCCAACCTGCTCATGGTGGGATGTGGGATTCAATCCCATTTTCCTCCATTTTGTGAGCATAAGCATGGCCTTGCTGCAAGCCCCAGCTGCTCCCTGCCCTCCTGTCCCAGCCTTGTCCCCCACAGCTGGTCACTGCTGGCAGCTCCTTGGTGGCCACCAAGGGGTTTTAAAGGTGAGATAAGGTGCAGGCAACTGGAATCCTTATATGCTGGTTTTCTAGTTGAGTGCCCTGTGCTACCCAGGGCAACAGTCACATTTTTCATGGAGCAGCACCACAAACTCCCTGACCTCCCTGGGTTCCCCAGCACATGAGCACGGGATGAGAGCCAGGGGGGTTTCCAGCTGAAGGCTAACTGAGAGCTGCTCATCCCTGCTTGTGCTCCCAGGGGAGCTTCCCCAGCCAGCCTGGCTGTGGGAGAGGACAGGGACAGCTTTGGGATCTGCTGATGAAGGATAAAATGGGACAGATGCAAAGGAGCAATGAGGTTGCTCGGGGTGTCAGAGCTTGGTCCCCACCCCCCACCACAGTCTGTAGGCTGCAACATCCCAGGAACAGCCTGAAGGTCCCGTTCCAGCTCCCAAACTGAAAACAAAAGTGCGTCTTGTTCCCATCCTGTTTTCAAAGCCAGAAAGGTCGGGGCCATGAGAGCCCTGCCAGGCTGGGCAGCACTGCCAGCTCTCATCGCCTGCCCCGACCTCAACTCCAGCAGGGACAGAAGTGTCCCACTGCTCCTCCTGGACACAGCTCCTCACTGGCAGCACTGGGATGGTGACAGCTGGGGGTGTCCCCAAATCTCTGTGTTTGGAGAATCTTGCACCCGAGTTAACGTTCTTGTTCCTGCTCCTTGCACTGTGTCAGGAGAGGGAGGGGAAGAAAGATGTGGAGCTGCTGGAGCAGGTCCAGAGAAGGCCATAAAGATGCTCCAAGGGCTGGAGCAGCTCTGCTGTGGGGACAGCTGGGGGTGAGAGAGAGCTGGGGGGTTCAGCCTGGAGAACAGAAGGTGACAGTGACAGGGAGACCTTAAAATCCCTTCCAGTGCCTAAAGAGGCTCCAAGAGAGCTGGAGAGGGACTTTGCATAAGGGCATGGAGTGACAGGACAAGGAGGAATGGCTTCCCACTGCCAGAGGGCAGGGTTAGATGGGATGAAATTCCTCCCTGTGAGGGAGGTGAGGCCCTGGCACAGGTTGTCCAGAGAAGCTGTGGCTGCCCCTGGATCCCTGGAAGTGTCCAAAGCCAGGCTGGATGGGGCTTGGAGCATCCTGGGACAGTGAAAGTTGTCCCTGCCCATGGCAAGGGATTGGAACTGGATGACTTTTAAAGTCCTTTCTAATCCAGACCATTCCATAGTTCTGTGGGTGGGAATGCTGTGTCCAGGAGGACACACTATGGAACCCCTGCACACAGCACAGCTCCAAAGCCTTCAAACCCCTCCTGCAAAACACCATCAGCTCCTAGGAGTTTCCCTGCCACTGGGAAGGGGTTTCCTAATTCACCTCCAAATTTCCCAAGCCCTGAGACTTTGTTTTCATTAAATAGGGCCATCATTATGGGGGCTGCTGCTGCTGCTGGCATCGAGGGCTCCATGGGCAGCACTCCTGCTGGGATGGGTTGGGGAGGAATGGAGAAGATCCATATGTCAGGAAAAGCAGCATGGACCTGCCATTGCCATGTCAGGCTCTGAATGATCCCACTCATCCCCGTGCCCTGTGCCTGCACTGCTGCTGCTCAGTGGAGATTATTAACAGGGAAAATCGTTAGGTACAGGGCCGGCAGCTCAAGGGACACGCGAGTGCCTCTGTCACTTGGAAATCAATCCCAGCCATCCGCTCCAGCCGAGCTTCCTCCAGCCTGGCTTGAAATGACAGCAGTTTCACTCCATCTGGGAGGAGGAGGAGGGGTGGTTTCTCCCAGTCTGGTGCTCAGGGGGATTTGCTGCCTTCCGGATATCAGAGCAAACAGCTGTGTTTTGCCCATGGACCTCAACCACACTCGAGCTCTGGGAAGAAAATTCTGCACCAGAGCCCTGTGGAGGAGGCAGAGTTTTGGGCTTTAGAGCCCAAACTCTACTGGAGGAGACAGGGAGGATGTCGTGAAGGGGCATCACAACCTGCCCCTCAGTATGCAGGGGTGGAAAGATGGTACAGGGACCTGTGGGCTGAACAGACAAAGCAGTTAGCACACCATGGAATTCTTATTCTCAGGGGTAGTTGCCCTGCTTGACCCTGCAGCAAGCAGAGGCTTTTTGGGCACCTCATGCCTGTTGTTAGGGAGCAGCACACCCGACAGCTGGGTCCCTACAAGCACCCCGTGTCCCCAAGGCGAATTTGACATTCTTACTCACAATGTATTGACATTCATTTTGACCTTTTGAATCACAAGGATGTTCTGTCCTTCCCAGCCAAGTACAGCCTGGATAGCCCGTGGGTGGATTATACTGTATATACAGTACTGCAAATAGGGAGCTGGCAAAGAAGTGTTTGTGTGCTCGCAGGGGTGCGGCGGTGCTGGGCTGAGGACAGGGAGCTGCTGCCAGCTCCCGGTTTTCCTGCCAGGATGCCTGAGCGGATGTGGCACCACGGGAGGAGGACGGAGATGGTGGCAGGAGAAATGCCAGCAGCTGGTATGGTGGGGGAGAAGGGATCCTGCTAAAGCGGGAGCCGCCCCCTCGCCAGCAGCTCCCGACTGCTGCCGGATCCCCGCGCTTCCCGTCCTCCAGCTGACTGAGCCTTTTGCATTGAGGGAACATGAAGAACTGCAATTAGGAGACAACATACAAAATCGGCCACGAGCGCCCAGCTGGCTCCCGAAGATACTGCTTTGGGTAATCTTGGTTACCCAAATTCCCCTCTGGGCAGCAGCAGAGGTAGTTTTGTACAAAACCTACCCCAGCCTAAAAAGCTCGAGCTGGTAAGACAGGCACGGTTTCCCCAAAGGTGAAAAATTAACATCTAACCCATGCCCTGGTGCAGACCACATCCTGTGCCCCAGGATGGCAGCATTGGCAGGGAATGGAGCAGAGAGTGGGTGCAGGTGCCTGAATTTGGAGGGCATCATCCCCATCACCCATTCCCTGCACAGCCCTTAGGAGCCAGAGCAGGTCCCTGGCTGGGGCTGCCTGCTGTCTGCAGTTTTGGCAGAGGGCTCCCAAGCCTGGCCAGCAAGCAGGCTTTGCCACAGGGCCAGCTCCATCCAAGGCTGTCACAGCCCGGATCTGGCCACCCTGCAGCCCCATGGCGCCAGGAAGGCCATTGGCTTCATACTCCCAGCCCAGATGCGTCACTTATCTCTCGCCTTTCTTGCCCTGACGCATTTTTTCCTCTCTCTCCTTTCCCAGCCAGCTCATAGGACTCTTATCTCGAACTCCAAACCACCCCTTCCCAAGGCAAACTCAGCACCATCTTTTGCAAACTCATTTCTAGGGACTTATGTATTACGAGGGGCACAAGTGACAACCTGACAGCCAAACCCTTCTGCCAGACATCTTTATGCCACATGGATGTCCTCAAACCCCTTCCAGCCACCAAGGCAGGAGGGTTAATTCAAGGGTGCTGCCCTAAGAACAAGGAAAAGCAAGTGTGGTGCAGAGCC
This sequence comes from Serinus canaria, assembly GCF_022539315.1. Classification (NCBI taxonomy): domain Eukaryota; kingdom Metazoa; phylum Chordata; class Aves; order Passeriformes; family Fringillidae; genus Serinus; species Serinus canaria. Next base: position 13,749,231 of record NC_066328.1, read on the forward strand.
CAGGGTTGAGCTGGGAGCTCTGGGATGGGATGGATGTGATGCACAGCCTTTGCTGATGCTGCCTCAAACCCACATGTTCGTGAGCATGAGCAGAGTGGGAATGCCACAGCTGGCTGCTCAATACATCCTGCAGCACGGAGCAATTACCAGCAGCCATTCCAGGTGCCAGATGGGGTGCGGGGAGAGAAGCACTGTGCTCCTGCCTTGTTCAAATGCCGTCCCTGCTGCCAAGCCAGCCTCGTGCACTTGAGCAGCCCTGACCTGAGGCACTGGATCCTTGGATCTTGCAGAGTGCTTCTTGGTGAAGGAGAAATCAATGCCCAGTCAGGGGTTCCTGCCACGTGGCTGCTTCATCCAACCCATTGCGAGAGGGGAGAGGGTGACACTTGCTGCGGTCCTGGCTGGCCGCGTGTCCTGGCAGCATGGAGCAGGTCTGCCTGAAGGAACAGCATGGGGAGCCTGTAACAAACCTTGCTGCCTACAGAGGCATTGCAGTGGCATTTGTCCCTGCCCAAAACCAGGGACACCACTGGAACACAAACAGCTCATCACACTCTGAGCAGCAACTGCACAGTAACAAAGCAGCCTGGCAAACCGGCACTGCGGTCAGAGGACCTTCAGCATGTGGACTCTGCTTCAGGTGCCCAGATCCAGCCTGGTTTGGCCTTTCCTGGCTCACAGGAGCTGCTTTCCAGCCCTGAAATAGCAACTCGGATGATGCTCTCGGCAGCTGGGGATGATGATGCAAAATACTCGTTATCCAGCAGGAACAATTAGACTTATGGCAATTATCTCTGCAGTTGCTGAGAGATGCTGGAACGGGCCGGCCGGCAGCCAGTCCTGGTGTAATCCCTGGGAGGGAGAGAAGCAGTGCCCAGCCTTCCAGCAGCTGCCATTGCCATGGAGGGCAGTGGGAGCATCCCAAGAGATTCCTGCAGTGCCAAGTGGGCTGGTTTTGCATGGGAGTGAGGGCAAGGATGGATCAGTGTTTACCTGAATGCCAAATGTCCTCTTTAATGACATTTGTTTGCATTTGGATCAATGAAAATGAGCTGAACCACACTGGGGTAAGAAGATGGTGTTAGAGATTGAAATGCTTTGAATTATTGTCTGGCCTCCCTCTCCTCTGGATGCCCCCACAAGGGAAGCCAGGATGGGCTCAGCTAATCTACAAAGCAAAAAATAGTAAAACCTGGCTTTAGGCTGGATTTAGCCTTGGGTACCTGATGGTCACTGAGATGGGCAGCAGCTGCTGAGCTGGGCTTTAGGGCATATTCCTTTGGGGAAAAAAGTCAGCCTTTTGGCTGAGAAATGCCCATGGGGTAAAGGCAGAAAGGACAAATTCACTCATTTCTCAAGTCAGAGCAACAAGGAGAGTTTTTCTTTTCCCCCTTGACATTGTTTGAAAACCTTATTTTGATTCCCCTGCAGCTGCTTTGAGCCAAACCCCCAAACCAATCCAACCTCAATAAAACAACTCCTCCTTGGATAAATCAGGGTGCAGCCAGGATGGAGAGAAAGCCTTTGGGCAGGATGGGACACGGCTGAGCATTGGATCACCAACTGAAGGAATGCACAGGAGTGAGGGACTAGGAGCTGGAGCCTGCTCTGGGAAACTTCTAAAACTTTATCTGAGACAGAAATGTCACCACATCCTGGCCTTGGTTGGGGCACAAGAGTCAGCAAACTTCCCAGGAAAGCAAAATTCCCAGGAAAGTTTAGTTCCCTGGTCATCAAAGCCTCCCCGATATGCCTTGTTTATTAGCAGCTAAACATTAAGCCCTTGGCAAACAGGGATCCTTGGGGCCAGGGACACGTGACTATGACAAGCCACTCATGGATGCCAGCACCATAACTGGGTGGGAGCTGCTGGTGTGGCTGAGGAGGGGGACAGGCTACTCCAGGGGGGAGATGGCAGCATCCTGGGGATGCCCAGGGCTCACAAAGCCCAGGGTCAGGAGGAGAAAGGCTCAGCAAAACACTGCTCTTGCCATGGCCCTGCAGAGATGCACCATTCCCCAGGTCAGGAGAAGGATTAAATGGTTTCTCACTGGAGCTGGAGGGAGACTTCTCCACCTGCCAAGATATTCTCTCACACTGTCAGTGCTGCCCCAGAAACCCACTGCTCTACCATGTAAAATTATTCTTTGAGGACACCTGACTGATCTTGCAAAGCCCATATAAATTTTGTCTCATTTCAGTAATTAGGCCAATTAATTCAAAATGTTGTTTGCAATTCAAGTGAAGGATGGGCTAAAATCTTAACCAGATGCTTTTTCTGTGGTGCCAAAATGAAGTCTGAACAAAGCTCCTTTCCTCTCCCCCTGTGTTAAGTAACCCAAGAGAAATATTTTGAAGGACTCCAGCATCAGGTAATGGCTTTTTCTGCCACACTTGAAGGGACCTGACAAACACACAAACAAAGCCTGACCCACTTTAGGAGAATAAGAACTGACTCCAAGAAGGGGAACTGGGATTTTATTAATGTCCTTAATGTGACCCCATTAGTGAGTGTCTACTATGTGCATCCAGGTAAATTTGTCTGTCCTTTGTGACACCCACAGTGTCCTTGTGCAGGGCAGTGGTGCCCTGGGATCCATGGATGCACAAGTACAGGGACACAAGAGGACATGGATGAGCCCAGGGATGCACCCAGGAATGCACAAGCACACACAGATGCGCGTGCACAGGGATGCACACATATGTGCTGCCCCAGTCCAACACCTTCCCAACATGCTGGGTATGCATCCAGGAGCTCAGGAGAGAAATCCTTGCCTGGGCCGAGCCTTGCCCTTCAGTGCAGGCTCTTGCAGCATTGCTTCAAGGCCAGGATTGCATATTGAGAGTGAAACTGTTGCTGCCTCATGTTTTTGGCCGCACGTGTTCGGAGCCTCACTCATTATTTCTAAATAATGGCAGGGACGTTGCTGACTCACCACACTGCAGCAGGAGCCAGCAGGGATCCAGGGCTGCTTTTGCCCAGTGGTAACAAGGGCACTTCTCTCTGCAGGCATAGGTTTCCTCAGGGACACCCCAAATTCACACTCCAAGTTCCTCTCTTTCTCCTGCAAGGTGACTTTTTCCCCTTTGCCCTGAGTGGAAAACAGCTTGGAGTGTTCAAGCCTGGCTGTGGTATGATTCTGCAGGGACTGGTGGCTCCCAGGACTCAGCTTTTTGGGGTGCAGCACAGTCACAGAGCTGCCCAACGGAGACAGTGAGCTCCAGAGCCACCTGCAGCTGGAGCTGGGCCAGGCTGCGGCCGCTCTGCCTGCGTGTTTTCCTCGATCCATGTTTCTGCGTAGCTGATCTTGTGCAAGAAGTCCTCAGTGCTCCCTCTGCCCACGAAATGGCCAGGGTGCCTCCCCTGGGGTGGCCTGGGCCGGCCTCAATGTTTGGTCAGCAGTGGAGTGCCACTGGAGAACATGGGGAGGTCACTGGACACTCCCTGTGGCCTTGAATCATCCCCATTCACCTCCTGAGGCACTGGCCTGCATGGCCAGGCCAATGCCCTGCAGTGACACCCAACCTGCTGCTACAGGCAGCCTGGCCAAGCTTCCTGTGCCACCTCTTCTCCCAGGCTCTGGCCTGCACACTGGGCTCTCCTCAAGGGTGGCATCTCCTGGGTCAGGGGATGATGACCCTCTTCCCATGGCAGCCCAGTTTCACCAGCAGCCAGTGACTCCAGGAGGCACTGGGATGATGTGGATGTCTTTGGTGCTGCTTGTTTGGATCTTAAATCTCAATGGCACCTGGGGCACCAGCAGCTCTGGGAGCATATGGGATTGCAGGGCTGAGTGTTTGGGGCAGCCTAAACCCCTCTGGTAAAACATGGTTTCAAAGGATGAAGCTTGGCTTATGGCCTGCCACTCCCATCAGCACCCCCATGAGAAGACATCAAAGCCTGGAATGATCCCAGGAGTCAAGATAGGGCAGAGCCCAAGACTGAATTCACATCTGGTCAAAATTAGGGAGATCTTAGCCACAAACCTGAGCAGTTGCAGGATCACAGCCATGACCTAACAAAAAAGGTGCCCCGACCACAGCCAAGGGATGGAGCTGTAACTTCTCATTCCTATCACCCCCTCACAGGAGGCCACAACTCTGACAACACCTCCCTGACTGAGCAATACAGACTTATCCGACCACGGCAAGACTGAAACAGAAAATTCAGCTGATGATGCAGTGCAGGAGCAGGAGGAAGAGATAAAGTTCAACCTGGTGATAGCCACATAGTAAAAAATGATAACAGAGCTGGTGGCAACAGCAAAACAAGCTCCAGATGGTCCAACAGCAAGAAGTGGAGCCCAGTGAAATGTCAGACCATCTATATAAAAACATCAAGTCATTGAAAGGAAATAGTGAAAGGCACAGAATCACCTGGTGCTAAATTAAATAACTGGTGGTAAATACCTCAAAAGTTCCTTTTGGAAGAGGACGAGAGGTACAATCTGTACAGAAATGACAGGAGAAGAAAGAATAACATTGGTATCATAAAGAAACAGGCAATAACAAAAGATACTCTGGATACGGATTATTTGATCAGCTGGGTTTTAGGATAATGGGTTAATGAAATGTCTGGGTGAGCAATGAATGTACACAGAAAATCAGATAGTTTGGAAACATTCACACATTTCAGACACTGCCTGTCCAGCAAATGAATTGTACAAAGAGCCACAATTAAATTGAGGAACAGGTCGATCATTTGCACTTCAGGTTTATTACCAAATCCAGGGGGAAATTATTCATTTAATTCATCACTAAGTGCCTTTGTTCATGCTTTAGCTGCCTCACATGGAGTTTTCGCAGGTTGCCCATTCAAACCTTTCTGCTGAGGAACTGATAGCAGGTGAAAAAAGATCCAGAATGAAAATTCAGGAGAACTTCAGCGCACCACCAGTTCCTCCTGAGAACAGAGGGTGGGCTGACACAGCCCTCCCATCCGAGATGGAGACCCCAACACAACTGCCACAGGATTTGGACATAACAAAGGTCACTAAGTCACCCCCTTGGAACAGAAGTCTCACAGCTTGGAGCCCCATAAGGACAGGTGAAGATTTGGGCCCACAATGCAGAAACCCAAAAATCTTCTCTTCCCTGCCAGGCCTGTCAGCTGCTCTCAGCTCTCCCTGCAGCCCCCACTAGGGATATGAACACACACAGACCACAGCTCTACTGTGCCCTCGTGCAGGCTGACACCACACAGTCTCATCTGACCAATTCACGAGCATCTCCAGTGGTGGAGGAGCCTTTCACACTTTAACCAGAATGTGAAACACCTTTGCTGTTCCCTGGACTTGCCACAAGACACGACAAGCCCCAAAGGACAGAGGTGGGTCACCTGGGGCGGCTGGAGGAGCTGTTCCCACAAGGAAGAGAAGGCAAGAGGCAGGGACACACCACCTAGGTAAAGCTGTGTTCCAGCTCTTTGGGAACATGAGACTCCAAATAGAAATGGAAAGGCAAAAAGAAATACTGATTGACAGCACTTTAGGTACTGAATGGTATCTGCATGTGTCACCTGCTGGAACAGCTGCCTGACTCAAACATCAGAGGCAGGCATCCAGCAACCCAGCAATTATTGCTGCCCTCCTCCAGAAAGCCAAGGGGAGAATTAAAACCAGCAGAGTACAGAGGGAAGTGTCCCCCACAGAGCCTGAATCAACTCCTGCTTTAGAAACAGCCCTTAAAAAGAGGCAGAAATGAACCATTCAGCCCCATCTGAAGGACACAGCATCCTGTGCCTCCTGCTTGGCTCAGTCAAGGGCCATAAATACCACCAGCCTTCCCACAGGGATCTGCTCAGCGGAACCTGGGCTCCCCCAGGCTCCTTTGCACATTCCAGCATCAGCTACCAAACCAGGATCTATTCCTGACAGTAGGAACAAAGTGAGCGATTGCATCTGCTATATTTAGAGCAAAGAGCCAATACCCCCCATGTAAATGGTTGCCAGCATTCTCATTAGGTGTATAAATAGCCTCTGTTTGTTTTCAGAAAGAAATTGGTTTAAAAAAGAAAATTGCCTTCCCAGTCTTCCTCAGCCTATAACCATTGAGCAGGGAGGCCTATTTCAAATGAAAAATTAAATAATGCGTTTTGTCTAAGCCAAACCAGGAAAAAAAGCTCTCAACTGTGGCTGGTATTATCCATGCTGTGATGCTTTGTGTGGGTACAGGGCTTTGAACACAAGGGAAGCACTTCATTGAAGCAAATTGAGGCTGCTTGCTGCAGAGGGGCATTACCCTCCCTCTCCCAGCCTTGACCACTCACCATCCGGAGCCACCTCTTCCCCCTGCAGGTCAGTCACACCACAGCTCCATTTCTTCACAGAATTCCAGAATGGTTTGGCTTGGAAAGGACTTTAAAGATCAACTGCTTCAAATATGCTGCCAAGAGCCACCTTCTGCTAGACCCTCTTGCTTCAAACTTTGTCCAGCCTGGTTTTGGACACTTCTAGGGATGGGGCAGCCATAGCTTCTCTGGGCAACCTGTGCCAGGGCCTCACTCTCAAAGGGAAGAATTCTTTCCCAATATCCCAGGTAACCCTGCCCTCTGGAATGGAAGCCATTCCCCCTTGTCCTGTCCCTCCAGCCCTTGTCCTAAGCCCCTCTCCAGCTCTCTTGGAGCCCTTTTGGGCAGTGGAAGGGGCTCTGAGGTCTCCCCAGAGTCTTCTCTTCTCCAGGCTGAGCACCTCCAGCTCTCTCAACCTTCTTCCCTTCTTCTCCCTCTCCCAGCTTCACAGCAGTCCCAGCCCTGACATCACACTTCTGTTCTTCCTCCAGATGCCTCCAGTCTCCAGCCCAGGCTCTCATCCAACTCTCCAGCTTGCTTTCCCTCCAACTGATGCTGGCCATGCTTCCTCCCTTGAGCAGAAAGTCTGGTCCCACGTAAACATCTGTCCTTAAGGCATTTCAAGGATCACATCCCCATCATCCAGCCTATATCATCCCCATTTGCAATAAAGTCAAACTGAGGACTCCAAATAAAAAAACGATGTTGAAAGCTGGGATATAAGAGACAGCAAAACCCTGCTGTGGTTTTTTACACAGAATAATGCAATTTCCCCCTCAGATTAGGCCTGAAAGAGAGGGATATATAGAGACTTGGGACACCAGTCCAAGGGCACTGAGGGAGTGGGAGCCACGGGCAGCCCACGGGTAGCTCCTGGGACTGCTGGGTGGTTCCTGGGATCCCTGGATGGTTCCTGGGATCCCTGGATGTTTACTGGGACCTCTGTGTGGTTCGAGTGGTCCCTGAATGGTTCCTGGCACCCCTTCTCCTCACCCTGCCCTTGGGGTGCAGGATTTCACAATCTCTCCTTCCTTTAATCCCCCACCTCCTGTGTGGGGATTGGGTGGGAGGTGAGATCATTGTGGGGGTGTCAGGGGGGGGATCCCTGGGGATCGCAGGGGGATCACTGAGGGGTGCAGGGGGAAGCAATAGGGGGCACAGGGATGATCACTGAGGGGGAATCACTGCAGGTTTCAGGAGGGATCACTGAGGGTCTCAGGGGGATCACTGCAGGTTTTAGGAGGGATCACTGAGGGTCTCGGGATCACTGGAGATTCCAGGGGAATTACTGAGTCTTTGGGGGATCACTGAGGGTCTCAGGGGGATCACTGCAGTTTTCAGGAGGGATCACTGAGGGATCTCAGGGGGATCACTGGTGCACAGGCGGGATCACTGTGGAGGCATTCAGGGGGGATCACTGGGGCTTTCGGGGGACATCACTGGAAGTTTCAGGGGGATCACTGAGGTCTCAGCGGGATCACGGTGGAGGTGCAGAGCACTCTCCCGAGCGCCATGACGGCCGTCTCGGCGGGCTCCGCTGCCGTGAGGCGGAGCCGGGCCGGGCCCGCCCCGCTCCGTCACTGCCGGGCCCGCCATGGCGTCCGGGCCCGCGGGCCGCGCCGCTGAGGAGCCGCCGCCGCCGGAGCCGCCCGCCGAGCAGAAGCCGCCGCCGCTGCCGCCGGCGCAGGAGGAGTTCTCCTTCCTGCCGCTCGTCCACGACATCATCAAATGGTAACGGCGGGCACGGCCGCCGCCGCCCCCCGCCCCGCCGGGCGCCGCGGCCCTGTCGCAGCCGCCCGCTCGGACGGTGCTGCCTCACACCGGAGCTCTCGGGGGCCTGCGTGAGGAGCGGGGCTAAGGGTGCCCTCGCCGGTGGTGTTCTCTCAGTCACAGCATCCGCGGGCATGCCCTGGATAGGGAGTGAGGCAATGGGATGCCCCCTCTAGTGATGCTCACCCGGCTCCCGGCATCGCCAGGATGCTCTGGATCGGGAGGAAGGCAATGGGGTTTCCTCTAAGTTGTTTTTTCATTCTTAGCATCCTCATAGTGCCTTGAACAGGGAAATGAGCTATTGGATCCTCTCTCAAGTGATGCTCTCCCAGCCCTCACTTCCCTAGGATGCCCTGAAGAGGTAGCAGCACACTTCTATTGATGCTCTCTGCCTTCCCAGCATCTCCTTTGCCCTTTTTCTCTCAGCTGGAGTTCCTGGGAAGAGTGTTGGAGGGAGCTGGCACAGGTCCAAGCACATTTCCACTCTGAGTCCTACCTGGGTGGTGTCAGGGTCACCTGAGCAGTGCAGGTGCTCCCATGGCTCAGGTACAGTGCCCCACCAGTAACCCCAGAGCGGGAGCACTGTGTGTCCGCTGGGTTATTGCTCCAGAGAACTCTATTCTTTGGCTGATAACAGCCTCAGGAAGTACAGGCAGTGCGTCAGGAATGCAGCCCATTTCTGGGAAGTTGTAAAAAGGGGGATGGCTGCCTTGGTGGGACATACACTGTTCTTTTCCCAGCTCAAGATAAGCACTGAACAGGTGCAAGGTGCTGGTACAAGAGTCCTGAGAACTGCTGGGTTTCTCAGCCAGGATAACCCCTCCAGAGATGCTCATCTGAATTCCCAGAAGGGTGATGTCTCAGCCATGGAAATCCATCCAGGCAGGCTCTGGGCTCTCACCTGGGCAGGGTGAGGCAGTGGGCATGGGAAGCATGAATTGCTTTCTTCCTGCCCTCTCTCTGTGCACTCATTGAGGAGCTGATTTGTGTCCTGCTGATGTTTCACTTGGAGCAAACATGTCTGAAAGGTGAGGGGTGTTGATCCTTAATGGCTCTGCAGCCCAAGGAGCCCAATCCATGGCAATGAATACCTTTGACACGCCAGTGCAGAATGGGCATGAGAACGCAAACACTGTAATTTCACTCAGTTTCCCCATTTTGCTAGCTGTAGGCCATCCAGTTCCCCCAACCTTGATTTCTCTGATCTGTGCAGACCACGGAGCGAGGCTAAATCCCCTGCCAGGTGTGTGCCTGTACATCACCAAAGCGGGCAGTAGCCATGGGCTGAGACCTCCCAGGCTCTGATGTGTCACTGATCAGATTGTAGTGACTCACAGATGACAGTCCCAGGGATATCTTGTGCCCTGTCCCACCGAGCCACCCACTCCTGCTGCCCAGCTGCCTCCCTTGGCTTCGTGTGTGGCGTTTCCTGGGCGGCTCGAGCTGACAGTGTGGCAGAAAGGTGGCACCACGGTGGCCAGCGGTGGGATGTTGTGTCTCCTGTCCCTGACAGATGGCAAACGGGTTGTCCTCTAGTGATCCTCGAGTGACAGAGCCCAGCCCTGCTGTTCTGACACTGACTCAGCTGTGAGGACACATCTCCAAGGTGACTCTGCTCCGGAGCAAGGATGTATCGCGTAAATTTGCTGACATTCAAGGATGGGTGCTGTTTCCTGTTGTTTGGGTCTGGAGAAAGTTTTCCTAAACAGAGTCTGCTGATGTTTTCAGCCTTGTACAGTCAATGGCATCACTGCTGAGGTCCCTCTGTGTGGCTCTACCAATGGTGGGTTGTGCTGGTGTGAAGGACACTGTGCCTTAGGGCAGGTTTTGTGCCCAGTGTATCAGCACAGGCTGTGTTGAATCCTGTGTTAGTGGAAGCAGCTGCTGGCTCTTCCCACACCTCCTCATTCCCACCTCTCCATGAATTGCTTCGGTGGTTTGATCCAGTAGGAAAACTACCCATCAGGAAGAAAAAACCCCACCAACCCTAAAATATTTACCCCTTTGGATCAACAGGCAACAGGCAGCTGTCAGTCTCAGAGTGGGGACATGTGGGAAGGACACCCCAGTCAAAGCCAGCCTGCAGCTGTGGTGGATGAAAGGCAGTGTCACCCCATCCTTCCCCAGATGTGCCATGGCGTTGCTTGTGTGTGTGTTTCTGTATTTTTCCACTGCCGACCTGGCCCTGAGTGCCTGCATAATGGGGAGACATTATAGTACCAGCTGCAGTTTTATTTAGAAGGGAATAATGAATATTTTGTTCCAACAGGCTTTTGAAACGAGCGGCGGCCATCTGCTTAAAAGTTTTGCTCTCAGCCATGTCACGATTCCCCAAAGTTATAATCGAGCACCTCTCTGCCCTGGTCATGCCAAGCAGATTTATTTTTAGGTCTGGCTATTGAACAGGCTCCCAGTTTTTCAAAGACCATTAGAATCCTGCTCTCCCTATTAAGAGGCGGCCTGGAAGCGGGGACTTGGTTTTGTCTGGAATCAGTAAAACTTCTTGCTGGTGCTAACAAAGCTGAGTCAGATACTAATGAGGGTTCAAGGGCAGACGCTGCCTCAGACAACACTGAGCCTTGAAAAGCACAGAGCTGGCTGCAGAGCCAATTCTGCTGCTCTTAAAAAAACACCCCAAACCAACCCAAAAAAAACCCCGCCGCGTCTCTTCTATTAAGTATTAATCCCCAGAGACTCATTTTAAAGCTCCCAAGTACCATTTTCTCTGCCTTTGGACACTCTCTGACACTTTGGGGAACAGTTTCTGTTTTCTGCTGTCAAGCTGTTTGGCTGCATTGATTTTTTTTGTATTATAGCAGCAACAGGTCACGGGTGAGACTGAGATCTTTTTTTCCAGGTGACTACACTCAGCACATATGCAATCTTACCTTCCCCAAAGAGAGGTACAGGAGTTCAGAAGAATTTAGCCTGCTCCAGGGTGATGTTTGAAAGCAGCAGAGCAGCTCCTAACCTGATTAATGCATCCTGAGGTGACTGGATTGTGTGCTGGAAATTTGCAGGAAACCAGGTTGCCCCATTGCTACCCAGTCTATATCAATCTGTGTCATTTTATTGGGATAGGTGAATCAGGAGTGTGTAGCTAGATACCCAGAGTAATTTTCCCAGTGAATTCCAGTTTAAACCCTGGTTGCATTGGAAATTACAGCGTTTTCAATAGGAGAATTCACAGTGTCTTATTTTCTCTCCTCTGCAGCATGGACAAGGACAGCCAGGATGTTCACCAGGTACTGAATGAGCTCAAGAACAAGTTCCAGGAGATGAGGAAGCTGATCAGCTCCATGCCTGGCATCGGGGTGAGCCCAGAGCAGCAGCAGCAGCAGCTGCAGAACCTGCGGGAGCAGGTCCGGACCAAAAACGAGCTGCTGCAGAAGTACAAGAGCCTTTGCATGTTTGAAATCCCCAAGGAGTAGGAAAGACACAGCTCCACTCTCCGGGTCTGAGATACCTCCTACCAGGCTGAACAGGGTGGCAGAAGTTGACATTTCTTTCTTTAGGTTTTGTGGTTACAGGGTTGTGGCGTTGTGCCTGTGTGGACCATGGGTGTGTGACACTGGGCCAGGACACCGTGTGCTCTCCTGGGATGATGGCAGCAGCACGTTCCCTTGATCAGCTGCAGGACTGTGCACTTAGATATCCCATCTCCTGTTTTCTCTCAGGGTGGGGTTCTTCTTTTTTATGTTCAGACAAGCAGGACACATTTTGCTTTCTCCTCACTAAGGGTCAAAGTACCTGCTGGTGAAAAAGGGGGCATTTCTGCAATTTTTTTTACTTAAAAATGGCCAAACATCAAAAGGGAAGTAGAGGGAAGCATGAACTGTTTGGCCCTGCTCCTGGAAAGAGTCTCTGGTATACTTTCCATTCCCTGTGTGTTGGAAGAGGAATGATTGCTTTCAGTTACTTCTGTATTTCTCTTTTTAAACAATTGGTGGTTGTGTCTGAGATAAGTCAAATAAAGATTTGTAAGTTCCAAACTGCCCTTCTTGTGTGTTCACTGAGTGGATGTGGGCAGAGCAGGGGCAGGATGTTGGCAGCACGTGGGATCCTGGGCCCAGCTCCAATGTCTTTCCCTCTTAAAACGGAGGAAGGACAAGAATCAAAACAAAGGGCATAAATGATAAAAGCTTTTAGTTATTCCATATAAAGTCAGGCTCAACAGGACAGGTAAGTTCCACTTTCAGGGGCTTCCCACAACTACAAACATTTGAGCAGCTGGAACAGGTAATTTTGCCCAGTGGGATGGTTGCAACTCACCTGTAGCTCTGAGATTTGCTCAGTTCCCACTGAGGTACTGTACTAGTACTTTCTTTGGGAAGGTGCCAGTGTGTAAACTCTGAGTAAAGCAGAACACCAAGATAAACAAAGCACAATGTACACATTTTTTTATTACTGAAATTGCCTTTCCACCAGCCATTGCCTGTCCCAGCTCAATAAATTCCTGTGTCTCATGCCTGGACGATGTTTTCCATTCTTTTGCCAGTTGCTGCTCCTGTGAAATCAGGCATAGGCAGAGCTGGAAGAAACAACTTGTTGCCAAAGAAATGTCTGGCACTTAGCTCAGGAGCAAGTTAACTCTGTAAACTTGAATCCAAGTTTCAAGTGAAACTGAGGGTTTGCTTTGAGATGGTTTGCTTTACAGCCTCACTCTCCCACTGTTGTTTTGGGGCTACAATATGATTTTTTTTTTGCCGTTAATATGTACTAAACACAGATTTGTGCTGCTGCATGAGGGGGAAGCAGAGGTTGAAAATGAGCTTTCTTTGAAGAAGTGTTTCCCTTTCACTTCTAGCAATGATTACTGCAACTTGTTATTGGGAAGAGATTAAAAACCATCAGATGTAAAGGTGACCTTTCGAGCAAAGTACTTCCTTTACTCATATTGCAGAATAAAAACAATATCCCAGCTGGGGTGCCAATGAATCAGTCTGTGTTGACATCATTAAAGTGTGGTTGGTTAATCGGCAAAGAGCATGAAACACAATCAGCTCTTTAGAACGGAGTGATGTCAGTCTGCTGGGTGACTGCAGGCAGTGACATGCCATGCCCAGAGTGTCATGGGGCTGGCAGCACCGTCACTCGGCGTAGTGGAGTGAGGAAAGAGTGCTGGCTCAGTGACCCCTTGGAGTGAGCAACTCCCTGCCTGGCCCCGAGTTACCCTGTGTGGCAAAACCCGTCGGCTTGCAGAGGCGGGAACCTTTGCACTGGGAGTCGGAGAAAATGGGGCAATACAGGGCTGGTTTTGTCACCTCGGAGCTCAGGCCTTTTGTTGAGCAGGCTTTGCTATGGGATAGGGCAAGGAAGCAAAGGCAAACCCACAGGGGTAATTTTTACAAATATTTTATTAATTTGTAGAAAAAATAAAACATCAAGTTTCACCCACGGTAGAAACACTATGAAGATTTTTTTTTTTGTTCATGTCAATGACAAACAATACCTACATAAAGTGCCTATTATTTTATTTTGTAAAACCCTTCCGTTCCCCCCCACCCTCCCCAAATCTTGCAAATCAAACAAGACAAATGTAAACAAGAGTCAGTTTTTTGGTCCATCGGGGCTGTAACTCTGCAATGTCTTTGCAACAGCTTAGGAGTGTCTTCTGCATGTGTTTTGCAGACACAGATGAACACACAACACAGAGCCAGAGTCCATGCACAGCTTCTCAAGTTGGAAAAAAAAAAAACCAAGAACCAACTCCAAAGCCCCAGGCAGGTGCTGGCCAGGCCCCTGCCCTCCCTCGTGAAGGCAGTGCCTGAGGCTGGGTGGTTTGGGAGGGAAAGAAACACCAAGGTCTGTGCCCTCCACACTCACCCTCCCACCTGGCTGCCCAGCAGCTCACCCTTTCCCTGTCTCTTTGCCCAGAGGAGGAGGCTGTTCCCAGCGACATCCCCTCCTGCCCTCCAAAGCCTCCCCCTTCGCATCCCTCGCTCCCAAAATGTGCCCCCGGGGAGGGAGATGATGAAAGCGGGAGGAGGGAGGCTGGGGGAGAGGCGACGCCCTCTCTGCCCGGCTGGGCACCTGCCCAAAGTCAATTCGGAAACGAGCATCTTTCCCCCCTCCTTTCCTCCTTTCCTTCCTTCCTTCTTTCCCTTGGCGAGCGGGGGCTCCTAGCTGATCACGCAGCGATCCTTCTCCTTGCCGTGCCCGCCGCCGATGGCTTTCTCCCGGATGTACATGAGGTCGCTGTGCACGCTGGGCCGCCGGGCGAAGGGGGCCACGATGCCGTACGCCTCCTCCGTGCCGCCCCGGCCCCCCTCCTTCAGCAGCTTTTTGCCTTTCAGCGCCTTCTTGTGCAGGATGTCGCAGTACTGGACCGAGACCTTGCGGTGCAGGTCGGGGCTCATCTCGCTGGGCAGCTTGGCCATGGCGAAGAGCGCCTGGAACATCTGGTCCAGGCTGCTGTTCCTCTTGGCTGAGATCTCGAAGTAGGCACATTTTTTGGGGTCCCCTCCCACCAGCTGCTCGATCTCCCGGGGTTGCACCTCCCGGTAAAAGTCCCGGTCGCCCTTGTTGCCGCAGATCACCAGGGGCACCTCGATGTTCTCCTTGGTTTTGTTCTTCAGGCAGGACTTGGTCTCCAGGATTTGCTGCTTCAGGCGCTGCACTTCCTCAAAGGAGTCTCGGTTGTCCAGGCTGAACACAAGGATGAACACATCTCCTGGGGACAAAGAGGGAACGTGAGATGGTTGCAGGGATGGGGACGCAGAGAGACCCACTCCTGAGCCAAGTATGGGCTTGGAGAAAGAAGAACCAAGCAGCACCAAGAAGAGCTGCCCAGCCACTTGAACACACCAAATCGTAACCTCCCTCCTCCCAGGACTGCAAAACCATCCCCAAACTGAGCAGAAATCTGGCAGAGGGACCTCCTGACAAGTACCTGTGAGGATGGAGAGGCGGCGCATGGCTGGGAAGGGATGGTTGCCCGACGTGTCGAGGATGTCGAGCTGGTACACCTCACCACGGATGCTGTAGAACTTGCGGTGGAAGTCCTCGATGGTGGGCGTGTACTGCTCCTCGAAGCGGCCGGTGAGGAAGCGCGAGACGATGGCCGTCTTGCCCACCTTGGAGGAGCCCAGGATGACCATGCGGTAGCAGTTCTTGGCGGGGATGCTCAGCTCGGCCTCGCTGGGACACATCTTCTTGATCATCGCCGCCAGTTTCATTGACGCCGGCAAAAGTGCAGCTTGAGCCGAGGAGACGAGAAGGAGGAAGGCTCTGCCTGCCCGGCTGCTCAGCCCCTCTTCCCTCTCAGGAAGGGTCGGTGTGAGCTCTGCACGGCGGCCGCCGCGTTATATGGAGCCGGCAGCGACCGCCCCTCGGCGCGTCACGGCCCGGGGCGGCGGCGGCTGAGTCAGCGCCCGGCTCCGCGCCCGGCCCGGCCCGCGCCCCCCGCCGGGCTCCGGGCTGCGCGCACCGCTCCCGTCCGCAGCCCCGCTCGCGCTCCTGGGGCTCGGCTGCCTGGTCCCGTTCACAGCCCGGTTGGGGCTCCGGGTGCTTGGCAGCCCCGTCCCGTTCGCAGCCCCGTTCGCGCTCCCGCTGCTTGGCAGCCCGGTCCCGTTCCCATCCCGGTTCGCGCTCCCAGGGGTGCACAGGCAGATCCCGTTCCCATCCCGGTTTGCTCTCCCGGAGATTTACAGCCCGGTCCCGTTCGCAGCCCGGTTGGAACTCTGGTTCTTCGAACTCCCGCTCGTACTCCCGGTCCCCTCCACAGTCCCGTTTGCAAACAGATCTCTTTACATCTCTGCACGGGGTCCCTGTGCTTTGTACCCGTCCCGTTCTCAGCCCCGTGCGGGCTCCTGGCGCCCCACAGCCGGCTCGGGACTCCCGGGGCTCGGGGAGTGGGGTGACCCCGACCTGCAGGAACCGGGGGCGGGAGGTGCAGAGGGTCCCACGGCACTCCCTGCAGTGATTTTGCTCCGGTTCACACTTGCCCCGTGCAAACGCCCGAAAAACGGAAGAAAAGATCCCTTTCGGTGCGAGCTCCGGTGCGCGGGGCCGGGAGCAGAGAGAAGTCTCGGTCCCAGCGGGGGCTGCAGCCCCCGGGGGCTGCGCGGTGACACCTTGACAGAGGCTCTTAGGACCCCGACATCGACCCTGATTCAGGTCCCGGTTCCTGTCCCGATCCCGGTCCCGATCCTGATCCCGGTCTCAGTCCCTGTCCCGGTCCCGGTGCCGGGAGCCGAGCGGTGCCGCTGCAGCGCCGGTTCTCCCCGCTAGGGGACGGGCGAGAGTCCGGCCGGCGGCAGCGCGGGCAGGGCCGGGAACGGGAACGGGGATGGGAATGGGAATGGGAATGGGAATGGGAATGGGAATGGGAATGGGAATGGGAATGGGAATGGAAACGGGAATGCGTATGGGAGCAGTGCTGTACTGGGGGAACTGGGAATGGTCAGCCTGGGAAGTGGAAGGCTCCAGGGAGACCTCAGAGCCCCTTCCAGTGCCTAAAGGGGCTCCAAGAAAGCTGGAGAGGGACTTTGGACAAGGGCTGGAGTGACAGCACAAGGGGGCATGGCTTCATGGTGGCAGCTGGCAGAATTAAATGGGATATTGGGAAGAAATTCTTTCCTCTGAGGGTGGTGAGGCCCTGGAATAAGTTGCCCAGAGTGTCTGCACCCATTGCTGGAAGTGTCCAAAGCCAGGTAGGACAGGACTTGGAGCAATCTTGTTTAGCAGAAGATGCCTTTGCCCATAGCAAGGGGTGGTACAAGATGAGCTTTAAGGTCCCTTCCAACCCTGTTCTATGATAAAAATAAAACAATAATTTTAAATATACATATATTAAAAAAAACACTTAAAAAAAAATCTCAGCAAAAGGTGATGCTTTAGTGAGGTTCAGGGCAGTAGAAGCCCCACCTATAACACAGAGAGGGACCTCAGGGACAGCCAGAACACACAGACTGGGGCAGAGCAATGCCTTTCATCAGCACCACTTGGGAAATGGATGGTGCTGAGCTTCTCATCTCCCCTGAGCATGGTGTCACTCTTGGATATTAATTTAAACACCCTCAGAAGGCTTATGGAGGGATTGTGGTTGTCTGTGGCTGTCTGTAAGGGAGCAGCAGCTCAAACAGCCCTGAACAGCCCCATCCCTGCCTGCAGGGAAACATCCTGCCCAGAGGCACAAGGACACTTGGAGGAGAGAAAGTGGGACAGTTTCCTGTGTTTATTCATCTGTGTGTGAGACAGCCAAGAAGTTTAATAGCCGAACACAAAGCCCAAATGTATCACCCCAAATAACAAAAAGATCATTTAATTGAAGCAGTTGATGGAAAACAACAGGGGGAATAGGAAGTGGCAACCTCTGGAGGACAGACAAATCGAAGATCTCGATCAGCATTTATTGCTGGCCGTACAACTATTAATAGAGTCAGGAACAGGTAAAAATAGCCTGCTTGAAACCTGCTCCTGGCTGACAGGAAAAAAAATCCATTTGCTCCTTCTAAACAGTTCTTTGGGCAGAGCATGCCAGGAGACAGATGTGCACTGGGATCCTGTGGGCTTGGAGGGGTGGGACCAAAGCCAGGCACCCCCCTGACAGCAAGGACAGGGTGTCAGGGACCTGGGGTGGGTGGAAGAGAGCTGCTGGTGCTGGGAGCACTGAGAGAAGATGTCGTGGGCACTGCCTGTGCCATCCCAGAGCCCTGCTCCTCACGGAGTCACGCACAGCCCGAGCAGGGAGCATTACACAGCATTAGCTGAGTCCTCCCAGGCTCATCCACAAACTCATCTCCTGGAGGAGCAAAGCCCATTTGCTGGGAGCCGCTGCCAGTGATTGATGATAAAGGATCCACCTCGCTGCAAGGCAAAGCCTTCCCACAGTTATGACTCTTTTACAAATCACCACCTATTTCTGACCTGACTGCAAATAGCCCAAGGCTTAAAGCAGAGGCAGGCAAAAGGGCATTTCCCCCACGGCTGCCAGAGTTTGTCCCTGCTATTTGTGGGATGTTTTGCTCCTCGCTGGCTTTTGAGGGTAGAATCTCTTTGATGCAGCAGCTCAGCACAGCCAGAGCCACAGGCAGGATGCTCTGCACAAACCCCAGCGACACCTTTAATGGAATCACCTCCAGCATAGATCAATCCTTGTTTTCTTGCTATTTCCCTCCCTATTTTCACCCTCCTCGGTTTACCAGCCACCTGCCAAGCAGCAAAACCCACCCTGTGTCCGTGAGCAAGTGGCTGAGGAAAGGAAATTCCACGAAAGTCACACAAACATCCCAGCGACAGAACATGCGGCTCCCCAGGGCCTGCCTTGGACGAACTGTGCAGCAGCAAAACAGAGCTCCCAGCAGCAGCACCACGGCAGAAATGTAGGAAGCAAAATGTTCCAGGAAGCAGGAGCGGCACCGGGGTGCCCAGCACAGGGACAGGCGAGCGGGGGATACTCGGAAAGGACAATTACATCAGAACATGAGTTTGGTTTCTGAGTGTGCTGCGGAGCTGGGAAGGATCATCCCCCCGGGGCTGGGCTGGCCTCGGTTCACGGCCGGGTCCTGAGCAGGGGAACAGGACTGGAAGAGCCATTTGTGTCCTTCCCACCTGGACATGCAGAGCCTGCAGCTGTCCCAGCCACGGAGAGGGGCACATCCCACATGAGCTCCTGATCAGATGCTTCATGTCCCACCAGGCATCTCCACTGCAGCAGCACACAGCATTCCCAGGCTCTGGAGCAACCAAGCACATGGAGCCAAGCCCAGCTCTCCTGGCTCCCCAGTTCCTGCTTTTCTCCCCCAGGACTGTCCTTTGGACAGGACCCCTCTCCCTGGGGGCTGTACAGCGAGCTGGGGTCCAGCTCCTTCCCCTGCTCCCAAAGAACCAGCGTGGGCTGTGCATTTCCCAGCAGCTGCTGGTGAACAGCAGGGACTTGTGGGACCCCAAATCCTGCCCTGGCTGCTCCCCCGGGGTGGGAGAGGAGTGAGTGGCCAGAGGAAGAGGGGAGCAGCTGGGGAGGGAAGAGAAGGGAGGCTTTAGCCATAGTTCTTGCTTGTCCCCCCGAGGAAAAGCATCTGATTAAATCAAGATGCAGAATCCAGAGTTGCTATTCATTCCCTATATTATTAGCTTGTCTCATTTTATTAAATCTCTTTAAGGCTTTTCAGAAGAAGCACGTAATTCCCAAAATATAATTTTTCCCAGATGAGATATGATGCAGAAGCTGCTTCCTCTCTGGGGACTGGGGGGTGGCTTTATTTGTTTCCCTCCCCCACCCCCTGCTTCTTTAGCAACACTTTTTATGTCTCTTGATTCCTTTTAGCACTTGGGATTTGATTAACAGAGAATCTGAAAGCCTGAGATGTCTCAAATCCCCAGTTCCTGGAGTTATCCAGGCAAGGAGTGGCAAGAGGTCCCTCGAGACACCGTCCCTGTGCTCAGCATGGTGAAGCTCCGAGCCAGGAGCACCCTGGAAATCCCCTGCTCCCAGCTTCCACCTCCTTTCATCCCATCCTCTTGCCCACAGGTCATGCAGCATCCTGCCAGCATGAACGAAGGTGTCTCCATGTCCTGGACGTGTCCCCAGACTCCAGCACCTTCTGCTCCTTTCCAAACAGCAGAGTTTCCTTCAGCTTCTCTGGGATTAGAGGGAAAGTCACCTGTAACCAGAGACAGGCACCAGCTGGGCTTGGGATACAAGGCACAGGGGAGAGGAGGGCTTGGTGACCCCAGGGGAGGCATTGCTGTGGGTTTCCAGAAGGTTCCCATGGAAATAGAGATGGTTGGCAGGGCTGGCAGGACAGAAATGAAAGCCCAGGGGGAGGCAGGAGCTGGGTGGGCAGTGCCAGGCAGGAGCTGGCCGAGGCAGGGGCAGCAGTGCTGGGGGCTCCCTGCCTGGAGATGTTCCCTGTCAGGTCCCACATCTGCTCCTGAGGTATGGAGGGGCTGCACAGGGGTGGAGAGGTTGGGATTTGGGGGAGTTGAGCAAATCCAGGACCCTCGAGGCTCCCTTGAGGCAGAGCTTGGCCCTGACATCTTGCCAGGACTCTGGGGGCTCTGAGCCCTCCTGCCCCCCTGGCTGGGGAATGAGCTGTGCTCCATAAACAGTTCCTCCCGAGGAAAATGCAGCATGGAAAAAGCAGCACATTCCTGCCATTCTTCTCCTTTGAAACAGGATCCAAGGAGGATCCGGCTCACCGGGCTGTCTCGGGGCGGCTTTTGAGAGTGAAAATTAAAGAAAACAGCCCTGGTCACTTGTCCTCTGCCACATGGCAGGAGCTCCGTGCGTAAGGGCCCCCGGAGTGAGGGTGGAAATGGGCTGGGCTGGATGGATGGAGCCTCCTCCACCCTGTCCTGATGCCTGGGGCAGGGGACAGTGGCCTTGGGATGCTGCTGCTGCTGCTGCTCTCCAGCACTGGGGGAAATTTCAAAGCTCTCCCTGGACACCAGTGAGCTGGGAACTGCCTGTATCCCAGATCCCTGGGCATGGAGCTGCCAGCAGAGCACAGGCAGCTCAGCCCTGGGATGCCCATCCTACCCATGGCATTTGCTTGGCTCCATCACTGGGGTTTCCCACATGGGAATAGTTTCCCACCAGGGCGTTCTCCCCATTGCTTTGTGAGCAATTAAAGTCCAGATTGTTTTCCCAACACAGCAGGGACAGAACAGGCTGGTTTATTCCCCTACAAAGATAAATTCTGTTGTGTCCCCTGTCCAGCTCATCAGGATTAAGGGATCCCCAATAAAGCAGTGCCCAAAGTGCCCCCAAACCTTAAAGTTCATCTTTGCTTTTACATCAAATCCCAACCACTGGCAAAAAAAGCCAAGGTTCTGCCTCAGTGCTGGGATGGGTTTGGGAGCCCTGAGCAGAGCCCTGAGCCCCTCAGTTCCTGCCACCTTCCCAACCAGCCAAGGTGCAGACTCAGCAAGCAGGAGCGGGGTGGGAATGGCAAATTCCCGGTGCTGCCAGTGCCACACGTGCCACCCTGACTGCACCACGTGTTTATTCTGTGTTTGTCTGCCACGGTGTTTATTCTGTGTTTGTTTGCCAGTAAGGGCTGATGGCTGTCCCTCCCCTGGGGCAGGGCAGAGCAGCTTCCCTGGGCAGAGCAAACACGGGGTTACAGGCGGTCACAAGGGAGAGAATGGCCTTTGGGAATGTGTCCCTGCTCCTGGATGTCACCACCACCAGGGAAAGGACTGCAGGATGCAGCCTCCACCTCCCAAAGAGTTCCTGCATGAAGCATCCTGTGGAGCTGGGCTCACATCCCTGTTCCTGGGGTGTTTATGGTAGAAAGGATCCTCTCATCCCAAGGAATTGCCAGGTGCACTTCCATGGAAGGGAGATGTGTGTGGGGGAGCCATGGAAACAACCACAGCAGAGAAAACCTCCATGAGGGTGGGCACAGAGGTTGCCTGGTGGGATGGGGGGAGCTGAGGCAGCACAGAGCAGTGACCTGGGTGACCCAGCTGTCCCTGCCAGGCAGGAGTTGAGATTTAACTAGTTTCTCCTTTCCTGGTGTTTGCTCTGGAGAAATATCCCAAACTTCAAAGGAAGTGTTATCTGTGGCGTCAGCACACAGCATCACGTGAAGCAATTCCCAAGGCTGCAAACAACTTCCCTGCCAAACTCCAGTGGGCCCAGAAAGCCCCATCCTGGATTTTGAAGGCATGAAGGCATGAAAATGGCCCCATGACCCCATTTCCAGGGACCCCATTTGGTCCTTGATGTCTCTGCAGAGCTGGATGCTCCTGCCTGTGCTGCTGCGGAGCTGGGGCTGCATCCAGCTGCTCCTGGGGGTCCCACAGTGCAGGTCTGTCCTCTGGAAGCAGCAGGACTCACCTTCTGATCCTGGCCATGAGATCCACTCCTGCATCCATGCAGGATGTGTCCCAGCTGCAGCCAGGAAGAGGGGAGAGAGCTGTGACACCACCAGCACTTTGTGCTCAGCCTGAAGGTTTCACCCTCTCCCTGGTGCAATCTCCAGTTCTTGGAAATATTAGGCAATTGGAGAGGAATCACTTTTTTTTTTCCCTTACAACCAAGGAGAGTCCCCATATTCCTTGTTGTTAAATACCATAAAACAACACAAATAATGGTGTCTCTGTGCCTCCTTCCCTGCAGCCCCAGGGAACAGCACAGCAACTCCTGGGACTGGTCCTGGCCAAGGCCATCCCCTGCCCCAGGGAGAAAGGTGGGCTCAGACCCCATGAGATGGGCTGGAACATCAACTTCCAGCTCCTCACCTTCCCTCTTCAGGGAACAGAGCAGGTGCCTCTAAAACATCAAACTCCAACTTCATGGCAGCCAGAACCAGTTGTGTCAAGGCAGAGACCTTTAATCCGTGCTGGAGGAGCTGCTAAAACCAGGGATGTATCTGGCACAGCCCCCAAAAAACCCCTTGTGCTGGAAATGGCAGATGGAGGGGGAAGGAGCCTGTGCAGCCATCCCAGCACCAAATCCCTGAGCTCTTGGGGTGCCGTGGGCATGGCACGGGAAGCAGCTCCACCACTGGGGTTTGTGGTGACAGACACACGTTTCAGGAGGCTGATATTGGCTGGGGAGGGGAATGGTACAACTGGGGTCCCCTCTGGCCTTGCAGAAGGGACTGGGAAAGGCACACGTGGTCCCCAGGCTGGGAATGAGACAGCACAAATGCAGCCCTCGCTGTGCTCTCATCAGGAATAATTCTTCCCGTATGAGCACGTGCTTCTTCAGTAAATACTGATTTCACTTATCAACAAATCCAAGTTTATTGACATCAGAGACTTTGAGCCAGGACTGCCAACTCTGACATAAATTGTCTGAATAATGCAATGTATCCTCTCCTCAATGGTTGCTATGGGTACTGGGCCAGTTTAGCCTCCCTCTATAAACATCAGCTGTGAAGGGAATGTGGAAACTTATCTAAAAATAAAATACTATGCCCAAATCTTTGAGAGGAAGGTGGTTGAGATGGCAATAAAAAAATAAATCTATGTGTAATGGTTCTGAAGTGATGAAACACAAACACAGCATTTGTGAGCCCTTCCGGAGGAAATGGAGGCCGGACTGAAAAGAGACCAACACTTTTAATTCTGCTGAGCAATGCCTGGAGGGTGAGTTAATTACAATGTGTAAAAGCAAAAGGAAATGGAACCATTTCATGGAGGTGACACTGAGAACAGGAAGGACCCTCTGAGGAGGGGACAGTGTGCTGAGATGTGGTGCCACATTCCAGTGCCCGCACAGGAGCTGGCAGCAGCACAGCTCCTTCTCCAGCACCTGCTCCTTTGGTCATTTACAGGTTATTTCTCAAACTGTTCTGGGAATCTGTGGAAACAGAGCCTGGGGCTGGAGCATCACTTCTGGAATCTTTCTGTTCAAGGCAGGATGCAACACTGGACAGTTTGGGACAGGCTGGTGGCAGGGGTGGAAGGGCACATCCATACCTGGCTGCTGCCTGGTGTGGAAGGCAGAAACAAACCTTGCCCTCTCTTCTCTCCCTCCACTGCCCCTGCAAGACCATGGACAACAGCTGGAAGGCACTGGGTGGTGGGAAAGGCAGCAGGACCCTCCTGTGGACCCAGGGAAAAGGAGGGGCTGGGGCATCACCATGGCCTGGGTGGGATATCTGAGGAAGGCAGACAGGGATTGACTCTTCCCCTGGGTCCTCTCCATGCTGGGGCTTTCCCCCAGGACAGCTGCCATGCCTGCACGCCCCTGGGCTGTGCTTTAGGTCTCACATTCCTGTGCTTTTCAGTCACTTCTCTCAGAGCCTTTGCAATAGTGTGGAGATGCTGCAGGGCTCTGCACGGGTGGGAAACTGCAGCTCTGGATGAGGAAGTTCCTTTCCCCAAAAAAGAAGGGGCTGGTTTTTGGTTTGCAGCAGGTTTTACTGTTGTTGAGCTCACAGCAGTTTCCCCACCTGTGTTTGAATCCTCAGGGGCTCCTGAGCTTTGTCTGCTTCTCGTGGCTCTCAGGCTGCACTTTCAGATGATCTTCAGGACCAGCTGGACCTGGTGCTTCCATTTGCTCAGAGCTCACTTATGAAAGGCCCCTGGTGTTTCCATCATTCATCTGCTTTCCCTCCAGTCCAAAGGGAATTCCTTTTTGCCTGCAGATCTCCAGTAATCGGGGTGGGAGAAGAGGTGGGGAGGTCCAACACTGTGGAACTCCTGGGAGAGCATCAGGAGCTGCAGTGACCTGGAAAGAGCCCTGGGGACAGGGACCTCCATCTCCCATGGCTGTGGCAAGGAGCTGCCACCACGCTCAGGCTGTTCCTCTGGTCCCTTCCAGTGCTGCAGGGAGCTCAGCTGGCTCATTAAGGGTTGCTGGGTTAATTAGTAGGACACATCTCAGTAGGAAAATGGGCAAATCAGACAGTGTGGGGACCGAGAGGCACGAGGTACCCCAGAGAGTGCCCTGCAAAAGGCAAAGGAACAAGAGTCCATTGGGGACCTCACTGGTGTCACAGCAGCTCTGTCACAGCAGCACAGTGCTGCCAAAACCTCAGCAGTGCCATGGGATTGTCCCAGCTCTCCAAAACCCAGCAGGCAAATGCACTGGGGGCTCCAAGGTGGCAACAAACCCCCAGGAAAGGAGCCTGGCCAGGAGCTTGTGCTGTTGGAGAAGCTTTTGGCACCCCAAACAAGCCTGGGCTGAGGTTTTAGGGTGAACCCACTGGCAGAAATGTTTCTGGCTCAGGCAAGGAGCATCTGGAGCAGGGAGGCCTGATTTCCCTGAGGGATGAGCAGGCACACATGCCCTCTCACACCATCCCTGCCACTCTCTGGAGCACCTGCCATGGCCAATAGCTGTATTTTTCTGCCTGATTCAGATTAAGCCTGGAGCCTCAAAGCCTCCCAGCAATTTTCCCTCGCACTGATTCTCAAGTGTATAATCAAAACAATTTGGGGGCTGCTGTCGGGTGCCAAGAGCAGACACAACTGCTGCTGGGAAAAACATCTCTGCCTGGGATTCTGCACAGGCTTGAAGCTCAAACGCTTTGAGAAGTGTGGGAAGGGCTCTGGAGGAGCCAGGGAAGGCAGGGCTGGGCTGGGGGCTCCTTGGTGGGGGAGCCCAGCAAAGCAGCCCTGAAATGCTCCCATCAGCAAACGTACCTGGGGCTACTTGCTCTTCCCTCCCTTCTGCTTCCTCCGATAGATTTCCTCTGTGAAAGGCCTGGAGTTGGCAGGATGGGAATTTGGGGAGAGAGGGGGGCAGAGACAGAAGAGAGGGGCAAAAGAAGGGAGAAAGAATTAAAATCCAGGCTACTGAGTGCTCACCTTTGGGCCTACAAAATTTGTCCTTCACGGGTTGGCAGAGCCTGACTATTCCTGTGCTGTGGCAATCCTGGTTTCAGCCTCTCTGGATTGTGGAGCAGCTACAGGAACCATCCCTGTGCCAAGCAGGACAAGGCTCAGCACACACCCAGACTCCCCCTCATGCAGACCATGGCTCTCTGCAGCTCCTTCTCCCTTGCAAACACAAAAGACCTTTCACTGCTGAAGTACCACTGCTGCTTCTGGGAGTTATTTTGTGCTGCTCCATCCTGTGCTGCTGGCTGGGCTATTGTAGTGCAAAACAGCAGAGAAGCCCATCCAAGGAACTACAAAATGCAAGTGCTTCTTGTAGGGGGCTCTTGTGAAGACACAATGAGTCCTCTCACTGCCTTCCTTATTGTTCTTTTATACACAGAATCTGGCATCCAAAAGGAAAAAAGACCTAATTTTGATAAAAATAAAAAAGCCCACACAAATGTTCCTAGAACTCAGCAAATAGCTTCAGAGTGCAATCTGCCCATTATCAAAACAATTGAAAAAAAATCCTCTGTTTTCCTTCTTCCCTGCTGAATTAATTGGAAAAAAAAAAACCCATCTCTACTTGTGCAGTTCTCTGAAACCTCGAGAGTTAAAGCTGGTAGAAATAATTAGAAGCTCTCCAGTTGTGCACAGCTACTCACCCCTCGTACAGCACAGCAATTGTGTAGGAAATTGCCACTACAGCTGTCAGCAAAAGGCCAGCTGGGCTGGCGTGCCTGTTTTGAAAGAGAAGGGAAAGATCAGGTAAGTACATGGGCTTATGCAAGACCTGGTTGAGAAAGTGAAATGAGACACTGGGCTGCAGAGAGCTCTCACTCCTCATTAAACAGAAGCAAACAAAAGGGTGGGGGTTTTTTTTGTGCTTAATGTTAACTGTCTTAGACAGATGTTACTTGGCAAAGGCTCTTCCCCAGCCTACTTCAGCGACCTCTTTTAAGTCTGATCCCTGCACATCTCTGCTGTGAGAGCTCCTGCTTTGATGCTAAATCCTGAGATTATGGGGGTGTTTAAGGGCCCAGCAGCTGCTGAGGGACATGCCTGATGTCCCAAAAAGGTGTGCCACCCAGGGTAAGGGGACACCAGGCAGCCAGAGCATGGCATCACACACAAGTGGTGGCTCAGCCAGTGCAGGGATGGGGATGGGAAGGGATGGGAAGGGATGGGAAGGGATGGGAAGGTCAATTCCTGCCCTGGGAAGGGTGCTGGGGTGGGTGCTGCACTGGGCTGGGTGCTGGGGGCTTGGTTCACTTTTAAACCCATTTCAAGGTGTTTCAGGAATGTGTCCTCCAGCCAGATGTCACCAGGCCCAGCACGGGGCACTGATGCCTCACTGTGGTTATGGGGAGAGAGGACCAAGAACTGAGGACACAATGGAGATGGCTGCTCCTTTTAGCAGAGGCCACAGCTTGGGGACCAAAAATCCTCATCACCTCCTGCTCTGAAGAGAGATGTCATAGAATCATAATCACAGAATGGCTTTGACTGGGAGGGATCTCAAACCCCATCTCATCCTACCCCTGCCATGGGCAGGGACACCTTCCACAGTCCCAGCCTGCTCCAAACCCTGTCCAGCCTGGCCTTGCACATTTCCCCACCAAGGACCAGCTAAATACTTTATTTGCTGACAGCCAGCTCTCACCCCTCTCAGAGCTGTCACCAGCAGTTAAATCACCACTGTCCTAATTAAGGGGGACAATTAAGATAAGCTTTAAAGTTTCTTCCAACCCAAACCATTCTGTGATTTTATGAGGATAAACATCCCACAAGCCTGGTGCAAGGTGACTTGTGCTGCTGGGAAAACACACCTGCAGAGAGAGACTGAGCTACCTAAACCTCCCACTGGAGCCACTTTCAGGTACCACCCAGCATCCTCTGTCCCTGGAGAGGCACCCACAAATCTCTAATTTTTCACCATTTTCATTCTGCAATAACTTTTTCCCTCATTAGGAAGCTTCGGGCAACTTCCTTCTCTCCCAAGCCCCTGCTATTACATGCTTAGTCATGTCTCCTTCTTGATTCCTATCAGAGAGAACAAATTTACATGATTGTTTGTTGACAGCAAGACCTCTAATTGCATCATTTGGCTGCAGCTCCAGCTCTGATTTACACAGCCTGTTGCTGTGAGTTAGAACACTTCCCTACCAGAGGCACACAAAGCTGTCCCCACACAGTGACTGCTCCATTTGTCTGGCAGGAGAAATGAGGCTGCTCAGCTCAGGTGATGAGCAGCATTTGGGTGAACTGTTCCTGTCCTCTTATGAGCCTGACCTACATACTGGGCCACATCTGATTGAAGCAGCAATGATGAATCAGTCAGGAAGGGTTTGTTGTCCTGCTAGGACTTTTTTTTGGGGTAGGAAGTTTGTCTGTCCCCAGCCTTGCTGCAGCTCCCCGTGGCTGTGGGGTGTCACCCCACTTGATGCTTTTAAGGCTGGGCAGGCTGATGTGATGTGTTTTCATCCCTTATGGATGAGGATGGATCAATCCTTTGGGGTCTGATGCCATGATAAGGAGTGTGATGCATCCCCAAGGGAGGACAAATGTGCTCTGTGTTTTAGGTCTGGCAGCATCCTCCTGCTGCCACCAGGATGGGACATCAGCTGTGGCCTCTGAGGGCAGACATCTGACATCTTCTGAAAGCCCTGGGACCTCAGGAGAAAGCGTGGACCCCCAAAATAATCAGCCAATGGAGAGTGTCCAGAGAAGGGAACAGAGCTGGGGATGGGTCTGGAGCACCAGGAGCAGCTGGGGGAGCTGGGTGGGCTCAGCCTGGAGGCTCAGGGGGAACCTTCTCACTCTCTCCAGCTCCCTGGCAGAAGGGTGAAGCCAGGGATACGAGCAGCAGGAAAAGAGAAAATGGCCTCAAGGTGCCCCACAGGAGGTTTAGGTTGGATAATGGGAAAATTTCTTCCCTGGAACAAGCCCTGGCACAGCTACCCAGGGCAGTGGTGGAGCCACCATCCCTAGAGGGATCCAAAAGCCATGTAAATGTGGCCCTTGGGGACATGTTTTAGTGCTGATCATGGCAGTGCTGGGTTAATGCTCAGACTCGATGATCTTATAATTCTTTTCCAACCTAAATGATTCTGTGACTGTATGAACTGAGGTCCCAGGGAAGAGAAACAGCCAAAAACCACTGTGAGAAGGGTTGTGCTGAGCTCCCCCCAGGCAGGTGGGTGGTGTCTTGGTGCCACTCTGCACAGCTCCAGCAATTTGTTCACAGCAATTATTTGTCACGCCTGGCTGGCCTTAATGGTGGCAGCCTTTTAAGGAGAAAAAGGAGGCAATCACTGCTGTCCTGAGCTGCTTGCAGCTGCTCCTGCCCAGAACTGTGCTGCAAGAGCACAAGGAGAGGGGTGAAGAAGGGATTCTGCGACAGAAACAGCTCAGGAGGTTTCAGTGGATTCTGCCAAGGTTTTAGGAAGTAGTTTTATGCTGATTTTAAAACAAATAAAGATCTCCTTATAATTCCTCCTGGTCAAATCCCTACTACTGTGCTGCTGTGGGGGTGGTGGTGTGGGGGGACTCATCCTGCCCCAGCTCTGCCCCACTCCCCACAGCAATATAAACATTTCCAGGGTGCTGCTGCAGCCCCTGTGGCCAGCAGCACTGCCTCCCTTTGGCATTTAAATCCTGCACCATTCCCTGGGAGTTAAACCCCATCCAGTGCCGTGGCTCTGCCAGGAAGGGAAGCAGCCTCATGCAGCCAGCCCTGACAGCACCTGGGGGGGATTCAAGTGCAGAACTAACAGCAACAAGGCTCAGTGGAGACAGGAGAGAAACCATCAGCTTTACTTATTACCAGGGGCTGCACACATGGCTGAAAAAATGACCAGAACGTGGTAAAGCACTTTATTTTTCCCACCCAAGCAGAGGAGAGGTGGTCACAGTCAGGAGCACCAGTGTAAAATACCCAGTGACAACAGCCTGCAACACTCCATGGGCTCCTGAAGTAACACAGCCAGGTTTTTTTGGTTTTTTTTTTTCTCCTGGGCAAATAAATAAAATGTGATATTAAATGAGAACCACATCAAACTTGTTAGACTGAATAGAGTATATTGCTCATTTGCTGCTAAATTACAGCCTATTCATTTCCTCCTAAGCAGGCTATTAAGCTGTGCTGGAGCACACAAGGAGCGTTTCGGAAGTGTTTTCACCGTGGGCTGGGGGAAAGGGTGCCTTGGCTTGTTTTGCTTTTTTCAGAGTAATTGCAGGGTCACACTGCTCCCCAGTACCAGTGCCCTGCCCCTGCAGAGTGACACCCTGCATGAATTTGGCCCTGAATGTTGATTTTTCCACGTGCAGAGCCTGCCAAGGACCTTGTTCACTGCAGAGCATTTGCTGATGCCTCCTCTCCCCCAGCACTTGGCCGCTATTTATTTTTCTACAACAAATGCTGCGAGTGTTTCGAGACAGCACAAGATTTTCCACGCACAAAAATAGCCAGGGAGCCAGAAGTCAGGGCAGGCAGCACTTTCTCTGCCATCACAGAGTGACTTTTTGGCCCCAAATGCACCCTGGCACCTGATGCCCTGCCAAGAGACCCCACAGTGCCCCTACAACCAGAGGTGTGTGCAGGAGCATGTACTCACATGAGGGACCAGCCCAGGTAGATGGCTGTGCTGCCCCAGTACATGGGGTTATCCAGGATGCTGAAGGGGAAGCTGGTCACTTTTTCTTCCATCAGGATGCCAAAGTAATCACCTAAGAGCAAGCAGAGAGCTTCTGGTTAGGCTCCATGAAACTGGGAATCGTGGGGGGCTTTGGCACACAGACACCCTCCCTGTGCCACAGGGCACCCCTGGCAGGGACACACAGCTAAGGCTTTCAGCACTGACTTCCAGGCTGAGGAAACAGCAACAAAAAAGCTGTTTGTTTCCTCTGTGTCTATCAGCTTTTCCAGGAATGGCTCTTTGCCCACGAGGAAGGCTCCTGCAATTGCAATGAGGTTGTGGCAGCCATGTCCCTCATCAGGACACAGTTCTCGAGGTCCCAACTGGTTAATTCTGTTTTTTTTTCATTTGTAAAATTGCCTGTCAAATGCCACTCCACGAGGAGGCAAGTGCATGGGATCAAATCCATTTAATGTGAAAATAAACCCAGTGCTGTGAAATGGTGTTTGAAGCTGTTTTCATCACCACCACCACAACCAAATGCCCTCATCCATAATGTCACCCTTATCTCATAGTTCAGAGAATTTCTCAGAATTTCAGAAAATAGCACCTCTGCCTACAAAACACTCAGCTATTGGCACAATGATGATGATGATAATGGGTGATTGTCATCTGTAATGAGGAAAGCTTTCAGAACTGTCAGCATCCAACCAGCTTCCCATCTACCTTGGAGTAATCCTTCCATCCTCCTGAAAGGGGCTTGGGAAAGAAATGACAAGAAGATGTGCAGCTTGTGAGCAACATTTCAGAGGGGCAAAGGGCCAGGATGCAGATCTCTGGTTCTGCAAGTGAGACCACAAAGCACCACACTTGCATGACTTTTAAATCCCTCCACTGCCCTGGGCACCCTGTGCCAGGGCTTGACAACCCCTTTGGTGAAGATTTTTTTCCTGACATCAAATGTAAACATCCCCTGGTACAACCTGAGGTCATTTCCTCTTGCCCTGTCCCTGTTCCCTGGGAGCAGAGCCTGACCCCTCTCTGTCTGCACCCCCCTGTCAGGGACTTGTGGAGAGCCAAAAAGTTCCCCCTGAACCTCCTTTCCTCCAGGCTGAGCCCCTCTCAGCTCTTTCAGCTTCTCCTGGTGCTCCAGACCCTTGTCCAGCTGCATTCCCTTCTTCTCCATCCTTGCTCCATGTCCACTGCCCAAGCACTGATCCATGAGGAGCAGCCTGTCCCTCAGCCACCCCCTGGGCTGAGCTCCCAGCTTTGCTGCCAGCCCTTCCCTGACCTTGGGCAAGTCTCCTCTGTCCCTCCAGGTGCTATTGTGCACTGATCATAACATCAGTCTTTCTTAGAGCACAGAGGGTGGTGAGGATTAATGTATGGTGAGAAAGTGCTCACAAATCCAGATGAAAGGCATTACAGGAGTGCAAACTATTCAAGGTTATTATTATTACCTGGATTGTAGTGTAATTTCTTTGACCTCACATGGTGCTAAAACATTTATTTCTGAGGATAAACAGCCCCTGCCCAATTACACAATGCTTTTGGGTTTTAACTGCAGGCCACTAAGTGAGATAATTGCCTTGAATTCATACTATATGTTCTCACAGTTACTTGGCAATACATCTCTGAGATTGTTCTGGTAGAAAGAACACATCACCCCCTGCCACAGCCCGTTTCTGAGCTTTCTTATGTGTCAAAATGCTTCATTATCCCCTGCCCACCCTCGCCCTTGAGCTGAACACCTCATTCCCCACATGGCCCTGGCACTGAGGAGGTTCACACAAAGCCCTGGGTCCGTGGGGCTGGCAGAGGTTTATCTGTGCCCAGCACTGGTGGGGCTGTGCAACCCTCCAGGCAGGCTCCCCACGAGCAGGAGCACACAGGCAACTCCCCAGGAGCTTTTCCAATCTAATCTCTGCCTCTAAACCTGCACAGGTCAATGAACATGACCACCAGAGAGGTGGTTTCCATGTGTTTATGTTCAGAGAGGTGCTTAGGGACAGCTCTGTGTGTGGTGTTGCACAGCACCACTCTGGGCATCTCCTGTGCCTTCACTGAGCCCTCAAATCAGGAAAATCAGGAATCAGCTCCTTGCCAAGCTGAGGCACTCAAAGGAGCTGTTTTTTGCTGGAGGAATGTGCAGCCATCTCACTGCTCAGGGTGGGATCCCAGTGGCAAAAGGCCACTCTGCAAGGTCCCCCAGACTGCCTGGAGCCTGACCTGGGCTGCAGCACCCCCTCTGCTTCACCCCAGAGAGCTGTCAGCTTCTCCAGGCTCAGCAACAGACTTTGGCAAAGCCAGATTGACTTGAAACCTTGGTGAGTGCTGGAAGAAATGTCACTGGGGTAGGAGGGTATGAGGCAGATGGGCTCAGACAGGCAAAGCAGCCTCTCCACAGCCTCAGCCTTGAGACAGACCCAGCCCTCATCATTGTGCTTTTTGGGAAACAGGGCAAAAAAGGAGGGTGCTGAAGTGATGCTGAAGTGATGCCTGAATCCCAGTGAGGGCACAGCATGGGGACAGGGCACCAGGGATGGCTCTGCCAGGGAGAGGGGACACATCCAGCTGCTGCAGACAGCATCTGGAGCTGGTGCTGCTGTGCTGGAGATGGGGTGGCACAGCCAGGCTGCTGGAGAAGGGTGACTCAGACAGCTCCCACTGCACCATTTAGCCCACACTAGAGAGACAAAGTGTTCTGCAGCTGCTCCAAAGCCTAATGTGCTGTAAGGAAGGAATTCAACAGGAAGCCCTGTGCCCTGCCTGGTTCAGCTGTCACTGCTGTAGAAAAACCCACAAAGGGTCAAATCCAGCTCCAGTAATTTTTCAAGTGCCTGCAGTCAGAGGCTCTCTCAAAACTTCTCTTGAGCTCAGATGTCGACAGTGAGAAGAAGCTGAACTCCCCTCCTTGTCAAAGCAGTGCAGCCCTTTGCTATGTGGAGTCCTTGCTCCTCCTGCAGCACCAGGGCAGCACTAAAATCCTGCATGGATCTTGGAAGTACCACTCCTGAGAGTCCTGAGCAAGAGAATATCCCACATGAGATCCTCAGAGACCTGCAGACCCATTGTCCTCCCCTTGGCTGGGCAACAAAGCACGCTGAGGGACATTCTCCATCAAGAGTTTGCTGACTTGGACTCGTGGGGCTTGTGTGGAGTGGAGAAGCTGTTCCCAGTGCAAGGATGGATCCTCTGTGGGGCTCCAGCTGGGCCATGCCCCAGTGCTGCAGAGGTCCTGAGCCAGCCTGGCTGCACTGGCACGTGTGGCATCTCCCCACCCTGACTCAGCTCTGCCCTGGTGCCTGTCACGCCCTGCTAGCAGAGAGAGCTGGTCCTGGCTGTGTCAGCCCAGGGCAGGGGTGGCAGGGAGGATGGAGCAGAAATGCCTTTATATGGACCCCTAGCACCCACCTCTGCCCTGCCTCAGGGGATGCAGATCTGAGGGCCAGGGCCCTCTCACCTCTTACGCTGAGCCTGACTCACTTGTTTGCTTTTTCCCAGCGGTTCAAGTCCAGTGGATCCTCCTGGAGGGATGAATCAGGCTTTACGTAAACAGCTCCAGATCTGGCTGAACTTCAGGAGCATTCAAGCAGCTCTTGCTGATGGCTACTCCTGTGCCTGGCCTTTCTGGACATGTCTCCACAGGCACAACATCACTTCAGGGGCTGCTGGGGGTTTTGGAGGATGCTGGTGCCTGGTAGCTGAGGGACAGGGGTGTGACAGGGGGCCAGGAGTGAGGCTGCACATGGAGGGTGAGGGCACATCTTTAGGAGTGCTGAGCTCTATTTCTGGAAGCAGGATTTTGGCCAACTCAACACATTTCTTTGCAACTCCACTTGAAACCAGGAAGGTTTATTACATCCCTCTCTTCTTCCTAGCGACGCCACAGGAGCTAATTGAATTTGGTTTGTAAAGCACTTGCAAAAGCACAGCCTAAATGAGGTGTCAAAGCTGGGGCTGTGATTATTTCAGCCAGCAGGAGCTGCCCCTTTCCTTGGATATTTATTGTTCCTGTCTCTACTTTATTTTTATGAATTCCACACATACTGGCATGTTTTCAAAGTCAACAATGCTAACAGAATTACGCTCTAAATGTGAAAGCAGGCACAGTGGAAAATGCCTTCTGCCATAAAGCGGGAGATAAAAGGATCTGTCAACGAACATCAGGTTTATTGCAGAGGGGAGAGCAAACAACATCCTGCTTCAGCACGTGTGATGAGCAGGTGGGTGCTTGGAGCAGGGCTGCTGGACAGCTCACACACGCTGTGCCAGTGCCACTTGTGAGGTCTTGAATTTGGGGTCCCTTTCTGGAGGGTGTTTGGGCTGGCAGATGAGCAGCTGTGCTCCAAACCTCCAGCCTTGATGCTGGAGGTGATGGGATTTGCTGTATAAAACCACCGTGCCATCCCCTCCGTGGTAACAGCAGGGTTGGGTCCTGCTTTGGTATCATAATGACAAATCTAACAAGGACAAGGAAAGTCCTGCAGGACTCTGCCCTAGCAAGAGATCCCTGCAAGGATTAAATGCACTTTCTGGTAAAGCTGTTGGATTTTCAGTGCTTACCTAGGAACGTCCCAGTGAATCCCAGTGCCAAGAAGCTGGAGATGACAAACAAGGTCCCTACAGCCGAGATGGCCAAGCCTGAGTAGTAGGTCCAGTGGCAGTCCCAGCCCTCCAGCTTTGGCTGGCTCCTCATGGCTTCTGTGAAGCTGTTGGGGAGACAACAAGGGCTGTTAAAAGCAGCAACTCATAATTAACATCACTCATGTCTCCCTGGGAGATGTGGAGCTTTGGGAAGCTGCTGAGGAGATCCCTCTTCAGATCCCTTTCTCCTACTCAACTTCCCAATGGGAGAAGCAATCAGCTGAAGACTGTGAGGAGCCAGGGCTTGACCTGGGGCAGCTATTTCTACTCACAACCCTCGCTCACACCTGGAAATACCAGTCCCACTGACTTGTGATATTAATTGCTTTGCCTTATTCACAAAATCCCAGTTTTCCTCCTGACTGAGAGCTCTGGGACAGACGCCCTTGCAAACGCTGGAGGCTGTGATGCCTCGGCACAGGACTGGAAGGCTTGGGAACAATTGGCTGCATTATCTCGTGCTCCCACCCCCGTTCCCCTCCATCAAAATATTTTGCAGCGTTCATGTGTTAGCCACGTGCCCAGGAGTGATTCATGGCTGGAGCCTGACAGCCAGGGGGAGGATTGGAACAGCAAAAGGAAAATACCAGAGACGAGGAGCTCTGGAGTGTGAGCACAGCTCCTCCCTCCCAGGCTGGGGCAGGCATTCTGGGTCTGGCCTTGCAAATACTCATTTATGATTGGAATAATGGTGACCCATCCCTCCAGCCCCCTGAGCTCTGCCCAGGGCAGGGCTTGGCAGGCTCAGCATGGCACACGGCTCCCACATGAACGCGCGATGACAAAAGAGACAATGCTGGGATTAAAAAACACCATTAATAACCCAGAGGAGGTAACAGACCCACAGAGCCCTACAAAGTATTTCTCCACATGTTGTTGACACATGAGGTAGGAAACTTTGAGCCTTTTTTTAATGAGCACCCTGGAGGCTAAAATTCAAGTGGAACAACAGCTGTCCTGCACCTCTGGCCACCACTGTCTGTCAGGGCCAGGAGAGTTATTCCTGCCCACAGTCCCGGGCTCCTCAGCTGGAAAGTGCTTCCATAATGTTACCTGCAGGGCTTGGGATAGCTATTTTCCCTGGTGTCTATCTTCCTTAAGCCCTGCAAACCTCTGGATTTTCCCTGTTGCCCAAATAAAAGCCAAGAGAGACAGTCCTGCCTGCACGGCTGAAGGCCAGGCAGCTGGAACCACATCTTTCAAAGGACTGATGGCAAGTTCATGCACCAAGCAAGCCCAGGGTAATGCTTAAACTCTGTGGTTTAGGAACCTGGATGATATCCTTTGTTCACTTTGAGCTTGGTCCAACTAGGCTTTCTATTGTTGAGGAGTTTTTAGGACCCCAGAATAAGACATTCAATCATCAATCTGGACTGGAGCAAGGAAACAAAACATGGAATAAATGTAATATGCTCAGAAGTGAGCAAAACCACAGCATCTGGGTGATTTCCACTCTGGAAATTACAGGGAAATTCCTTTTCCCAGGAGCCAAGCACATACAGAGGAACAACAGCGTGGCCCCAGGCAATGTAGGCACAGTCCCCAGGGCTGGCTCTCCTCCAGTGCCCAGCAGAGCTCCCTGTGCTTCCCCAGGCTCACACTGGCCTTAGCTCAAAATCATTTCTGAGGGGAAGACACAGATCTGGCTGCACCGTGAGGCAGCAGCAGCTGCACAACCCTTTGCATCATCTCAGGGGTGGTTATTTTTAAATGACACAAGTCTCCCCTATGAGGAAGCCAAAAAATCCATGTCCCTGCTACCAGCACTGCCTGGGTTTGGGAGGAAAGCAATCCCCCTGAAGGGATGTGCTTTTCTGCCCGAGGAATCCTAGCCTGGC
Organism: Serinus canaria; assembly: GCF_022539315.1. NCBI lineage: Eukaryota > Metazoa > Chordata > Aves > Passeriformes > Fringillidae > Serinus > Serinus canaria. Next base: position 13,785,638 of record NC_066328.1, read on the forward strand.
TGTGCACTCAAAACACACCCTGACATCCCTGGGGATGCTCTGTAGCTCTTTCCTAACACAGAGGAGGATGTGCCTTTCACAGCATGAGGGTTTGGCTCCACATCTGGCCAGGACCTACCCAGAGGGCACCAGCACCAGGAAGGATTGTACAGGAATTTGCTGGATCCTCAGGGAGGCAAACCTGGGACAGCAATGCTGTGCTGAAACCCACCTGGATGCCAGGCATTGGCAAAGAGATGGCAAAGCAGAAAGAAGTACAGCAAGAGCAAAGCCCTCAGAGCCTGCTTCTTGCTCTGGATGAGCTGTATTCACACCCTCTCACATCCTCGGGGCTCCTCTATCCCATGCTGATGACCTGACTTGGTCTCAGAACATTGAACAAAGGTGGCTTCAAGAACACAAACTGGTTGGCTGGGAATCAGCACAGGGAGTTTTGCAACCAGCACATGGTATGGTTTGTTTTGGCAAAGCTGTGTCTCCTGCTCCAGATGATCCCATCCTTCCTTCCCATGGTCGGATAGGCCTGCATTAGTTATTCTCATCAGCATGTCTTGCTCAGTTCCCTGCTGTCTGGCTTACAGCTAGGGAGGGAGGTGTTTGCATGGAGATAATGGACTGTCTTTCCCTCTAGGAATGGTTTATATCTTCCTAAACACACTCTGTATTTGCATTAAACATGATGCGCTCAGGAGTTTTCAGAATTGGTAAATAAACCTTTTAAGCATTTATGATGCTGGGCCGTGACAAGCAGCACGGAGCCATCAATTATTGCAGCATCCACCATGCTGAGGGAGCCTCCCTGGCTGTGGTTCACCCTCCCTGGCAGGGAAGGACAAGGTTTGGGGCATTTCCCTTGCTAGGGAGCTGAAATATGACATATTTCAGTCTGTCATGAAACCAGTCCCTTCCTTCATGTGCCTCTGAGTCACGTTGGTGCAACATTTATTTCAGGCTCACGACAAGGCAGCGGCGCAGCTCAGCATCCAAGAGGGCATCAATTAGAGCCAGGCTTTGTCCCAGTACCTGGAACTGCATTCTGTGCTGAGCTGAGCCATTGCCATGGTGAGGAGCATCCATCCCTCTTCCAGCACAGGGAGGGTGGTGAGGCTGAGACCTACTTTGATCACATCCCTGGCTGCTGCCGTGGCAGGGTTTGGAAGATGCCCCCAGCTTTTGCAAAGCAACTGGGGCTTCCCCTGACATCTCCCCACACTTGCCAGTTTGAATCACGATGCCAGAGGCTCACACTCTGCACCAGCTGGGAAAAGCCCAGATCCTTCAACTCTGCTCTGGCCAAACTGGCAGATTTGGCTAATTCCTGGCAGGGCAGAAGCAGCCAAAGAAGGAGGCATTGTTCTGCCCTCCCTTCCCAAAAACAGAGAGGTGCTTGCTCAGACACTCAGAAGTCTTTATCAGTGCTCTGTGGGAATCCCAGGATGGTTTGGATTGGAAGAGGTCTTAAAGCCCACCCAGTTCCAAACCCCTGCCATGGGCAGGGACACCCTCCACCACCCCAGGGTGCTCCAAGCCCCACTCAACCTGGCCTTGGACACTTCCAGGGATGGGGAAGCCACAGCTTCTCTGGGCAACATGTGTATCCTCATAAAACATTTCATCATTAAAAAATTCTTCCTTATATCTAGTCTGAACCTCTCCTCTTTCTGTCATGTCACCACATGAACTAGAAAACCACTCAAAGTGGCTCTGCACTATGGGGATGGACATGTCACACCAGGGGGTTCACAGGAAGAAAGTGGGAGTGAGGGAAAGGGGCAGCAGATCCTCTGGCTGGGACACGGACAGGACGTGCAGCCAGGTTTGCACAGCAGGTGCTGATTTATTCAACCAGAAAACTCAACAAGTCACAGTCCAAAACACATCCCCAAAGGCCACGTGGAGCAGGAAGAAAACACAGAAATACTGTACTAAAAAAGAAGCTGAGGTTTCTAGGTCTTGTTGGGGCCATCTCCCAGTGGCCCCCACCAAGTGCATTTTGTCATCCCTCTCCTCCAAAGGAGGACAAAGACCTCTTCCAGCAAACTGGGTCGCTGCAGGGAGCAGCCCAGCAGTGCTCCCTGCCTGATCCCAAAAACCAGCCTGGAAACTGGGGCTGAGAAGCACAATTGGAGCAGAATTGGGCCAGGGGCCAGCAGGCAGCAAGGAAGCAGCAGTGGTACAGGCAACCAGGGTTTCGGTGACAACAGCCACCCCTGCAAGGTGCCACAGTCACCGTGTGGGGCGTCCGTCTGTCCCCCATGCTGGAGGTTTTGTTCTTCTTGGCTAAAGGAGGCAACAGGGATAAAAACCATCCGGTGGTGCCCAGCAGCACAAGCTGCAACAAAAGATCTTGTTCATTAGAAAACAGCAACCTCAACAACACTGAAATCATCCTGCCAATACCACTGGCAATTGTCAGCCCGGTCATCATCCTCACAGCTTCTTCTGCCAATAATGACTTTGCTTTTCTGACAGCACTGGGGTGTGTGTGTTATTTAGGTCAGCTGGGGGCTGTGGCAGCTTCTCCCCCTGCCTTACATCTGAGCTGTGAGGTTTCCTCATCTGGATGCTGTGGGCAGGAGGTGCTGTTGGCTCCCTGGGGCTTTTCCTGAGCAGGGATCAGATATTTCTGGCACTGTGGCTCGGAGGGGGCACCAGCTCTGTCAGGCCGTGCTCCATTCCCATCACCAGCCTCGGTCACTTCTGCACACAGGGCCCTGTGGTTCCGGGATCGATGCCATTTACAGCACACTCACTCATGGTGCCAGCTCACAAAATTAAACAGGATTGAGAATAAGGTGAGAGGCACTACCTGGCAATGACAAACAACCCCTTTTCTGTGCAAAATCCCGTCCCAGGGCGGATTTATTTTCTTGGAAGCGTCAGCTCCAAGTGAGAAATCCACACAGGAGGCAATACCCAGAGTGTGGCATCAATGTAGGACTTGATGCCAGCCTGCAGCACGATGCCACTGAGCCACTGCCAGTGGCACTGGCTGGCACAGCTTTTGTGGGGCTCACACTGAGACACCCCAACAGCTGCAGCCCTCCCGGTCAAGGTGTGCACGTGGGGGTTGCCTTTAAGCTCAGGCAAACATCCTGAGACCCTTCAGGAGGGAGGCTCAGAACCTCCCTGTGTACCTCCCCAAGGGTGGGGAGTGTGCCAGGGTGTGCCAAAGGCAGTGCAGGGAGGTTCAGAGGCAGTGCCAGTGGCTAATTGTGAATAAACTGATGCAGGGAAAGATACCAACAATGGGGTGAGGGAGGAGAGAGAGATAGTGGATGTGAATTTGGAGGACAGTGAAGGTTGTCACGTCCCATGTCACACAGATAACAGCCACAAACTGCACACAGTTCAAAAGTTCAGGAGTTGTTTTCACAGATTAAAACCTCAGTGATGGAAGCTCCTTGCTTCTTGCAGAAAGAAACTGTTGTAATGAAAATAATCATTGCAGCAAAGCAATTAAGGATGCTTGTCTTGTGCACTTGACTAAGCAGGTCCCCTCTGGTCACAGGTCAGTCTGGATTGCAAACCAAGGCTAATAATGAAGCTGAGAGCTGGGAAGCATCTAATTACTTAATTGAGCACAAAGACATCCCTCTTCTTACAAGCAAAGTATCCTTTTGGAGCTGAGCTGGCACAAGAGCATCAGGGTGATGGGCTGAGGAAGGACCCCAGCACAGACCCCATGTGAAGCAGCCACAATCCTGGCTCCCAGGTGCTGTCAGCCAAAATGCCAACCCACTCCCAAAGTTCTGTCTGCTCTGCCCTCCTCTCCTCCGCCTCCAGCTCGGAGCCTTTCAGAAATTCAGCTGCAAAAAGGAAGGAGGCTTTTAAAACCAAAAGAAACATCCCCTGGGCTCCTCATCGCTCCCTGGCAGCCCCACCCACGTAACAAGTCCCCAGAGCAGGAAAAGAGGAGTTTTAAAGGCTGGATTACAGCTCTGGAGGTGGAGGGACCCCTGAGGCTGCCTTTCTGCTCACTATCAGCAGCCCTCACACTCTGCACAAACCACCCTGGCCACCATGCCAGGCACAGCCCATGCCAAGGGATGGACTCCAAGGGGCTGAGGAGCAGAAAACCTGCTCAGAGAATAAAATAAAGGGAAAAGCAAAATAGCAAGAGCAGTTAGACATGTCTCTCCCAGCATCACTGGTCACTGAGATGATATTGACTGTGTCACACGAAGCCCCTCTGGTCAGTGGAACCCTGGGCTGGTCCTGGCTGATCACCTCCTGCAAGGGTCAGGGGCAGGACGAATCCTTGGCAAGCAGCAAAAGCTCTCCAGGCTGGAGCAATAAGCCTTGGGCAGCCCTGGAGGGCTCACTGAGCTGGGATTGGAGGCTCCCAGGTGTGTTTTGGGATAACTCCAGCAGTTGCTGCCCTGATGATCACCCTGGAACCACCCAATCCCTCCCACAGTTAAGGGCTTGCCTTGCCAGAAGAGCCTCCAAAGCCTGCTAGCCATCACTCAGGCCAACTTCAGCACCAAGGAAAGGGGAGGGAACAACCCAACCACGTGGAAACATCTGAGCAAAATAAACTTTCCACTGCAATAAAATCTGAAAGGCTTTGGCCCATCAGGATGGGCTGTCTCATCTGTGTTCTGCTGGGGCTGAGCTGCCCCATCTTCCAAAGCCTCTCCTCCAAACCCAAGGTGCAGAGGGGGCTTTTCCAGCCCCTGGATCGACCTTGCTGCTTCCTTCAGGGCCCAACTGCTGGGCTGCACAGGCAGCCCAAACCCAGTGAGTCCCACAGTCCCCACAGACTCAGGACACAGCCCTGGTGGGGCTCTGAGGGCTCTGCAGGGGCAAAGTGTGACACAGTGCCAGGGCACATGAGGCCACTTTGGCTCACAGCAGCTCCCACTCAGTGCCTTGCTGTGACCCATGAGCCTCGCTGACCCAGGAGCCAGCAGGACCACTGGAAATGAAGATTGTCCCTCCACCAGCTGTGTTTTTAATTAAAGGCAAGGACAAGGCTTTGCATTGCTTCCCAGACAACAAGTGACTATGTAATTTGTGCAAGAGACTGTCGAGACATTCTCCAGCAAAATGCAAGCCTGCTGTGTCACTAAGACATCAGCAGCACATGCACATGCCCTCTGCATTCGATTATAGCCTTGCTCACTGCAAGCTTGCTTTCAGTTTCTGCCATCAGCAGTGGCTGGGACAAACACAGAAGGGCAAGGGCAGGTCCTGGTGCCATTTCCAGGAAAGCAGAGCTCTTAAACACATGTGCAAATTCCAACCTGAGAACTCTGCGCCTGGGAAATTACCCAGAGTACTAAACAACCCATTAGCTGTGACCCTGGTATAATTGAACCTGGGAATTTAGTGAGTCTGTCTCTCCTAACAGCAGTGGAGATAAAGCCAAGCAGATCGCAGATAAATTGCTGGCATTGAGGAAATCTTCTGCAGTAAAACCTCTCTGCTGCACTGGGAACTTTAAAGGACATATTCCCATGGAGTATGGAGTATCAGTCATACAATACTATTAGCTAGCACAGGTAGTGTTTAGAGATAGCAGATAAGAGTTTCAAGAGATTGATTGTTAAGTGCACAGGTAATCCTGCTCTTCTGCACAGGAAACTGCGGCTCCTTAAAAGCAGCTTTCATTTTGTTTATGATTTTTACAAGAAAATTAAAAAATTCTGCTGTTACATATGATCCACCCTGTGTAAACAGCCCTGCCACCTGGGCTGCTCACAGGAGAGAGGAAACATCCCCAGGGAGCAGAGCAAGGTAACCCGTGACACTTAACGACCACAGAAACTGATGGCTTTGCCATGCTGCTGCCTCCCTCATCTTTATTACAAATCCTGGAATAAATCTGCTGCTGCCTGAAGTTATCCAACCATGGAAAAGCAATAGGCTGGGGTTGGATTTAACACTGCTGAGCAAATGTCCCTTTTCCCCCTCACTCTAGAGGGGCATTTCTTTCCATGGATTTCCAGCAGCAGGGTGAGCTCCTTACCAGTGGCTGCGCACACAGTTCAGCACCAGGATCACAGCACCCAGGCAGTAACAGGCAGCACGGGGAGAGCCGAAGGTTTGGCTGAGTGCTTGTGTTTTGTGCTCCCATCTGGCTACCTGGAGAGACAAAGGAAAACAAAGTGGGTGGTTGGGGTGCCTGGAACACGCTGCCCCAGGAGCACAAATCCCACAGCCTTGGCCTCGCACGCTCAGAACACTTTGTGTGGCTTTGTGCAAGAAGCAAGTGGAGGCCACTGATGGGACATGGGCTGAATCAAGACTGGTGATGGGAACTCTTTCTCCCACCTGGGCCAGACCCTGCTTGCATTGCATATGCCCTTGCACACGAGGTCAGCCGGCAGCACCAATTTAAAAAAAAAAAAAAAAAAAAAAAGACTTAAATAGGCTCAAGAGGCTCAAAAAAAAAGGAGAAAAAACAAACCAGAAAATACCCTACACATCAGTTTTAGGGAATACAAGGCTAGGACACGTCTCCAACAAGGCTGAGAGCATTGCTGTCCCCTGACCATCAGAAATGAGGCCCTTGCTGTGGATCCTAATATTGCTCTCCTGAAAGGAAAACAGATCTCAGAGTAGGGGATGCAACACAGGGATGCTCAGCTCTCATTTTCTGGGCTGTGGCATCTTCCACAACCAGTCTCAGGGGTTCCTGCCAGGAACAACCCCTCCCTCTGCACATCCAGAGAAGTTGCAAGCTCTCCCTCAAGCCTTCCCAAGACAAGATCTTCCAGCTTTGCCCAGAGATCTCCTTCCACTTTCACCAGCTTAGCCTTCATTAGCACTCAGCAATTGTAGCCATTCATGTTTAGTCTGCCCTCCTTACATCCCAGCCTGGCAGTGACAGCCCAGGACTCACACATCCACACACAGCATCCCTGGGGAAGTGTTAGCATCCTCCACAGCACACTTTTCCCTTGTTCCCATGTTCAGCTCCCTGCTCTGCAGATGCTGATGGGCCCCTTCTCAAACCGCCCCACAGATGAGGAAGTGCCCTCTCACCCTAGGGGCTGCTGCATGCAGGTGCTTGGAGCTGCTCCCAAAATCTGCAGAACCAGACCCACCCCAGTCACCAAATCCAGGCCCAGAAGTCCCAGCTGATAAAAACCCTTACAGCTACTTTATTCTCTACCTTTCCTGCATCCCTGGGAGAGCTGCTGCTATATTTACTGCCCTCTCAGGCTCCACTTTCAGGCACCAAGCCGGAGGTTTGGATCAGACATCAGACCCGAAATTCCAGCCAGGGAGAGAGAGCACACCTGGGCAATGAAGCAGGAAGTGGGAGTCAGCAGAACATCTCGCCACCAATTTGCTTCTCAGACATGGCTGGCACTTGATTAGCTTCAAATGCACTTCACTCCCTCACACGGAGCCTGGGCAGCTTTCGGGGCCACCTGCAACCCAGCTCTTCATCTACTCTGAATGTATTTGGTAATTTATTGGCTCAATTTGAGCAGAAAAAGGCAGCTTTGCAGGTCTCGCTTTCTTCCCAGGCTGTTGCAGAAGCACAAAGTGCTGCTGGTGGAGGGGGACTGCTGGCTTCAGGAGGGGGGAACGATGAAAACCTCTGATAAGCAGGGGCACTGATTTCACATGCTGAGAGCTGATTCAATTAGTTATGCAATGATTGCTCTGAAATTACAAATCCACTCATGACAGAGAGAGCTGCTTCACTGCCTTTTTCTGGCTGGTATAAATAGTTTGTATTCTAAATTGAATTTAAAACACCGTGCGTCACGCTGCTGCTAAAATCGGAGCTGCTGTTTGAGTGCTGAGAGAGTGGAAAAAGAAATATAAGGTGCATTACCACCTTTGGAAAGCAAAAAGAAGTGACCATACAGGTGACTTGAGTCAGAGATGGAAAAATGCAGCCACGTGCCAGTTATCTGTACCAGCTTCCTAATTCCCTGGAAATTATTCTGGCAGTGTTTGCATGGATGGCAGCTCCTGGCTTGCTCAGGGAGCTTTGAAGAGCACCTCAGCAGCAGCAGAGCTAAAGGAGAAGGAGAAGGCAGAGCCACTGGGATCAGAGGGAAGAGCTGGTGTGCTTCTGGGAGGCGGTCAGTGTAATTACCCTCACCTTTAGAAAGGCACATCTGGGCAGCAATCCCGGGATGAGGGGCCGCGCTCCCGAGCCCTTCAGACAGCAGCTGCCACGGCTGCGATGGGATCACTCCCAGCACAGCCCAGTTGGTGCTGCATCACACAGCTGGGACTGAGATGCCAACTCTTATTTAGCTGTCACAGCCTTCAGATGGGACCCCAGGCTCCTTTTCAAGCCCACACAGGAGCCATCCAGCAAAGCTGGGAGCCAGAGCGGGGCTGGAAGCGGCGGCACCCACCGGGCCCTGCGGCGATATTTCAGTAACAATTAATTAGTTCCGGTTCTGGTTCTATTCCTTGAACAACTAATTAGTTCTGGCTGGGTTCTAATTTTCTAATTTTAGTCATTTTGAGCTAATATTAGCACTCGATCGACCCACAGCTATGCAGCAGCCTTAATGGCTTTATAAAATCGTGAGCTGATGTGTTATTATGTACTGTGGGATGGATGCAAAATGCTTCCAGCATCTTCCATGGCTGTGTGTGGGACAAAGCAGGGCTGAGATCAGCAGTCTCCCAGGAGGCTGCACCCATTCCTGGTGTGCTGTCTGTCCTTCCAGCTAAGGTGGGCACTGGGCTGACCATGGGCAAGCCCCATGTCAGGGCTGCGTGTCCTGGAAAAGGAGAGAGAGCAGCATTTTTATTTTTCTTCCAACTCTGAGTTTGGAAATGGAGTTAATACAAAGTTTCCTGACTTACCCAAGGGTCAAAGCAATAGAAAAAATTCCTCTTCCTAAGCTCCCAGCACTCTGCTTTCACTTTAGGATACTTGGTGAGGGCTGCAAGTAATTTTTTTAATGTTTCCCCCAATGCTCGTTATTGAAATAAATCAACCAGCGGATGTGGCTGCAAAGCCAGGGATGCTCTTGGGTCCCATGTTCTGCCTTTGGCAGGCCATTCTGGGGGCAGGCTCAGCTGGCTGATGTTCCCAGGGAATTGCTTCCTTCTAGACGTAAATTTGGGGCTGATTTCTACGTAACCGCTCCAAGACATTTCCCCAACCACTCGGGCAAGTGCGTAAACAAAAATGAAAGCACAGGCACACATCCCCAGTGCCTGCCCTGATGGAAAATGGAAATGCTCTGCATTTCCTTCTCCTGTTTTTTGGGTAGGCAAACCACGAGCCACCTCGTGAAAGGCCACAAATAACCACTCCAAAAGCAATTTCATCTCACGAACCTGCCTCCGCAGCGATCAACGGGAAATGCTCCTTCCAGCTCTGTGTGCATGGCAGACCATGGCCTCTCATTAATATTTAGTATTTGTTTGAAGGAAATTGATTCTTTTTGTCTGCCATCCACGGGAGCTGCCTTCTGAACACGCTACATTTTAATTGCTCAGTCCCAGCTCTGAATTAGAGCCTTTGTGCTGTTTCATGTGACTCCACTGCTATATCTGGCTTGCCCTAGAGATGGGCAAGGAAACCAGATAGCCCAAAGGCTCAGGACAAAGGGACACCTTGCATCTCAATGCAAATCAGTCATTTTATGTCCTCACATTGCCCCATCACCATGGTACCCAAAGAAAAACGTGCAGGGACTGGTGAATTTAGCCTTGTGGCACTCCTGGGAGGCTGGGATGGATTAGCAGCTTCTTTCAAATCGAGGGAAACTGAGGCACAGGAGGATTGAGGTGAATGTCTGCTTCCCAGCTCTGCAGGGAGCAGGGTAGAGGGACTGGGTCTACATCCTGCAAAATCCCATCATCCAGCCAGGGAGATGCTCTGCACATTTCTTGGGTTGCCCTTGCCCTGGACAAACTGTTGGCATGGAAATATTCAGTGTCCAAGTCTGGGATGGAGAAAAGACGACAGTGTACAGGATGTCCTCCCTTTACATACCCATCTCACAGTATTTGACATGCATGAAGGATTTTCCCCCATCCCATGGGGTCTAGGAAGCCTGCTGAGGGGTCCAGAAGTCAGAAATTCCATGAAAAGTCCAGAGGAAGAACAATGAGCTCTCCAGGGCACATCTGAGCCCCAGTCCCAAGAGGATGCAAGTTCACAGGGCAAACCCTGGATATATGGGTGATCCAGCCCCAGCTCAACAAAAACCTTCAGACAAAACTGACCTGAGCACGTTTATTTTCACAGAACCACTGAGTGGTTTGGGTTGGAAGGGACCTTAAACTCATCTCATTCCATCCCCTGCCATGGGCAGGGACACCTTCCACTATCCCAGGCTGCTCCAACCTGGCCTTGGACACTCCCAGGGATGGGGCAGCCACAGCTTCTCTGGGCAACCTGTGCCAGGGCCTCACCATTTTTATAGTAAGGAATTTCTTCCAACAGAATAAATTTCTCCTTCAGTCTGACCTCTCCTAGGCCAGCCTGGGGATTTGTTCTCCCCTGGGGTGCTAGGGCAGGAGAATCCCTGACTCTGGGGTTAGGTGGCTCCATGTGAGCATCTCCCACTGGGAAAGACACGCCCCAGCTTGCTCCTGACCTGCTGAAAGAGCAAGAAACCTGATATTACCCTTATTGCACCCACAGAGACCAGAGGCATCGACCTGCTCCTGTTACGAAAAATCCATTTTTCCCTTTCTGATTCCCTGTAATCCCTCATTAAAGCATAAGGACAGTCTCTGCTCTCTGTCACTGCTTGGATGCTGGAAAACAACCCTGCTCACAGATATTACATTTATCTTAAGACAGGGAGGAAAAAGATAGACCTGAGCACCCAGGGCCTGGTTGTGGTGCTCCCAAGAGCAGGCAGGGAAGCAGAGCTGGCTGCAATGGAAATGCAAGCACTGGGGCTGGGTGACCTTTGCCAAATGCCAGAGGAGCCAGCCTTTCTGGCTGTCCCAAGTGGCTGGGGAGGAAATGAGTATGGCCTGACCTTATCCCTCCTAACTCGGGGCTCCAGCCCTGCTGCAGCCAGCAGCACCCAGAGCAGACAGAGCAGTGCCAAAGGGCAGCACCAACAGCACCAGGGGGACACTGTGGCCACCCTGACAGCCTGCATCACTTTGGCTGAGCGAGTCCCTCCTAGGTGAGAAAAATTCTGTGTTTTCAGGAGGTTGCAAAGCTCAGGAGAGAGAGGAGGGAAAACTGCAGGGCTGCTCCTGGGGAGGATCGTGCATGGCCACCCCATGGGATGTGTGGGTGCTGTTCCTGCAGCTCAGCAGGACAGCACTGAGCCCCTGGCACAGGAATGACACCACCTGAGGCTGGCGTGTGCCCATGTGCAGCCACATCAGCCCACCCCAGCACCAGGCACAGGCTTTCCAAAGGCATGTGCAGAAAATGCCCCGGGGACCTGCGTGCCACTGGCAGCAGGAACATGATTAGCAGGAGCTCTGGGCAGCGAAGGCAGGAGGAAAAGAACAGAACAAACCACGGTTTTAATTTGTACAAGCTGGTAATTATAGTTGCTATCTGTCTGAAATCTCTATTGAGTTTATTTAAATATGTTCTCCGTGAAGGCCATTCAGACAGGAATTATCAAGGTGTTGCAGCAGAGGAGATAATGCCATGCAGTTTTCAACAGATCAAGGGCTGATTAGGAGGAATTAATTAGCTGCTTAAACAGTCCTTGACTCGCTGCAGCAATTAGCTGTCACCTCCCTGCAGTCACGTTCCCAGCACAGCGGTGCCTCCGATACAAAGCAGAAAACTCCTTCCCTGGTGCTGGTGGGAGCACCAGGCCAGCCCTGGGTGGGCACACGGCCCTGGGAAGGGGTGCTCAACCCACAAGAGCCCCAAAGTCACCCCCTGGGCAGGGGTGAGCTGGGCTGTGGGGACTCCTGAGTGCCCACCCCAGCGCCCATCGCTGGTTGGTGATTCCCAACACGGGCACCATCGGGTGTCTTCCCTCCTCCAGCCTTTAGTCCCTCAGGCATTCCCCACCCACCATCTCTTCTGGGCTGGGAACCACCAGCTCTCAGCCATACTCCTCCACTGGGGCCAGCAGATCATCCAGCAGCCTTTATCCCACCTGCTGTCCCTTTGGTGGGGTGGGAGTACCACCCCTCACCTCTGCAAGCACTAAACCATGGAAAGCTGGCACTGCAGAGCTGGAGGCTGAGCCACCCCCACTGGACACTGCCCAGGAGGAGAAGCTGGCACTTGGGATGACCAGGAGACCACCATGAGGCTCTGAGCCCCTCCTGCCAGCACATTGCCTTGCAGGAGATGCTCCCAGCTGCCAAGCTCCTGCCAGCATCCCAGTGGGCTCCACTTTCCTTAGCTGCTCCCTGCCTGCACTAGGAAAAACTGTGGCAGCTTTGGACTACCTGATGCAGAGACTGAGTTACTTCTCTGTAGGTTTCTCAACTCACAGGCTCTCCATTACAGAGAGCCATCAGATGGTAATGCAGCCTGAAAGCTTTTTAACAAATGATTAAAGCCTTGTGAAGTTCCCCCACCAAGTACTGGAGCAGCAGCTTCCAGTTCATGCAATTAAAACATTGAACTGATATGAGAAGAGACAAGCAGCATCTTAATGGTTTCATGTGAGCTGCGAGGCAAATCAGGCTGAGGGCTGTGTCCATGGAGCTTGTACAGGCTTTCTCATGGTAATGCCCTAAGAAAAGATGCACCCAGAGATGGTTTGATGGCAAGCAAGAGGCACTGGGGACAACAGGTGACAGTCTGTGCCCATGCACGTGGAGGCAGAGCATGGCAGGGACTCTGGTAGAGCCTGGAGGCTCCAAGCACCCCGGTTTGAGGGCTGGCAAGTGTCCCAAGAGAAGGGGACAGGCTGGCTCATCCAGGTCTCCCCAGCAAGCTACACCAGTTAAGTTTTTCCCCTTTCCCATTGCCTCACTGGTGTGATGGCAGTAAGAGTTGTCAGGGAGCCACAGCTGAGCAGCACAGCTCAGCTCCTCCACGTCTGCCAAGGGCTTTCAGTTTGGAAAGGAAGGCGTCGATTTGACACAAGGAGGATTTTTCCATTGACTTTCACTGGCTCTGGATGGGGGGTTTGTTGTTTGTTCCAGCCAAAAGAAACAGGAGAGGGATTTTGGAGAGACAAGGCGATATGTGGCCTGGCTGTGCAAGGACACTGAGGTGAGGAACAGCCAGCTGGAACACCAGGGCTGCACACCCAGGTGACAAAGAGCTGCACAGAGGGGAAAAACCACATGTCTGCAGGCTCTCATACTGGAACATGGGGTTTGGAACACACAAAGGGCTTCAAAAAAAAGGAGAACATCCAAGTGCTGAAAAAAAGAACTACCTAGAAGCAGAGAGCAGGGTGGACTGCTCCCCAAAACCAAAAAGCTGAAGTGAGATGAGACAGCATGACAAACCCTCATTGTCTACAGTCCCCATCACCCAAACCAGCAAGTTAAGAGGATGAAACATAAGCTGGAGTGCCTCTTCTAGTGACTCTGTCCTCATGAATGCTGCCAGTGAGGAGGTCAACAGGGTCCAGTCTGAGCGCTTTGACACGGGGAGAAGAATTAAGTGACTCCACTTGTAAAGAAGCGGAAGGACATTGAAGTAACCCAGCCTGTTTCCACCACTTTTAGCCTAAAAAACAACCCTCCCTGCACCCATGCCTAGTGAAAGTAATTGGACTGAAATGGCACAGGTCACCTCAGCTAACAGCCTTGAGCTGGGGGGAAACAAAACAAGTCTGCAGGTAAACAGATAAGGGTTTCATAAAGACTGGGTACGCTTTACCTCAGAGTTATCCCTCCAGATTACCTCCATACGAGCCTTTACCTTGAATTCACTCATGATAAAGAGTGAGATAAAAAATTTCATTTCTCTAATAGTGTTTATGGGATTTGTCAAAGTAGGATCTCATTAGCTGGCTGCAATGAAAACAAGCCCTTGCTTAGTGTATGCCAAGGCAGCCTGGGTCCATCGATGTTCCATGAGCCACATCCTCTCCTCTTCAATAAAAACAAAAATGACACAGAATATGAGCTGTATTTGCTAGCAATTTCCAACACAAAATCCGAACATTTTCTCCTCAAAGCAAAGAGCTCATGATTTATGTCCAAAGAGCTGGAAGCTGAAGGCAGGTGATTTCAATAACCCAGAACGAGCTGTGTTAATTAATTCTGAGCGTGGGCATGGGGAGCCCTTATGATCAGCTCCCCGAGAGTGAAGGGGAAGGGCAATGTGCTCCCGCCACAGGGAATCAGGCTCAGCCCAACCCCATTTTCCCAGCCAGCAAATCCCTTGGAAAAACTATTTGTGAAATAATGATTTCTCCAGAGCACAGCACAGGATGGGGAAGGACTTTCCCAGTCCCAGCCTGGGCCGTGGAAGGGATGGCCCAACAGTGGGAGGGACACGGGCTGCATGGGGGAATGGGGAGCAGCTGGGACACACCCAGCTCTTCTAAACCAGGAATGCAACCAAATAAAATAATCTCCTGAGATTAGGGAAAGGCAGAAACTGTCCCTACACAAATATGTGGGGCTCTGCTGGAGCTCAGAGGGAAGGCAAGTGCTGCCAGATGAGCATCTCATGAGCACGACGGTGAAGCTTTTTTCCAGATTTCTTTTCATCTTCCATGCCCAGATGACTTGGCCCACACTCAGCTTCCCACTGCACACAGTCCCCATCCAGAAAACCACAAGCCTTGTATTTTCACACGTTTCTCTGAAGCCCAGAGTGTTTTCCTTGGGGCAAACAGATTGGAAACAGGCAGCCCATAGCAGGCACTTTCATAAACAAACCAGAAGCAAAGGTGTGTGCCAGTCTCCTGAGTGACTGAGAACATTCTGCCCACATCACATCCTGTATTTGCATGGGATTTTTTCCTGTTGCTTGTACTCATGCAGCCCTAAATAAAGCAAAGCAGAGGAAGAGCCTGAAGTGTTCTACACAGCTGCTTTCATTGAACGAGGCCCTCTACCCAACAGACCCATTTTCAAACAAAGCGATCCAACAATAGCACTGACGATGTTTGAACTGGCACGGATTTAGGAAGACAAGCTCTTTGCTGCACCACACTGTCAGCAAGGACTCAGTACAAATGCCACGTTACAAGATAAACATCTCTCCTTTTTTTTTTTTTTTTTAAGACCTTTTACTTTCGCGCCTCTGTTCGGAAGCGTTATTTCCAAACGAGGCCCTGGATCCCAAGGGATCACAGTGCTGAGGTCAAGTCACCCTGAATTCACCTCAGAGCCTTGGGTTTGGTTTAAAATGTGGAGATAAAGCTTTATCTGCATCACGAAGCATCTATTCTGCTCCTCAAAGCTTCCCTACGCTGCTGCAAACCTCCAATTCCAATTGCTATCACCGTTGCAAATAAGGTCAGCCTGATTAACAAGCAGTTATTCTAGGTGGAGTGAAAATGCTCAATCTTCAGCCAGAGTGTGCTATGTAGGAAATATCCTGTTCCTGAACTGAAACGAGCCTTCACAGGCTCCAGGTAAAAGGAGATTGAGGTCACCTAACAACTGACATTACTTGCAGCCTCTGATTCATTGCAGAGACTGTGTAAAGCTATACTGGAGGTGTCAGCTAAATCAGGTGTTTCTTTCTCTCCTGTACGACCTGTATTTAATTGCAGATACAGGTTCAGGTACCACTGTGAGCAGCCAGTGTCCCCAGCCAGCCCAACCTGCAGATGTCACACTGCCTGCAATTGAAAACTAGGGCTGGATGCTGCAATATTTCAATTCAGGCAATTACTCAAGGAGCTGTGGCCCATGGGAGTGAAAATACTCTGGCTCTGTTGTCTTAAAGATTAAATCAGAAGCTCCAATTCACCCAATGTATGAGTAAGAGGGAGCTGGCAGGAGAGAAGGGGATGGAGAAAGGCTGTGGGTGACAGCAAGCAGCAGCCTCCAGAGACACAAACCCAGCAGCACAAAAACACCCAGCCCCACAGAGAGGAAGATAAAGCAGCTGAGCCATCCCAGCACTGCCTGGATCCTGTGTTTGATGTGAAGGTTTTCAGGACTGGGCATCATCTTTGCAGTTTGCTCTCCTTAATAGGTTTGCTTGGATTCCAGCTCAGCCCAGCTCATTAGCCACACTGCCGAATCCCACACTAATTCTGCATCCCTTCTACTGCTACAGATAAATAACAAAATTGCCTCCACGCAGGGGTTGTTTTCTTCCTCTCTCCCCCTTATGCAGGACTGGTAGCATCTCATGTATCTGTTAATGAAGTCCACAATATGCAGAGTTTCTCAGCAAGTAAAAATTACAATCATTAGCCAGTGAGTGATGAGACAAAAACACCATTTCTGCCAGGCTGGCAGTACCAGTACAGCAAGTACACATCCCAGAGAGCAGAGCCTTGCTCTCCTGTAATGTGGTACCCAATGTTCTTCATTAGCACCTCTCTCTAATAGAGCAAGGCAGCGTCCTGCAGCAGGTCACAATTACACACAACAATTAGTTCAGGGAGAAACAATGACAGGCAACGCAGAGGAACACTTTGCAGAGGGGTGGTAAAAAGATGAAATGGAAGAGGAATAGGAACATTTTAAAGCCCTGCCTGAAACCAAAAACAAGTGGATGCACAAGGGACAGCATGGTAGAGGAGCCATGGCTGGTTTCCTTGTACATGACTTTGTAATTTTTGTTTTAAATAGGAAAGAAACACAGCAATTATTCTTTTGGTCACAATACCCCAGTGACCAGGACCAGCAGGCTCAGACCAGGACTTCTTGTGCTATTTGCAAACAACACACAAAGCCAACTCAGCTTCTCGCAGAGCTGCAGCCTCTCTCTTGCTGCCCTTTTGTGAAATTAGGGTTTAATTCTCTAGAATAAGTCTGCTAATAAGGAGTCCCAACACACCCATCCTCTGGACAGCGTGTACCCGCTCATCGTTCCCCCAGGAGCTGTGATGGGAGGGGGACAGGGAAGGGGGGAGAAGAAAATAAATCCGCCTCAGAGAGCACAAAATGCAAGAGAAATCCAATACTCCTTCACAGAGGAGTGAGAGGTGGTTGGAATAGAGGTACTGGCTGCACTGGCCATGCTCAGCAAAGCACTGATTTCGTCTGGAAGGGCCTCCTGTCCTCTCCCAGCTGGACAGATCATGTTCCACGCTCCGTGTTAAGCTCCCCTGGGAACATTTCCCACTGAGGACACGCATGTTTGTGATGCTGCTGCCGTGGCAGCAACAATAGAGAGGGACAATGTGATCTTTATGTAACGCGGGCTCTGTTCCCCTCTGCCCAGGGATGAGATGTTCAACACACGGGCACAGCAGGTAAGAACAGCCTGAAGGGTTAAACACAGCCACTGGACCCCTCTGGTGCCAGCACTGGGGTTCCTCTGGGTGTGGGTGGGTGTAACCACGTGCCCCATGTGTTTGTTCATCTGTTCAATGCAAGAAAAGGAACCCAAAAGCTGAGTGAACACTCAGCCATCCTCAGATCCAGTGATCTGCACGCCAGGGGAGCTCCTTCCTCTTCCTGCAGCCTCAAAGCCCGGTGCTGGGATACAGATACCAGCCCTTCATCCAGTGCTCAAAGATTCTCACAGCCTTTTGCTCCACACATTTCTACTAGAGGCCTGCACAGAGCTGGAGGAGAGAGGCTGAGAAAGTCATTCCAGATATGGTTCTACTCACATCTGCACCAGTGGCCAAAGCTTAATGGATACAGGAAGAAAAGTAATGTTCCTCCATTGGGCAATGCACCCGCTTTGGCTTCATCAGTCTCTGGAAAATGATTGTACAACAAAATCTCGGAATGAAACTAATTCAATGCTGCTCTCCAGCCTTGGGAATGAAATGAGTAAGTCTGCAGTCATTACAACAATGTCCTGGTAAAAATAAACAGGAAAGGGCACTTAGTAGGAATGCTTCATAGTTAAAAATACAGTATCTCGTCTGAGGTCATTCTGGCTTTTTATAGGAACAGGCATGTGTGCCTCAAAGTGATCAGAAGGGGTGTTACTTCCTGTTACAGATGGACACCTCAGTCACAGACAGATGGACAAGGTTCTCTTCCCCAGTCCAAAACCCTACCTGGGATGATGCAGATTGAACATCTGCTATTGGGCTGGCAGCTCTGAGGGAAGAGGCAGGAATTGGAACACCTGACTACACGGGGGGATCTGGGGTCTGTCTTCCCTTCACCCAACAAGACTGACAAGGAGGATGCCCAACTTTTTCCATCTAAAAGGTGCAGAAAAGAGGTTTGAGCCAGAGGTGCTCACGCTGAGCAGCAGGCAGGCACAGAGATGATGCTGGACAAAGGGCAGGAGGCAAGAAAAGCGGGCAGAAGAAGTACTGTAAAGGATCATAAAAGCTGCATGTACACTTTCCTTCACAGAAAATGTCTTTCTGCTTTTATGGCAAGGAGCTGCTACAATTACAGCTTCTTTTATAAGCCAAGCAGAAACCAGATAATGAGCAAACCTCCCACAGTACAAAGGAGGTGACGAAGGCGTTCTGGGAGCCCTGACCGTCAGGCTTCCCTGCAACAGCCAAAAGCACAGAAAATTGCTAAAACCCATCTCCATTTCACCCTCTTCAGGGCTGTGAGCTGTTCATAGCCTTTTTCTCCCCCGAAGTACAGAAAGGATCACACCAAAAATATGCCTACACAGATAGCAAGTGAAAACCCTTCAGCCAGACAAAGCAGAGCTTGCACATACAGACCTGCAGAATGAGCCCACGGCTGCATCATCCCTGGTCTGGGGGAGTAAAAAGAGAGAACAAAAAAGGCTTCACAAAGAAAAAAACAAGTAAGATATTGTCCAATCCAGGTGAGTCTGTACTTCATCACAGATGTTCAGGATTTCAATGACACATGGGAAAATCAAGAGCTCCCACCAGTCTTCCACCAGTCCAAGCCATGTGCATGTGCAGGTGTTTTCTGGAAACCAAATTTTTAACTTCCTAAGAAAGTTGCACCTCATTCCTGCATGAGAGCAAGCACAGAAGTTCAGATGGTTTTGTAGGGAACAGGAAAATTCAGGCAGCAGCTCCACAGCCCTTCCCCTGGATTGGGGTCACCCTCCAAAATCAAAACTCCTTGCTCTGTACA
This sequence comes from Serinus canaria, assembly GCF_022539315.1. NCBI lineage: Eukaryota > Metazoa > Chordata > Aves > Passeriformes > Fringillidae > Serinus > Serinus canaria. The sequence goes on from NC_066328.1 coordinate 13,804,658, forward strand.
GTCAGTGCACTGCTGCTCCCATCCCTCTGCCATATATCAACCAACCCAGGCACACTCTTGTGTCCACAGCTCATGTCCTCTATCAATGAAATACATCAGCACCAGCTTCCAAAAAGCAACTTTTTCCCCCTGGGTTAGGGTACAGGGGCTTTAAAGCTTTGTCAGGATCCCTTAGGAAGGGGAATGTAAGGGGGCTGATGCAGGCAGGCAGCCTGAGAGGCTGCACATACTTGTTTGCTTTAATTAAGATGAGGTTCCTAATATTTACAAGGAACCAATGTCCAACAAGCACTGCTTTGACCAGGCTGCTGAAGTATCTGGTGCCACACTCAGGAGACCAGGGATGTGGGATGCTCCTGCCAAGAGCCATTTCCAGCTGTACATGTCACTGAGGTCATTACAGAGGTGGAAAACACATGGAGGGTTTTGCTTTAGTGATTTACTAATCTATTTCCCACCCATTTGCTGCTGCCCTGTGAGCAACTGGAGATGTGTCCCCTCCGAGTTCATCCAGGAGGGAAAAAATAGGGGAAATGAGGTGGCATTTTCTTTGGGGTGCCACCAGCCTGCCAGGGTCAGCACCCTCACCATGAAATCCCAAGGACTGCCTCCCCACCATGAGTCTCCAGACATGCAGAAGATGCAGCTGCATCCTGATGGAGGCACAGCAGCAGGGCTTACAGAAATAACCTCCCAAGAGCACCCAGCACACTGCGTGTCTGCATTTCCCCATCAAAACAGCCTATTTTGGGAGAGCCCATCCTTCTGGGAACTGGGCAGGCTTCTGCTAAACAATCTGTGCCATGGCACAGCTGGAATACACCCAGCTCATGTCTGGGACTGAGGCAGGCCCCTGCCCAGCCCCTGGATCACTGACATTCCAGGGGTGGCAGTGGGCTTCTCCCCTCCAGCAGCTCCCAGTCCCCAGGCTATGCACAAACACTGCCACAGCCCAGGGACACACAGGAGGAGCTGCCTCTTCCACACCTTCCAGTCTGGGTAGATGAAACCATTTTCTTTTTTGCTTCCAGCTGCACCTTTTCCTTTGTCCCGTGAGACACAGGTGGCCACAGACTTGCACGTGAGAAGGCTTAGCAGCAGGATGGCAGGAGAGGGATGGAGTGGGATGGAGAAGAAAGGGCCTCTTCCAGCTTCCAGGGTCTAAAGATAATCCTCTGATCCCATATGGAAACAAGACTCTTGGCTTAAATATTTCTTTTTTTCATCTTTTGTGTGTGTGCTGACTTACTCCAGCAGGGCTGCCAGAAGCCTGCAGTTTATTTTTAAAATACTAAACAAGAGAAGTCCAGTTTATACAACAAAGACCCTAAGTTTTCACAGAAGCTCTCTGCAGATGCTAAAAAAAGGAGGTTGCTTATCGGGTCAGCTGTGAGGTGAGAGGCAGATTCTGACCTTGGTTTTGAGAAATGCTGAGCTGGCACGTCACACACCAGCTGGATCCCAAATTCACTCTAGGAACAGGCACAGAAATGGCTCAGCTTCCCAAACACAGCTTGCCTTGGCAGGTACCCGTGCACAGTGGGTGGGCAGCTGCTGGAATGACTGTCACCACCTCACCCAGAGCCCTGAGACCGTGCCCAGCTCGACACACAGACAAAGCATCTCAGCTCACAGCTGCCTGGCCAGGCTGGGCTCCACCATACCCCCACCACAGGCAGCTCAGCCTGCAGGGACATCATAAAAACACATTGCACAGCTTCTTCAAGAGGATTTAGATGAAAACACCACCACCTCCAGCTGTGAGGCTGTGGGAAGCAGAGCTGGGACACAGGATGTGGCTCTCCCTCAAGGTGACAGCACTCCTAATTGTGCCAGTCCAGCCAGCACGCCGGAGGGTGCGACCCAGTTCTGGGGCTTGTTATGAGGCTCACAGCGGTGCCAAGAGGCTGGAAAAGCTAAATTTAGGAGACAAACAGGCCTGGTGTTACACACCCAGGCAGGACTGGCTCTGTTACGAGAGCTGGAGAATCGATGCCGTCCGCTTCCGCGCGTTACAGCGGCGCTGCGAAGCCCTCGCTGCCGGAGTGAAAGCGTTACCGAGTCACTTGGAATAAAATTGCCACTAAATGCTATTTGGGAGATGGAAAAAAAAAAAAAAAAGGCAAATCCTCACTCTTTCTCAGCTATTGTAGGAAATGAAAATGGCTATTGCTGCCTGGTAGAGAGTCCAATTATGAATAATGCACGTTCTCTCCCTGCACAAAGGATGAAAGGCATCAGAGCTGGTGGTGACATTTTAAGACCGGAGATGTAAGAGCGGATCTGAGCCTCGTTGCAAGCCCAGCTTTACCCCAATAAAGAAACACTTTCTGCAGTCAATTGCCTTGCAGCGTAGCTTGAAGCCCTGCTATTGATCTAGCATCTGTTATAAGCAGATAATCATCGCCGCTGTGCCATGGCTGCTATGATGGGGTCTAAAAGCACTTTCCAGAAGCTGGTTGAGGGCTGTTTTCTGCTCTCCCCTGCAGCTGGAGGAAGGCAAAGGTTTGTGGGGGAGCCCACAAAAGTCTCTCAGGTTGACAGAATTTGAAGGCCAGAAAAAAAATATTGAATCCTCTCAATTCATTCATCTCCCAGTCCTGTAAACTTCATGTGACTGAGGTGCACTCCCTGCACGGCTCTGCTGCCATCCCAGCCCTCACAGAGTTATTTTATACCCTGTAATTTCCTTTCCCCAGCGAGGTGCTGACACACCACCATCAAGCCACAGCTCAATCCTTTCCTTCTCTAAGACAGGCAGCGAGAGCTGCTGAAATCTCCCAGCATCAGGCTTTTTTCTCCTGTCCCCAAAAGGTTTCTCAGGCTTTGGCTCACTGAGGTTTGAATCTCGGCATCTCCTGAGCTTCCATCTACTTCCCAGCAGCGTTGGGGATGTTTTGGGCCAGGCACCTTCCTCCAAGTTCAGCAAGAAGTGGTCAGAGGTAGGTGAAATCAGACTGCCAGTGTCTGCAATCTCCCCCCTCCCTTCCAGTGCAAGCACTTCTTACCCACTAGGCAGATTCCTCCAGTCTCCAAAGAAGGAGAAAAGGATGGGAAATTAAAAATAAATGAACCAAGAGATACACATCCATCAGGAGCCCAGCATTGTCAGCCCAGGTCCCTGTGCAACTACTTCTTTAATCAAAACCTCGTGCAGCTTAAACGCTTGACAGAAGTCTAGAACAGAGATCGTGCTACCCTGAACAGGAAAAGCTGCAACCTTGAAGAATAAAATCACTGTCTGATGGGGTCTATTTTCTTTAAAATCACACTAAATCATGCCTAGCCCATTCCTAGCTGTGACATTTGAGGTTTCACCCTGCAGATTCCTGTGAGACACACGGGTGTCTCTCGGGGGTGACCAGAGGTGACGGGAGGAGTGAGGGTGCCAGCTGATGATGAGCCATTACTAAATCGGTCCATGACGCCAGACCTAAATTTTTAAGAGGCTCAAATCAAGAAAAGATTGCTGATGGATGCACTCCCCACTTCAAACTCACTTGCGTGGTGATGGACGTCAGACTGCCGGCCTCATGGCTATGCCTGGCTGCTACTGGGAGTGACAGAAACCTTCCAGCTTTCTAGAAAGTCCTCCTGTGCCAAGACTCAGCCAGCTCCTTAGAGCCTCCTGCATGCAGGTTATCTGCCTCTCTTGGCTTGAAAATGTTTGTCCCTGAGGAGTTTTTATTTAATGCCTTCCTTAGTTACCAAGGGATGAGAAGTTTCTCCCATCGTTCTGCGGCTTTCCAAACACAGATGGGATTTATTGAAGTTCCTGCTGCTCTGGCCTCATTAACATTTTATGGCACAGCTCCAGAGATGTTCCTGCTCCTTGCTGGGTGCTCCTCTACAGCCCCACAGTGGCTCAGGTCTCCTGGCTGCACTGAACATCCTCGGGGAGTTTTAAGTGATTTCATTCCCAAACCAGCTCTGCTGCTTCCTTTTGAGACCTCACCTGCACCTTGCCTCCTGTGGGACCACAGCTCTCAGCAGCTCCTCTCATAACAGACACAGTGGGTGGGAAAGCAGAGACAGCAGAGAGGAAAAAATACGAGAAAAACTAGAGAATAGTGCAGGAACACATTCAGGCTACGCCATGGACAATATAACCTGTCCAGGGATGGACAGGATTTTTACTGGCATGAAGGGGGTGGAAGCAGAAGAGGGGATGCAAGCCCAGGGTTTGGTGAGGAAATGCAGCAGGTGGCCCTGGGGAGATATTGCTGGTACCCTCCTGCACATGCCTGCAGGGAGGAAGGTGGGAATTGCCAGTCCTGAGGCCTTCTGGAAGAGCTTTTCTCACCTGTAGAGAACAGGAGAGAGCATGAGCACAGCCCAGCTGGAGTCTGCAAATTGCCCCATTTAGGCTCTGGTCCTCAAAATTGCTCTTACCTAAAGTACATCCACCAACCTGACAAGCATCACATTTTTCTCTGGAGAATGTACTCCTCCACAGCCTCCAGAGTTTGTGCTTCATCCCCAAACTCTACAGGTTTTGTCCCACAGAAACATGCCTGGTGCTCACCAGGTCACCTTGCTATGATCAAGGCCTTGGGATGTGCTTCTCCAATGCATGGGGCAGGGGTTTCCCCACCACATATTTATTCAGAGGCACTGCACAGCAAGGACAACCCAAAGCCAAACTTTGGAAGAGGCAGACCTGGCTGGAGTTCAGCAGAAACAGGGAATTAAGACACTGAACTAAATCAATGTATCCCCACCCAATTCCTATCCAAATCAGGAATTTCATGCACAGGAGAAATTTTGACCAGCGTCCCACATTAGTTATTGAGCAGAGAGCAAAGAGTGCTTGGCACTGTGCAGAATTCCAGTCTTTGCACTGAAGCTCTTGGAAACCCAGAGTAATTCAGATGCAGGAGCAATCTTAGCTGCTGGGAAGGAGCTCAAACAGCCAAGGACAGAGAGAGCCTGTGCAGGGACGTAGGGAAAGAAAGAAGGGCTGCTGGCTGGGTGCAGGGAGGGGACGTTGACCACATGGATAAAAGGATGGGGAGGAGGTAAAGGAAGGAGGTCAGGGAAAATCCATGGATAGCCAGGGCCACTCTTGCTGAAATGTACCCAACAGTGGGGGCTTGTTTAGGGCTGCAGGACACACAGACTCCCTGCAAGAGCCTTCCAGCATTGCCTGGTGTGAGCCACACACTGGGACTGCAAACACCAGGGAGATGCCGGGGGGCTTGGGCAGAGCAAGGATGGAGGCACACAGACTGCAAGACCCATTCCAGACGGAGAAACACGGAATGCCACGCTCAGAGCTTTCCCCAACACTCAGCTCAGGCTGCTCACTCAAACCTCCTGCTCGTCTGGCTTGGAGTGCCACCTGCTGCCAACGGTGCCGTTCTCCAATCCCTGAGAGGGGACAACAGCAGCGCAGAGCAACAAACTTCCTGCTCTTGCATCGGCTTTCCCCGTCCTTTAACAGCAGCCAAACCCCTGATCCAAAAAGCAACGCTATTTCCCAAGCTGCAGGCGTCCCACGAGTTGTAGGCATAGCAGCAGATGCTAATAAAGTACTTTTTTTCTTTGCCTTTCATGCAGTTTCTCGCTGGAGCCAGCCTCTCCCCCCAGAGACCACATCCTGAATCTTCTTGTTCATTGATTCTTTATGGTAAATGATGACTCTGCAGTCGAAATAATGTGGCATATTCCAGCTCGCATTTCAGACACCGTGAGACTTTTTAATAACGAGTTGCATGAAAAATTAGAGAGGCTGCAACAAAGAGCTCTGACAGAGGTTTCCAAAGTGACTCACAGGCAGTAGAGCCTCCCTCTTCCAAAGCCTAGTGTGAGACAATCTCAAGAGCCCCCGCACTCAGAAAGAGAGGAGTCCTCCCCCTGTGGAAAAATAAGGCCTTTTTAAGGAGAATTCTCCAGGGAGAGAATCCCTGCAGGGGGTTTGGCAGGCAGATTTGGGAGTCGTGGCTGAGATGACATCCCATTCCCAGGAGTGCTCACAGGAATGTTTCACCCTGTGCTGCTGAGGGTGCTGCAGGGTGGGAGTCACCTCACCCTGCAGCCAGCCTGGGCTTCCTGCTTGGCATATTGGCTCTGGAATGCTCCAGAACAAGGCTAGCAATGACTCCTGCAGTTTTGCAAGAAGGCAGCAAACCACAGCAGTAACAGGCAGTGGAGGTTTCTCCAGCCTTGGCTCCCAAAGCACTGTGGCACCCACAGCCACAGCAAACATCACCCATGCACAGGTATCTTGCTCCTCCTAGGGCTGCCTTGCTGCCAACCCTGCAGTGCTCTGCCAGGCTTTGCAGCATGATGGAGGAGGAATTTTTTCAGGCCAACTTTTGGCTGACTGTTTTTGCTTCCTGCCATCCACAAGAACAGCTGCCAACATATTTCAAGGGGAAGCAGCAGGCAGCAAATCCAGTGCAGCCACCCTGATGGGGATTAATGCCATTCGTGCTCAGTCCCAGTAGTGAGCAGTGCCTGGCTGCTGGGTGGGACATGTGGCTGAAGGATGGGTTTGATTGCTGTGTTCCCTCTCCCAAGCTCTGCTCCAAATTCCTTCTGAATCCTGCACTGGCTCCCACCTTCACCTCCTCTGTGACATCCCTCAGAGTCATCCCCAGCCCCAGGAGCTGCAGCACAACCCCCTGCTCACCCACTCCTAAGATCTAATTGAGCACAGTTCCCCCCACCCAGCCCAGCAGACTTCTCCAAAGAGGTTTTTCCTCCCAAAGGAAGCTGGGAAAGGAAAGCTGAGAGTAAAGGAGCAGCTGGCACAAAGGCAGTTCTTACCACATTCCAGAAGAAAGGGTTGAAGGCTATTGAGAGGACAGCCACAATGAAGCCAGTGTCAGTGACATCCACGTAGCCAAAGAGCCGCACCATGGCTGCCACATCCACCTGTGGAAGAAGGGCTGGTTACTGCACTTCACCTCAAACCTGCTGCCCCAAGGGTACATGAACCTTTTACTAGCCCTAAGCAACGTGCTGTTACAGCTTGCAAAGTGCTGTGTCAAGGTGCAAAGCCCAGGAGGAGGATGGGGGCTTCTCCAAACTGTCCCCCCCAGACCTCAGGGGCACTGGGCCCTCCGGGAGCCCCACACTCACAGCGTGCCCAAAAGGACACAGGATCAGAGGTGACACTGCTGCTCTGAGGATGAGCACCAGTCCTCAGCTGCCAGTTCATGAGTGTTTTAGGAGAGGGAGAACCATTCCACGGCATCTCAGCATCCCTGGGGACACAGGACCACCCCAGGGAAGCTGGTCTGCATGGAGTCCCCTAGCAATGAACTGTGTCAGCTTGAAACTCATCTCCCATAAAGTCAGAGTGATGCAAATCCTCTCCACGGCAAGGAGGAATGCATCTGCACTGTAAGGAGCTGCAGAAGTATTTCCTGTCTTAATGACAACAACAAAAACCCCTCAAAACTCACTGCTCTCCTTTTCAAAAAGAGAGATTTTTCCCAAGACAGCTCCCTGACACTGTCAGCGTTTTTGCGTGCAGTAAGCCACGCTGCTTCTCCCTCCACACTCCCTCTCCCTGTGCTGGTATTTGGATGAAAAACAGCCAGTGTCTTTTTTTTCCTTTGGCCAAAACCTTTGAAAACAAAAAACAAAATAGCCCATCCCAAGCCCAGCCCTCACTTGAAACAAAACCAAGAAAACAACATCGAGACGTGGAAGGTTTTTGCTTCCCCAACACAGCTGTGTTTTCAAGACCTTTGGATGCCAGGGGACAGGCACAGCTTGGAAAGGTATCAGGGAGGGAAATTCCCACTGGCTCCTCACAGGTTCTTGGGAAGAACCAGAGCCACAGTGTCATCTGTGGAAAGGGGCTGGTAAGCCCAGCATCTCTCCTAGCCCAGAGAAAAGGCAGTAGGAACAGCTCCCATGCCCAGGGCACATCCAGTCGCTCCAGGTGCCTCCTGCCCAGCCACGACTGCCCAAGGTGCAAAGTGCAGGAGCAAAGACTGGACAGCCCTGGGGAAAGGGAGGATGGATCCTCACTGGGGTTCACAGCTGCCCTCAAACCACCACTGCCCCAGGTCCTCCAGGCTCCTTCATCCGAGCCCTGGGGACATGGGTGCTGGCAGGGAACAATGGGAACAGCCCCCATGGCCTGATGCAGACCCATCTCTCCCTATTCCCACCCTCCACAGCCTCTTCCCCCCTCCCTTCACGACGCGAGCAGCCCTTCCCCACCAGACCTGTCCCTCCAAACTGCCAAGCCACAACCCGAGCAGCTGCCGGCACCGGGGCCGAACTGTCTAATCCAGCTTCAATTGCAATCCCGTGGGACCAGGACAGCTTCTTTCCTCTCGTTTTGTACGGTGCTGAGCACAGTGCTAGCACGGGCTGAACAAAAGCTTCTTGACCTACTAACTCCTGGCAGGCACCATCGTTAACATCGCACTCACCTTCTTTTCTCCTGCTCAACAACCAAATTCGCGGCTGCCAGCGGGAGGCAGATTGGCCTGTGCCTGGCTGTGTGCTTCTCGGGATAAAAGGGGGGCCCTAATGGGATGAGCTGTCTCTGCGAGCTGCTGGGACAGCCACGTAACAGGCACAGAACATTCAACTTTGCCCTCTCCACCACGGTGGAGGGGATCAATGACCGTGGCAAACTTGATCAAAGCCCCGAAGTCAGGGAGGGTGGGAACAGCAAGGGCAGCTGGGTGAGAGCCGTACAGGCACCCAGGTGGCAGCTGCACGGGCACCTGGCTGGGACACGACCGGGCACACGGGGGACACTTGGGGGGAGCAATACAGGCACCTAGATGAGAGCTGCGTGGGCACTCGGGTGAGAGCTGTATCGGCACCTGAGTGAGGGATAAATGGACACCTGGATGAGAGCCGCACGGGCACTTCAACAAGAGCTGCAGGGGCACCCGGGTGAGCCGGTGGCAGCACCCCCGGGCATTCCGCCCCTGCCATCTGCTCAGACCGTGCCGTCCCGGCTGGGGTGGCACCGGGCTGGGGAGGGCGGTGGGTGCACCTGGGGAATCGGGGACCGAGCATCCCGAGGCCTGCTTCACCTGCGGGGACGATTCCCAGCGGATCTGCCGATCCCCGCGGCGGCACCGGGACGGCGGGGGATCCGTGCCCGGGCTCCCCCCGCTGCCCCAGGCCGGGCCCTCCCCGGGGCCCTCCCTCCCGCGCCCGGCCCGCCGGTACCTGGCCGTAGTCCAGGCCGCCCAGCCCCTCGCAGCACTCCCGCGGGAAGGGCCGGGCCCCGCCCGCCGCCGCCTCCCGCTGCCCCGCGCCCGGCCCGCGCCGCCCCGCCATGGCCGGGTGCCCCCGCCGCGCCCCCGGCCCGGGCCGAGCGCCGGGCCCGCGGTGGCGCTGCCGGGAGCCGCGGTCCCGCCCCGCCGGGAGGAGCCGGGCCTGGAGCCGCGGCGGGCCCGGGGCCTGAGGGCCGGGGGGAGCACTGACCTCACGCCGCGGGTGCGTGACCGTGTGGGGCCGCGGCCGGACGGAGAGCGGCCCCGAGGCCGCGGCTGGACTTGGACCCTGCCCGCGGGAGCAGCGGGAGCGGGCGGGACGGACCCCCCAGGGCCGCACCGGGAGCTGGAGAGCGGCTGGGAGTGGGACGGCCCTGGTGGGAGAGGGAGCGAGAACCGAGTGGGCACCGCTGCTGCGGGGGAGAGACGGGCACTGCCAGCCCCCATCTGTCCCCCGCCTGCCCCCTGCCAGCCCCTGCCCGTTCCCTGCAAACTCTCGTGCCTGCCCCTTGCCTGATCCTTCCCCATTCCCCTTTTGCCTAGAGAAACCGTGAGTGCCCCATGCCTGGAGGTGTTCCAGGCCAGGCTGGACTGGGCTTGGAGCAACCTGGCCTGGTGCAAGGTTTCCCAGCACATGGCTGGCAGTGGAATGAGATGATCTTTGAGGTCCCTTACAACCGAAACCATTCTGTGATTCTGTGATCCCTGCCCATCCCCTGCCCTGTCCCACTTCAGTGCCCACACCAGGGCCAGGAGCTGGGGAACAACTGCAGTGGCTCCCTGGCCCAGGAAATTAAATGCTGCTTAACCAAAATTACTCATTCAAGGGCAAAATCTAAAGCCACCAAGTCTAAACATATTTTAAGGACAATTCATTGCAGCCTTCTGCCTTCAGCTAGTGCAGTATATTTTTTTTTATTGCTCTTATTATTACTACTCATGTTATTTTTTTTCATCAGTCCACTCTAGTATGTTTCAGGTTGGTGCACCTCATGGGCTGCAGTCCCGGACCTGTGGAAAATAGGGTAGTATCATCCCTGTAGACCCTTGAGGACCTTTGCTTTTGCAGATAATGCTTTGCAAGGAAATAAATTTTCTTGAAAAAGGAATTTAGTGTGAATGAGCTGCAAGTGTCCCTCCCAGAGGTCTCTTGGGAGCAGGAAAGGGACAGGATATCCAAGTACTCATGTCCTGGCAGGCACCGAAAGTGTCCATGAATGATGGCTCACTTGAAGCCCTCCCCAGGAGAATGGCATCTCTGGAGGATACACTTCAGCAGACCCCAGGGATCCCAGTTTGGCTCCAGGGGAAGCCAGCCTTCCTTAGTTCTGCTGCTCCAAACCCCTCGGGGCACCAGCACATCCCCTCCTTCCCACCTGCACCGGCAGCTCCGGCACACGGGGGGCTCACACAGGGCCCAGGGAGCCCATTCACGGCATGAGCTGGGCTGGTTTGGGGTGAGGCACACACCAAGGCACTGTGGGTGGGAGCAGCATTCCCCATGGATGATCTCCAGCTGCTTCCAGCCTCCTCTCCCCCGCGCTGGATGATTTTGCTGTGCCAAGTGTGTAATTATCGCCTCTGCCATCTCGCGGGCTGGGCCGCGGGAGCAGGTGGGAGGATGTTTGTTCTGAACCCCACCAGCTGGGTGCTGGGAGCAGCAGGAAGGGTGATGTGGATGAGGTGGGGGAAGCGATGGTGGCTGGGATGTGTGAGATGCTAATGTCCCTCTCCAGGAGGATTCAGCAGGGAGAAATCTCCAACTGTCCTCCTGACTGCAAGGGGAGGGTGTCCTGGTGATGCCAACGCTGCCAGCTGGGAAAGGACAAGGGTGTTGTGGTTGTGGCACAGTGTGGGGAGGAATGGATCTGGCTGAGGGATGGATGGTGAGGAGGTGAAAAGGGGTGAAGTGTCTCACTGAATCCTCATTTAGGGTCAGCAGAACTGGGCTGTCATGGAAATGTCTCTCCTGTCACGCCAGTGAAGGCACGTGCTGCAGAATCCAGTGTCCTGTCACCAGCTCAGTTGTGTTCGGGGCAGTGAATCACACTTGAGCCTCCTTGCCATTTCCACTGCCAAATTCCCTGTCCATGGAAGTTTTTCCATGTAAGAAGGGAAGAAGCTGTTTGTGGCAGTGGGGCCCCTCCGTGCTGGCCTTCATCCCACCTTGGACACATCCCTGCAGCTGTGAAGGAGACAAAGAGGGCTTTCTGCAAAGGCTGGATTTTATGTGCCCTTCCCTCCCCTTCTCCCCATGGCATGCCTTTAATCCAGCTCTCCCTTTCTGAGCACCGAGCTCAGGAAGAGGACATTGCCCTCAGCTTTCCCAAGTCCTTTATCAGCATGAACTCCCTCAGTGCCCCTTGAAATCCCACCACAGTCCCAAGGGGCCCCCAATGAATATGGAATTGCATCATGGTGGAGGATGCTGAATGTGTGTTAGCAGGACACTGTGGCTTGGCAAGCTGCAGTTTGTTCAGGAGCATTTCAAATTTCAAACACAACCCGGGAAATTCCTCACATGTGGAAATCTAGGGCAGGGAGTGCTGTTGGGTGGTTTTCCCTTAGAAATGGGACATTGATTGGGAAACTGCAGTCCGGTAACTTCAGCACAGAGGAACAGCTCTCCTTACAAGACCAGGAAAAAATTTCCAGGCCAAATGATTGGTTTCCTTGCTGGGAAAATAAAAGACAAGTCTTATTCCCATTCCTTTTTGTCCATGTCCCTGTGTCATGGTCCTCATGTTCAAACATGCCCTGAAAAAAAAGCTGATCCCTGTGGGTTTGGCCCTTGCAAACCTGCAAGGGCCTGTGCCGATGGGTCATGGAGATCAAGGACACAGCATTGAAACGTGTAGTGAAGAACAACAAATGATGCTGGAGCACAGAGCCGAAACCTTGGGGAGAAGCAGCAAAACTGCAGCTCCTCCTGTGTCCTCCATCAGATAATGTACAGTTACCAGCGGTGTGGTGCTGCAATCCAGACCTGCAATCCTAGTGGAAATCCTCTAGTGTTTGTGCTGGAGGTTAGTTCTATTTATTTTCTGATGAATGATTTACTTGAGTAATTGGCACACAGCTCCCCTATTACAGATCATAAAGAATTAATCACGAGATTTTCAATGCTCCCCTATCAATTTTATTAGGCTTGATTGAGCGTAGTGGATTGGGAGCATATGGTATGTGAGGCAGACTCTGCTCCCAGTTACACCCTGGTTATGCTGAGGACTTGCTCAGCTGCTGATCCCTGTAAATCCAGAGAGACAGCTGCTCCTTTCCTCCTTTCCATGCCCCCACTGTTCCTTGAGTTCCCTTAAATACCCAGGGATACAGAGAACAACCAACACCACCTCCACGTACCTAAATTCTCCAAAAGCCTGAGATGCTCCCAAACTGGAAGCCAAGCTGGGTAGAGGATGGCTTTGCTTCCAGCTCATCCATGTGCCAGCATGAGCCAGAAACTGGAGCCAAAACTTGGGAGCTCCAGATCTGCCCCTGCGAAGGGGACGTGTCACGGCGTGGGAGGTTTGTCACTGATGAAAGCTGAGGATGCCTGTGCTGGCGTCAGGGAGTCCTGCCAGCCAGGTTTGCCCATGGGAGATGCTTTCTTGGAAGAATTGGCAAAAAGAAGTCCTAACACCTGCAGGAGCAGGATGACACATCCCTGCCCCGAACCAGCAGCACAGCGTGACTCCCTGGAGCAGAAACCTTCTTAAAAGCCACATCCCCTGCGTGATTCCCCTCATGCAGAGAACCAGGGAAACCTTCAAAATTTCCATGTGGAAGGCTCACAGTCCTTCCCTTGCTTTTGCCTGTGGGTGTTGTTACCATGCAGAGTCGTGATTTCAGGGAAGGGGATGGTGCAGGGCCCTGCTCCAGCTTGTGGGCAATGCTCACCTTGGTGAAACTGCTCCCAGCAACACCAGTATCTCAGTAGGTATGTACAGGAGAGAATGGGAACTTTGGGAGTAGATGGAGCTACTTGCATAAACCCAGTTTATCCTGAGCTAGCTATCCTTGCAAAGCAGCCAGTCTGGCTCAGCTTCAACCCTCATCCCCATCTGCTGCCTCGAGCAGCTGCATTGAAGGGCACTGAGAAGTTATTGCCAGTAACCATTGGCAGGAGCCAGTGTGGAAAACTCCCTCTGGGAGAGCTGACCTGGGGAGGGAAAATCAGGAATGCAGCAGAGGACAGAGCAGGATCTGGCTGTTGCACTCAGAACATTTTATATGCACACAGTCGTGGTTCAGGAGCAGAGCGAGCAGGACTTTGCACAAGGGTCTTGCCCAGCTTCAGCATGCCCAGTCAATGGGGCTGCCTCTTTCTGCCCTGCCCCTGCTGCCTGCACCTGAAGCAGCTCTCCAAGTCTTTGTTGTGTCCACACTTCTGGGTGAACATCCCTCACAAACCCCCCAGGCTCTGGAAATTCCACGCTGACTCCAGGTGAACCCTGTGTTGAAGCTGGGTCTCACCCGGGTGCTCTGCCTTGGCACAGCCACAGCCCACACTGCTCTGAGCCAGGACATCGTGCCCTTGTCACACTTTAGTGGGCAGAAGCACACAGGGAAGAGGCACACACAGAAGCATAAAGGTGCATTTTCCAGCCTCAGCATTCCCAGGGAGCTCCAGTGTCCCTCAGAGCCTCACGTGTGATGGACACAGTGGGACAGAGCAGGCTCCCTCCAAAGGAAGCCATCCTGTCAGAGGAGCTTCCCAACCTCTCGCTCTGAGCCTCGTGGAGATAACATTTAGGGAAGGATTCTCACAGTTCCCTGCTCCCCGAGGCCACGCTCATCACCAGCCTGTCTCTAATGAAGCGGAGGCTTTGCTTTCTGGGATCAATGAATCCACCGATCGTGACCTGTCTGCTAAGTGGGAAATCAGGTCTCTCCCTCCCCAAACTCGTCTGAGCTGGGCTCAAACAGCAGGTTCTGTCCCCAGGGTTACTCTGTGTCGCTTAATTGCAAACCCTGAGTCTGATTAGAGAGCAGCAGCAGAGGGTGTGCAGAGTTACCACGGAGCAGCAGCTCCTTCCCCAGCCTGGGAGATGGCTGCAAAGAAGGAGGACATTTTGAGGCTCCAGGTGGGTGGAAATGACCCAGATTTCCCTTTTCCAAAAGGTCCTGACTCTGCACAGCTGGTTGGAGGGTTTACTGCCAATCTGCTCTCCCCCAAAGCCCTAAATCCCTCCAAAGCACTTTTCATGGGGACAGATGCTTTAAGAGAAGCTGAGGCTCCCCAAAGCAGAAGGCAGCTGAAAAGGTCACTGCTACCAAGTTCCCTGGCCACAGGCACGTCCCATGGCACACGTGGGAGCAGCCCCCATTGCCCCTGGGTCCATCCAAAGAGGCTGAACAGTTTTCCCTAATGCTTTCTGCCCCTACAAACCATCCTGTGCACCCCCAGTGCCTCATAAGGTGCAAAGAGCTGAACCAGCCTCCAAAATAATTTCCTCCACATCAGCAGCCCAGGGGTGAGGTGCATTGCTCCAGACACATCTAATTAGGGTGTCCCCATTAGCTGAGCCATCCAGGTGTCCAGTGCTGGCTGCAGCATCGAGGAGGGGTGGGATGGATCCATCGTGTGGAGGGGGTGAGTCGCAGCACCAAGCACTCCCTCTGTGGCCATCTCTCATCCCTCGCTCTGCTGGTGCCTGGCTTTTCCCAGGCAATCAGCATTGCTCTCAGATGTGAGCCCCAGGAGGGCTGTGGGGAGAAAAAGCTCTCATTGAGGACTTGGCAGGGAAAAAAAGCCTGGAAGTGGAGGCTGCTTCATGCCAGGTGTGATGGCCCCTACAGCAAGTGCCACAGAGGGCTGGGCTCAGAGCCTTTTCAGAGCATCAGCCTTTCCCTGAGTGATCCCTAAAAGCTGTGGGGATGTGCTCTGCCTTCAGGCTGAATCCACAGGGAAGACTCCTGGGGAAGGGCTGACTGCAAGGCAGGGACACAAACATATGCTTGTGGGGGCCAGGAAGAGACTCCATGGGGACACACAGGTCCATCCTGAGGAACCACAGAGCCAGCTATAAATACCTCCTCAGAGCATCACTCCCCCTCCTCTTTGATGTTTTCCTGTTGTTTACTTCAAACCCACTCCTACTGCTGTTATTTTTATCTTATCTCTTCTTTCCCCCCTGCTTTTGTGTCTGTTTACGAGAGGCATCACAGAAGGGTTTCAAAAGGAAGATGGAAAGGCAGTCAGGGACCCTGGGAAGAAGGTCAGGGACCCCAGAGAGAAGGTTGGGGACCCTGGAAAGAAGGTTGGGGACCTCAGGAGGGCAGAGTCTCTCCAGTTACCAGCACGCTGCTCTCCAACAGGACACAATGGGAAATGCAGAATGTCCCTATGGGACTGCTGTGGTGGGTGACCCAAACTACTCTCCACTATGGGGAAGGGGCAAATGGGGTCTCCTGCTGCTCTCCAGCAACCCACATCTGTCAAATTTGCAGGAAATTGGCCTCCCTGTGATTCCAAACCCCTGCCAGAGCCAGAGGAATCCAGGCAAGCAGCTCAGAAATTAATGGAAGTGGAGTAGTCAGACACAGATGAGCTTAATTCCCTTAAACAAATTAAAAATACATCATTCCTCACCAGTGTGAGCCTGGAGCCACAGCAGCAGGAGGGGAGTGTGAGCTGTGAGTGCCTTGGCCCTTGGACCCCCCCCAAACTGAGTAACCAGGATTTCTGCCATGATCCTCCCATATAGGCAGACTGGGAGCTGGGTGCCAGTATTGGGTCATGATTCAACTCATTTCAACAAAAGAAACTGCTGGAGCCAACTTTATGCTTCCCTTCCTTCACCTTTCCAGCCCAAACTGATCTTTGATTGTATAAAACAGCATGGAGCAGAACTTCTGGGGTCTCCCCACCCAACAGAGCAGACTGTTTACCTTGCTTCAAGTTTAAGATGTTTAATCCCTTCAGTGTTAAAGAAAGATGCTGTCCCAGTTCCCTCCTTCATGCAGATCCCCTTCCCACACCCACCTGGAAGCACCAAACTCCAGACATTCCCTTTGCCAGGGTGCCTTCCTGTAGCATCACCCACTTGCCAAGAATTGGGGTATTTTTGCAGATTCCCATAAAAAAGGGGAGCAGCTGGGGTGTGGGTCAGTGCCCAGGCAGGGGTGGGGGGCTCCCTGCCAGCCCTGTCCATTGGGATGGATGTTTTCTGCTGTGGTTTGTTTCTGCTGCTGGAGAGCCCCTGGGAGCCTGTTTGGACATCAGCTAACAGGGAGAAATTGAATCCAAAGGTCAGGGAAGGAAGGGGGAGAGGCTGGAGTGAAGCTGGGAGCATGGGGTGGCCCCAGCACCCACTGGCCACAACCCCACAGCAGAGTGTGGGGTGTGGGAGGAGGAGAGCCCAGCTGGAAGTGTGGCTGGGGCAGGAATGGGGAGGCTTTAGCAGCAGATGGGTTTAGTGGGGGCTGCCATGAATTCTTCAATATGGGCAAAACTTAAAATCCCAGCAGGCTGCTCCTCTCCAAGGTCTGCTCCTGCCCAGATGGGCAGGCATCCAGGGCAGCCTCCTGGTGTGCAGGGAGGTCATGGCTGTCCCTGTGGGGTCTGTGAGTTGGTGAGGATGGGAAACCACAGCCAGGGGCTGCTGTGGTTCTGAGCCAGGGACTGGGACCCTCCTTGGGGGCTCTCTCCCTGCTCCAGGAACACTCCAGGGGAAAGCAGCTGCCCTGGGCTGGGAAAGTCCTGAGTCACTCTGCAGATGGGCTGCTCCTGGACCCCCAGAGACCCCACTGCTGGCACTGGCCCTGGTGTTCAGCTGCCTCTCCTCATTCCTTGGAGCTGGACTATGTCTGGCTTTGCTCTGGGATCAGTGCTGGGCTCAAAACAAACCTTGGCTGCACGGAGAGTGGCCATGTCCCAAAGCTGGTAGGAACACACAGGACAGCCCTACCCGGGGAGAGAAATTCCCTCCATCCCCTCGTGCTCTCCTTAAAGCCAGGCCTGGCAGTGTGTTCTCCCAAGTGGGTGCTCAGTGGGGATGGGTGCTCCCCTGGCCAGCGGGGACAGGGGCATCTGTGGGGACACAGACAGGATCCTTCAGTGCAGCTCCTAAGTGGGTGCAGGGATGGGGCTTGGGGCTGCAGCAGCTGTCAAGGTGCATCTTAGGGTACCATGATCAGCCCTAAACCTGTCCCTGCTGAGTTCTGGTGCAGGGAAGCTGCCTGCAATCCATCACCTCTCGTGGAGAGGAAAATAGGCTTGGGGGCATGCAGTATGGGTCCAGGGCACGCTCTCTCTACTTGGCTAAAATGACACTAATTAAGCCCCTTGCAGTGTGTAAAAGCTATTCCTACAGGGCAGACAATTAACCTTGAAACTTGGCTTTTAGTGCTTGGAGGGGAGCGAATTTTTCATCCTGTTATTTCCCCGTGCTATTAAGCTAATCCTGGAGACCGTGAGGGAGAAGCCTGTGACATGTCTGCAGCTCCCAGCCTTGCCAGGAGCACAGTGTGTGGCCAGCAGCCTCCTGCTCCATCCCTCTATCACTCTCTTATTTTCACCCACGGTCTCCAACAGCATCACCAGCTCTGGGGAACCAGGAATGTGTCCAGGGGCACATGGCAAGGCTGTGCCATTACCTGATTATTATGGTCAGAAGTAAATCCAGCCTCCTGTGAGTGTGCTAGACACAGAGCCAGCCCAGCCTTGACTTTTCAGGGAGTTCCCTGGGAGGGACAGCCTGTTCCCAGCTCTCCAAGGCTGTGGCTGCTGGCATGGCATTTCCTTGGCCCAAGCTTTGTGTGAGAAGTTTTGTTTTCCTGGAAGAGAAAGGGAAGGATGAGAGAGGTGGAGAAAGTGGGAAGGTTTCATCTGTGAAGGTCAAACCCTGCTGTGGGGCTGGGGATGTCCCTGGGATGCCCTGTGTCCTCCCCAGAGTTCACAGTTCCTCTGCCCCAAGCTCCCCTCTCACCCCTAAACACAGACAGTTACAGTGCTGAGCTTGGGGACACTGGGGACAGGAGCTGGTGGCTTGGTCTGATCCTGCCCTCAACAGAGGGGAGGGAAAAGGGAGGATGGATAATCCACAAACCCCCTCCATGGGCTGCCACACAAGCACCAGCACACAACGTATTTAAGCACTAAAAACCAGTCTTGGGGTATTTGTTACAACAAGCTGCAAAAGGGAACTGAAATGGTAAAAAATCCCTCAGGAAGAGAGCACTGGGAGGGCCCTGCAAGGTGAATAGAGGGAACTGGGGGGTCTGTGGGTACCCCCACTCCAGGAGTCAGGATGCAGCATCCTGCTGACGGTGCTGCCAAGAAGCAAGGGAAGATGTGGAAGATGCACTGCTCCTGGCAGCAATGGTGAGTGCCATGAGTGCATAAACCAGCCTCTGGGTGACCAGAAAATATGGGAGAGGCATCCTTCAGAAAGGTTTTCCCTGTTTTCAGCAACCCCTTTCCCACTGGTGGGACCTGCAGACCCTCACACTGAGCTGAGCATCGGCTGCTCCGAGCCTCACCCCAAAAGAGCAGCAAACCTCCTACCTGAGCACTCCCCTGAGAGCTTTTCCCAGCTCTAATTGGCCTTTCCATGGCAGCAGGGGAGGCTGCAGCACCCCTCGAGGAGCAATTTTCCATGTGGGAGCTGTTTCTCTGCAATGGCCTGGTTTTAAACTGCTTTCCTCCTTTTTTCTTGAGGGGGTGGTGCATTATGGAGGCTGGATAAAGTGACGGAAGGGAGAGCTGTGCCATAAAAGCCAGTGTGCTGCTAAAGCTGGTGAAAAAATGGTGCTGCAAAGTGCCTTTGCAGTTGTTTAGTCATGTGTTAGCCTGGCTGAGGGGTGATTTGTGTGGCTGAGCACCAGCTGCAGAACATCATGTAGGGCAAAATGCCCTGAGTGTGTGCAGAGACCAAAGGAAGGATCAGGAAAGGAGGATTAGAGAGTACTGAGAGATTCTTTTTATTTCCTAGGTAATGTTTTTGCCTTGTGTCTCACTCTGCCTTTTAAAAAATAACCCTCATCTTCTTCAGGGCTCCCATGGAGGTAAATTCAGCTCCTGTTGCCTCACAGCTCTTCCCTCCCCAAGAGCCCTGCCCATGGAAGTCACTTTTCCTGCTGCCCTGTTGTTTCTCACCTTAGCTTTAATAAAAAAAAAACAGAGTAAGTGCCCTGGTAGCAGATGGGACTGGCTTCTCC
This sequence comes from Serinus canaria, assembly GCF_022539315.1. Lineage (NCBI taxonomy): Eukaryota > Metazoa > Chordata > Aves > Passeriformes > Fringillidae > Serinus > Serinus canaria. The sequence goes on from NC_066328.1 coordinate 13,824,019, forward strand.
TGCCTGCTGTAAATCACAGAGGAGGCTTCACCTTTCTGGGATGGAGCTCTGGGAGCACTGATCCTGCTGGAGTCAGCCACAGGAATGACAGCACAGCTGGCTGCCAGTGCCACCACTGCAGGGGGAGAAGAGAAATCAACCTCCTGCACCTCTCCTGCAGAAGTGACCAGGTCCTAATGGGATTTCTAAATCACCACTGAGCTTCAGAGCATCCTTCTGCTGGCATAAATCAGCCTGGCTGGAATCACCAGTGCTGGGCTGATTTACACCAGGGAGCTGTGGGGGGAGAGGCTGGAGGGTTCATCTGAGTGTCCCTGTCCTCTGAGCAGTGGCAGGAGGCCACAAATCATCTGGGGGCCATGGAAATAATTCAGCAGCCTGTGGTTGGGTGTGGGGGTGAGATATGTGAGCCCAAGGGGTTTCAAGGTGGATGTGGGAATGAGTTTTAAAATATAGAATGGAACGGAATGGAATATAATATAATAAGAATAGAATAGAATAGAATAGAATAGAATAGAATAGAATAGAATAGAATAGAATAGAATAGAATAGAATAGAATAGAATAGAACTGTTTCAGCTGGAAAGGACCTACAATGATCCTCTGGTCCCACTGCCTGACCACTTCAGGGCTGACCAAAAGCTAAAGCTTGTTATTAAAGGCATTTTCCAAATGCTTCTTGGACAGGCTTGGGACATTGAAGGAAGGAAGCCTGTTCCAGGGTTTGACCATTCCCTCCAGAAAGAATTTCAAATATCCAGTCTAACACCCCCCACAACACAACCTTGTCACCAGTCAGAAGTTGGACTTGATGATCTTGGAGGTCTTTTCCAACCTTATTGATTCTACAATTCATTCCCACACATCCCCTGATCCCAGGGAGAAGAGCAGCCCTTGGGGACCTCCCAGGCCTGCTGAAGGCTGGGTTTCTCCGGGGTTTTGGGGTGGTTTAGCACATATCTCATTGATCTAGCAGGGGAAGGAGCGTGGGCTGTGCAGGACGGGCCGGGCAGGCACCGCGCTCAGCCCGGGGCTGTTTGCGGATGGTTCCGAGCCGCTGCTCGCTCCAAAATTGCAAGGGATAAATGTGGAGTGGAACGCGTGCCAGCCGACTCAGCTGTGATAAACCCGGCGTGAGCGCTGGGCTGTGACAAAGCAGCGGCACCGAGGGGCTCACACGTGAGCCGGGATTTATCGGGATCCGCAGCTGCCGAGCGGACGCGCCAGCGCCGGGCAGCGGGGCTGCCTGGGACCGAGCGCTGCCACCGTGTCCTTGGCTGAGCATCAGCTGTACCTGTCCCCAGCCCGGGGGAAAAAACCTGGATGGGATCTGGGTGCTGCCAGGAGCCACCACGTCCTTGGCTGAGCATTACCTGTCCCCAGCCCGGGGGGGGAAAAAAGCACCTGCAGCCTTGGAGGTTGCACGTAGCCCTGTTGAGGTGCACGTAAATTACAGGCTGCTGGGTCTCACTGAAAAAAAGGCTGGGTTAGATTAGATATAAGGGGGATATTTTTACAGTGAGGGTGGTAGAATGCTGGCATGGGTTGCCCAGAGAATCTGTGGATGCCCCATCCGTGGAAATATTTGTGCTCATGTTGGATGGGGCTCTGAGCAACTTTATCTACTTCGAGATGCTCATTGCAGGGGCAGGACTGCATGACCTTTTACAGGTCCTTTCCAACCTAAACCAGCCTGGAATTCTATTTTGTAGAGTCCATGCAGGACTGTACTGCCTGCATATGCTGAGGTGGGTTGGGGCTGGGGAGATCCTGACCTCAGACAGCATTTTGTGCCCTGATGGAGCAGAACAGCTCAGTGTGGGAACGAGGGCTCCTGCTCTGCACAGGGATATCTTGGCAAACTGGGTGCGATTCCCAAGGTTAAAATTTGTCATCGTGCCAAGGACAATGCCTGGGAGGGAGCAGGGGCTGCCCTGTGTCGTGCTGCCTTTCTCTTTGATCTCCCACACTGGTTTGAACTGCTGTCTTCCACCAAAACACCCAGGATGGTCATTTGACCTATTTTTATTTTACTTTTTTACTTTCCCCCCATCCTGTGCTGCAGAAAACCCAGAGCAGCCTTTCCCTGAAGTGTCAGCACTTTATCCAGCACAAGTCCCAACGTGCTTCCCTAATCACAGACACACCAGCAGGATTCAGCTCCCAGGACTCATTTCTATCCCTGTGCTTCCTGATAGCACTGCAAATCCCCACGGTGGGTTCTGGGGTCAATACCTGCAGCAGAAATGCCTCCTTGCCTTAAGCAGCACGTTTTCATCCCAAGACACTGTTTGTTTAGTGGATTGTGATTCTAATTCAGCATATGGCACCAACAGCTGCCAACCCTGAGCCTTATCTCCCTCCTAGCAGGCGGCACTGACCCGATCTGACCCTATGCAGGGCTCAGCCTGGCACCCAGGGCTGTGGGGGTGAGGGTGTCCCCTGGCAGGACCCTCAGTGTGCTTGGCACCAGGCAGGTCTCAGCCAGGCTGGGAGTCCTTGGAGCCAGAGGATGCTCTAGCCCTCCCTGAGGGTGCTGAAGCCTCCTGTGAAGATGCAAAAGCCCCCTATGAAGACGATGAAGCCCCCTCTGAAGATGCTGAAGCCCCTGCCGAGGATGTTGAAGCGCACTCTGAGGACGCTGTTCCCCAGGCTCCGCTGCCCGGGCGCTGCCAGGGGCTGCCCCAAAGCCTGGCAGAGGCTGCCACTTAGTGTTGGAAGGGAGCACGGCTGCTGCAGGGAGCTGGCAGAGCGCCGCGGTTGGGGACAGGCCACTCCTACGCTCCTTGGAATGTCCCCAGGCTCCTGCTCAGCCCCCGGAGTGCCTGAGCATCCCTGGGTGAGGATGGTCCCATCTAAGGATGGCTCTGCTGATAATTGCTGATGGGGCTGATGGAGCTCGTGCTCGTGCATCCCCTGTTTGTCCCCTTGGGGTGCTGGCAGAGGTCACCCCCTCCAGCCTTGCACCCCCAGACAGCTGAGCTGGTCCTCATCCCTGCCCAGGCACTGCCCAAATCAGCCACATCACAATGCCCAACACAAATCACAGAATGGTTTGGGTTGGAAGGGACCTTCAAGTCCACCCAGTTTCATCCCTCTTCCACTGTTCCAGGTTGCTCCAAGCCTTGTCCAACCTGGCCTTGGAAGCTTCCAGGGATGGGGCAGTCACAGTTTCTCTGCTCAGCCTGTTTCTCTGCTCAGCCTTCTGCTCCAGCTGCTCTCCTGGATGTGTTACTATTTAAACAATATGACTTAGACACATTTCTCCTAAAGCATGTGGCAGCAAAGCACCCAGGGGAGGTAGGATCCTGCTGCTGTCCTTGGCTCTCCTCTGCCTCAGTTTCCCTGACTTTACAGTGGTTCAGTGAGAAACAAGCCCTTCAACCAGCTCCTGGGGTCCCCTGAGTGCTGGAGCAGGCCTCTTGGCCATCTGGGGAAACTGAGGCACGGCACAGCCAAGGAGGGCTGGGTGGTCCTGAGCAGCTCCCACCACCCCAACCCCTCTGGCTGCTGCCATCCCCCGCTCCTTCCCCTCTCTGCAGGCTGATTCCCCGGAGACGGCGGCGGCAGCGCGTCCTTCCCGGTGATGTTATATTAGCTTAATAGCATTTTTCCACTCCATTTGAGAGGGGAATTTACAATGATCTCCGATTAGGGCTGCCTCAGGAATGTCTCTGATTAGCACCATCAGCTCCCTGGCCACTCGGGCTCACCCTGCCCCACTCGGGGTCCAAGGGCTGCAGGTGCCAGCTGACCTCTGCCCACTCATCACCCCACAGAGCAAAAGCTTCCCTGGGCAACCTGTGCCAGAGCCTCACACCCTCACAGGGGAGAATTCCTTCCCAATAGCCCATCCATGCCCTCTGTCAGTAGGAAGCCATTCCCTGTGTCCTGTCACTCCAGGCCCTTGTCCCCAGTCCCTCTCCAGCTCTCCTGGAGCCCCTCTAGGCCCTGGAGGGGGCTCTGAGGTGTCCCTGGAGGCTTCTCTTCTCCAGGCTGGACACCCCTCAGCTCTCTCATCCTGTCTCCAGAGCAGAGATGCTCCAGCCCTTGGCATCCTCTGGACTGCTCCAGCAGCTCCACGTCCTTCTGCTGTTGGAGGCCTCAGAGCTGGAGGCAGATCTGCAGGTGGGGGTCTCACCTGAGCAGAGCAGAGGGGGAGAATCCCCTCCCTTGACTTGCTGGCCACACAACTGCAGGACACAGATGGCACCCAGGAACAGATCCTGCAATCCCTCTTGCAGTCCAGCAGGCAGCCCCCCATGGGGGCAAGCAGACCCTCACTGCCACCAGCCCCATCCCTGGCAGCCCCTGCCCTCCAGAGCACCAGGGGATGCTCAGCCCTGGCCCCTCCTCACCCTGAGCTGCCGCTGTTCTTCCCTCGCCTCTGCCACAGCCGGTTCTGGGATCACTTACCAATTAGTGTGGCCTGCTCATTAAAGCTCATTATCTGCCAGTGTGAACTTGGATGGGATTGTGAGGCTTGGCGGGGGATCAGAATCTTCCTCTTTTCCAATCACATCCCGCTCGGCCCCCACGCTCCGGGAGCAGCCCCGCGGCTGCACCAGAAGGTTGGGGGATACAGTGCTGCCTTTAGAGGGAAAAAAAAGTGCCCAACAAATTAAGTCGAGTCCTCCACACAGCAGAGAGCTGTTGCTGCTCCACATGGATGATGTGATGGAGCAGGATGATGCCTGGGTCGCTGTCTTCCATGGATTTCCAAGAATCTGGGGATGCACAGGGGTGGGGGGGAATGGCAGGACTTTTTGTCCACTGTGGGATAACCAGCTCAGCCCAGCTCCAGGATACAGAGCTGGCAGTGATGGGAAATGTCAGCTGTCAACCACAGAAATTAGGTTTCTTCTCCATTGCTGGGAGGGGCTGGTCACAGAGGTGTCTTGGCTACTTCCTGCTTTGAAGTGCAAGGATAGAGGGGAAAACACAAGACTCTGACGAAACCAGTCTTCTCCCTGTGCCTCCGTGGGTGTTTTGACTTCAACAGGTGGCAGAAAACCCAACAGATTTTATGGCTTGGATGAAATCACCTCCACTCATGGAAGGAGACTTTGCTTCCTGGCTGTGATCTGAGCTGGAGTGCAAAAAAACCCTGCAACCCCATCCTGCCCCACTGCACCCCGAGCTGTCTGAGTGGGACTGGCTCTGCTGCCACCACACACACCCCAGCCTCTGCCTGGCTCTGGGACACTGTGCCTGGGGAGGTGACACGGATTCAGATCCTTGGGCAGGGATGGGAATGTTGCTTTGCAGCCACAGGGGCTGGTCCTGGGCATCCTGCAGCTACAAGGCAAACAAGCCAAAGTCTTTCTGTGCTGGGAAAATCAATCCCAAATGCAGCCTGGTTTCATAAGAACTAGGAGCATGGGAGTGGGAGCTGTGTCTTTCCAGTGCCTCCTTCCCTCTTTCCCAAAGCTGTCCTTCCCCAGGGACACACCAGGTCTGGCTTTCATTAGCGAATGAACCTGTTTTGGTGAATGGCTCTTGTCAATATTGATTAAATTCCATCTTCCCATGTGCAGACAAATCCTCTCGCAGTCCCTTCAGCACAACCATCCTAAAATAACTCAGTAACAAGGCATGGTTTAACCCTTCCCTTCTCCTCCAAAAGAAACCCCCCTAAGGTGAAATCACCCACTGACTGCTCCTTTGTTCATCTCCCGCATGGAACCACCCAGTAACAAGACAAAAATCCACCAGCCAGTGGAAAGCAGCTGGTCTAAGTTCAAGCCAAAGAGCCTCAGCTTGTGCGAGCCAGGGCTTTAGCACAGGCCAAGCTGGGAAGGCTGCGCCTACATCATTAACAAAATCCCCAGCAAATGCTCCCCGTGGCATCCAACCAGCTCTCCAGGGCTGCAAATTGTGCCCAGGAGCGTATTCTTCCTCAGCTCCTCCTTGCCAGGGTGCCTTTCACTGCAGACATCCCTCTGCCTGCATCCCACGCTGCCCTGGATTAACCGCCTCTTTTATTGCTGCCAATTACTGGCAGCAAAGCTGCCTCGGGGATGGAGGATGTGAGATGGGTTACACCTTCCCGGCCTTAATGATGTGAGGATTTGCAGGCTGGAGCAGCAACCTCGGCTCCCCACGGAGCAGGGGATCAGCACACAGACCCCCACAGCGCTTCCCTGCATGTCCTCTGCACCCCACTGCTGGAAGCTGTGCAGGCTATTGTGGGGACAGCTGGATCCCCGAGCTCTGGCATGGATCAGAGTGGGGGGAGATGTATGGATCAGGGGATGGGAAATGCATGGATCAGGGGATGGGAATGTGATGGCCATCCCTGGTGACCCAGAGCCTCCTGCGTGGGTGGGAGCGGAGGCAGCGCCGGGCTGCAGGCAGCAGACCACACTCGACTGCTGCTGAATGCTCTGAGGCTTCACACTGCGAGAAGAATGAGCAGATAATAGGATTTTCCATCTCTTCAAAGGGCACTCGAGCCAGGCCCCGGCGCTGTGCACAGCCCTGGGAAGAGCCGCCGGGAAGATCCCACACCTCCCAGCCGGCGCCGCAGCCACAGGGATGCTCCCAGCTGCAGAGCAGCCCCCAGCGTGTAAATGGGGACTGGGAATGGGGATTCTGGGAGGGCAGCGTGCTGGAAAGCACCACGGGGATTATCACAGTGATACCCAGCCAGGCGAGGCAAGAGGGGGTGAAAAGCTGGTGGTGCCACATCGGGAGTCAGGGGAGGGTTCATCTGTCCCAATGTGGTGTGATTTTGGTGGAATCATGGAATGCTTTGGGTTAGAAGGGACCCTAAATCTCATCTCATTCTACCCCCTGCCATGGGCAGGGACACCTTCCACTATCCCAGGCTGCTCCCAGCCTCATCCAACCTGGCTTTGAACACTTCTAGGGATGTGGCATCCACAGCTTCTCTGGACATCTGTGCCAGTGCCTCCCCACCCTCCCAGGGAAGAATTCCTTGTTAATATCCAATCTAAACCTCCTCTCTTTCAGCTTAAAGCCAGGAAACAGCTGCTGTGCTGCAGAAGCGAGCGGGAAAGCAGACACTGAGCTTTCCACTCGGTGCTTGCAGCAGCCAAGGGCATGGCACACTCACACCTCTCTGGGCACACACTGGCACCAGCCCGGGGCAGAGCAGCCGCCCCTGGGCAGCCCTCGGCCCCTCGGTCCCCGCCTGCTGCACAGGGGCAGCCCAGGGACCATCTGGAGCCTCATTTGAAGAGCTCCCACGTCCCCGCGTCCCCGCTCCATTTCTCCTCGGATGGCTTATCAGCAGTGACTTTCCCGACAGCAATCGATAGAAAACATTTTATCACCTTCCCAGGCGGCAGGATCCGTGGAGTGGGTCTGATTTCTGTTTCTATGGTGACATCTTCCGGGCTTGTGAAAGATTTTGCCTTTCTTGGTTGTTGTTGGGTGGTGGAGACGAGGGGGGGGGTGGGGTGGAGGGGGGCTGGTGCTATATTTTTTTGTTGTTGTAGGTTTTGCTTTTTTTATTTTTCTTTTTTTTTTAATACCATTTTCAGCACACCAAGGAAGCTGCCAGCCAGCCAAACACGATGCTCGCAGCATACCCACAGCAATGCTGCTCGCTGGGAGGGGCCCCAGGGCAGCTTTCATCCCCAAAATGCCTCTGAAAGCTATTGAAGCTCAAACTGGGGCCGTCTTCCGCCTTTCCTTATCCCAGGCCCCCTTCCCACCCCTCCGGGCTTCTCCTGCCAGGCCTGGAAAAAGCCACTCGGCCACACAGCAGGGATGGCCTCAAGCACAAGTGACTGCTTGGGGCGTTTTGTAGTGCAGCTGATTTTGCTCCTCAGCTCTGCTCCCTCCTCCTTCTCCTTCCTTTTTATCTCCCTCCACCTGCTTTGGTGGAGGAGGAGGGGGTTTGTCACCCTGCTCTGACAGCTGTGGTGGCCCTGGGACCCAATCAAAGGGACAAGGAGGGACATGGGTTAGGGGTGGGGGATAATTTCTTATCTCTGGGACATCTCCTACATGCAAATTGCCCAGTGCTTCTGCTGAGTTATCAGCACCTGAGGATCTCACCGACTGCCTAATTAATGTCTGCAGTCCCTCTCCTTAGAGTTCCCTGTACCCCATGAACCACACTGCTCCTGCCACCTGGCCCTGCCAAAAGAGTCCATGTGCTCCTGCTGGGAGCTGGAGGGATGGATGGATGGATGGATGGATGGATGGATGGATGGATGGATGGATGGATGGATGGATGGATGGATGGATGGATGGATGGATGGATGGGTGGATATACTGGAGAGGGACTTTGGACAAGGGCATAGAGTGACAGGAGAAGGGGGAATTGCTTCCTACTCTTAGAGGGCAGGGTTAGATGGGATATTGGGAAGGAATTTTTCCCTGTAAGTGTGGTTGCCAGAGAAGCTGTGGCTGCCCTAACCCTGGAAGTGTTCATGGCCAGGTTGGACAGGGCTTGGAGCAAGGCGGGGTAGTGGAAGGTACCCCTGCTCACAGCAGGAGGATGGGATTAAGGTGCCTTCCAACCCAAACCATTCTGGGATTCAAGGATTCCATGAATGGATAAAGAGAGGGAAGGAGGGAGGGAGTTGCCCTGTGCTGATGCACTTAGCAAAGCAGCCACCACCTCTTCAGCCCTTGTGGATCGGGAGCCCAAAGGGAAGCCCCCTCCTCTACTCCTGAGTCCCCAGAGGTGCTGAACCCTTGTCCTTACTGCCAGGGGAACAGCTGAACATCCTGGTGTGACACCAGCTGTGCCACCTGGCCTGGGATGTGCTGCAAGAGCAAGTGCAAGGGCAGGGACTGGTACTGAGCAGCTGGGAGGGCTGAGGTGCTGCTGACAGCATCAGTCCAGGTTGCCAGAGGGGGGTTTGGAAGGCACTGCCAGCTTGGCAACGCTCTCCCCGCACCTTTCCCGTAATGATCAAGCCACACTGCTCTATTTAATTAATGTTTCTCAGTGGCACAGCCTCAGCTGCTAAAATAAGTAAATAAAATAAAGCAGAGGTTTCTTCTGGTTTTTTGTTTGCTTTTTTTTTTTTTTTTAATAAGGGGAAACTCCAAAGCTCATAAAGTTGGAACCATGTCCTGGCATTAAGTGACAGCAGGGGATCACTCCTTGCATCAGGCACAGACCCAAAGCACTTAAAAGCAAGGGCAGGAATGGGTAATGCAGGGCTGCCATCCCCTTACCCAGCCAAGAGAAACGCAGTGTCCGTGACACAGATCAGCACCCCTTCATATTTCATCTCAACGCAATGCCCTTATCTTTGACCCAAAATAAAAATTATTCCTTGCTCAGCGATCTCAAAATACAAAATTATCTACGCATGCACTAATGCCACGTATCAATCAACTTCAAATGCAAATCCCCACAGTGTTTAGCCCTAATTTTACCATAAAAGGATGGGTCCACGCCAAGCACCTCGCTCAACATTATTGGAGGGAACGGCAGCTTCCATCAGCAAATCTTCTCCTGGTCATTGACAAATACTTGGATCCTCAGCTTTTCCTAATGGAAACAATCTGGCCAGTTCCTGAGAAAGGGTGAAGCACGGAAGGAGAGCAGCGCATTCTCTTCTCTCCCCCTTTTCCCAGCCTCTCTCCTTAAAAACCGCTTCAGATCTGGAAGCTGGTGCAGAGATGGGTGCTGGGGGAAGAAGAGCAGAGCCAGGTGGGAGCAGCCAGACAAACCCCTCTGCTCTCTCTGCAAGGACGAGCATCATCGGCCACAGTGGGGACAGCCTGCACCCCATCCCTGCTGACAGCAACGCTGCTCCAAGGGAAGCCAGGATGTGCAGTGGGTAATTAGGGATTTGCAAGGCTGGGCACACTCTGCAAGCCTTTTTCTTCCTTTTTGCAGCAGTGAGGGAGCGTTGGTGGGAAAAGGCGCTGTGCAAGCGACAGGAAAACACCAGGGAACACTTGAAGGAATGTCAAAGTGCAGATCAAACCCAGCCTGTATTAAATGTCTTTCCAGGTTGCTGCAAGGATGGTGGGGTGAGGGTGGAACAGGCAGACAGCAGAGCTACTGCAAGGCCACTACAAATACCAGCAGGAGCTCAGAAAAGGCTGAAAGTCCCTGGGCATGTGCCATGCTCCAGCTGCAAGGAGCAGGAGAGCCCTCTCACGGGGCTTGTTCCACTGGGGCTGTCCCACCACCACGAATATCAGTGACCCCTCCACCAGGCACAGCGTTTAATGAATTCCCACCCTGAACCCACTCAGTCTGGGATCAGTCCTGGCAATGCTGCGAGCGCGGCACGCAACGGGTCCATCCAAATTTCCGCCCCACATCCTCGAGGAACAATGGCCTGTGTGTCCCTCGGAGGCCCCTCCTGCCACACGCGGCCGCAGCCGCCCTCCGAACACTCTCCCTCTTGTTCGCTTTGGCCGGGAAGCGGCGGAGCAGCAGGTATTTCCTGCCACCGGCTGCCATCCCCGCCTGGCCGCCCCACGGGGGACGTGCTGCTCCATCTCTCATCCCTGGCATCCCCAAGGGACCTGCTACCCCTCGGGGACAAACCGGCACCGCAGCGGTTGCTGTCCCTAGGCAGGCAGGTGGCCCTGCTCCAAAGGGACACCAGCAGCTCCACGCACACCCCCGCTGTGCACATCCTGCTGGAAAAGATTTCCCTTCTGCTGTTCCAAGTCCCAGCTAAAATGAGGCTCAAAAACGTGCAAAACGCTGGTTTTGCCTCGTTTCCTTTGTGTGTTTCAGTGTGTTCTGCAAACAGGGCACTTCCTCAGAGCTCCGCTTTGGCTCTCACGTTCGGGAATAAGAGAGAGGCTTTTATTTTAATAGGAAAACAGGATTATAAATTAGCAGTCAAGCTGTGAGAGCACAGAGTCTTCCTCTTAAAATATCTGCACACGTCGCCTTGGCCAAAGCTGGGTGTCAGCACTGGAGACACAAGCACGGAGGGGTCCTGGGTGCCATCCCTCTCGGTGCACAGCAGGTGCTGGTGGCCGGTGGCACATCCAAGACACTCATGAATAACCAGCAGCCACCACCCTGCAGCGAGGGCTTACACCGGATACCTGATGGGGGGAAAATCCCAGGCAAACATCAGGCAGCTGCTGGCTGCAGCCAATTCTCCTCACTTAATATGTTTCCTGCACTCATCCCCCTCCCTGACCTCGGCTCCTCCTTAGAGCACGTTCAGCCCCAGACGCGCCGCTGAGCACAGCCAAGGCCAGCGGGACTGCTGCCATTTCGTCCCTCCCCTCTGCTCCCTGGTCAGGGCTGCTGTCACACTGCTGCAGACCCCAGCTTCCCCCTGACGGTGCCCAGAGCAAGGAAAGCGGGCAGTGATGAACACCTCTTGGGGTGATGGTGCTCTGTGCACCCATCCAAATGGAATGCTTGGGGAGCAGCGGGTGGAAAGGCTACATCCATCCTTTGTGGAAGATGCATGTCCCAGACTCCAATCCAGATGAGGACCTGAATCCAGCTCTGAAGGCAAGTCCAGATGTGGATCCAAATTCAGCTCCAAATGAAAATCCAGATGTGGATCAGAATCCAGTTCCAAATCCTCATCTAAATCCAGACACAGACCCAAGTGCAGACCCACAAGTGGTATAATCCTGATCCAAATGTGGATTCAAGCCCAGAGACAGCTCCAGCTCCAAACCCGGACCCAGGGTCTGATGTGTGTCTGCAGGGACCTCATCCTGCCCAGTGCCAGCACCCATTGGATGCTGCCCAGTGGGATGCCCTGCACCCAGCACTGGTGTCACCTGTACCAGCACCTGGCAGGTGCTACCCGGGGGCTTCCCTTCACCCAGCACCGGTGCCACTCTCTCGTGAATGGTCCCCGATGCCCAGTGCCTGCGCCCATCAGGGTGCCCGGTACCCAACACCACTCCCACCCTCCACTGCCCGGTCCCCAGTGCCCAGCTCAGGAGCTGCCGTACGCTTCCTGCTGCTGGCTGCCCGGTGCTCGGTGTGCCGTGCCCCGGCTCCCAGCGTGCCATGCCCAGAGCCTGCCCCTGTGCCCGGTGCTTGTTGTGCCATGTCCCGATTCCCACTGTACCGTGCCCAGTGCCCGCCCCGTTGCTCCCTATGCCCGTGTGCCGTGCCCTGATTCCCGCTGCGCCGCGCCCAGAGCCCGCCCCGTTGCCCCCGGTGCCCCGTGTGCCGTGCCCTGGTGCCCGGTGCCGTGCCCAGCGCCCGCCCCGCTGCCCCCGGTGTGCGCAGCGCCCGCCGCCGCCCCGCCGCCGTTCCCGGTGCCACCGGCGGCGCTGCCGGCAGGTGTCGCCGCGGTCGCGGGCAGGCGGCGGGCGCGCGTGCACTTCCGACGGCGCTCGGTCATGCCCCCGCCGTCCCTCCCCTCGCTCCCGGCGCCGCGCGGGGCTCCCGCCCGCTGACACCGCCGAGGCGGCTCGCACGGCGCGGGAGAGCGGCGCGGCCGCCCGGGCATGGCCGCCGGGGCCGCCCCCGCCCAGCGCCGCCGCTGAGAGGCAGCGGGGCTCGGCCCGCCAGGTAAGCAGGGCTCCGGACGCGGCTCCGGGGGAACCGGGCGGGCCGCCGAGCCCGGGGAGGGCCCGGGGAGGGCGGCGGGTGATAGGGGCCGGCGGGGGGAGCGAGGGGAGCGGAGGGGCCGGGCGAGCGGGGCGCTGCCGGAGGCGGGGGGGGCTCTGCCCGCCTTCCCGTTACCCCCCCGGGGCTTCGCGTCGCAGTTGCGGCTGCAACCGCGGCTCCCGCCGGGCCCGCTGCTCTCCTGCTGCCGCTGGAGCGGCGGTGGCACCGCCAACCCGCCGCCACATCGCCTTCCCTTCCCTTCCCTTCCCTTCCCTTCCCTTCCCTTCCCTTCCCTTCCCTTCCCTTCCCTTCCCTTCCCTTCCCTTCCCTTCCCTTCCCTTCCCTTCCCTTCCGCCCGCGCTCCCACCGCACTCGTATTTCCAACCCTAGCCCGTTCCGGCCCCCCCAAACCTCGCCCCAAACCCGCCTCGATCCCCCCAAAACGCGAGCCTGTCCCTGGCTCGGTGACGTCACGGAGGGGCTCCCCGGCCCCCCCGGTCCCGCGGGTGCGGGTAGCCAGGGTGTTCCCGGCCGGTGGTGCCGAAATGCCGAGCGGGGACATGGTGCATCTTGGATAGATAGCCCTGAGCCCCCCCTGTGCCCTTTTGCTGCAGCTGTGAAATTCCATTTAAATTCCTGCGTGTGTTGTGTGTGTGTGTGTGTGTGTGTGTGTGTGTGTGTGTGTCCCCATTCCCTCTCTCCCTGGAAATGTGCAGCTGGAGCAGCACCTTGAGCGTGGCGGGGGGGTCCCAGTGGAGGTGCTGAGCTGCCCCAGGGGTCGGCATCCCGGGGGCTCCCCAGCTGCTGGAAGCGTCGTGGCTGATGTTGCAGACCTGCTGGAGGTTCTCACTGACGTCAGAGTGGGATGCTGTTGGGGTGCTTGTTTGTTCCCCATTGCCTTTGATGGAGAGCGGTGCCATCCCTTGGATGTGAGCAGATTTTGGCTTGCTGAAAGCTTCTGTGGCCACTGGCCCTGCCCGCTTTCCCCTTGGCTGCCAGCAGTGCCTGTGTTGGCTGCCCTCAGGTGACCTCCCAAAGTGATGGTGTGGAGGAGCAAACCCAACAGTTGGGGTTTTGCGTGGGAGAGAGCTCCTAGGACCCTGTGCCAGGCAAGGGAGGGCATTGTTGGTGGTGCCAGCACCTTCCAGGAGCTCTCCCAGCTCAGCTCCAGCTGCCCCAGCTTCTGGGCATCACCAGAGCTTCCTTGATGGTGCAGAAATGATTCCCTGCTGTGTGCTGGGACTTTGTGAAGCGCTCCTACCCCACAGCTGCCTTTCCCAGGGTGGCAGTGTGTGTGCCCCAGGTGGGTGAGCAGCGCCGTGGTGACTGTGCGGATGTGGGTGCTGTCACCTGTGTGCTGGTGACAGAGGGTGGGGGGACCCACGGTGGGCGAGGCACAGGTTGGCTGTGCCTGGTGCCTGCCGGTGCTGAGACTGCTTCTCCTGGTGACTGTCAGTGCCTGATGAAAATGGACCTTGAGCTGCTGGGAGATGGAGTGGAGAAAGATGGGAGGAAGCCAAGTGAGATGGAGAAAAGGACGTGTTCCCCCTGAGTGCCCTTCCCTCTCTGTTCCCTGTGGGATTGAGGCGCCTCGAGGTGTGGCAAGAGTGATGGTGGTTCATTGTAGGTCTGTACATGGGGCTGGGGGCACCCACACCTTGAGCAGCAGCTCTGCAGCCCAGGCCAGGAGCTGTGTGAAGTTCAAGGCAGGAAGTGAGAAATAAAAAAATAAAAAAAAAAAAAAAAAAAAAAAAAAAAATACCATGACTGGTAGAAACCACCAGGGAGATTTAGGGAAGCAGCAGTGCTGTGCTGTGGAGCCCAGAAGAAGTGTGTATCCTCATCTGATGAGGAGCTGCCCGTGCCAGGGACCGCAGACCCACCTCTCCTCTCCCGGCTCTGTCTCCACTGCAAGCCCCAGGGAACAATTGCATACAGAGTGCTTCGTTTCAGAGCCGCCACAGTCATTTCAGAGACCTTTTAGGCAGGAAAAGTGCTCTGTAGCGTGTAATTTGAAGGCTCTGCTCTGAACCTTCACTGTCGCTCTGCTAAATGATCCTCTGCTCTTCCAAACCTTTGCTGCCTGGAAACCAGCAGCGCTGACCTGGTTCCTGGCCCCGCTGGGTCCCTGGTCTCCCTTCAGCTCCCTGCTAAGGTGAGGGGAGTTGCAGGTTGCAAGGAGCAGCCTGGGGTGGTTCTCTGCCTTGCATGGGGCCTCTCAGATGTCAGAGTCCTGGGAGATTTCAGCCAGTCTTAATCATCTCTCTCCTCTGCCTGAGCTGCAGAGGTTGTCAGAGCACACTATGGATTTTCCAGCCTGGAGGGTTGAGTCCTGTGAGGGCTCTGCAGGAAAATCTAGGGACTCCAACTGTTTTTCCCCCAAAATGGGGGAGGTGCAGAATTTTCTGTAGCATCCCTCAGGCAGCTCATGGTGGGGAAGGACCGTTTGTTCTGCCACTAGAGGAAATGGCACAACTTTGGTTTAACTGATGGAGCTGTGCCACAGCCTCACTGGGGGCACCAGAGGTGAGCCTGGAGGTGCTGCACCATCAGTTGGCCAGTGAGTGTGATATCACTTGGGGTTTTCTTGTTTTTCCTTTCCTGCCTGTCCTTGTTAGCTGCCCTACAACTGCTGGGGGCACACCTGCTGGAGCAGAGCGAGCTGTGCATTTCCTCTCGCTGTGGGCACTGCCTGCCCTGCCAGATGCAGGCAGGGCCCTGAGTTCCTGGCAGCCAGGGCATGCAGGCAGCCTGGCAGGGGACTGCAGGAAAACAGTACAGGATGGGGAGAAGGAGAAACATTTGGATATGGAGGGTTTGGCTGTCACCTCTTGGTCTGGTTTGGTCCTGGGCTGGGGTGGCACAGTGCAGGCCACCTGTGTGTTTTCTCTTGGCTTGCATGGCTTTGCTCTGCTTTGAATTTGCTTTGTTTTGGATTTGCTCTGGTTTGGATTTGCTCCTGGTTCCTGCTGAGCTGGGAGAGTCCCAGTGATGGTGTGTTTATGGACGTCACCAAATCAGACACACAGCCAAGGCAGGAGGCACCAGCTAGAGTCTGTCCTAGCAGGCTGTATTAGCTGTGCCAGGCGTGCACCTCGGTCTAACCTGCCCTTAAATCCTGGTGGTGCTTGGGACCCCGCCCTGTCCCCAGGCAGTTGCTGCCACCCACTGATGACAAGACTTCCACTTGGCTTCCGCTGCTCACATCCTATCCCGCAGAAGATCATGCCAGCAGGGTACAAGGCAGAGGAAAGGCAGTTTCCCTTTCCCTTCTTCACATCTCAGAGGGATCCTCCATGGCTACAGCCCTTCCGAAGAGCAGCAGGATGCATCCTAGCGGGGGTGGAGCAGGCAGACCCGAGTATTGTCCTGCCACCATCCTGTCCCATTGCCTGCCTGAAAACACGCTCAGAATCCATCTGCTTGGAACTGTGTGGATTTGGGATTTCCCCCAGGAGGAATGGTCCAGCTGCCTGAGGCTGGCAGCAGCGAGGCTTTCACCTGGTGTGGTGGAGGAGGAGGAGGAGGAGGAGGAGGTGGAAGGCAGGTGCAGGTGCTGGGGTTCCAGCCTTGCATCCAAGCACAAGGAGCTTGCTCTGAGCAGCGCTCACCTCCTGTGCCCACCAGCACTCATCTGGCAAAAACTGCCCATCCCAGCAAGCAGAGGGCCACCACCAGCCCTGCAGGGAGGAGAGTGGCTTCCTGGGGCTGGCAGTCACCCCTGATTCCCCTGTGGGAGGCTGGGATCTCTGCGGGAATGCCGCTTCACCACGGGAAGGTGGCAGCTTGGTTTTTGCTTTGGTTGCACGGCCTAGTTTTGAGAGCTGGAATATGCTCAAAGCTGGGCTTTCTGAGTTGCTTTTTTTGGTTTTGTTTTGTTTTAAATGACAGCATTTCCCCTTTAAATTTACATCTCTAGCTGGGGAACACAGAGCCTGGTGAGAGAGGGAGTGTGAGACTTTTATAAAAAGAACGAGTCGGGTTTTATTATCCCTTTGAGACGAGCAGGGAAAATCTATACTGAAGGCATGAAATAGCAATAAAAATGGACTTTTTGCCAAAGCAAAATTAATTGAGTGAATCTCAGTCCTCAAGCCTGAGCTCTGAGAGGCTTATGAGTTGGATATGAACCATGCTGCCCCCTTCCAGGCTCTCATCCCCCAAGGAGGAGAGGCAAATCCTCCCTCTGGTCCTTGGTGTGCGATGTGATCAGCGCCTGGGAGCAAAGGACTCCTGCTTGGGATCCAGTGAGGGTGAGGATGCCTCCAGCCCTGGCTGTCCCTGGAGCAAGGACCTTCTCCATGTCCTTTGGCTTGGGGATGCTGGCGGTCATTCAGAGGTCATCGCTCCAGCGTTCCCATCACTGTGAGTCACGGCATCCCATCTGGACTGTGGATTTGGGGGAGTTCAACAAGAAAGAAGAGGAAGACTGGACACAGGCTCCTTGCACCACTGTAGAAGCCTGAAGAGGATCCTGCTCTCTTACCCTGGGCTTGCTCTTATTGATCATTTTCTTCCCTCACCTCTGCATCCTGCTCTTGCTGCACTCTGGGGTCTGGCTCTCCAAGGTGTTTTCTGGGCAAATCCTTCGCTGAAAAGGAAACCCTCCCTCCTGGGTTTTGTTCTTCTCGACGTCACATGCGGTGGCACCGGCTCTGCTTTCCCCAATTTTGGGGGGAGAGTGGCAGGAGGAGCCGCTGGACAGAACAGCAGGGGAAAGGCAGATTCTTTTCAGCAGATGGTGCAAAGAGGATGAAGCTGTGTAAACCTCCTGAGTCCACTGGAGAGACGGAGATTAAATAGTGAGAGGGCCGAGAGGCAGCTCCAGGCAGGAGAAGGAAGGAGAAAAAAAGGAAAATGGGGGTGGAAATGGGATTGGAGATTGGAGCTGGGGAGAGGAGTGTTGGTTTGAACCGGCATCCCTCTCCCACTTGATGTCTCCCCTCCAATTCAGAGGGCCTAGATTCAGTGCCATAAAAATATAGCCCTTTTCAATCCCTTATCTTGCAGGAGCAGAAACAATTGGCCTGCAAAGAAGGAGAAAACAATCTGTTTGACTGACAAACAAAACCACATTTCTGCACAAAAGGAGGAGGAGGAAGAGGCAGCTGTCTGGCTGCTGCTTCGGCTTTTTTCCTTTCCCCTCCCTCTCCTGTCCCCTCGCTGACGGTGTCAGAGCAGAGCCTCTACCCTTGCCAGCAAAACACCCGCTGTTCTGACTGGCTGGGTTCAATGTCAGGCTCCTGCAGCAAATGTCATTGTCCTCCCTGCTGTCCCCAGCCACGGTGGAGATGCACCAGCCCTGCTGTGATGCCCTCCTGGGAATGCTGCAGGCAAAGGTGATCACCAAGATCACCAGGGCAGAGCCCAGCTGCTGGGAGAGGAGCTTGCTGGGTGCCAGAGACAGAAAATGATGCTCAAGAGAGGGACCAGGGCCAGCAGCTCGTGGCAGCTGAGCTGGGGGCAGAGGGGACACAGGAGGTCTCTTGTTGGGGGACCTTGGGAAGTTCAGCCAGGTTGTGGGTGATGCTGATATCGCAGCATCCATGGGGCACCCGAGTGCTGCAGGTGGAGGTGCTGCTGGAGCCTGGTCCCTCTCCAGAGCCAGCCCTGTGCCTCAGTTTCTCTGTCTGGAAGGTTAGCAAGGTAACACGCAGATGCTGAAGGAGGGCTGGGGCATAGAAGTGCCCTGTGCATCTAAAGTCATTATCCCAACAAATTGTTATCCCTAAAAATTCATTACAGCAACCACTGTACCAGCCAAATGAGTGCTGGGGGGAATCCATCAGACAGGCAGGAGCAGAGCCCATGGGAATCTCCGTTCTCCATCTCTCTGGAACAAACTCCTCACTTGGAGGATTTTTTGAAAAAGAAACTGATTTTCCCCATGTGATTCCCTTACCAGGAGCAGCAGCAGTTTCCTGCCTGGAACAGTTTTCCGAGGGGATTCTGCTCTGTGGGGACATGTGAAGCAAACACCCACGCTCTGAAAACAGCCAAATGCAATAAATACCCAGTGCCTGAACCTGGAAAAGCAGAGGCTGGAACAGGGCAATCTCTGCAGGGGCTGGTAGTGCTGCCACAGAGGGAATCAACAGTAAATAAAGGGGCACAAGAAGCAAACACTGAAGCCCCCAGGACACTCCTTTGATGCAGTTGCTGGTGACCTACTAGAATCCACTGGAAAGATGATCCTCCACTGGTGGGTGGTTCACTTTCTCCTTTTTCTATTTTTTGAGGAGCTGTTTCACTCTGCAGACAAGCAGCAAAATAACATGTAAGAAATCAGAGATTCCAGGTGAGTTAATAACAAATAATGAGTCTCTCAGTTCCTGAGTGGTTCTCTGGTTGCCGCAGTCCAGGCGTATAACAACCAGGCTTTCCTGAGCATCCTCAGCCAGGCTTGTTGAAATACTGCTACAGATTGATAGAAACATCCTGAATTCAAAGGAATTTAAGAGATCCAGCCTCTACATTCTTAGATTGCCAGAATAGAAGCTTTGGGGAATATTTGACCTGAAACATTGGAAGAATTTGATTTATTTTTTAATTCCTGCACCTAAAATGCAGAATTTTCTGCATTTTTCTTTCGTCTTTCATTTCAAAGGAGGAGAGGAAGTATCCCTGCACACGTCAAACTGCAGGAAAGAGAAGATATGAAAGATGACTGGACTACTTTTTACAACTTTGGCTCTTGACTTTCCTCCCCAGAAGGGGAAGATGCACTGTCAGCCTGTCTTGTGATCAGGCTGTATCCTTTTGTTACCCTGATAAATGTCAGCTGACCAGGCTGGGATGTGAAAAAGCTCCATCTCTACCATACCTTTGCTGCTTTTCCTCACTCTTGGGGCAGGGAAGGGCCCAGCATTTCCCCACCTGCGCAGTGCTTGCAGACTTTGCCTGGCCCCACAAGGTCCCCATCTCCTCCATGCCCTGCTGTGGTCCCCCCAAGGTCCTCCAAAACCCTTTCTCCTTTGCCTGCTCCTGCCCTCCAAATTCTCCCTGCCTTCTCCCTTCAGATCCTTCCTCCCAGCTGGACTCTGCAGGCAGTGGTGAGATTTTGGCCTCCATTGCTGGTAGGTGAAATGCAAAGCTTGTGCTGTGACAAAGTAAATCTAACAAAGAGCCAGATTTTGGCTCATTCAGTTTTTAGCAGATTTCTCTCTCTCGTGTCCTGCATGCTCTGATCATGGCCATGGGAGCAGCCCTCAGTGTGAGGCCAGAGTTTGGCTCAGCCCAGCACTTGAAGGGAGGTGGCAGAAGCAGAGTGGGTTCTGCTGGATCTCCATCTCTCAGCTTCAGACCCTGGGGGCTCTCAGGGGTAGTCACAGTCCCTGGCTGATGGCATGATATTTCCCATGGCAGAGCCAGCATTTGGTGATGCAGCATCCACCCATGTTTGATCCAGACCTACCTAGAACCTCTCCTTTCCCAGGACATCTCCCACCCCTTCCCCTAGCCACAATCACACAGAAGCTCATCCTTGGTGTTCCTCTGTGCTTGTGACTCTTGGGATTTGGCCAGCATGTGTCAGGGCTCCTCTTCCTCTGCAGCTGCTCTCCGCTCGGCTGCCTCACCCGGAGCATCCCTTCCTCCTGCCTGGGGCTGCTTGGAACATCCTGCTTCCCGAGTTATTTCACCCTGATTTTACCAGGTCACGGGCATGTTGACTGTGGTGGCACAGCCTCTTTGATTAGGTGTATCTCCAAGCATGACTTCCATCTGTCCATCAGTCTCTATTGCTAATTCCTGCCGCATTTATAGCCAGGCAGGGGCCTTGGTCTTTTGGAATAGTCACTGGTGGTGGCAGGACTGTGCTAAATGATCTATTTCACACGTTTCACCTCTTCTCTGTTCACAAATTGTTGGTGATTTTTTTTTTTTTTTTTTTTAGTTTCATTAAGTATTCCAAGTGACTGCGATTTCCCCCATTGTATTCATTATTCAAAATTGTTCTCCAGATAATTTCTGCAAATAATTCGCGGTCTTTGCTCTTTTGTGAATACTTGGTCTCAGGAATGAGAGTCGTTTTAATTGGGATCTCACATCACATGATGGGTTTTGGCTTCCCGATTGGGCAGGCTTAATTTTTAGACTTGAGATTTGGGGAGGGAAACTGTTGCAATTAAGAATTTGAAATCCACTTTCTTCCAATATCTTTCGTTGATGCTTAAAATTAACAGAAATTAACAGTCTGTCTCACTTTTTTTTTTTTTTTTTTTCCCCTTCCTGGCTAAAAATCCCTGCCGGTAACTTGTTGGCAAGAAACACTTGGAGAATATAAACAAAAAGGTGGCACCAAAACAGCTAAATTTAACATATCTAAAAACTGGAGTGATGATTCACAGTGGTTTGTTGTATATTATTCACCTCGCTCTGGTAAAAATAATGATCAAAATAATTTAGAAACTTAAAAAGTCACATAGCAAGGGGACATTTATAGCACTTGGTTTCATAAAATCTTCCATCAGCTGTTCTCTGTGTGCCTGAGAAACATCCTGTGGGCTGGCTGGTGTGTTGTACCCCAGCCCTCAGTGCTCCAGCCCCGTGCTGAGGCTGCTCCCAGCTCGCTGGAGGTGGAGAAAAGGAAGGTTCAACCATCCTGGCACCCCACACTGCCTCGATTCACACCCTCAGCAGGCAAGACTCCAGTTGCCTCTCACAGAGCAGAGGGTGACTGTAAGTGACTTGCCCAAGGTCACACTCCAGCTCCGTGGTTCAGCTGGAAATAGCTCCAAGGTCTCCTGATCCCCCCAGCAGCCCCCTCGCTGCCAGGCGAGACGGAAAGGTGCAGAGTTCACGTGGCTTCTCTAACCGACAGCCTGGCTCCTGCCACCTCACCTAAAACCTCAAACCTCCTTGGCTCTGTTTTCTGCCCTCTCTGCCATCAGGCTGAGTCAATACAGCCCCCCCTGAGCAGCCTGGGCTCCCGTGGCATATTTATGCCTCTGGAGTGGAGCGTTGTGCCGGCATTCCCGTTGGTGCAGCACCCGCACAGCCCGGCTGCTCGCTTCCACCAGCTGCTGCTGCCGATTTCCCTTAAAAATAAAACCCCTCTAAAGGTACAGCAGGGACACCTTAAATGCAGAGCCGTGGCGTGCAGTTAATCATATCCTCTTAACGGGTTTATTCGCTCATTAAATATTTAAGACTCGTTTCTCTTTATCAATAGTGTGGAGGCGTGCAGGCCCCGGTGCAAAGATTTATGCACACAATAGGATCGGTGCATTTAGATTTGTTTGAAGGGATCTGAGAGCCATTTAAAACCCAACTGAGGGGGACGGTTGCTGCTGCTGCTGTTTTCCTCCAGTGAGATTTCTGTCTTTTCTGCCTCCTGACTGTGGTTAGAAAGTGGCAGGAGGTGAGGTTGGGGGGCACAGATTGATGGCTGCCTCGGTACCCCCATAGTTCCTTTTGAAATAGCTGTGCCCCCTTTTTGAGGGATGCTGAGGTCTTGGAGGGGCCATGTTTGGCTTGACTGGTGAGGATGGTCTGTGGAAGATGCGGTGTGTGGAGGCAGGACCTAGTGTTGGGAGTGTGTCTGTGGAAGCGGTGTTTTGATCCCTGCTTCCCACTGCTGTCTGTGGGAAGAGCTTTGCTGTTGTGGCTCAGAAGTGAATTCCAGCTCGTCTGGCGCTGTTCGGGAGCCGTCATGCAGGTGCAACATCTGTTGTTCTTCTGTTACTACCTGGGCTCTGCTCTTCACACAGGTGTAAGAGCAGTGGTGGCCGTTTTGGTTCATAGGATGGGGAGGGACAAAACCCATGCCACCATACTGCCTTACCCCCTCCATCATCTGCCCCTCTGCCCACCACAGCTCGCCAGCCCAGACCTCCATCCAGAGGATCTCCATCCAGTACCCAGCATTTACCACCTTCCTCATGCCTGGTCCCTGCGTGGGGCTTTGTGGCTTCCAGCTGCTGCCAGGTGTGTCACTCATCCTGGTGCAGGGAAGCTGCTCCTCCCAATGATGTGTGTACACCTGTTCCCTGAACTCCAAGGGCTCTGGGCTGTGATGTGAGGTGTGGGACATGGACAGAGGCCTCAGTGTCCATTGCACCATGTGCCCTGTTCTGTCCTTTCATGGAGAGCATTGCTGGAGCTTGCAGGGGCAGCAGGTCCCAGCATGCAGGACTCAATCTCCATCTCAGCAGCCTCTGCTTAGATGAGGAGGGAACATCTCATGCCAAGACCTGTCCTCCCCAGGCTGAAGCGCGGAGTCAGAGATGACAGCAGCTGATGCCCATTTTTTTTCACCCCCTGTGGCATCCTGGCAGGTTCTTCCCGCAGCTTTGCATGCAGCCAGACATGCCTGTTCCAAAACCTCCTCTCCAGGAGTGCTGGGGGTGGATAGGAAGGGTGAGTAGCTGCAGTGGCAATGGGCAGAGCTGGCAGCTGCCTCCTGAGGGTGTGAGAAATACCCTGGCTGGATTATTGACAGACAGCCCAGAGCATGGGAAGTGCGTGCATGCGTCAGATATTTACCCAAACCTCTCCTGCTTTGCAACGTGCCCACAAAAAAAAGGATCTGACAGCAATAAAACTGTCGGGCGGCTGCTGCTGCTTTTTTTTAAAGTTCTATGATAGCTTCTCCCCCCGCCTTTTTTTAATAGCTAATGCATCTGTCACTACTTTCCTAATGAGCTTTCCGAAAAGGGCCTTGGGGACCTCTACCTATCCATGTGGGCTTGGATCAGAGCGTACTCAGGGGAGGCAGAGAGAATTCAGCTCCCTGTTTCACCCTCATCCCCTCCCCAAACTCCTCTCTTAGGGCAGGTTGTCCAGAGGGAGGGGAAGGCAGCAATATCTCAGCACTCGGCGAGCTGGCGTGCACCCCCTGCAATCACAGCCAATAATGACAAAAAGACGGGGCTGCTGCCAGAGATAGAGAGCTGAGCTCCAAGCGTTACAGCAATGTCACAGCCTTGGGACTGCTGCTGGCTGCTACTGGAAAGAAATTTCCTCACAACAGGCAGAGTTATAGGAAGGAGCCATTGATTGCATTAAAAAACACCCTCCCCACCTCTTTTTTTTTGGCATGGATTTTCAAGGCTTTTTTTTTTTTCCCTTTCCTTCCCCCCCCCTTTCTCTCTCCATTTGCCATTGAAGTTGCGTTCAATAAAACCCATCGCCCGAGAGCGTCTGTTCGCATGTTCTCAGCAGTACAATGGGCAGAGGACTGCAGTGTGCAGAGCCCCAGCCAGCCTCTGCAGACAATGAGGGGCTGGCAGCGGGGCAGGGGGGGCTTCTAGTTTATTTTATTTCATTTTTCCCCCACCTGCCAGCCCCCAGTACTAATTGTAATCACAAAAGGCAAATGGGAAGGGACTGGGGGAGCAAGGCTGTGGTTCACTGGGGTCATGGTCTCCATCAGTCATTCTCCCAGCCTGTTGCTGGGTAAAAGCTCGGCTCCTGGGTTTATCAAAATGACTGTGCAGTAAAAGCCTCTTTGCCCAAACCTCCCCCCCTCCTCAAAAAAAAGCTGTTTACTGACTCAAGAAGCCTGAATTTCCCATTACCATCCATGGGAGACTTCCCGTTGACTTCTCTATGCACAGAAGGGAAAACAGAGGGTTTGGTGACTCAGGCACAAACCTGGGATCTCTTCCTCTTGCTGTTGGCAAATCTTTTAGGATTTAGCCAGATTCATCCAGGGACTGAGCACCATCATCCCTGTGCCACTGATTGGGCACAAGAGGATGCACCACTTGGCAGGAGTGAATTCCTAATTGTGCTGTGCCCAAATTCCCCTCAGCTGTGAGATGTGACGGTGCTCACCCCGTGTTGCACGGTGGTGGAGAAGCTAATAGCTATTAATGCCAGAGAGATGCTTCCAGATCTCTAGATAAAAGGTGCTCAAGGAGGGAAAATTATTATCATCATGGGCCAAAGAGCTACGGGGGATTTGAAATCTGTTTGTGTTTGTAGGATGTAACCACTAAGGAGGGAGAGACTGGGACAATGGAGCATGCACAGCACTAATGGAATGAGCGTAGGAAAGAGGATATCTCTGGAGACCCTTAGAAACCATTTCCCAGTGGTAAGATCTACTTGGGTTGTTTGTTCTTCTTCCCAGATGAGAGCTGCAGTCGTGGACGCTTTTATCACTTACGAGCTGGACTAGATGGAGGCCAGAGAGCGCATTGTAGGGACGAGCCCGTGTGGCTCTCCAGTGGGTAGGTACTGATTTATCCGGTCTCAGCTTCCATTTCTGGCTTTCGGAGCTGTGCTTTATAATAGGGGACCCTGGAATGGATGTTTCAGGCCTGTTTTTCAAGCTTATGGGATGCGAGGTAGAGATTCAGGGGCATGATGTGGACTTCTTGAGGCTGCAGCAGAAGGGTTATTTGTGCCTTGGGATACAGCTTGGGCTGAGGTGTGGGTTTGGAGCGGCTCCATGGTAGCATGTGGTGGTTCCTTGAAGACATTTCACTTGGAGATTCACTTTTTCCAGCTGATTCATGTCCTCGTGCGAGCCCATTTCTTGCCATGGTGACAGTGAAGCTGCTGAGGCTCTGTGTGATAATGCTCCTGGTCCAGGCTAGAGGCTCCTAAAGGGCTTTGAGCCCAGAGGGCCAGGGACTGTACAAATACAGGTTGTTCCCTTGAGATTAAACCCCAGCTAGACAAGCTGTTTGCAGTCTGTGGTCTGGCAGTGCTGAGTACACTGCTGTACAGAGTGTTGGGCAAGCAGGTGAGGCACAGGCAGCATCCATCCCAGCTCCCCTGGAGTGTGTATTCTGGATCCTCACTTCCATCCTGCTCCAAAATCACCATGTCACCTTCACTTTGCTCCCTGAGACAGCCCCATTTTGTGCTTGGGGGAGATGCAGCCTTTCTCACTGGAGACCTGCAGCACACCATGCTCTTTTTTCCCCTCTCCTGTCTTTTTTTCTTTTTTTTTTCTTCTCTCCTGGACACTTTACTTAGCTTCTTTCTTCCCTCTCATTTTCTCTACCATCAAATGAAAGCCATTCAGACCAAAACGGTTCAGTCTGCTCTTTGTGTCTGGAAAACAGAACACCAAAGACAGCTGGACCTACCCGAGATGGCCACGGCCGTGGCAACAGTGGCTCTTTGTTAGTGCTGTTGTCTCTGCCCCTATCTCCAGTGTCTGGGGCCCTGTCTCTTTAAAGCTTTAGTGTGCTGTGTCAAAGCCAACAGAGAGTTCAGCTTATTAATGGATTCGCTAGGTTAATATCCCAACAGTTTGGTGTGGTGTTTTTTTTTTTTTTTCCCCTTTCCACCAGCATAATTTAGAAAGAGGGGGAGGGGGAGAGAAAGATAACCCAGGCCCATTTCTGGGGAGGAGGGCACGGCATGGCTCATTGCTTTGGAGAAATGGAGCTGGAATGGTTGGTCGGGGCCACGAGAAGGTGGTGGCCCAGCCCTTCACCTTCCTGTCTGTATGTACATCTCTCTCTATCTCCTTCTCCTGCGGGGTTCCCTGCATCAAAGCTTCTTCCAGTTCTTATGCTAATGAGGTGCATTAATGCTTAATGACTGTGAACAGGCTTGTTTAATTGCACCTATCTGAGCAGGAGGCACGTTGCTGTATAAGAGGGAACGACCATGTAAGCAGCTGCATGCCCTCCTGGACAGTCTTAATTACATGTAAAACTGATGTGATCTAAACCACCAGGCTGGTGATTAGTTTAGTGAGGCAGGTGGTACTTTGCAATTCAGTGCCTCAGAAACTCTAGAGCAAGTGAGATCAGATTCTTTCGTAGGCTATGGAGGATAAGGCAAGCCCTGATCATCCTTGAATTTGATGTTGGGTGGGGACAAGCACGGCATAGTAGATTAATTTAATTAATTTATTGCAGTTAGTTTGCAAAGACATTATCCGCCAGCGTCTGTGCAGAATACTGAGCAGTCCCATTAATGCAATGCTATTTTGCCTGTAAATCCACTCCCCCCGCCCCTTACAGGAGGAATGAGCTGCGATGGTCTCAGCTTTCTGCAGCGTTATCTTGCGCTGGTTGAATGCAACTGATTGTCTGAACTACAAAGGGGCCCGGCTAATGCAAAGCCATCCCTATTGGCACCAGACCTAGATTAATGACTCTGCATGCATTGACTTGGCTCCAAACTGGATTTCCCTAAAGCAGCTCGCTGCTGTCTGCACTCCCATATCCCCTAGCTGGGCTGGGATTGTTGGACTGGTGAGAGCCACGGAGCTGGGAGCTTGGGAGCTCCAGGTGGGAAGGCTGTGGGTAAGGGGTGCACAGGTATGAGGGTGCCTGTTATCACCAGCCATCTGCTGCTCATCACCCAGCTTCGCTGCTTGGGGTTATTTGTTTTGTTTTTATTCACCAGAGGGGGGATTTAAAAAAAAATATAAAACAGCCTTTATTAGAAATGGCTTTGGAAGGGGAGTAAAACAGATCCAGCAGGATTTTGGGGTCAGTTGTTCTCCCAGGATAGGTGTCTCTCAGCACACCTCTGTCCATGAGGATGCTCACACCTTCCCCATCCCCACACTGGACTCTTCACTGTCACCCCATTGGACCCTTCCCCATCCCCACACCAGACCATTCCCTGTCCCCTCACCAGACCATTCCCCATCCCCACACTGGATCCCTCCCTGTCCCCACACTGGACCCTTCCCTTGGCTCGTCTCCCTCAGGCGCTTCCTCCCCGTAGCCGTGCCATGAACTCGGATCTCCCCTCTCCCTGCCCGCCCGGGCCCCAGCCGAGGCTCTTCCTGACGTTACTCCCACAACAACCACTTCCTTCCCATCCCGGCACCCCAGCTCCACAACAGTCCCTTCCCAGCCCCTCTCTACTCCCCGATACCCCTGTCCTGCTCCTCTCCTTCCAGCCACTGCTGTTTATTTTGTAAAAGAACTTGGAGACTGTTTCTCCTGGAGTGAAGCCGATGGCAGAGCTGCCGGGTGGGGGGTCCCTCAGCGTCCCACTTCCACTGCAAAAGTTTCCTCTTGGTGTCCACAACCCTTGTGGGGTTTTGGGGTTAGAAACCCAGCGTGTGGGACGTGTTTTTATCCAACAGCTGCCCCAGATGAAGCATCCCCCCAGGCCCACCGTGTTTCAGGCTCAGCAGGGAGGGAAGGCCTGGCCATGGCCGCCGCCTGCATGTGGTGGGAAGGCGGCAGGGCAGGAGCTGGGGAAGAGGCAGATGAGGTGTGTGGTGGGGAATTAGAGTGCTCTGGTGCCTTCCTCGGTGTCTTTCTCCCAGTGGGCACATTTTGTGGTGGCAGGAGGCTCAGCCATGGCAGGGGCAGCAGCTGAGGAGAGGGGGTGGGAGAGGGGGGCTGGAGATGGAGGCAGCTTGGAGGGAGAGAGCAGGGACCTGCTGGATTTTGGTGGGAGCTCTGCCTCCACGTGAGCTAGCCCTGCTCCGAGGGGCTGCAGCTGCCTGGCTCCCCACAGGAAGAACAAGCAGCTCCACTGCCATCTGCCCTCCCCTCGCCCACTCCATGCTGGCTGTTCCTCCATTGTCCCACCAAGACATTTTGCTGCACCAACACTTGGCCTTGCAATGGCCTCGAGGCAGATTTTGGGTGGAAAAGCAGACTTTACTTCTGAGAAAAGCCACCTCGAGCACAGCTCCGTGGTGGTGGCACCAAGGCAGCCCCTGAGCATCTTGGTCTTGCTGCTGCCAGGTACTACCCAAGACCTCCCTGCGGTGGCAGTGGCAGGGAGTGACAGTGCCACCCCTCTGAGTGGGACAAGCACCCTGAGACACACCATCACTGTGAAATCAGGAGTGTTTTGCTCTCCTGAGGGATGCTGCAGAAACTGGTGCCACGTCAGGGTGCATCCCCTGCAGGGGGGTTGAGCCTTGCCTTGTCTGTGGGTGGAACACCCTCGCACTGAACCCCCAGCCTGAGCAAAACCTTTTTTTAGCACTCCCCTATTTGCCAAGCGTACTTCCTTTCTTTTGATTCTTACCACCTACATACAGTCTGACTGCAACGGCAAAAAAAAAGGAAAAAAAAAAGGGGGGGGGAAGAATTGCAACATTCAGTCGAAGGCTTTTCTGTCTAATGACGTTAAATTTATTAACCAAAACTCCAGCTGCACCAGGCTGGGATCTAATAATATTCAAGCTATGGAGACATCAAGTAGAAAGAAGCTTAAAGCCCTTTTTATTTCACAGTAAAACTGTCAGTAAATAACTGGATTGTCTTGAGACTGAGAAAATGGGGATTTATCTTCCTGAACATGAAAAGTGTGCTTATTTTTTTTTATCAGCTTCAAAAAGCCCCAGCAACCTTGATTTTCCTTCCACACCGTTCTCAGCTGCTCTGCCAAGCCCCAAAACCACACAAATCAAGAGACAGGCTCTAAAGATATTTTTAATTAAATTAATTCCTTTTCCTTCCTTCCCCATTTCTCCCTTGTCCCCTCCTCCATCCTCTCTTTCTCTCTCCCTGTGTCCCCAGCTAATGACTTCTAAGCACTGTGACATTTCAGCACTGGCTGTCACTAACACCACACCTCCGTGCTGGTTATAAATTGGGCACAGAGACATAAAATTCCCTGCAGAAGGTCCCCGTTTGATGATATTCTCCGAGGTAAACCTCCAATAGCTCCCTGTTTTCTTTAATAACGCTAATAGGCATAGATTAATTAAACTGTTATATTACTTCCTTCTTTCTACCAGCACCAGTTAGAAATCTTATTACCTGCTCCTCTCTGCTTGCCTTTTCCCCAAGGTGGTTATATTCCAACCAGTTACCAAGGTTTCTCAGAGCCTGTAGCACAAGGTGAGATGGCAGACAGCGTCTCCACCAGGCTGGATCCTGCTCCCAGCCCTCGGTTCCCAAACCCCACCGACCTCGGCAGAGCCCGGGCGGGTGTAACCAGGGTCAGGATTAAGCCCGGTTTGTCTGAAGAGGTTCTGTCTTGAAAGCAACAGCAGGGCTATTGTTGAGTCTGGATGCCCCCTCTAAAAGGGACCACAGCTGTAGGAAAGGGAATTGTATACATCCATCAACTCCTCCAGGGCCTCAGGATGTATTAGTTAAGATTGTGGGATAGCATGTCTCGGCTCCACTGAAGGGCTCCTTTGAATGACATGTTGGATATACTGTTGCACATCTGGCTGCTGTATTATTGAATTGCTCTATGGTTGCATTTTCCAGACCACGGGAATGTGTTGGTTCAGGAGTGTAGGGGAGGAAAGGATGAAGGGGACAACATGTGGGAAAATTAGAGGGATGCATCCCGCAGGGTGGGGTGGGTTTGGATGGAGCCGCGTGGTGGAGGCGGGGAGGGAGCGGGGGGAGCAAGGCAATGCTTTCACACAAAATGCCGTGTTGCCATTTGAAATCCACTCCAGAGCTTCCTGCTCTAATTAAATTTGTCACCATCGTTACTATAATGCCTGCCATTCCTCCGGTGCTTTTTGTTCTCTGGGATCCCAAAACATGACAGAGGCAAGGGCAGATCCTCTGTGTTTCCTCTGCGGGAGCTTTTTCAGAGCAAAGCAGGGAAAATGCACTTGCAGGAGCTGCTTTGGGAGCACAGCCACTCCTGGTTTGGGGACACTGAAGTGAGGGACACTGAGCTTGAGGAGTCTGGGCAACTCTTGATGGCCTTTTCGAACCTTAATGATTCTATAAGATGTCTCCTGGGACTGCTGATTTGCAGGAGCTTGGGTGAGTGCCCTGGGAAGGCCTGTTAAACCCAGCAGCCCTTCTTGGGCTCTCACTTGGCTCATCCTGTTCTCGGCCCCTGTGGACCCGCACAGAGGCCAGTGTCCCCACTGCCACCTATGCTCTTGGCACCACGTGTGCCCTCTGGCCACTGCCAGCCTGCCACGAGATGCTGGGTACGGCTGCTCTGCGCCGCGCTGGGGCAGGAGGAATTCACTAATTACTCGCAGCTCTTAATATGGCCCCTGAACGCTGCCAGAGTGGCGTGAAGGGCTCAGAGCAGGAGACACAACCTGCTCCATCGTGTCTTCTGTGTCAGCTTGCAGCGAACTGAATGCAAAAAGGCTGTCTGAGCTGAAAACAGCAGAGCCCTTGGAAATTTAAAGGTGCAGAGCACAGAAAACAAAGGCGTTTACGCTACTGAATATTCATCCTGGCGTCTGATCCTGCCGGGAGCAAAGCCTGCACAGCTCCCGTGAAAGCTGATGGGAGGGAACCTTGGTCTCAACCTCATCTTGGGCTCCAGCCCAAATCTGAGGGGGGAGAGCAAATTAGTCCTTAATGCACATATATCTTAGACTAAAACCTGATAAGGGAACTCTCCTATGTTAATTTACCTGAGTTATTTGCTATACTGATTGCTGAAGGTACTCTGATTAGCGCATGAAATATTTCTATACCTTCGGTCTGATTAACCCATATCTGCAAAATAAATATTTGTCTCATTATAGTTATGCGATCGTGCAATCAAAGACCCTATCATAATGGGAAAGGGGATTGAGTATCCATGTGAAAAAGGCAGGGAATGGCGACACAGAACGAGCAGGTTGGAGAGCAGGGAGATGAGGAGCAGGGGCATGGCTGCAGGGGGAGGCTCAGTGGTCCCAGCCCCCGGCCAGGGGGGTTGAAATGCCGGGGAGAGCACGATTCTCCTCCCGTTTCACCGGTGCTAATTGGGACTAATTCCGTTTGACTCAGCAGCGTTGCGCTAGTCCCAGCGAGAGGAGGGTCAGACCTTGGGAATCACAGGGGTGAGTCCCAGCAGGCTCCCAGCCTCCAGCTTTTTTGAAACAGAAGCAGGGAGTTCCCGGCAGCGCGGTGCGTGTGCCAGTCTCCCAGACGAGCTCTTAAAATAGCCCAGCGCACCAGGCTGTGGCACCGGGGGAGAGCGCGGAGGATGAAGTGTTCCGTCTTCCTGGCCCAGATCCGGGGAGAGGAGGGGTTGGCAGCTCCCTGCCCAAGGCAAAGGTGCTTTACAGTGCTATTTGGGGACGAGGGCAGTTGTCACCCTTCAACCAGGTGGCAGGGAGCAAAGGAGTCGCCAGCCAGCAATGCCAGCTCTGCTGAGCATGCTGGACATTCTCCCTCAGCCATGGGAGCTGTAAGTCATCTGGAGGAGAGGATCCCCCCTCTGCCGTTACAGGGCTGTTTTGCATATGCTCCGTTAGGAAAAGAGGAGTTTTATTGTGGCTGTGCAGAAGAGCTAAGTCAAGAGGTTGCTTTATGGCTTGTGGATCCCAGCGTGGAGAGGCAGGCGTCCCAGATGCAGCATATAGCAAAGCCTGGCAGTGGCGTAGAGCACTGCTGCAGCGCAGAGCAGGGCTCAGAGAAAGAGCTGAAGTCATTTTTCTTCTAAGGGCAGGGGGTAGTGGGGAGGAAATATGAAGGCAGCCCTGTTGCTAAGGAAATCTGCTCTTTGTACGGTCGTACATTTAGGTAATGCTAATGAAAGGCCATATAGTAGCGAGGTGCGGATGTCAGCACTGTGCACTCCTGGATATTTGATTAGCATTTCTTTGACTTTGCCTCCTCTAACAGAAATACCTGAGTACGTATATTAGGATATTAGGAAAACAAAATCCCCCTTCTCCTCTGCCAAGAGCCCGGTGTTATGCAGAGAAACGAAAAGCTTTACCAAAATATGACACCCTATAATGAATGTGTGTTTTTCCCCCCTCCCCCCCCGCACACACCCTGGAGAGGATGAGAGCAAACATGTGATGAGAACAGAAATAGTCACATCACTTAATGCATTGCTGGACGGTACCCAGCCGGCACAGCAATGAACCTGGCGTGAGACCCGAGAGCAGCAAACCAGCATAGCATCCCATTTAATGGCTGATGGCCCACAGATGTTTTAAACCTCGAGACTGCATCTCCCAGAGGTTTCCCTTTCGACTTGAGCATCATTGGGCAGCTTTTGGAAGCAAAGGCTGAGGATGCTCTATGCAGGGACCCAGCACATCTGCAGATTAGCTGGTGTGTGCATGTGTGTGTGTGGCATCCGAGCCCAGATCCGGTGATCTGGCTTAGGAAGCAGGAGAGGACCCTACAGAGCACGAGCACCGTGCCCTGCTCTCAAGCATTGCTGGAAGAATGAGTCAGCCGTTTTCCTTCTCATGGGGGTCGAGTGGCTGTCCCTGTCTGAGTGTCACTAATGAAAGCACCCAGGAATGGAAGGGCTCTGTGCTTGCATGGCGTGCTTGCAACAGTCTTAAAGACCAGCTGCTCTGCGTGAGACTTCCAGAGAGCGAGAGCGCTTGAATGAAGCCCTTATATCTCTCTCTCTTCTTTTTTTTCTTTTTTTTTTTTTTTTTTGCCACACAGTGCAGCGTGGGCTCTGTTCCTCCTCGCCTTTTTCTCTTGCTCCCTGGGGCAGCCCACTGTGTCTCAGAGGCATGAGGAGTGAGTCCTCCTGGGAGTCCTCCAGTTCGAGTGAGGAATGGCCCCTCAGGGGATAAATCCACTAGGGCCCGAGGTGGCAGTGAGTGTCTCTCCTCGATGACAGCAGTGCCTGGGATGGAGATTTGGAGGTTTGCACGCCTTCACTCCCTCCCTGCCAGCACCTGCCCCTCCCTTTCGCCGTTGTGCAACATCCCAAGGGCAATTACAGCAATGCTTACGTGGAGGAGTGATATTGGGAAAGTATTTAGTCATTTTAACTGTTCTGCTGGTGGCTCCCCTCCCTTAAGGTGGTTCCTATTTATTCTTTTCCCTCTCCCAGCAATTTGTCGCAACTCTCGCAGCACCCTGTGGCCCAGCGGCCCTTTTGGTGTGTCCTTGGGTACTGAGGGCTCCTCTTGGCAAGGAGGAGTGGAAAAGCCACGTTCCCATCCGATAATACTTTTCCTTTCCTTTCCTTTCCTTTCCTCGTCCCTCCCCTGCTTACTACAGTGATTTTAAAGCTTCCGCCCCTTGACAGTGATGCAGGAGGCACAGCGGGGGGGATGATTTTGTAAGCAGAAGCAAGAGGCAAGAGTCTGAAGAGCTTCTCCTGCTCTCAGAGGCTTCTGGACACTTCTGTGTCTCCATCCCTGGAGTGATTTTCCCTGGGCCCAGTGTAAACAAGGCAATCCATTATGGCAGTTTGAGCCTTACTCCACAAACACGCTGCTGGTCCCTGCCCCCACCGCGGGCTCCCTCTGCTCCTGCTCCTCCTGCACCGTGCAGGGAGTCTTGGTGTGGCACTGGGGTTATCCAGATGCTCATCCACACGTGGGAGCAACCTCTGAGCATCTGAGGGTGACCAAGGCTGCAGCAAGAGCTGGAGTTGAGCCTGAACAGCCCCACTGCTCGTTCTGCAAAACTGGGGAGTGTTCAGGGGAGTTCAGGGACACTGATGCACTCCCAGGGAGGGATGTGGAAGAGTCGTGGGTATTGTTTATCCTAACAAGAGAGTGAAAAGAAGATCCCACAGCAGAAGGAGATAAGCTCACGTGCGCACAAGAGCAACACGAAAAAATACATGATTAAGGTTACAAAGTCAGGCACAGAGCATGTAAGAAATCCTGGAATTAAGGACATCTGAGCAGCTTATGGCCGTGGAATGCCATGCATTCATTAGGGGACAGCCTTAACTCTGGTCTCAAGGTGTTTCCTCCACAGTGTCTCTGGCTCAGGGAGTGTGTGGGATGGATGGAGCTTGGTTAGAAGCAGCTCAGTGTCCAGTTTGTGACTGTCCCCCCAGTATTCTGTCTGCAGCTCCAGTGCCTCGTTTGCTGTGCATTGTGCAAATCCTGCTTGGAGGCTGAAATTGTTCCTCATGGACTTCCTAAAATGCTAAGCCTGCTCTTTCTTCTGTCTTTTCCCTTCCTTCCCTCTGTCCCACCTCCATGCTGCTTGGTGGCTGGCAAGGGGGAATAGCAGCATCTCCCCCACCAATAACCCTTTTGGGGTCTGGCTTTGCCCTGGGACCCCGGAGCAGGAAGGAATACACTCTGCAGCTCCAGGAGGGCTGATGCGAGTGCAGCCCACATGCTTCACACTGCCAGCATTTGATTTTCCATCTGTTTTTTGTTTTGGTTTAGTTAAAGGCAGAGAGGAGAGGTGGGTTTTGGTGTGAACCTCTCGTCTGTCTGCATGCAGTGTGTGGGACAAAGGCAGCTTAGCACGGAAAGCCCCAGAAGCACCCCAAGGAGTGGGCTGGGGGACTTAAAAGACATAGTTTCTCCTGAAGCTGTGGGAAAAGTGTATATTTAGGACATGCAGCCTTGCAGCCTGCTGTATGTATTCACTGTCTGAGAGCAGAGCCAGCCAGAGCCTGGAGGGGACAGATGGAGGAATTAAGGACATCTCAGCTGGGCAGCAGGACCAAGGGATACTAGCAGGGGAGCTGGCTCCCACACCTGAACCACTTTGGAGACAAGGCTGGGAGTTACCAGAGCTTTTCTTAGCAAGAGAGCCCTCCACCGGAATAATGTGTTGTGGACATAAAAGGAGATCTGGAGAGGGAATATTTTCACTCTGGAAGCTGCTAAGGAACTTGCATTTAGCTGCTAGCAATCTGTTTCAAACTGAGTTCCTGTCCCAGGAAAGAGAAAGCAGAGCAGTCTCGCTGTGTGGACCGACTGTAAATTCTTTTCTGGCTTTGCTGGGGAAAAACAATGTGCTCTCAGTGAAAACCTCCCAGAAATCCAGGACGTGGGTATTTTATAAGTCAGCCCTTTGGAGAGAGCAGCTAAGGAGACCAGTCAAGTAGATTCCCCTGACTTTTATTTACTGAAAAGTCAGTGGAGTGGCTGGAGAAGGACAGAGATGCTGCTGCCCTCACGGAGACAGGCAGGTCACAGTGACACACGCGTGACCGCAAGAGAGAGGCTGGGAAAGCATTCCTGAGAGAAGAGATTTGAAAGGGATATGTCTAGCAGAGCACAGAACTCAAAAAGTCATGGTGAAACTTTGCATTTAGATGCCTGCAGCAGCAACCCGGGAAGCTTTCCGCGAGGACCGATACATTTCCCACCTCACGGCGTTTGCTTAGAAAGAATTCATAAATATACCCACCACTACTAACCATCCTTTTCTGCTGGGAATTGCCATTAGCAGCTAAAATCAGTGTTTTACATATAAAAAGCACCGAGACTTAATTCTGTGCAATGCTTTCCTCAAAGTCTTTGTAGGAGAGACAGCTCCAAGCTGGATTTGGGCTGAGTTACAGCGAGGTGTTGGGAGGCAGGGATGGTGTCTGTGCAGGATGTGTGATGGCAAGGTACCCAGGAGGTACACATGGTGCAAGATGAGATGTCATGAAGGATAGGGTGTATGACCCTGAGAGGGACCTGTCAGACCTGTGACTTGCTGCACATAGAAGCAGCTTCCATCAAACATGCACAAATGACACTCACTGGGAGACCAAAACTGGTCAGATTTTCCTGGATTTATCAAGAATCCTGGCATCACAGAATGGTTTGGGTTGGAAGGGACTTTAAAGATCATCTCATTCAACCCCCCTGCCATGGGCAAGGACACCTTCCACTATCCCAGGTGGCTCCAAGCCCCATCCAGCTTGGACACTTCCATGGATGTGGCAGCCACAGCTGCTCTGGGCAACCACTGCCAGGGCCTCACCAGCCTCACAGGGAAGAATTTCTTCCTAATATCTAATCTAACCCTGCCCTCTGGCAGTTAAGAAGCACGAGAAGCACATCCCTGACTCTAATTATCCCATCACATTGCAAATCCCTGCTGCAGCACCGGGGGCTGTGTGAGATGTTCAGCCTTTTGGATAGGGAGGGAGATTCCTGTTCCCTCAGCAGCTTTCACAGCAGCAGCTGGACTTTCCCAGCCAAGGTTGTACCCCTGCTGAAAGGAGCCTGGAGCGAAGGTCCCCATGGAGTTGCTTGTTTGGAAGGGAGATGCAGTCTCATGCTCTGGTCTGTGGAGGAGTTACCAAACACAGGGAATTAGGATGGGATTTCAGTGGAAGCAGATTATCCCGTTTCTCTCTGAGCACATTTCTGCCTCTGAATCAGTGCATGACAGGCAGGGCAGCCAGCAGGGCAGCTCCCATGCATGCCAGAGGGAACTGAGCGCAGGTCAGGGAGGGTTCCCTGTGTTCCCAGCGTGTCTGGAGCAGGAGCTGGGATGGCAGGAGAGGGATGGAGGGGGAGCAGACGGCGGTCACGGAGCTGCGGTGCTGGAGGGGCGGCACAAAGTGCTGTCAGAACAGCAGGGGCTCGCGCTGGCAACGGCTGCAAATGGAGATGGAAAGGGCTGGAAAGGAAAGGACTCAACACAGCTGGTCCCCTTCGGCTTTGATCTTGAAAGCAGAGGGGTGTTGGCCACTGAACAGGAGAGGGGAAGAAGGGGGATGACTCATAAAAATATTGGTGTTTCCATGAAGATGCTGTTACCTGAGGACAGGAAGGAGGAGGGACCTTCCCTGCAAATGTGGAGGGAGCTGGAAGAAAAAGTCCCCCTTGTGTAGAAATTTCCAGCCTGCTTAGGAACACGGAGCTGTTTGCTCTGGAGCCAGCGGCTTGGTTGTTTGCTGGGAATTGCTGGTTTTGTGCAGAGCAGAAGGTGATTTGTGTGCTTGTTGCTTCAGGGCAATAAAAAAAGTAAAATAAAGGAAGAGCTGGTTTTCTTGGAGGCCTGTGTGGTGAAGATGTATTTGGAAGAAGAAAAAGAGCTCTCCTTCCTGCTGCTGGGTGAGGGGTCAAGGGGGATGATCCAGCCCCTGGTAGCTGGGGAGAAGTCAGACATCCCCCAGGAGCTTTGGTCAGAGACTCTGGTCACAGGAGGGCTGAGGTTTGATCTTCCTGGCCACCACGGGGATTGTGCTGGGGAGAGGGTTGTAGTTTACTCACAGGCATGTAGATTTGCTCCATGTACCCATCCCTCCCTCTCATAAGTTACTGAGGTGGCTTGTCCTGCACTGGAGGACACGAGAAGGATGGATGGACCCAGGTGATGCCAGCTCTGTACCAAAGCAAACTCAAACTTTCTCTACCCCTCCATGAGCCCTTGGGGGATTCCAGCTCACAGAAGCCATATATGCAGCGTTGGACCAGCTGTAATTTTTATCCTGGAGGCAAAAATCACTGGAAATAATGCTTCATCACTCTGAAGGTCCTGACACCACCCTTAACCACCACATCACGAACCTCCTGTCGCAATTGTGATCTGCGTATGTGTCAAATCTTGCCTCGCAGATAAAAGCTGCTCCGCAGGCACCTTTTGTACTAAAATACGGAGCCTTTAAAATGTGAAAGAAACAACAAAATGTAGGACGCCACACAAAGCTGACCCACTGGGGACTGGGGGGGGGAGAAAAACCCGCAAGAAGGAGGGCTTGACACACAAAAATTGTTTTGTTAACAAAGCATCATTGTTCCACTCTGAATCGGTTTGACTGGAGTGGTAGAAACACCCCATCTGGAGACAGATGGAGAGTTTTCTGGCTAAAGAGCCGGGAGGAGGGCCGGCTGACAGCCCAGCAGATAGCATTGTCTGCTGCTACCTTGGCAATGGAGAGGAGAAAGGGCTGGTGGCAGATGAGGCGTCCCCTGTGCCACCCGCCCAGCACGCTGCATCCCTCTGCACAGGGAGGTGTGTGCCCAGGTTGGCTGCTCACACCTCAGGATCATCCTCCCTCTTCTTTTGGGGCTGGTTGGGTGCTCGTGGGGACCAGCCAGGTGTCTGGGGAGGCTGCAAGCCACCAAGTTCCCCTCCAAGGCTCTCTTGGTGAGATGGTCCTGCTCCACTTGTGTGCTGTGCCAGGTCTTGGTGTGGTGTGGGTTTAGCAGCTCTGGGGGACCAAAGTGCAAATCTCATCCCAGTGTGAAGGCTAGCTCCGGCTCTTGCATGGGTTTTGCCACTAACTTCCAGGAGAGCAGGGTTTGGGATGATGCTGAGTGGAAACCAGCCTTGGTCAGAGGTGCAGGGAGTGAAACTGGTGGAAGCAGCAAGAGTTGATGCAATGTCAAAACGCTCAGGATGGGTCATGTGTGGGGTGCTCAGGTTGACCTAGCAGGCCTGCAAGATGCCTGAGGGTTCTTGGAATGGTCCTGGCCACTTTGCTGAGGTTGGGAATGAGTAAGGAAAAATCTGTGTTGAATGCCCAGGGCGTTTGAGCTACAGCACAGGCTAAACATGAGGTGTTGTATGGCATCAGGCTCTGCTGGCACACAGTGTCTGCTCTGCTCCTGAGAGCTCACCAACAGCCCCTGCTCCCTCTGCTGCCTTCCATGCCTGATGGGAAACTCCAAGGTGGGTAATGCTCCTGCCAGAGCTTTGAGGGATCGTATCCTGCCCACCCTATCTGAATTCCTGATGACTTGCTAATTGCTTGACACACTCTACTTGCAATGCAAGAGACAGGCTCACGTCATCCTCTGTGGTTTGCCAGGGGAGAGTGTGAACCTCTTTTTGACTTGCCTTGAAATAGATGAAAAAGAATAGAGCTCGATATGATTAATGTGAAAACTTCAGCTTGGTTTCCTGCCTTGGCATCTGGGCTTTGGTCTTCTCAGCATCACCATACCTTGTTTTTTGAGGAATGGCTGCACATGGGAGCATCTGAGAGCTGATGGTGCCGGCTGTGGTGGTCTGGGGGCTCCTCTCAAGGTCTGTCCCTAATCCCCAGCTGCTGGAGACATTCCAGGTTTGTGCAGCAGTCATGGAAGGATTCAGGTGGTTGCCTCGAGGCACTGCTGAGATAATACCTCAAGGGGCTCCTATTCAAACCCACTGGGGCCTTTACAATTGCATGGTGGAAATCTATTCAGATGCGCCATGGCTTCTCCGGGAGCCACATGAGCAGCCCAGCTTGGCCACTGGCTGTGGGCAGGTGGTCACCCATGCAGAGTGGACCAGCACAGCTTTGATACACCCTGCAAAAAAAGGTGGAAGGATTAAAGGAAAAGGTAGATTTGATCTCTGAGCTTCAGGGCTGTAGATGCAGCAGCGTGGTGGTGGCAAGGGGTGTCCTGGTGCCCTGGTGTCCCCAGACACATCCAGAGTTTTCCAATGGGATTGCAAAGCTGGGTTCAATTTTGGCTTCCCTGCCTGACTTACTGGGTTTATCTTCTGCCTGCCCTGCTCTGGGATGGGTCCCACCTGATCCGAGCAGTGCTGAGCTGGTCCAGAGGGACGGGGCACAGGGAGGAGTGTGGGGGTGACAGGATAGTCTGGGTCATATCCTGTTGATCAGTGCCAGGGGTTCCCAGGTGCTTGCATCCATTGTGGCACCACAGGTGACTTTGGGATGAAGTGGCCTCAGGGGGGAGAAGTGAATTGGGGTCACAATGCAAGATGGAGCAGAACAGGATGGATCTATTCACCTGAGCTCTGCTACAGTGTGTTGTGGTTGTCCCAGAGGGAAGAGACCTGGACTTGTGAGAAGTGAAATCCTTGGACAGCCATGCCCTGCTTTTGCAGCCCTTTGCCTTCCCTGGGCTGCTGGGGACACCATTCCTACAGCCTGCTCCAAAAAAACATCCTTTTGCTCTCTCGGATTTTGGCCCTGCTGCTGCACCAGCTGCACCGTGCTGGCAGGAGGGGAGAGGAGAAGAGAGGGAAGGTGAGGCAGGGCGGGCAGCTCGGTTTGTGCTGGCTGCTGTCACAGCACAGCGCCCTTGACGTGGTGGTGGGTGCCAGGAGCCAGCCAGGACACAGACCCCACCACCAGGCACTGCCTGCCCTGGAGGGACGAGACGGGGTCTGGATTGCCGGTGATGCATCAAAGCATCCAGGAGTGAGGTCTGACACCTGCCTGGCAGCGGGTCAGGGTGCTGTTCTCTTTGCCCTGCCGCTTGGAAAGCAGAGTCCTTCCCTGGGGAAGTGCCATTCACCCCATCCCGCTGTCATGCGCAGCGTGAAATCTTTCACCTTGCTTTCCCCTGTGCAGAAAGGGGAGGCAAATTCGCATGCGAGCTCTCCCGGGAAGCGGAGGGGATGGATTCACCTTGCTGGGAGGCGAGGGAGTCACTGGGAAAGAGGTGCTGGAAGAAGCGCAGAGCGGATTAATCTGCAGCGACTCCGCTGTCGCCAGTCACCGGTGCGAAGGCGCCCGGGGAGGTCGGGTGCATTGGGGCGGTGTTGTGCTGCTCTCTCTGCCTCCCGAACGCCTCCTGCGCCGGGCTCTGTGAATCAGCACTTCTGCAGTCGGAACAAGACAGCGGGGAAAGGCAGGAGGATGTCAGGGCACTGGGAGGAGGATGGGGGGGAACCTCATTAAAAAGGGGCAGCCTGTGAGTTGGGGGTGGTCTCATGCCGCGGCTCCGCAATCTGCTCCCTCCAGGTTTTTGCTCATTACCGCCGTACACCCCTCGTGTACGGTGGCGAGGTAAACAAGCGCTGGGAGCGATGCCTCCCTTCCCACCCGTCCCCTCCCCGCCGCCGGCGACAGGGGAATGTGACAAGCTGGCACTGGGAGAAGGCATGAAAGCGATGTGATCCGCCGCAGCTCCTGAGCCGGGGAACCTGGGGAGATCCAGTTACAGCAGCGGGGTTAGAACAAAAGAGATTTGCCTCCGGGATCAATTCCTCTCCATTTTCCGGGCTGTGCACGTGTGTGAGCCTGGAACGGCCTCGGTCTCTGCCGCACCGGCAGCCCGGGGCCCGGCTGAGCACCCGGGCTCTGACGCTCCGGAATGCTTCTTTTTCCCAAAACAGGGAGAACCGGGTAATCCCCTGGGACAGGCCTAGAAATAGCAAGGCCAGGCCAGGCTTTGCAGTGCTTGGAAATCAGGAGCCAAGCTGGGCAGCTGGCGGCTGCTGGAGCTCCAGCCTTCGCTCTGCCAAGGGCTGAGCTCTGGGTTGGGATGTGAAACCACCCCTGGTCCCCGTGGTTTACTCCCAAGGCATTTCCAGGTGATGCCTCCTCCCCTCCATCATAAGGTTGGCCAGTGAGCAAAACCCCAATCCCTCAAAAGCCTTTTCTGCCCCATAATGGCTGTGCCAACACTGCATTATCCAAGATGCCTTTAACCCACGGCCGTGGGGAATCATGAGCCTTTCACGTGTGCTGCAGAACCAGCTCAGGGAATCAGCAGGATCCTGCACCCTGGGATGCTTGTCACTCATTTGGGGGGGGTTGGGTGGCTTATTTGGGGGTGGGGTTTTTTGGCATATTGCCTTCTCCCAAATGCCTCCGGGGATGAGCCATGGAGAGCACAGATGTGCATCCCGAGCATACCACAACAAGGTTCCTGATTTAAGGACTGTGATTAACCTCTTTCCGACAGTTGCTAACCAGGTGCAGGATTGTAACGGGAAGAGGAGAAAGCTCAGTGAAAACAGCCACTTTTCCTCCGTCACCTGGAAATGCACACGGATGCCATTTTCTGCCTGGAAATCAGGCAGATTTTAGGATTTATAATGGGTGCAGGGATACCCTGTTTGTGTCAGTACTGACCTGGAGCTGCTCCCCAGAGCCTTTCCTGTTTGGGATCCCACAAACAAGGCACCGATGGAGTATGAATCCAGTACAGGGCATGCTGGTGTGTGGGATCATGGGCCACCTGGGGCTATGCATGCAGGGTTTCTAACAGAAACCGCGCAGAAAATCACCCTGCATTTGCCCACTCCAGGTTTTCCTGGTATCTTGCCCTTAGGAAAGCTGGGAATCCAGAGGAGAAGTGGTATTTCACAGTTAGGCATGAAAAGGGGAACCATTGCAGCTTGTGTTTTGCAGGCAAGAGTTAAACCAGGAGCTGCCAAAGTTGCTCATTTTCAGGAAATCTGGTATCCGTGGGATTCAGGGCTCCTCTGGCCAGGACTACAAAAGCTGGAGAGGGACTCTTTCCAAGGGCATGGAGTGACAGGACAAGGGGGAATGGCTTCACATTGACAGTGGGCAGGGATAAATTGGATATAAGAAAGAAATTCTTCCCTGTGAGGGTGGTAAGGCACTGGCACAGAGAAGCTGTGAGTGTTCCACCCCTTGAAGTGTCCAAGGCCAGGTTAGACAGGGCTTGGAGCAACCTGGGATAGTGGAAGGTGTCCCTGCCCATGGCAGGGGGTAGAACGAGATGGGCTTTAAGGTCCCTTCCAACCCAAACCATTCTGGGATTCCATGACTGTCGCTGGCCTCCCAGGTTTGGGTTTCATGTATGTCACTCATAAATGCTGTGTCTCATCCCAAATACCCCTCTGGCATCATGGTGGCTTTCAGATCAGCTTTGGAATTCCCTATGCTCTGGTGTGCGTTCATGGATCACTTTCTGCACTGTGTTTTTTGGAGAGTCACACTCTTACTGCTTTTCCAGCCCCTGGCTGGATGGTTTTAGGATGCCCTCACTGTACCTCCCCCCCATTTCCATCTCCCCATCTCTTAACTGCAAATCCCTGTATTTCTTCCCAAAGAAGAGGCTGCAATCTGTGTTTCACACTGGGGCTCCAAACACTTAGCAGAGTCAAGAGCTGTTCCATGAGGGAACAGCAGGGAGAGAGAGGGATAGGGGCTGGGGCAAGAGGGCACCCCCAAAGTGGATGAGTCGAATATAGGTTTGGGAAATCTAAGAGACAGAAAAATTTATTAAAAACAATTAATAGCTGCTCCAACAAGGATTTAACCTGAAACCGTAACCTTAGGGAGGGAGGAAATGAAGTGGCCTACGATTGTTATTTTATTGCTTAATTTTTTATATTTTTTTTAGTATGATATGCTAAATGCAAATAAGCATTTGTACCAAGCAGGAGAGGGAGGGGATGGAAGACATGCCAGGAAAAGTGAGTGGGATCTAGGTTTGCATCGTTCGCTGAATTACTGGCAGGTCTTTTGTAACATCTGTTAAAAATAAAACAAACATTCATTTCCATTTCTCGCTGCCTGAGATGGCTCCTGCAAAAAAATTTCAACCTGTCCAGGAATTCGTCTTGAAAGTTGCCCTCCCTCTCCTCACGCCTCCTCCAGGGGAGATTTCCTTCCTGGACTTCCCAGGGGCTCCATTAGCCCCACATTAAAGCCTTTCTCCTTTGCTCTAAAACTCTCCATCGAAGTAAAAGGAATTCTAATAAACCACTGGGAAGACTCTGCTATTCACTCTTTCCATGGAAACACGGCGCTGCCTTGGAGCAGAGCTCCTCTCGATGGAGCCTGGGTCACGGCAGGAGGAGACCAAGGAGGGATGCAGAGATGGTTTCCATTATAAGAGACCTTTTGAGAGAAATAATCGCTGCTCTCCCACCAAGGAAAGCCTTCGAGATGTCAGGGGCCTCGGCGCAGCGCGGGAGCGGGGCCGGCCTCCGAGGGGGTGCTGGTGGGAAGTGGGATCTGCTGGGCACTGAGAAGCTCATTAAAACATCTGATTAGTGGAAATTAAGGCACCCGGGACTGATCCCTCCCTCTCAGTGGGAGGGATGAGTCCAGGAGGGTGGATGGACCCGTGATGCAGGAAGAGGCTACACAAGGGGGCTCAAGGCTGGGGTACGGGGAGGGCACGGGGTCATGGGAGGACAGTGGTGGCTCCACACCCAAGGCTGTGCTGCACAGACCAAACATCACACAACAAAAATACATTTTTCAAGGCCAAAAAAAGCCTGTTTGCTCCGGGAAGGGATTTCTGGCTGTTCCCTGGGTCCCAGACGGGAGCTGGACAAGGAGGTCAGTGGATGGATCCCTACCTAAAGCCACTGTGATATA
The DNA here is from genome assembly GCF_022539315.1 of Serinus canaria. NCBI lineage: Eukaryota > Metazoa > Chordata > Aves > Passeriformes > Fringillidae > Serinus > Serinus canaria. Next base: position 13,868,002 of record NC_066328.1, read on the forward strand.
ATTAATTTCCAGCCTCCTCGCAGGCACAGTCATCCTGAGTGTTGCTGTTCTGACACCGTGCTGCAAGATGAAGGATTTTATTTTTTTTTTCTAAGCATGAGGAAGCTCGTTAGAAATAGCCCGAAGGGCAAAGTTAGGAAATGAAAATCCATTGGATCCGCTCGGAGCTGATGCACGGAGCTAGATGAGAGCTGGGGCAGGGCTGCTGCTCCTGCCTGCGAGGAGCCACCACACGTGTGGGGTGTGTGGCACCCAGGCTGGGGACAAAAACCATCCATTGGCATGGTTGGGAGTGGGGCTGAGGGGAAATCTGCCTGGAAGAGGGATGAAAGAAAGATGAATGAAAAAGAGCCAGCTTAGAGCATCCTGTGTAGGTACTGGGGAGGTCCTTGGACCCTGGGCTAGCCACTTAGGTCAGGGCTGGATGAGGAGGCTGGTGGGAAAAGCTCAGTTTTCTCAGGATGCCTTATCATTTAGGTCAAAGTGGTGAGACACCGAGGGAGCCAGAGTGCCTTTGTTTTAGCAGCTCCAGAAATAACATTGCTATGAGTCATTATTTTTTAGCCTCTCCAGGGCAGGAGGTGTGGGGTTATGTCCAGGGAAGCCTCCAACTTTGATCAGCAAGGTGAGCCCTGCTCTCATAGTGGGGAAGATGGGAAGAGGCTTTTTGATGCTGGCCGTGCTGTTTTGTGGTAGCTCAGGCTGAGATCTGCTCCAGGATGTTCGGGATCTGGATTTTATCAAGGGGATGGAAACTTTTCCATCTGCATAACTGAGCAGCAGCATCCTCTAGGAGCTTGGAGGTTTTAATGAGTGAAGTTAATTGGTGTTATAGGTGGTGGTCTCCCACCCAGGCAGTGGTTTGGCTTAGACAGACATGACCGTGTCATGCAAACAGAGGTGACGTGGGTGTTGACACCTCAGAAATGCTGAGAAGTCATGAAATCAGCCTTTTTGAACCTGTAAATTGTAGGTGCAGAACTTTAAAGGTTCCAGGAAAAGAACAGTGTTTAATAACCAAAGTGTTTGGTGGTGATTTAATTTGCATATGGGGCTCTCTGGGGCTTGTGGTTTCAACCTTTCACCCCACCACAGTGAGGTCAGGGTTGGAGGAGAGCGGGGCTGAGATCTTCCTGAAATCACAGGACTCCTGGAGGTGGGGATTTCAAACATACCAGAGCTGGGAAATAACATGGACAGACCAGATTGTTGAATTTATTGGATTGTAGTGTAAAAATAACAAATCCTTTAGTCTTCTGTCAATCCCAGAGGAGAAGCTGGGGGTGACGTCCTTAGGGTCCATCCCTCCCACCTTGGCTTTCCTAGGGTGGCAGTCACAGCTTGTGATGCCAAACAGTGCCAGGCTCTTGTGTGTGAAGGGCAGGGCAGATTGGTGATTACAGGGAATAACACCAAGTCCCTGGAGAGCCATGAGGTCCCAGCTTGATTTACCATCCTGCAGAGAGGCATGTGTGAAGCTGGAGGTGGCTGGGAGCATATTGTGGTGTATTACCTACAAACAGCCAGACTGGGTCTGCCATGGGGATGGGGATGGGGATGAGGATGAGGATGGGGGTGGGGAGGAAAGCGACAGGGGAGATGAGAACAAGCAGTCTGCTTTTGCAGGTGCTGTGTCCCCTTATGAGGTTTGGTCTGGTTTGCAGCTTGATGGCTCCTATCTCGAGTAATTAACAGGGAAAAGAGAGGGCCTGGTTATCCATCCTTCAAGAGCAAGGGGTTGAATTGAAAGGCAGCGCCTTGGAAGTGGATCAAATAGCTCTCCAGCCCCCCGCGTACGGCTCGGAAACTTGCTGCCGTGCTGCGTTATCAAGGTGAACAGCTTTAGTTCAATTAACGAGAGGCTCAGAGCGGAGTCGCGGGAGGAGGCAGGGCTGGGCGTTTGCGCCCTTCGGGCAGAGCCGGGGCGCGGAGCTGCGATCCCGGCACGGCACGGTACGGCACGGGTGGCCCGCTGTGCCAGGGCCACCACAGCGTCCCTTGGCCAGGGGACCAGCTCCCCCTCCTCGCCTCTGCGACGGGTTTTATTTACCCCTTGGAAAAAAAAAATCTCTGTCTGTGTGGAAGGGTCGCTCTTTGTTAGCACCTCCCTTTCCCCCTCCTGCTAATAATAAACCTCCCCAAAATCAATCGCTGCCAGCGATGAGTTGCCACCCGCTCACCGTGCACCCAAATCCCCGCAGATGATGGTGCTGGGAGCCCGCGCGCCTGGATTTTTCCTGCCGCTCGCTGCCTGGGCTGCAGCTGGCTCCGGCACGCAGAAAGCTGCAGGTGTGATTTGTTCATTTGCCTCCACCTCCCCCCTTTTCCCCCCCGCGCTGCCTCCCTCCTGCTCTGCTTCCCCGCCGAGCCCACCTAGCTCATCCCACCCAGCTCATCGCGGCGGCCAGAACCGCATCCCGCCCTGCGCCGACTCCGGCATCTCCCCGGTGCAGTGCTGGCGGAGGGTTGGGATGGCTGGGGCTGGAGAGAGTGTGTGTGTGCGTGGAGGGGAGAGGAGGGGGGGTTAATCTGATCCTACGAGGTTGGAAGAGGGAAAAAAAAAAATCAAAACTATAAAGAAGGCAGCAGCCTCCTCCTTTTCCCTCTCCCCCGCTCCAGAGGATTAAGCCTACAAAAAAAAAAAAAAAAAAAAAAAAAAGAGAGAGAGAAAAAAATGTCTGCAGCTTTCTGTTGACCCTGCATGATGGCATTTTTGCGCTCTGTGTGCTGCCTCTGCTGATTGCTATTCCTGGCACAAACACACACACACGCGCACACACACACACACACGCAGCCCCAGCACGGCTCACACGGGCACGGCGAGCCCACTCCAAAATACAAAAAAAAAAAAAAAAATCAAAAAAAAATCCCCAAACCCAACCCAAACCGGTGCCGCTCGGTGTCCCTGGCCACCCTGGTCTCTGTCGGGAGAGCTGCCAGCACCCGCTGCCGCTCGCCCTCTCCTCCACCCCACTTCTCACCTCGGTCCCCAGCTCCAGCGAGCACTTTCTGCCGGAGCCGCCCGCAGCCAGAGCCCTCCACCACTCCTACCGCTGGCATTACATTTTCAGGCTGGATGCTATAGGGCCGTTTCTAATTACCTTATATCCCCTAGTGGTCTATGAATAATGGTTAGTGAAGGAGCTCAGAAGGGCTGCTGAGAAGGGAAGAAAAAAAAAAAAAAAAAAAAAAAAAAGGGAGAATTGTGCTATTTCTCACATTTTTTTTTCTAAGGATCTAATCTGGCTACTGTGCTCTGGAAGAGGAGGAGAGCGAGCCAGCAGGAGAGAGAGGAGAGAGCGAGGACCATCGCAGGTATTGTTGCAAGCTACATCTTTGTGCTTTTTTTTTTTTTCCTTTTTTTCCTTCTTTTTTTTTTTTTTTTTTTTTTTTTTTTTCTTGGAGCCGCAGCAGAATTGGAAGGGAGGGCGTGAGGGGGCGGCGGGTGAGGGTGTGCGGACAGAGCTTTTTCCGGATTTATTTTTCTCTTGTGCAACTCGTGTGCTGCTGCGATTGAATGGATGCACGGCGCCGGCATCGCGGAGTTTGGGGAGGGAGGGGGGATTATCCGTGCGTGTGTGTGTGCTGTGTGTGCTGTGTGTGTTGTGTGTGTGTCCTGTTTGCAGCAGCAACGGAGGAGCCGGGGGGCGTGGGGGGGGGGTGTTATTCTGGAAGTAATAAAGAAATTTGCAACCGGTCCAAAACCCCTCCTGACTTGCCGATTGATGGGTGTCTGAACAAAGATACAGCTGAGACTTGGAAATGTTTGTGCGTGGAAGGGGGTGGATTTCGTTTTGCTTGTCCTGAATCCCTACTTTTGCAAAGTTAAAATAATAATGGGCACGGGGCTGCGAAAGCCTCTGCAGAGGGAAGTCTTCCCGGGGAGGCTTATTTAATTGAGGAGTTATGGATGTGCATGGTTTTATACTTCCAAAAGTTGCGGCGGTGCCGCGGGCGGGCGCCTGGCTCTCCTTGCCGTTGTCTGCACGTGAGAACGCTGACTTGATGGATTTTCTTTCTTTTATTCGGTGGCTGGCGGGGCAGGAAAAAATGGATCTAGCAGATAACCCAAGGAATCGTGGGGTTTGCACATCTGGCTGCGCCTTTGGAAAGCCCCTTGATGGGACTTTCACCTCCCGCTCCCTTTCTCCCACGGCAAATTTTGCCTCCAAATCCTCCGTTGACATTAATAAACAAACAAACCAGGGAATAGCCGTGGAGCCCGGTGAGGGGGCTCGGAGTGCTGCCCGGGGGTGGGGAACCGTGTGCTTTTGTTTTAAATAACGAAACGGCGATGATTGAAAACATATGAATAGGATGCAATGCAGAGCGGGTGTGTTACGGGGCGGGAGGGGGGGCCCAAGAGCTGGAAAACTGCTTATACGACAGAAGCAGAGCTTGAATGAGTGTGGTGAGATGAAAGGCGAGGGGTCCGTCCCTCGCCCGGCTGCGAGGGGGGGCGATTCCCAAAGGCGGAGGAATGATCTCGGGGTGGGGAAGCTCACTGGGGGAAAAAAACCCAAAAAACCCAAAACCAAAAAAAACCCAACCAACCTGAAGTATTTGATTATATCCCGTCCAACTTTGCCGGTTGCGGCGTAAATGGAGCTAATTGTCCTCAAAAATAATAAAACCAGGGGGAAACACGACTGTGGTGTGTGGAGGGGGGAGATGTGCGGGGAGCAGAAGGAGGTCCCGAAACCCCGCGGGCTCCCCCAAAAAGCACCGCCGGGGTGGGGGATACCGAGGCGGTACCAAACGTGGCCGGATTGTGTTTATTTGGGCGGAAATAAAGATGGAGCAACTGCCCTGGGGAAGGCTGTAATCCCCCCGGGAAGGGCTCCGAAACAGCGCCGGTGCTGCCCTTCGCTGCCTGCCCTTCGCTGCCTGCCCTGCCTGGCCTTGCTTTTGTGTTTGTTTGCTTCCGAGGAGGGGGAGAAGGGAGCTGGGGGGAGGCCGCGAAGGCGGGGAGAAGCCGTGAGGGCGGAGAGCCGATTTAAATTGGACTTAATGGATTCCCAGGGCAGCTCTTTTAGATGAAAGTCAAAATAAGAGCCAAAGTGAATCTCAGCAGACCTGTCTGTTGCATTAGAGATGCAGCCCTTCCTCTCCCTCCCTCCCTTTATTCTTTAAAAGAGAGGGGGAAAAAAGTGTTATCCTTACGGAAGACGGCGTGGAGTTTCTCATTCCTATAATGCGAGCTCTAATTGAAGAACTTGCAGCCTCTTGGGAGAGTCTTTACTGATCGCTGCTTTTGTTATTCATGCCGCGCTCTGTTTTCCTGGGATTTTTGGGGGGGCTGATGCGAGTCTGGCCGCACCTGGTGTGATGCTGTGTTCCCCCCACCCAGGCTGGCTCCGTGGGCTGACAGCAGGTAGGACCCCCTGGTCCCCTCCTCAGAGGGTCACACCGGGCTCCCCCGGGTAGGTTGTGCTGTGCTGGAGGAGGAGATGAGCAGCTGAAAGCCCCTGGGAGCTGCTGGGGGGGAGATGCTGCAGCCTGGCTGTGGGTGGCTCTCGTCCTCACAAGACCCCCTGGGACAGATCCTTGCCCAGCTTGGCACATGGGGATGGGAGCACAGCAGGGCTTCTGCCTCCCGACTGTGCTCACTGCAATGATTTTGGAGTGCCATGGAGTGCCCCAAGCCTGCTTGGTGGAGAGGGCAGAGTGCAGCCCTGCTGTCACAGCTCTCCTGTCCCACGGGGGTCTGCGGTGTCACCTGGAGGGGACAGGTGTTGTGCCAAAGCCACATGGATGCTCTGCCCACCCAGGGTGAGGAGCAGGACACAGGCAGTAAGCCTGCACGACCTGTGCTGGGCTAGTTTCCGTCCTCTCCTGCCCTTTCTGTTGCTCAGGAATTCAGGGGTGCACAGGGAGACTGGCAGATGGGGCTCCCTTCTTCAGAAGTCTCATCACCCCTCTCAGCCCCCTTGGGTGGCCAGAGGAGTTGCTGGCTTGTGTCCCCAAACCCTGTGTCCCCACGAGGTCCCACAGTGATGCTGCCCGTGGCAGTGGGCTGTTTGATGCAGCCAAAAGCTCCTGGGGGGCAGGTCCTTGCTGTCCCTGCGTCCCTTTCCTAGCCTTGGGCACCCATTTGAACTACACTTGAGCTCTGCATGGACGAAAACAAGAGCCACAAACCCCAGGGCTGCTGTCAGTGGCATTTGGTGGCTGTGGGGTGAGCGTGGCTGGGGAGGAGGATGTGTGAGCAGGATGGGGCTCTGCCAGCCCATCGGCTTAGCACGGAGGCAAAGCAGTTAACCTGGACATCTGATCTCCCCGGGAATTGTGTATTGACCCTGACAGCGATGCATCAGGAGCGACAGACTCTCCATCATCGATCCCTCTCCTCCCATCACCAGGTGTCGACACCGACAGCCGTGGAGCCAGCTTTAATTTCAGGCCTCTGGCTCCAGCACGTAACACTTAGCCATGGTCCCACGGTGCCACCAGGCTTTGCAAACAAACACCTCCACAGGCAGGTGACCGTCCCCATTTTGTGGCAGGGATGGTGTTTGCTGTGGGTGGCCAGCTGAGCTGGGGGCAGGGCTGGCAAGGGGCCATCCCAGGGCCATTGGGCAGGGTGGCATCATAGCCTTTGGTGGGAGATCCAGGGATTACCTGGAGTTCCTGCTTTGCTAGTCCTGGCTGGGAAAACCCTCTGATCTGGCACCCCTTGTGCCATCAGTGTTGAACAGCAGGGGACTTGCCCAAGCTGGGGTGTCCCAGTCCTTTTGCAGCCTCTTCTGGGTGACCTTATCTGGCCTAGATGTGTCTTGTCTTCCCCAGCTCTAAAATGGCCACTGCCAAACCTGCTGGGTGGTCAGGTGTGTGTGCCACCCCGCAGAGACCTGCTGGGGAGCGTGGTGGGTTACATGGGTCCCTTGATTTGGGGCAGGGGCCGGCTGGCACATCGCCTCTCCTCCTTCCCAGCATCTTGAGATTTCCGAGACACACGCAGCCAAGCTGAGGCTGAAAAAGCTGCTTGTGGTTCAAGAGCATCTCCTCGACGGAGGAGAGAGAGAGAGGCTTTTCATTCCTCCCTTTCTTTTGGAGCTATCCAAGCTCCCCTCACCGGTGCAGGGGCTCTTCCCGCTCCCCCCTGCAAGGGAACGTTAAAAGCCAGGGGCAGTGGATATCTTGACACCCCGTCAATCCGAGCCTTTTACAGCAGCAGTCTCTGAAGGCTGGCACTGCTGCACAGAAGAAAACAAGTGAGAAGAGGGGGGGAGGCGAGAGCAAGCCTTTGCAGCCGGCAATCGATAATTGTGGTGTCACTCATTGCCTTGGAAGTTCCCGCATCCCCACGGTCGCTGGTGGGGGGAGAAGGGGAGGGTGAGAGCTGGGCTCTGCCCCACCAGCAGTGGGCACAGGGCAGGGAGGATGGCGGAGGGCGAGAGCCTAGCCCTGAGCAGGAGCCTCCCGCTGCATTACTCACCACTTGATGTAGCTTGAACCTTTCAACTCGCTCCCCTTGGGGATGGAGCGGGCTGGGCAGAAGGTGTTGACGGAAAACGCTCTCCTTTCTTAGCTTTGAGGGTTTTTATTCCCCTTTCCTTCTTTTTTTTTTTTTTTTCTTCCCCACCTCTCTCTATGGGAATTTTGGGCTTTAATAATCTCCCCAAAATATAAAAGAAACCCAAAAAACCCCCCAGCCCAGCTCCCCCTCATGTGTGTCTCCATCTTAGCAAAAGCCGAGGCAAAAGATCAAGGAATTCTTCCTTTTGTGCAGCTTTCAAGACCAAAGATGTGCCGGTGAAAAGGGGAGGCTCAGAGTACCAGGCACACACAAGTGTTAAAGGAGAGGCTTCCCTTTTGTCTCCAAGGCAATCAGCCGGTGAAGGGATCCACAAATTAATTAAAAATTGCTCTGTCTTGATTGAGTTATTCCTGCTCGCATCCCACCTGCCTATCAAAAGACTGGGAATGGCAGGAGGAAATTCCTATTTCTTTCCCAAACAGCTCAGACACGTACCACGGTCTGTCTCGCTTGCCTTTTATCCCAGGCAGCAAAGGAAATAAAAAAAAGAAAGGGCTGGCGCGGTATCCAAAGAGATCTCTCCCGGAGGATGCGTCCCCTCTCCTGCGCTAACAAATGCTGCGGTATTTGGATGATTTGGAAGAAAAATGAGCAGATTTACGTGTCAGGCATGGGCCAAATTGTAGTTGTAACTCCATGAAGTTGATGGAGATCCATCGGAGATTAATTTGGCCCCAGGTCTGGCGCTTGCTCCGCAGGGAATAGGCTGGATCTCTGCCTTGGTTGAAACAAGAGGTATTCAAATGGGTTTGTTGTGGCTGTGCTATGCCCAAGTGGTAGAGCTGAGCAAAAATCCCAACTGGTTGGATCCCCGGTGCCAGAGCACCATAAATACACCTCAAGCTGTCAAGTCCTGCACAGTCTCTACTGCATTTACCACTGAGAACGCTTTCAGGGGGTAGATTTATCTGTAGGGGCTGTACACAAGCCTCCCTGTGTGCTTTGCTAAGAGGCTTGAGCTCCATCCCAGTGTCCTGATGGGGGAAGCCTTTCTCCCCTCCTGTTTATGGGATTTCCACCCAAACCGAGCCTGTGCCTGGGCTCAACCTGAGCCCCAGAGAGCCCAGCCCTCCTTCACTGGGCTCAGGTTCTGGTTTGGGGGGGGCATCATCAGTCAGTCTGAGCAGGATTCGGGGGGGTTGGTTTGCTGCTTTGCAGTCAGACCTTGCTTCCTCTGCTTTATTGTCATCTCCGCTCTTAGTCACCGCTCGATGCCTCACCAGAGGACACTGCTCCTGCTGCATTTATGGCAGCCACTAAAATTGGCTGCTCCGAGAGGGAGGGACACCGTGCATCAGGGAGGCTCTGCCCAGCTCCCTCGTGGTCCTTGGCATCGTGTGGGGAGCGTAGGGGAGCTGCAGGGCAGGTCTGTGTCTGTCACCGAATGGGTCCCCTGTGTTGAGGATGGACCTCCAGCTCTGCTGGGTCCCTCCAGCTGATGCGTGAGGGAATATGGGAGCAGTGCTGGAAAGGAGCAGCAGTGGCCACGTTCTCAGGTGGAGATGGCTGGTGTGTAAATGAAAATGAGATGCTCGATAAAGTAGGAAAGCATAATTAAAAACGTTCACGGCTGCTGGCTCGCGAAGCGTGGGCACTCAGTGATCCAGCGAGGCACAGCCATCCCCCCTCCCCAAACCCCACGGCTCTCAGCCCCCCCTGTCCTGTAATAGTGTGTCCTTCACATGCCTGTCGCTGCATGATCTATAGAACAGGGCTGGCCTCTCATACCACTGCCTTCCACCAGGCCAGTGACTGGATTCTCCAGAGGAGACTCTAGTCCTATCATAGCATGTCCTTCACCGTGACTGCTGCTGCACAGAGACACGGCAGCACGGGCTCTAATACCTTGTAATTCACTGTGACTGCTGTGGCAGGACCTGCACCGTGCTGTGCTGCCGCAGCCCTTCAGACCTCTTGGCTTTTGCATCTGCTCTTGGGCTTCAGAGCAAGGGCTGGGTGGGAGGGGACAGACGGTGGGGGGACCTTGAAGGTGTCCCAGGCTTGATGGGGCTCCCTGGCTCCTGGTGGGGCTGGGAAGGTGCTGAGTATCCCCAGGACACGGTCCCATCCTGCCTCCTGGGTGGTTTAAAAGAGGGAGTGCTGGGGGCCAAGCTCTGCCTTGGCAGGGGAGAAATCCCTGTGACTATGCCAGGGTGAGAAATGACCCTTGAATGCAAGGAAAGCATCCTTCCTCTGGGTGGTTTGGGCATCATAATAAATGTCAATATCTCTGCACACACAAAGGAGAAGGGGACATTTGGCTACTGAGCGTGTTTGTTCCAGGAGCTGATTTACTTTGAAGACTTCAAGGGTTCTCTGATGCTTCCCTCTTCACTGGTTAACCCTGTTCCTTTGCCAGTTAAATAGAAATGCAGCTGCCATCAATAAAGCCCTTCTGGAGGCTGTTCCAGGGATGTGTCCACACTGCTCCCAGTGCTGTGCTGGACACTGCTCCCTCTCCAACTGGTCTGGTTTAGCTCCTCCATGGGCAGGAGGTGGCTGCACCCCTGAGCTTTTGCTGCCCTGGTGAGGTGAGAATCCCTGTGAGGGGTTTTCCAGCTAAGTGATGGAGATTGCAGTGCTCAGAGCATTCCCTTGGAGCCTTGCTGTGCACAGAGCAGGGTGGGGGTGACCATGGCTCAGCCAGGAACCAGATTTGGGGTTGTTGCTTTGTGTTGCTGGGTTTTCTTTGGAGGGGAGGCATTGGAAAGCCTGGAGGCTGCAGCCTGTAAGAGAGTGAGGATGTTTTGTCAGGGCTTCCAGGATGGGAGAATAGCATGTTTGGTGATGAGATGCATGAGGGAGCAAATTTTGGGAGCTAGTGCTTCCCTGCAGAGTGATGCTCAGCTTGTTTTCCAAAAAACAGGAGTTGGCATCTCCTGTTTTGCTTCCATACAAATGATCATCGTTGTTGTTGCTCCTGCTTGGACTGAGGAAGGAGGAATTTGGCCCAGTGGCTTTTTCCCCTCCTGCTTCCCCTATCAGCCTAGGCTACAGATCTGCAAACAGCTGTAAGGAGAGCAGAGATCATTAGCTGGCAGGATCAGATGAGATAGTTTCTTAAAAGGATTGTCTGATTTCTCTATTGATCAGCCTGATTTAAAAGGGGGAGTTGGGTCAGAGGGCATAAATTATCATTGAAGGAGGGGTGAAGGCCTCAAGGCTGTGCTGCACTTAGCTGCAGTGCTGAGGAATGTGTCTCTCGGCGGGGACGTGCAGGGCTGAGCGCCGTGGCTGCTGGCCAAGCTGGGTCTCCTCCACGCTGAACTGGGAACCGAGTCAAGGGAAGTGCATTTAAACTTGGGTAAAGAGCCTCTCTCTCTTTGCCAAACTGGTTTCTGCAGCCCCCACCGTTTGGGGTCAGAGGGGGAAGGGGTGCAGCATGGCCCTGGGTGAGGTTTGGGGTGCGGTGAAGGGTTGGGGCTGCTGTGGGCTCTGAGCTCCCTCCCTCCCTCCCTCCCCAGAGAGAGGATGCTCTCACCCCGCAGAGACCTGCGACCTCTCCCTGGCTTTCCCCAGGCTCCCTGTGTGGTCTGCAGCAAGATGTTGAACCACGGGAGGTTTCTGCCTCCCTGGCTGTAAAATGAAGCTAATCTTCAACCTGAGGTTGCTGCTTTCCCTGTTCTTGTGATCGCTGCCCAGGGCTCCTGCATCTCCTGCCACTGGTGTCACGGGACTTGCAGGCTTTGCAGTGGCCCCCCCAGCTCTGGATTATGGGAAGAGGAATGGGAAAACATCCAGGAGAAATAAGACACCATCCACATCGATGGCAGAGGGTCTGGTTTTGGGGACATGGCACATCCACACCAGCTTGTTCTGCTGCAGCCTGGATCCTCGCTCATTCTTCCCTCATTCTCATCCATCCTCATGGTGGAGGAGCCTTTTGTGCCTAGGTCTGTGTCCCATTTCTACCTTCTCCCAGGGTTTGCATCTCCCACAGCACTCTGGGCAGGACTGTGAGGATCTGCAGTGGGGTTGTGTCACTGTGACAGGGTTGTGTCACCCCAACAGGGCGTAAGCTGAAGCCAGAACAAGCTGTCTCAACAGGGAAAGCTGCAGGAGCACTTGTGAGGTGCCAGATCATCCTCTGATTGGGGTTCGTGCCCTTTCCAACCCCGATGGAGCTTGTTCCTCTTATTTCTGGCTGTGCTAAATTAAAGCAGTGCAAGAGGTGTGATTTCTGCAGCTGTGGGCAGGTCTGAGGTGCCCTGGTGAGCGCTTGGCTGGCACATCTGCCTGGAGTAGCACCATGGGGGAGGCTGACACAGCCACACTGCTGGTGTCCCCAGGCTGGGGACATGTCCTGAAACTGGGTCCATCTGCCCTTTCCCAATGCTGTTCCACATGCCAGAGGTTCAGCCAAGGCTGCTGCCTGCCCCTGTGCTGCCCAACCTCTTGTTCCTGCCCTCCTGCATAGAATCATTGAATCACAGCATCATTAAGGTTGGGAAACCCCTCTAAGACCATCAAGTCCAACCATTAACTGCCAAGCCCACCACTAAACCATGTCCTCACATACCATATCGAGACATTTTTTGGAACACTTCCAGGATGGATGAACACTCCACCAATACCCTGGGCAGCCTGTTCTGCTGCCTGATCACCCTTTTGGTGAAAGCATTTTTCCTAACATCCAACTTCAACTGCCCCTGGCTCAACTTGAGCCATTTCCCCTTGTCCTATCACTTGTTACCTGGAGCAGGGCCCGACCTGGCTGCACCTTTCTTTTAGGGACCTGAGGAGAGTGAGAAATTTTCCCCTGAGCCTCCTTTTCTCCAGGCTGCACCTTCTCAGCTCCCTCAGCCGCTCCTTGTGCTCCAGATCCTTCCCCAGCTCCGTTGCCTTTTTCTGGATTCATTCCAGCACTCCAGTCTCTTCCTTGGAGTGAGGGGAACATCCCCATGTGCCCCACCCCTGTGCACGGTGGCTGCTGGGGACAGCAGCATGGTGGTTCCCCATGACGTGTGCCTTGGAAGGAGCTGAGCCAAGTCATTATCATGGATCACTTCTGCCAGGTGGCGAGCAGGGGACCAGCATCCCAGCCCAGGGCACGGCTGGGAGCGGGAAGAGGCTTCAAAGGCTGAACCAGGGCAGCAGGGGCTCACAGCAGCCCCTCTCCCACCGAGGAAGAGAGCATCTCTTCCAAGCATCGGCCTCCCAGCATGGCTGTGGGAGCAGCCACCAGCGTGCGGCAGCTGGGCCGGCATTATCCTGGAAATGTCACCCGAATGCCAGCCCGCCGGTGAGCGCCAGGACGTGGCAGGAGGCGGTGACTCGGCTCGCCGGCATTGGCTACCATTTTAGAGGAAATGTGGAGCGGCGGGTAATTATTTCTCGTTCTTAATTGAAATTTCAGCTTCAGTGGTTCGCGAGAGCGGGCGGGAGCAGGAGCACAGGCGAGCGTGACACGAACGCAGTGCTTCGTCGTGGGATGAGGGGGAGCACGAGTGTGCTGAGCCTGTGGGGTGGCAAAGCATCTCCCAGCTCATGCAGAGTCCAGCGCTCCAGGGAAGGAATTCCCATAGCCCACAGCATGGCCTGCTCATGGCTGCGAAATAAAACCAACCCCCAAAACGCCAAGATTTTAATTTTTTTATTTTTTTTTTTTTAGCGGGGGAGGATGCTTTATTGTTTCTTTATCCCCGTATTTCTGTTTTGCTTCGGATGAAGGGCCAATTAACTGGAATTAGGCGCTGCAGCCTGGCACCCCGCGTGGGCTCGGAGCAATCAGGTGTAGCGCAGCATGGCTGATGAGAGCCAATCAAGATGTATAAATGAGGTGTTGACATTCAAACAGCGGGTACCCGCGCCGCCCGGCCGCAGCCGCGCCTGCGTGCTGCCCACCACGGCACCGACCCTGCAGCCCCATGGGTCTGCTTTGCTTCCAAAAGTGTGCTGGGACTCACTGAGCTGCCCATGCTGGGGGCACACTGAGCTGCCCATGCTGGGGGCAGTGGGTGTGAGGGAGAGACATGGACACCCCTGCCAGGGTCTGTTTGCTGGCAGTGCCCATGCCCAGTGCTGGCACATCCTCTGGTCAAAGCTCTTAGTGCTGCTCCAGGGTGGGCAGCCAAGCAGAATTTTGTTCTTTTGTGGAAACTGAGGCACGGGGTAAGAAGGTGGACAAGGTCTGTAATGCTGGGTCCTGGTTCCATCCTCAAGGTTTTGTATTTCCATTGCCTGGGTCGGTTTTGCCTACAAGTCCCCCTGAGTGGTGTTGGGACACATTTGTCCCCCCACTGTCTAGGGACTGTGGATGGGGGACCTCAGTGTGACCACCATAGTGGCAGCACCTTCCAGCAGTTTGTCACCCTCAGCTCTTGGGTTTGCCGTAGCTGCCACTGTGGGACACCCTGGGAGGTGGGGACCAGGAGCACCAGTGGCTGTGACAGCACTGCACAGGCCAGAGGAGCTCAGAGGCCATCCAGGGAGGAGAAAGCAGCTCCGAGGCAAACAGCCTCATCAGCGTTTCCTGTCTCACGATGGAGAAATCGCATGTGGTGAGAGGCTCTAAAAATAGGCTCAGCAAACTTTTAACCACATTTGCAGATGTTAAAGGTAAAGCCAGAGCAGCCCCGGGAAAGAAAACATCCCTGGCCGGGCCTCCCTGGTGCTAACACTCAGCTCTGCCAGTGGTGGGGAGCCAGCTCTGAGGGCAGGAGCCCCCAGATGGGCAGTGGGGCCGAGCCTCTGCCTTGTGGCATCGTTCTCCTGTGTGTCCCCATTAAGTGTGTGGCAGGAGGACATTAGGAGCAGGAGCACGTACCGGCAGGCTCTGTCTAACAGCGCTGCTGCCTGACCCTGATTTGTAGCAGGGCTGAGCAGGGAGGTTTGCTGTAGTGTTACAGCTTTTCCTGTGGTAATAGCCAGCCCGGCAGCACTCACACACCACTCACAGTGGCACCAGGAGCCCACAGTGGCACGGGGAACCCACGGTGGGAAGGAGATGCTGTAGCTGGGTCATGGCACATTTGCTTGCAAGAGGAGTGAGGGGGCATGTGGGGACATGGTGTTGCTGCTACAGCTGTGTCTCCCCATGGCAGCAGTGCTGGCACCCAGCATGGTGGCAGAAACACAGCTGGATCTGCCTGTCCTTGTCCCCACCAACCCAATGACTCTGTGTCCAGTGACTTGTCCTGCACACTACAGTGTGTGCTGCTGTCTCCTTGCCTCCTGCCCATGTCACATTGCTAGGGCTGGAGTCATTTGGGGACTGTGGCCAGGGCTGTCAGGTCCTCTCCCAGCCGAGGTGTCAGCTTCCTGATGGCACTCAGGGGATGTTATTTCATTTCCCCCGTTTCTGCCACACCAAGGGTGACAAACCGTCAGAGGGTGCCAGCCCTGTGCACACAGCAAGGTCCTTTTGTGCCATCCCTGTGAGATCTCTGTGTGGGGATGGATGCATTGCCATGCATCCCCAGGGACTTGCAGAGGCAAAACTGACCTGGTAATGGAATGGAAATAAAAAACCTGGAGGGCTGAGGTGAGCCCCAAGGTTATGGTGCTTGTGGAAGGCTGGCAAGGGGCATTCTGCCCACAAAAGATGGAAGGGGCAGCATTGCTCTGTGGTGCTGTGGTCCCTGGCCTCTGCCAGCCCTGCAGCCCCAAGTGGGAGATAGCAAGAATCTTTAACCTCACAAACATGGAAGGTTGACTCGAACCATCAGAAAGATGAAAGAGACAGAGAGAGGGAACGATTAAAGGGAAGAAATGGAGATTCCTCGCTGCCTGATACCAGCAACTCGCAGACCCTCAGCACCTCTCACGTGCAGCTCGGTGCTGGGGCACGGGAGGGCACACGACTTTCTCCTCAGGAGGGAACTTCCCAGGAAGATTTTAATGTTTGCTGTTGGTGTGATGTCTGGGGGAATCCACTGCTTTCTGTCTGCCATTGCCTGGCTTCACCTTCTCCTGCTGGCAGCTGATGTGTCCTCATGGCTGCGTTTGGGGTGATGGTTTGGGTTGTTGTCAGCCTTAACCTGCAACACTGGAGGGGGAAAACTGCCCCTCAGAGTATTGTTTAGCTAAAAGAACCAGTTCAAACCCATTGTCAAACGGGTGCAGGCTGTGGGGTGCCTCATGGTGGGATGACTGGGATGCTGGGGAGCAGCACTGATCCCCGGCAATCTCCACTGGCCACACTGGGATCAGTGTTTTGGCAAAAGGCATCACCTTGCCAGTAGGAATAATAGCCAGGAGGGGGAGGGGGCCGGGGCAGGCAGACAAGCAAATCCGTTTTATCAGACGCCGCATATTTTATGAAAGCACATTTCAGCTCTTCAGTCTTGGAAAGCTTTTCTTACCCTTTAATTTTCTAATAAAAAGGAATTACGTTTGCTGAAAAGCCAGTAACAAGATTCACTGTCATTGTCTTTTGTACAGACCATAATTCCTGCCTTGGGCTCCTGCCTGCAGCCCCGTTGTGTGGTCCCAGGTGTGGGTCCAGAGTGCTGGCAGGGGGACCTCAGGACCACGGCTCTGCCACCGGGAGCTTGTGACAGGTGCCCAGGAATGGTGGGGGTGAAGGTGAGCACCACGTTTGTCTGCATCCACAGTGATGCCTCTTGGTGCCCAACACAGATCCCTGAGAAAGCAGCAGCTGGTTTCAAGGTGGTTCTTGCTGTCTGAGTGTGCCAGGTGGGATGGCTTTTGAACCAAAAATCAGTTTAATTGCCTGGTCATTGGCCTTGTAACCGTGAGCTCAAGAGCAATGTGAGGTCCTGACGAGGCTGGTGGCTGGCAGACAGCTTTCCTGGTCTTTGCTGTGGCGGGGATAGGTTGTGGTTACCCATGTGTTGGAGCAATGGGATGTCTTTGCTGAGGACAACGAGCTGGTGTCCCCTGGCCCTGCAGATCTGACTGGTGAAAAGGTTCAGCTGGGCAGCTGGCAATTCCCACTTCTCCCCCACCATCCCGGGTATCCCTCCTGCAGGCTGCAAGATCTGGCATGCAAACAGCAGCTATCACACGTGACATCTCAGCAAGCCCAGGGCACTCCCAAAATCCAACCAACCACAGGCTCTGACAGTGGGCAAAGCATGTCTGGTTACCAACACCAAGACCCACCAACTCCTCCCAGCGAACCCTGAGCACATCCTGCCGGTGTTTGCAGCATGGAGAGCCCTCAGGGGCTCACTCACACCCCATGTTCCTGCAGGGGTGCATCCCCTGGGATCCCCTGGAGCCGCAGCTCTGCCGTGGCTGCCACGTGGCGCCGGAGCCGCGACGCCGCTGGCGCTGCCTTTCCTTCCGAGCTGCTCATTTGAAGTTTCAGCTCACCGGCTGTTTTCGTGCAGGTGGGATGCAAAACCAACCCACAAACACCAATAAATATCTTCTATATACTCCTCCCTCCCCACCCCCGCCTCCAATTCTCGTTTTCATTCTTACTTCCCAGCTGGTTTTGGGGGGGAAAACGGGTTTTCAAAGCTTTCCGTAAACGTGTGTAACAATAGGAAGCGTTGCCTTTTAGCCTGCGGCCGGCACAGTTTTAAATGAGGTCCCAGGTAGTCATGGTTACCTCTCCTCTTCAGTAAGAGATGACTTTTATTTCCTGCCTTTTGTATTTGCACATCTCAGATATACATTCTCCTAAACCATAATTGGTATTCACGGATAGACAGGAACGCAGGAGTGAGCTGCCACAAGAGGGGAAGAGCCAGATGGACGCAGGGGGTGTCAAGGTCTCCAAGCCCCCAAACATCAGGAAATCTTAATTTCAAGTCATTTTTCCTCCCCTGGCAAGGGCGGGGAGGCAGACCTGTCTCTCCACAGCCTCAGGGCTTGTCCTGATCCCACCTCCCTTGCAGCATCCTTGCTATTCTGGCTTCTGCACCAGAATTCAGGATTTACCTTCTTGTCCTGCAAGCCTCTCCGTCATCCTGCATCTCCCCCAAGCATCCCTTGATTGGGCTGAGCTGGAAAGGTGGAAGAGGGGCTGCTCTGTGCCCCTTGTCCCCAAGCAGAGTCCTGACCCCCCCAGGCACTTGGGGGGCCAAGCCTGCACCCCTTGATTTTTGGAGGCACGAAGGGGAGGCAGAGCAGCGGGGCTGCGCGCTCACAGCGGGCACAGCCCGGGGAGCGGGCGCGGGAGGGAGAAGCGCTCGGCAATGATTGATGAAAGATCATAGCCTCATTCCACGGGATCATTGCTCAGAGTGTGGGCAAAGCTGCGAGTCCCAAGGGAACCATCGCCTGGATGCATGTGAGCCTGCGATTCAGGGCAGAGGGGATGCAAAGCCACATATTTTATGCCTTTTTTTTTTTTTTCTCTCTCTCTCTCTCTTTCTCTCTCTCTCTCTCTCTCTCTCTCTAAAGCACCAGGAAAACAAAAACCCAAGCTGTCTAATCAGAGACAAGCAGATTCCACCCACTTCCTTGGAAAACTTGCATTTGCTAGGAAATCATCTCGCTGCATTTACAGCAAGCAGAGTGCCCCAGCGGTAGCTCGTGCCTTTCTGGCAGGATGATAACCAGTGCTGAACAATTATTGCGCTGGAGCGGGAGCAGCAGACATATTGGCTTTTCTCAGCCAGCAGGAAAGAATTTGCAAAACTAAGCAGGCGACTGGAGCAGCTCGGATTTGCAGCGTTGGATGCGCGGTGCCGCGGATTCACAGCTCACCAGATTTGCTGGTGGCAGCATATCAGGGACTCACACACCGCATGCACCTGGGCTCCTATTTACATGATTTTTTTTTTTTTTTTTCAAAGGAAGGGCTTGATTTTGCTGCCTGGAAAATGTGTCTGATTCCCAGCTTCCCCCGTGGATGCTCAGCCCCCCAGGTGTGCGCTACGGGTAGTGGGGAGAAGTTGTTTGCTTTTGTGTTTTTCCCCTTTTAATGAAAAAAGTGTGTATTTGTCACAGAGTCGTAAAATGGTTTGGGTTGGAAGGACTTAAAGACCATCCACTTCTACCCCCTGCCATGGGCAGGGACGTCTTTCACTAGACCAGGTTGCTCCAAGCCCTGTCCAGTCTGGTCTTGGGCATTCCCAGGGATGAGGCATTCACGGTTTCTCTGGGCACATGTGGCTGGGCCTCACCACCCTCACAGCAGGGTGTTCTTATAAGAAAGTCTCAAAAAATACTGTCAAAATTGTTGTCAAGGAGGTTGTCCTTAAAAAAACAGTGCTGGCAAGAAAGGCAGCACTTCCAGCAGGACCCTGCCCCATGCCAGCCTGGCTGCCCTTAGGAAGGCAGAGGAGCAGAGTCAGTGTGGGGGTTCCCAGGGGAACCCTCTTGGGGCACAGCCACAAATCCCCAATCAAGGCAAAACTCCTTTGCTCAGTTGTAACTTCAAGCAGAGATATATGGGGTTGCTGGAGCAGCTCTCTTCCCTCAGAGGTTTTTGTGGTTCTTCCACAGGAAAAACTCCCCCTGACTGCAGGTCCCACATCTGCCCTTGTCTTCTCCATGGGCTGGCCAGTGTGGAAGCAAAGAAATCCCTTCCCTTCAGGCTTGTGGGGTTGGGAACTTGATCTGTTCCCATTTCCCTCTGCCCACTCACAGCACTCCATGTCTCTGCTGGAGCATTTCTGGAGGGGATGCTCCAGTGGGGAGAGGTGGCACGGTGGGGTTTTGGTGTGGATCTGAACTCCCTTCCCGCCATGGGTGCTGTTTGGCAAGGACAGCAGGCAAAGCTTGGCCTGGGATACTCTTCCCAGCCCTTCTCGGGATGCAAACTGCGCATCAGTTGCACCAGCAGCTGATGGAGACTCCAGTATATTAGCAGCATTAATTAAGTTACAAAAATTATGCATGTTATCAGTTATGAGACGACCTTTCATAAACTCCGTTATTAAAGCAATAAAGCATGACCCGCTGGTCCTAACCAGTCTAATGGCTGGCTAAGAGCATGGTTTTTCACATAATACTTTTAGCAGGTCATTAGCTGAGCAATAAGATAACGTGGAGAGCCAAAGTGATGTGCAGGAATGGCAGTGGAGGCAGAACAATGCTTGATGAGGGGACACGGGGCTGGGGGTCACCTGTCCTCCCACGTGGCTTGTATGGGTGTTCATGGCTCTGGTGGTGGCTGTGGTGGGTGATGCTGGGGTGGTGGGTGATGCTGGGGTGCTCCCAGACTGTGCAGTGCTGAAATCCCAGTGCCATGGGGCAAACCCAGCCCTAGGGCAGGTGTGGGGCTGGTGTCAGACTCTCTGAGCTGTGGTTTCCCTGCCAGAGCCCACCCTGCAGAAGGGAGATGGGGGACTGTGATGTGGCCATCCTGACTGCAGTCCCAGTGAGCTGTAAGATGAGGATTAAGGTCTGACCTTCCATGAGGCCAGGGGTGGGATGGAGGGGCCTGGGCTCCCTCTGCCTGAGTGGTCTTGGTGTATGGACAGTGCTGGTCTCAGCCCATGGCTGGTGTTGGTCTCTCTGGGCTGAGACCCCCATTTGGGGCTGTAGAGGTTGGTGCCCTCCCTGCCGTGCCTGGGGGCACATGCCAGGCATCCAGGGCCACCTGGAGGAACCCACCAAGCCCTGGCCCCCAGGTCCTGCTCCCTCCACAGACTGGTGCTGTTATTGAGCACACCCCAGCTGAGTGATGCCCTCCCTACCCCTGGCTATGCCATGAGACCTGGGCATGCCAAGAGCTGCACCACAATCCAGCACCCCAAAGCGCCTTTCCCGGTCCCCGCCAGCCGTTTCCAAGCACTGACCCTCTCCATAAACAAAGGAGAGGGAGAGGGAGGGTGGCTGGCATGTTAATATACTCTCCCCCCCTCTTTTCCTCCCTTCATCCCTCTGGGAAAGGCCTTTGCAGATATAAGCAAACCTTGATTAAAAGCTGCCTGACAGGCAACGGCAGCAGCAAGCAGCAGGCAAGGAAGCTCTCCAAGTCCAAAGGGAGCTGCTTCTGCTGCTGCCGCTGCTGCCTCCATTCTCAGATGTCCCTGATCCTTTAATCAATCACAGCCGCGGAAGAGAAGAGCAAACACCCGTGCCGGGGCAGAGGTATGTGCACGCATTCGTTGCAGCCGCAGCCCAGGCAGCGCCGCTCGCCTTGGGCTGCAGGCACGGAGCCGTCCCCGCGCCCCGAGCTGCTCTTTCATCTCCCGGAGACAAGCAGGGGCTGTGTCCCTGCCCGTGCCTCCCACAGCCCCGAGGAATCCGGCATGGAGGATGGTTCCCCACGGGGAGCAGGCAGCGGGAGGAGGCTCTTGCCCTCTCCCCAGGTGCTCCAGGATGCATTCCCGGGTAGAGGATTCTCCCAGCTGCCATCCCATGGGCTGTGCCACACCGGCACTCATGTGCCTGGCTAGCTGGGAGAATGGGGTGCTTGCAGATGTTGGGGAGCTCTGGGAATGGGGGTAGCCACAGGGAGCCAGCCTGGCTGCTGTGTCTAACACAGGGCTGGCCAAAACCCATCCGTGCTTTGGTGGCACACCATGGCTGGGCACACGGAGCAGCGCTCGTGACTCCTGGGGTGTCCCCATCGGGGGGCAGAGCCCCATTCTGGGCTGTGTGGGGTGGGCAAGGATCTGCTCCAGCCCCGGAGGGACAGGCAGGGCCTCACACCAGCTGTGGCCGTGCCTGGAACCACCAGCATGCAGAGAAACCGCCCACCCCCGGGATGATTTGTCACCAAGTCCTGTGTGTCACCGCGGGGCTCGCTCCACAGAGAGGCTGGAGATGGGGGCGGAGGGAGGGGAAAAACACGTCGTTTTAATAAAACCCAGCAAAATCCTCTCGTTCCTGACGTGCTTCCCCAGCTCGCGTGAGGCAGTGGGAGCTCCGCCGGTGCGAGTCCGGCAGGGGCAGGCAGGGACCGCGATTTTCCTGCTTATTTTTGCTGTTGCTTATTTTTAGCGCCGCTTCTTAATATATTGTGACAGTGCCCTGGGACGCAGCGCGCCTCCGGTCGCAGGAGAAGGTGTCTGGGGCAGAGCTGCTCCATGCCACCAAGGAGCCGCAGCCAATGGCCAGCACAAGGGCGGCTAACGAGGCACCCGCCGCTAACGGGGGTCCCCGGGGGAGTGCTGGGGATGAACCTGTGCATTGAATTTGTCAGGGCTCTGCAGGGAGGGACTTGCTCTTGGGGGAGTCACGGGTTTTAATGTGTTTTTTAATTAGGCAGTTGTTGTAATGGTGGGCTGGTCACTGGTGGAGCTGGTGCCAGGTGGGAGCCGTGCCTTGGTAGAGCAGGTGCCTGTACAGGCAGGGCCATGGATGGTTTGGTGTTTCAGGTACCTTGTGCATCCTGGGGGACTCCAGTGCTGTGCTGACTTTGTTCTCCTCCCTGGAGCTGGTTTTTGGGAAGGGTTGAGTGGTTTCCATGCCAAAATGTGTCTCACGGTTGCCTTTTTAGACCTCCGAATGCGTTTTGGTGCAAGGCAGAGAGGCAGCTGGCAGAGGCACAGGATCTTAGTGGGATCAGGGTGAGATCCCACCAAACCAGAGGTTGCTGGCGCTGGCTCAGCCATGGCTGTAATTCCAGTGGGTATGCTGTGCCCATGGGGAGATCTGGGTGCAGTGTGGTGCTTGGTTTGGCAGCAGGAGTCTGCATGCACAGGCTCTGCCTGCCCCAAGCCCATTAGTGATGGATCTTTGTGGAATAACCCTCCTCATTAAGGCGAGCTACCCCGTGTGTCAAAGCTGCTTTATAAGGAAATTATACTCAGCTCCAGCCGGGATGTGTGTATGTAAATGGGGTGATGCACAGCCCTGATTGAGACATCACGGGGCAGCTCAGCCCAGGACCCCTGGGAATCTTCATTCCTGTGGGAAACAAGGGCTCCAGAGGGGCTGGATGGTGCTGATGGTGTGGGATGCACCTCAGCCACCTCCTGAGGTCTGGCAGCCCCTGTGCGCACTCAGGGCTTTGGCAGAAGCCATGGAGCTGGTTAGGGCTGGAATGTCTACATGTGTTGGAAGCTCCAGTCACCACATCCTCCCAACAGCTTTGCAAAGTACCTCCTCTCTGCACTGTGTTTGGAGGAGGAGAGGGGAACCCCCTCTCTTCCATCCCAGCCCCCGGTTTTATCAAGATGTAACTTGCGTGCCCAGTACTGGTGGAGGAAGTGTGGAGTCCCCCTCTGCTCCTCATGCCATGACCTGAAGCCCTACTAAGATGGGATTAAATCCTCCTGACACACATCTGAGGTGCTGGGATGCTCCAATGTTTGGAAGAAGCAGGAAGAATGTGCCAGAGCTGGAGCTATCACAGGGCTTTGTTGCCCATGGGACATTGAGGACACCAAAGGACACCATGAGACACGAAGGTTCTTCACACGGCACCTGTGCTCACTGCTCCATTCCAGGAAGGAGCGGACACAGCACACACCAGCCCCCTGGGATCCAGGGGGAGCATCCCCACAGGACATTGGCACCTCTTTGTGGAAACAGGGTGACAGCTTGGCAGGGAATTGAGACCCTTCTTTTTTTTGGCAGCGCGTTCCTAATCAGCAGGACCCGCCGCAGGCACACCGTGCGCTGCTATTTACAGAGCTACTTGAAATACACCTGCAAGAGAGGAGAGGAGAGAGGAGCCAGCAAGTAAATAACCCAGCAACCCGCCGGAATGAAAACAGGGAGAAGAGGTGCAGGCAAAAAAAAAACCCAAAATGAAGTGTGATGTGGAATTGAGGGGCTCCGTCCCAGTCGTGCCCTGGTTTTCCACCAGGATGCTCAGTGGTTTTGGTGGTTGGTGGGGAGACCCCATCCCACTGTTGGCCACTTCAGTGCATCTCTGGAGTTGGCAAGGGAATGGATGGATGGATGGATGGATGGATGGATGGATGGATGGATGGATGGATGGATGGATGGATGGATGGATGGATGGATGGATGGATGGATGGATGGATGGATGGATGGATGGATGGATGGATGGATGGATGGATGGATGGATGGATGGAGCCTTTTGCCCACCTCCCCACTTGCTTTGTTTACCTCATGCTGCTGTTCATCTCCTGCCTCCCCCCACCCTCTTCTGAAACATTATAAATCAAACAGCTTAAAATGTAAAGCATCAAAAATTCTAAAACCTTCATCTATTATTAACTGTGACAGTAAATTCCACCTCTGAATGTTTCACATAGCAACTGTTACCAGGACTCAGCATCCAAAGCTGATGTTCCAGCAACTTTCCATCAAGGTGCCACCGCCACTCCAACAGTGCCGACACCAGCCTGGTGAGACTGGCTGCCACTCCCAACACTCTTCAATGAGATTGGGATGCCAGCACAGAAACCGAGCTCAAATTTAGTAAATAGAGCCCAGGATCAGAAAGGAACTTGGTGCCTGCAAGTGGGAGCTGGTGGTGGGATTCCCTCATCATGGTTCTCCCTCTGTGTTGGTCATGCAGCCCCCCAAACTTCATTACTTTCACCATCATGTTATGAAGCACCATAAATAACAAGGATGGGGTTGGAGTGGTTAAAATAAATGGATAATGAAGGGTTTTTGCAGGGGGTTGGTGTATGCTTTTCTACCTCCATTTTGTCCCAGTGCTGGATGTTGTTGTGGCCCCTGAGTGGTGGCCCTCAGCCTGGCACAGGCAGGGGTTCTCACTGCTCTGAGCATTGGGTTGTGCTGAGTTTGTGATGTGCCAGGTGCCCTCAGGGACCAGGAGCCAGGTGTTCATCAAAGGGGTTTGTTCATGTTTTGGTGTTTGCTTGCCTTCCCCACGAGCCATCATGGCTCTGTTGTGTTGTGTCCCCTGCCTGGAGGCTGAGCTGGGGTGTTTTACATTGGATTGGGCTGCATGGCAGCACTGTGAGCCTGGCTGGAGGTAGGGAGAGCTGTGGCTCTGCAACCCCATGGAATGCTGAGCCTGCTCTGGTGAGAGTCCCACCAGTGCACCAGCACCGTGGCCATGGCAATGCTCACACCGGCACCCCAAGCACCCAAAACCACCCAAATTCCCCCAGCAGCACCCACCAGGCCACGCCTTGGTGCCCCCATACCCTGGCACAGGCATCCCTTCCTTGCCATCATCCTGGCTGTGCCACCTTCCTGCAAATCCTGTGGCTGCCCACTGGGGTCTCATGTCGGGCCATGCCGTGCTGTGCTGGCTGTGGGGCCAGGCAGCAGCGGCTGCTCTGCATCTCCCCAGGGACAGGCAGCAATTTTCCTGCTCTGAAGAAGCTTGTGAAGGTTTGAGTGAATCTGGGAAGCAAATCTAATTGGCAACCTGGTAATTCCTCAGGGGGACATGTACTTTGGTCATATCTAAGTACATTCCAGCCAGTGTTTAAGACACGCTGAATCCAAACTTGGACAGTCAAATACCAGCAGCTCTAAGCTCCTTATCTATTTCAGGCAGATTAACTCCTTAATCATCTCTTTTGGAAGTTCCCTGCCCCAAATTCCTCTCCCCTCCTTTTCCCCCGCCCCCAGTTTTTCAGCAGGAACAAAAGGAGCTGATTTTGCGGGGTGCCAAAGGTGGGGACGGCGCCTGCTGTGATTGACAGAGTCAATAACCTGGAGCCGGGAGAAGGCCTTTGGAAATCTGCTTCCCACTTCACCTGCCCCAGTATTTGTCTTCAGGATTTGAAGCTGGGGAATATATAATACCGAAATAATTTACCACACAGCATCAAACCTCAATTTATTATTTCCAACCTTCTTTTCTTTTATGGTTTTTTTTTTTTCACTTGATTTATTTCTTTCAACACCGTTTTATCCCTAATTTTCCTTTCCCCTAGGGGATTCCAGCTCAGCATCCCCTAGCAGGTGACCACTCTGCAGCCCCCAGCCCTGCTCGTGGCAGGGGGATGCTCATCCCCTCGCTGGCAGGCAGAGGAGGCGGTGCCGAGCCTTGGGGACACAGCCGGTGCTGGCCACTGTCACTCAGGGGAGTGCCGGAGCATTACGCTTCATTACCGAGCTGTCTGCTGCCGGCAGGGGACGGCTCAGGGCAGAGCCCGGCAGCGGCACAGCCGGGATTGGCTCCGGTGCACGGACCTGTCTGTGGGCAGATGCTGAAACGTGGCAGCTGTGGGGTGCCCATACCTGAAAGCACCTCACAGATGAGGTGATGGCAATGGGGAGCTTGGTGGTTGCTGGGTCATGAGATTGGCTGTCCCAAAAGTGAAGGCAAGAGCTGCCACAGGAAGGCAAAAGGGGGATAGGGGAATGCCCCCCATAACCATGAATCCCAGTGAGGGGGTCTCAGTGAGACAGGGACTGGGATCACCAGTGATAACTGAAAAGCACTCGTGTAAAACACAGCCATAAATGTCCCATGTGCCCGACATGGTGGGGACACTGGGACAAAGCCCCATCTTCTCTGGAGAGGGAGAGAGAGATTGGGATGGGGAGAAGGCATGGGATGGTGCCAGGGTCTGCCCTTTGCTGTCAGCAGCCATCCCACAGCAGCTGAGGCCTCCTGGTGAATTTGCAGAGTTTTCCTGATAGAAAAACAGGCTGTGACCAGGGATGAGCCAGTGGGGCTGGACCCAGTGGCACTTCAGAAGAACTGGCAATGTCCTGGGGGTGACAGCCACCTGTCATCCTTTGGGGTCTCCAGTTCTGTTGGGGATGGGGAGACCCACTGGGGAGGACCCAGGATCCTGGGGCTGGGACACGAGCCTGCTCCATTCCCCTGCTCCAGGACCCCAGCACAAACCTGGACCTCTCTAAAGTAGGGAAACTGAGGCACAGCTAAAGAGTAGTCCTCTACCAGTGGATTTCCAGCTCCAAGCTGCTGGGTAGGTGCCAGGTTCTGCCACCAGGTTTGGTGTGGGTTTGCTGGGCCAGCAGGTGCCAGGGAACATGAGCCATCCCTGTCCCATTCCCCAGGGACTGCAGCCTTATGCATCCAACCACATCCATGAGCAGCCAGCTCAGGAGATGCAGACCAGATCCAGGACTGGGATGAGGATCCTTTCCCTCTTCCATACTTGGGAGAGCTTTTATTTGCTTTTATTTTTGCTGGAAGCAGCATGAACCCCTTGGGGCATCAGCATTGCAGAGGAGTGTGCCAAGGGCATGGCATCTGCTCCCTGCCTTTCCTGGCAGGGATGGAGTTTCTGTCCTGCCTCAAGGGGAAACTGAGGCAGGGGACAAACAGGATGTGGGAGAAGAAGGGAGGGTTAATATTAGCGGTCACAGTAATGATCGGAATGGTTAATTATTATTGGAATTGAAGTGAGTCAGGCCGAGAGCAGGAGGGGAGGGAGGAAGGAAGAAGGATCCCAAGCTGTCAAGCAGAAAATGAGTAAAAAAAAAAACCATGAGCATGTGGAGTACTGGCCAGGCTGTCACACTGCCCTGTGCTGGCCCCGTGCTGCTCACTTGGGGTGAGGCTGGAGGGTTGGCTGAAGGTCACCACTGTGGTGACAACAACAACCCCACGGGCACGGTTGTGCCCACTGGTCACCTGGCACCGTTGTACTGACAGCTGCAGGCAGGTCTGCAGCAGGATTTGGGTTTGGAGACTGGGATTGCTGGATCTCTCCTAACCTCAGCTGTGTTTCCAGCCTCCTGCAGGGTTGGTTTTCCTTCCCCTCAGAGCCCCAAGGTCGATGTCCAGTCGCTGGCTGGGGATCATGTGGAGCCTCACTCCATGGTACATCCGGCCATGAATTTTGCTCTGGAGTGGAACATGGTTCACCTCCGGAGAGGGAATTTGCCCAGGAAGGCTCAGGCTGAGCATCTGTTTTGCTGTGAGCCTCCAGCCTTTTTTTCCCCCTTCTTTTTTCCTATTTTTTTTTCTTTCTCCTTTTCTCTTTCTCTTTCTCTGTGTTTTTCTTTTTCTTTTTTTCTTTTTTATTTTCCTTTTCTTAATTTTCCTTTTCCCCCCTCCTTTTTTCTTCTTTTTTTCCTTTTTTCTTCCTCTTATTCCCCCTTTTTTTTCCTCCCTTCCTTTTCAAATCCCTCCTTACAAGCTGACATTTTCCACCACCAAGAAAAAAAACAACCCAGCAACTTGCTGTGACTCCCAGAACCTCCCATCATCCTCCCCAGCCCAACCCTCTGCAAACCTCCCATCCCTGACATCAAGGACCCAACCCCCCCTTCCAAAATAAAGGAGGAAAAGCCAAGGGGAGAGAGGCTGGAGCTGGCGGCTGAGCCGGATTTCCATGTGAGGGGATGAGGTTGGGGCGGCCACGGGCTTCCCCTGGCAAGCGCCAGAGGAACCGGGGCCAGCAGAAACGTTGAGTCATGAGTGCGGTTCGCAGGCGGTGGATTTTTTCCCAAGGAAAATTCCTCACTGGGGAGGAGCAGAATTGGGAGGGGGGGCAGCAGTGAAGGACTGCGGCCCCCTAAATGGGACACTGTTCTGGGGATGGGGATGCATCCCATTGCCGTGGGAATTCCCTGGGCAGGTTCCAACCCCCGGGAGGGAGGTTTGGATGGGGGGGGACCTGCCCAGGGAATTCCCCAGCAGCTGGATGGGAGGAGCAGCGTGATCTGGGGGGGCTGCGGGAGATGGGGACCCCATCCTTCCTCCTCCTCCTCCTTCCCCACATCCGCCCACCCCCACGCAATGGGCGGCGCAGCCCCAGCTCCATTTATCATCATCTGCGGGCAAGTGAAGTGTGCAGGGAACAGCTGCTCCGGTCGGCTGAGCGCCGAAATGGGGCGGGACGCGGGGCTGGGGGGGCTGCGGGCTGCCCTGGGGTACCCTAACCCCCCAGTCCCTGCACTGGGACGGAGCACTGGCGTGGTGGGAGATGCTGGTGGTGATGGGAGGGGTTGGGGAGGGGTGTTAGAGCGATTCAGGGCGCGGAGAGCACATTATTGGGGTGCACTGGGGCAAGGGTGCGCTAATGGGAATGCATTGAAGGGGTGCACTGGAGACAGCGTGCATTAAAGGGGTTCACTGGGGAGGGGACCATTATTGGGGTGCATTAAAGGGGTGCACTGGGGAGAGGGTGCATTAAAGGGGTTCACAGAAGGGGCATTGAAGGGGGGTGCCCTGCAGCGGGGTGTCCGTGGGGCGCAGGGACAAACAGCAGCAGCTCCACAGCTGCGTGGAGGGTTTGCCCCTACCCCGGGCGAGCCCCACGGGTCCCTGTGCACTGCTGAGGGGGGTCTGCCTGTATTCCCTCCCCCCAGTTCCTCTCATTCCCAGCTCCTGAGGCAGGATGCCCTTTCCTGGTCTGTCCCACACACCCCGGCTCCCCCCGCCCGCAGCCTCCCCTTTTCTCTCCTCCCTTAATAATCAAATTCTCCGGAGCACTTTGCGGTGTGGCAGCCAGCCAGAAAGGGTTTCTTTAAACTCCACCAGCTCACAATTAAACAAATCCGGGGCTGACGCTACTCGATAGGCGCTTATTCCCCTCCCTGAGAGCTGCCGGGGGATCCGGGGGGGTCCAATCGCTTCGTTCCCAGCTCCGATAGCACCTCACACCCCTGGGTGTGGGGCAGGGTTGGGAGGGGGTTTGCGCCGGGGCTTTGGGGTGGGGAGCGGGGTGCCAGCAGTGCTCTGATGGCGGAGCATCCCCCTGCGAGAGCGCGCTGCTATTTTTAGTCGCTGAGTCCTTGTTGATGGAGCAGCCGGAGGAGCAGCAGGGCTGGATCAGCCCCCGCGGGATGAGCAGCAGCTGGGAAGCCAGGCCAGGGACACGGGGAACGCCTTTTGCCCCCTGGGGCTGAGGGTTGGGGGTCTTGGATGCTTACCGAGGGTCCCTGCCATCCATGGGAAGTCCTGGGCTGCCTTCAGAGGGCTCCGGATCCAGCCATGCCATGTCCCTGCCAGGCAAGAGGAAGGGGGAGGAAAGGGGAGAAGGCAGGAAGGCAGGAAGGCAGGCAGGAAGGCAGGAAGGCAGGAAGGCAGGAAGGAAGGAAGGAAGGAAGGAAGGAAGGAAGGAAGGAAGGAAGGAAGGAAGGAAGGAAGGAAGGAAGGAAGGAAGGAAGGAAGGAAGGAAGGAAGGAAGGAAGGAAGGAAGGAAGGAAGGAAGGAAGGAAGGAAGGAAGGAAGGAAGGAAGGAAGGAGTGGTGGGAGGAAAATAACACGAAATCCAGCCATGCAGCCCAAATCGTGGCAGTGCCACACGGTGCCCCAGCTCAGCTCCTGGCATCAGCCCGTGCCATGCATCAGCCCCCAGCACCATGGCAGCATGGCCCTGTGCACCATCGTGGCCCCAGGTCATACCCTGGCATATCAGGGAGATGCTTGAGATCCTTGTGTGTCCCCCACAAGGGACACAAGCTGTGCTGGGCTGTCCATGCTCCCTTGGGACCAAGGGGACAGGATGCTCTGGCTGTAGCCAGCAGTGAGCGCTGCTCCTTGTGTTCCAGGGACAGGGTTGTGCCAATGCTGGTCACCATGGTGGCCCTAAGTCCCTGTCCTCTCCCTTCCCAGGGACCCACGCCATGAGCCCTGGCTACAGCATGGCTTTGCCAAGGGCAGGTCCAGCTGCAGCCATGCACCAACAGCCCTGTATCGATTCCCATCTCAGAGGCAGTGGCTGGAAACGTCTTCAGGGTCAGGAGAGCAGGTCCAGCAGGGACGTGGCAGGGACAGTGAGTGGGCAGGGCCCCTGGGGACAGCCACAGCCACCTCCCTCTCCGGGGGAAGGCCGTAACCTCCCTGCTGTCGACAGCTTGATTTGATGCCATTAAAGCGTTTGCTGGGAAGCAGCCTGCATCAGGCACAACATCTGGCACGGCCCTTCCCCAGCACATCTGAGAGCAGAGCCGGCCTCTGCCACTGCCAGCGGCTCTGGGTGTTGCTGGTGATGAGAGTGTCCCCTCCCAGGGACAGCCTGGTGCCCAGGTGGCCCATGGGGACATGGGACCGTGGCTCTGGGCTTGTGGGATTTCAGCTGGAACACGTTCCCTCTGTGCATCCCCACCTCTGTGTGCCAGTGGCTGATCCTTCCCCTCGCACCACGCGCTTTTGCTCATCCCGACATTGTCCCAGCTGTTTGGAAAATTAACAATAATTAATTAATAATAATAATTAATTAATCATTATCATTAATAATAAAGGAGAAAGGGGAGAAAAGCTCCCCCTAAAGCTTCAGCCCAGGGTCTTCTCAAGCCAATTTCATTTTTCAAACCCACTCCCACACAGCATGAAGGGCTCTTTGCTCCCATTAATTCTCCCATCACAGCCCAGGGCTGCCCCACAGCCTGGCTTTGATTTTCCTGCCTTTGTTCCAGCAGCACTGGCACAGGTTACCATGCTGTGGTAGGGGCTTTTGTGCCAGCTTTCCAGATTTTTTGGACCCATCTTTTCCCTGGAATTTAGGCTTTAGCTGCATCCAGTTGCCAGCAGAGCCTGCAAGATGCAACTGCAATATGTGGCAGTGAGATGGAAAACATCCCAAAAAGGGATGGGGTGGCTGGGCTGGTGTGGGTGGCACTGAGCCTGGCTCCAGTGGTGCCTTAGGACACTGTGTGATTGGTGCATGCCTGAGCAGCTGGTGTTTGTGAAATAGAATTAAATAAAGCCGTGTGTGTGTGTGTGTGTGTGTGTGTGTGTGTGTGTGTGTGTGTGTGTGTGTGTGCGTGTGTGTAGACCCCAAAAAGCTGCTGAGGTGTTACTGGTGGGTGCTGTAAGGAAAAGGGCTGAGCTGGGGCCTGTCAAACCAGCAGTGTGGTTTATGTGGCTGTGGCAGAACTGCCAGCAAAGGGACCATGTGGTGTTTGACATGTTGTGGCAGTGGCATGAGGGTGATGAAGGGACATGTGGGGACACACATGAATCCATATCCTGGCTCAAGGCTGTCTTGCACCACAGGGAAGCATGCCAGGAGCTGGAATGGGCTCGGACAGACACTGCCAGCACCCATCCCCTCCTCTTGTTATACTCATTGCCTTGATGGAGGCTGAGGGGACAGCACTGGTGTCACCACTGTCTCACTGCCAAGGGAGCAGCACTGTGGATGTCCGTGGACAGCCACAGACCCTTGAGGCTGCCCTCACCCAGGCTGACAAATCCCTATCTCATCCAGGCTTGCATCCACCCTGGGACCTTCAACCCACGGGTACTGGGCACAGGCAGGATGCATCCCCCTGCCACCAAGCCCTTCATTAGCCCCCACAAGCCACTTGACTGCCTTAAGAGATCAAACCAGTGCCCCAGGTGTGTCCCTGCTCCCAGAGCAAGCGGGCTGAGGAAATGCGGAGCTTTAATGACGCCGGTGGCGAGGCGCTCGGTAATGACAGCTGCTGGCAGGAGCAGACAGCTTCCAGATGGCATCGCGCCGGGGCAGGGGGATCGCTTGGGCCGGGGGGGCTGCGGGGGGCAGCAGCCGGCAGAGACGGGCAGAGCCAGCAAGTTGAAATGACTTTTTTTCCAGCAGAGCCTGCAGTTCTGGCCCTCCGCGCTGCTGCTTCCAGTAATTAGCCCAATAATTAAAAAGAATGGCGATAAGAGGGGTGTGCAGAGGCGCTCGCAGGATCCCGGCATCCCTGGGGAGGCGTGTGAGAAGGGGAGGAGTGATTTGCGGATGTGAGGGGTGGTGGATGTGTGAAACACAAAGCAGAGGGACCCCCATACGGTGTGGGGGTCACTGCACCAGGTGAGCAGGCAGGGAGGGGTGGGCAGCAGGGATGGGCAGTTTCAGCAGCAGGGGCAGGAGGATGGCTGAGCCCACTGCAGGTGGGGAGGAGGCAACCAGACCCAAGCACCCTCCTGGGCATGGGCACCATGCTGCGATGCAAGGAGAGGGGATAGAGAAGCATGCAGGACGCTGCAAGGTGGGGATGCAGTGCCAGGTAATGTGATGCAGGGCGACATGGCATGATGCAGAGTGATGCAAGGTGACACAGAGCCAGCTGCTGCCATCTGGGGTGGTGCAGTGCACACGGATGGGATGCCACACAGGGCAATGAGATGCAGGGCAATGCAAGACAATGCAATGCAGGGCAGCACAATGCAGGAGGATGAAATGCAAGGTGATGTGATGCAGGGTAATGTGAGGTGAGGCAGGAGGAGGCCATGCAGGGCAATGCAGTTCAGGGCGATGCAATGCAAGGCAACACAATGCAGGGAGTCAAAATGGAAAGTGATGCGATGCAGGATGAGGCAAAGCAATGTGATGCAGGGCGATGCAAATCAGGGTGATGAAAGGCAAGGCAACATGAAGCAAGGGTAGGTAGTGTGAGGCGATGCAATTCAGGGCAAATCAGGGCGATGCAATTCAGGGTGATGCAAGGCAACAAGATGCAGGGAGGTGAAACACGAGGTGAGGCGATGGAGAGCAACGCAAGGCCACGCAGGCAATTCAGTGCACCGTGGGGTGATGCCAGACAATGCAGGGCAATGCGAGGTGATGCAGCATCACGTGCTGTGTTCCAGGGTGTCTGTGAGATGATGCTGAGTGGGGAAATGCCCAGCAGTTGAGGTGAGGCGAGGCAATGATGTCCCCACGGCGCAGGTGACACTGGCCCTCTCGGACCCTGGCCCACCGCGGTGGCGACGCTTCATTTGAATTCTCGCCTCTCTCTCTTCGCAGATAACGAGCCCGCGCCATGCAGTCCTTTCGAGAAAGGTGTGGTTTCCATGGCAACCAGCAGAGCTACCAGCCGACTTCACAAGATACATCACGCCTGGAGAATTACAGGCATCAAAGTCAGGCAGGGCCGAACTGCGAGCGGCAGAGGCTGGTGGCGAAGGAGTACTACAGTCAGCAGCAGCTGCCATACGCAGGCTATGAGAACAGCGCCGTGGAGAAATACCACCGGGGAAACAAGCAATTAGCGGGGCAGCAGCTGCAGGGCAGGCCGGCCTTTTCCAATTACACCGTGCAGGAGAACAGCCCTTATCCGGCCCGGTATTCTGGGGACGAAAGCCTGCAGGCATGGGGAGGCCAGCCACAGGCACTGCCTGGTGGTGTGGCCAAGTATGAGGACAACCTGATGAAGAAGACAGTGGCGTTGGCGGGAGGGCGGCCGTACCATGAGCCGGCGGCCACCTCGCTGCCCTTCCGGACTCACTTCCAGCAGCAGCAGCCGCAGCAGCAGCAGCAGCAGCAACAGCAGCAGCAGCAGCCGCCCGCACTCCCCTACCCCAAGCTGCAGCGGCAGAAACTGCCCAACGATGTCTCCTCACCCATGCCCTTCTCACAGAGCCCTCACTTTGGGCAGCACTCCCAGTCCTTCCCTGCCTCCTCCACCTACTCCTCCGTGCCGGGGGGCAGCCAGCCGGCACACTCCTACAAGAGCTGCACGGCACCCTCGGGGCAGCCGCCGCTGGAGCGGCCCCTGAGTAGCGCTGCCAGCCTGGCCCCTGGCCCTCGTGTGCCCAACTTGCACGGCTACCAGCCCAACCGCATTGGCTACGAGCAGCCCCCGCAGCCGCCGCCACAGCCCCCGCAGCCGCCACCACCACAGCCCCCACAGCCACCACAACCCCCGCAGCCCCCACAGCCCATGCAGGGGCGGCATCACGCCTCAGAGACCCTCCACTACCAAAACCTGGCCAAGTACCAACATTACAACCAGCCAGGCCAGACCTACTGCCAGGGCGATGCACCGCCCGTCCGGACGCCAGAGCAGTACTACCAGACCTTCAGCCCCAGCGCCAGCCACTCGCCGGCTCGCTCCGTCGGCAGGTCCCCGTCCTACAGCTCCACTCCCTCCCCTCTGATGCCCAACCTGGAGAACTTCCAATACAGCCAGCAGCCCCTGAGTGCTGGTGCCTTCCCAGCTGGCATTGCTGACCACAGCCATTTCATGCCGCTGCTGAACCCTTCTCCCACTGATGGGACAAGCCCCGACACTCAGTCTGGGAACTGCAAAAACTTGCAGAAGGAGAAGCTGCCCGAAAACCTGCTGTCAGACTTGAGCCTGCAGAGCCTGACGGCACTCACCTCCCAGGTGGAGAACATTTCCAACACTGTCCAGCAGCTGCTGCTCTCCAAAGCGGCTGTGCCCCAGAAAAAGGGCATCAAGACCCCAGCGAGGACCCCTGAGCAGCTCAAGGGGCAGCACTGCAGTCCTGAGAGCAGCACCTACTCGGCAGAGCAGGTGGGGACCCCCCTGTCCGACCCGCTGAGCACCCCCCAGTCTGTCCATGCTGAGACACAGGACACTGACTATCTCAGTGGGTCAGAGGACCAGCTGGAGAGGAGTTTCCTGTACTGCAACCAGAACCGCAGCCCTGCTCGAGTCAACAGCAACTCCAAGGCAAAGCCTGAGTCAGTGTCCACCTGCTCTGTGACCTCCCCAGATGACATGTCCACCAAATCAGATGACTCTTTCCAGAGTATCCATGCCACCCTGCCCCTGGAGACCTTCACCAAGTATGTGAGCAATGAACGGGACTGCCCCCGACTGCTCCTCAGTGCCCTGTCCCAGGAGGAGCTGGCTTCTGAGATCATCGTCCTGCAGGATGCCATCAGTGAGAAGGCAGACAAAGCCTGGGCCAACTTGCCCATGCTGGGCAAGGAGACCACCAAGTCCCCCTTCCAGATGGAGAACCACCGGCCCAGCCTGGACTCCATGGTGAAAGGTGCCTGGCCCAGCCAGGGTGACTCCAGCACGCTCACTGAGCCCCTCAAGCTGGACAAAGCTTCAGGGGCCAGCACAGGGAAGGACTTTAGTGAGGAGGTGTACAAGGGTCCCCAGGTGGAGTTCACAGCCACCGAAAGCAAGGATGTGCTGAAGGACACTGCCCCACTGGCCTTCAACTCCAAGCCCAGCATCCCGGCAGCGACATCAAGTGCGGGAGCCACCGGCTACAGCTGCTACTCAAACACCACCGCCAACTCGGTGGCGTCTGAGAATGCCATGGAGCATTTTGAGTGGCCGGAGGAGAGCCTGGGTGAGGCCTGCCTGCGGTGGAAGGATCTCCAGGCCACTGACCTCCCCAAGGGCTTGTTCCCCAGCAAAATGGTGAGCTCATGCAAGGAGAAAAAAAACGCCTGCAGCTTGGACCTGTGCGACGGAGAGCAGCCAGCCAAGAGTGAGCCAGTCCAGGACTTTGGCCAGCAGGTGATGGAGGAGGAGGAAGAGACACTGACCTACGATGAAGCAACAAAGGCAGACAGCGAGAGGTGGCTGCAGGACACCCGGCACTGCTGCTCAGCTGGGGACTTTAGCGAGATCCCCATCATCTCCTCGCCGGATCTGAAGGAGTCAGACCTGGAGGCAGAGGAGTACTCCTCACTCTGTGAGCTGGCTGGCTCGGAGCAGAAGTCAGTGATGTACGATGCCTCACCACCCAAGCCCCCGGAGATGCCAGCCGTGTTGTCCTCCAGCGAGGTACCTGTGTCTGCCGAGGAGACCGTCAGTACAGTGGAGAAGGAGAGCTCAGCTCCCGCCCCACGCCTCTCTGGCCAGTCTGTCATCCTGCTGGGCCCTGCTGTGGGCACAGAGACCAAGGTGAAAAGCTGGTTCAAATCCTCCCTGCCCCACATCCAGCCTGAGGAGGAGAATGGTGGAGGGGAGACATCCCACCTGGAGGCGGCTGATGCTGAATCCGCCTCATCGGTCATGGTGAAGCAGCAACTCACACCCGAAAATGTGCTGGGGAAGATGGAGCCTGTCTCACGGGGCAAGAGCCTCCGCAACAAGAGGGTCCACTGCCGGCTGCCGGAGGGGGATGGCCCCGGCAGCACCGTGCTGAGTTCGTTCGATGAGCTGCCAGCAGCCAGCAGTGTGGCCGGTGCCTGCCTGGGGCCAGACGGACAGACGGAGGTACCGAGCAAGAGTGCCCAGAGCCAAACACCCCGGTTCCCAGCCGAGGGGCTGCCAGCACGCATGTGCACCCGCTCCTTCACCGCCCTGGCTGAGCCCCGCACCCCTGCCCCGCTGGAGGGACTGAAGGCCCCCGCGCACCAGGAGAAGCTGGGGAAGAAGCCCGGCTGTGGCGTTAAGCAGAGAGTGGCTTTCAAAACCAGGAAGCGCAACAGCCGGCCAGCCCCCAGGGTGGTCCAAAATGCCAGCGATGCCACCCTGCTGGTGCCCGGTTTGGTGGCAGCAGAGGAGGTGGCAGGGCCGACACCGCTGGAGGGGGACGCAGTGGAAGCTGGGGAGAGGGACCAGCGGTCCATGATCCTGCGCTCCCGCACAAAGACACAGGAGGTTTTCTACACCAAGCGGCAGAGGGGCAAGCGGGCAGCTGATGTCCGGCTGAAGAACTGCAAGGCGCCCAAAAAGCTCATATCCAACAACCACCTCCCACCTGCCTTCAAGCTGCCAGCACCGGGCAGCCCCCACAAGGAGGGCAAGGTGGGTGCCCGGATGAAGCTGCCCAAAGCAGGGCCGGGCGTGGGGGGCAAAATGTCGGAGCGGCCGCTGCACTCACTGAAGAGGAAGTCCACCTTCATCTCCCCTATCCCCACCAAGAAGAGGAACCTGGTCCTGCGGAGCAACAGCGGTGGTGTGAAGGAGGAGAAGCCAGAGGGTCCCCCCAGCCTCTTCAAGAAGATGCCTGTGGCCAAGAAGGTGAAAGCCAAGTTGCCCCCCAAGAGCTCTGGCGAAGCCATCCCGAAGCCCCCCCTGCCAAAGGAGGCCCCTGATGTCTGCATCAAGATCACCTCCCGGGCGGCTTTCCAGGAGGCCACCAAGACCAAAGTGCTGCCTCCCCGCAAGGGCCGCGGCCTCAAGCTGGAGGCCATCGTCCAGAAGATCACCTCACCCAACCTGAAGAAGTTCACCTGCAAACCAGCAGCCACAGCAGTGGCGGCCACAGTAGCTGCCTATGGCTCCTCCCTGAGCCCGGCTGGGGCGGAGCGGGAGCGGGTGGTGAAGCACAGTGGGGTGGCTGTGGCAGTGGGCGATGCAAGGCTGCCCAAGCTGGGGGCAGCACAGAAGGTGCCCACGATGCCGGTGGCTGAGCCGCTCTGCCGGAATCCCAATGGCCGAGCACCAAAGGGGAAGCCGGGTGGTGGGAAGAAGCTGCCCCATGACGGCTGCCAGGGGGAGGCTTGTGGGTCAACGCCGGGGACCCAGTCCAGCCCCAACATGGTGGCCAAGAACCTGGGGCTCCTCCCCAAGAAGAGGAACCGCAAGGGCAAAGCGGCAGCGCTGGGCATGACCAAGGCGCCCCTGAGCCCTGCACTGCCACCGGCACTGCCCCGGGAGCGTGTAGCCGGCCCGGGCGGTGCGGAGGAGGCGCCTCGGGAGAAGAAACCAAAGACTGAGGAGAAGGAGGCGGGGAGCAGCGATGGCCCTCCCGAGGGGCGCTCCGCCGCCGGGCCGGCGCGGGGGCCGAAACCGCGGGCCAACCACTCCAACTACAACGGCTACTCCAAGCGGCAGCGGAAGCGCCTGGGCCACGGCAAGGCCAAGGCGGTGCCGGCGCGGTGCAAGAGCCGCGGGAAGCGGCGGCGGCAGCCCCAGCAGGCCCCGCTGCTGCACCCCGCCGAGCCCGAGATCCGGCTCAAGTACATCTCCTGCAAGCGGCTGCGGGCGGACAGCCGCGCCCCGCCCTTCGCTCCCTACGTCCGCGTGGAGCGGCGCGGAGAGTTCTCCACCACCTGCACCGTCGTCAACTCGCCCGGCGACGAGGCGCGGCTGCAGCGGGGACCGGCCGGGCCGGCGCCGCGGCCGCGGGCGGCCTTGCCCGCCTCCTCCACCATGCACATGGGGCCGGTCGTGTCGAAGGCGCTGAGCGCCGCGTGCCTCGTCTGCTGCCTCTGCCGCAACCCCGCCAACTACAAGGACCTGGGGGACCTCTGCGGGCCCTACTACCCCGAGGACTGTCTGCCCAAGAAGAAATCCCGGCTGAAGGAGAAGGCGCGGGCGGAGGGGCCGGGCGAGGACTCCGCCGTGCCCGCCGCGGCCGAGCGGGCGCCCCGCGGGACTGAGGGCGGCTGCGGCGGGGGGAAGGCGGCGCGGCCGGAGGGGGCCGCCGAGGCGGCCAAGCAGAGCTCGCTGCGCTCCAGCCCGCGGGGCATGTTCCGTCGGCTGCAGAGCTGCTACTGCTGTGACGAGAGGACAGAGGGCGAGGAGGCGGCCGAAAAGCCCCGGCGGCACGAATGTCACAAGGCCGAGTCGCCGCCGCAGGAGCCGGCGGGCGACACGCAGGAGCACTGGCTGCACGAAGCCTGTGCCGTATGGACCGCTGGGGTTTTCCTGGTGGCAGGGAAGCTCTATGGGCTGCAGGAGGCTGTCAAGGCGGCTGCCGACCTGGTAAGAGCTCGGCCGCACGCCCGAGGCGGCATCTTCCGCTGGCCTCCTTCAGCCAACGTCATTGCCGTGTCTGCGCCTCCGGTCGGGATGGAAATTAATAGTTCTGCCCTGGGAGAGCTGGGCAGGGGCTCAGCACCGTGAGCCCTGCTGGGTGCCTACGAGATTTGTGCTACTGCGTCTCTGATAGCACCTGAACTCTCCCTTTTAGGCACAGAAATAACCTACGGGTTGTGTTTTAGGAGGGCGACTGGGCCCCCCTGGGATTGTCACATCCCTGGCCCAGCTGTGTGTTGCACGGGGTGACTCAGAGCAGGACAGATGCCACAGGGTGGGAGATGAAAATGGGCACAACACATCCTGATGCCACCGTGATGGGCAGCAGGGGAAGGGGAGCTGGAGGGAGGGGATGACCCTGCCCTGCTCCTCTCCCACAGTGATTGGAGCAAGGTGTGAGCAAAGTAGGGAGGTTGCTGAAGGGGATGAGAAGTTGTGGCTGGCCCATTCCTGGAAGTGTTCAAGGCTCGATGGGTCTTGGAGCAGCCTGTTGTAGTGGAAAGTTTTCGTGCCTGTGGGAGGGGGCTGGAATGAGATGAGTTTTTTTCAGGTCCCTTCCACACCATTCTGGGGTTCTGTGACATGCATTTTTAGTACTGGGGAGAGGAAGGGGACAGCCTCCCATCAGAGGCTTTGCAGGGGATTTCCAGCAAGTTCCCCAGTGCCAGATTTGGGGGCTGGCTGTATTCCCATGCCTGTGTGCTCATTTCATGGCTGTCTGGTGGCTGCTGCCCTCATCACAGAGCCAGGTGCTCCCATCCCTGCAGCACCTGCCAGGGACAGGGAAGGTAGGGCACAACCCAGGTCACATCCCTTCCCCTCCTGCCCCATGGAGTATGTCTGTGGGCTCAGTGTCATCCAGGGGAGTGGTATGGCAGGTAGAAACCTCGTGCCTGGCTGCAGACAAGCCAGTGACAGGCGTGGTGTGTTCACAGTGCTCTGGCACAGGAGGAAGAATGTTGCCTGGGAGAGGCAAGGAGGGGCTGGAGAGGATCAGGGACACCCGTGTTGCCTTCGCTGCTGGGGCTGTCGTGGTTCTCTTCTTCTGTGCTGAGCTTTGACAGGGTCTCTCTGTCTCTCCACATCTCTCCTTCCCTGCTCCGAATTCCCGGGTGCGTGTACAGAAGTGCTCGAGCTGCCAGCAAGCAGGAGCCACCGTGGGCTGCTGCCAGAAGGGGTGTCCCCACACCTACCACTACGCGTGTGCCATCGACACAGGTGAGCCCGGCCACAGGGATGGGGCACGGGGTCCTGGGTGCTCTCTGACCCACCTCAGTATGGGGCCCATTGCTCCAGAGTCAGGGGCTTGTGGCTCTCTGGCTTGCCAGGATGGTGATGCCCACTGTGTTGGCAGCACTGACAGGTGTCACAAGCTTGTCTGGCCTCAGCTGAGCCCGTCACACAAATGCTGTGGCTGGTGGGTGGCTGTGGACTGGGGGGACATTGCATTCCCCTCCATTCAGGGGCAGCTGCCTTGCAGTGCAGGCTGTCCCCCTGACACATCCTTGTCCTCTCCTCGCAGGCTGCTTATTAACTGAGGAGAGCTTCTCTCTGAGATGTCCCAAACATAAGGTAAGCCAGAGCCCTCTGTTCACCCCACAATGTTTTGCAGCTCCCTGTGGCAGGAGGACCCCAAATTCCTGGGGTCGCCCATCCTGGATGCTCAGCTCTGTGTGGGCATCACATCCCTGGGGGTATCGGGTGTGCCAGCCACTGGGTGCTGCTGGCTTTGGGACACCCCAGCTGGGTCTGAGGGGTTTTATCCTCTTCTCTGAGCATGGACGAGGTGGTGAATGATGGCTGAACCCCTTCTCAAAGCGCTGCGTGCCGGGGGGAT
Source organism: Serinus canaria (assembly GCF_022539315.1). Classification (NCBI taxonomy): domain Eukaryota; kingdom Metazoa; phylum Chordata; class Aves; order Passeriformes; family Fringillidae; genus Serinus; species Serinus canaria. Next base: position 13,908,414 of record NC_066328.1, read on the forward strand.
GCCCGGTGATTGACCGGGGGGGTGGGGGGCGATGGGGACAACCCGGGGCCACCCCCGCCTCCAACGGGATCCCCGGGCTGACCCCTCCGTTCTCCCCGCAGAGGCAGCCGGTGTAGCGCCCGCGGGCACCCGCCCCGCCGCCAGCGAGGGACCGGCAGAGGAGGCAGCGCCTGGAGCAGAGCTGGGCCGGGCCGGGCCGTACCGGGGACCCCCCGAGCCCGTGAGCGCCCCGGGACCCCCCGAGCCCGCTCCGGGCGGGCGGAGCCAGCGCTGGGTTTTCCCTCCCGCCGGGTCCCGGTAAAACCCGGTCCGGATACGCGGGGGACGGATCGGGATCCCCCACCCGCGATGGCTGCACAGGGGGGCGGGGGGTGTCCGTGTACGAGGGGGGGTCCCGGCGATGTTGTCTTACTGTGGGGCCGCCGGACCCTCCGTGGGTCCCGGCTCTCAATATCACACTGATCTGATCTGAGATGTTGCCTTCAGCAAACCTCATGGTGTCTGTATATAGTTCAGCGAAGAAGAGGATAAAATACAAAAAAGACCCCAAAAAAAAAAAAAAAAAAGAGAAAAATGAGAAAAAAAAGAAAAAAAAAGGGCAAACAACGGCCTGCTGTTTGAAACACCACTCTGCTTTTTCTGTTTTGTTCTTCCATCTCCTGTTTGCCCCCACCCACACCCAGGGTGCTGGGGGGATAAGGGTGCTTGGCCAGGCTGGTGGGCACCCACCGGGCTGCCCCAGCCCCTCTCCCAAACCCCAAACCCTGACTCATTGCACCCCCACCCTCCCACTCCATGCGGCGCTGGCACTGCTGGGCTGGGGACACCTGGTCCTGCTGTCCAGGACCCCCAAAACCCACCCTCTTGCCTGTGCTTGGCCTCACCAACACCCCTTCTGTGGCTCCTCTCGTGGGGGCTTTGCTCCCTGTGCTTGTGCTGAACTGGTGGAAGAGGAGGAGGCGGCATTTGCTTCCTCTCTTCACCTGGGCCTGGCTCACCCCTCACTGCTCTGGGTTTGCTCAACTCCCTCGACTTTTGCTTTCTGGCCCCCTCAGTGGAGCTTGGGGACTGCCCAACACTTTGGTGACCCTTGCCCACATCCCCAGGCTCCACAGCCCATGTTTGTGTCACCCTGACACAGGTAGCAACCAGCCCAGGGTGACCCAACTCCAGATCTCATCTTACAAACAGCCACTGGCTGTCCCCCAACCTCTGCAGCATCCTGCAAAGGGGGGCACACTGCTCGTCCCACCCATGTCCCCCCAGAGCCAGCGCCCCATGTCCCCACCACCTCTTGTGTCCCCTCCATCCCACCCACCCCAAGGTTTGCTGGCCACACAATGTCTGTTGTTTCAGCAGCTGCCTCGGACACAGGAGTGAAAAACAAAACAAGGAGGTGAGAAAAAAAAAATGTTAAAAGGGAGAAATAATAATAATAAAAAAAATTAATTTAAAGAAAAAAAAATCCTGTGTCCTTGGCAGTGTTGCCTGAAATCTGGCTATTTTTAGTGACATCCTGTACATATGACTGTAAAATGGTAAACCGTGTGTATTATATATTGCCTCATTATATAGTGTATATATATGTATACATATACATATATATAATATATATGAAGACTGTAAATGTTAAGACTAGTGTTCTTATTAGTATATTGCTTCACACTGAAGATTGTGTGTAACAAGCTGTTTCTAAAAGATGTTTATTTTCCTTAAGAGTAAAAAAACAGGTCATTGCATTCAGAGCGTCAATAAAGATACAACGATTGTTTTGGAAGTACGTGGCGCCCTGCTCGTGGCCTCTCTTTATCCTTGGGGGGCTGCTGGGGTCCCCCCCGGGCTGTAACAGCCCCCGCCTGGCCCTTTGTCCCCAAGGGTCTCTCTGGAGGGGAAGGGGTATGGGGGCAGCACCCCTGGGACACCACAGGGTAAAGAGGAGGTGTTTGGGGTCCCTCAGCACCCAGTGTCCCCATCACTGCCACCCCCTCCCGTGCAGCCGTGCGGGGACAAGGCGTCCACAGCTGTGGGGGGCCCCTTGCCCCCCACTTTTTGTGCCAGTCCCCCTCCAATCCAGCACACACCAGTATAAATAATCAGCTTTAATTGTCTGTACAAAACTCTCCAACTATGAAAATACCGTTTAAAAAGGGAAAAGGGGAGTGGGGGGAGGCGAGGGGAGGGGTCTATGTACAAGAGGGGGTGAAGCAAGGACACAGGGGCACCCACCAGCCCCCCAGGAGCCCCGTGCCACCCTGCCAGCCCTTCTCCCAAAGCCTGTCCATGCTCCGGGGGGGTGGCAGCTCTTAATGGCGGGGGGGGATCAGTGCTGGGGAGGCGGGGGTAGGGCGGGGATCCCCTCTTGCCTACCATGGGCATGGCTGGGCAGGGGGCACTCCCTGCTGCCATGGGGCCACACCTGCAGACACAAGCCCCCAACCCAGGGGGTCCTGCAGCAGTGGGACCCTCGGGGGGCCGGGCAGAGACGCCGGGGGGGGTGTTCACGGAGGGGTGCAGGTGACAGCGGGGGGATGCGGGTGGCACTGGGGAGGGGGGTCGGGTGGCACCGGGGGTCGCTGCCGCGCGTGCGGTGCCCTGCAATACTGCGACAGTGTCACTAGAGGGCCCCACGGCCCGTCCCCCACGCGGGTTGGGGACACGGACACGGCCATGGGAGGGGGGAGCCCACCCAGAGTACACCACTTGTGGCTGCCCCATGCTGCGACCCCCACCCCGCACCCTCCAGGCATCACCCGACCCCTCCCCACCCACCCCTTCACCCCCAAAACCGCTGCCTAACATCACCCTGAGGGGAAACTGAGGCACGGCCTCCCCCACCCCGCATTCCGCACCCACGGGGGTGGCGGGGGGCTGGCGGCCCCTTCCCCACCTATCCCGACGTGACGGTGGTGCCGCTGCCCAGCTTGATGATCATCTGCTGGCAGTCGTGCAGCGTCCGGCGGTCGCCCAGCTTGTCCAGCGTGCGGGCGGCCTCGGCCAGCATCCCCACGCGCTGGCCCGGGCCCGCCAGGAAGCTGGGCGGGAGGTAGCAGCAGGCCAGCAGCAGCGCCTCGGCGTGCTCCCGGGCCGTGGGGTGGCTTTCTGGCTCGCCAGCTGCAGGGGACAGAGCTGAGGTCAGCACCGAGTGGAAGGCACTGAATAAATCTCGGGGGGATCGCACGGCGATGGGGTTATTCAGCACCCTGGAGCTGGTGCCACCACCAGTGGAGGGGCTGGGAGCTCAGGTGGCCCAGCTCTTGGGGTGCTGCAGGTGGGGTGTCCCACCCCATGACCCACCATCTGTGGGGCTGGAGTATTGCAGGTGGGAAAGGGGTGTCCCACCCTATGTCTCACCCCCATATCCCATCATCCAAGGGTGCTGTGGGTGCAGAATGGGGTTTCCCACAATCCAATACTTGTGGGGGTTGCTGTAGGTGTGGAGCAGGGTGCCCTACCCCATTTCCCATCCTCCAAGGTGGTGACAAACGTATCCCACCCCATGTCCCACCACCCAACATGCTGGGGCACTGTGGGTGCTCAGTGATGTGTCCCACCCCTGTCCCACCACATATCCCACACCCTGGGCTGCTGGGGTGCTGCAGGTGAGGAGTGAGGTGTCTCACCCCGTGTCCCACCCCGTGTCCCACCCCGTACCCACCTGTTTTGCTGCCCTGCACCCCTCTCCTCCGCAGGCTGCGGTCCAGCAGCTGGTGGGTGCGTGTGGGGCTGGCCCGGGCCATCAGCCTGGCAGTGGCTTCGTGCAGGAACACCTGGACAGGGGGGACAGTGAGCACAGCCAGGTGCAGGGCACCAGGGGACCCTGCAGGTGACAGGAGGGGGGCTCACCCGGCGCATGGCGGGGCGCAGGGTCTGTGCCAGGCGCCGCAGGCTGCTGAGGTCCTGCTGGAAGCCGCGGAGCTCCAGGGCGGATGCCTGGTAGAGGCAGCTGCGCTGCTGGCTCGCCCCCATCTGCTGCTGCCACAGGTTGGTGCGGGTGACCAGCAGCAGGTCACAGAGCAGGAGCTGGACCGCCTGCAGGGACAAGGGGATCGGGGTGAGCAGGGGGTGGGACAGACGGACGGGGGTGCCGAGGAGGTGGCTGCGGGCAGGCGCTGCTGCGCGGGACCCCCGCCGGGCTGCATGGCAGGGGCATTGCACTCCCAGTCTGACACATGCAATGCAACTACAATGCACCCCTGCGAGGGTCGGGGGCACCTCCCGCCAGGGCTGGGGGCTGGCGGCCACCTCGTCCCTCCCCAGCCCAGCTCACCTTGTCGATGGTGCCCTTGGGGGGGCTGCCCAGCTCCAGGCTCTCCCGCAGGCAGCTGCTGGCCTTCTCACAGTGGCCCAGGGTGGCCTGGCTCCCATCCTGTTTGCTCAGCAAGGCACGGACTGCTCGGAAAGAGTGCAGGGCAGCACGGGGAAGGGGCTTCCTGCAAGATGGAGTGGGCACAGTCAGTTCCTTCCTCAACACACACCAGGTGCTCCAAGTGTGTTCAGTGAGGCCATGCCAGTCCAAGGAGGACAGGAGACATGCAATGAAGTGCCACCCCTGTCCCCAGCACTCACTCAGAGCTCTGCAGTGCCCGGGGCATGGTCTCCACCAGCGGGTAGAGGCGCTCAGCCCCCTCCTCATCTCCCTGCAGCCAGTGGATGACGATGCCGATGAAGGATGCCCACCACTTGGACACAGGGTCGGTGCCTGCAGGGTAAGAGGGACACAGGAACAGGGTATTTTCACTCCCATGGCCCCCCACATGAAGTGACCCCAATGGGGGACATGCCAGCCTCACCTGTGACAGCCGCCAAGCCGGAGGTGATGGAGGGTGTGGGGCCAGGTGTGCCGCTGACATCCGAGCAGCCGTTGAGCAGCTGGAGGTACTCGAGGGCATCAGAGAACCGCCTGTGGAAAGGGGCTGTGAGGGGGCTGGCCCCACGCCAGGCAGGGGAGAAGGTGCCCACCCCAGCACTCACCCCTCTCCCTGGGCAGTGGGACGGCCGGGCTCAGGCATGGCCACGCAGCACAACGCCTTCTCCAGGAGGTGCTCACGGAAGAGCTGGGTCACCTGGGCCAGCGGGTCCACTGGGGCACAGAGATGGGGTCAGCAGGTACACCACACCCCAAAACAGGGGGTGGGGGGTTTGGGAGCTTGGGGTCACCTGGGTTGCCAGCGGAGCTGTAGATGGTTTCCCTGGGGACGCCCTTGACCGCCCAGTCCCCGTCAACAAAGAAGCGGTGGCCCAAGGGGTGGCAGAGCCACTGCATGGCGGGGGGCACGGCCCCACCGTGGGACAGGGCCACGCGCCGGGCGCTGCAGAGGAAGGGGCGCTGCAGGGAGAGCAGGGGGTCAGGAAGGACCTGAGACCCCAGTCCCAGGGGACACAGGGGACACCCCAGTGCCCCACACTCACCGCCAGGAAGTGGAAGCAGCGGTGCAGGCTGGCCTTGATCCGCAGGGCAGCCGCCACATAGATCTCGGCCAGCGCTGCCACAGAGATGGCGTCACCGGCGCACTCAGCTAGGTTGACAGCGCTCAGCGCCAGGTTGATGGCCAGCAGATGTCCCCCAGCCTGCTTCCCTATAGGAATGGGGACAGGAGGCTCAGCCATGGGGTCAGGGGGTTGTGGGGACATGCACAGGGGTCCCATCCCTCAGCCCCCGTGGGGGGGGCAGGGCCGTACCGGCGAGGTGCAGCTGGTGCAGGCGGTGATAAGCCATGGCAGCGTCGCGGGCACTCTGGCGGACGTGGGCAGGGGGTGGCGGGTCCGGGCGCAGCCCCCCGGCACGGGCAGCCAGCCAGCGACCGACCCAGAGGCGCTGGAGCAGGTGGCGCAGGAGGGTCCAGAGCAGGCTGCAGGCCAGGTCCCCGTGGGAGGCCGGCAGTGGCCGGCCCAGCGCCCCGAGCGCCGTGCGCAGGTGCTGGGCCCCCTGCGCGAAGTCTCCCTGCACCCGAGACACAGGGTCAGTGTGGGCAGGGGGAGGGACAGGGCAGGTGGGACAGGGACACGGTGCTCGGTGGGACATACCCGGTCGAGGTCGAGGTCGGCCTGCCGGCGGTGCCGCCAGAAGAGGATGGAGGGCTCGGAGTGCGGGCGAGTGACGGGCTCCCCGCAGACGAAGAGCCGCACCACCGCGCCCAGCACCAGTGCCACGTTCAGGGCCCAGAAGGCCAGTGTGGGCCACAGCCACTGCGTCCACCCCCACGTGTCCTCTGTGCAGAGATGGGGTCAGCAACACCCCACCAATGCTGCACTGTGCCCACCCCAGGGTCTCCATCCAGTGGCCTTCATCCCACGTCCACCAAAGAGACTCCACCCAGTCGTGTCCACCCCAACAGATTTCACCCCAATGGTCTCTGCCTCACACACACCCCAGGATATCCATTCTGGTGGCCTTCACCCTGTGCCCATCCCAGCAACATCCACCCAATGGCCTCTGCCCCATGTCCACCTCAATCATCTCCCATCTCAGACCTACTCTGGGACACCCCTCCTGACAGCCTTCACCCCCTGTCTACCATGACACCTCCACTGTGATGGTCACCACTCTGATGCCCCCCATCCCAACAGTCTTCACCTCATGCCAAACCCAACAGCCTTGAGCCAGGTAGCTCCTACCATACACCCACCCCAACATCCTGCCCCTTGACGGTCTTCAACAGCCTCTAGCCCTTGCCCATGATCCCACAGCCTCCATCCCACACCCATCCCAACAATCTCCATCCCAATGTCCCCCACCCCAGACCAGAGCTTACCCAAAGTGCCAGACTGAGCCATGATGCTCCTGCCAGGACCAGCGGTGTCCTGGCTCCCCAAGGGGGCTGGGGAGGCAGAACCCCGGAGGAGGGAGGCCAGGGGGTTGAAGGAGAGGCAGAGGAAGACAAAGGCGCAGAGGGCCATGCGGGAGCGGTCCAGCATTCCCTGGCTGCTGGGCGAGGGTGGTGGGTGCTCCTGCTTCACCTGCACGGGCAGAGCTGCTGTAAGCCTGGGACACGGGCATGGACATGGGGTGGTGGGCACAGGCATGGGATATAGGGCATGGGATATAGGACATGATGAGGCACAGGCTGGAGTTCAGGGGCATGGATTTCAGGGTACAGGCATGGGGCACAGAGCACATTTTAAGGCAGAACAAAACTGCCTCCACACCCAGCCCCAAATCATGTGAGAAGCAGCCTCAGAGAACAAGACCAGGGCTCTCAGCTCTTTCCCCCCAAAGCCATCCCTCACCTTGCCACGGGCACAGAGGGGGCTGTCAGGCTCTGAGTCGCTGCTGCTGCTGCTGTTGCTGCCACCACTGAGTGAGAGTGGGCTGCTGTGGGATGGCGAGCCCACGTCTGAGGGCGGCGGTGTCAGCATCTCCATCACCTCTGTCTTCACCACCTCCATGGGGGCCTCCGCCTTGGCCCCCCGGCTGCAGTGCATCCCCAGGTCCTTCACAGGCTCTGCAGGAAGCAGAGTAAGCTGATGGCTGCCTGGGGCATGGAGCTGAGCCCCCCAACCCAAGAGCTGTCCTTCCACTCACGGTTCTTCTGCATGGCCATCTTCAGGGCGAGGTTCTCCTGCTTCAATTTCTGGTTGCTCTGCTGCAGGAAGCGGATGTACTCGATAGCCTTCCTCAGGATCGCCGACTTGTTGAGCTGCCGGTGGGCTGGGACAGTTCAGCTCAAATTCCGGGCAAACCCCCCCAGATTGCCCAGCCCTGCCCCACCAACCCCTGCTCCCACCTTGGCCTCGGTGCCCACCACCAGGTCCTTGAGCTCCACGATCTTGTCGTTGATGGAGGAGCGGTAGCGCTTCTCGATGGCGTTGTGGGCCGTGCGCTTCTCGCCCCGGCTCTGCAGCAGCGCCGGCTTCCCGCTGGGCGCCAGCCGGTTGATGGGCAGCTTCTCTGCGTCCACCACCAGCGGCACCGTGGCCAGGATGGTCCCTCCGCTCACCAGCGCCTGCAGGGTGCACGGTGGGGTCAGTGATGGTCCTGAAGCTTCTCCCCACCTTGAGCTCCCGGAGGTGGCACCTACCGGCACCTGGAGCGGGGTGGCCGAGCTGCTGGCGCTGGTGGCCAGGGAGGCGATGGTGGAAGTCTTGGCGCTGCTGGTGTCTGTCTTGATGGTCGTCAGTAGCAGGGAGTCAGCCTTGATGAAGTGGGGCTGCAGGAGAACCTGAGGGACAGAGGGGGTCAGCGGGGCTCTGGGGGTCACCGGGACGCCCCACCCCTGGCCCTGGGCTTACCGGCACTGACTGGATCTGCGGTGACACAGGCTGGGAGCTGGGGGCGGCGGGGGCCAGGAGCTGCTGGGGCTGCTGGGGTGCCACGTTCTGCACGGGGCCGGGCAGTGTCACGGGCTGGCTGGGTTGTGGGGTGGGCAGAGGGCTTGGCAGGGTCTGCCCCGCACTCCCAGGCTGCACAGCTGGGCATGGAGCACAGGACAGCGTTAAGAGAGCCCCTGGCACCAGCCCACCCTGCACAGCCCCATCCTGCAGGGATACATCCCCCTCCAGCAAGACCTTTCACTCTGGGAGCCCCGATCCCCCCCTGCACCCCCAAATGCTCACCTGAGAAGGTGTGCTGGTTCTGGTAGCCCACCAAGGGCTGGGGAGTGAACGGGCTGGGGGACCCAGGGACAAAGCTGGGGGCCAGCATGACGCCGGGCTGGGGCTGGCTGCTGGGCACCACGGATGGCTCCTCCTTGACACCCAGGGACGGTGCCGGCAGCAGCGGGGCCGGGGGCGGCGGGGTGAAGGTGGGCATCCCGGGGGGGCCCGCGTAGGCGCTGCCGGCGGGGGCGGGGGGCGGCTTGCTGGGACCCAGGAAGGTGTTGAGGGTGCCCGGCGTGGAGGGAAGCCCCGGGGGCACGGTGCTGTCCGGGGCACTGAACGGTGAGTCGAACAGCCCCGAGAAGTCATTGTCCGGCGTGTTGATCAGCTGCAGCATGTCTGTAAAACACACCCCCCGGGCCGTCAGCTGCTTCCCCGCACCTCCCAGGGTGGGCTTGGGCTTGTCCCGTCCTGCCCTCCCCGCAATGTAACATTTAGGGGGCAGATCTCCATAATGCAGAGGCAAAATTCCCTGAGAGCCTATGAAACTGCTGTGCCCTGTTCCTCTCAGTCTCCCACCCCTCCTGACATTGGGGAAACTGAGGCACGGCACTCAAAACGGGGGTGTCAGGGCTTGGCCAACAGCAGTCAGCGTTTTTCAGCCTAGTCTGGGAGTGGCAGGGCACATCTCAGCATGTCTCTGATATTGAGGGGGGATTGTGCCAGCTCATTCATTCATTTATTCTGTCCTGGGAACCCCGAGAATCCCCAAAACAGCCGCTGTATCAAGGGGAGGACGTGCTCAGACTGGGATGGTGGGGTGGCACCCCCGGGATGTGCCAGACCCCAGTGCCAGGTGTGTTTGATCACAACAGCCCTCAGGAGGGCAGCTGGGCAAGCACAGGGCTAAAACAGCCTGGGCGGGGGTCTGTCCCATCAATGGCACCTCGGGGTCTCTGTGACACCTCCACTGAGGTGTCCTGGGATGCTCCCACCATGCAGGGATGTCCCCATCCCGGAACCCCCGGCGCATCCCACCGGGGGCACACAGACCCCAGGATACCCCACACTCCAGTACCCCCAGGCTCAGACCCCGGGATACCCCCAGGGCACCCCCCACGCACACACCCCCGGGATGTCCCCACCGAGCCACACAGCCCCCGGACACCGCCCTCCCCAGGTGTGCAGCCTCAGAGAGGGATCACGGCGGTGACCCCGCCAGACGAGGAGGAGGAGGATGAGGCTGGAGAGGCGGGGGTACCTTCAAATGTGCACTCCATGGAGGTGGGAGCGGAGAGGTCCCCAAGAGGAAGTTGCAGCCCCCGCTCAGCCCCGTGCCCGGCAGAGAAGAGGCCCCGGGATATTTTAAAGCCATGTTCTCGCCTCCTCCCCGGCGCCCTCCCCGCGCTGCCCGCGCCAGGGCTGGAGCGCGGCCGGCGATGGGGTGATGCGACTCCGCCAATCGCCGCCTGCGCGCCCGCCGGCCGCCCCCGGACAGCCCCCGGCGCCCAAGGTGAGCCCGGCACAGGGTTACTCGCGGGCACTCGCCGCCAGCCGCCCGCGGTTACTCGGGGTCACTCTCCTTTAACCCCTCTGCCCCATCGCCCTCCCCCCCAACCCGCTGTGACCCCCCGCACTCATTGCCCAGGAGCCACCCCGCAGGGATCGGGGTCTGCACACAGCACTGGCACACCCCAAAAACCATCCAGCCCTCGGCATCCTGCCCTGTGCAGGTGGGTGTTCTTCCGGGGGGCTCCCAGCCCCCCCTTCCACTCAGAGACCCCTCCCCCCAAAAAGGCTCCCTCGTGGTCCAGAGCAAAGTCTGGGGTTGCAGAGACGGGGTGTTCCCTCCTGTCCCCCCACCCCCGCTTCCTGTTGCCCAGCCGGGGGGTGGGCACGGCTGTCCCACCCTCCTGGCACCTTCCAGGTGTTTCTATGCCGTGGCACCTGCTGCCACCCGAGCCATCGGCAGGACAATGGGCACCCACCAGGGCCACCTCCACCCCCACCGTGGGAACCTGTGGGGCAGACCCACTCGTCTGTGGGTCCTGGCAGGTCCCAGCAGGCTCAGGGCACCCACATCCGTGGGCACACATCCCACATCACCCTAGGGTTGGTAGCGGGATGAGGGACAAGCCATGGCCAGCCAGGGACCGGTGACAAACCCACTCTGGGGAACTGTGGGGTGCGAGGTGGCCCAGCTGGCTGTGATACAAAGGAGCGTGGCAAAACCCCACAGTGGGAAAACCTCATCCCATACGGCACCACTCAGCCCTGGCACAGCTCCCGCTTCCCTGCCCACGCCAAAACCTCGCCAAGAAAAGCAGGTGGCACCTGGATCTGCTTTGATCCACCCCGACTGCCACTGCGATCAACCTGCAGACCTGGGATGCCATCTCCACCCCAGGTCTCGGAGGAGAGACCACCACAGACCACCCAGTGGGGCAGGTGCTGGAAGTCCCGTGCCCGCCTTGCCGCTGTTCCACCGGCTCAGCGGGATGGCGTGGATGCACAGAGCTGGTGGAGCACGTGGCAAAGCGGGTGCGGGGCTTGCCAGGAGCTGGGATCCCCAGTTTTTTGAGATCCCCAATTTTTTGGGGATCCCCAATTTTTTTGGGGATCCCCAATTTTTTGCTGAAGCCTTGGAAACATTGAACTCGGCACACGTGGTGCTATGATGGTGGGAAGTGGGTCCCCTTGAGGAATGTGTCCCTTTGGGAAGTGAGTTCCCTCCGGGAATGGGTTCCCCTGGAGCATGCCCACCTCACGGAGCCCAAACAGGCGGGGAGGTGTGTGTTGGCCGGTGCCAGCCCCGGGGCCGCAGCAGAGCCGCCCCATCTCAGCACACGCCGGTTGGGTGGGTTGGGAGAATCCAGGAGTCCTGGAGGGAACGACCGACAGTAACCCCGCCGGTGACGTCACGGAGGGGGCGGGGCCACCGGCGACACGATGCTGTGACCGGGAACGGGGGGGGATTGTCGGGGCTGTCCCGGTACGGCACCTCCAGCGCTGGGGTCCCAGGGTCCCGTGTTGGAGGTGCCCATGGGACCCCCACCTCGAGCCCCCCGCTATGGAGCGGCCCCCGGTAACGGAGCCAGAGCGGTTCTGCACCGACGCCGCGCTCCAGCAGTTCGGTGTCCCCCCTCCCCACGCCGGGCCCGGCACCGAGCCCCGTCCGCCGGCCGTGCACCGAGTCCTGGTTATACACCGATCCCTCTGCCCCGGCCAAATGCCGGTACCAAGTTCCCTGACCATGCACCGAGCCTGGACCCGCCGGGCACGGCCATGCACCGAGCGCGCCCGCCCATTCACCGAGCCCCGGTTATACCCCCAGCCCGGTACCGGACACGCACCGAGCCCCGGCCATGCCTCCAGCTCAGCCCTGACTTTGCTCCGAGCCTGATTACACCCCCAGTCCGGTCCCGGTTGGGCCCAAGCCCCGCTCATCCCCCCAGCCATGTCCCGACCATGCTCCAAGAGCCGGTACCGCACCGTGCCCAGCCCCCGGCCGTGCACGGAGCCTGCTTTTCCCCCAGCCCGGTACCGGCCGCTCTACAGCCCGGTCCCAGCCATGCACCGAGCCCCAGAACTGCACCGGGCCCAGAGCCCCGCCGCGCACAGAGCCCCGGTTACACCCCCAGCCCGGTCCCGGTCATGCCCCAAGCCCCGGCCATGCCGGGCCCCGTCCCCGCCGGTCCGCACCGTCGATGTCGCTGAGCAGGGCCGTGTCGATGTCGCTGGCCCCGGAGAGGCCGAGGGACGGTGCCAGCCCCTCCAGGGCCGCGTCGTCGAAGGCGAGAGCGCTCATCCCGGCGGCTCCGGTAGCTCCCGCGGCTCTCGGTGGCTCCGGTGGCTCCGGCAGCTCGGGCGGCTCTAGGGGTGGCGGGGCCGCCCGCCCGCCATGGCCGCGCTGGCCCGGGCACAGGCACCACGGGGACGAGCCGCCAAGTTGCTCCGGCGAACCGTGCCCGGAGCTGCCACCGGGCGGGGAGGCGGGGGGGTGGATGGAGGCGGGGCCGCCGCCGAGTCCCGCCCCGCGCCGCTTCTCCGCACCGCCCCGCCGCACCGGGACCCCCGGCGGCACCGAGCAGGGACCCTCGGGGACACCGGGCACGGACCCCGCGGAACCGGGCTGCGAGCTGGGAGATGGGCTGGGAGAAGCTCAGGCTGCAACCCCCGTGCAGGACACCGTCCTCAGGGAACGTCACTGGCCCCAGGGGATGTCACCAAGTCCTGGGGATGTCAGCGACCCCTCGGGATGTCACTGACCCCAGGGGATGGGCACCGAGCCTTAGAACAGACACAGAGCCCGGTAAAATCATCGATCCCTGGGGTTGTCACTGAGCCCCAGGGACATCATTAACTCCTGGGGACAGGCACCAAACCCTAAGGACAGGCACCAGACCCTAAGGACAGGCACCGAATCTCTGGGCTGGGCTCTAAACACCTGGGCTGGGCACGGAGCCCCCTCACTCCCAGACGGGGCATGCAGAGGGCAGGTCGGGGAGCCTGTGTGGGCAGGTGGTGGCCGTGGCTGCAGAAACCTCTGCATGTCTGGTGCCACGTGCCAGGGCGAGGTTGGGCCACTGAACCAACCCTCTCCAGGGCCCTGGGCCTTCCCTGTGCCATCTCCAGGGCTCAGAGCACATCCCACCTCTGCTGCCCACTCATGTCATGGCCCAGGGTGGGAGAAGCTGTCACCCCCCTGGTTAGGGACACACCAGTGCTGCCCTGTGAGCCTCAGCTGAGCCCGTGCATCCTCCTGGGTACCATCAGTTGTGGGATCCAGGAAAAATGTTGGTGCCACTGGGATCAGTGCTGTGGCTGCTGCCCAAGCATGGTAGGTCTCAGTGTGGGAGTCTCATGCCAGGAAAATGCCATGTCCTGTGCCCTGCAGAGCTCCATGGTCTGTCCTGCTGCTGGGATTCATTTAGGACTAGAAAATGTGCTGCAACATCAGCTCTCTGGAAGTTTGCCTCCTCCTCTTCTGTGCCACCAAACACAATCTGAGGCTACCTGGGAATTCATTAATCTGGCTGCACCTTAGAAACTTCCCTTCGGCCTTAGTGGCTCCCACTTGGTGGCACAGCAGGCACCCCTCTGCAAAACAGGGACCCCCTGTGTGTCACGGAGCACCCCTGGGCACCACACCGAGCTGGGCAGCAGAACTGGGGCTGCACAGCCCTGCTTGTCCCCTCTGCACCCTCACCCCACTCCAGCCTCCTCAATCTGGGGACACTGACCTGTGCCCGAGCTGGGGACGAGCCCAGGGAATCCTGGCTCAGCTCTGTGCCAGCAGCTGGGGCAGCATCAGCCCTCGGATATCCCTGACCCGGAGCAAACACCACTGGGGGAGCAGCGATCACATGATCGGGAGAGCCGTGGCCTGCCGTGGCACACGCCGGAGCCTTGTGCTTCTCCCCTTGTGCTTCTCCCCTTGTGCTTCTCCCCTTGTGCTTCTCCCCTTGTGCTTCCCCCCGTTGTGCTTCCCCCCGTTTTTATTGGGGTCACTGCAGAGAAGCCAGGCTCCGTGATGGTGGCGTTTCCCCTTCTTCGGTGCAGTCCTTGTGCTGTGGGAGGACGGGGCAGGTTTCCAGGGCTGGGGAGATGGATGTGTCGTGGCCCCCGTGGATTTAGAGCAGCCTTGTGCAAGCATGGGGGTCACAGATCTTTAATAACCCATGTGAGATCCGGGGCACAGCCTTCCCTGAGGGATACAGAGGGACAAACCCACACAAATACAGAAGGGGGAAATAACACACGTTAACACAGGTTAAGTTTTAGACAAGCTGCGTGCAAAGCTGGATTTTGCCAGGCCCCTTCCCCGATCCCATCCAGAGGGTCCGAGGACGCCGGGAGCCCACTCGTGATGCTGTCCCTGCCCCCGGGTTCCCCCAGCGAGCAGCAGCATCCTCCGCGCACCAGGGAAGGACCAAGCGCTCCGTGGACCGGCTTTGGGGCCGGTGGATTCCACGCGGGGTGGGGCTCCCGGGGGTGCGCCGGGTTGCGGAGCAGGGAAAACCCCGCCCGTAGGACCAGGGCCACGCAGCCAATAGGCGCGGCGGCCGTGAGTGGAGTGATTCTACATCACGGCTCGGGGCCCGCGATTACATCATGTCAGTCCTGCGGGGATGGCGGAGCGGCCACGTGGTCGCTCCGGAGTCGCTGAGACGTTTTCCTGAGCGCAGGCTGAGAGGAAACCGCAGGATGAAAAAGAAAACAAACCGGCCCCGGAATGGTTGGGCTCTGGCCACCGGGCTACCGAGCCGGCCGGGCAGGCTGGTGCGGCTCCGCGGGCATGGGGAGCATCTCCCCGAGCGGCCGCCGCGGCTCCGGGCGTGCTGAGCCTGAACGCGGCAGCCCCAGAACGGAGCATCCCCCGTCCTACTGCCCCCTCGCTCAGCCAGCTGGGCTCTCCCAGAGTGAGCCCCCGGCTGTTCCCCACCTGCCAGCACACCTCAGCCCTGCGCTGGAAGCAGCGTGCCATGCTCCGTGCCCAGCCTCTGGCATCCTGCCTGCCCTGGTGCTTGTTTTGCTCTGGCAGAACGCGGAGTTAATCATTAATTTGTGTCGCAAACATCCAAAGCCTCTTCTCTCCTTCGCTGCGTGTAACTCGGCTTTGCCAACTGTCTCTTCCTGAGCCACAGCTTGGGGAGGCACAGCCAGCTTTGGTGGCACTCAGAGCAGCCCCCACTCCAGGTTTATTTACCTTCGGGTGAAATAAGGAAAGGTAAATGACCTGTGGTCATTTCCTATTTGCACTGGCATCCAAACCTGCTGCCCAGTGCCAGAAAGCAGTGACACAGCTTGCCCCATGCTCTGCCCACATGGGGCTCGGTGTGTGCTCTGTGCCCGGCTGGCAGCCCACGGTGGAGGGCAGTGATGTCTGGAAGCCCCCAGCCCATGGTGGGAGTTTGCATGGTCCCTGTGGGAGCAGGCTGGGAGAAGAGAATCCCAGCAGGGTTCACAAACCTGGGCTGAGTTTGGGGAGTTGGATCACCAGAGGCTGGAGGGGCACACATGGGAAAAGCAAGTCCCTGAGTGCTTGTGCTGCTTACACTCTTCCCTATGCACCTACTCTGGCCCCTGTTGGAGGCAGAATTTAGGGGTTTTGAGGGTTTTCCTTCACCAGTGTAACAGTGGGGTTGAAGAGGACAATGTGGTGAAGCCCCTGGAAGGAGCAGAGCAGCCCCCTGCTCCCAAATCCCCCACTCCCACAGCCCCTGCTCCCAAATCCCTCACTCCCACAGCCCCTCCTGCACAGTGCTGGGCATTTCTGACCCAGTGCTTTTTGTGTGATTCTGCCCTGTCAGGGCAGCAGCAGCTCCACACCTTTCCCAACAGATCCAGGCCAGGAGCCTCCCTGAATGTATCCCACATTGAGCCAGGCACATGATCAGTGAGGGGTAAACAAGCTGGGGCAGGGCTGTTTAATGCTAATATGTAGCTACAGGGAGAAGAAACCCTGTAGCTATTCCAGCTATTCCACCCCCCTTCCCCAGATTTAAACAATCAGGGTGGATCTCCACGTGCAGAACAGAGGCCCTATTCTGCCAACCTGGTTCGGTTTTGGCCAATGCCAACACTTCTCTGGAGTTCCTAAGCTGGAGCTCTTCCCTCTCTGCCCATCAAACCCACCATCATAATGGGAATGTTGGAACCAATTCCAGGCTGATGAGTTAGGAAAGTGGCCCTTGGATGGGCTGGGAACATCACCCATCTCTTTCCAGGTCACCAGGGGGGTGACCCACAGTTGAGCCCTGCCAGGTGGTCAGGCATCCCACCGAGCACCCAGGTTGTCACCCGTGCATCTGCCTGATGCCACCCTCAAAAGACATGCCAGAATTTAGTGGGACATGAATTTAGCAGCACTGGCAACACAGCACCAAGGGCAGCACGAGCCATACAGTGACACAAAGAGCAACTGCTGGGGACAAGCCTTCTCCCAGTGGGAATATCCAGGTTGTGTCTCCTGGAGGAGAATGAGGACTCCCCGTTTTGACATCTGATGGGTATCCAAGGGCTGCTCATGTCCCCTGTGCTCAGGCCAGGCACTGGAGCCAAGCGAGTCCCCAGCTGAGAGACAGACGATAGCACCCCCAGCTCACACTAACAGTGTATTTATTGGAATATCTCACATGCAGGAACCAAGGAGATGATTTCTGGAGCAAGTTAAACAATGGCAGATTAATACAGTTGTTTCATCCTTAACGGAAACACCTTCTACTCGAATACAGTGATGTTTTAGTGTTGGGTTTCTCTGCTTCTTGTGTATTTTGTTTCTCTTTACATAGTCAATCTCTTTAAACAGTTATGTCCCCTC
The DNA here is from genome assembly GCF_022539315.1 of Serinus canaria. NCBI lineage: Eukaryota > Metazoa > Chordata > Aves > Passeriformes > Fringillidae > Serinus > Serinus canaria. Next base: position 13,925,272 of record NC_066328.1, read on the forward strand.
TCTCCCCCTACCCCATTCCCAAACAAAAAAATATCCAGTATCTTCAGTAAATAAATATTATCCACTTTTATCTGGAAAGCCTACAGCTGTAATATACAGAGAAGCTATTACACAGGTTACGTTTGTAGGGTTAACAACAGCTCATAGGAACAGGTAGGGAATGAGGAACTCGTACTCATAAAAACACGGAGCAGGGTGGGAATTTTGGAGTAGTGTGTTTGCCATGGGCTAAAGAGAACCAGCAGCAGAGCTGAGTGCTGCTCACAGCCAGCTGGCTCTTGGTGACACACAGCTTCACCTCTCTCCAGGTGAGGAGGAGGTGTGTGGAACCCAGGGTTGGAGCAGGCAGGCACAGCCTGCTCTGGAGGCTGCAGTTTGGGATGGATGGCTGGGAGGTGCTCTGTGGGCACCTCGTCTCCTGGGCTGGTGGGAGCCCACAGCAGTGGAAGGGTTACCTCCAACACAGCTCTAAATCCACTCACTGCTTCACTATTTCCACAAAAATAACTGTTCTGAGCTGTTTTTTTCCAGGGGAGGCTCTGCAAGGCTTGTGGTCAGCCCTGAGGAGGTAAACAATGACGGAGCTGGATGGGGATGGACGGGAATGGAGATAGCACAAGCAGTTCCCACTCCAGGGCTCCCAGCCACCACAGGAGACTCAACAACTCACTGCATGAAACCGTGTTGGAAATCCATCTTGTTTGCTCTCCTGGGCTGCACATCCTGTCCCTGTAGGTGACACCAGGAGAGCAGGCACAGAGGAGCAGGGACAGGCTGCACTGGTCCAGGAGGGACCATCACCCCTGCCTTGGGCCTGAAACCATGGCCTGGATCTGTTCTTCCACCACTGGAGGGAAACATCTCGCCACCACAGTCAGCTCCCAGTCTTCCATTTCAAAGTGGAAAAAGCCAATGTAACCCATCAAAAAATGCTGAATGAAGTCCAACAAACAGAAATCCTCACTAAAAAAAACCTTCAGCTTGGAGGTCCAAGACCAGCCCTGGGAATGACAGAGCTGGTTTGATCAGCACATCCTAGGGATGGAGGCTGTGATAACCAGAAGGGAAAAGGTATGTTGGAGGCTACGTGAGGGTCCCAGTAAGGACCAGTATCAGCGTTTATGCTGTTCCGTTTAAGAGACACCGTGCTACGTTTTTATGAGCAGTTCTCCTATGAGCCTTACCTACACCCTAAACACCCTAAATGTCTGTACAGCACATTGTTACCCATTACACCTGCTGAAGATGCAGCTGAAATCTACACAGAACAATTAAAAAAAACCCAAAACCCAAAGGATATATTTAAATAGAAACCATTGATTCCTTACATCTCAGCACATGAAGAGTTAACAGAAGAGGTTAAAAAACACACTGGAAAGAAAATATATAGACAAAATAAATATTTTAACCTAGAACAGGGCGCGATTAGACCTTACAAAGGACCCCGAGAATAATTTAGTGTCGTTGAGTGTCAAGCTGTGATTCCTAATATGCCTAGAAAGCACTGGGATGTTATTTCTTATGGAAAGTGGATCAGGCTGCAGCTCCATCCCTGTTTTCCCAAGCATTGGAGCCACACGAGTCCTCTGCCCACTTGCACAGAGGAAGCACTTAAGAGTGAAAGCAGAGGAAGGATAAATGGAGAAGTTGGTCCCCTGAAGTGAAAAACCCCTTCCCTTTCCCTCACACAGTTCCCACTGCTCCAGTTTTCAGCAGACCACAAGAGGACAGGGAAGATGAGAGATCCTGATACAGGACATTTGGGAAGCTCTAGAGTAGCTCTTGTATTTGTTAAAGAAGGTTTTGGGCTAAACCACCTGTTCTGCCACACTCTGTTCCCTTTGGTGCTTCCAGCCCTGAGAGCCAAGTGTGGTGGATTTGGGCTCCAGATCCATCCCGGGTCTTTCCAAAAGTACATTTCCTCCCTAGGAAGGCATCTCCTGGGAGCTGCCCTACTTCCAGCAAAGCCACCACTTGTGCTGGTGGCACCTGCCACTCCCTGCAAGCAGTGCCACGGCTTTCCAGAGGATAATGCAGAGTGTCAGCAGGGACCACGGCTTGCCTGGGGCTGCACACACCAAAAGAGTCCCCTGAGCTCTGCCAACACATGCTCTGTATTTTCCCCCCAGCCCCAGCCTATTCTCATTCCATCTCTTTTCCTCCCAGCTGGAGAGAGCAATCACCAACAGCTCTGCAGAATCTTCCAGAAAGGGACCAGAATCTCCCTAAAGCAACACCTTGGAGGTCCCAGGACAGGTTTAGTGTGACAGAAAAAAAGCATTCAATTCACTCTCCCCCAGCAACTTTTGGCTGAGGGGTGGGGGATGAAGGGCCAGCTGTGGGGGCTCAGTGACAATGACATCCATGCTGCTCTGCACCATCTGACAGTGTCCCCATGCCTGAGCAATGAGATTATCTCCTCTGGCTTGGCAGGGAAGCTGGATTAACATGCTTAGAATCACCTGATGTGGCCATATACAGGGTCAATGTGTTTCAAGGATTTAGAGGAGAAAATGCACACTTAAAACACCCATAGAGCTTTCTGCATTGACAGGAATACCAGCAATTCATTCTGTGCTGGTGAGACTGCTCAGGCCATCACCAGACGCCGTCTGAAATCAAATCAGCCTTGCCACAGAAGTTTCCTCAGCTCTCTGGGAGCTGGTGGCCACATCTGACACATTGCAGCAAGCTGGCAGTGCCAATCCCTGAGCGTTGGGCTCACCTTGTGTTGAGCAGTGAGAGCAGTGGGTGAGAGCCGGAGTGTGCAATGCAGCCAAGGCAGATTGTTCCATTAGCCACAGAGAAGGTGGAATGGGAGAAAGCCTCTGCAGACTCACACAGGAGGGATTCAACTGGAGAGAGAGCCAGCAAGTGGGGAGAAAAGCTTGATCCCCAAGTTATCTCCATCCTTGAACTGGTTTTGCCTGTCCATTTGTAAGCCGTGATACACAGAGCAGCAGGGGGTGGCAGGACAGCCCTGCCTGGGCCCAGCTACATATGGAGGGATCCTGGAAGAGGCTACAGGCAGGGCAGGACAGAGAAGACAATGAGCAGGGAGGGCACAGAGTGAAACCTAACCTGGGATGGCCTGGAAATCCTGCACCAAACAATGTTTCCCTTCAAAGATTAATGTGTCTGCTGTCCAAGTCCATCAGCGCTGCAATCAGGCATTTGGTAACAGGCTTTGTGTGTCACAATGTCCCAAAGGGGGTGGTCCTCAGAGAGTATGGTATGGGCTGATAAAATGCTATGCTCAGATAAAAGCTTCTGTCACTTGGCCTAGAAGAACTTTCAAGAGAGCTTGACACACATCAGCATCCTGGGAAGCTCAGACATGTCAGGTCAGAAGGAGGTTGCCTAAGCCAAGGAACACTCTGAGGAAGAAGGGTTGGAGCCTGCTGCCTGCAAGGGCTTTTAGCTGATAAAGTGCCTCTCTGTCAGGGTGGGAGATTCTCCTGCCATGCACTGCTCAGCTCTCTCTTTGATCCTGCCATCCTGCACCACTGGCTGCCTCCCAAGGAATGCGCTGGGGGACGCAGCGATGGCTGGAGCTGCCTGCTCCAGCTCTGCCTGTCAGCCCAGCAAGGCAGGCACACATGCTGGAATCCCTTCTGGCAGCCCCAGAGGACAGGAATCCTGGCCATGCCTCTGGCAAGCAAGGGAATATGTTTGTTTGCACAGAGACTGCTGCCCCGGAGGAGCTGGGAGTTAATGAAGGGCAGAAGGATCAAAAGACATTCCAAAAATTACAAATAGCACGGTCACAATCATTTCAACACTTTCTCAGGCCTAAAACTGGAAGGAAATGAGGAGTTTCACCTCCAGCACAGGCTGGCACAGCTAATCCCTCCATGGTAACCACTTCCCTCAGCGTTCCATACAAACCTCTGAGGTTTGCTCTTTTCCTCATCCCTACCCCCACGAACCAGCATATCTGTCCTACCAGGCATGGCAGGGAATCCAGGAAGCTCAGTTCACACCCAATCCATGAGCAAGTCCCATCCATCTGCATGGATGTTTACACCAAATGCAGAGCTCTAGAGTCACCAAAGAAGGAATCTAAGGTAAAGAGAAAATAACCAAGCTATTTTAAAAGGCAAACACACCAGGAAAATTCCTGTGTGAGAATGGTCTCCCAAAGAGCGAGGTGCTTCCTGTGCCATTGGTACAGCATCCATTTAGCCCAGCATTTTCCACCCTTATCAACTGCCAGAGCTACTGGACATGGCCAACAGACTGCTTCAAATTAGAGCGAGCCCAGATAAAACACAAGGCAAAAAATACCCTGTGAGATTTAGAAATGAAACGCCACAGAAAGTGGGGAAAAGCGACCACCATATGGTACCAGGAGATGTGTGAGTGGGAGAGTAAAGGATTTTAACTTGTGAAGCACATGTTGAAAGGGGAACAGTTGTTCCTTGCTGTCGAATCCAACACGAAAGCCAATACATTAACATTTTATCTAAAAATAAAGACACACTCCTCCCGAACATTCCTGCTCAGTCAATTACATGCTGATTGACAGAGCCGTCTACTTGGCAGGACCTGCCTACAGAAGAGGATGATCCCTACATAAATTGAAGGGCAAGGCTGCTCTCTTCCCCCTGGGCTTTTGTTTCAGCCCAGTGTGACGTACTGGTGCATTCTGAAGGGGTTTTCAGCATCAAGAGCTGGTTTTGTGCAGCTGGGACAGGAAGGAGAGGATTAAGCGAGTGCTGGAGAATCGTGGTCTGGCAGGAATAGTGTTGGATTTAAATAGAAAGAGTCAGCTTGTGGGGGTGGATCATTTGGGGAGGGAGGGAAGGAGAAGCAAACTATGGAATGGGGGGGACGGGAGTCGTCGTTAGCCAAGGACTGTGGGAGGACAGAGTGGCCGTGCGGCGACATTGGCCGGGCGGAGCACAGGGGCGGGAGGGAGGGCGGCTCCGCGCCACCTTCACAGTGCAAAGAGGGCGTCCTCCGAGCGCTCCTGCTTTTTCCTGCTGGAAGGATTTGTCGGAGGGGTGGGGGCTTCCAGGGGAGGGGATGGCAGATTGGGAACCATCTCCGCCGCTTTGGCTCGCTCTTCTAAAAATTTGTCAAACTCTGCAATGTAAAAACAGAAGGAAGACAGGTAAGAATGGGGGTCGTGGGTTTGGCCCCAGGGACAGAGGTTGGCAGGGGCTGAAATTCCAGGGCCTGGCATCCTGTCGGGCTGTGTTTGCAGGCACAAATACTGGTACAGCCTGACTTCCTCGGGAAAGGGTACAGCCGTCCTTGGAGACACCCGAGCTCAGGCAGCAGCTGGAATCAAACCCACATTATGCCACCGGCTGTGACAGAACCAGGGAAACATCATTCCAAAGGGCTGAGCAGCTTGGGGACACATTCCTGCTGGCACAAACACAGAGCACAGCCAAGGAAGATGGCAGGGAAGCACTTACAGCCAGGAGGGCTCCCCACACCATAAATATGAACCTTTTGCTGTGAAATGCTCTCCTCCCGCCTTTCTGAGCGTGGAAGCATTTGCTGGGGAACATCAGGCTGGGAGAAGGCAGCAGCTCAGCAGGGATCAAAGCAAATTCCATCTGAGAACTAACCTGGGAATGGCTCATAGCCAGGGGCATCTCTGCTTACCTTCACTGGTCACTCCTTCTTCCAGTTCGTTGCCTTTCTGCAATGGAACAAAAAGGCACATGAGCACAGGCACTGCTTCCCCTTCCCTGTCATCCCCTCCACCTTTAATACAACTGGACAGTTTCCACCACTTGTTTCCACATATTAACCATGGGAGCAGGGTGACCTGGGGAAATCACAGGGCTCCCACTGCAGGAGGCCAGTGGGGACTGACATTTCACTGTGCTGCAGAGCAGGAGGATGAGCACTGAGGTGCCTCTGAAGATTGCTGGTGGACAGCTAAGCCTTCCCTGTTGGATCTGAATGTCAGTCCAGTGCTGCTTCCCCTTCAGACAGTAATTCTGGTCCAAATCTGAGCTGTGTGAGTCATACACACACTGTACCAGATGGCATCTTTTCTGTCACACAGTCCTTTTAAAAAGTCAGGACTGTGGTTTGCATTGTGTCTTCAAGTAAAATGCCCTTTTAGCTGACAAAGGACACGTGCAAAATTGTTTGGGGTCAACATTCCTCTTGTGAGAGTTCCTTTTAGGTTTCATACAAAAATATAGCAGCTTTCATGTGCCCATGATGCACAAAGACAAGACCAGGGTGAGCTGGATGAAGGATACTGACAGCAGTTAGTGTTTGTCCATCAGAATCAAAGGCTGGGAATGCCACAGGGTCACTGCATTTCCACCAGTTTGTGCATTCCAATGTGCTTTTCAAATGATGAAATTAAAAGTCCAGGGACAGGCATCCTTCTCAATCTATCAAGATGTTTAAGATGGGTAAAAATACTGGTTGAAAACCTCATGTTGAAACTGCTTTGAAAAAGTAAAGTATTTGTCTATACTTGGCCTCTCTACCAGGAGTGGGAACATACTGACTGGCCTCACATTTTAGAGCCTGAGCATCTCCTGGCTTCCTACTGCACTGAGGTTCCCAAAGGTTCACACAGCAGCCTTTTCACAGGCAGAGCTGCTGTTTGTCCCAGCGTACCCCAAAAAGGATAAGGAAATACCAATTACCTAACCTAACCTACAGCTTCCTCACCTGGGAAGCAGAGAATTGAAATGAGCTGTTAACAAAACAAAGAGGAGGGGACCCAGTGTGAAAAACAAAAATCCAGTCCAAATATTCACAGGCATCTCTCTGCTGCACCCACACAGGGCTGGGATGGGGACCCAGGGGCATCCCCAGGCTTGCTCAGGCATTTCCAGGACACTTCTCTGCTTTGTTCCTTTTGAGCAAGTCTGTGCTGGGGATGACAGATGCACAGAGCTACCTCCATATCTCTCCATCAGATCCTCTCTCCCTCTAAATTAATTTAAACAGCAAAGACAAAAGTTTATTGGTTAAGCAGAGTGGACATGCTACATTTCCTGTATTTCTTCAACAAAATGAGGCCAGTTTATAATTAAATTTGAAAGTGACTCCTGTACCAAGGCCTGACAAACCTACCTGCAGCTGGAACCCAGTGACATTTCAGAGCCAGAGAGTCAGTCTGCCAAAATCAAACACTGAACCTGGAATCTGTTTAAGCACTTCAGGCACCTAGGGAGAGCTGGAGAATTTTCTTCCTTCCAGTACAGCCAGCTCCTCCAGTGCCAGAGCACAGGGCTGACGTGCCAGAGCATGCCTGCAGCTCTGCTGAATCCCACAGCTCCCAGCTGGGAGCTGAGCAGGCAGCAAGGGGCTGGGGGAGACCCTAAGGAGTTGGGAGTTTTCTGCCTTAAGCTGGAAGAATGGAAGGAGATGATCCTTGGGGATATGGTGAGTGCAAATTCAGTTCACTAAAACCATGTTGAAAAGAACATTGTGAACACAACCCACCACCCACTCCCCAAAATGCACTTGGTTGATTTGAGTCATATGCTTGCACTGAAAAAAACCAAAACAGAGTAAATGTGTACTAGTTTATCCTGCTTAAAGCAAATGTGTGTTGGGACAGCAAAACAAACTCCAGGGTGAAGGCAAAGCTACTTTTAGTTCTGCTTTTTGTTTGTTTGTTTGTTTATAATTACTAGAAAATAATCATTCAGGAGAAAGTTATAAACGTTGAAGAGAGACTGTTATAAAATTTTATTATTACTATTATGAAACATGTCAAGATTGCCTGCCAGTTTAACAAAGACATCTTGATTTGAAAGGAATCTAAACCCTGATCCAGCATCTCTTAAAAGCATGCCTCAACATAAGCATGAACTTAGATCCTGTCTAAATAGTGAAGCTTTAAACATGGACTTTAAGTCTGGTGCAGAAAAATTCAGGCCATGTTTAATGCTTCCCTATTTGAGGATCAGAATCCCATGTTTTCTGGAACATGTGCTATTCTGTGATGTTCACATGGAGAAGGAAAGATAAAACTGCTCAGAAAAAAAAGTGTTTTGATTGAATTGCTGAACACGACCCTGACTCCTCCTGCTTAGATATTCCCTTCAAAGGGAACCAAACTCTCTGTTTGGGAAGTTTCACTGCTTCCTGCTATGAGAAGTACCAGAAACTCAGCAATGCATTGAAAGTTACCCGTGCAAGTGAAAAATGAAAATATAAAGAGTCTCACCAAGTCGGTACTGAGCCACTCCTCAATGTCATCCATGACAGAGGACTGTGCAACAGGGATCTAGGGAGTGCAGCGAGAGAACAGCAAGGCAGGCAAAAACCAAAACACATCCACAATCATGGCCACAGAGCGATGGAAAACGCCAGAAATAAGATTAAAAACAAAACAAAAACAAAGATGTAAGATGTGCTGGAAAAAAAAAAAAAGGCAACAAAATATAAATGGCATTTCAAATAAAGAAACAACTTGGAAAGGAAATTATGAACAAGGCTAAAAAAAACAGGAGAAAGATTATGGGGAATGACGTGACTGGATGCCAGCGTAAGATGAGTAACTTCTTGACCACATATTAAAACCATCAAGATGGACTGATGATTCTAATCTGGATCGTGAAATGCTTTTAAGGGTAGAATACTGGATATCAGTTAGGTTTTGAAATGTTAAATTTACACCTTTTGTTTTTTAAAATGGGTATTAGCCACAGTGATGGGTTAGAAAAAAGAGGGGCTCAAAGTCTTCAGGCAACACTCCCATGAAAACAAATTGGTTTTCCATGCAGGTGGAGAAGTCAGAGCCCAGGGTACAGTCATGCTTCCTCCCAGATCCTACTCCCACCACACCACCAAGCCCTGGCAAGCCTTGGCACAAGGGTTTAAAGCAAAACTGTCCCAGCTTCCAGTTCCCACTCCTCTGCCAAAGGTGACCCTTGGCAGCAGAGTCCAGCGTGTGCCAGTGCAAAGTAGAGAGTCTCAAAGGTGAGGGAGGAAGAGGATGGGGCAGAGGAGGAAAGCACAGCCCCAGAGCTTGCAGCAGGGCTCTCCAGAGCAGGTCAGGCTCCAGGAATAGTTTAACACTCAGGCATGGAAGGTTTGCCTCTGCTCCTGCAGTGGAACTGGTCATGATACCAATGTGTTTACAACAGGCAGCACAGAGGCAGCTGAAGGGCAGTGATTTCACACAGTGCTAAGGGTAACTGGGTCAGCAAAGGGAAATTACTGAGTATTAGGTGTAGAATTTCCTGACTTAACTACACTGCTTAAATACAGCAGAGGCCTGCTGAGGTAAACAGGAAAACACCACAATAGATCTGGTAAGGACAACCTGAGAAATAGTTGGAAAACAATGTCAGACATGCGAGTTCCAGGCCAGGGCACGGCAGCCGAGCAGCAGGGCTGGCAGGGGGGAGACCTGGCACTGTCAGAGGGACTCTCCTAGGCAGAAAAGGTATCAGGGGTTCTCCACAGCTTTGCCTGAAACCTCTCACAGGAACTGCCCACCCTAGAAGTGATAAAAACCCTTGTGGATGTGGTTAGGACTGGCTAAGTTGTGGCCTTGGAAGCAGTGTGTTAATGGTTGGACCTGATGGTCTTGGAGGTCTTTTCCAACCTTAATGACTCTGTGATTCAATAAGAAAAGCTGGAAGGGGCTCTGCAGATTAATTTCCTGGGAGATGTAGTTTTCTCAGGCATTTCTAGCAGGGGAAGATGGACAGATGATGGATTACAGAAGCTGAGGCTGTTTAGCAAAGCTCCTCAGGAATTTTTTCACAGAATGAAGCGGCCCTTTGTACTGAGAAGGCCAGCTAAGCCCTTGCTTGAGGTGAGGTGTGCTAAAGTGGGTTAGTTGTGTCCAAGAACTGTAAGTCCAGAACTCAATCCAAAGCATCTCCCCCAAAGAGCAGCACCAGGAAGGTGGCTGGGCTCTGACTTGACAAGTTGCTGGACAAAGTGACAATCCCCGAGGTCAGAGGTATAAGGTGTCACTTTGCTTCCAGCAAATTCATAATGATCCCAAACAGAAAATAAATTCCTGCAGTTTCCTCTGGAATGGGCCAGATTTTGGATAACTGTCCCTTTCTGATTTCCTGAATCATGCACACACCACTATCACAGTGAGCTGAAGCTGCTGTGAGCTGGCCACTCACAAGGGAAGAGCTCTAAGCACCTTCCAACACATTCCTTCCCAAGGACAAGTTGCATCTTGTAAAACTGTCTTCTTGGTTAAACAGCTTTATAAAATACTGGCTTCAGACATATAAAGTAATGATTTTATTCATCCTACAGCAACCTAAAACCTACTGCAGATGTTGCACTGCTGCCTCTCTCTTGTACTGCTTAACACTTGGGAAGATGCAGCCTCTGAGCTGTTGCTTGGGTTGCAGCTCAGAAAGGTGCTTATGTTTCTCTAAGAATAAGAACATGTGAATGGAAGGGAGGAGGGAAAAACCTGGTTTATTTTTCCTTTTCTGTGAATAAAATTTACAGGAACACAGGGGGTTCCAAGAGAGCTGGAGGGGGATTTTGGATGAAGGCCTGCAGTGACAGGCAGAAAGGAAGAATGGCTTTAAGCTGAAAAAGGGTGGATTTAGATTAGATATTAGAAGAGATTATTCCCTATGAGGGTGGGGAGGCCCTGGCACAGGTTGAAATCTGTGGCTGCCCCATCCCTGGAAGTGTTCCAGGCCAGGTTGGATGGGGCTTGGAGCAACCTGGGATAGTGGAGGGTGTCCCTGGCTGTGGAAGGGGGTCGGAATAAGATGATCTTTTTTCCCAACCCAAACCATTCCAGGATTTTATTAATATAAGAACAGCTGTTCTAAAGAGTGTGGCTGTACTGTGCCCCTGTATTAGAAGGAACAGCAGTTCAAATCTTGATTATCCTCAAAACATGACAGATGACTGATCAAGTACTGAGTTCCTGAGAATCACAGGACTCTTGAATTTGCAGAAGTCCTTGAAGAACAGCTCAGCAGTACAAGAGTTTGTGCTGTGGTGTTTCATAAGAATTTTAAAAAATAGAATTTAAAAAAAGCAAAAAAAGGAATTCTACTTTCAGGTAGAGCTACTTATAACAAACAAACAAAGCGCTCAGAAGTGCAGGAGCACTTCTTGCAGAGAAGCAGACAAAGCTGTAAGATAAACATCTGAGTGTGTCAGCCGTTTGCTATTCAGCACTGACCTTTGAAAAAGCTTTCCCTGTCTCCCAGCACACCCACAGAAGTGCTGAGGGCTCCTATCTATTGCTCCTTCCATGCACAACCTTCCAGTTTACTTTCCTAAGACTCTGAGCCCCACTTCCTCATAAAACATGGGTTACAGGTGTCAGGTTTAATTTGTTCAAGAATAAAGAGGGAGGAAACTCTCAAAGAGGAACTGGAAGTTTTAAATTATTTTAACGATAACATTGTAACATTTCTTTTTCATTTTAAACTGAGAAGAGAAAGGGCAGAGAACCCTCAAGTTTTTGCCAGTCAGTTGGGTACTTGGCAAGTCTTCCCCTTTCAGAAGCCCTAAACTCAAAAACATGCAGGGGAATTTTGTTATAACTAACCCCTAAATCACAACAGAGGCAATGTAAAAATAAATTAACTAGTTTACACATTAAAAAAAGACAACAGTTTCTGGGAACAAGCAGCAGTGGCAGCCACAGACTACATGGAAAAAGCTCTGGAATGGGACACTGCCTTGTTGATATTTTGATTATGCAAACTTCCATGGTCTAGTGAAGCTTTCAGTCTTGGCAAGAGAGCTCACCAGATAGTGCAGGCTGCAAGAGCTGTTTGTATAAAGATATTGTGATTTTTTTTTTTTTTTAAGTCTATACTTACAGTAAATGGAAATTAAGTCACAAAATATTTTTGGGTACTTCAAGTAACTGGCTCTAATTAAAAGCTGGTCTGATTGTTTAAATTCCTTTTTTATTTAGTCTTTGGAAAATCCTACAAATGGGATCATCTCAACAGTCCTGAAAGAGAAATGGAAAAGGAGGGCTGGGAGAACAAAAGTGAGTGCTCAATCCCACAAAACCCACAGGAACCTGGAATTCAAGTTCCTACTTATCTAAGCTAGATTGTGTTGATGTTCTCACTAGCAATCAAAACCCAAAGAGTATTGCCAATATTTTTCCTCAGAAGTCATAAAATCCAATATTCTACCCTTAAAAAGACAGTTTAAGGTTATTATTATCACATTTTATTTCTATTAAAAATGATCCCACTGGAAAAGAAGCAGGTATGAAATGACAATTCAGGTCTCTAGGTGAGCTCATTAATGTTCTTAAAATGTTTAACAAGGTTTATGCTAATTGTTGCTAGACTACTGCCTTGTAATAGCTTAGTTAATTCCACTTCTTTCTAGATGTTTAACAAAGCTGACACCAGTTCTTGGTTAGTTGCTACTCACTCCCCCTCGCTGGTTAGCAGCAGTAAAGGTCTGTCATTCCTACAGCAGCACTAGGAGCACACTAGCAGGCTACTCCAGCTTACTACTACAGCCTTACCATTTATTTAAAGCTGTTGTGATCTTGAAATAACTGCTTGGCCTCAATATTGGACCACACTTGACTTTATGTGTAAGGATTAAATGAACTCCTTGGTTACTCCTGACTGTGTTTGCACATTGCAGGGCTGCAGCGTGTTCCCCAGCACAGCCTGCTGTGCCCAGCCTCTGACAGGTTGTACAACAACAGCCCATCTGCGTGTGACAGGCGTGTCCAGGCAGTGCCAGCCCTCAGTGCCACTGCCACCAGGGCTTGGGCTGTCCTTGCACAGGGCTCTGCAAACACCACGGCTGCCCAAGGAGACCCCCGTGGTCTTTGGGTAAGGGGAAGCTCCTGCTTGCCTTCAATAGGGAGAAGGGTCCCAGCACATGGGAGAAATGAGATCTTCATGTGTCTGGATTTGGGCTTACCCACAAGTCAAGCACTTCAGTCTCCAAGAAGATGTTATTCAACAGTCTCATGTTACCCAAGTCATTTCCACATCTCAGATCCTATCTCTCTCTTGAAGGCACACAGCAGCATCCCACTTGGTTATGAATTCACAGAGCTTTCATTTGATCTTTACTCACCTATCTTCCCTACAAACAGGGCTCTCCTCTCTAGCCAGGCATGCTGCTGGCAGTCAAGATAGAATGCTGAGTGGTGGTCATGTCACTTTCTGTGAATTCTGGTTCAGTTTCCTTCCCCTGCCACTGTCCCAATTAATGTCCTAACATGGTGGCTTAAGCAACACCTACTTCTCACTTTCATAACAAATAACCCATTTGGTATGTGAGTGGGTTGAGAGATTATTCTAAGAAAAGAATATATTAATGCAAATCTCTGTCCAATCTCACGAGAAGGGAACTGAGACCACCTGCACTAAAATGTGGCTCCGTGCTAAAGTCTGTGCCTAATTGCAGCTGATACAGACCCCTGTGTGAGACCTGCAAAATCCAGATCTGCCACTGAACAGCCACCTCCCATCCCTCAGCCATAGAAAAATCAGAAACATTTTCTGTCAATATAATTTTGGCTATTTTAGTTTTGTAGGTAGAGCTGAGATGGATAAAAGTGTGGCTTTTGTCTGTCTCCACGGTTCTGGCACCATCTTGATGGCAGAACTGAGCCACAAGTTAACTGGAAACAAGAACAACACTGCCAAATTCATTGGGAGAGGACAGCCAGAGACTGCAAAGGTGTGTGGTGAACTGGGATGTAGAGAAATGGAGTGGGAAGGACTCAGCCTGAAGCTGAAATGTATCACAGCTTGTAGAGAACAATGTCAGGTCGTGAGGGATGTGAGAACCACTCTGGCAGGTGGAGAATTCCTTTTGAGTGATCTCAGTGTTGTGCAGGCTCAGGGAACAGCAGTGTCAGCTCACCCCTTTCCTCCTCACCAAAGTACAAAAAGTGCCCCACAGAGTGGGAACATCAAGTTCATACCTGGGATTCTAGTTATCCACTGGCACTGTAAATGCTACAGCTCGTATTAATAAACACTGTTAAGAACTACAGCCAGTTAAGAGAGAAACGGAGTTAATGATTAGTTTAGTTTTATTTTAGGTATTTCTCTCTTGTATTTAGCATACAAACAAGGTGGCAGGTTTGTAAGAGCAGTGACTGTTGGACAGCCAGGCCCCCTTCCCTCCCCAAATCCATATGCCTCCATGAATGCTGCAGTATCCTTTTTCCAGACTGAATAACCACAAGCCAATGAAGGAATATGCTGTTTGCTTTTTTAATAAAGCAGTGGTGTGAGTGGTGTGAACAGCAGGGGTGCTGATTTCATGCTTCCCCGCTCTTGTAAACAGTGGAAAGGCAAAGAAGAAGAACTAACTCAATCACTGGATTATTCATTATGGATGAACATCTAACAGTGGCACAGCACATCCCTGGCTGCAACAGAGCCACCGACCAGCGAGAGCCTCTGTGAGCTACAGCCAACAGCATCACAGGCAAAGCTCAAACTGCTGCTCATTTTACAGCTTTTCAGCCTCACCCTGTGAGCTGTGGGTGTCTGACAGCACCAAAATGACACTCTGGCTCCCAGGGACAGGTACCCACAGTGGGCTTATCCACATGTATGAGCAGACATGGAGCTGCTTTTGGGCAGGCAGATACAGCACCTGTCCCATCACTGTGTGTGCACCAGCCATGCAAAATCCTGCCAAACTTCCAAGCTGGCCCTGAGAAATAATCTGCATTAGCCCTAAATCCAGAAGAATAAATGCAAGTGTTTCACAGAGTAGATACTGCATGCTCTGGATTTTCTAAACTTTAAGCTTTCTGGGATGTTTCTCCTTTTTAAGCACTGGGCAGCCCAGTCTGGGTCATTCAGGGCTCTCCCTAGAGTGAGACATTCCTGTTCCTGGTGCCCAGCTCCACATGCTGCCCTGCCAGCACACCCCAGAGCAAAGGGAATTCTCCCTGCACTTCTCTGAACTCAGCTGCAGCCAGGACAGTCTCAGGAGGATTTTCTACAGTTAGGTCACATAATTGGTACTAATCTCAAACACTTAAAATGATGGATTACATCGTCCAAAAAAAATGGTCTTAGAACTTGGCTTTAAGGCATAGCTGAGGGTATTTTTCCTTTCCTCTGGCTTCTGCACCTAAAGCAAGCTTTGAACTTCTCTCTGCAAGCACATTGATGAAGGACAACTTCAAACAAGGTCAGAATGTGCACAGGTTCAGTGATCTTCAGAAGCCTGATTTTATCAAGGCACTGGCATCACCAGACATAGGAATTAAATCCTTAAAGCCAGAAACACCACTGTACCTTCTGGAGTCTGATTCCTAATGCCAGTGGGGTTGAAGATGCCAATCTGGGCAGCAGTTCTCCCATTCCCTTCCTTGCATAAAGAATGATCCCTACATTACTCAATTCAACTACATATGAACTCACAACTTCCCTATGTTCATTCCAGACCATGAAGCTAAGCACTACTAAGAAAAAGCTGCTTTACAGACAGATAGCAAGTGTCCTCTTTATGAATAAGATCCATGAGACTTGTGTTTATCCTTCGAAAAGTGGATACTGCATAAATAAATCAAGACAGTAGAAGGAACCAATTGGATCCCCAGGCCTCTTCTGAAGGTGACGTGGGATCCTACAAATGATTCAGTTATTTACAGGTCTTTGTGCTGTATAAACCAGAAATTGGTGCAAATCTTTCCCTTTGCCCCAGGTAATGATGCAGGTGGGAAATAAACTCCTTGTACTGTCCGATTTCAAGCGGTTCAATAGGGCAGGACGAGAGGTGAATGGAGGATGGTTATTCTAGGTCAGGGACTGGGGTGGGCAGCAGGAATTGCTTCACTGGTGAAGTCCTCACCATTCCTTGTGTAATTAGCCACTTGTCTATGGGCTCCATGTCTGAGTTCCCACCTTTACCTCTCCTCTGTGTTGAGAACAGAAAGGTCCATAAAGAGAGAAACCACAGCAACAACCCGTGATAAAGTAATAAAACAGTTAAAAACTTCACAGACACAGACACACACAAACACACACAGAGTTGCCTACAGTAGCTTCTGGCAGCAGCTGTGTCCCCCTCTGCCTGTCAGCTCTGTCCATAAGGAGACAGAGCTCACCCAGAATTCTGCACTTCCTACAGACAGTTCACAGCGTTTTTTAGCACTCCCTCCATGATGTCCTTAAAAATAAAAGAAATAATAATAAAATAAACCAATCACTGGCTAGTAGTGAGGCTGATGTTTGTCATCTTCTTAGAAGAAGGAAAAGTGAGGCTGTACAAGCTACTGCAGGCAGTGAGACTGCACTGGAAACTCTTGTGTCACAGTCTGTGGAGTCCCCCTTGTTTATGAGGCCGTGGGTTGCAGCACACCCTGCTCATGTCCTTGACCTCAGCAGACAGACAGACTGTGCCCCACACAGACAGCACAGCAGCTCTGCAATGGTGTTGAGTGGAGGGAAGTCAGGGCAGTTTGCTGCAGTGTCCTGGCAGCCTTTCAAACTGCCCCTCTTGAAAAGCACAGAGGTTAAAGGACTGCTGATGCATCCAGCTCCCCTGAGCAGGCTGCAGACTGCATGGCACAGCACCACCAACACTCTAAGATGGTTTTGTGTCCTTCAGCACCTCCTCCCTGAGCCAGGCGATGCAGAGTCATCTCCAGCTCTGGAGGGGCTGGTCTGGGCTCAGCAGAGGGCTGTGGCTCCAGCCCAGAACTGGGTGAGCTCAGCAGAGAGCCACTGGTGTGTTATGTACATCCACCCAGACATCTGCACACACAGGACACCTCCCTGTCCCCATTAACACAGGTAATGGAGAATCAGCTGCAATCTGTTATGTCTCATTTTATGAGGGAAAAAAAAATAAAAGGAAATCATTCCAATTTCATCTACTCTCTGTGTAGCACCAGAGAATTGTTTCTTGGACACCTCTCCTCCCGGTTGTGATCATGCAACAACTCAGTGGCAACAACAGCAATTCCCAACATGGAAAAGCAATATTAAGAAAACAGTGTATTTTTAGCTCATCTTGTTTCCAGCTGCTAAATCACATTAAAAGACAGCTAATGCCACGTGATCAGCCCCGTCTCTGCAGACCATTCTGAGAATGACTGCATTAGAAACGTCGGATGTGCTGAATTCTGCCACTGGACAACTGTGCTGGAACGAGACGTGTGTGAAGAATGTGTTGCAAAGCTTTTGGCTCCTCCCCAGAGCTGTTCTTAAATTAGCTCTACCCAAATTAAAGCCTGTCTTTTCATTTACTGAGCACTGCCAGTTTTTTGCTACGCATGCTGGGACTGGTAACTTTAGGAGAGTTTAATTTTTATTTCCTTTAAGAAGAGACACCCACAAGCCTCACAACAGTTGAGAGAAAGTGTTTACCAATTACAGAGCGACTGCATTTTAAAACAAGCTCTTCTGATTACACATTACAGTCTCCAGGACCTTTGAAAAGAGACTGAAAGTCTCAACATCTCATAGCCCCAGGTTCCACAACCCATAAGGCATTTACCCCAAAAAACTTTGACCCTCAGATGAGCTTAGCCACAGCCCTTTGAACTGACAGCACTTGGGGCAGAGCAGCATCTCTGCTGTGTGAATGACACGTTGTGCTGGTGCTTAAAGCAGAACTGGCTGGGAAGAAAAGTGTTAATAAATCAAAATATGACCCTGAGGCCACTGGGGGAATAAACCCCCTTGACCAGATAAACACAAGCCCCTTGCATTTGGTTAGCCAGGGACAAAGAGCAGGATCTCAAATCCTTCCCCAAGTCCTGCCAATAACAGCTCAGTGATACTGGAGGCTTGGGATGTCACACTGGATTCAGGAATTCCTGTGAAGGAATATTTCTGCCCCTGCCTCCTCATGCTTCCCCTTTTCCCTCAGTACTGCTGCCACGAGTTTTTGTGGGGCTGAGCTCCAGCTGGTCATGGGGCTGACCTGGGTTACAAATTGCCTTTCCTGCAGGAGGACAGGGACAGGATGAAGCACATAGGTTTGTGGGGTGGGGGATGCTCTGTGAGAGCTGAGGCCCTGCTCCCACTGAACCGTGGCCTGGGCAGGCAGGCAGCTGTGATCTGACCCCAGCTGGCTCCCAACACAAATTCTCCCTGGCTTAGAGCACAAGCTGCCAGGCATGCCAGCTGCCCAGAGCACTCCCACTTCATGAAAGAACCAGGGTGGGATCAGCCAAGGCATGGGGAGGCAATTCTCCCCAGTGAGAGGCATGAGCACACTGCATTGGCTCTCCCAAGCTACGCTGGCTCTGCCGTGCTCCCTAGTGGTCATCACAGCCCAAAATTGGACTGGAAATGGCTCTGAACTTGCTCTGTCCTCTAAAAACTAACACAGAGCTGTGTACAAAAGAGCAGCAGAGTTTTTAAAAGCAGGGTGGTAGAAAGGGGTTGAGGGATGATCTGAAAGCTCCTTCACTTCTGCCTTCACCAAGGGATGCATACAAAGCTGCCCAAGCTCTCCCACCCGTGTTTGAAGTGTCAGCTGCTGTGAGATGACAGCACATGGGGCTCTTCTGCCCACACAAGAGAGCAAGAGCCTGCCCTGGGCAGACAGAACAGGCTGCAAGCAAGGGCAGTTATGGCAAAGAATGTGAAGCATTAAAGGTCTGCATCATTTCTCTCCCTGTAACTTGCTTGTTTATCCATGCACTTGGAGCAAAGTCTAGTAGATTAAGACTTTCATAAGCAAAACTAAACCAAGCCAATGCACATCAGTGTTCACAGGATATTCCCCACTTAATTCTTCTCAGCAGTGATTCCAGCCAAAGAGCTGGACTCCCCAGACAAGCTGCAAGGACACAGAAGAATTTACCCACTATGATTCTGAAGCCTTTTAGACTGAAGTGCAGCATCCCTTTAGAGATCATTACTGAGCAAGTACTTGCTCCCAGATATCAATTTCAAAATAGCCATTACTACCACGTTGCTGGAATACAGAATGAGAAGCTCAGTCAAAGCAGCCACCTCCAGCTGGGATTCCACGTGGATAACAAAACTCAGAGCTGTGACCTACCCCTCCTGTGTTCTGTTTCCGAACATCCAGGGCAGATGCCAGTCCTTTGACAGCCTGTGGGTCCTCGTACGTCACGCTGGAAGAGAAGAACAAAGCACAGAACTAGCAAGAAACTCCAGCAAGTCACCCATCAGCAATCATGGAATCATAGGAAGGGATGTTAAAAGATCATCTCATCTCATTCCACGCCTGCCATGGGCAGGGACACCTTCCAACATCCCAGGTTGCTCCACGCTCTGTCCAATCTGGACTTGGACACTTCTAGGGATGGGGCAGCCACAGATTCTCTGGGCAATCGGTGCCAGTGCTTCACCACCCTCACATGGAAGAATTTTTTCCCAATATTCAATCTAGCCCTTCAAACTCTCTCAGTTGAAGCCATTCCCCTTTGTCCTGTCACTCCAGACCCTTGAAATAGTCTCTCCTCATCTTTCTTGTAGGCTCCCTTCAGGTATTGGAATTAGGTCACCCCAGTCCCTTCCCTTTTCCAGGCTGAACAATCCCAATTCTCCCAGCCTTTCCTCATTGGAGAACAATACTCTGGATACCCTGATTTACTCCCTTGAGAACCAAAAAGCACATTCTTTTTCCTTAACAAGACTTGGAGGGTACTGTGTGTACCTCAAGAAGAGGAGCTTGCTCTGTACAAAGGCCACTCACCAGTTTTGGAAAACATCTTGAAGCAAAGAGAGTAAGATCAGCCTTATGAAAGGCAGGCAAAAAGGTCATCAGGCACCCTAAGAATGTCCAAGAGCAAGTGGGGGACTGTGAAAAGAGGCCTGATTGCAGATTATGTTTAACAAAGATTTGGAGATGACATCTGGAAGTCTGACCTTGCTGTGTGCATGGGGGGGAGGCAGAGCAAGACTCAAAGAGAGATGAAATTATGCAACTGCAGTGAAGCAGACAAAGAAATGCACTATTTACAGAGCTGTTAAAAGCTTCTTAAATTGCAATGCAAAAGGGACACGTAGCAGTCAGGTGACAGAGGCAGCAGCATCTCACAGAGCACAGTGCTGAACCATGAGCTGCAGCAGACACAAACACATGCCCATAAATCAGCTCCTGGGAGGGGCTGCCTGAGCAGGGGGAGCCCTCTCTCCTCCTCCTGCTGCCTTCTCCCAAGCTGTGAGCACAGCACCCAGAGCTCTCACACCCAGAGCTGTCACCTACACCTACAGCAAGTCACACTCATGCCTCTCCTCCTCCCTGCTGCTCCGTTTATACAGTGCACAATGCAGGGAAGACAGAGCAATCCTCCCTTGTGAAATCACGGATGATCCCTGCTCCTTGTTCCATTAGGTACGGGTGGGAAGAGTAGTTTTGTGCTTCATTTAGCACAAGAGACAGAGGGACCTCGATTAGATCTCTCCTGCAATGCATCTCCTTTCTAACTGAACATTAAGGCTCCCAGCCCAAAATCTCCAGTGGTGGCTTATCCCTCTACATTAGAGCATTTCTTCTAAGCACTGATACCATGTCTGAGGCAGTACCAATGGCTATATTGATAACTGCAAATAAAAGAACCCAATAAATTTGCAGGGTTTTTCTAAATAAATTTTCTAAATTTTTGATAAACTATTTAACAGCATTTCTTAGCTTGAGATAAGATATTGATGATGTTCTGACTACCTTCTCTAACGTCTAAAGCCAGGAAGCAAGAAATAATATATGGAAGAAAAATACCTGACTGTGTCTTTTATTGAATATCACTTGACAGGGATCAAAGGATTTCTTAATAAGTGCATAGATTTATTTTACATTAAAATAATTTGACCTGTTAAATGCCCTTGAAAGTGCCAGATTTGCAGCTCTAGAGATGCAAGCCCTATGCATATAAACAAATTAGGGGTAGCATGAAGCCAGGCAAGCTACACTGCCTTGACAGCCTGTGAGAGTCTGACTGGGGCCAAAAGGAGAGTTAACTGGATGGTAATTCTGTTTCCAAGCCTTTGATGACAGTAATTCAGTCACCAAAGCACATCCACGACCTTCAGGTGAAGGAACCTTCTGCTCCTGTATCTCAAACATGGATGGATGGGATGACAAGCCTTTAGGAGAAGGCAGAAGTACAGGCAAGCACACTCCCAAGTTTCCAGTGAGCTCGTTAACTAAGACAGTCAGTACCCAGCCACTCTGCTCTGTCCAGCAGCAAGAACTTCTCCACTTGCTCATATTAATAACAACCAAAAGGATAGGTATTGGATTGAAAGCATAAAAACAGACACCAAAATTAATTTTTCAGCCTGAAGTCAAAAAGTTTCAGATTTATGCCCTTAGAAAACAGCAGTGCCATGACTCAGTGCTGAAGACAAACTCCAACTTACTTCTTTCGCTGCTCAGCCAAGGAGCTGCCTCTTGTCTGTGCAAACATGTCAAAGTCATCACGAGGATTACTGTGCTGGAGGGAGCTGAGTGTGCCACTGACACTGTTTGTGCCCAAGTCTGCAACCAGAGGAGAAAATATAGAGAACCAGTGAAATAACAAACCATATGCAAACACCATCATCATTAACAGCTGCAGCACTGAGGACAGTTTTATTCAGGAAAGGCTGGAGGATGCTAATCATGTGTTCTTAAAAGAAAAATGTAGAGATATCTAATTCATCCTGGAAGCAGCACTCCATAGATGCTCCTCATCAAGAAGCCAGCATTTGGGAATTGGTGTGAACCTGCTGCCAACAGCCTGAGATATTTAGTGGCTACTAACACAGTCCAAAATTTTGGGCATGGACAGTAGTTTTCTCCACAATATTTTCTCTCAGTTACTGACTGTGAAACCAACACTTTCAAACAAAGAGATATGGTATTGGTGCAGTGCTGAAAGAGGTGGAGAAGCTTCAGTCAAACCCAGTGATCCAATCACACAATCTTTGGTTTGATTTAATGTAAATCACCTAAGAGTTTCATAAAACCTTTCACCCAAAGGTTTCAAATGTTATTTGTAGAAGGGGAATCAAGAACATCACCAGGCTGATTTCACAGAGAACTATAACTAAGCAGAAATAGAAGTAGTAGTACAAGTTCTGCCATGAACAACAACCTGTTCTACCCTCCCCACCAGTCTTCCCTCTGATTAATAAATCCCTCCCTTGTGCCAGACTGGTTCTCAATTGCAGATTGCCACAGTGCAGGAGAGAGGGAATGCCTTCTAATCCCCCTGTAAGCCAAATACCCACAACTTTTGGAGGCCACATGGCAACTTTAATAGGTAGAGGAGAGCATGATCTAGATCAGGCACTCACCAAGCCCTGCAAGCTGTGAAGAAAGTGAAGATGGAGGTGCTGAGTTCCCAACCATTGGGCTCACCACAGCTGGAGAACCAGGACCCAAATCTATTAAATTATCTTCTGTCACCTCATTCAGTACCTGTCAGGACACAAGAAACACAGAAGTTACACATGCTAGAAATTTCTTCTTGCAGTACAACATTAAACATCACAATTTTCCACATTAGGTATAAACTGTTTTCAGAAACAAAACTTCTTTGCAGTGACTGAAGTGTCAATACAGAGTCTTTGCTGAAGTTTGCATCACACTGCAGAAGTGATAAAACACAGTAAACAGATGAAATAGTTATGAATGCAGAATAGAAAACATAATAGAAGTACAGATTCATCATGAACTCAGACCTTGAACACTATAAAACAACTACAAAAGAGCTTTCATTTAAAATATAATTAGGACTCTTCAGGTTGGAAAGGGGCTGCTTAAACAGGAAATAAGAGTGGTTCTTAAAATTATGAATGGCAGGAAGAAAATTAACCTGAACTGTGGTATTGTAAGACACAATGAAGAAAAATTAGGTGAAGCAAACAAAAATCACTAAGTGACTTGATCAAATGTAAACAAAACATTTGTTATGTATAAATGCAAAATAAATATGTAAAAATGTATAGTGAAACTGTGGAACTTACTGCTTAAGGACATTGTGAACTCCTAAAGTCTACACAGACTCAAAAGCAATCAAAAAAGTTAATAGAGGAATGAAAATCCATCAAGGATTGTAAACACAGAGATGTTTTACTGTGAAGTGACTTCCTTGGGATTTGCCACATTCTTACTTTTCCTGGCATCCACCATTAGCCAGTACAGGCAGGACACAGGGCTGGGCAGGTAAAAGGTGTGATACTACTGATAGTACTGCAGCTGGTATGAGAGAACCAGAGGAGTGAGGTGTGATACTACTGATAGTACTGCAGCTGGTATGAGAGAACCAGAGGAGTGAGGTACTTACCCCATTGCTGGCGTTCTGTGTCGAGCGTCCCGATCTGTATCGTTCAAATCTGTTCAGGAAAAAAAAAAACCAATATGGATTTTCAAATGTTTATAACCAAGCCATGACATACTTGTCCCTGAACTTAGTTTTCTCTGGCTCCAAAGGAAGTCTGAAAGCTTTAATTCCAAGCCAGGACAAAGGCAGGATTGCTGACAAGTTGCACTCTTGGCAAAGGTGGATTTTAAGTTGACTAATCTGATCTTGCAGCACAAACATGCTTGAAAAGCACTGCAGGATTTGTCTTTTGGTTTGGAGGGGTTTTTTAATCATTAAGTGCTTTGTGACAGACTGTTGTGTGAGCCAAGGGACAGGGGGAACTGCAGCAAGATTGATGCTCACAGCTCAACAAGGGAAGCACTGCAGCTCGTCTCACTCCCACTTACCAGCTCCCTCTTGCTGCAATAATGTAAATGAGGAGCCATATGTGTGTGGCACAGCCCAAGCCAGGCACACGTGGCACAAGGGACAATAGGCAGCAGATTCACTGCTTAAAACATCCTGAGACAACTCAAAGATGGTCACAGCCTATGCTCAAATAGGTTGGTACTTTCCAACAAGGAAAAGTAATGATGTTGGATAAAACCTTCTTAGTTCTAAGGAGATGTCGGGTTAGTCAAGCTCTGATCTCTTCTTCACTCTGTGCATCTGAGGCCACAAACCTAAACCCAGCTCTTATGAAAGTCTTCAAGGCCAGGCTGGACGGAGCTTTGAGCAAGTGGTCTAGTAGAAGGTGTCCTCACCCCTGGCAGGGGGTGGGATTAGATGAGTTTTGAGGTCCCTTCCAACCCAAACCATTCTGTGATTCTATGAACCTGCTCCCACAGCCTGTCTGAGGCCAGTCTGATCTCCTTCCTCACCATGGAAAAGCACCAGAAGCAGTCTCTCTTTCCAGCAAAAAGCCCATAATATTCATATAATCCTACGGGTTTTCTCCCAGATGGACAAAATACAACAGGGAATGTCAAGCAAATGAAAATGTTTTCTTAATGTAACAGAGGAAAACGCAGACTTAAAAGGCAGCAAAACCAAATTCAGGCCCAAATTTCAATTTTAGGAATCTGTGGGTGTTTGCTATTACTGGAAATCCAACTCCCTTTGCTGGAAACCTAAGACACCTCCCACCTCATTTCTCACCAAAAGGCTTCTGTTCATTTACATCCCAAGGCTTCACAGCAAAGGCCAGAGCTCCTGCTTGAGTCACTGACGGAGCTTGGTCCCCGTGCTAGAAATCAGCATGATGGATGTGGAGCTTTTGGAATAGCAGAGGAGGAACTGGAATTTATTGAATGCTCAGACCAGTGCAGCTATTCCACCACAAATGGCTTGCTAACACCACTCAGCTCCCCTTTCATGAATAATGACTACAAACACATCAGCCACAGTCAGCAAAGTCGCAGATGGGGGGAAATAGTAAAAATATTAAGGGTGACCAGACTAAACCTCAGTGATAGTTACACTCTGCCACTTGTAGAACCCTGCTTGTGCATGAAACACACACCATTTCACACAAAAAGCCAGCGTTTGTTTCAAAGTTTGCCCCATCTCCTCTGAACGACGAAATCAAAGGCAAAATCGAGGGCACCGAGTCGTCTTTGCAGCCTTTGCCGTGACAGCACAAATTCACAGATCTAGAGTCTAATTTATTTTTAAAGGCTTGAGAAACAAAGCCCTGTGCTAAGAGCAAGGAACAAAGGGTACTCTTTGGTGCCTCGCTCCCCAGGCCTGTCATTAAGGGGAAGATTAAACTTTCCCAAGACTGCGGCATCACGTGTCACCCCCTGCAGCAGATGTGCCTGACAGCGCCTTTGTCTGACATGTCGAAAGTCCTCTGCCCCAAGTCCTGTCCCTGGGGGTGATTCCTGCAGACCAGCTCTTCGAAACATTAGCTCTGCACAAGACAGGCTTTTTTTGTTTTTCAAGATTTTAAGTGTTACTTAAAAACAAACCTTTTGCATGCTCGATGCTCCCGCCCAGCTCAGGCAGCTTTCCTTGCACCAGCACTGGGACTGGAGAGCTCAGAGATCAGAGGGCAGAGAGAGCTCATGGGAGCCTCCCTAAGCCAGGCAGCAGCACAGAGATTTGTGCAGAGCCTGGGCTAGCAGGGGAACTAGTGACTGTGGCTGTGCTATTTTTGGTCCCAAGTCCCTACACCTGCACAGCCCTGCACAACAGCGACTCGCAGACTCGAGAGTTTTCACAAGGTTGCCTTGCATTTTATGGATATGCCCTACAAAAATTCAATGCATAATAAAAAAAAAATCATAGCATTAAAAGTATCAACTGAAACAGGAATGTTACCATAAAAGGCCATAAAAACACTGTGTAAATGGTTCCTGTGGTTTGGTTCTCTGTGTCATGTTAGACCCTTGGCCCAGAAGGCCCAATTTCCCCAACTGACCTATTTTATTCTTCTGTGAAAACCCTGAATGAATGTAAATGGTTGCTGGGAGAGATGCCCCACCTTTCATATCGGAGGAAGACGTTATTTAAATCATCATTCACGTGCAGCAGCTCCTCTGTGACTTCTTCATTGGACACTCGTGAGATAAGCTCCACAATTCTCTGCTGCATGGCTCTGCAGGTTCGGTTCAGCTCCTAGGAGGAATGCATTGTGCACACACAGTCTGATAAGCAACAAGCAATAAGTAGATTTAGTTGAGCTCTGTTCACAGCCAAACATATCCCCCAGCTGAGAAACACTAAGACAAGTTTATCTTTGCATGATTAAATGTCACCCAAAAGCACATCTAATCAAACGCCCTTCAAGCAATGATGGCATAAAACCTTGAGAGCCTATTCACAATTCAACTTCCTGATTCTTCTTTAACTCTGAGCACTTCAGAAAATAAATATCTGTATTTTAGTCATCTGTTTTAAGAATAAAACATGTTAATACAACACCTTCCCAGAAGAGAGCTTTCAAGGAAAATTCAATCTGCTCTTTCTGGCAGTATCATCCTTAAAAACTAAATGATGTGTAAGGTGGAACATGTGAGGGAAAAATGGCTCATCAGGGCTACCACAAATACTAAGTGTGTGCTAGGATGAGAACTTACCAGCTTCAGAGAACAAGAGGGGAAAGACAAACCAAGGAGCAGGAGCATGAAAAGTTAAGTGTTCCACACACCCTCCAGTACTGAGACACACAGAAATGTTCCCTTCCACTGAGCAAGTGCACAGACAAGAGACTGCACAAAGGCAATGGGGAGTTTCAGAATGCAGAGGGAGGACATTAATTTAAAATGCTTTTCATCAAGAAATCTAGATTTCAGTTTGCCTAGACCAGGAGTTCTCATGATTCCAGGACATCTCTTCCACCACCAAATACTTAGCAGAATTCTGTAGTCCTGAAAGGCCTCAAGACCAAAGGTCAAACTGGTCTGCTGAGGAGAACAGCAAGAAGAAACATGACGTATGGCAGGGTGCCTCTGATCAGGTCAACGGTTTTACTTCAATGAGCACTGACACATTCCAGCTAAAGTATGTCCCCCTGTCATCTTCTACTCCTCCCAGCTCCACTTCACAGCAAAAATTCAGCACTAAACAAGGATGACTTGTTGGTACACAACCTTCAGGATGAAAGCAAAAATGTGTTTGTTTTCCTTGCATGGTCTGACATCCTAAGCTCTGGATAAATTTCACCTAGTGCAATCCAGCTGCCTTAACAGCTTGAGGAATGTGCTCTCCAATGTCAGTTTTGATCCCATCACTTTCGAAGCAGATTGTGACATTTCAGAGGTTTGTTTGCTGCCTTTCCGAGAGGGCTGACAGTACCTATCTATTCTGCTCAGAGCTGGCTCTCTCACAGGCTGTTTACATTTGATTGTTGGAGAAAATGTCAGGAATTATTTAAGGAGGAGGGCTATATAAACCTCAAAGCAAGGAGTCCTTGCATGCAGCACCAAGCTCACAGCTCTCAAAAGGCTAACCATCCTTTGTGATCAAAAACGGGTTCTCCCCAGCTCCGTGATTCAGATTTAGGCTGCATCAGGCACAGAAGGGAACCAGCTGGAATAAAGAATCGCTGCTGTCACTCCATTTTATGATCAAGTTCTTTCACCTTAAAGCTGTGCTCTAAGGTTACACTGTCAAGATGCTGGTGGTTGTTTCTCAGTGTAAGCAAACTGTTCGATTTCGGCCTGTCATGGTTTCCTGGAAGCTGCTTTTGTTTTGAGCCGTTCGACCCAAACGGGCAGTGACTGAAAGGCTCTTTATTGCAGAGCCTCTCATCAGCTGCCATGATGGCTCTGAGACAAACACACAATGCCACTGCATGGGAGAGACCAGTTTTTGGATGGATTTCAAACTCTGATGTATCACAGAGAGCAATTCCCTGCCTTCCTCCGAACGGATTGCTGTGGGAGCCCATCCTCCCTGCTGAAGGATCAGAACAGAAGGCTATTTCTGAAGCTGTGGAAAGGCAAATCCCACCTTAAGGGCAGCAGCTGGAATGTCAGATTGCAGTGCTCCTCATCTGTGGGACTCTGTGACTTTCCTCAGCCCAAAGGCCACCCCATGAGCACCAGCCTTGGGAAATGGGTGTGAAGCCTGAGACACAAGCTCAGTTTATACTGTTTTCCTTCTTGAGATGCACAGTGCTGCAATGGATTGCAGAGAAATCCCTCCTCATTACCCAGTCTAGCCCTCTGGACACCATGGAACTTCACCTGAGCACCTGCCTTAAACACATTTCTGGAAAGACAATCAGTTCATAGACAGGATTTCAAGTGGCAGAGGTTCCACAGACCCTTAGCATTCATTAGTCCAGATGGAAATATGGAGTGCTTTTTCCTGCATGGTGACTGGGAATGTTTTGACACTGTACAGGTGGTGATGAAGAGTGTAAAAGATGCAGGAATGCTCAGGGCTTACAAAACCTGTAGCAATTCTAAGCTGCTCAATAGTAAAGGACACCTGATATTCAACATTGGGGAAAGTTTCTAGCTACACAAAGAGGAAAGCACTGGAACAAATTTCAAGGGAAATCAGGAAATCCTTGTCACTGGAAGCTTTAACAAATGAAGAAAATCAAATGATGGCACTTGCCAGAGTCAGGCACAGCCCAGATCCATTATGAATCCAAGCATGGGCTGTGAAGTGAGCTACAACAAAACCCCCCCAGAGAAACACAAGCACAGAAAAGATCAGAATCATATTTTCTAGGAAACTTACCTGGAGTAACTCAAGGTCTGAGGAATCCTCTTGTCCAGGTACCATTTCTGTCAGCATTTCAGACATCACTTTTGTATTCCCACGAACAATGTCCAGCTCACTGCGCAGCCGGGCAATCTAAATTGGGGTAACAAGACAGCAAAACACTGCATAATATTTTAGTTGAAGCAGCTCATTTTCAAGAACTGACTTTGAGATATCTCTGGTTCTGTCTGACTTGATATCTCAGGCTCCAGACATTCTAGCAGGAAAAAACCAAAAGAGATTAAAAGTTTACCCAGGAGAAAAGGAAGAGAAAAAGAGAAGAATTATCATCACAAACCCAGATGTGCTGTGTCTGTATGGAAGGGAAGCAATTGCAAACAGCACCTAAAGCCAGACCTTGGCTGTGGTGCCCCATTCCAGTGTGGGGAAAGATGTACATATTTTAAGTAGAATCTTTGGCTCTGAAGTTATCATTTTGCAGGGAGAAAAGAAAATCCTCTATTAGGGCATTTGCAAGGGCTTGACTTCCTGCATCTGCAGGACATTCTGTGCCTTGAAAGGAGAGGGACTAATGGGAATAACTGCTAAAATACTGCTGAGAGGGCTGGACCAGCAGATTGTGCTGCCATTACCAGGCCACAGAGACACATGCACAGCCCAGATTTTACAGAATAACAGGAAGAATGATTACTAAGTACAGCCAGACCTAGGAGACAAAGTCTAAAGGGTTAAAATAAAAGTTCCTCTGCAAAATAATTTTTGATTTGATTTGCTGAAAGAGTCCCACTCAAAAGAATCAACATGCCAATACCTGTTCAGAGTTAGCAGTGATGGGACCAGTCACATTCAAGGCTGGGGCCTGAGGAGCAGAATAGGCCGTTGGAGAGGATGAAGAGTAAGAACTGCTGCTCATCCTTTGCTGAGACTGGGAATTGTGCATATTTGCTGCAGGATCAACTTCAGGAACACTCTGCCACATCAGAAAGACAGGAGTTCAAAACCTGAGCTAGGACAGGACTTGCTTTGTCAGCAACCTCAGGCCAAACAGGCTCAAATATAGAACATAATTGCACCTTGTGGGAAAGGTCAGTGCAGCTACTAGAAAAGACTGGCAGTTGCAAAAATCTTCCATGCCCATCTCTTTTCACCAAACCCACAAGCATTTAAGTCCATTTAATTTTACAAGAAAAGTGAGAAGCAAAATAAAAACAAGAGCCAAATATAAATAATTATAAATTCTTTTAAACTAGGAATTAAGTTGCAGGCTTCCAAAAAATGATGTGATACGTAGATACTGAATTTAATTAACCTTGACACAAGAATTGTAATCTCTCAGTCCTTGATCACTTGCATTTGCTGCTTCAAAGATTCATTAACTTCAGTTTTCAGAGTGAATAATCAGAACACCTGTGATCATTAAGTTACTTCCAAGCAGCAGTTCTGTCGACTTTCCAGACCTAACTTTCCAGAGGTGTAAAGTTCTCACATTACTGTGGGATCAGAGAGATTCAGACTCTCTACATCCCTAATAGACAGGCAGACCTTGGCTCAGGGTTATCACTAACAGAAGCAGCCACACTTTTGAGCAAAAGAAGTAAATCTCAATCATAAATCCTGCTGGGCTCCCTTTGAACAAATTAGTTGCATTTGTTTGGTGGTTTTATGGTGCAAGATTAAATGTAACAATTTACAACTTCTCAGATTGATGATTGACTCAAGGGAGGAGATAGCTTATCAGTCTGTATTATGTCCCTCTTACATGCCCTTTCACTATTAAAATGTCCTTCCAGGAGTGAGAAAATGAGCCAAATTCAGAGAAACGGGAGGGGAAAAACGAGTAGTTATCCAACTATTTAGACATCCTGGGAAAATACCCCTGGAATTGCAAGGCTGCAGCTTACCCTCTGTGGTGTGTGTATTGGAGACAGAGCATCAAGATCTGCCATGGGGAACTCGATGCCTTTCCTCTTGAGCTCTTCATAAATATGCACTACTCCAGTTAAATCGGGGCTACTTCGGAAGGCATCAGCCCAAGCCTGGAAAACATGAGGGATTACCCATAAACCTTCCAAATGAAGCTCCAGCCCCACCCTGACCTCAGATACTGACTATAAAAGCTTTCATAGATTTCAGCTTCAAAGGAAAACTGGAATCATCAGACCTGGTCTAAAAGATCCTGCAAATATCATGACAGTCACCCATACATTTCATTCAGATATAAAAGAGACAGGAACCCAGTGCAGAGCAGCTGTGAGTAGCTCCTGACATCATCAAAATCCGTGAACATACGTGAAAGTCTCTTCCCATCTCCTCTCCTCAGCAGTTATTGATGCTGATCTTTGCTGGCATATTGTACAGCAAATGACCCACCAGAAAAGGTCTGTGTGAGAGATTCAACAGATCTAACCAAAATTCACAAAGCTGTACAATCATCTTAAGTAATCTCCATTCACTTTGTGAAACATCCTCATTTGTTGCCAAAGGAAAAACACAGCAATCAAGTTGTCTTCAGTATTTTATTTGGACCAGACTTAAATTAAGGAAAAGGTCCTTTCTGAGGTTCTTGTCCTGTGAAAGAGACAGTCCCCTGAGCAGCAGAACTGACGCCTGGGTTCCAACAGAGCACATCCAACACTCAAGACACCCCAGTGTGGCACAAAGGATGAGTTTAAAAGAGAGAAATTCCCACAGCCAGAACATTCATAATATCTCTCCTGCATGAATTCTCTGGTGTCTAAAAAGACTTCAATTCACATTTGAGCTTTTCTTTCAGTGGGAGTACTAAGTGCTTCTCTTGGCTAGCCAGCCTCCTGCACTCACGAAGCTGCTGGGAGCACAGTATGCTAAAAGCCTCAACCCCTTTCGATTGTGTTGGAAATGAACCAAATATTAAAAAGATAGAGGAAGGAAAAACTGAAATATTATGACTCAATTAAAAAATGAAGCATTCCACAAACCCCCACATGTGTGGAGCAGGGTATCAGCATGCTGGATCCAGAACTACTGCGAGACACACGTGGGCTCGGAGCTTAATTCATTTAGTCATCACTTTTACACTAGTTCTTTGACTATTTTTACTTTAAAAGCTCTTTGAACCATTCTTTATATTTGAGCGGACAGAAATCCAAGATTGTAAAGTAAGATAAAAAATAATATTAATTTTTAACTTGCATTCCTATCCTGTTCAATTCTAAGAGAGCATTTCCTACCATCTGTGCCCAGGAGACAATCCATTATCAGGTGCAAACAGACAATCCTGGGTTTGCTTCTCAGCTTTGTTAAGAGGAAATTAACTGCATCAAGTGTTCCGATGCAGTGCAAGTCCAAACAGCCCTGCTTGAGCCAGAGAAAACAGCTCTGACAGCACACAGCCATAGTTTCCTTGGAACTGACCTTCCAAAACATCCCCAATTCCGATGGAGGTTTTGACTGCACAAGTAACTCCACCTTTGCCATTTCACTGCCTTTTCAATTTACATCAGAAGCCATCTGAATGATGCTTCTACATAATGGTGTTCACCACTTCAACTCTCTTTGCAAGCAAAAGTGAAAAGTGTTAGGCAAGGGATGTTCTATTTAATAATCATCACTCAAAAAAAACTTAGAGGCAAAAATATGCTGCATTCTGTCCCCAGTTTTTAGTGAAGCTTGTTTGTCCAGGAGGGTGTACTAAGGTATTCCCTCTTTCATTGGCTTCCTGTGGATTTTGCAAAATGATCTCATTTCATCTGCACTCCACTTTTTAAAAATATTCTCTCTTCTGCAATTCTCTTCCCTGGAGAAAGGAGACACTTCCATTTGTATTCTTCTTCACCTGAGCTGGGAGCATTATCTACATTAGTGTGTCTCAGAGGTCACAAGCAGGACAGGCACTATTGTCCTACACACATTGTAAGACAATCCCTGTCCTAGACAGCTTACAACCCAACCAGGCAGCTGCAATATTAGCTCTGCTTTATGGATAAGGAGCTACACTAGAGCTTAAGAAACCTGCCCATTGTCCAAACACGTGTAGGACACAGGGGAAATTGAATTCAGAGCTTCTAAGACTTTGGGCCAGACTATCAAATGTAGATACTTCAGCATAAATCCCACTTGGATCCTCAGTGTGCCCCAAACAGGTCATTTAAATACCATTATAAATCAGCCCCCTAAACTGGGGACCATGCCAGTGTTTGGACACTGGGTGACAGGCCAGCTCTTACCAGGGGCACACAATAATTATTTCCAAAGCCTCCAAGCAAGGTGAAGAAGGAAGGATAAGCACTGTGTAACATATGCTAATTCATGTACACTGGGAAATAGGTTGAGAAAGTGAGACACAAGATGCTCAACATCTCAAAACAAGTCTCTAGATAAGAAACTGGATGGCAGCTTTATCTACCCTTTTTATGGAGAGGCCCATGAATTTCCCAGCTGTGTGCCTGGAGATGTGTGCTGTTTGTACAGTTCTCTTCCATGCTTCCAAGTCTGGGCTATCAATCCTCTCATTTCTGTTCTTATCAACTCCCCAATAAAAAACCCTGGATATAAAAAGGGATAAATACAATGCTGGTGGGGCAGAGCTGAGATCAGCCCTCTGGGACAGGGTTAACTCTGTTAGGGAGCTCTACAGAGCACTCAGCCTAAGCTGAGTGAAGCTGTCATGGGGTATTTTGGGGGTGTGTGTCCATAGGGCACCTGGGATGAGTGACTGCCATCACTCTTCCAAACTTGTCAGGTAATCTGGAAAACAAAGTCTCCTGCCACCTCCAGCTAAAGAGACACGTACAGAACCCACCCACAGGCAACCTTCATCATTTTCAGGCTTTTTGTATCAAAAGGCATTTAGTACCCAGAGTGAGGCTTTTAGCTCTACTGCACTAAGTCTCTTCAGATAAAGCTCTGTTTAATACACTGAGGCAATGACTGTGGCTTTCTGATTATATTACAAACACTCCCATCTTAGCTGCATTCACCACTGGGAATCCATTTAAACCCAGAGCCCAGCAAAACCAACATTCCCTAAAACAACATGGAAACACACCCCGTTTGTCTTTATGGGACAGTTTTTAACCTCATCTCCTGGTCACTGCATGCATCTGCTCTCCCACCAAGGGAGGCAGAAACCTGAGGGCTCAGTCAGATGCACAAGAATTGCTTTTAATAATTTCATTATTTTTGTCCTATTTTTTTAAAAAGCCACAAAATCATAAACCAGAAATAAAGAGACCCCACAGACCCCAACTCAATGCCCATTAATTCCACCACCCTACCCTATTTCCTGCTCGAAAATCACTTATTTACATTGTCATGCTCTAAGGATGCCCTATCCCTGTATCCAAATAAGAAATAAAGCAGCAGAAATCCAAGTGCATGCTTTGCCATAAAAATCAGAAGTATATCTGGCAAATGATGCTGTGCATTTGTAAATACCTCCCCACAAGGAACACTGCAGCAGGTTTATATCATTTTAAATGTGCAGTGTCTTTTAGTCTCTGGTGTATGCAGTAGCCTGTGGAAGCTTAGTGATAAAGCTTCCTATAATTGTCAGATTTCCTCCAGGCAGGCACCAATGTTTCCTCATGTGTGGCTAATGGTTTGTGGAATTAACACGGCTGTTTATTGTTGTGCTGCACAGAAGGAGAAGTGGCAGACAGGCCCATGTTTGAACTTCCCACTGCAGGCAAGGATCTGACAGTGTGCTTTTACTGCACAATAACCACAGAAAAGACACCAAAACCATTTTAATTCCTATATGGTCATTTACTTTTCTATAACCATCTTTGAAAGGAATGCAGAATGCTTTCAAATGGAGGGAAACAGCTCCATTTTCCAGTCAGGGAAACAGACACAGAAAGGCAAGTGTTCTGCTGTTCTGCAGCTGACACCAAAGGCACAATCCCCTGAAATTTCCTGGCCTCAGATGACAAGCTCATCACCGAGGCAAGTCTCCAGCTTCTAGATATGACTGTTAAATGGCAAAAGCATCCATTTACCTTTTATTAAATCCTCCTGTTTTAGCATTCTCTCTAACTAGAATCCAGACAGCTCTCCCTGGATAAAATATCTATGTGTGTATGTGTCTGCTTTTCCCCACCAATCTGGAAATATTGTTTGAGTTTATATATAAAAAAACTTGCCACATTTTGAACGATGACAGCATGTTTAGTGATGCGTGGCATCAAGGCAGACAGTCCTTATTTCAGGCAGCAACATATGGAAGCAGAGACAAGCTGTGTACCTGAATCAGTGCTAGGACTTTATCCTGTACTATAGTGGGGGGGTTGTTCTTGGGTGAGATGATTTTCACCAGAACTCCATCGATGAAGTCACGGTTTGCCACCAAGACATGGAAGCGATGGCCACAGTTCTTCACACAGGTCTCCAACACCTACACACATAAAAAACCCAACATTCATTGTTGGAGCAAAGCTTGATCACACACACAGCACCTGATTTTTTAATTTATTTTAGATTTTTTGATGGGAGGGTGAGAAGATAGAGGGGAGATTAGACTTATACTCTTACTACTTCTCTTTTTCCCCAGTTTTGCCAAAAAACTTTTCTACACACACATTCAGCTGTATCTCACCCACTGTTAACATATTGGGCGTTTTTGTGATCCACCTTTCTTGTTTTCAACATAAAGAAATAGAAAGTTTCTTTGTCTTCAAAGCAGAACTTTCCAGCCAGTGCAGCTGAACAGCCAAGTACACAGCAGCACATCAGGAGCAGGTAAGACAGAGGACATCCTGTCACAGTGAGATATTATCGTGCTGTGCCACTCCACCATTTTCTGTGTGCCTGGAACACAGCTGGACCCAGTTGCTCCGAGCTATAAGCCATGTTTTAGAGTTGGGAATTCAGGTGAATGATCTTCACTCATTCAAAACACTCCCCTGTGAATGCTCTGACAGGTTATACTTTGACACATTTTCCCCCTGCAACCTAGCTGGAGGCACCTTCCACTTGCCATTCAACTGCCATGGAAGAACAGCTGTTGATTTCTCTCTGAAGAACATGATTAGCATGGAGATAAATCCAACGCGTCACTTCTCCTTACAGCCATGCCTAATAACCACTGTGACTCTGCACCGAGGAATCTGTAATTACTCTCCTCCTTCAGCCACTTTCATCAGCCATGATGACACAGGCTCATTCCTGATGGATTTTGCTCTTTCCTGCACAATGGATAATCTCATGGTTTGGACTTTGGTAATCTGTCAAAATGACAATCCAGGATAGGAAATGGCAAGAAGACAGAAAGTACGGTTACGCCTCGTCAGGGAGATGCAACAAGAGCTCTGGGAAAGAATCATGCAGATCACCTCCCCACAGCAGGATAACTCGATCTAGTTACTACCAGAGCCCAGCACCCCACTCAGGGGGGCTGCACTACCCAGGAAACCTCCAGCTAAAGCCATCAGCAGGAAAGGTCACTGCTAAATTATCCCACACCTTAGCAGTGCTGTCTGAATGCACAGAATATAATTTACACTTTATTGAGTGAAATTAGATCAGCATAAATTAATGTGTTGTCTCCTACAGAGATTCATTCACAAGGGAAATTGTGCATCAGCTACTTATGAAGCTGAAAATATGGCAAGTTCATCATTCTCACTTGCAGATATGTCCACAGCTGTTGCCTTAGAGTGGAGGAATGGTTGGACACAGGGAAATGAGAGTAGAAAGGAAAACCTCAAAGAGTAACAGACCCATTTGAGCCACTTTAACTCTCCTCAGTCAGTACTTGGGATGAATAAGAGCCACGAAAAGAAGCAGAAATCAATTGAGTTGGAAAACTGCTATGCAAAGCTTCCAGCAGCTCTCCCCAAGGAAGTGAGGAGGCAATTGGAGAGAAGAAAAGGGCAGAGCAGTGGCTGTTAAAGGAAATAGTGTGTACATTCAAGAGAGTGCCAGGAAGAGGAAAATGACAAAAGGGTTCTGCCCTTTGAAGCATTCCAGCCTCCCCCACTCACCGTCAGCGCCAGCATGACCTCTCTGTAATTTTTGTTTCCATTCAGCCTCTTCTTCAGTGCTCGAATGGCATCCTTGGGCCTGAAGGAGAAACACACCATTTTAACAGACAGCTCAGACAGGCTTTTCACATCCCATAAACTGTGGGAAAATGAATCCTTTGCCATTTCCAGCTGGACATAAGCATGTGGGTTAATTTCAGATCATCTGACTACAACCAAACCAGGGTCATGGAGAAATATGTGAGGAGACAAGATACCACAGAAATCAAGACTGGAGGAATGCCCCAAGTCTCCAAAACTTCAGACTGTTGATTAGGCAGGGAAGACTGACAGCTGCTCTGACAAGCTCAGGGAATAAGAGCAGTGATCAGTTCTCCTGCAGACTGCAAGCAGCAAAGCTTTCTGGTGCTGGAGGTGTGTCAGAAAAGCTGTCTACACAAAGAGCTGAAATTAAAGGCATTGCAAAGAGATACACCTGCTGAAAAACAAAGGTGGCACCCTCTCCGAAAAGTTTTTCATGCCAGCCCTCCCATGCAGAGACTGACCACAGAAAGTATCACAGAATCATTTGGGTTGGAAAAGCCCTCTTAGATCATTGAGTGCAACCATTAACTCAGCCCTAAGCCCACCACTATACTACATCCCAAAATGCCACATCCACGTGCTTTTTGAATCCTTCCAGGAATGGTGGTTCCACCACTTCCCTGGGCAGCCTGACCCAGTGCCTGACCACCCTTTCAGGGAGGAATTTTTTTTATAATTCATCACCTAAATAAGTTGCTCTCCTGGCACAGCTTGAAGCCATTTCCTCTCATCCTGAATCCTCCAGGTACTGCATCATACAGTATTTTCTGAGAGCAGGTGAGGTCTAAGCAGCAGGAAAACCAAGCAACTGATCTGCAAACTGATTCAAACCATGAGCATCTGCCTCCAGCCTCACTGCACCTCCTCACATGCTGAGTACAACCAGAGGAAGATTGTGCTCAGGGACCTTTCCAAGTCTGCTGAAATGGCACATACCCTTCTTCTGTCTCGTTGATGATGTCACAGATCTCCATGTTAAGTGTCCAGTCTTCACTCTGCAAAGAGCCATCTGTGGCCTTTTCTGTAAAGTAAAGAAAAATAAATCTTTTCACATCTTCCTGATTAGGTCTATACCTCAATCCATCTTCAGTTACTCCAAGCTGAAACTATTCAGTAACAGACAGAAAAAACCAAATCCCCGCTGACAGTAAACAATGTCAATCCTTCCATCCTGGTTTTAGGGATCAGCATAGAGGTTTCCAGACAGAATCAATTATCCCTCCAGCCCACAGAGATGGGTTGTTCTTCAAAGACTCCTGAATTCCTGGGAGAGTAGGAAAATGTCAGCTAATTCCAATTTAAACTCCTCAGATGCTGCATTGCTGGCAAGTTATGAGCTAGGAAAATATCCCCCCAAAACAGCATGACCTCCTCCCTGTTTCAGCAGATAATACCTCCCCATGAATTGAGGGAGGAAAAACAGCAACCTGGAGACAGAATTCAAGGAATTTCAGCATGAAAAGACCCACCAGCACAGAAAAACATTTAGCACGTAACAGTTCAGGTCATGATATCATGACATCTGTCCCATGCTATGTCCCTCTCCATGCTGGGGCTCTGTACACACCTCCCAAGCTCTGCTTTCCTCCCAAATCCTCCCTCACTATTTGTGTGGCAGGTTAAGTCACTCTGGCATCACTGAATTCCCAGGGAAGGATGACCTATAGCACTGTGACAGTGGCAGATGCCAACTGCTGGCAGTTTAATTTATAGACGTCTGCAGGAGTAGCATAACCATAACTTGTAGTAATCAGTTGACAAGAACTATTTCCTCCTTGGGATTTCCTCCTAAATCAATATAGTTCTGTCTAGCAGTGCCTGGAACATCCCCGGAATTTTTCACACTCCTCACTTGCAGCATTCAAATCCTATCTGCTACCCACAGTCAGGAATGATGTCAAGTTGAGCATAAAAGCCTGTCACTAGAAAGATCTAAAAAGGGGACCTTTGAGCCAAGCATGACCATCTCTAAATTACTCTGGGTTTTTCTACAGATCCCTGGCATCCAATGCTGGAAGGCAAAGAGGGTAAGCAAACCCACTTTTAAACATTTCAAAGCAGAAACAAAACCACTGGTACCATCTTCTCCAACTATCCTGTCTACATCTAACCCCAATCTGTACCCCAGAACAGGGCAGATTTTGTTTGGAAAGACCAGGCTCCAAGAACTTCACACATCTCTTTGTTTACCAACAGTGTTTTTTTTCCTATTAATATTTCCATCACTGAGGATACAGATGCCCACAGGCCATAATTATGGGACATTGTTTGGAGAAAGACTGTGCCTGGGTAATTCAAGTTTCAGTGACTTGTCTACACCAAAATCATGGTTAAAGCAGCTCCACCAAGGACAGCAATTACAGAAGTTTGAGACAAACCAGACAGCTATGGAAAACCCCAGAAGGGAGAGCTGAACAGAAGGGAGAGGACACCATAGAAAAGAAGATTATGGAACAGGATAATATTCGTTACAGACCTCACTTCTCATTCTGAGAAGCAGCACTGCAATGTACCTATGGAGAGGGAAGGGAGACTGAAAATCTCCCAGCTGGATCTTTTTCAGCCATCACCACCTCGTGGTAAAGCTCACTTTGGTCAATGAAAATTCTTTATGCTTGAGAGATGCACAGCTTCCATAATGTCCAATAAATACTGGACGGGTTACTGAATATTTTTAATTTACTGCACTTAAGAGCGCAGGCAGAGCTGTTTAATGTTTTCTAGGATACAGGAGTTTATCTTTGTGCAAAGCTACTTGTAAGAATCACTTCTGTTAGTTGCTTTGTGCTCTTACAGTCTATATAAGGTTTTATTGCTTCAGCTCTATATAGTCCTTATCAGTTAAGAAAACATTTTATTCAACATCAGGAAAAAAACCTTAACATTGAGAGATTAAAAAAAAAAAAAAAACAACATCACTACATCTGATCTGCCAGAGAAGGTGATCCCCAGAGCTGCAAAGGATTTACAAGCCAAATGCTCCAAAATAAGAGACTGTGCCTTAAATAGAGAGTGTTCCTTAAGCTGGGCACATCATTTGTTTCCTTAATCTTAAACTATATTAAGAAATGTGTGTGTTCTTGACAGTATTTGGCATCAGGCAGCAACTTAGCAATGTTCAGTCTCTCTGGTCTGCTATAATCACTTTTTATATATGATTTTGGGAAATGCTGATCCTGCACAAAGTTGTGCTGGCAGCCAATTCACTCGCTGGTCTTGTAAAACCCATGGAGTTAGGGTTTATTTTGACAAAATGTGGATATGGCAGCACTCCATAGGTAAAAAATGTGATATTTTGAAGATAGCAGAGTGAAGAGATGCTGCTGCAGCACTGTACAGAGGTTAGCACTAGAATGCTCATCTGTGGTCCCTGATAACCTTGGTGATATTCCCTTTTTGAGATACTCCAGTAAAAACAAAATCCCCTTTCTCCCAGAAAACTTGGTTACTACCTTTTTATTTTTGCATTTCTGCATACACAGCTGAGACTGTGTGGGTTTAAGACATAACAGTTGCCTTCTTAAGAAATAGTTCTTTTCCCCTTGGGTAATTTTTAATTCGAGTAAGAGTCAGAAGCTAATTTTAGTCTCTTCTTCAGCAACAGAGAGCACACAAGCACTTGTCATGTGGAGTTGTGTGTCCTTTGTAGGGTGTGTGACCCAGATTTGCTGCTGCAGTGCTCTCTCAGCTGTACAAAGGAGTTCACTGGCTGCAGAGAAGGTTTGGGTGGGATTTGCCTGAAGAGCTGCATTGTGCTGCAACGAACTGAAAGCCTGCAGAGCTCTTCTAGAACCAAAACACAGCAGGTTGTAATTCTGGATGCCTAGTGAAACAGCTCTGCCTGCACTCAGCTGTTGAGGGATTTCCAGGAGAATCCCTACCCAATAGAGCCAAAATGCAGGAAATTAAAAATACTCAATAACCTGTCCAGTATTTCATGGACACTTTGGAAGGCTCCTCCTCAAATAGCACCCAGATACAGCTGACAAGACAATTAAACAGATTTTGGAAACTAACACAGAACAGCAAAGGAATGGCACACAAATCATGCAAACCCCCTTTGAAAGAGGAATCAGTTCCTCAACCTCTTTCACACCCATTAAAAGGCACCAGCTCCTTCACACATGAACTCTGGAATGTGACCAAAGGATTCCAGGCTGCAGTAAGAAATGTTAAGAGGGAAGGTGATGAGGAGGAGTTTGCCCTGAACTAAAGAGTTTATAGAACAGTTTAATTGCATCACAGAAGGGTGGCAGCTCCCAGCCTGATGCCAAGGGCTCCTTGCACAGCTCCTGACTCAGGAGCAGCTCTGATGAGCACTGGGATAATGCTGGGTTTGTGTCTCACACAGAGACATGATACCACCAGTGAGATTATCAGAAAGTCTCTCTTTGAAACAAGATGCTATCAGTTGCCACCACGTGTCCCAAATTAAAGCATAAATGTTCTGCTGGGAAGAAAGACAATCTGGCACTCCATGCCTGACACACAGCAGACCTTGGGCACTGCATATGCACACACAGCATCAGCTTATCTGTAGTCTGTGAGGAAAAGGAGAAAAAATGGTGCTATTTTTTTCATTCACACCTTCCCTCTGAGTTCCAACTTCTGTGGCCGCATTTCCACGCTCTGCCAAACGGCAATATCAGCATTTCCCTGCTCCTGCTGCAATCCTGTATAATTTACAGCACCCAGAGGGTTCAGCAGTGTAAAGTTCCCAGTACAAACAGTCTCAGTGCACACACCCCCAGCCAAGCCTCTGCCCAAACAACCTGCTCCAACCTGAGATGTCACCACAGGGAAACCAGGTCAGAAATTCCTGTACAATCACCATGTAACAAACAGGTTACAAGGGCAGGGCAGGAATTTGCTTCTAAATGCAGGAAGAAAACAGAAGAACTTTTATCACCCATCCTGAAACCAAGGCAAAAGCGACCTCACAAACACCAACACTGGTTATCCTCAAGAAGCTCCTCTCTGCTCTCTCCAATCCATACTACTGCTCTATGTGCATGTTTGTACAGCTGAGATTGGAATTCTGACCGCTGGAAGCACAGAGAGCAGCTATTCCAGCCTGAATGATGACAGGACCAGGGTACAAATCTCTCCAAAAGTCCACCTATAAGTTCCAGTAAGTCTTTATGGTGCTGCAGAATGGTCTTGGGAGAAAAGGCAAAAGGGAATGTTAAATGTGGCACTTGCTAGAAATAACATTAAATGGAAACAGCACAACTGCAGTTTTCTGTTTGAATATCAAAATCTCATGAATGAACAGATCTTTTTTCAGAGACTTCACAGTTTTCTCTCTTGGGTCTTCTCCAGATGTTGCATCAGAGATTCTCAATTTATACATTTGGGATGAACTACACACACAAAATCACCTTCTATTTATGCAAGAAACATGTACACCAGTGCATTGTGTTAGAGATCCAAAACCAAGAAAGCTCCAAGTCCAAACTTCTCCTCTTGCCTCCAACAGTGTTTGAACAGTGTTCAAATAGCATAAAACATCTTAGGGTTTGTGGTTGTTTTTTCTTTTTTGCTTGCAAGTTCATAAGATTGCAGATCTTAGATCTTTGTCTTGTCTCTTAACAGTCCACCTGCCTACCAGCTGTGCTCCACCACTGGAATTAGCAAATCAAACAGCCAGATATGTTATATTTCACTCTGCATAATAAGGATCAGAAGGAGCCACAGTATCAGCAGGTTTTTGCTTCCATCCTGCTGGTTCCCCTCCCTTCAATGCAGCGTTGCTCTCTCAGATGCGAGGGGCATCTGCTGAGGGTAAAAGCAAAATGCTTTTCCAGACTGGGCTTCCAGGAAAATAGCAAGAGTTTCGCAAGGCAATGCAAACCAGACAAGATCGCTCAAATGAATGGGAAAATGACATCTCTGAGCTGTAGCCTATAGAACTGTTTTACACTTTAAAGCACCATTACATTTTGTGGCTGCAGTTGTCTTTGTTGGATTCAATCATCAATGACCCCCATAGCACCATCAATAAGATCTGGGGAAAGACTATACAGAGGCCATGGAAACATATTTCAGCTGTCCAAACAAAATGAAGATAAGACCAAAGACTCCCAGCACTCAAAAAGCTGCTGAGTTCGAGGCATTTCACTTAGGAGACAGAGACACACTCAAATAACATGCTTGGATACTCCTGGACGCAACAGTCTATTCTTGTTTCTCTATATTTGCTTTTAAAAAGACAGTCACGGCCACTTAGACATTATGGTAACCAACAGGAGGATTGTTCCTTTTTATCAAAACGCTCCTATTAAAATATAAATGTGACTCATTCAAATTTCAAGATCAAAACTCAACTCTGGAGTGACTTACTCATAAAACCCTGCCAGCTTCTTTGTTAGAGCGCGCAGCTCCAAGAGCATTTTTCAATTAGCCACCTCACTGCTCCAAGTCCTTTTTCTACATTCCTTATTTCACACTGCTCTGAAAATGCTGAGCTTCACACTTCCAAGGAAAAAGGCAGTCAGCTAGAACAAACGGGCTCAATCTGAACGGCAAAGCACTACAGAAAACGTGATTTGAGTTGGACTGCTGCAGCACCGGCCACCACTTGTCATGACCACTGTGATTTTTCACTTGGTTTTTAGCTATGCTCACACTAAAACTCTTTGGGATCAAATAATTTATCTTCTGTTCATTGTTTTGCCAAAGTTTCTGGTGCTGAATAAATGAATAGTTGGCAATGGCTGCAGAGTCTGTGTTAAAATAAAATAGAGAGACACTGTGGACAGGCACATGTGCAATCCTAAAGAGTATTTAGCTCAAGTGCTGTTGGAAGGCACAGCAGTAAACTGGGAACTGTAATTTTCTCCAATTAACTTTCAGGTTTTCTTCTTTTTGAAGGTGCCACCCAAATGCCAAACTTCCTCCAACCTGCTTCCCAGATCACACGTACCTGCAATCATGAATATATAGTACATAATTACTGGGCCTTTTTAAGGACCTCATGGTACTCACAGTCATGCTACAACATTCTCGTGATTTAGATATGCTGCAGAAAAAAACATCACCCACAAATTCAGCCTCTCAGGTGCAGGAAACTCCAGGTGACTAACTGAGCATAGCTGCACTGCAGGTTCAGAAGCAGAGCAAGGTGAATGGATTAATATATGTTAAACAAATATTAACAGCCGTACAACAAAGAAGACTTTTCTTTCATACTCAGATCAGAGCTTCACCTGAACAAAAAGAAAACCAAAACAGAAAGCCTTATAATAATATCAGAGCAGGCAAGGGAACATATCAGCATGGCTCACTTAGTTTATCTCATCTCAAAGGTCTTGATACATTTGCAGGGTGCAAAACCAGTCGGACCTTCCCATCTGCAATTGTATTGCACAAGAAAGGCCTGGCAGGACTACCTGGTCCAGGCAGCTTCTGTACTCAGATGCCTCTCATCTCAGGCATAAATGGTAGTTTAGTCACAGTCCTTAAAAGCATTTGGAAGCTGGATCCCAAGCAGAACGGTGTGTTTCTATACAATAAAGACTTTTGTTATGAATCTTCTCCCTGAAGTTCCCCCATCAGCAGAAATTGTTGCTGCTGACAGCAAACTCCACTGAATGACATGTGTATGTGAGTTGCTCTCTTCCAAAACAGATGGCAGAGAGACACTACTGCTTCTTTAAAACACAGTGAAATCCATCTGACTTCTCTATTCTACACAGCTTTAGAAACAAAGCACAGAAAGCCACCTTCCTCCCATGCCCTGACACACATCAGAGCTCACATGTTGACCCATGTACTGGAAATAGCTGTCCTTCAGGGCGAGGTCATACACAAGCAGCTCCAAGCTCATCAAGCCACTTGCATGATTCAGAGGCACTTCTCCCCAAAATTCAGCCTTCACTGCACATTTCCTCATCTCTTTTAGCAGTCACCTTGGGTAGATTCCCACCTCGCTGCCAAACCACGATTTTCAGATGATGGTGCTACTTTCTGATTGACAAACAGGGACCTGCTCACGTCAGGAATCGATACAC
Source organism: Serinus canaria (assembly GCF_022539315.1). Lineage (NCBI taxonomy): Eukaryota > Metazoa > Chordata > Aves > Passeriformes > Fringillidae > Serinus > Serinus canaria. The sequence continues at coordinate 13,969,692 of NC_066328.1, forward strand.
CCAAGCCTTCAATCAGAAATGTCAAAGCAGTTTTAAAATCTGCACCCTGTATGAATGGATTTTAATGGATTTGAATGGGGATGTTTGATTTACAGTAGGGGAGCAACAAATCAATGATCCTTTATGACATGTCACATCTCGTGACAGTGTCCCCTCGTCCCGTTGTGTCAGGGGGGTGATGACTTGCCACTTCACAGACATCTGTGATCTATTAGGCAACACTTCCAGCAGTTTAATATCATCCCACTCGGAGTGTCCATCTTTCTTCTCGGGATGAGAGGCATGAAAGCATAAATTAAAATCTCCTGGGTGATGAAATGGTCTCCTTCAGATTTGCCTTTTCTAAATTTAACTGCGACTGCTGCGACGTGTCTGTACGATCCTGTGTGGGAGAATTTATCAGCATGGTGTGGTCAGTGCATCAGGATGGGTACCCAAATCTCCTCCTCCTTTGAACATTGTCCAGCAGCCAGTGTTTTATAACAAGATCATCAACATTTAGTCATTTCCATAGCCAGAACTTAGATTGTAGCCCACCACTTGCCAAAGAGTTGTTATCCTGTTTTAGTTTCTGGAATTTGGAGGGTTGGAGGGGCTACCTCATTCCTTAACTTGGGCTACCACCAGTTCCTTAACTGGGAATCTCAGGTATTAAAGCACTGACATACTCGATGAATAACATCTGTTGATAACACTAGAAATACCAGATTTTTTAACAGTTTTGGCTCTCTAAAAAAAAAATCCCAAAACAAAGAAAGAAGCTGAAAAAAATAACCATTTTCCAAACACCCGTTAGTAGCTGAGAACTACTCACATAGAAAACCCCAATAATCCAAAACCAATGACAGCATTAATTTTTCCTAATGCCAAAAAAAAACAACTGCTAAAAAAAAGAGCAGGCTCCATTCATTTATCAGCCTTAACTTATGAATCTCAGAGAGAGGAGCAGCTGAAAGTAGGAAAAGCAGGCAGAGAGATATCATAATTCCATATCCCAGCAGCACAACATGCTGTAATCACCATCAAGAGTAAGGAGGTGTCCTGATCTGTGACTATCTGCCCCGTTCAGGACTTCAACAGCATCCAGTAATTACAGGTGAGCCCAAAAAAATGACTTTATGAAAAGTTATGGATGATCAGTGTGTCAGTGAGCTATATTTGAAATCTATCAGCTCTTGATGGCCAATTTTGTACTACATGAGTAAAGCAAGTTCTAATAACTCACTTGGGACTTCACTCCAGTACTTACAAGCGACGTGCTTTTCATATTCATAAAACAAAACTAATTGCCTTTCATGGATGAAATGTTCTAAGAATTTTTAATCCATGTCAGCTGCAAACTCTAAAAATCCATCCCCATATATTTCAAAACCCCCCTCCCACCTGCTCACTTGTAACATGTTTGCTGCAAACAAACTATGAGGCAGAAAGAATCATCACGCTCCTACATTAGAATTATTTGTATTATTTTTTACAGGTTACTCCTCAAATCAGTTGCCCATATTTTCACATGCTTAAAATAAACACTATTGAGTGAGGGTAAAAAATAGGCAAAAATCTTCCATTCCTACAAGGAGGCAGTTACAAGAACAGGTCTACTCCTTTGCTGCAGCATGCTACATGGGATTTTTAGGCAAGTGTTCACACGAGGTAATTAAAATTACAAGTGTTACAAGTGAAATGCACAACTCCTGCAGTAACTATTCCACGTGCATGTTCCCTCCCACCCCAAGCTCTCCTACGACTAGGAAGGTGAGAGCTGCATCCTCTGGAAAACCCCAATTATCCCACATGTACAGTGAGCCAGACAGAGGAGTCTGCAGCTTTTGAGAGTTGATGGGTCATGTTTTCTAGTGTGAAGGCTTCAGTTTGCATTTCAGTTTTTCAGCCTTCCATTGCACTGCTCTACAGAAGAACAGCAGGCCTGTGCAAGAGGCAGCAAGCTCCAACCCCTTCCCAATTCTCCAAAATCTCCATGGCTTGAGGATCAGCATCTGGAATACTCTAAGTGTTTTTACCACGGGAGGAGGGAAGAGCTGGCTCCTCTTCCACTAGGTGACAGGAATTACTTTTGCCAGTGCTGTGGCCACTGAAAAGCTCCACTGCCAGCTGCCCATTCTGCTTGCTATGCCTGCAGAAGCTTAGCAGCTAAACACTCCCAAGCAATCTCCTCAGGAAACCCGAGTGCAAATCAGGCAACAGCAATAACAAGACACGTATGTGCAATCCCATCTTGGGGGCTGAGAAATGTGGATTTCTTGGTCTCTAATAACCCTACTAAAAATTCTGTTCCATTTTTACAGCCCTGTTTTCTCATGTGCCACTGCTGCAGATAAGCCTGAAAAAGACTGATAAATAGAAAATGTAAATACCAGAAGTTTAGGTCAAGTATGCAAATGCCTATTTCTGAGACTGTCATTTTAATTTTCCCTTAAGTCCCCATTCACCAACTTGTGCTATCTAGGCACACAACTTTGTAAATTCTTCAGGTCAGGAGCTGTCCCAGTCCATTTCATGTTCCACTGCAATTGCCTCTATTACATCATACTATTAGTGTGGCAAAATTAATAAAAATGCAAATGCATCAGGGGGCTGCAGCGTAATTTTGGAAAATAACTCCACTGGTTTAACTGTTTTGGACAGTTACAATTCTAACTAGAACACAAGTTTTGAGCAAGGCTTACAAACATTTTGGCTTATTTTACATGCACAGCAGGGAAGCAAACCCCGGCAATGAAACAGCTGATCTGGTGCAGAGTATGGATGGGAAGGTAACCTTCCCAGTGGGAACACATGCAATATTTTGGGACTGCAGAGAACCAGTTCCTCTTGTTTGGGAAAGCCATGAGGATGAGCAGCCTGTCCCATCCACTGTGACCAGCTCTGGCCAAGGTCAGCCTCTCTGGGCATTTCCTCCTGTTTCTGGGTGAATCACAACTTTCTCCTTTTCCTTTGGGTTTAATGTTCATGCACACTGTGCACATCCTTCCTCTGAGCCCAGCAGCAGCTCCCTAAGCAACCAACAACTGTGTAATGCTGCCTCTAATGAAAGGGAGCCTTTAGAGGTGCAAAGGCTGAGCCAGGCTGCAGTGCCCCAGCTCCCTCCTGGTGATCCCCACAGTCAGGAGATGATTCTGCATCCAAACTGAGCTTTGCTTTAAGGAATGCTACACGTGAAATACCTCATTACCCACAGCTAGACTCCAGGCCAATACCCATGGTAGGAAAAAGGGGTTTTTCTACTTGTTGGCTATGCCAAGTCATTGGCACGGATGGGGATTTAAAAGGCAGTTTTAATTATAGTAGGTAAAACCCACAGATGATCAAGCTGCAGTGTCAGAAAACCATCAGAACTGAACACTGACCCATTTGGGTTGTTTGCTGAACTTTAATCACTTTCCAAGTCTGACAGCTGCTCAAACTTAATTGCTCATTACACTTGTAAATAAAAACTGATCTCACTCTCTGATTAGCCAACCATCTTATAGTTGCCATAACAACTCCTTGTCTAATAAGTGATTTCAGATTTACCATTATTTGTACTAGCAGAAAATTTCACAAAGGTCTGAGTTCGCTCTTTTCAGCAAAATACCCTTCTAATTAAAACCACAGAAAATCAGTAGAGAAAGGGCAGCTCAAAGATAATGAAAAAAAACAAGCTATTTACTACAACAGCTGAAATGTGAGCTCAGGGTAACACAAACCCAAATACATGCTGCATCCAGCCCAAGCTCTACATCCCACTATCAATCTTCTTATTATCATACCTATATCCCATAACAACTGCTCAGGAAAATACCAGACAGAATTCAGGAAATAACTCGGGTCACAGTGTGGAGATGGATTTCAAGACTCACTCCAGATGAAATATTCCAATAAAATTTGCATATCTTCTCTCCTAATCCTTAAATTAGGAACCAATTAACTGGGGAAATTCCTTAACACTCTGTTAACTGATCAGAGAGCTTTTTGGTGAAAACTGAGGAGTTAAGATCCTCAACAACTTATGTAAAAGAGGGGAAAGTGTTGAGCCCAACAGATTGCAGTCAACAAGGTTTTGGAGGAAAAGCTACAACATTGTATCTCATCTCTGGATCATCTCAGTCAAAACCTTAGGCAGGACTTCTTGGACAAAACTACTAATTACAGCCTTGAAGATATTATTTTTAAAATTATCTGTACTTCAGTAAGTATTTGGTCACCAAAGCTTAAGTAAAATGCTTCTGTTTAATAAACAGATGTATTTATTAGTCTCAGAAGACAAAGCTATGAAATATCTCTCACCTGTAGGCTCAGAATGTCATAAAACTTTCCAAAATTTGCAGGCAAAGCTGCTGAAGCTTGCAATTTATTTAATATGCTCAAGGTAGCCTTTTGTGTTTATGGGCAAAGAAAGGCAAGATAAAATAAAATGCAGAAAGCTATAATTGAGACAAAATAAAAGTTAAAAAAAAAATAGTCAGGAAATACCAGATTTTTAAAAGGGACCTTCTGCACTTATTAAGCTAGGCAAAAAATAGGATTTTTTTTTTGTTGTTTTGTTTTTTGTTGTTGTTGTTGTTATTTGGGTCAAATAGGAAACCAGACATATTTCTGGCAGTAAATGTATCCCATGAAAACAAAGAGGATGCAACATGTTCAAGTTAACATCTTCAACATTCCTGACCACATTTGGGATGCAACAAAGTCTTTCCTGCCTTAAGAACACGAAACCAATGCTCTGAAAAATTCTTGGTATTCAAACACAGTTTAAACAGCTTACAACACAAGTCTGTGCCTTCACTCTGTGTATGTTTTCTTTGATCTGAATCTGAAAAAATAATTTCTTCTCTAGCTAATTTAACCCAGAAGGTTTCCAAGATCCAGCGGGGGAACAGGCTGCCCAACTCTCAAGAAATAAGCAGGCTACAAGGTAAACAACTTATTCAACAGGTTTCTTCTGAGTTTCTCCTCATTTCTGAGTCTCCTGATGCTCCCTGTGACTGAGCTGCCAAATGCTGTGAACCAAGAGATACAGGAGCATGGGTAAATAGTCCATACACAGCCATGCCAGGAATTGCTCAAACACAGACAGGGCATGGATTTTTTTCATCCTTAATCCTTGATTTTGAAATTAGTCACTGCATTGTGGAGCCCACCTTATAATTCTGGCAGGTAGAGAACAACTGTGGAGTGTATATTTAAATTTAAAGACAATGCTGCCAGTAATAGACTGGCTGGATTTATTTGCATCTCCCCTTCCTGAGCAGTGGGAAATGTTACCTACAGCTAGAAGATCTGACTCCCTGGGTTGTACAAAAACATGAAAGGATTGCTCCTAAGGGAAGAGAGACCCAGCTCTAGCAAAGCTTTTAGACCAGTATCTTTTGTGCTGAAGACTCATCAATTTTAAAAGAGCCTTTTGCCACTGGCAGTAACTGAAATGATCGGGCAGAACCATCAACAGAATAACTACACAAATACACAAGATAAGGCTTATCAATCCTTGGTAGGATTTTTATGCTCAGCAACAAGTTTCTTTTACATAGAAAACTAGGAATTCCCCAGGCAGATGCAAATGAGAAGGAGGAAAACTAGTTCTGGATGATTTGTGCTGTGTTTCACAGGCTGGGATTTTGGGTCATTTCCTCACTCCTCAGGGCTCCCCCAACATCCTTTCTCCCTGTGCCCTTCAAACATTTATGCTCTTATCACCTACCCATTTTACAGATTTTAAACCCAAACACAGAGGATGAAATTACTTTTGGTCCAGCAGGAAACACTAAGATGAGGAAGGAGATTGCCAGGCCAGCCTTGAAGAGCCCCAGCCCTGCAGGTACCAGGCAGCCCCTTCCCAGGGAAGGATCATCTCACTAAAACTTCTGCAAGAGCTGCTGTTGTCCCTCCACTGATCACTGTCACTGAGAATACCACAAATGCCTTCAACACCTTCACAAATTGTTCATTAAAAACTCAACATACTTTATGAAATCAGAGGAAAGTCTGCCTACCTCAAAACTGTTCCTCACAAAGGAAAACAGAGTACTTTCATGGGGGAAAATTGTTTTGGATGAAATATTACATCAGTTGGAAGGGTTTGTGGGGATTTTCTGTGGTTTTTAGGCAAGCATATTTTAAATATGCAGTTAAAAAAATCTGCTGAGTTCATGAACAGAGCAGTACCAAACTGAGAACAAGCTGTCCTCACTCTCACATATAGATGGCTATTAGAAGCATATGGAATATACATTTAAGTGTACCAGGCTGAAAGAGATAAAACAGCATTACCCAAAAATACATGTTATAATACCTTCATGAACTACAATCTGCTTTTGTGCCTATAAAATAAATCCTGTCTTAGTAACCCAGTATTAAATGGCATTATACTAATTACCCAGCTTCACACGTGTACGTAGTTTCTCCAAGTTGCCAGACTCATGACTCAGTATTTATTTGCTCCTTTAAAGAGCAAAGATATCCATTTTCCTATTTCATGGAGATTTTCCTTACAACATAATCCATTGTCATGAAGTGAAAGCAGATCTTAATAATCTTATAAAACTAAAAGCACTTTATCAGGCTCTTTTTGCATGACAAGCACAATTCTGAATGAGCAGGGGGGGGATGGATTTCTAAAAACTGACCAGCTACAGGAATACCTAGAAAAGTACTTCAGCTCTGAAGAGAGAACTTCTTGTGCGCTTTTCACTGCAGACAAAGGCAAAATTAATCTTTTTGATACAGCAAGAAAAGTTACTGCCACCTTGTATGGAGAAAAACTTCCCTTAGAATAAGGGACAATGCTAACATGGTTGTGGGTAAATGCAAAGGACTTTTTATTTCATTATAAGGCAATGAATGATGAGAGAGAAGATTCAGAGCCCAACAGAACATGGCAAAAATTATATTTTACGTGGACCACAACCTTAGATTACAGTGTACACTTTAAACATTGATTCCTAGCACTGGGGAAAGGCTTATCTATTAAAAAATACTTCACAGCACAGCAAAGTAGTAAGTTTACTCTGAAGGGAACTTAGGGAAATTGTGGACAAGAAAGCCTGGATTAATGCCTCCCACAGGACTACCACAGGCTGCTGGCTCTAATGCATTTCTCTGTTCCTACATGTAGTCATCAACTCATTTATTTAGGAACTGTTTTTATTCTAAGAATCATAAAAATCTTAGAGATATAAGAAACCTGAAGAAAAGGCTCAAGTGCTTATTATGGAAGGGGAAATAAAAGGTGTTTTAAACCCCTTGAAGCACTTTCCCATTAAAAAGGAAAAAAAGTAAAAGAAAAAAAAAAGGGGGGGGAACAAAACAGCAGCTCTGAAAACAGCCTGTATCCACCATATATATTATCAATTTAACAGCCTTGAATGGAAACTGCAAGTGCTTTGATAAAAATCAATTGAAAAGCTGTCTGCCTCACTGTTGCTTCAATAAAGTGCCTCTGTATCTTTTGCTGAAACCTTGTTTTTGTAGCCTCCTTAAATCACCACACTGTTTCTCCTCCAAAAACAGACTCCAAGTGCCCAGACAAGCACTGTGCATTGAAACTTCCCTTCTGCAACAGGGATGTAAACCAGCAGCACCTGATCCCCACTCCCAGCCACACAGGACCACTTCATTTCTACATTCTTAAACGTAGAAATTGTTCTTCATTTCTTCGTTGTTAAAAATTAACTTTCAAGTCTCGCTGCACTTAATTCAGGTGCTGAACTTCACTCCCAGAGGCCTTTGGCTCTGGCTCAGGCAGATTTGGGGCAGCAGTGAGAAGAGCTGAGTTCAGCAGCACACACAGCCCAGACCAGAGCCTGACCAAAACTGACCTTGATGCCCCTGTCCAGCACTCTGTGAGGAGCCCATTTCACACCTCACTGCCCCGGGTCAGCCCTCTGCACCTGCATGAGGGGGCAGCAGCAAGGTTTGCTTTGGATTCAAACAAAGGAGCACTCTCCTGAAGCCTTTGCAATGTGTCCAGAGTAAAACAAAAAAAAAAACTAAACCAGGTTTCCCTGGGTCCTCCCATGTAAGCCATATGGCCACTATCAAATAAGCAGAATGGCAAAAAAAAAAAGTCACCAGCACTTCACATTCTTGTAATTCAATCAGCTTTAATCATCAAAGATGTTTTCACTAACCTGCAGCAAGGGTATTTGTTCTAATAACCTTGAATAGAGTGGTGACACTTTAAAGATGGCTCCACTGAACAAAGAAAGATAAAAAAGCAATTTATGGCAGGATGGTGAATCTCAAGGCAAATTCCCACTACTGTAAATTGCAGCTTTTTCTCCAGGCCAATCCCTCTCCACACAGCAAGCACTCTGTCAGAGCTGCTTTACTACACATCTTCCTGCTCTTCTGCTCCTCACTGGTCAGGATATTCTTCAAGATGGTATTTACAGTGGTGATTGGAAAAATAAACAGTTCAGTCAGAAGAACTGGGCCAGCACCCAATGCCACAAAGGATCTTGTCAACCTCGATGTACTTGGCAGCCTACAAAACCCATGGCACCCAATTCCACCCTCTAGACTCTCACCAGCCTTCACAAAGACCTTCTGAAAAACACCTCACAAAACCTTTGGGAAGTATTGGATTCTGCTACAAAATCCTGGGTGAGATTTTTGGTTTATATGTAAAATGATGCCATAAGCTCCCTTCACAACAACCTCCAGGTAGAAAGCAAAATGGAATGAAAATTTTTTTTTTTGAGTTCAGGAATCTCTCAGGTACAGCTGCCTGCCTTCCACACAGCCCCACCAAAACCCAACCACTCCTCTCAGGGGAGGACATTGTTGCAGACACCAGGACAGCTGAGTGTCCACAGGTCCATCAAAGTATTATAGCAAAATTAGGTGAGGTTTGTAATTAGCAGCCATGGTGATGGCTTATATTGTTTCTGCTATGTCACTACTGGGAATTGAATAGAGGGTACCATACAAGCCAGTCCAAAAATCAGGTAGGTTTCAGCCATGAGGAACCTGGCTGCCATTTCAACTGGCACTTCTGATTCAGGAGACTCTATCCATCTCCATTACAAATCCTCTGAGCTCATCCTAGCATTACTTTCCCACATTAAGCAAAAGAGTTAACATAAAAAGCCTGCCTAGCTTCAGACATTATCCAGATAAAGAGGAGAAAAGAGAAAATCCCTTGTATTACCTCTCTCAGCTCTCCCCAAACCTTTTCTGACATCTTTGTTCTTTCAGACCTGGCATTTATCTGCAGATCCTGTAGAGCCCTAATTAAATCTTCTCGTGAACCTCTGCTACTTCCTGGCAGAGAACACACATTCTTGGTGTGCTGATGGACCTACAGGATTTTCTGCACTTCTCCCTTATGGTGAGTGTTAGGCCTTGCTTGAAAACATCACAACTGTGTACAACACAATATGCTTAAACAGAAATACAAAATTATTCCATTTCTTTCAAAGAATGAAGAGAAGCATAAGTGAAAATGATATTCCACAAGCTCATTGGAAAAACAAGCTGTGGAAGCACTGGGCAAATAGCAGTGTCTGAGAACAAGGCATGCTTTTGTTTTATTGCTGTCTCAGAAAGGGATAACTGGCAGCGAGAGAAGAAGCAGAAAAATTTGTCTTCCAAAATAAAATCTGCAGTTATCTCTTCCCCCTGGGAGTAAAGAAAAACATTCTGAAAGTGCAGCTGAATTTTGCATTAAGGGAAGCTGCACACCTAGCCTTATCTGATGGAAGCAGCTCAGTGTTCAAAGCCTCCAAGCTGGCAGCAACCGCTTGCTCAGCGAGCGAGGGGATGTGAGCGCTCTGAAAACCTTTAATACTGGAGTTAAACAGGCAGAAGGCTAAAAAAGCAGATTTTACCACTCCTCCCTCCCTGCTCCCCAACAATTCTTCAGTTCCTTCAAACCACAGACTGATGCTAAGAGAAGCTGCCAATGAAGAGGAGAAATTGGTGCCTTCCCTCCCCAGGCTGAGGGCAGAGGCCTGGCCCAGCTGTCCTGGCAGGGGTGCTCTGGTGGCCAAACACAACAAAGCCAATTCACTCGAAAATCACCTTCCTCTTGAGCTGTTCTCATTATTCTCCTCTGATTCTCGGCACTCCTCTCCCTCAGCAGAAGAAATAAACAGCCCAGATGGCTGAGGATAAACAGCAAGTTATACATATGCTCCATATAGCCTGACAAAGAGAGCCCAGCCATGCTCAGAGCACAGCGTGAGACTCACCCAGGGAAGGGCCCTTCACCTCAGCCAGGGGGTGTCCCTGCACGTGGGGATGAGGAAAGGACTAGAAAAGAGGTTTGAGGCCACGAGCTTATATTCTGCAAAGTTTTCTCCACTATGGTTTTCAAAGACTTCCATCAATCAACAGAGAACAGCTATAGGCTAGACTATGCATAGCCATGTGTTATAGAAGCACAGAATGGTTTGGGTCGGAAGGGACATTAAAGATCATCTCATTCCACCCCTGCCATGGACAGGGACACCTTCCACTATCCCAGGGTGCTCCAAGCCCTGTCTAACCTGGCCTGGAACACTCCCAGGCACAGCTTCTCTGGGCAACCTCTGCCAGTGCCTCACCACCCTCACAGGGAAGGATTTCTTCCCAATATTCCATCCACGCTACTCTCTTGTCAGTTTGAAGCCATTCTCCCTCATCCTATCACTCCAAACCCTCTCTCTTCATCTTTCCTGCAGGTTCCCTTCAGATATGGGAAGGCTACAATCAGGTCACCCCAAGGCTTCTCTTTTCCAGGCTGAACAATCCCAATTCTCCCAGCCTACCCTGGCAGGAGACATGCTCGACTGAGCATCACCTTGGCTTTGGGACTGCCCGCCCTCCTGCACTGCAGGAACCTGAGCCAGCCTGTTTCTTCCCACTGCAATGTCACAGATCTTAAATTTCTTCAGGGCCCAACACAGGAAAGCAGGAAGCACTGAGAGCCCACCCAGCTGAGGTGAAAACTCAGAGTCACCAAACACTGCACAAGTGATGCTCAGGCTTTCTCCTTTCTCTTCTTTGCCCCAGCCATGGCAAACCAAACCAAAACATGAGCAGCCATGAAAGAACACATCTGTGGGAGGGAGGGAGCAGCCACAGCAGCCCAGGGAGGCCTGGACTGGCCATGAGGTGGAAGCTGGCTCAGAATAACCTGCTAATGGCACCAAAGCGTTACCAAAACCACAGTTCAGCCTCCAGGCTGAAAAACGAGCACTCATTTGTGTCTCTAGACCATATCACCCCCCTGCCCACTCAGAGGCACAGGGAGATTTCAGTACTTTGGGAAAAAGTGCATCAGTGACAAGGTGGTCTGGAAGAAGGCACTCAACTTCAGGAAAAGGAGTTGGGGGATGCAACAACTTTCCTGCATCCATCTCGACGTGGAGTCAGTCTCTTCTCATGGACAGCAGCCTGTTCCCCAGACCTTCTCTGCTCTCTGATCTCCACATCACCCACTAACCCCAGAGGCCCGCACTGAGGCCTCCAACACTCCCCAAAAACAAAAGCCTTCCAGCCCCTCCAAACCCCTGGAACCCCTGGAATCCCTGCTCCCCAGAGACCCTCCCACACCTCCAGAGCCCCCAGAGCTGCCTCACCACCCCCAGCCCCCCCATTAACCCGCACTGATTCCCATAAGCCCCAAACACCTCCACTAAGCCCCACAGCCCCTTACCGAGCCCAAATCTCCCCCATGAGCTCTAGTAGACTCTCCCCCCACCGCTCCCACAGTCTCTCACAGACCCCCAGGGCCCCCACAGCCCCTCAGAGACCCCCAGAGCCCCCCGCTGCCTCCAGCCCCGCCCGCCAGCCGAAGCCCCGCTGCCTCCCCGGGCTCCCCCGGGCCCCTCCGCGCTCCCCAGGCCGCCGTACCGAGGCTCTGCCCCACCGGGGTGCTGAACGGGTTCCCCAGCAGAAACTCCATCTTGGGATGACAACAAACAGCGGCCCAGCGCCCACCCCTCCCGCACCGCGCCCTGACCGACAGCCACGCGCACCAACCACAGCGCGCTCTGGCAGCTGTGTCCCGCCTCCCTACGTTCAATTGGACAGCTGCAGGACGCGCGGAAAAATTATTGGTTAAAGAGAGTGTCCATCACTGTCAATGGAGGTCAGTGATCCCGCCCCTTTCCCCGCCCTGCCTTTGATGGACAGCAGGGACAATGAGACTGCCATTTCCTATTGGGCAAAGCCCGAAACTATCTGTAACATTATTGGGTAAAGGCAACGTCAATCATCCGAGCCCACTCCGCCCCGAGGGCACGGTCCCGGCGCTGATTGGCTGACACGGATTTCTCGCACTCTGATTGGTGACTAGCTTCCCCACCCACTCCACGCCCATTGGCGGCTGCACCGGTCACGTGCCGCCCTTAGCAACACACCTGGGCTTCCTTAGCGACGGGCGCTGAGGAGCGGGTGGGAATCGGGAGCTGGGAACGGGAAGCGGGAAGCAGGAACTTGAACCGGGAACCGGGAGCCGACCCCGACCTCTGGGGATCCGCGGTGAGAGGCCTGACGGGCCGGGATCTGGGCCTCGGTGGGTCCGGGAGCGGGAGGCGGCAGCCCCTTCCCACCCACCCGGCCGGGGTGGCTGGAACCGGCATTGACCGAAGAGACGCCGGACAAGGGAACATCCCTGGAGTGTCCAGGGCCAGGCCAGGGCTTGTAGCAATCTGGGACAGTGGAAGGTGTCCCTGCCCAGGGCAGGGGTGGAATGAGATGAACTTTAAGGTCCCTCCCAACCCAAATAATTCTGTGATTGTGCAAGAAAGAGAGAGAGGAAGCTCAAGGATGGATAAATCCAGAGCCTGCTGCTCCTCGGTGTGTGCTGCACAAAGCCACAGAGAGGTTTGGTTTGTTAATGAAACACCATAACGAGAACAGAACTGTCCAAACTCTGACATTTATCATCGCTGTCCTATGCAAAAATAAATCAGAACTTACTCTGTAATTATAAACATCTTACACCAGCAAAAGTTTGGAGATTCAAGTCCTTCACAGAGTCATTAATTCTGCACAGTTTGAAAAAGACAAATAGTCTCATTGCCTCCAGGATAACATTAGGGATATTTAAATTTCCATGAAAATTTTCTTCACTGAAAGGGTTGTCAAGCATTGGGACAGGCTGACAAGAGAAGTTGTGGATTCCCCATCCCTGGAAATGTCCAAGGCCAGGTTGGATGGGGCTTGGAGTGACCTGGGATGGTGGAAAATGTCCCTGCCCATGGCAGGGGTGGAATGAGTTGAGCTTTTAGGTTCCTTTCCACCCAAACTATTCTGGGATTCTGTGATTCTATGACTGCTGGAAAGTGATTTAATTTATTTTCATTTTCATTTTTATAATCACTGCTAGGCAGTGATTTAATTTATTTTCTTTTCTGTCCTTTAAGACTGATTCCGTCTCACAATGACTCAGTTTTTCAATAATATTGAGCCAAATGTTATTGATGATGAAATGCTCCAGAAAGCCATTGAAGAGAAGTGTCCAGAGGACCTTGGAGATATTGCCAGAAGGGAAAGTATTAACGTTAAGGTTGTGACAGAGATACAATTTAGTTTTAAAAGTGAGTATCAGAATATATGCATATTTCTCCTCTTCTTTTGCTAGAAGTAACTGTCAATTAAGCAACCATTATTTGCTGGGAATTATTTTGTGAAAATTAACCTCTGGACTTGGACTTTTGCTCATACCTGTACAAAGCAGCTTCATCAGAGGGAGCTTCTGCTGATGGGTGACTTCAGAGCTGCTTCACTCCCCACTCTCATTGTCACTGCTGTTCTCATTTAACATTTATATTGTGGTGACACCTACAGGCCACAGCCCTGTTGGGTCCCTCAGTTCGTGGCCAAATCCAGCCCTGGGCAGGCTCTGCCACGGCTGGTGGTTGTGTGAGAGCTTCAGGGGAGATTTTGGTGCTTACAATCCAATCTAAAGCATTCTCTGCTCGTCCATACCATTACCATGGCTTGCCTCTTACTGTCAAACCTGTCATAAATTTGCATTCAAAAAAAAAAAAAAAATGGAAAGGAAGAACATTTGGCCCAATATCTGAGTATTTGAGGGAGGGGGGTAATTTCAGTTGATTATTCTTTGTGTGCTCCAGTAAAATAATGTGTGTATGAGTTGATTTTCTTAGAAAAGTCTCCCTTGACCTGATCCTGCACAGATTTGTTTGCAAATCCAAAATCCAGAGCTGTGTGAATATTTTGTGCATGCAATTCCTTGGTTTATGGTGCCCTCACTAAATAAGGATAGCAGGATAGCAGAAGAAATCTTCTGGGAAGGCATTGCAAGGGAAAGAGAAATGGGAGTGAGAATATTCTGCATTTCCTGTCACCTTGTCCCTGATCCTTCGCTGTGGTGACCAACAGCCTGCCCTTGTGATTCTGTTTTTGGAGGAAACTAAATGCAGGGATATTGATTAGTTCTAAACTGCAGCCTTCACAGAAAGAGTAGACTCCAACTTCCTCTCCTGTGCTGAGAATTCCAGGAGCATGAGAGTCATTTACAGCAGCAGGAGCTGGGCCCTGCTGGAGTGCAAACACAGAGAAAAGCAGAGGTTCATCCCAACCCTCCTGCTTGCAGCTGCAGAGGGAACTGAGGGTCAGGGGCTGCCAGCAGTGGGCTCAGGAAGGCTCTGGAGAGCAGAGAGAAGGCATCCCATCTGCCTTCTCTCTGCACCCATTGTCTAGGTTTTGCCAAGGTGAATTTAAGTATTTCCTTTCCCAAAACCACACTCAGCATCCCCTGCAGGCCTCGTTGGCCCCACTGGTGAGCAGCGTGTGCTGAGCAGGACACTGAGGTCAAGTGGGCTCTTCCACTGGAATCTCCTCCAGCCAGGGCACCTCTGAGCTCTCCAGGGCACTCATCACACACTGAAAATCCTTCTGGAGGCAAGACTGGGCATGTTTTCCTTGTGCAAGGCAGTGTGTCTGCTAGAACAAAGCTGGCTCACATGAAAAGTAATTTTCTTTTCTATTTTTTTCTTTTTTCCTGTGGCTTTAGACATCCTGCAGATTGCTAATCTTTGGCCATTAGAGAATCTGACTAAACTGCAGCTGGACAACAATGTCATTGAGAAGATAGAAGGTCTGGAGAGTCTGGTTCACCTTGTATGGCTTGGTGAGATACAGGCAGGGGAGGGTGGATGCCTTTGCAGGTGCAAAGCAATCTGAGATAAAGCAGCATGTCACCTTCTCAAACACGACTGATAGGAGCTTACCCTGGGAAGGCTGTCAGCTGTCTGTGTGTCTCCTTATTTGACTGTCAAATGTCAAAATGCCTGAGTATCAGAGCTGCAAAACAATCCTTCAAATGTTTAAAAACTGGGTTTAATACATTTGGTGTGGCAGGAACAGGAAGCTGAGGTTTCAATGTTGTTTCCAAGGTTTCTATTGTGTTTAGGGGTGACTTTCAGGAATATTTATGGAAACACCTCAGTGATTTAGAAGCCTGAATTCTGTTTCCAAAGCTGCTGCAGGCATTCCAAAGCCTACAACCCCTATATCCTTAAGGGCTGGGTGTCATCATAGTCCCAAGGAGTGCCCATCCTTGTGGCCTTATGTGACTTGCTTGCAGCTACACAGATGCTCAGCTGAGAGCATTCCCTGGAACTGCAGCCACGTTGCTGGCTGGAATTCTAAATATATCCTCAGCATGCAGGGCTGGAGCTCGTAAGCACATTGTGAAATGTCTGATGGGTTCTTCCACCAGTTGTCTGCACAGTTCTGCTCCAGAGATGACTGAGGCACTTGTGAATCACTGAGTGATCAGTGTAAGCACGGTGTTTTGAAGCACACTCTCATATTTTGTTTGCCCAAAGGCTGCAGTGGCTCAGCTGCTGCTGTACAAGTGTCTCAGCCACCCAAGACACCTCATAAACTGGTTTTGGGCTCTTGGCTTGCTCAGTACTAATCCTCAGGCAAACCCTGCCCTTAGTCATGGTGAGTGTAGGTGTTAGGAGAGATGTTCTGGCAGGGGAAGAGGACATTTCAATGAGGGGAACAGCTCAAGTGAGCCTTTGCATAGCTCCACTGACATGGAACTGCCTTATCTTGGTCCTGAGGGAGTGACCACAACTGTGGCAGGACAGAGTCTGCAAGAAACAAGACAGTGTCAGATTTATCACAGAAATTCCCCTCTAAGGGCATTTCCCCATTCTTGTTTTGTGTTTCCCCATAAGGAGAAGTCCCTTTCAGGCTGTGCATGTGAACTCTGCATGGAGTAACTTCAGCTTTTCCTCTCATTTAAAAGCTGCACAGAGAATTGCAAGGAGGAGATGGGAATAAAGGATGATTTAATGCTGAGCTTTTCCTGTGGGACCTGGACAACCCCTGAGAAAAATCTCTACATACACTCCTACATCCAGAACTAAAGAGCAGAATCAGGGTGCTCTGCAATAAATAATTTAATGTTTGATTTCTAAATTCTTCCCCAGACCTGTCCTTCAACAATATTGAAGTAATTGAGGCCTGGATACTCTTGTCAAACTGCAGGACCTCAGTCTCTACAATAACAGAATATCTAAAATTGAGCACATGGACACATTGCAAGAGCTGCAGATTTTCTCCATAGGGAAGAATAACCTGACCATTCTGGAAGATGTGAGTGTTCCCTGGCTTTGCAAATATTCCCTGCTGCAGGATCAGATATTCTAATACTGCCATTTGCCATTGTGTCCAAGCCCCTCCTTAGGTGATGAAATTCTCCTTAGGATTTCTGAGTGGTCTGAGCTATAGTTTTGGTCCTCTGGTGTTAAGTGCTTACTGCAGCCATTTTTCTTTTAGATTATTGACTCATGAGGGCTCAGTTCTGTGACTGCTCTCAGCCATGGCAAAATTCCTATTGCCTCCCCTGAAAGCTAGAAAAGGAATAAGTGGCTACATATGAGAAAATGGGGGAGGCTAGGATTTATTTGGGGTTCTTTTGAGGGCATCTTACCAATTTAGGACCTGTGATTTGTGCATCCCATCTGCCTTCTCTCTCCACCCATTGTCTAGATATTGCCAAGGTGAATTTAAGTATTTCCTTTCCCAAAACCATTAGAAACTCATAATTGACTGTCATGTGAATTTGGCAGCAGAGCAGAATACATATTGCAACTCGACTGTAATAAAAGCAATAAATTCCAAGGCTGTGTTTCCCCAGCCCTGGGAAATACAGAGCTCTTTCCCTTTGGCACAGGTAATCTACCTCAGGAGGTTAAAAAGCTTGCAGACACTGAACCTCAGTGGGAACGCTTTCTGCAGAGAAGAGCACTACAGGCTGTTTGTTGTTGCTCATCTTCCCAGCCTGGTGTACTTGGACTTCAAGCTCGTGAGAAACTCCACGGTGAGATTTCTGCATTCCCTGATTGGGAAATCAGGCAAGAGCATCTTACAGAGCCTTTGCTTTGTTGGTGTGCCAGCAATATTCCAGCACTGGGGGCAGGTTCCCTGCAGAAATCAGGCTCACAGAAACACACCGTGTTTATTCTGCTTCCACATAACAGCTGTGAACCTGTAGGCCAAATTCTGTCAAATCTGACAGAGAGGTAGAGGTGTCAGAAGCATGATGTCTTCACAGATTTTGTGAAAATCAGCAGCTGTGTGTGGGAGAGGGGCCTGGTTCGTGTTGCCACAGAGAGGCTGCAGTGTGAGTGCAAGTCTTCTTAGAGAATCTCAGAGGAAATCAGTCTGGAGACATGGATCCAGGGGGAAGGAGCCTTGGTGGTCCTGCTGCTCACAGAGTGATTTGTTTCAGTAGCAACCTGACAATCTAGGCAAGCAGCTGCCTGGATGCACTTCCCACTTTTGATTTCTGAGAATAAGACACTTCATCCTCACCAGTAACCTGTGGAGCTGCTTTATCATCCCAGGGCTCAAAGGAACAAAGATGGGATTTTTTTTTGTTCAGGTTTGTTTGGTTTTGGTTTTTTTTTCAGTAACCAAAGAACATGATTAATTGTAAATTTGCTTGGCACAGAGCAGGAGCTGGACTTGGAATGTGCATTGATCTTACAATAGGACTGGAAGAGTTTTCCAGGTCATGGAATGCAGTCCCTGCTCATCAGGGATGTCTGAGAATTGCATACTTAAATTTGTCAAGCTTCAGTTTCAAGCTAATGAGGTTCTTGCCCCTGGTACTACCTTGCCATCCACTCTTCCAAAGACCTTCTCCTCCCTAGAAAATGAATTAACCTCACTGACTGATCAAATTGGAGCTCAAATTCTAGAAGTCAAAATTGAACTTTCTGCTAAAATAGAAAAAAAACCCCAAAAAACTCTAAAGATGAGAAAATGGAGAGAGAAAAGCTTCCTGGGACTGAATTATCTCAGATGCATTGAATGCAGAAACAGAGCAATATGCCAGCAAAAAATGGGGTGAGGATTAGATTAGAAACTTCATAAGTAGTTTAATAAAAAGCCCCTGAGGAAATGGAGAGGCAGATGCCACTCTGGTACATGTTCTAGAAAGATCAGTTGCTTACACCCTGACTCACTGATCAATGTAGGCTAATCTAATACAAATATTTTATTTATATTTCTCAGAGAGAAGCTGCAGCTTTAAAGTATCAACATCTTACTAAGCCATTGGAGCAAGAGGAGGCTCAGGTCCTTGCTCTGCAGGAGGCAGAAGATGCAAAGCAGAAAGAGCTGGAGTACCAGCAGGTGAGTTTTCTTTGGCTGGTTGTGTATTGTCCCAGGAGAAAGAAGCACAACACATATTGACTTGTCCTCTCCCTGCCTGAAGATTTAATGAGAGGTTAACATGGACTCTGCTAAAACTAAGGCTCAGATTAATCTCTCTGATCTCTGAATCTTATCTTTTGGGTAGAAACAGGAGCTGCTGTGGAATAACACATGATGTGGGGAAACATAATTCTTTGGGCTGAACAATGAAACTACAGAGACCCTGCAAAGCTCAGTGGTAAATCATACCCAGGGAGTTTATCAGCCTGACGGGAGATTAAGAAAATTACAGGTCTGAGGGAAATGTTAACATTTTCATGGTGAAGTGACTTTTTTTCTCCTTCACACTAAGTCAAGCTTTTCATTAGTTTTATGGTTAAACTCTGCAGGACTTTTGGAGATTGATGTAGTCCTGGGTTGAAAGCAAGGCCAGGTAGAATGGTGCTTTCAATTGCAGCCTGGCTCTGTATTCCAGACCTCTGGAAGATCAGAGTGGCTTAAGTTTAGTCTTTAGTGCCAGGGAGGATGCTGCAACTTTTTCCCTCCCCAGAGTTCACCAAGTCCATATTTGAAAGGCTAAACAGCCTTGCAGTGAGTGTTTGTATGTGGCAATGTCTTAGACTGGCAAGGGGCACAGGGTGCCCAGAGAAGCTGTGGCTGCCCCATCCCTGAAGAGTTCCAGGCCAGATTGGATGGGGCTTGGAGCAACCTGGGAGAGTGGAAGATGTCTCTGCCCATGGCAGGGAGTGTGACTGGGTGATCTTTAATGTCCCTTCCAGCCCAAACCATTTTATGATTCAGGGATCTGATGCAAGGTTAAACAGTGTTTTCTATCCTTAGACTACAGAGCTGCAGCAGCAAAGCCCCTGGGATGGGTTTCACTCCAAGGTGCTGCTTGGTGTTTCTGCAGTGTTCATGTCACTATGTCTGCACCCATGTTCTGCTGCTGCTGAGGTGCTTACAGGAGAGACACATCCTGAGGACTGGCAGCAGGCTGGCATCTCGATTTTACTTATTTTGTTCTGTTTCTCTTCAAAGGCAGCCTTTGTTGAGTACCTGAACGGACCGTTCCTGTATGACAGTCTGCATGAAGAGGATGGAGAAGCTGCCAAACTGGTTTCCCTCCCTGGAGTGGAGGAGCTGCTGCAGGCATATCCTTCTTGGGTTTGGAATAACTACAGCTAACAGGTAATGCCTTGAGTTAAGAAGGAAGTGCATCCACAGGGACTCTTCATCTGTTGCTTTTGTCCAGAGCTGAAAGCTACATTGATCTAAGATCTGAGACAGTCTGTGTTCAATTTTGGAACAGTACCAAAAGTTACACTACAAGGCTGTGAGACCACTGACAGCTTTAAGGCATGATATCTTGTGAAATATGAGGGCTCCAAACAAATGGTTTATATTACTGACAAGCTGGCCAGCCCAGCTTGAGACATCCCATTTGTAAAACCACTCATTTCTATCCCCAACAGGTCATGAGATCCCAGCTTTTTAAATTCCCACTGTTGTAATTACCATATTCCTTTTCCTTCCCTTGAATCAAACAGGATTTTTGTAGCCTCCTTTCCTGACCCTTCAAGAATCAAGACTTTATACTTTCTTTAAGTCTGGAATCCACTTAAAGTTTAAAATGAGCTGGAAGATAAATCTCTGTCTGTTAGATTGTAAGAGCACAGTTGCTAAAATCATGTTGAAATTGAAGTGGTAGGAGATAGGAACAGACTCATCAGAACGATACAAGTCACATATCTCACAACCTGCCAGAACTGGCAACGGGAACTTTCCAGGCCAGCACATTTTTCTGATCATTGCTCCTACATGGGGGAGCAGAAAGCAGACACTTTTTTTTTTTTTCCTTTTTTCTTTTCTCATTCAGATTAATAGAGTATTGTCAAGGCCAGTAACTTGACCTTCCTTAAAATTGCATTACACTGTTGGGGAAAAATGCATCACGGCTTAACTACAGTAGACTCGAGAAACAATTCCATTGCTAAGATAATAGCAGAAGAAAAATTGACGTTATTTTTGTGATGCTACCGAGTCAGTAGTTTATTCTGTGCTCTGGCTGTGGGCTCCAGAGCTGTATTTATTAACTGCACAGGCACTGTGTTCACACTTGTGAAGACAGATAGGGTTGTAGGCTTCCTTCTGCTGCTGTGTCAGAAGAGTCAGACAAGTGAATGTATTTTCTTCTCTTCCTCAAGGCCTTTTTCCCCCCTCGAGTTGCCACAGCTTTCTCTATACCCTTAAGGCAGCAAAATCCTAGGCATGAAATGTGAATGGGTGACCCAGTCCTGCCCCAGACAGAATATTTGGCAGCTCCCAGCAAGAACCACAGAGTTTACATAAAAGTAGCTGGTAGCTCTTGTTGCTCAGATTTGCAGAGGCAGAAGGAACATAACGTGTTGCTCCACTGAACAAGCAAAAGACCTTGACTCTGCTGTCACATACAAGGAGGAGTTTGTCTTAGTTTGTGAGAACCTGTATAAGTATGGACTGGAAGAGTATGAAAAACGAGAAGCTGAAGTCTCTAAATTCTACAAAAGACTCCATGAAATTCTGGCAGTCAACCAGCAAGAAAGCAGGAGAATAATCTCAGACTTTGAGAGTCGGAACCAAAGGGTAATGTTATACTTTTGTTTGTTTGATGCATGATTTCTCTACATCATATACTGTTAAAGTCACCAATATTTAAGAAAATGGAAATGCTCAACCTTCCTTTTAGTTTAAATATTTTTATAAAGTTGATTTTTAAGATAGATAGATAGATGTTTACTGCTACTCCCCTTCTTTTTGAAGCTCCAATAATTCTTCCTTCATTGCAAAACCAGGAAGAAAAGGAAGGAAATTGCAGGGCATTCAGTTTATTTTCAAGTAATTTTCTGCTTCAGTTCATTTTCTCAACAACAGCTCAAAGAACTATAACCAAAAAAATTAGAGGAGGTTATTTTAATGCATTTCTAGTCCTTTAAAGCAGAAACTCTCTTTTCATTCTGCTCGACTGCAGCCACCCATTGTGGCTGCTCAGGGCGTAGCTTCTAGCTGGATCCCTTTCTAACCATGTATAATAGATGGATCATGATTTTGTTTCCACAGAAAAAAAAAATAAATAAATAAGGGAGGGGCTAAAGCCTGGTAACACTGTCAGCTGAGAGAGCAAGTCCCTGACAAGTGACACCAGCAGAGTCACAAGTGCTGGCTCCTGCTGGAAACCAGGTCACTTTTATTTCAGTGCCTGTCACAGGCTGACAGCTGCTGAGTCACTCTGCTCCCAGGGCCTTGAACCCTGCTGACTCATGCTGGAAATCTGCATCCAGCAGCTTTAGGAGCTGGCAGCACTACCAGAGTCACAGAACTGCAGAATGCTTTGGGTTGGAAGGGACCTTAAAGAGAATCTTGTTCCAACCAGAAGTTTGATTTGACTATTCAGTTAACTTGTGCTTGAATTCTCACTGTATCTTCCATGAAAAAACCCTAAACCAGCAAAACAAACCCTGCAAAACAACAACAAAACCCAAAGATACACAGCTGAGGCCAGATTTTACCCTTTTACTTCTGTCTGACCTACAGGCTCAGCTATGGATTGGGCTGCAAGGGGTGACAAGGGGGACTGGCCTAAAGCTGAAGGAGGGATGGCTTAGGTGGGATAGTAGGAAGAAATTAGGTTAAATATTAGGAAGAAATCCTTCTCTGTGTGGGTGGGGAGGCCCTGGCAGATTCCCACAGAAGCTGTGGCTGCCCCTGGATCTCTGGAAGTGTCCAAGGCCAGTTTGGACAGGGCTTGGAGCCACCTGGGATAGTGGAAGGTGCCCCTGCCCATGGCAGGGGGTGGGACTGGATGATCTTTAAGGTCTTTCTCAGCCCAAACCATTCTGGGATTCTCTGATTCTCCATGAACAGGACACAGGGTTCAGCAAGCCAGTTTTCTATAAATATTAGAGGAATTGGAATCAAAACCAAACACAGTGTTTTAACAGCATTTCCCCATCGTTTAAAATTTCTGGAGGAGTTCAAAGGGCACAGAGGTCCCAGCAGACTGCAGTCTGGGAGCAGTTCTTAGGGCTGTTTGTCTGTCTGTAATCCTTTCATGTAAACTTGGGTAACCTGTAAAATCACCGTGCTCTCTGAAGTTGGTTATGGAGGATTAAAAGCCTTGAACTTTGAAGTTATTGCTCCTAGAGATGCAGCTTGAGTGGCTCTGGAGCCTTTTGAGCCTCCTAACTTGTTTACCTTAGAAAAGAAGACACCTTGCTCTCCCCTTCCCCCTTTAAAACTGCAAAGTTTAGGTAATCCACCCCATTTCCAGACATAAGCCTTGGCAGGGGTTTTTAACAGAATTCTTTATTTCACTCCATTCCATTCCCTCTCAGAAGAAGTGGATTAGACAAAATAAAATATATATATTTTCCCTCCTTTTTTAAACAGTTGATTGTTAGCTGATTTTAAACAGACATGAAAATAACACATTCAGCACAAGAGGTTTTGTTTTTTCTTTTTTTGATCCAAGCAAACATAAATCTTGCCTGATCCAAAAGTGACATCAATACATAATTCTGAAGGGCAATAAATCCTTGCTGTAAGAGGAAGGCAGGCAATGATAGGCATTCCATATTCAGAATACTAAATCCTGACCCTACTGGAAGTCAGTCAAGATTCTCCTTGGCAGGAAATGGATCAGGATTTACACCTGCTTTTCTTTCTCCAAAGCAATTGTTAATTTCTTCTTCACAGCCAGCAATGTCAATAATTAAATATTGTCCTTTTTTGCTGGAAATGAAGGGAAGCATAGAAGGAGCAAATTCTTCTGCTGAGTGGAGGATGAGGAAGAGTTTTCCCACTCCCCCTGCAGTAACAAACCTCAGAACTGTTGACTACCCACTATGTAAATCTGGAGACTTCCCTGAATCATCACATTTTATGTCAGCTAATCAGCAGCAGGAACTTTTCTCACACATGTAACAAGTTAATTAAATTGCAATGGAGTGCTGAACACAAACTATAATTCATGTATCCCTGTGTTTAGAGGCTGGATGAGCTTTATCAGGACGGGAGTGGTGAAATTGCTGACTCTAAAAGAGCCCAGGGCAAGGAGGAGATCCATCAGCTGTGGGATGCACTCATGATCTTGGAAGCACTGGTATCCAACGACCTGGAGGTGAGATCCAAGCTCACACCTGTGGGACCTCACAGCCAGAATGTTGTGGGGTCACCTCTCTGTCACTGCAGCCCTGTGTGGCAGCTTGCTCAGCAAGAGAGGGGCACAGGACTCCCACTCAGGAAAATGTTTCATCCCCATCCTTTTCTTTCTCTGTTCAAAGTTGATGGGAGTGAGATCAGGCCCTGGACATTGATGCCTTACAGCAGATTTCTGTTCCTCAGAGCAGAGCACAGTATGTCCATCACATCTATCCAAGCTGATTTCCCACACTTCAGAGGCAGGGAGGTTGTGCAATCCCTTTATAGCTCTGCACAAGTTGCTGCATAGCATGGGGTATGCATTTGGAATTCTAGAAGTGTCATTCTTTGAAGCTGATCTTTGCTATAAGATTATACACATTCCTGCTCAGCTTGCTGCATTTGCTTGCATAATAGCTGCCTTTTCCTCCCCAGACTTTTCCTCAAGAACTAGGGCAGGGCTGCTGATGAGCATCTTCATCGAAGGAAAAAACCCAAAATAATCTGTTTAAAAATGAGCAGGCAGGAGCTGTGCCCTGTGTGCAGCAGTTTAGTTTTGTGAGCATGGATGGCAGAAAGCAGCAGCTCAAAATGGATCCTCAGTGCATCAGGATTGTGCCTTTTTAGTGTTTTCTGAGTTGGCCCTTACATATTTGATGGGATGAGCAGAAACATTTCTCCCTGTGTGCCCTGCTGGATTTGCAGGATTCAGCTACCAAGACATTTAAGTGCAACACTTCACAGATTCTCCATCAGCCATTTCTGAGAGAGGGAACAGGCAGCTGCAATTTTCATTTCTGAGGGCTAAACCAAGAGCTGCAGTAAAGCCCAGGCAGGGGTTGTGCTTCTGACAAGAGGCTCTTCATACAGCCAAGGACAAGGAGGCTGCAGCAAGGCAGGGGGTGGGAATGCAGCCCTCTCCAGGCACTACTTAGGTGACAAAGGATCCCCTGGCTTACTCCAGACACTTTAAATGCTTGAGGCAGTTCAGTTTCTGACTGTGCTAATAACAGCAGTGAGTCCAAATTACAGTAAGTCGTAGATTCCTCCTAGACTCTCTGACTCCCTGTTATGTTTGTGCAAGTTTTCATTGTGATATTTCCTCTTTTCCCCCTCTGTTAAGGAACTGTTAGAGGACTTTAAAAGAAGCATTGATGTCATAGCATCAACATTCACTGAAAACGTTCAAGGGATATATCCTTTCCACAGTAGGTTGGCCTGGATCCCAGTCATGCTCCTACCCCTCACCTCTAAATCCAAAAATTAGCCTCCACTATAAAAACTTTAATTTTTTTTTTATTTTAATCGATAGAAAATATCTTTTCCCAGCCTTGAGGAACGGTCATTTAAGTGCCTGTCTTCTTTATGTGGAGACTCTGGAGAGCCCAGAAAGATCTAAATTCTGCTGTGCTGAAATTCTGTAGGATTTAGGCAGCTTTCACCCTGCTGGGAATCTTCTTTCTTCTCCATGCAGAGAAGACAAAACAGGGGAAGATCTGGTTAGACTGTTGTCTAAGTACCTTCCTGTCACAGCAGAAAATGAAATATCTACAATTCTGGTTGAATACTCTATAAATGGTGTACATTTTTGTATTTTTGATGTGTGCTGAAAAAGTTATATGAGAATACTGAAGTACTTTAGTGTCAGGTCACGCTTCTTTAAATCTAGAAATCTGATGGCCTGGTGCAATAATTGCAGTACATTCAGAGCTTAGCTTTCACCTGGAGGCTCTTCCAATTTCCCTGGCAATCCTAGGTTCTCTCTCAGTCCTCTGTCATACTGGGCAGTAAAAATGAGACTCGGTGTGTGATGAAGAGCTGAGAGTGTGTATCCTGATATCCTGACACCACAGCAGCTTCTGGGAGCAGCCAGGCTCCTTTCTGCAGAATCCCTCTGTGCAGACACTCAGTCCCAGTTGCAGGAGGTCCTTTAACCCCCACAGATGAGTGATGTGCTCAGTTTTGTCCTTGACCATGTTCTGTACGTTTAGCCAGTGCCGGGACCTGGAAAACCAACACCTTGAAAAGGTGATGGAGATTGTCCAGGCCACCCTGAAGAAAATAGAGCGCTTTGAGCTTGAAGAGGATTTCCCAGATGATCTTCGAATGGTGAGGGCACCAAAAACAATTCATCTCTGTGAGAGCAGGCAAGAAAATGAGGCTGTAGCCTCTTCTCTGGAGGGACAGGATTTCCAGGAGGCTCAGTGCTGCCAGAGCTACACCTGAACCACAGCATAACCTCCTTCCTAGAGGGTCCAGCTGCTTGGCTGAGCTGTGGTGCCTCTGAACATCTCCACTGACTAGGACAGGGGATAACAGCACTGCAG
Organism: Serinus canaria; assembly: GCF_022539315.1. Classification (NCBI taxonomy): domain Eukaryota; kingdom Metazoa; phylum Chordata; class Aves; order Passeriformes; family Fringillidae; genus Serinus; species Serinus canaria. Next base: position 13,995,827 of record NC_066328.1, read on the forward strand.
GTTTCCCTGGGCACTGCCAGAACTGGTGGCAGCAGCCCAGGAAAGGTGCTGAGGAAATCTCTCTCCTGCCTCCAGCACAACTCATTGCTCTGGCAGATTTCCAGGCACTCAGGCAGCATCTTTGCTGCACCACCTCACAGCTGGTTTTGTTCAGACTCTCCCTGCTCCCTCAGCAGAATCCCAACACTGCTCTGAATTTCTTACACCGGGGCTCTGTTTGCCTCAGTGATTTCAAAATCCCTTCCTGGAGCTCCTGAGCCCATGAGCTGATCTGGAGGCAGGACACAACACTTTAAATGGAGCCTTCCACCAATCCCTCAGTCTTGCTGTGCAAGCAAAGATCCCAGGAGCCTTTCCAAAAGCACCAACATCGTAGCAGTGCTCCACTCAGCAACACTGCTGCCCTTTTTGCCTCCATAATTCCTTCATTTAGAGGCTAAATTACTTAAATTTGCATTAGCTGTGGTTTTGCTCTGTCCAGATTATCCCAGCCCCCTGTCACTGCAGGTAATCACGAGCTGACAGACACAAACCAGACCCCTGAGCCCCCAGGGAGCTGCTGCTTTATGGCCTGTGCAGATGGTGGCGGTTCCGCACCGCTGCCGTGCACCCATTTTGCTTCACTGCCATCCATTCCCATGGAGAAGGGAATTCATTTACCCAACAGCTGCACTTGGCTGCAGGAGGAGCCTCATTATGGGCTAGCGAAGCCACCCTCTATTTAGAGCCACGAGGGAAGTCAGTGCTTCCATTAGAAGCTGGGACTCTCCAAAAATGAAGATTTACAGCCAGTGCCAGCAGTGCAGGAATCCCTTCCAAGTGTGATTTTCCATTTCCAGGCATGCTGGAGCACATAGAACCTTTCTTCCACACCAGCTGCATGGCAGCCCTACTTGCACTGATCTCCCCATTCCAGCACGTGGGCCCAAGGGTGCTGCCTCTGTTTCCCCACCTGTGTTAGGGATAATGCCCCATTACACCGCAGCAAGGCCAAGGGTAGAGCCCTGGATTCATCCCGATGAGAAGGGATTTGCCAGGTTGAGACAGAGGGTTTCTTCTCTGAGCCCTGCTGTGCTGCTCGTTCATTGTGTGCTCACCCCTCCTCTCATCCTGTCACGTTACCTCCCAGCTCTTTGAGGACAAAACCACCGTTGTCAACATCATCAACGTGTCCCACAGCATCCGCCTGCGGAAGATTGATAAGCGAGAGAGCGACATGCTCTCCAACACCTACCAGTGGCAGAAGTCAGTCATAGAGAAGGTAAGAGACCCTCACACTCAGGGGGATGGGGCACAGGCAGGTCTGGCCTAAGTGGCAGGGACACTGTGAGACACTGCCAGATCTTTGCTGGACCTTGACATGCCTGCAGATTCACTGCTCGGTTTCAATCTGTCCAGGCTTTCCAAACTGAGAGTGACAGAAACCGTGCCTGTATTGAAAAGATCATTTGCTTCACCAACACTCTGCAGAAGGAGCTGGATAGCACAGTGATCCTGGATCCTAAAGGATAGGGCTGGGGAGCTGCCTCAGCTGGGGCACACAGGACAGCCCCCAGCAGGAACAGCTGCCTCTCTATGGCCAAGCTGCCTGGGACATTTCAGTCCAAATTCACATTTCTTCCATCCCACCATAAACTGCAAATAAAAGCTACTTCTTGACTCTGGAAAAGCATCCAAAGCCCTGTCTCTTCCATCACATTGTCACTAAGCCCATGCAGACAACTCAGACCTGGTCACAAGGGGTTATGGATCAGCTCTGAGCTGATTGAACCAAATCATCGTAGCATATCATGCCTGAAAGCTTCGGTACCTGTGAGCTCAGTGGCAAGAACCTGTGAGCTGCTGGCACGAGGCAGCAGCTCAGGAGAGGAACACTCTCCATCAAACCACCCCCGAGATAACAGCAGGTTTCCAGCTCAGCAAGCACAAGGCTGGCGGGGGCTCCGTATGCCTGGGAGCCTCATCCTCTCACCCCTTCTCGCAATCAGCTTTCTGCAGCGTGAGCAGAGCAGCCCCCAGCCAGCAGGAAGGGAAATCAATGGTTCCACAGGAGCGACAGCCAGTGAGGAGTCATTAATTCCCCTCCTTGCTCGGTGACAGGCGCTGCCACGCTGGCTTGTGGACAGCTCCTGAGGAACGCTGCCAGCCGGGGCGCTGCTGCTCCAGGCAGGCAGCAAGGAGAAGGTGGGAAGGTTAAATGAGAGGGTGGCTCTGTGTGCTGCCAGGGGCAGAGCAGGTCTCAGAAGACTCCGTGGCTGGTGCTGCCTGTCAAACACAGACTCAGCTCATCATGCTCTGTGCTTCTGAAGATGGCTGGAGCCCAGGTTTTACCCCTTTGCTCCAGGACTACACAGTTGCCTCCTTGCTACCTCCTCAGCTGCAGAGAGTGGTTCATACAGCAGTTAGTGTCTGCTCTGGTCTGTGATTTTTAAAACCTGGAGCCATCCCAGCACCTGCCCACAACCTGGCAGCTCAGGACCCACCCCACAGTTTGGTGGCTAAGACAAAGACACGCAGCTTTTGGTACCTCACAGGGGCGAGTCTTTAATGGAACACAGAGACCCTGGTGTTACAGACAGGCACGCCGAGGGATGAACAACAGATGCAGTGGAGTCTGTTTTCAGATTTCCATAACAAGTGTGTGTCAGGAGCTGGCAGCTATGAAGACATGTGGCATATGCTGGGTATGTCTGTGCCGTGCCCTGCCCAGGAAGCTGTTTCTTCCGTAGGAGCTCCTCTGATGAGTTACAGACACCAAGAAAGGACAGAGCTGCTGGCTTGGGGATTCAGAGGAAACTCACCTTGACCTCTCCTCCTTGTGTGCTGCACTGCAGCAGGCAATCCAACTGAAGAGTTGCCCACAAAACCACAGCACATGAAGCTGATCCCAGGAAAAGTGGAATGGCAGAAGGTAGCTACCATCCACTGGGTCAGGCCAGCAATTCCCAGCTGGACATTTTCTTTCTGTGCCCTGCCCAGCTGCCTCAGTCCTGCAACAGCTTGTGTTTTACAGTTGAGCTCTCTGAGCAGAGGTGAACAAAGAGAGTCCCAGCTGCTGTGCGAGCACGCAGCTCACACAGGTCATAGTCATGGGCCCACTCCACATTGCCCCAGCGCCGAATCTGAAGGAGAGGAGAAACATGGATTATCCTCAAAGCACCTCAGCAACTCTGAGCTTCCCTTCTCATGTTTGTGAAGCATAGGTAACCCCCCCCCCCGCCCCAGGAACTGAGATGATCCTTGACTGCTGAGGCAGGGATATCTTAAGATCAGGATGTGCTTCATCTGTACTGGGGTCTGAGGCAAAGCCTCTTAAGAGGAGGATGAAAAGATTCCCAACTTCAGCCACTTTTGGGACAAGGAGAGCTTCACACCAAGCTAATTTCCAGCAAACTTGATATCTTGGTGTCTACCAAAGCCTCCAGGCTGGATAACCCTCAGCAGGAGAAGTCAGCCACAACTTTGCACTTCAGATTAGAGAGGGAGAAAAGCAGCCATCTGGGCTCTGTGAAAAGAAACTGGCAGCCCTGGGAGCACTCTGGGCTGGTGTGCCCGTGGTGCTGCTCTGCAGCAGCACGCTCCAAACGCTCTCAGACACAGAGATTGGTGGAGTGGAACGTCTCCTGCTATAGCAGGCACTTCCCCTGCCAGTTATTTGTGGTGGGGGATGCATTTGTCATGCTGAGATTATTGCTATTTGAATTATAGGGCTGTTTTGTAACATAATTTACCTGGTATTCTTCCTCCAGGCGAGACAGAAGCACAGCTTTCTCTACTGTAATGTGCCTGTCAATCAGGCTCATGGACAGAATCAGCGATTTCAGCTGGGTGATTACAAATTCTATACCTGGAAGGGAATAACCCAAACCAAACAAGATTCATGGCTGTTTTCTGCAGCATTACAGCAGCATCTTCAAACACTCTGAAGAGACAGGCAGGCTGTGGTACCCCTCGGGGAGGGCCAGTGGTCCTCCCACCTGCACCAGGGCACTCAGATCTGTGGTTAACAGCAGGCACAGAGCATTGTGCTGGCCCTGCCACTGCAGTGACAAAGGCCCTGCCCTGGACACCACCTCCTTTTATTCTGCCACAACCTTTCCCTGTGCAAAGGGAAGAGATATCCATCCAGGCTCGAGCATTCTGTGTCTTTTGTGGGTTTCACTGCCTGCTGCTCATTCAGGTCTGGAGCAAAGCAAACCTCCCTTCATTTCTTTATCTTTTGGTGTCATTCAGATGATTCAGGCAAGATTAAGTGGGATATAAGGATAAAAAAGTGAGGACAGTGCACAGTGTGGGCACTTTGAAGTAGTAAGCCTGATTTCTTTTCCTGGTAACGACGGACCTAGGGATTAAATCATTAGAAGGTTTGGCATTAAAGAAGTTATTTGTGCTAAGGTGGAGCAAGCAGCTCATGGGACAGCACAGTCAGATCCTGAACACCAGTGGCACTGAAGAGAATCCCTGCCTGTGACAAAAGCAGGTCAGGGCCTGGCCTGCAGATTTAAAACATAAACCTCCACACTTGGAGCAGGAGAAGAAACACATTGCAGTCACTCTCCTGCCCTGTGGAGAGGAACCACCTCCTCCCCACTGGCCCAGCCCTGCTCACCTTGCAGGGCCCACATGTTGTAGGATGCCAGATGGCTGACAAAGGTCTCCTTGGTGCTGGCTGGAATGTTTGGCCCCAGGATGCTGGTCGAGGAGCCAATTGTCACGTTGTACCTGGAATGATCACCCAAACCCTCAGCAAAGCCCAGGGCTCATGGAGCTTGTGGCCCTGGCACTTCTAAGCACCAGAGCTCCTGGGCTCAGCAGGGCAGGGCCTTAAGCAGCCAGGAATCCTTTGAGCTCTCACCTTTTCTCAGCCCAGGCGACCACGGGATCCCATTCATTCTTCTGTAGTTCTGCCAAGGCTGGAGGCTCCTCCACACGATAGCTGGGACATGACAGAACAAAACCACACTGGATGGTCACTCCCAGGCTGGGACACACCTCTGGGAAGGACACTGACCCCACCAGACCCACAGCAAGTGGAACAGGGACCTGCTGTCCACCCAGGCAGCAGTGACAAGGAACAATCCCCCGACTCTTCCCTCAATTCAATGCTTTTTGTTATTCCAGGAAGGACAATTCTGTCTTACTACAAAACAGAGCAGTGAACCAGCCAACTAAAAACTGCAGGCAACCCCAAGCCACAGGCTGAAGTGAGATTCAGCAGTTAGAGGAGGGTACAAACCCCACTGCAACCCTCTGTGGGGCCACTCCTGCTTCTCCTTGCCCAGTGGCTCAGCTCAGCATTCCCTGCTCCCCAGTCTGACCAAAGCCACAAGGGCAAGTGGGGGAAGCCTGTTCCTTTCTCTCCACAGGAACTGTGCAGCTGCCAGTGGAGGCTGGGACAGGAGCCTGGGCATGAACAGGCTTGATCCTACAGCTCACAGGGACTTTAAGGAATGAAGGGCATTTTGGGAATGGCACATGTAGTCTGAGCTATCTGTACTGGCACAGGAATACCAGGGACTGGCTGACAGATCCCCACAGGCCTTACAAAGATGTTTTCTTTTCTCCAAGATCTTCATTTCCCACTGCTCTCACCCTTGCCCAGCAGGGAGGTGTCCAAAACAGAGTTCAACAGGGGTCCAAATCCAATGCTCCTTCTTTGGGAGCACAGACTCCAACCAGGTTTGCACATGCAGGACTGATCTAAACTAATTCAAACCCTCAGGCAAAACCCAGCACAGATCAGAGCCATGCCATGACTGGGTGAGTGCAGACGTCTTCCCTCACTTTACCCAACCCTCTTTCCAAGCTCCAGCTGGGTCCCCATCTCATACCAGACTGTGTCTGTCTCCAGGAACTTCACAGCTGCTCGGATCAGCTGCGTTTTGTTTCTCTGCGTGGGATTGTCCAGCGCCGTGTTGCACAGAGTGGTCTGGGGATAAAAGCAGTTGAAACTGCTGTTATTCCAGGCTTGAAAAAGCAGCAGCTTCCATGGTACAATGCCAAGAAGAATCAGAGGGATTTGTGGCAGATGAACAACTGAGGAGTGCAGGGCCACAAAATGGCTAATGTAATAGGTATCCTCTCAAATGTTTCAGCATCCCTGGAAACAGCTCATTAAGCAGCAGGGAAAAGTGCCATGGATTGCTCCAGAGCTCAGTTTCCTCCTGCCCCACACTATTCCCAATAACACTGTCCAGCCCCTTCTCAAGTTCCCCTAGTGACACAGATTCCCTCTAGACAGGCACCTGGCCAGCCCAGAGGAAGTCCTAACCTTCTGCTCATTAGAAGCAGGACAGCCTGCTGCCTCCACACCCTGCATTTGGAGGTCTCAGCACTCCACCCTGCTGTGCTCACCAGGTGCATTGTGTAGAACTTGATGGTGTCTTTCTGGGAATCCCATTCTGTTGCCACTGCAATGGCCAAGGCCTCGCTGGGGACAGTGAAGAGCTTGGCCTGAGGTGTTTTCAGTTTTCGGTGGTCCAGGTTTATTTCAAAGCCTCCTGGGGAATCAGAGTAGAAATCCTGGGGAATCAAAGAGGAGCAGGCACTAAGGAACAACAGACAACCCCACAGCCAGAGCAGATTCAGAGCTGGAGCTGACAGGGACCAGGAACACTCAGGTTTCCCACTATCACTTGGATACACTTGGTCCTGGAAGCTGCTTCCCACCATGCAGCTGTGGATGAGGAGGGGGCTGGTGACAAACCTGCCACTGACACAGCCTGGGCTGCAGGTGCTGACGTGGTGTGGGGTGATGACACCTCTGCCAGGGATCAGCCCCCCCATCCCATCCCATCCCATCCCATCCCATCCCATCCCATCCCATCCCATCCCATCCGCTACACTCACCTTCCCCCTGTGAGATGCTCACGTTCTGGTAGAACCTTTTTCTCTCTGGGGACAGAAACACAAGGCAAAGAGAACATTCAGAGGGCAAACAGAGACTGTTCAGCCCCTTCCCCTGCTCCCCATCACAGCTCAGAACAGACAGAGGTGGCCTGGCCACAGAAAGCCAGCCCTTCATCCAGTTTCCAAGCTGTGAGCTGCAGTGAGCTCCACTCAGCAGGGAAGCACCAGGGAGCAAACAGAAGCAGCTGCACTCCTGCCAGGCTGGGGGTATAGCTGCCTCAGGGTGTAGTAGGCCCACCTCTCCTCAAGAGTTCTGCTTCAGGGTCACCCTTTCCAGATTCTACAACTACAGTCACACTGGACAAATTAATCCCCAAAGGACACTGCACCCCAAACATCCCATCCAGCTCAGGAAAATACCTGCCCATCTTCAATGTGAGCCTGAGGAAACTTCAGCTCTCATTTTAGGAGCAGTATCCTTTGCAATCAGCACTCCTGACACTGTGAGAGCAGGATTACTCCCATTCCAAAGGCTCACAAGGCAGGAAGAATCCACGAGCACTCCCTTGACAACAGCAACCAGGTTGTAAATCCCAAACCCATAAATCTGACTCGTGAAGGGCACAGCAAACAGGTCAGGCTGCAGGTCTGCAATTCCAGGCTAAAAACAGCACATTCCTGATGGGGAAATTGAACGATTTTCTCAGGTTCAGCGACCTGTGAGCTTTGGGGCCTCAGGCACAGTTCTAAAAAGATATTCAAGTGTGTGTACCCTAGAGGAGCCCCGAGGCTCATCAGTGACTCCCAAAACCTTGTCATGAGTCACCCCGACTCTGCAGCCTCACCTCCGACAAAATGAGATTAATTTTACTGTTTCAAACCCACACGATTCCAGCAAAGTCTCTGGATGGGCTCCATGGGCTAGGACATACCTGAACCCCCTCATCTGAGTCCCATTCCCTCAAAATCCCTAAAACCCAACAAAAACAAGTGTAACGAACTGGTTCGGCGAGGGCTCGGCCGTGCAGCCAGCGAACCCTGCCCGCCCCACACATTAACGGCAAGGCACGGTAATAAAAAAATAATTAACGGCACAGGGGGTAGCCCCGGCACCGCTCAGCGGTCCCCGCGAGGCCGTGCCGGTCCCAGCCCTGCCCCGGGTGACCCCTGGGTCCCCAGGGAAGGATCCCCCTCCCCAAACGGCCTTGGAGCCGTCCCTGTGCACCCTCACCTGCCGGCGGGGCATAGGCCCGGCGCCCGCATGACCCCACCGGGCCGCCCCGAGCATCTGCAGGAGGCGGTCGGGGGAACCGAGTGGGCGGGGAGTGGGCCCACCACAGCCGGCGACAGCCGCGCCACATCGTGACAGACGACATAGCAACCTCGTCCCGGCCGCGCTCAGCGCCGCTCGCTGGGCGCCGCCATCTTGCCGGAGGCCGCGACCAATCCGCACCGCCTGGATTAAAAAAAACTACATTTCCCAGCAGCGCCAGGAAGCGGCACAACCAATCAACGCCCGGCGTCGTGCCCGCAGCCAATCAGAGCCAGGGGACACCCCTCAGGGACGCGCGCGGGGGCCAATGGGAGCGCGCGGAGGCGCTGCCAGGAGGCCCCGACCCAGCGGCGGCCGAGGCGTGAGGGAGCGGAGCGAAGCGGAGCGGGCGGCGTCCCCCGGCCGCACCCCGGCCCCGGCCACGCTGGCGCCCGGGGACCCCCCCGAGATGCCGGTTCGGAGTGAGAGGCGCCGCGCTGGAGGGGCGGGGGGCTCGGCCTCCTCCCCTGCCACCGGTGCGGCCGCCAGCAGCCTAGTGCCGCCGCCCCCCATCAACACGGCGCAGCCTGGAGTGGCCACTTCGCTTCTCTACAGCGGGGCCAAGTTCCGCGGGCAGCAGCGCAGCAAAGGCAACGCCTACGAGGTGGAGGTCGTCATGCAGGTGAGGGGGGTGGCGGGGCCAGCTGAGCCCTGGCGGGGCGGGAAGGGCCACCGCGGCCTTAAGGGAACAGGGGAGCCGGTCGCCTCAGGCCGCGGTGGCCGTTCCCGTCCTGCCGGCCCCTTGCGACAGCACCCGCATCACCCTACCCCTCGGTACGAGGAGGAATTTCTTCACGGAAAAGGTCATTAAACATTGGAACGGACTGCCTAGGGAGGTGGTGGAGTCACCATCCCTGGAGGTGTTTAAGGAAAGACTGGACGTGGCACTCGGTGCTCTGGTCTGGTTGACACGGTGGTGAATCAGTCACAGGATGGGCTGGATGATCTCAGCTCTTTTCCAACCTCAGTGGTTCTGTGATGATTCCAAGCCGGCGGAGTATTTTTATGTTCAGTTCTCCATGTTCCTGGTGGGATTTGTTGTGGTGGGGACATCCCATGGCTGCTCAGCTCCACTGCACGCTGCCACCTCGCAGGAGCTGGCTTTGGTTTTTTTTTTAAAAAACACTGCTTTTGTGCCTAAAACGTGGCTGTTTTGCATGTGTCAGCTGAGGAGAGGGGGCTGCCTGCTCTCCCTGTGCTGAGCACAGGGAAACGTTGCAGTCTTTTGATCACAGGTGGAGAAGATCCATCTTCTCACAGGTGGAGGTTTGCACTTCCCTGAATAACTCACTGCGTGTTTTGAAAGCGGATCTGGAGATGTCAGGGAAAAGAAAAAATCCCTTGGAAAATCCCTGCTTTTAAAGGAGCAGGCAAATCCTTGCCTAGTTTCTGCACAGCACAAGCAGAGAGATGAGCCTGATAACTCAAAATGAGCCTGATAACTCAGCAGATGAGCCTGATAAGTCAAAATGCAGGTGGCATAAAAGCTTTAGATTTAGGAGAAAGGCCTCCTGCAAAATTCTGAGGGTGTGGGTGATTCTTCCAGGGATGCTTTTTCTTGGAGAACACTGTGAGTCAGATCCCTTCCGGCTGGAAAGGGGATTTGCTTCCTGTTGGAGAGTTCTGGGCAGAGGGTGTTGCTTTGTGAGCAGGCCTGGGATGTGGAGGCTGCCAGAGCTGAGCTGGGCACCTGCAAATGATCTTTCCAGGTGATTTCCATCATGGAAAAGGGCTGGCAGTGTGACTATTGGGCAGTGGGTACCAGCTGGAGCTGAAGTTATCCTTGGAAGGGTTAGAAACTGCTTTGGATCCAGCATGCACCTTCATGCCTGTTTTTATGGTTGGACTTTGCACTCTTTTCCAGCATGTGGATATGGAAAACTCCTATCTCTGTGGATACTTGAAGATTAAAGGCCTTACAGAGGTGAGTGTTAACTGTGCAGCACCACAAAGAGGGGCTGTGTAAAGGTTTTGTTGTTTTTTTTCTTTCCTGGTGGGGTGGGAGAAGCTGCTGCCAGAAATAGGAAGTGGAGAGATTGGATGTTGTAGATTTGATCACAGGGTATCAGCTGGGGAATGGTGCTGGCTGTAAATGTCACAGGTGACCATCCAGCTGGGAGCTCCATGGAAAAACTTAAAGTTGGAAAAGCCCTCTAAAATCTTTGAGTCCAACCTCTGACCCAGGACACAGCCAGGTCCACCACTTCCCTGGGCAGCCTGTTCCAACCTTTAACCATTCTTTTAAATTGTTCCTAATATCCAATCTAAAACCTCCCTTGGTGCAATTTGAGGGTGTTTTTCTTGTCCTGTCCCTTGTTCCCTGGGAGCAGAGCCTGACCCCACCTGGCTGCACCCTTCTGTCAGGGAGTTTGGAGAGTTAGGGTCACTGAGCCACTATAGCCCCCTCAGCTGCTTGTGCTCCAAATCCTTCCCCACATCCCAGCTCTGACCTGGTTCCTGGCTTCATAAAGTGAGGAGAGAGGCTGGAAAAAGAGAGTGGAAGGGTCAGCCTTGGAGAGGTGTGGGGCAGGATGAGGGGCAGGAGCAGCAGCCTCAGAGTGCCCGGACCTCTCCCTGGGAGATGCTTTTCTTGCTGAGTGCATGGAGCTTTGTCTGCTGTTGGGTTTGTGTCTGTAGGTGACAATTGTGAGCCCACCTTTGTCTCCCCTCTGCCAGGAGTACCCAACCCTCACCACGTTCTTCGAAGGCGAGATAATCAGTAAGAAACACCCGTTCCTAACGCGCAAGTGGGATGCCGACGAGGACGTGGACCGTAAACACTGGGTAGGTAAATCTGGGGGCAGGGGGTGGGGCTGGGCTGCTGCTTTGGGAGAGAGGTGCACTGTGTGCCCATGCAAGAGCTGGCAGAAAGGCCTGGAGACCTCTCTGTGCTGGGATTTGGGGATTATCCTGGCAAAGGAGAGGGATTACACAGGTAGAGGGAGGGAATAGTCTGGGGTAAACCATTTGGGGAAAATAAGGTTACATAAAAACGCACTACAACACCTCTCATTTTTGCTGTCTCCCTCCTTCTCCCATTGGGATCTTTGCAAATAGAGGTCTCTTCAGCAAGCTGTCATCTGTCGTGAGGGAGGGGATGTCTTATTTTCCACCTTTTGGCCACAGGGTGGGAAGGGAGCAGGACCAATCCCCATCTTTTGATCCTCTAAGAGCACACACTCCATTCCATTTTGCAATAAATCTCCAAAAATAAGGAGACAGGGAAAGGGATCCCATGAGCACAGGTAGGGTAGTTGGTACCTGTGTCCTTGCTCAGGGCAGGGTGTACCTGCTGCTGTGTGTTAAGGCCACAGCAGCCACCTGATCAGCCCCCTGCCATTGACCTTTACTGTTGTTTGCCAAGTTTTGATGTTTGTTGTATTTCTATCAAAATATCTTCCTGTGGAAGTGCAAGAGCTCCTCCAGCCAGGCTGGATGTTGCTGTGAGTGTCAGTAGATTTCCCTCCTAAACAGCAGCTGGTACTAGAAGTTCTATTCCTGGAATAACCATCCTGGTTTGGTTTTTTTCTTTTCTTTTTTTGTTTCAGGGAAAGTTCCAGGCTTTTTACCAGTATGCAAAAACATTTAACTCTGATGACTTTGATTATGAAGATCTAAAAAATGGGGACTATGTCTTCATGAGATGGAAGGTAAACCCTGCCTGTCTCCTCTGCTGAGCTGCTTGCAAGGCACTGACAGAGACTTGAGGTGTCACAGCTTCTCCAGCTATGATGGTTTAATGAAAGATCTTGCCCTGCCAACCCCAAAACCCACTGTACTTGCAAGTTCCAGTATGACTCGTGTCTAGCCAGCTAATTGTGTCCTTAAGGGCTGCAGTCATGGCTAAAAACACAACAGGAAAATCTTGCTTGGTGATGCTGCAGAGCATGAGAGAATTGCTGTCTCCAGTCCCTGTGTGGGGCCTGTGTTTGATGCAGCCTGGCCACTCTGCAGCTCTGCTCTTTAGCTGGGATCATCAGAGTCACCCTAGACTGGTTTGGGTTGGAAGGAACCTTAAAGCTCATCTTGTTCCACCCTCCTGCCAAGGGCAGAGACACCTCCCACTGTTCCAAGCCTTGTCCTTGGACACTTCCAGGGATCCAGGAGCACCCACAGCTTCTCTGGGCACCCAGTGCCAGGACCTCCCCACCTTCACAGGGAAAAAAGTTGTCCCAATGTCCCATCTAATCCTCCCTCTAGCAATGGGAAGCCATTCCCTCTCTTCCTGTCACTCCATGTCTTTAGCAAAGTTCCTCTCCAGCTCTCCCATAAGTGTGGAAAAGCTGCAGTGAGAACTCTGGAGCCTTCTCTTCATTCTCAGGCTCTGACTCTCAAGTTTTGCAATGGGCTTCTGGTTTGCAGGGGACAGGTGTTGAAACTGATCTCTTGCACTCTTAAAACTCATTCTGTTCTCAGTTATCTGCTTCCCTGTGAGGTCCCTGCAGGGCAGTGTGAAGGGACACTGATCTCTGCTCTGGGCTGCTGAGAGTGCAGGGAGTGCTCAGCCAGCAATGTCTTCATGTTAGTGGGTGCCAATATTTGGTTTGGGAGTGCAGGTTGGGGTGGGATGGGTCTGTATTTGATCAGCATTTTAAGATGCAGCCTGTGTTTTGAATGCAGGAGCAGTTCCTAGTCCCAGATCACACCATCAAGGACATCAGTGGTGCTTCCTTTGCTGGTTTCTATTACATCTGCTTCCAGAAGTCAGCAGCATCTATAGAGGGCTATTACTACCATAGGAGTTCAGAATGGTAAGGAAGTTTCCTGCCTCCTGAAGACTCAAACCAAGCTGTGACTCCTCTCCTGCTTGTCCACAACCTTGGGAGTATCCAGGCAGGAGACTCAGGCTGGTGGTTGGACCTTGGGGCTGAAGGGAGGGGTGTGGGCCATGGCTGGCCTGAGCTCCCTAGTGTAGTCCATTGGGGTGGTATAAAGTACTGCCCTTATGGAAAAGAGGAGGAAATTTGGGATGGCAGGATAGAAGAGGGAAGATGATACAGGGTCTGGAGAAGTGCTTTGAGAGAGAACTGAGCTCTCCTGAGGAACAGCTTGGCAGTTGCTCCCTTCAGGCAGAAATCTTGTCAGGCCAATGTTTTGTATTCTGAGGTCCTTGGGGTGTTGCTGTTAAGACAAGAGAACAGTCAAAGCTAATTGGTGGGTTTTTTGTTGGAGACAAGTAGCTGTGGAGAGCTCTTTTCCCTTGCATCTTTGTCATGAGCAGCAGGTGGATGGCTGGAAGCTCTCAGGGGGAGGGAAGGAACCAGGAGGCTTTCAGACACATTCCCTCTGGCTGAGCTTTGAAAGACTCATGTGTAATTTGCACTTGTAGCAAACTCTGTTTGAACTTGAAAGTTGTTGAACTTCAAAGGGAGTCCAAAAAACCACCACAGTCAGCCCACCAGGAATGCTGCCTTGCTGCAGGTGGCTCAGAGGGACCAGAGTGGGAATTTCAGGATCATTAAGATTGGAAAAAACCTCCAAAATCATCAAGTCGAGCCTTTGACCGAATACCACCATTCCCACTAAACCCTAAATGGAGTGTCTGATTTCTGAACACTTCCAGGGATGGTAACTCCACCACTTCCCTGGGCAGGCCATTCCAGGTCTAAACCACTTTTTCGGTGAGGAATTTTTTCCTCAAATCCAACCTGAACCTCTCCTGGCACAACTTGAGGCTGTTTCCCCTGGTCCTATCACTAGTTTTGTGGGAAACGAGCCTGACCCCCACCTGGCTGCACCCTCCTGTCAGGGAGTTGAGGAACAATGCTGAGTCCTGCCAGGATTTTGGGCTGTGGGAAGTGGGTGTTGGATGCCTGAACATCCTGGGACTGTAAAGGGGGAGAGAAGAGCAGGCAGGTGAGTGTGTGCTCTGTGGCTTCCCAGCAGGAGCTCTGTGTAATCCTCTCCTCCCTGTCTCCCTTCTGTGGCAGGTATCAGTCACTGAATTTAACGCACGTTCCCGAGCACAGTGCTCCTATCTACGAGTTCCGATGACAGCTGTCCACGTCTGAAAACGCCCAGAAGCAACGGGGCAGGAGAGCATGGCCTGCCAGGAGAACTGTGTCCCTGTGGGAGCACGGGAATGCACGCTTCTCTCCTGCCCTTGGACTCGAGAGAGAGAGAAAGAAAGCCTGGATGTTAACTCACCCAGCCCGAGGAGCTGCTGGAGCTTGATTCTCCCTCCTGTCGAGTGGCCATTTGATCTTTACTCTGGTTTTAAGCTACTTTAATGCACTTTCTTGTTGCACAGCTCGTTTCTCTGTCACTGAAGTTCCTCCCGGCTCTCCTCTGGAAGCTGTTTCTCAGTAGCTGGAATCAGTGCTCTGGCCTCTAAATAATAAGGAAATGTAAGCTCAAGGCTTATATTTTCCTTGTTATAGCCTGATGTGGGTTGAAATCACCAGGATTCAGGTTTCTTGCCCAGATTTCCAGCTCTGATGCTCTCAGAGCCGCGTCCTGGGTGTGAGGCTCAGCTGTGGAGTCTGTTGGGGAGTGTTGGCTGAGGTAAGGCTGGAGTGAGGCTTTGCTGGCTAACAAGGTTAGCTGGAGCTGCAGATCTTTCAGGAATGCCAGCCCTTTGGAGCTGGGAGCCGTTCCTGTGTCTGGATACACCATTGGGAATTAATTTGATGTACGGACTTCCAGGCTCTCAGTAAAGTGGATCTGAACTCTGCTTGTAGGTGTATATTTGCTCTTTACTTAAGTTAAGGGTAAAAAAAAAAAAAGTTTAAAAAAAAAAGACAAAAAAAAAACTTTTATTAAAAAAAATCTATTTTTATGGTTCCTTTTCCAAAGGACCCTATGGCAAATGCACAAGTACTGGATTCCATGTTACTGTTTTCACATTGAAAACCAGGAATGTCTGTGTTTTTATATCTGTGTCTGTATCCAGCTAAGCTTTGGGAACATAACCCGAGCACAAACGCTGAGCAGCGTCACCCTGGGACTGCTCAACGTTTGTACTCCCCCTTCATGCTTCACCACCACTGCTTGACACCTTTTTACAAGGAAAAACAAGAAAAAAGTTTAAAAAACAACCCTTCTCAGTAGCTCCCTCTGGCTCTGAATGTTCCAAGTGACATAACTTAAGGCTCCTGTGCCAAAGCCTGCGTGTGGGGTGGTTTTTTTAAAGACACTTTAAAACTTGGCCTCAGTTGTGTTTTTACCTTGTCAGCCCCACCTGTGGGGCTTTGTGAGAGTTTAGTTTGCTTTTTTTCTGGCTGTTTTAAAGCCCAGCTTCCTCCAGGCAGACGTGTGGTACGGCTGGTGCTGAGGATGGATTTTCCACCTGGGAGAGGGGATTGAAGCTGGCGCGAGGTGCTTTGGATTTTGCTTCTTTTTAACTAATTTCCCTTTTGGCAGCACTTATTGCTTGTTTAAGCCTTACTGAGGAAGGATTCAGGGCTTGGAGAGCCCTTTCCTCTATTCCAAGTTGGGGTTTGGAGTGCTTGGTCTTGGGAGATGATGCGGAATTTGCCCGCCTCGCGCGTGCTGCCCTCCGTGGATCAGCCCTTCTCCCTGGCACACACATGGATGGACAGAGGTGCCTGGGGAGGAGGGAGAGACCTGGCCCTTCCCAGGGACTGGGTGCTGGTGCCTTGGCTGTTGCTGGAGGATGTGCAGGGACAGCATTGAGGTGATTTGGGGCTGTGAGCAGAGCGCTTGGGAAGTGTGTTCCCGTTTTGATTTGCTCCTCTTGGAGAAATTCAGCCCTTTTGGAGGAGAGGGGTTTCCTCACAGGTGGTGCTGGGAGATGTCCTGGTTTTTAGAGGTGAAAACTGGTGGTGCTGCTCCACTGTGACCAAGTGTGGGGGTGAAACCTCCTTCTCGGGTGCTGTGTGAGTGCAGGGATCCAGCTCCAATGGCTCTTCCCAGCCCTCTGGAGCTGTCTGTGAAATGCTGGTGGCAGCACCGGTGTCCCTGGGCTCCCCAGGCTGTCAGTGCCAGAGGGACACTTGGATTTCTGATAAGGTTTAGTTGAATTAACCCTATTCGTTGGCAGAAGCTGAGTTAGGATGGTCCTGGGGATGTTTAACACATGTAACTATCCCTAAACCAGTGAAGTTGGGTTTTTTTTTTAAGACTTGATATGTTGTGAGAAGGGTGTGGAAGGAACATCCTGCTCTGTGCCTGCCTTCTTCCCACCATCCTGAAGGGAATTTCAGCTTAGATCCAGAGCTGTCTGGATATGATGTGTGGCAGGTGCAGAGCAGGTTGTGGAACTGAGGGCTTTGCAGGGGCTGTTGGTGTGTGGATTTTCCCTCCTCAAAGGCCTTTGCTTTGGATTTTCCTTTTCTTTGACCTGTGTGAGTTGAGGGGAGATGTTCTGTACGTCGTGATGTGGTGAGAGAGAATGGCCCAGGGGAGGATTTGGGGGACAGAGGTGAGAGATGGGGTGTTTGGGCTTGGGAGAGGATGTGGTATCTCTTGAACCACTCTGGCTGCAGCAGGGTGTCCGTGTGGGGGCCGAGGAGGAGTTTTGTGGAGCGATCAACGTCCAAATTAAACACAAATTCTGTTGAAGGGGTCTGTGTCCGTGTGTGTTTGTCCACCACAGCACTTCCTGCTTCCAGGGGATTGCTGTGCTTCATCTCCTTCCTTGAGGGCTTCTCCAGGAATCCCAGCAGCTTCTGATGGCTTTAATTCACAGACTCTCAGAACCATTAACGCTGGACAAGACCCCTGAGAGCATCGAGTCCAGCCTGTGACCCATCCCCGCCTTTTCACTTGGTGGCACTGAGTGTCACATCCAGTCTTTCCCTGAACGTCTCCAGGGATGGGGACTCCACCAACCTCCCTGCACAGTCTGTTCCAATATCTAATCACCCTTTTGGAGAAGAAATTCCTCCTGCTGCCCAGCCTGAGCCTCCCCTGGCCCTTGAGGCTGTTCCCTCATGTCCTGTCGCTGCCTGGGAGAAGAGCCCCATCCCCGCCGGCTCCGCGCTCCTTTCAGGATCCAGCCTTAATTAGAGGAGCAGGAGGCGGCAGTCCCGCTGAGGGGCTCCCCTGCTTTCTGAGACCTGTCCCTTTGAGCCTGTCCCTCTGCAGCCTCTTGTCCCCGCCGCTCTCTCCCCCACCGGGGTCACCTCCCTGGGGACCCTCCCGGCGCCCCTGCGGTGGCGGCGGGCGGAACGCAGGGTGCGGGGCTCGGGGCGCGGCCGGAGCTCTCAGTGCGGCGCGGCCCGGACGCGTGACGGGGACGGACGGGCCGGGCCGGCAGCGCTTCCGGCGGGCGCGGAGCGGGGCCCGCCATGGGCATCCTAGAGAAGATCTCGGAGATCGAGAAGGAGATCGCCCGCACGCAGAAGAACAAAGGTGCGGAGGGCGGCCGGGGGCTGAGGGACCCGAGGACAGCGGGCGGGCTGGTGGGCTGGGCGTTCTGGGGGGCTGTGGGGGGCGCAGGTGGTCTGTGAGTTATGGGGGGGCTGAGAGGGAAGAGGGGACCGGGGGCTGTGGGGAGTCTGGGGGTCGGGGGGCTGTGAGCTATGGGGGCTGGCAGAGAGTCTGGGGACTGTGGGGGCTCGGGGCTGTGGGGTCTGGGAAGGGCTCTGTGGAGAGAGATGCCGGTCAGGGGTACGGGGGAGGCAGGATGGGGGGGTTGTGAAATTGGGGGGTTCTTTGGGGTGGGTCGGGGGTGCTGGGAGCTGGGGCAAGGTGGGGAGCAGAGTGAGCCCTGGGGCTGGGGTTGGGGTGTGTGAGAGGGCGGGGGCTGCTCTCTTTCCTGCCCTGTGCTGCAGCCGCAGCCCCCCGGAGCTGGGAGGGGGGGACATCTCAAATCCTGCTGGCACAGGAGGAGGCTCCTGGTGTTTAAATGGTCTGGCGGCTCCCCGTGGGCTCTGCCAGAGCTGCTGCTGGGGCTGGGGGCTGTGTAAATAATAGAAATAAACCTGTAAGCTCCTGGTTTCATGCCCTTACCTGTTATAAAGTGAGATAACCACCTTCCTGTTTTTTTCTGGTTCAAGTGTAGATTCAAGTGTTTTGCTAAGAATAAGGCAGTAATGTAATTTCACACATGTGAGCTCTGGGTTAAATGTGTCTTTAAAAGTTGACAAGAGGAGGGGAAAAGAATCTGGTCATTTTGGAGTGCTGAATGTGAGCAGGTGTAAGGAGGGGCTGTTTCCAAGAGGGGCTGCTCCCCCTGTGACCTCTCTCTCCTGAACTGGCTCCATTCCTGCACCTGCTCTCCCTCTGCCTTGCCCCTTTAACTCAGGAATTTTTTGGCTGTTTCCCTCCACTCTGACTCTGTGCAGGTCCCTGGAAGGTTTGCTCTCAGTGCCCAGGGCTGGTGATGGAGCAGCTGGGAGCAGCTCTGTGCCTGGCACTGCTTGAGATACTGACCAAGATCCATCAGCGTTTCCTTTTTAGAAAGGTTCTCACTCCCAGAAGTGAATCACCAGCAACTTTCTGCCAACCAGCTGTTGGGTTTGTGTCATTGCAGCCACTGAGTACCACCTGGGCCTGCTGAAGGCAAAGCTTGCAAAATACAGAGCTCAGCTGCTGGAACCTTCCAAATCCCCGGCTGCCAAGGGCGAGGGCTTCGATGTGATGAAATCAGGAGATGCCCGGGTGGCACTGATTGGATTTCCTTCTGTGGGGAAGGTCAGTCAGGGCTTGTGCTTTCTGGTGGGTCAGTCAGGGCTTGTGCTCCCTGTGTCTCCAGCTCACTGGGGATTGCAGGGGTGCAGAGCAGGTTTGGGATCACAAACATGGAATGGTTTGGGTTGGCACCTTAAAGCTCCTCTGGTGGGATCCCACCTGGAGTCCTGTGCATGGTTCTGGTGTCTCCAGCATGAGGAGGATGTGGGACTGTTGGAGAGAGGGCTGGAGAATGGAGACAGGCTGAGAGAGTTGGGGCTGGAGAAGAGAAGGTTGTGTGGAGCCTCACAGTACCTGAAAAGGCTGCAAGGGAGCTGGAAGGGGATTATCAGGAACTGTAGTGGAAGGAAAAGGAATGGGTTCACACTGAAGGAGGGGGAAAGAAGTGAGATATATGGAAGGAATTCTTCCCCATGAGGGTGGGCAGGCCCTGGCACAGCTGCCCAGAGAAGCTGTGGCTGCCTCTGGATCCCTGGAAGTGTCCAAGGCCAGGTTGGATGGGGCTTGGAGCACCCTGGGATAGTGGGAGGTGTTCCTGCCATGGCAGGGGTGGAATGAGATGGGCTTTGAGGTCACTTCCAACCCAAACCATTCCATGATTCTGTGATCTAGCTGAATGTTGGAGATGGGGAAACACTCCTTCATATTGTGTGCTCTGCCCTGTGGAACTTGGTGTTGCCTGAAAGTTGTTCTTGCCCAGCTCCAGCAGTGCTGAGGAAAGGAAAAAACTGATTTACTTCAGTTCCATGCCAGTGTCACCACCTCAGTCCCTGTGGCTGGAACAGCCACAGCACAGCTTCCACAGCCTGAGGAGCACTTTGGTGTTGCTTGTTTTGCTGAACCTTCTCCTTTTCCTGCCTGCTGATGCTGGTCTCTTGCCTTTCAGTCCACGTTTCTGAGTTTAATGACCTCGACTGCCAGCGAAGCCGCGTCCTACGAGTTCACCACGCTGACCTGCATCCCAGGAGTCATAGAGGTGAGCAGGATTCTCCTCCAGCCCTGTAGATGTGTTTGCACCAGACACACTTGTGTTGCCACTAAGGAGCACACGCATCCAAAGGTCTCCAAAGCTGAGTGTTGCTTTAAACTTTTCAGTGCTGATGCAGCACTTCCCTGAGCTGTCCAGGACTGGCTGCCTGAGCAGGATTTTTGTGCTGCTCTTGGACTGACCAGAGCAATACCACAATTCTCAACTGAATTCTGTATAACACTGTCAGTGCCAGTGACCAGCTGGCTGCAAACCTTGACAGATTTGTTTTTAATGAAGCTTTACAGAGTCAATCTGTGCTGTGATCACTTTCAAAACAAAATGCAGCTCTTGCTGTCCTTGAGGGGTTTTATTAGTGGTGACCTCAGCATCCATCAGTAAAGTAAATGATAAAGGGCATCAAACTGAAGTGTCCAAGAGTAATGAGGAAATCTGGGTCAGGATGGAAGGGGAGTTAAATAATGAAAGTAAGTGTATTAGTGGGAAAAGGAGTTTAATGTAACACATTCAAGCAGAGCTGTGAGCTGCAACAACAGCTGGAGAGCCAATCCCTTGCAAATCCTAGGAATGAGTGTGTCCTGGGTTTTTTTTACCTGCAGCACCCCTGAATAGTTTGATCTGTCACAGTAAGAGATGTGGCACTTGTTCATTACTGAGTTTTCTCATTAGACCAATCAAAGAAGGATTGTTTTTCCTTTCCATTCCCTGAACTTGGGAGTGTGTGACTGCTGTGCTTTTTTCCTGGTGCTTTGTCCAGCTGCAGTCACAGGATGCTTTAGGGGGTCAGGATCTAATGCAAGCTGTGTGTGCTGCTGAGCACAGCCCACAGCTCTGGAATTTGCCTCAGGATAGAGCCATGAACTTTGTGCAGAGTTCCCCTGGCCTGCCAGTTCCATCCAATTCCACTCCCCACAGGATGTGGACCCCCAGCATGGATTTGGGGCTTTTGGGGCAGCTCAGGTGCCCTGCAGGAAGCTTTCAACTTTGCATCCTTCCATTTCTCTTTCAGTACAAAGGAGCCAATATTCAGCTGCTGGATCTGCCTGGAATCATCGAAGGAGCAGCACAAGGTTGGCTCATGTCTGTGTTCATGTGCAGGAGGGATTTGCCCTCAGTAGTGTCCCTGGGTGTCTCAGATACACACAGGTTTCCTGGGCTGAGAGGTCCTGCATTGTCTTTCCAGATTTTTGAGTCCTTGATCCTATGTGAGGCACGATTCCCGTCCCTGAGCCCACAGAAGGGTCTATATGTAGCACAAAGATGGTTTTCTGGAGGTGGGAGCCAAAGCAAGCCAGTCACTTCTCACATCCTTGCCTGAGTGTTAAGTGGCTCATCTGTTTTCTGGTACTGAGGAAATCTATAGAAAGATGCTGGAGAGGCGGAGGGAGAGTTACAGCTAAACGCTAACCTTGTTTGAGTAATTCCCTGAGTTCCTGCCAGTCCTCCCATGACTCCTGATTCTGGGAAGAGATGATGTTGGCTTTATCTGTCTGTGTTGTCATTGTCTTCATTGGCTGGTTGTGTCTGAAAATAGCTTAGGAAATCAGGGAGTCGTGGAACATCTGGGAAGGGACCCACAGGGATCATCCAGTCCAACTCCTGGCCCTGCACAGGACACCCCAACAATCCCACCCTGTGTCTCGTGTTGTCCAAACACTCCTGGTGCTCTGGCAGTCTTGGGGCTGTGCCCAAGCACCCTGTGGGGGAAGAACCTTTTCCTCATATCCAACCTAACCCTCCCTGACACATCTCCAGCCATTCCCTTGGGTCACTAGAACAGTGTCTGGAATTCCTAAGGAACCTTCTGTCACTGATCCCCTCTCTGCTGAGCTTTCTGCGCTGCCTGGAGTTGCTGCCAGGGCTTCCAGCAGCTAACTGCAGCCAGAACAGCACTGCAGGATGTTTTTCCTTGCTTTCAAGCTGCTGCATAGGGCAGAAGTCCCTTATCTGTCAGAGAACTCAGCTGGTTCCTCTTGCTGATGTGCATCTCCCCCTGTGTCCCCAGGGAAGGGCAGAGGCGGCAGGTGATCGCTGTGGCCAGGACAGCAGACGTTGTTATCATGATGCTGGATGCCACCAAGGGCGAGGTGCAGAGGTGAGTGTGGGCTGGGCTCTGGGCTTGAAAACGTGCCAGCTCCCTGAGGAATTGTGGAGAGCACCTGGGGAAGGAGGAATTCAATTACTGAGTACCAGATGGGGGTTGTATCCCCATGAGAAGCATTCTGCTGACTGGAGTGGGTGCTCAGCTGGAGGGTCATTCCTGCAGCACAGCTGTCAGAGATGGGAATGTCAGCCTGGATTTCCACCACGGACTCTGACCTGCATTCGGGGGGGGGTTTAGGCTTGTGGCAGGGCTGTATCAACACAAGAATCAAAAAGGGAAAAGTCTGGGTGTCACCTGGCCATGCTCAGCCTCACAGGTGCTGTGTCCCTGCAGGGCCTTGCTGGAGAAGGAACTGGAATCTGTAGGAATCCGGCTGAACAAGAGCAAACCAAATATCTACTTCAAGGTGAGGCTTCCTGAGCTCCTGCAGGCCCAGCTGGTCTGCTCAAAGCTGAGCTCACTCTGTGCTGTCCTTGGTGCTGGACAGGCTGAGGGGGCTGTGGGATTTGCAGAATGTTCTTACATTGCTTTTTTGCCTCCTGCAGCCCAAGAAGGGTGGAGGCATCTCCTTCAACTCCACTGTCACCTTGACTCAGTGCTCTGAGAAGCTGGTTCAGCTCATCCTCCATGAATACAGTATCCTTTCCTAAACTAGGAGACCTCTAAGCCATCAGCAGCTCATGGTTTAAGTGCTTCCTGCTGTGGGACAGCCTTGGTGTCACTTTGGTGCTGGCTGGTTGGCAGCAGGCTGTTACCAGGGAGCACAGCCCGTGTGGTGTGCTGGAATTTGGGCCTTGACAGTGTCCACCTCAGAAATCTTCAACGCTGAGGTCCTGTTCAGAGAGGATTGTTCCCCTGATGAGTTCATTGATGTGATTGTAGGAAACAGGGTCTACATGCCATGCCTCTATGTGAGTATCCTGGGCAGCCTGGCCTCTGTCACACCCAGCATCTCTTTTCTGTGCCAAAGGAAACGTTAGAACTTCACAGAATCATGGAACAGTTTTGGTGTGAAGGGATCTTAAAGCTCCTCTCATTCCACCCCTGCCATGACAAGGACACTTTCCACTATTCCAGGGTGCTCCAAGCCCCATCCAACCTGGCCTTGGACACTTCCAGGGATTCAGGGGCAGCCACAGCTTCTCTGGGCACCCTGTGCCAGGGCTTCCCTGCTCTCACAGGGAAGAATATTTTCCCAATATCCCATCTAACCCTGCCCTCTCAATTTAAAGCCATTCCCTCTTGTCCTATTACTCCATGCCCTTGTTTCTGGCTCCTAAAACAGTAATGATTTGGGGTTTAAGAGGTGGAAAACAGCTCGACAGGGAGTTTTTTATAGGCTTTGGATGTGCAGCCGTGCTGTGTGTGTTTCCTGGGCCCTCTTGTGGCTGGTGCTGCCCTGGAGCAGCAGAGCTTCCAATCCTGGTGCTTTGCTCCCACGTCGGGAGCCTCAGACTCCCCTGCTGCCAGCTCTGTGCTTAACTTTTCACGTCTGGTCCCTTGTGTGCCAGAGGTCCCTTTAGGGCTCTGTTTTTAGCCACTGGGTCTGTATAAAATCAAAGAACGTGTTCCAAGTCATCCCAAAGGGAGAATTTTAAAAGGGCAAAATTTATATTCATGCTTCTGAATTTTAATAGTTTGTTTTACTGAGAGTCTTGGCTTATGTTGTGACAGGATCTGCGTTTCTGTTTCAGGTGCTGGAGCTACCTTGTTCTTTGTACATGTTGCTGGATTGCTTTGCTAAGGGCTGTGTTGTTTTCCCTTTGGTTTAGGTTTATAACAAGATTGACCAGATATCCATGGAGGAGGTGGATCGTCTTGCTCGGAGGCCCCACAGTGTTGTCATCAGGTAGGAGCTGTCACGTTGCCTTCTCTGCTGGTTTGCTTGATATGGGATTAATTTCACACCCTTTTCTCCAGCTTCTCCCAGGAAGGACTTCTTCCAGGGCTGCTGGGGTGAGAAGCAGTTGCTGTGCAGCATTTCCCAGATTTCCTTCCCCTGGAGAGGCAGGCAGCTTGGCTTCTCTGTGCTGTCTGCAGGACAGAGTCAAACAATCTGGCTTGTTTCCTTGGAAGTGCTGATAGATCCTGCTGGGGCTTTGCAGCTTCAAAGCTGTTCACCCTTCTGGAATCATGGAATGGGTTGGGTTGGAAGGGACCCTAAAGCTTATCTCATTCCACCCTCTGCCATGGGCAGGGACACCTTCCTCTAGATCAGTTTGCTCCAGGCCCTATCCAGCCTAGCCTTGAACAATTCCAGGGATGAAGCTTGAAACTCTCTGTACAACCTGTTCCAGTGGTTCTCCATCCCTTTAGTGGGGAATGTCTTCCTAATATCTAATCTAACCCTGCCCTCCTTCAGTTTAAGATCATTTTACCTTGTGTTTTTCCTTTCCTTGCCTCATTAAACACTTTCCCCTCGTTCTCCAGCACTTGAATAAAGACATTTCACCTTTTTCTTGTGGATCCCTAAATCACAGCAGCAGTAAACAGATGATCCTGGTGTTTTTGCAGCTGTGGCATGAAGCTGAACCTGGACTACTTGCTGGAGAAGCTCTGGGAGTACCTGGCACTCACTTGCATCTACACCAAGAAACGGGGACGTAAGTGACCCCAGACAGGCTGCCAGCAGGGCTGGTGCCTTGGAAATGCTGGAATTACACACACCCTAATCATCTTTCAGCTCTTGGGAAATGCTTCCTGCCATGTGTGGATCCCACCATGGCCTTCCTGTTGTATTTTACAAGAGCTGAATTTTCCTAAGTCTTTGCAGGATATAAGGCAATAAACTGTGCAAGTTCACAGCTTTTACCTTGTTATCCACGCTGTGATGAACCCAGAAGAAGTTTCCTATTCTTGCAACAAATTTGGTGATTCTCATGCCTTTGGAGGTGCCTTTGATCCTCCTTTTGCTTTATAACCCACTTGCAGCTTCTCCCAGTGATGAAGGCACATCTATAACTTGCTCTGTTTGGTTGTGAGCAGCTGAACTTGGGTGGATGTGAGGAGATACAGGAATTTTCTGAGCTTGTTAAGTTCTGAAATCTTGGGGATTTTGGTTTTTCCTTAAGCAGGTGTGTTTTGGCTTGGGTGGTTTTGTTTCTCTTAAGTCAAGGGTTTGGGATGGAGTCATTTCAGGTGGGTTGTGAGGAAGCTGCTGACTGTGTGGAGTGGGTAATGGCACTTGTGGATGCTGGAGAGCTGATTTGATGCTTTTAGCTACTGGATCCCTGTTCTGTCTGGGAGCAGGAAGGAGGGATTTGGGAGTAGTAAGCACAAGGTGATGTGAGATGGTGTCAGCATTTTAGAACACACTTGATAGAAATCCAATGCTTTTTCCCCCCCTTCTGCTTCTCCACAGAGAGACCAGACTTTACAGATGCCATTATTCTACGGAAAGGGGCCTCTGTGGAACATGTGGTAATTTTTCTGCATCTTTTACATTTCCCTGTGTGCAGAAGGCAGTTCCTCCTGGACCTGCTGTGATTTGTGCTCCATAAAGCTCAGGACGTGTCAGTGTTTGGTTGTGCTTCTCCTTTTGTTGCCTTTTATCTGCCTCAGGTTTCTTTCACAGCTGCTGTAAAAGGTTTAAACAGTAATTATTTAATGCAGCCCAGTGAAAAAGCTCATGGAAACAATGGAATGGGGCTTTGTGTGGGCTGGTGATTCCTGTGTCTGTTTTGTATGGTTTCAACTGCTTTTAACCATCTCTTAAAGTCTTTATTGTAAATTCTGGCATAGGCTTGAGTTTCTTTTAATCCCTGGGTATTGAAAAAGTTGTTTGCAAAGTGGTAAATGTAAATATTTCAACTTCTGCCTGTCTGTCTTGCAGTGCCATCGGATTCACAGATCATTAGCCAGCCAGTTCAAATATGCCTTGGTGTGGGTAAGTGTTGGAGAGCAGCTGGAATCCCTGTCTTCAGGTGTCTCGGAATGGTCTTCTAACCCTTCTCCCCCTTTTTTGCTTCAAAGGGGACAAGCACAAAGTACAGCCCTCAAAGAGTGGGCTTAACCCACATGATGGAGCATGAAGATGTCATTCAGATTGTAAAGAAGTAACTGCTGGTGCCTGGCCTTGCCTTTAATCACTGCAATTGGAACTGACCATGTAAAAACAAAACAAAACACACCAAAAAAAAAAAAGAAAAAAAGAAAAAAAAAAAGAAAGGAAAAAGGGAGATATGTTCCAGAGCCAAGAAAGCTTCTGTGAAGCTCCTTCTCTTAGAGGAAGGCAGAAAATGAGGCTACTGTGCTTGCAGGTGGGGATAGGGAAGATGGGTTTCCATCTGGCAGCATTTCAGGCCAAGTGATGTTTCTTAAAAATTTAAAGGGAGCCAGTTCTTCCAGGGCACAGTTCCACAGCCAGCAGCGTCCTGCCCCTTGTGGGGTTTGCACATGAATCCATGTGCATTCCCAGTGGGAAGTGTTTGGGTATGTGTGTAAAAATCTGGCCCTGTGCTTTGGGCTGACAGAACATTGCTGATGCTTTGCTGCTTATCCATTCACTTAATTTAAGCATTGATCTGAAGCAGAACCAGAGTTCTCCCTCCCCTGCTCGCTGGACATGTCTCTGCAGCTGAGACAACCCCAATTTTTAATAGTCCCACCTCAATTAACATTAAAATCTGGCATTCTGTGCCTCTCCATAGCCTTGCAGTGGGGTTTGTAGGACATCCTGGTACTGAAAGATGAGAAATTAAACTGGTAATGGTTAATTAGCCTGGCCAGACTGCAGTGGGGTATGATCCAAGAGCTGTAGTCTGGGGTGAGGATTCGCTTCTGGCATCTCACTCATTGAGGAGCTGCCTTGGGAGCTTCCTCCTTTGTTGGGCAGGAGTTGTGCTGCCCATCAGTCCCCAAGGTGGAGGTCTCATCAACCATGTCCCTAAATTCCAGTTGCAGCTCTTTGGAGCTCAAGGTACCACCCCATGCTGTGAGTTTTACCCCAGCCCTGTTAAACATTGCTTGTCTGGATATTGTTCATCAGAAATCTGGGATTTTTGTAATCATGCTTTTCCATTGAATACTGTTGCTAAACAATTCAGAGTGCCTGATAGAGGACAGCTCTTGCCTTCTGGGATCGAGAGCTGCCAATAGCTTTTATTTTCTTTCATTGGAAAAGGGTTGGGTCTGATGTGGATGCAGAACTGTGAGGACAGGTGTGACACCTGTCTGAGCAGGGTTCCTCCCCTCCTCCCTGCTCCTCCCCACCCCTCACAACCTGATTGAGCAGAAATGGAAGGATTATTTTATTTGAGAAAATAAAAAGTTGTTATTTCATGTGAATGGTGGGTAGATGGCTTGGTTTGTTTCCTAAATCTCTTTTTTACCTATGGCCACCTGAGGAATCCTGGATGCTGTCACGGGAGATTTAGGGGGCAGTGGAAGGTGAAGTGGCTGCAAGAGACTGGTGATGGGAGATAAACAGATACTATACACAGTGCCCAAGCTAAGAAGGTGACTTTGAACTCTGTAAGTTCCCTTCCCTGTTCCTGGCTTTGTTCACAGCTGGAGTGCAGAGGAAATCCTGACCGTGGAGGCAGCAGGCAGCGAGTGGAGAACGAGCTCCAAATGATCCCCATTATCCCTGCCTGGCAGTGGAAAGCTGGCCCTGCCCGGTGTGAGCTGGGTGGGATGCTGTTCCAGCACATTAACTCACCCTTCCCATTTCCCGTGAAGGTCACACAGGCAGTGTTGCCCTTACAAAG
Organism: Serinus canaria; assembly: GCF_022539315.1. Taxonomy (NCBI): domain Eukaryota; kingdom Metazoa; phylum Chordata; class Aves; order Passeriformes; family Fringillidae; genus Serinus; species Serinus canaria. Next base: position 14,023,384 of record NC_066328.1, read on the forward strand.
ACTAATTTTGGTTTTGTTTTGTCCCTGAGTTTCTGACTTTTCCATCCAAATCCTGCAGCCTGCCAAGCCTTGGCACGGAGCCGAGCAACCAGAACTGCTGACAGGGCTTCATGCTCAGCCCAGGTAGTGCTGGGAGCCAGGGGGTGCTTGGTGTGAGGCTGAGATGCACAGTGTTACCTGCTAAAACCTGTCCTTGAATAGCTGCTGCTACCTCAGTGTGGGTTTCAAATTGATTCTGGCATATCATTGTTAAAACCCCTTCTGCCTAATTAGCTTCATTTAGGAAAATGGGCATTTTATCCTCTTCAAAATGAACAGATACATGATTAAAATTGGAATGGGGATGAAGTAAAAATAGTTAAGCTAGAAGAAGCCAACTTCTTTTTTCAGAGAGAGTAGCTTTTTTGGCAGCAAGTTTATAGCTACGTTTGAAAATGCACCATTTAATTGCAGTATCCTTCTTCCAGGAGCTTCCCTAATTGTTCTGCACTTATGTTAAAAGCAGCAAACGTTGCAGTTCCTGCTGGAGTGAGTTTGCCTCCAAGAGATCTCCAAGTCCTGAAAAGACAAGATCCAAAGGGCAAGGGGGAAATCTGCTGCAGCATCAGGGTTGTACTGGGGCCTCCTGAGGTTCATGGAATTTGCAGCATTTCAGTATTTAAAGGGGCTTGTAAAAAAGGTGAAGAGGGACTTCTCACAAGGGCAGGTACTGACAGGAAAAGTGGGAATGGTTTTAAACTGGAAGGGGTGGTACAGATGAGGTCTAAGGAGGAGATTCTTCCCTATGAGGATGGTGAGGCCCTGGCACAGGCTGCCTCATCCCTGGAAGTGTCCAAGGCCAGGGCTTGGAGCAACCTGGGATAGGGAAAGGTGTCCCTGCCCATGGCAGGGAGTGGAATGAGATGAGCTTTGAGTTCCCTGCCAACCCAAACCATTGTGGGATTGTATGCGTTGACCAGAGCCCCTCACTGGGGAGCTGCTGAAGGGAAATGTGATCAGATCCTCCATTTTTGTTGGGAGGAGGGCTCTCCAGGAGGGTGGGTGGAGGCAGGAACTGTGGATTTGCCCCCAAAAGAGCAGCACCCTGCATTTCTCTGCTGTAGGAGGAAAGCCTTGGCTGAATGATGCTCAAAGAAAGCTGCCCTCAGCAGCCCTGCTCTGTGCTCCTGCCATTCCCTTGCTCTTCCAGGCTCATTCATGCTGGTCCCAGGGGGCTGTGCTCATCCTGCCCCATCCTCCAGGTGTGGAGCAGGGTGAATCAGCCTCCCCACAGCCCATCAGCCTCCCTCCATCTAGCACTGCAGCCAGAGGCGTGCTCTGTTTAAAATGCCTGTTCCAGGCAATCAAGCAGGTTTGATTGGCTGAACACTCCTCTTATAATTTAATTTAGTCAGGAATCGTTTGCAAGGTAATAAAGAGTGACTCTGCCTCCAAATACATTCATTTAATTCAATGAGAGATGGTTGCTGCGGCAGGCTCGCCTCAGCCAGCTCCCCTCACCCCATCACGGTGACATCTCAAAGTGCTGCTCAGGGCCGTATATAAGAGTCACGATCCGCAGTGACAGCTTAATTGTCTCAAATGCTGACAAGGGTCACCCCAAGCAGCCATCGGGAGTGGCGGGGAGCCGGCTGGGGAGGCTGCGGAGAGGAGGATTTATGGCTGGCAAATAGTTTTGAATTCCTCTGGTTGCGCCTGCTAAATGATGAACCTGCCCCGAGGGGATTGGGGCTATTGATTGTAATTTGCAGTTAAGCCCTCGCGTTCTGAGGAATCAGCATAATAAATACCCACCGCATTACGGCTGGGACGTGCCTGCCTGCAGGAGAAGGAAGCCGAGGTTTTCCCGGCTCGGGTGCTGCTGCACGGTGCTCTCTCTACCCCTGCATTTGGCAGAGCTGCAGGCTCCATCACTGCAGGAAAACGGTCCCCGGTTTGGTGGGAAGCAGGAGGCCAGTGCTGGAATGGGGAGAATGGAGTGTTGTGAAGGCAGGTGGAATGTCCTGCTCATCCAGGGAGGAGAGGCTGCTCTGATATTTTTGGGGTAATGGGTGAACCTGCCAGAAGCTCTGCAGCTGGTTGGTCCCAGCCCACCTTTAGAGAGGGGTGTGAGGACATGCATTTATTCCTCACTCCCATGCTCTGTGATTTCTTCCAAACTCCCATTGGTTTGGGGGCCAAAATGGGTCAGGGCCATTTTCCAGGTGTTCACATCTGGGCTACACTGAGGCTCACCTACATCCTGTGAGGGGCATGGCACAGTCCAGCTGTGTCACCAGGGGTGCAAGGGACAGGGACCACGGGAGGAGGAGGCCCTCACCCCTCCAGCCCTGCAGCTCTGTGAGGGAAGATCAGCTCCCACTGCTCTGCTCATGAGCAGAGATGAGAATAATAGCAGTCATCAAATATGCAGCAGCCATGGTCCTGCAGCTGCCGGGGGAGGGATGGGGCCAGCAGAGCACCGAGGCAGCCCCAGGGCATGCAGGGCAGCTGGCTACCCCAGGTGAGTGGCTCTGGGTGCCCCAGCTGGGTGGCACCTCCCTTGGGCTCTGTGTGCCACAGGGGCTTTGCTGGGAAGGGACCTTTGTGTGTGACGGTGGCTTTAAAGCTGCTGTTCAAGTTCTCCCTGGTGTGTGGTGTCCCCTCACCCCTGCCTGTCCCTGCCTGTCCCTGCCTGGCTGCTTGCTGTCTTTATCCTCCCTTATCTCACCTGCCTACCCACCTTCTCCACAGCCCCACATTCCCATTGCCCTCCAGAGCAGAGCAGCCTCCCCTGAACGCTCCCTCCTTCCCTGGAACCCTCTACTCCATGTTTCCTACACCCCCTTCTCCACATTCCTCTTACCTTGGGGCTGGTTTAGCCCAGGAAAGCTCCTGGGCTTGGCTTTGGGACTGAGGTGATGGCACAGGGCTGTGACCTGGCTCCAGGGCTGCCAGCCAGCATATTCCTGGGTGCATGCCAGCATCGTGCCCAGCTGCTTTGTTCTCCCAGCATCTGCTCTGGCCTATCTCCTCCCATAACACCTCCCTCATGGGGAGCAGGCAGCAGCTGGCAGGCAGGGATTGTCGTGTATTGCTCATGTGCTGGGTCCCCATCCTCATTTTGGAGGCAGGAGCTGAAGGGAGTGAAAATTAGCTAGGTCGGGGGGGTGGTGGGGTGCTTGTGGAGAAAGGAAAGACCCCACTATGCCTCGGGGACTTGGAGGGCTGTGCCACTGTCACACTGCTGGAGGGGTCCAGCTTATCCCTATGCTCCCAGCATCTCTGAAGCTGTGACTGGAGTGACAAGAGCTGTGCTGGGCTTCCTCACCTGCTCACAGGTGTTTGAGAGTGGATGTGCAGTGATGCAGAGCTGAAGACAGGGAAGGGGATGTGCTGAGAGGTGCTGCCGCAGCCAGGAGGTGCCCGGGCTGGCTCCGTGGTGCCTCCAGGCTCCCGGGAGGCACGGCAGCGCCGGCGTGGCTTGGTGTGGTGTGGTGGCACAGAGCCCTGCTCCGGCTGTAACTGGAAACAGGCTGTAAGCGGACCCGGGGCCGGCTGGTGGCCACAGACCTGCCTGGAGACGTGGAGCTGCTGCCTCTGGAGCTCTGCCCGCCGATGCCGGCACTCCAAAGGTACAGTCCTGGGCAGTCCTGCCGGGCTGGGGCGGGTGAACCCCCGAGGTCAAAGTCTCTGTCCCCTCCCTGCATCCGGCCATGGCACTGCCGCAGGCTGCGGTGGTGCCACCGGGGCTGCCCCGGGCCGTGTCCCTGCGGGGAGCTGGCTTTCCCTTCCTCACCCACGTGGCTGGAGACATTCAGGACTGACCCTACCAAAGGATGCTCTGGGTACCCATTGCCACCACTGAGACCCCTCGCTGCCAGGTTTTGTGCCCAGGGTCTCTCCTGTGTGCTGCTGCTGGATGCAGCCCTGCCCAGATGCCCTGGAAACAGCCACCAAGGGTGGATGCCCCTCCGACCCCTGCTTTGCTTCCAACCCACTGCTCCTGGGCACAAAAGCCTCTTTGCCAGCTCTGCTGTGCCAAAGGCAGGTGAACCAAGACAAAGAACGTGGGGAGGTGTTTTGGGGTCTGGTGTGGAGGCTGGGACCACAGGAGGCAGCACCTGTGTGGGATGAAGCCCCTCTCTCTCCCTTTATTCCCCCTCTCAGAGAGCCATTGTCATGGGCAGGGAGGCACCACAGGCACAGCCATGGCAACAGCACGGGAGCTGTGCCAGGGCACTGAGAGCACTTACAGGGCCACCCTGCCTGGAGGGACAGGGGTAGGGACCGTGGAGGGCAGTGGGGTGGTGGCAAGGGCTGCACAAGTGGTGGGATGCAGAAAGTGACCTCTAGCAGCTTTCTATCAGGCTGGGACCCCTTTGCTCTCTGCCAGCAGAGAGGGAAGGGCAATGTCCCTGCCCGAGGTGGTTCCCTGCCACATCATGGTGCCCAGGCTCTGTGTGCCCATGCCAGGAACATGGGGTGGTGCTGTGTGGCAGTTGCCTGTGCCCCTGGCAGGGCAGGCTCTGTCAGCCACGTATGGCTCAGTGGCCATGGCAGGCCTGTGCATGGACTGTGACAGTGCCAGGCAGGGCTCCTGCTGATCCTGTGTTTCTGTCACAGACCCTCTCCTGATGCCTGCCAGGTACCTCTCATCCCTCTCTGCCCCTCTGCCCACCCTGCACTCCAGAGCTGCCTCCATCTGTGCAGACCAGGATGTGTCCATCCCAGAAATTAATGCAGGGAGTAGGCAAAGCCATGGCACCATGGTGGATGGTGCTCCACTGTAGATGTGGCAGGGAGGGACAAGGCTGGGGACAACACAATGCCAGGAGGTGCCAGCCTTGGGCTCTTCTGATCCTGGGGGAGACCAGTGGGTTCAGTCCAGCAACTGCTGCTGGTTCTTTGGTTCTGCCAGCTGCTGGATGCTTCTGTCTCCCCAAACACTCCAGCTGCCCCTGCCCACACCAGCCCCACTGCTGCCTGCAGGTGATCCATGTGGGACAGCGAGTTCCCACTGCTGCTGCTTAAACTTTGATGAGCTGCAGGAATCCAGGCCTGGCATTAACATTTGATGTGGTCACCCTGCTCCCAGGCACGTGTGTGTGCAAACACGCTGCTGACACTGCCACGGCCACACGTGTGGCACATGCAACCGCTCTTGCCAGCTGTGTGTGGGCACGTGTGGCACCCTGCCTATATCTGCCACCTGGCCTGGCACGGGGAGTGCCCCTGCGGGCTCTGGGCTCCTTAGTGCTTCCCAGCAGGGCTGTGGAATTTGGTCTGGTGTTGGATCGCTCCCCTTGGGTGTGTTCCGGCTTCTGCCTCGGGCTCTGCAAAATTGTCACCACTCTCTCCGTGCCGCCGTTTGGCGTCACGGATCCCCGGGCTTCATCTGTCTCGTGCTGCCTGGGGGAAGTGGCTGATTCCTCAGGGAGGGGCAGAGGAAGCCCCGAGGCGTGGGGAAGGTGGCAGGGTCCCGTTTTGGGGTAACGGTGCTGCCCCTGCAGCGCTCCCCTGGGGGGATGCTCCGAGCAGCAAGGGCCCTTCCCTGCTCCTTCGGAAAAGTCTCGGGGCTGGCGTGGTGCATCCCTTACATTATTCATGCCACCGCGAGCCTGGCGGTTGGGTTACAGCCGGATCCCAGCCACCGGCCCCGCGCTGCCAACTCGCGGGGTGTGCGGGAGGCAGGAGCAGCTCCGCCGGGCTGCCCCGGGACGGTTCCCGCCGCCCCAGCGCCATGCCAAGCGGGCGGCCACCGGCGCCCGAGGGAACCACGAACGGGCATGTGCCTCGCCAAACCCGGGCACAGGTAAATAGCCAGCCGGGGCAGGCGGCGGGGAACCGAGCCGGCCGCTGTGCCGGGAGCAGGCTCCTGCCCGCACAGGGCATCGCCTCCCAGCGCCCCGCCGGGGCTGGAGCATGAGCGCCCGCCGCTGCCAGGATGGCCGGCAAGAAGGGGGAGCCCAAAGGGAAGGCGGGCAAAGGGAAAGGGAAGAAGGGCAAGAAGGAGGATCCCAACGAGTCGGAGGATGCCTCGGATGCGGAGCTGCTGAAGGCAGAGGAGAGCGAGGAGACGGAGGTAGTGGAGGAGGAAAAGGAAGAAAAGGAGGAAAAGGAAGAGAAAGAGGAAAAGGAAGAGGAAAAGGAGGTGGAAAAGGAGGAAAAGGAGAAAGATGAGGAGGAAGTGGTTGCAGAGGAGCCCAAGAAGGGGAAGGGGAAGGAGAAGAAGGGGTTGCCCAAGGCAGGATTGGCAAAGAAACTGGGCCGTGGGAAGAAGGAGACGGAGGAAGAAGAGGGTGAGAGCAGTGCTGCAACAGCCAAGAAGAACACGAAGGGCCCCTCCAAGCTGATGATGGGGCTGGCAACCGACAAGAAGAAGAAAGGGGCCAAGGGTGCAGAGGCCAAGGACCAGCCCAAAGATTCTGTGGAAGCCAGTCCAGCCGAGGAGGAGGCGGCAGCGCCCCCGAAGGCCCGGGCAAAGCGGAGCCTCCGCAGCACCTCGAAACTCTTCATGGGCTTCAAGAACCTGGGGCTGCGCCGGCCCAAGAAGGGGCAGTTCAAGAACACATCCCGCTTCTTCTGGGGGCTGCATAAGCACAGCACCAAGAAGAGGAAGAAAAAGAAGAACAAGGCAGTGCTCAAGTCCACCTCCAACCTCATGATGCGCTTCAAGGAGGTGGGCAAGAAGAGGAAGGAGGAGGCCAAGGAGGAGGCCAAGAAGGAGTCACCATCAAGGCCATCCTTCCTGCTGCTGCGGCGGGGTGGGCAGGACCCTGAGGACGGCTCACTGCTCTTCCGCCGGCGCCCGGAAAGGAAATTCAAGCCCCGGGCACAGGTGCTGAGCAAGGCGGCCACCGCCACGGGCTGGCTGGCCAGGAAGGTGCTGTCCCGGCGTGGGCGGCTGGTGGGGGGCAGCCGGGCCACTGACACAGCCTGGCTGTCCCGTATCGGTGCCAAGAAGCTGCCGTTCCCTGCGGAAGATGAGATCCTCAGGCACAGGGCCAACATGAAGCGGATCCCTGGCGGTGTCGGGCTGCCGGCGCCCGGCACTCCGCGGCAGGGCAGCATGGTGAGGCGGCCGTCCCGGCGGCGCTCCCAGCGCGTCGAGCCACCAGGGCCGCCGGTGCCACCGGTGCCACGCTACGGCTGGGCCGAGGAGGAGAACAGAGCCTACGGCCGCCAGCGAGCCTATGGCAAGGAGGACGGAGCCTACGGTTCCCGCCGTGGCTATGCCAGGAAGGAAGATGGAGCCTACAGGCCCTGGAGTGGTCAGCCCAAGGACGAAGGTGGAGCCTACGGCCCTCACCACGGGTATGCTGAGGAGGATGGAGCCTACGGCCCGTGGCACGGCTACAGCGGGGAGGAGGATGGAGCCTACGGCCCCCGGCACAACTACTCTGAGGAGGAGGAAGGCTACATGCAGAGTCCAGCCTATCCAGCAGGATACGGCTTTGAGGATGCGGGACCGGCTCCCTACTCTGACTACCCTGGCTATGAGACGGAGGAGGAGTACGACTACTATGGGGGGTTTTGGGAGGATGGTGACCAGCCAGAGCACCCCTACAGTGATTCAGAGCTCGAGGACGAGGGACCGTTTGGTGGTGGGTCTCCCCTCGGCCTCTATGATCCATACAGCAGCGACCCAGAGTATGGTGAGGAAGCAGCGGGGCGCTTCGGCTACAGGGGGGACCCCTACGAGGACTTTGGGGAGCCCTTTGCCGGGGGGTACCCTGGGGGGGAGTACCCCGAGCATCGCATCCAGTACAGCGAGGGTGGGTGGGCACCACACACCCAATCCTCCTGCAACCCCTACGCCCTGGGCCTGGAGGAGATCACGGAGGGTGAGGAGCCCGAGGAGTGGGAAGAAGAGGAGGAAGAGGAGAAGGAGTATCCCTTTTCCATCCTGAGCGCCTCCTCGCTCCGGGGCATGCGGGAGACGCTCTCCTCCAAGCTCTCCCTCAACAGGAAATTCAGGCTCTTCCCCCGACCCCAGGTCAAGCTTTTCGGCAGGGACCGCTTGGACGTCCCCCTCCCGCCGTCCCCCCACCTTCCCGCCGCCCGTGACGAGGACGACTACGACGAGTACGAGCCGCCGCCGCCTCCGGCAGCCCCTGGCCCCGCGGCATCTCCGGCACGCTCTGTTTCGGCAGCGCGGGCGTGCGGGAGCCCCCTGGGGCAGTTCCTCCAGCGATCCCTCTCTATTCCTGCCAGCCGCCAGCCGCGAGGTGCCGGGGCATTTCGGGGGTCCCGCACGCCCCAGTTCTCCTTCAGGCGCTTCAGCCGCAGGCTGGCGGGGATGGAGAGCGCCGGTTTGGGGGGCCGGGACTCTTCCCCACCGGCCGGGCCCTGGGGGCAGCCCCCTGCCCGGGAGCCGGGGGCTGCGCGCCGGCCGTCGCTCCGTAACCCCTTCGCCAACCCCGGGCGCTCCTCTTCGCCGCCGCCCGTCCGCCCGCGCCCCGGTAGCACGCGGGGCGAGGGGCCGCGGCGCTCCCCCTCCCTCGGTGCCAGCCTCCGGCGCTTCGGCCCCGAGCCCCCCGCCCCGCCGCCGCCCGCTCCGCGCTCCCCGGGGCCGGGGGGGAGGCGCCTGGGGGGGCCCGCGGGCCCGGGGAGATCTCTGTCATCGCGCCGGAGCAGCCCCCCCGGGCTGCCGCTCCCCCAGGCCTGGCCCCGGCTTCCGGAACCCCCCACCAAGGCGGTGAAGCCGCTGCAGAGGACCCCCTTCCTGGCACCATCGTCCCGCCCCGGCAGCCGCCGCCTCGGCCCCCCCGGCCCCTCCTGGGACGAGGAGATGCCACCCTGGCGGGGTCCCTCCGGGGTGCCCCCTCCGTCCAGCCCCGCTCCCAGCACCCCCAAAAGTTTCATCCAGCGCATCGGGCAGCCCCTTGCCGGGATGGCCCCCCACTCCCCACCACCGAGGCCATCTGGTGTAGCGGGGGGCCGCAGCCTCTCCAAGGGGCGCTCCGTGGCGCAGTCCCTGGCTTCGCTGCTCGTAAAGAGCATAGCCCCCGGCAAAGCTCCCTCATCCTCACCACCCAGCCGCCTTCCCTCCACTCGCTCGCCCCCCATGCCCCGGCGCCCATCCCGGCGGGACGGGAGCACCCGCCGGTCTCCGAGCCCACCCTCGGGGCGCCGGGGCTGGGCGGACGTCGGGCGCCCCGTCCTCCCCTCCAATCCACGTGGCAACCGGAGCCCGTCACCGCCCCGTCGTGCCGCTTTCCCGCCACCCCACGGGCGAGCCCCCGGCTCTCCGGCCGTCTCCCGGCACGGCGTTCGTCCCCCGGGGCCGGCGGAGCCCCTGGACGGTGACGGGGCGGCCGCGGAGGAGGGCGCGGGGCGCTACGCGGTGGTGACGCCGCAGGTGCAGAGGTTGGGCTCCTTCCGGCGTGCATCCCGCATGTACAAGCAGCACTGGTCCACGCAGCACGTCGTGCGGGTGCGGGAGATGCCCGACGCCTGGACAGCCGAGCAGGGCCGCCCCCAGCAGCCCACCCAGCGCGGCCGGCGGTGGGCGGGCCAGTGGGGAGCCGACATCGCCCGGTACCTGTGCCAGCGCCCGCCGGCGGGCGGCTGGAGGGACAGGCACCCCTGGGCAGAGGGGTACCTGGGCAGCAAACAGCCCTGGCGCAGCAAGGTAACGCCCGCGGGGAGCCCCCTCGGGGGGGATGGAACCGGGGGTGAGCTGGCAGCTGGAACCCAGGGCAGGGTGGCTCTCCCAGGCACGCAGGCATCGGTGCAGAGGGGTTTGCACTGCCCAGGGTGGGGGCAAATGGCTGTGGGTGGTCTGGGTGCTGGCGGGGGTCCTCCCGTGGGGAGCAGGCTGCAAGAGGGGATCATCACCGGTTGTGTGTCCCCCCACGAGCGGCCCCTCTGGGGACACTTGATTCTGGCGTATGGAAATGCAGAGACCCGATCCGCGGGCGCAGGTGGCACGGTGACCCGGCGGGGTGTCCGCTTTCCTGCCCACCCCCTGGCCTGGTGCCAGCCAGGCTCCCGTGTGACACCTGTCCTGTGTCACCCCTGCACGTGGCCGGGGGGAGCAGCCGCAGCCCCCTTCCGTCACCTGCACTGAGGGTGATGCCCACACTGAGCAGGACCGGGATTCCCAGGAGCAGGTTTTACTGGGACCAGCCCCAAGGTGGCCTCAGTGGCCTCACGTTTCTGTGTTCCAGCACTGCTGCTCTCAGCTCACACACAATGCTCTTGCTGGAGGACTGGTTTGGGGCTGTGGGGTGTTTTCTTGGGATTCCTGCCATCGCTGACTGCGTGTCCCCTGGTGTGGGGTCACAGATGGTGTTTTGGGGGTGGTGGTGGTGGTGGCTGGCACATCCCTGCCATGATGGGGTGGTTGCTCCATGCAGATGCAGTCACTGTGCAGCCTGCCCATTGTGCGGTACCAGGAGCCACAGGAGGAGGACGGGCTGGAGGACATGACCCAGCTGGAGTGAGTGTCCCTGTCCCCTACGCTGTGACTCAGTGCTGTGGGGGACAATGAGGCTGCAGGCTCCCAACCCCATACCCCTGACCCTGCTATCCCACCCCATCTCATCCCAACATGGGCTCTGCTTCAACCTCCTGGGCCTGGAGATACTGAGGACACTCTGGGCACAGCAGAGTCCCTCTGTCACCTCCTCTGTCCCTCTGTCACCCCCTAATTCAGCCTCTGCTCCGTGCCAGGGACCTCCAGGAGGCTGCAGTGCTGAGCAACATCCGGACACGGTTCGAGCGCCAGCTCATCTACGTAAGCTTAGGGGACACAGCATCCCCCAAAGACTGTGGGGTGGGGTCTTTGGGGAGTCACCCCCCTCTGAGGGCTCGCAGCCCCACACTCTCCCTCTGGCAGACCTACATTGGCAGCATCCTGGTGTCGGTGAACCCCTACCGGCTCTACAACATCTACGGCAAGGAGCAGGTGCAGCAGTATGAAGGCAGAGCCCTGGGTGAAAACCCACCGTGAGTACCAGGCTGTCCCCAAACACCCTCTGGGGATGGAGTCACTGCCACCCTCCGTCCCCTGCACTCGGATCCCACAGCAGAGCTGGGGAATCCTGGGTCACTGAGTGCTGGAGAGGCTGTGTCTGTGCATGGGGATGCTCGGGGCACTTTGGAGGTCCCTGTGCTGGGCCAGCATGGCACTTCCCACCCTCTGCTTCTCCCCAGGCACCTCTTTGCCATTGCAAACGTCGCCTACTCCAAAGTGATGGATGCCAAACACAACCAGTGTATCGTCATCAGGTGGGACAAGGCTGTCCCCACACACAGCCCCTAATCAACACCACCTTAATTGCTGGGTTGCTGCCACCAGCCTGGCTCGGCCCCATTGGTTTGGGGAGGTTTGGGGTGGGCACCCCTTGCCTGACTGGTGATGGCCCCAGCCATGGCCCCGCTCTGTGTTTCAGTGGGGAGAGCGGCTCAGGGAAGACCGAAGCCACCAAGCTGATCCTGAGCTACCTGGCAGCCGTCAGCCAGAAACGCAGCGCTGCCCCACAGGTAGGGTGCTGCCCTGGGGACATCCCTGAGTCCCCCGTGTCCCCATTGTCTTCTCCCACCTCCATCCCTCTGTTCCATCCCTCCTCACGGCACTGCTGCTTTCTCCTTGTCCCAACGCTTCCACCTGGACCATGGCAGATAGAGGTACTGAGGGGACACCTGGGCTGGGATGGGTCAGGGGGACAGAGAATCATGGTGGCACCTTGGCCATGGCACCCCAGCAGCAGGGGAAAGGTGGGAGGGACAGCAAGAAATCAGTGCATGCACACAGATGGAGTCTTTGTGCTCTCTCACAGCCTCATTTAACCTGGCTTTGGTGCACACCTCAAATTTGGGCACCCATGGGTGTGTGCATGGAGCATGGGGTGGCAGGGAGGCTGGCAGGGTGTCAAAGGGGGGGCCCTAGCCTTGGAGATGCCCCGTGGTGTGTCGGGTGCCCAGGCTGATCCCCCCAGCTCTCCCTATCACCACGACAGATCCTGGAGGCGACCCCTCTGCTGGAATCCTTCGGCAATGCCAAAACCGTGAGGAATGACAATTCCAGCAGGTTTGGGAAATTTGTGGAAATCTTCCTGGAGGAGTAAGTAATACTGAGTAACCTGTGAGTGGCTACTCCCACCCCGTGTCCCCTGCTGCTCCAGGGGTGTCCAGCCCAACCCAGCCCCTTGTCCCTGGAAGAACACACCGGGATGTTTTTGGGACAAACCTGGTGTCAGAAAGGTGACAGCACCTGAGGACAGGTGACTGTCCCTGGGGTAAGGGCAGGGATGCTGCAACCTGGCTGGCACCTTTACCATTTCCAGTGCCCATCCCTGTCCTCCTATCCCATCCCATCCTCTCTTGGCCCCACAGGGAGTGCCTGATACCACAACCAGGTGCAGACACCTCTCTCTGCTTACCCATCCCTGGTGGGGGGAATCTGGGGAGCAGCACTGACCCCCCATTTTGTTGTGGGGCATTGGGACACAGGTGGGGCTGTTGGGGGGCCACAGCCCCTGCCCAGGCCGAGGTTGCCAGCCAGGTGCCCACTCTCCCCCTGCAGTGGCTTGATCTGCGGTGCCATAACCTCGCAGTACCTGCTGGAGAAGTCCCGGGTGGTCTTCCAGGTGTGTGGTGAGGGGGTGCTGAGCTCTGCCCCCCACTCTGCCCCCTCTGCCACCCCCTCCCCAGCTCTGCCCTCTGCTCTCCAGGCCAAGACTGAGCGCAACTACCACATCTTCTACGAGATGCTGGCAGGGCTGCCGTCCCAGCAGCGGCAGCGGTACTGCCTGCAGGGCGCTGAGACCTACTACTACCTGAACCAGGTAGCGTGTCCCTCCCTGGCCCCTCCACGGCCTGATTTTGGGGGGCTGGTGGGCTCCTGAGCCCTCAAGGTGTGGATGAGGATGCTCAGGGCAGGGTGACCCCCCATGCTGGGTGCTGACCCCCCGGGACCCACTGATGGAGCGAGGGGGTTGTGCCAGGGTGGGAATTGCGAGATTCCCGGCAAGGACGACGCTGAGGATTTCCGCCGGCTGCTCAACACCATGGAGGTGCTGAACTTCAGTGTGGATGAGCAGAACAGCATCTTCCGCATCCTCTCCTCCGTCCTCCACCTGGGCAACGTCTACTTTGAGAAATACGAGGTAGCCCAGGGGGAGCCAAGCTGTGCTCCTGGGGCGTGATTTGGGATGTGGCAAAGGGGGGATCAGCAGTGCCACGGTATCCCTGTGTCCCTCAGACTGACTGCCAGGAGGTCGCCACCGTGGTCAGCGCCACGGAGATCCGGACGGTGGCTGAGCTGCTGCAGGTGTCCCCTGAGGGCCTGCAGAAAGCCATCACCTTCAAGGTGACGGTGAGTGCAGGGGGGCATAGGCTGGGAGGGGTCTCTGGCCCCTGGGGACCACCTGGGCTGATGTTGCTGCAACCCCATCATGCCATTTCCCAACCAGGAAACGCAGAGGGAGAAGATTTTTACCCCTCTGACTGTTGAAAGCGCCGTGGATGCCAGGTAGAGGAAGGGGGCTGCACTGCAGGAGGGTGTGAGGGGGTCTGACCCCCAGGGATGGTGAAATGCCAGCTGGGAAAGGGGATGATCAGGTCTGCCTGTGTGGATGAGACTCTGTGGTGATGAAAACTGACGCTGTGGTGGGTGCTGGCTGTGGCAGTGGAGTACGCTAATGCTATCCCAGAGCTCCAGCGCTCTGCTCCTCTCTCCCCTTCCCAGGGATGCCATTGCCAAGACCCTCTACTCCCTGCTCTTCGGCTGGCTCACAGACCGCATCAACAAGCTGGTGTACCCGCGGCAGGAGGCCCTCTCCATCGCCATCCTGGACATCTATGGCTTCGAGGTGAGCAGGATTCACCCCACCTCCATCCTGGCTCAGTCCCAGCTCCATCCTCCCAGGCTCCATGGATCTTCCTTCTCGCAGGACCTCAGCTTCAACAGCTTTGAGCAGCTGTGCATCAACTACGCCAACGAGTATCTGCAGTTCTTCTTCAACAGGATTGTGTTCCAGGAGGAGCAGGTGGGGCTGGTGGGCAGTGCTGGGCTCTGCCCTGGTGCAGGGCACTGCTGTGGGGCTGGGGGCACAGAGCTGACCTGGTGCCTACCTTGCAGGAGGAGTATATCCGGGAGCAGATTGAGTGGAAAGAGATCCCCTTCAGCGACAACCAGCCCTGCATTGACCTCATCTCCCAAAAACCCTACGGCATCCTCCGGATCCTGGATGACCAGAGCTGCTTCCCCCAGGTGAGGAGCTGCCTGGTGATGAGGTGCAGCCAGCACTGGGAGGTCACTGTGGCTGAGGAATCACCATGGCCCAGGGCTGCTCTTCTCCTGGGCTGTCCAGGACAACCTGGGAAATCCCCCAGGTTTCTCCAGGCTGGATAAGCCCAAAGAATCATTGAAACATCATGGAATCACAGAATGGTTTGGATTGAAAAGGACTTTGGAGACCACCTAGCTCCAACCTGCTGCTGAATCTGCTGTGTGTGTCACTCCTGTGTCCCTTCCCAGGCCACTGACCACACGTTCCTCCAGAAGTGTCACTACCACCACGGGACAAACCCGCTCTACACGAAGCCCAAGATGCCGCTGCCCGAGTTCACCATCAAGCACTACGCAGGGAAGGTGACCTACCAGGTGTGTGACATTGGGATGTTAAGGCAGCTTAAAGAGGAGGTTCATCCTGCACCAAGGAGAGAAATGCATCTCTGGGGGTCTGGCTGGGGTCCTGGAGCTCCTTGCCTCACCCTGTCATCCTGCTGGGCTGCTCACCATGAGGTTTTGCTATTTGCCAGGTTCACAAGTTTTTGGATAAAAACTATGACCAGGTCCGTCAGGATGTGCTGGACCTGTTCATCAGCAGCAGGACCAAGGTAGGGCCCTGCCTGGCGCTGGATCTGCAGTGACACTGGGCACCAATAGCTCCCTTCCATACATCCCTTTCCATGTCCCCAAGCATGTCCCCAAGGCCGGTGAAGCCCAGGGGGACCAGAAGCAGAGGAAGTCTGATACATCCTCTGGGCTTTGACCCCTCAAGCATTTGGCACAAAAAGGCACATGGGCTGCCCTGTGCTCTGTATTATCCACATCCTCATCCCCATCCCTATCCAGGCAATCCAGCCACAATTAGGGCTGGCAAAAAAGGAACGGCCAGGCTGCAAAGAGGATGTGGGAGAGCTGCACCATCCTGGCCACCTTCCTCCTCTCTGACCTTTCCTGTCTCCCCAAGGTGGTGGCCAACCTCTTCTTCGGCCACGCCCAGGTGATGGCCCGGCAGAGGAGCCTCATCAGGAGGAGCAGCACCAGGACACGGCGGTACAAGGCTCCCACCGTGGCTGCACGGTTCCAGCAGTCGCTCCTGGAGCTAGTGGAGAGGATGGAGAGGTCAGGGTGGGCAGCAGGCTGTCCACTGGGCTGTTGGGAGCTGGACTTCTGCCCGAGGTGCCTGGGCTGGCTTTGTCCCCTGTTCCCTGTGGCTGACGGGGGTCTCTGTCACAGGTGCAACCCCTTCTTTGTGCGCTGCATCAAACCCAACAACAAGAAGGTGAGAGCTGCTGGTGCTGGTGCCTGTGCTACCTGTCCCACTGGCACTGGGAGTGTGTGGGCACACGGTAGGTGGGGATCTGCCCATGCAGTTGCTGATGTTTCTCCCCATCCCTGCCCCAGGAGCCAGGGCTCTTTGAGGCCGACGTGGTCAGGACCCAGCTGCGGTACTCAGGGATCCTGGAGACCATCCGCATCCGCAAGGAGGGCTACCCCATCCGCATCCCCTTCCTCGTCTTCATCGACAGGTGCCTGGGGCTGCAGGCTGGGCACTGCCATCCCAGCCAGGGGACACCACAGATTTTGTGGGTGTTTTGGGGGAATGTGTTTTGGCTGGGGTTCCCCCACAGTGGGAGCTGGGAACCCCTCATGTGAACACAAAGCTCTGGGAGAAGCTGCATCTCCAGGAGCAGTGTTTTTCACCACAGGGAGGGTGGGTGGTGGTGTCCTAGCGGGTCCTGTGTGGTGACAGTGTCATGGGCTCACCCAGGTACCGCTGCCTTGTTGATATGTGGTCCAATGTCATTCCCAACGGAGCCAACTGTGTGGAGATGCTGAGGAGCCTCTGCCCCGTTAACCCCAGCATGTACTACGTCGGTGTCACCAAGGTACTGTCCTGGGAGGGGGCTTGCCTCGGGTGGTGGCCAAGGTGGGGAGCTCATGGCCTCGCCCCTGCTCCCAGCTCTTCCTGAAGGAGCAGCTGTACCAGGCGCTGGAGAGCAAGCGATGCCGTGCCCATCACCTGGCCGCGCTCACGCTCCAGCGCTACGCTCGCACCTTCTTCATCAAGCGTCGCTTCCGCTCCCTCCGCCGCAAGATCGTCCTCCTGCAGAGCCGGGCGCGGGGATACCTGGCCAGGTCGGGGTCCCTGGGGGTGGCGGGTGGCCATGGGTGGGTGGCAGAGAGTGACGGGTGCCCTCCTGCAGGCAGCGGTACCGGCGCATGCGGCACACACTCATCAAGTTCAGGTCGCTGGTGCACATCTACGTGAACCGCCGGAGGTACCTCAAGGTGAGGTGGGGTCTGTCACATCCCAGGGGGTCCAGGGGGCCTGCTGCCACCCTCCTGCATGTGCAGTCTGGAGAGGACACAGTGGCATCCCCAGACTGTGAGCCCCCCCACATGCCACCCTACCACCTCCTCCGTGTCCCACTGGGTATGGGCAGTGCCTTTTCAGGGTGAAAACCCTGCTGATGTTGGGGAGGGGGCAATGGCAACCCAGGGTGCTGTGTTGCCATGGGGTCTCCCTTACTCGGGTGGGATTCAGTATGCTCTGCTTGCAGAGGAAGGAGGATGCTCGCCGGCGGGCTGAGGAGGAGAAGGAGAGGATGAAGCAGGTAAAGATGTGCAGCTCTGGTGGGAGCACATGGGCGATGCATGTGCAGCCCGTGTCGCTGTGCTGTCCTGCCCATCCCTGTGCTCCTGCCCGCGGCACCCGTGGCTGCTGGGGCAGGAACCAGCACGGCAAGCGTCCCATCCTTGTGCTGCGGCGGCAGGAGCTGACGCGGAGGGAGGTGGTGGATGTCACCCACCTGGAGATCCCGGCCGAGCTGATGGGGCTGCTGGAGGCCGCTGCAGGTGAGCGGGTCCCGCACCGCCATCGCTCCCAGCCCCTTGTTCCCCACCCGACGGCCGTGCTGTAGCTTCCCGCTGTGCTGCAGCCGCTCGGGAGGTGAACGCCGGCTGCGTGGTGCTGGTGCCGCCGCCGGCGCTGCAGCCCGACCCCCAGCTCACCCTCCCGCTCGACATCAACGACTACCCCATGGCCAAGTACGTGCGGGGCCACTTCCAGGTAAGGTGGGCGCCGCGGCCCGGCAGCGGGGAGCTTTTCCCGACGGGCAGACAGCTTTTGGGGAGTCCCTGGCACCCCGGTCGTGGTGGAGCAGTGAGGTTCAGGGTCCCCGTGGTGGCTCCCCGCACTGTCCCACCGGGCTCTGCCCTGACTCCCACCCCGGGGACGCCACAGGTAGCGAGAGAGGCTGGATCCGGGGTGGCTGTGGTGCTGTGGGGAGCTGGCTGCCACCTCCCTCCCTCCCCGTGGGTTCCTGTCGTCTCCAGAGGCCGGGGGGACCCTGCTGAGGTTATCGGAGAGAGACCCGCTGAGCCCTCCTGGACGCCCGACGCGGGGCGGATCCGGAACGCTGGGGCGGGAGACCAGGTCGCTTTGCTGCCGGACCCCGGCCCCACCCACCCGGCCTTTGCCCCATTCCTCTTCCTCGTCCCTCTTTTTGCCCTGTGTTTCCCAGTCCCCGGCATCCTGAATGACAGCACCGGGGCTGGATAAGGCTCTCAGCCTTGCCAAGGTGTTGCCATGGAACCGCAGAATGGTTTGGGTTGGGAGGGACTTAAAGACCATCCAGTTCCACCCCCTGCCATGGGCAGGGGCACCTTCCACTAGACCAGGTGGCTACAGGCCCTGTCCAACCTGGCCTTGGACGTTTCCAAGGATGGGGCAGCCACAGCTTTTCTGTGCAACGTGTGCCAGGGCCTCACCACCCATCTCTGGTGCTGCCAGCACAGCCTGAGCCCCTCCCTGCCCCACTCCCAGGACACTGCTGGCCTCATCCTTCACCCCAGCCCTTTGGCAGCCCCACAGGCTCCACCCAGCATCAACACCATGCTCAGCACCATGGGGCCAGCCCCTCGTGGCCTGAGGCTGTCCCCAGGTAGCCATGGGTGCGGGTGTCACCGCAGGAACCTGCATTTGGGATGCTGACGGCCCCACTGAAAGCCCCCCTCACCCGGCTGGATGAGGAGCTGTGCCACGAGGCTCTCAGCCTCTTCCAGCTGGTAGGTGGGATGGCACGGGGTCCATCACTGCAGTCCCCTGCACGTTCTGTGCCCGGGGTCAGAGGGAGGACCTGGCTGTCCCTGTGGCAGATCCTGCGGTTCATGGGGGACCCGGGGCTGGGCGGCCCTCAGGAGACCCTCTTTGGCAACTACATCGTGCAGAAGGGGCTGTCGGTGCCAGGGCTGCGGGACGAGCTCCTGGCACAAGCTGCCAACCAGGTGTGGAGGAACACCAACGTCAACAACGAGGAGCGGGGCTGGCTGCTGCTGGCCGCCTGCCTCAGCGCCTTCCCCCCGTCCGCCGCCTTCGACAAGTACCTGCTCAAGTGAGCTGGGCACGGGCTCTGGGGTGGGAATGGGCATGGCTGGGACCCTCCCTCAGGAACAGACTGGTGCTCATGCCTGGGAATGCTGCTGGGGCTTTTCAGGGCTCTCCTGGCACCTGTGGCTGAGGATGCTGCCTAGGCCCCAGCTGGTTCCTCCATGGTTGCTTGGGCCAGCCTGGCACACATGGCCAGGGAGTGCTCTGAGGTCCCTGCAGGATCCCTCTGGCCAAGCTGGCATATGTTCCCATGCCTCTCTAGGTTCCCCAGGGCCAGCCTGGCACATGTACCCAGGGATTCTGGCCAAGTCCCACTAGAGATGCTCTGAGGTCCCTCCAAGATGCCCTGGGCCAGCCTGGCACATGTGCCCAGGATGCTGCCGAGATCCTTCCAGGGATGCTCTTAATCCCTCTGTATAGCAGAAACAGGTGATCCCCCAGCTGGAGAATAATGTGCTCTGACTCCAATGATTCAGAAAGATGAACAATTGCTTTATTAAGCTATACTATATTACACTAATACTATTCTAAAACTATACTAAAGAGATACTGTACTAAAGAATAGTAAAGAAAAACCCGTGATTGTCTCCAGACAGTCACGACACACATGGATCCAATTGGTCAAGGAATCAAAACAGCCTTCACTGGTGCCCAATTAACAAATCACTTTGGGTAAACAATCTTTATAACACATTCCACATGTGCCAAAAAACATAGTGAATAGAGGTAAGAATTGTTTTCTCTTCTCTGAGCTTTCTTTGCCTTCCCCGGGAAAAATCCTTGGGAAAGTTGTGCCTGCTGCTCTCTGTGAAGAGAGCTGTGTCCCCTGTGCCAACCTGGCACACGTGATCCTCCTGCAGCAGCCTCCCCTCCCCTCAGGTTTGTGTCTGACTATGCCTTCGCTGGCTACAAGCCGGTGTGCCAGCGCAAGCTGATGCACGCCATGGCGCGCTCCCAGCTGGGCGCCGCGGCCGCCCGCACCTTCCCCCCGTCCCTGCTGGAGTGGACGGCGAACCGGCAGCAGGCCAGCATGGCCCTGGACCTGCACTGCTTCAACGGTGAGGGCAGCGTGCTGCTGGGCATGGAGCTGGTCAGGGTTGGTCCCAGTGTGACTGCCCTCACGGGCAGGGGGGACTGGTGGCACCTGCTCACTGTCCATCCCTCCCCAGGTGACCAATTCTCCTGCCCCATCCACTCCTGGAGCACAGGCGAGGACCTGGCAGGGGATGTCCTGAAGCTCAGGTATGTGCTGGCTTGGCACCTACCCACCCCATGGGTCACAGTGTTACCTGGGGCCGCCTTTGGTGTCCCCAGGATCTGGGAGCCTGAATGCCCAGCTGATGGGCAGGGTGTCTCTGTGGAGCCTGTGCCCATCCCCTGTGTCTGGCTGTTGGCAGAGGGCTGGCAGAGGGCTGGCGTGGCTGGTCTGTGGCTATGAAGGCGGGTGCCCAGTGGGCTGAACTGGCTGGACATGACTACGTCCTGGACCTTGTCTCTGACCTGGAGCTGCTGCGGGGCTTCCCCAGACAGAAATCCTGCTTCCTCATCGCATGGGATGGCACCGAAAGCCACAGCAGGGACAGCCGGCCGTAGGTACCCGGGCAGGGATGGTGCCCCACTGTGGGGCTGGGGGGGAACCCTGGCACCGGGCTGGATGGGTGCCAGGGGTGGGTGGGCTCCTGAGGGGAAACCTGGCACCCACTGGGTGCTCAATGAGTGCGTCCTCCCTCTCTGCAGGGTGCTGGGACACGGATTTGATTTGGATGAAGTGCCTCCTCCCCCACCTGTGAAAGCCCCCACACTGCCTTCCATGGACGCATATCACCCCCATGGTAGGGCATCGTTCCCCCCAGCTCTTGTGCCCCAGTATTGTGACAAAGCCCTGCCATGTATTTTTCATGCCTTGTCCCCTCTCAGATGGGGAATTTGGGGAGCCACGCAGCCAGAAGGGTCTGGACCGGTACCTGGACAGTCTCTTTGACCCCGTGCTCTCCTACGGCAATGGGGTGAGAGGGGTGTCCCCCTGCCCGAGGCATTTTGGGTGCATGTGGCCTGGCCACTGTGCACTGACACCTGTCCCCCAGGAGCTGGAGAAGCCATCCATCCTCTCGCAGAGGCTGAAGGGAGGAGGTGGTGTGGGAGGAGGGAACAGTGGCACTGATGCCACCCGGAGCGAGCCTCCCGTGGCTGCAGAGACACATCAGCCGAGGGGTGAGTGCCTCCAGCACTCCCACATCCACAGCCAGCCTCCTGCCTCAGTTTCCCGGGTGTAGGGAACATCCCTGCACCCAGGGCCTCACAGTTCTGACTGAGCTCTCCTCTTTGCTGTCACAGGCACAGAGCCAGACCTGTCCCCACAGCACCGGGCAGATGCCAAACAGCCACCCGGAGCCTCGGTCAGTACACAGGGCTGGGAGGGGTCAAGCTCCTTCTCTGCTTCAGGGGCAGCCTCTGGAGAGGGGAGCAGCCGGAGGTGCCAGGTGTTGATAGCATCATGTCCCCTGCAGGGCAGAGTGACAGAGGGGATGCCAGCCCATGTCCCCCAGCCCCGGCCCTACTCCCAGAAAGCCGGTAAGGGGTCTGGGTGCATCGGGGTGGCCACAGGGGCTCGTGGCACTGAGCCAGGGCCCCTGAGCCGTGTGCTTGGCTCCGCAGCAGCCGTGGGCCGGCGGTGGCCGGGAGAGCCGGTGCGGCATTCCCGGCTCAACTCAGAGCACTTCCCGCGGCCCACGCACGACATCCGCAACATCATCCGGCAGTGCCAGCCCGCCCCGCGCAGCTCCCAGCCCCACAGGTGCACGCCTGGTCCCCAGCCACGCCTCAGGCTTCTCCTGCCCAGGGCTGCATGGGCTGGTCCTGATGCTGGGGTGTAGGGAATAACGGGGTGTAGGGACTGATGGGATGTAGGGAATGCCGGGGTGCAGGGGATGATGGGGTGCCCCAAGCGATGGGGCTGCAGGTGGTGTCAGGTACAAGGAATGCTGGGGTTCAGGTGATGTGGGATTTTGTCCTGGCAGCAAGCTCTTTGGGAAGAAGCTGGACCCCCATGAGGAAGCCATGCAGATCCTGAAGGAGCAGCTCTCAGCAGCCCGAGTGCCATCAGCTGTGGTAGGGATGTGGCCATCCCCATGTCCCCCTGACGAGGCTGGGGTGTCACTGGCACTGCCCACAGCTCCTCTGTGCCTCACAGGGGCCCAAGGAGGTGGTGGCTGCAGTGAAGCCAGTACCAAGTGCCAGGTACCAGCTGCGAGCACCCACAGGACGTCCTGCAGCCACACAGCCCCCAGGTATTGCTGGGCAGATCTGTGGCATTGGGGGGTCCACGGTGGAGTGAGGCACTTCACCCTCCCCATGGCACAGCTGATGCCTGGTGGGATAACTGCTGTGTCCAGCTCAGCCAGAGGGCTGCTCCCTGTGCCTCAGTTTCCCCAGGTGGAGGCAGCTGTTGGTGGTTCCCCCCAGGGATTGCAAGGCTTTCTGTCCCTTTGCAGTCTTTGTCTCCCGGGAGCTCCCGTCCGAGGCGCAGCAGGTCCAGACCCAGCTGCACCGCAGCTGCAGCGAGGACTTCTACACCTACCACAACGTGCCCTGGAAAATATTCATCCGGAAGGAGGTACAGATGGTGGGGACACTTGGGGACACGTTGGTGCCAAGGCCCTACCAGGATAACAGGGTTTACACCAAGGCCTGGTCTCTCTCCTGGCAGGTTTTCTATCCCAAGGACAACATCAACAACCCACTGCTGCTCGACCTCATCTTCCGGCAGGTGAGGCTCTGAGCTGGCCCCACAGCCCCCCGAGGGTTCCCTGGGAGCTGGGGTACTCCCCAGTGGGGTGTTGGTTTACTCATCCCACTGTGCCCATCCTGCCTTCCCCTGCTGAGCTGCATGGAGGAGCAGGGGCTGTTGCACGCTGGGGCTGGGGGGATTTTTGCTCCTCCCCACACAAGCCCACTGCTCCTCACCCCCTTTCCCAGATTTTCAATGATGTGCTGTCTGACACCTGCATCCGGATCAGCCACGAGGAGAGGCTCCGCCTGAAATCCCTCTTTGGTAACCCTGTGTCCTGCTACTCCCTGCCTGGGGGCTCACACCAGCCACTCTTGATCCTGTCCTCTTCTCCTGGGTATCCATCCCCAAGCCAGGACTGGCTCTGCTTAACCCTGGGTAGTTTTGCCTCAAAAAGCAACGACCCCCCCCCCTGTAATTTTGTGCCCCACAATATCACAAATTGTGTCAGGTCTTAGCCAGCTGCTTGGGGAACACACATCTGTCTCTGCAGCACAGTCCTGCCAGGCATGGGAAGGGCACAAGCATCCCTGCTTTTGTTGGGAACTCTGTCCACATCCTCTCCAGGCAGGGGGAGCTCACGGGAGGTATTTTCCCCTCCCCACAGCGGAAAACAAGCTGGACTCCTTCAGCCCCGTGGCCACCGAGAGTGTCAAGAGGGAGATCGTTGCCGCGGCGCGGGATGGCTGCGAGGTGTACTTCTCCCGCCTCTTCCCTGCCACGGTGAGGGCCCAGCTGTGGTCAGCATGGATCCACAGTGTTGCTGTGACCTTGGCTGAGGTGCTGTCCTGGCCCCCAGGGCAGCGTGGGGACAGGTGTGCAGATCCTGGCCGTGTCCCACACTGGCATCAAGCTGCTGCGGGTGGTGAAGGGCACCAATGTCCCCGGGGAGCAGCTGCGGGTGCTGCGGGCCTACAGGTAGGGGTGGCCAGGGTGGGGTGGGTGCTGTGGGTGGCACAGATGCCAGGTGTTTCAGCCTCCCCTTGCCCTGCCCCAGCTACCCCGACGTGCTCTTCGTGACCACCCCATCCAGGAACATGCTGGAGTTCAACCTGCGTGGCGAGAAGCTCATCCTCTTCTCCCCCAAAGCCCCCCAGGTCAAGGTCATGGTCGACCACTTCATCACAGAGCTCAGGAAGGTGGGGGGTGCCCTGGGGCCAGGGTGGGTTTGTCCTGGGGGTCAGACCCTGCCTGTGTGCCTGTGTTTGGGAGGTTGGGGTGGGCAGAGGAGGGCATCCTGCAAATGGGACCGTGCCTGGATTTGGGGGAATGGTCCTGAGGCTGTGGAGCCTTGAAGTCCCTGTGCTGGGTGGGGTGTGGGTGTCCCTATGTGCATGGGCTGTGCCAGACCCCCTGTGCCCAGGACTCCCAGTATGTGGTGGCCGTGAGGAACTACAGCCCACAGGACAGGGGCCAGCTCAGCTTCCACAAAGGGGACATCATCCACCTGCAGTCCCTGGAGCACCCTGAGAGAGGTGAGGGACTCCCAAAGCCCTCCATGCCAAAATGCCTTTGTTGGGGTCACAGGGGCAGCAGACTGATGGCTAGCCCTGCCCTGGAGTGGCTGTGTGCTTGCCTGGCATCCTGTGACACCCCATGTCCCCATGGTGTCCCCATGGTGTCCCTGCAGACCACTACTATGGCTGCGTGGTCCGCAAGAAGGTGATGTACCTGGAGGAGCTGAAGACAGGCACCCAGGATTTCGGTGGGTGTCACTCTGTCCCTGTGTGTGTCCCTGAGCTGTGTCCCCCTCCTGGGTCTGGGGCATGGGGCAGGGTCCTGCCTCTGTCACCCCTCAGCAGGATGGTTTGGGGTCTTTTTGATACTGACCTGATGCAGAGAGATGCTCCCCTGCAGGTCCCACCCTGGTGCCACCCATGTCCCTCAGGTGACAGGCTTTGTGGCCCCTGGTCTATACCTTTCCCTTGAGTGATGCCAAACTGCAGCTGCTTCCAGCCAAAACCCATGGCCAGATCCCTGAAAAGGGCTGGGGATGCAGAGACAGGAGGGAACAGGCAGAGAATTTTAGGGGTGATCCCATGGCTGCCAGCCTGGGGCCATCCCCACCATCTGTCTGGCACAGGGTGGAAGTTTGGGGCCATCCATGGCAGGTCAGGGCTCTTCCCTGCCGAGTACGTCCAGCCCGTGGCGGCGCCCGACTTCGTCCACCTGCCTGCAGAGAGGAAGGAGGAGCCCAGGGACAAGCAGGGCAAGGTGGCAGCGTCAGCAGCCGTGGCTGTGGCCGTGGCCTCCACTGCTGCTGCCCAGGAGCTGGACCGCAAAACCGAGGTGGGTCCTTGTCACAGACGTATTTCCTGAAAAATCCTTTCGCTAGGATCTTTTCTCCTGAGAAGCTGGGAAGCTTCAGCTTCTCCATGTTTTCCTACTTTGGAATGTGATTTGGAGAATTGTTTACCCAGCAGGGGAATTGTTTTTAATTAATGACCAATCATAGGTCCAGCTGTGTCGAGGCTGTGAGCAGTCACAAGATTTTATTGTTCATTCCTTTCTAGCTTTCTGATGTCTCCTTTCTCTTTCTTTAGCATAGCTTTAGTATATAATTCTCCTTTAATATAATATTTATAAAATAATAAATCAGCCTTCTGAAACATGGAGTCAATTCTCATCTCTCACCTCATCCTTGGGACCCTCAAGCACCGCCACAGGTCCTGGCCTGGGGCTGTCCCCAGTGCTGGCTGTGCCTGGTGCCCACTGCCCCATTCCACAGGTGTCCCCAGCCAGTGCCACCTTTGTGGAGGATCCGGAAGGAGATGGTGACGAGCAGCTCAGGGATGTCACCAGCGCCTGCCCCATGCTGGCCTTTGCCCAGCGGCATTTCCGTGCAGCACGACGTGGGACCACGTGAGTGTCAGAGGTGGGACAGGGGCGTGCCATGGTGGGGACACCTGTGCTCACCTGCTCCCTTGTCCCTCTGCCAGGGACTCCCGTGGGATGAAGGTGCCAAGTGTGCTGGAGATGCTGACGTTCACCAAGGTATGGGGAAGTGGAGTTCTGGGGTGCCCTTGTCCTGCTGTCACCTGCAGCTCCCTTTGAGGTCCCAGCAGGGTCCCAGAGCTGGCCCTCTCCCCCTGCTCCAGATTCCCATTCAGGAGTCACTCATTGAGTTTGTGGATGGTGGCCTCAACAAACTGGCTGCTGAAGCTTTCCAAGGTAGGCAGGGGCATGAGTGTCCTGTCCCCCTGTCCCTCAGCCATCCCCAGCCCTGTCCTTGGATAAGGGTGGGGCTGGACTGGAATGGGCAGAGGGGGTGTCCTAGGGGAGTTTGGTTCTGGTCCCACTGCTCCATGTGCCCACCCAGGAGAGCACATCCCTGGGGAAGGGACATGCTGACCAGTGTCACTGTGTGGCTTTGTTGTCCCCAGCTGTGATGAAGTTCATGGGTGACCACCCTCTACGGGGGCAGACAGAGCTGGACATCGTCTGCACCATCCTCAAGGTAAATCCACCACTGGGGCGCTGAGTCCTGGGGGTGGCCTGGGCAGGGGGTGGCAGAGAGGTGGCAGCTGTGCCTGTCCCCAGCTGTGTGCAGAGCACGAGGTCCTGCGGGATGAGGTGTACTGCCAGATCATCAAGCAGATCACCAACAACACCAGCTCCAAGCCGTGAGTCCCTCCACCCATGTGGGACAGCAGAGGCTGGCACTGAGACGCTTGTACCCTGGCCAGGCCAGCTGCTCCAGCCTGGGGGGACACCTGGGGACCTCATCCTTGCAGAGGGCTGTGCTGCTCCCCAGAGTGGTGGGTGCCACTGTGGGCACCCTCGCCCTGGTTAGGGGATCAGCCCTGGCTGTTCCCACAGGGACAGCTGCCAGAGGGGCTGGAGGCTGCTCTACATCCTCGCTGCCTACTACAAGTGCTCTGAGGTGCTCCGGCCTTTCCTCCTGGCCTTCCTGCAGGATGCCAGCAGGCACCCGGAGCTGCCTTTCCACGGTAGGGGCAGTGCACACCCCCGGGTGCTGGGGGGGCAGTGGGGAAGGACACCCCATGTGTCACAGAGCTCAGGAGGAGCTCCAACAGAGCCAGCATGGCAGCTCAGCCTCATCCTTCATCCCGGTCCCTGCTCCTGCCAGGCATCGCCAAAGCCTGCGAGCAAAACCTGAGGAAAACCCTGCAGTTTGGTGGGCGCAGCCTCTTCCCCAGCAGCATGGAGCTCAAGGCCATGGTGGTGAGTCTAGGGGCTTGTGGGGTGGAACAGGGCTGGTGTCAGCTTGAGACCCACCTCAGAAGTTCTGGGTACCAACATGGGGTTTGGTTCTCCTTGTGGACTTGGGATCTCCCTCAGATACCACCCTGGAACGGAGCTGATCCTTTTTGGGCATCTTCCCAAGACAGCACAGCCCTTCTCAGGGTCTGCTCTTCACCACTTTGGGGGTACCCTGAGCCTTCAGGGGTCCCCAGTGGGGATGGAGCTCTGTGGACATGAAGTGAGGGCATGATGGTTCAGCTGGACAGGATGGGCAAGAGACAGGATGATCCCGATGGGATGGTTCCTTAGGGATAGCTGCAGGATTTGGGGTGTCCTGTGGGTTCTTGCTGTGTGAAGGGGCCCCCTGCACCCCAACGTGTCCTCCCATGCAGGCTGGACGCAGCGCCAAGCGCCAGCTCTTCCTCCTGCCCGGTGGCATCGAGAGGCACCTCAAGATCAGGACGTGCTCGGTGAGCCAGAGGGGACAGGAGTCTCAGTGCACCCCAAGATTATGGTGACACCTCAGCTGTGGGCACCCAGAGGGGGTGGATGTGGGGGGCTGCACCTTTTGGCTGTCCCTGCTGTGGGACTTCATCCCCAGGGAAAAGCAGATCATCACTGGGATGAGCCTCAGTGCAGGACAAGTTGGTGGCCCAGAGCACAACAGGGGGACGTGGCAGTGTCCCAGCCACCTGTCCCTGTGCCCAGGTGGCTCTGGATGTGATCGAGGAGCTGTGCTGTGAGATGGGGCTGCAGAACCCAGAGGCTCTGGAGGAATACATCCTCTTTGTGGTCACTGACAGAGGTGAGGAGCTGGCAGGGGTGGGACAGACGGGACAGGACAAACCAGGGCAGGACAGCCATGTGGGTGGTGTGGTGGCCACACTCAGACTCCTGGGTGGCACAGGGCAGAGCGTGCGGCCACTGACCCGCCGGGAATACGTCCTGGACGTGGCTGCCGAGACGGAGCTGCGGGACAGCAGCTACACCTTCTGGTGCCGCCGCGTGGTCTGGAGCCAGCCCCTCAAGTTCGACAACGAGCTCTATGTCACCGTCCACTACAACCAGGTCGGGCCACCCCATCAGCCTCCCCCAGGGCCACCTCCCTGTCTCCCTCAGAGCGTGCCCTGTCCCCAAGCTGTGTCCCTGTGCTCTGTCCCTCTCCCAGGTGCTCCCTGACTACCTCAAGGGGCTGTTCACCGTCCTGCCGCCGGCGAGGCCGGGAGAGCAGCACTTCCCGCACGTGGCCAAGCTGGCCGCCCTCCAGCACCGAGCCAAGGACCGCCACCACCTCCCCACGGCGTACGGAGGGGACAGGGCACCTGGAGGGGGGGAAACACGTGGCCCGTGGGATTGGGGACCCACTGGCCAGCGCTGGCCCTGACCTCGGGCTCCCCACAGGCGGGAGATGCAGGACTACGTCCCCCCGCAGCTCTTCCGCCTGCTGAAGCCGCAGTCCTGGCTGCAGATGGTGACCCAGCACGTGCAGCAAGCCCAGGCACTCAGCGCCCACCAGGCCAGGGCACAGTTCCTGGGTGAGGGGACAGCGACAGGGAGAAGATGCAATGCTAATGAGAATGTAATGCTGCTGGGGGTGTGAAGCTGCCTAGAGGGTGATGATGATGGGGATGGAATGCTAGTTGTCCCTGCACAGAGCTTAGGGTGCTGCACATGGAGGGCAGGATGGTTTGACAGGGACACCCATTTTTTTCCCTTGGCTGCTCCTGGTTGCCACCCTGGGGACTGGGCAGATGGGGGTGGCAGTGGGCACTGAGACCCCATCCTCTGCTCTGCAGGGCTGCTGAGCGCCTACCCCATGTTTGGCTCGTCCTTCTTCTACATCCAGAGCTGCAGCAACAACGCCATCGTTTCGCCCTGTATCCTGGCCGTCAACCAGAACGGCCTCAACTTCCTCAGCAAGGAGACCCACGTAGGTGTGGGGCCGTGTGGGACCCATGGAATCATGGAATGGCTGGGGTTGGAACAAACCTTAAAGCCCATCCAGTTCCACCTGCTGGCCATGGGCAGGGACACCTTCCACTAGACCAGTTTGCTCCAAGCTGAGGTCCCTGGTCCCCTTAGAGGGGTCCCCAGGGCACACGGGCCACCCCCCTGTCCCCCTCCCAGGAGCTCATGGCCAAGTTCTCGCTGAATGAGATCCAGTCCACACGGACGCAGCGCCCGACAGCCGGATCCAGCTCTCCCTACGTGGAGATCACTCTGGGAGACCTCCTGGCCCAGGGCATCACCCAGCTGCAGCTGGAGCAGGTCGGGGACACTTGGGGACATCGGGGGCCCCTGCTGGGGCTCTCACAGTGGTGGCACGGCCACTGCCCATCGGTGTGTCCCTCTGCAGGGCCTGGAGCTGTGCCGTGTGGTGGCTGCACACATGGAGAGGCTGCTGGGTGCCCGGGAGAAGAGGCTGACGCTGCCGCCCAGCGAGATCACCCTGCTCTGAGCCCACCACGGCCCGGACCCCCGGCACCCCGGACCCCCGGCAGGGGGGACAGAGGGTGCAGTGACCATGGGGTGTTCCCAGCTTGGCCAGTGGCCGCTGTCCCCCTGTCACCACCCCGCTGTTGTTCTGGGGTTTTATACACGCCTGGCAGCCTGACATGACTCGGTGTCCGTGGTTTTGTGTTGCGCTCGCTGCTGCAGGGCGGATGCTGCCCCGCGTGTCTGATTCCCCATCGACCCCATGTGTTTCCTATTCCCGTGCCTCAGTTTCCCCGTGCCCCCACCTTAGTCACTCCCGCCCGCCTGTCGCGCTCTTCGCGTCCGCCAGAGGGCGCCAACGCCGCGCGCCCGCCGCCACCTCCGCGCCCCCTCTCTCCCCGCCGCCGCGCGCGCGCTCCAACCGCCCAATCAGCCGCCAGCCCGCGGCGCTCGCGGCCGCCCTCCGACCAATCAGCGCCGAGGGGAGCGAGGCTACCGCTGCCGGTAAACGGCGCCGGTGGGCGGGGCCGGGTCGCGCGCTCTGGCCGTACGCGCGCGAGAGGGGCGGGGCCGGGGGCGGTGGCGGCGCGTGCGCGGCGGGGCGGGGCGGCCCCGCGGCGATCCGGGATGTCGGGCCGGCTCCTGGTGACGTAGCGGGAAGGGCCGCGCCAGACCCCCGCCCGCCGCTGTCCCCCGGCACGGCACGGGACCCCCCACACTTCCTCCGGTTGTCCCCCGCCATGGGCAGAGCCGCGGCGGTGGGAACGGGCAGGGAGTCCGGGGCCGCCGCTGGGAATGTGCCAGGCCCTGCCGCCGCGTGAGCACCGGCACCGGCAGCGTTGTCCGCGCCCGCCCCGGGCCAAGCCGTGAGTGTGGCGTCCGCCGGGCCGTCCCTGCCCCGGGAGGGAGGGAGAGGGCGGGAGCTCTGCCCGCCGGGAGCGGGGTCCCATCTCCCGAGGAAGGGGGGGGCGGGAGAGGGTCTGGCGCGGTACCGGGATCCCGTCCTCACCTCCCCGTCCTGCGGGGCTCTCTCTCCCGGCAGGGCGGCGGGTGCCATGAGCAGCAGCTGCGCGTCCCCCGCCGCCGCCCGCCGCCGCCTGCAGCGCCGGGATCGATAGAGGCGGGGGCTGCGGACGCGCCATGGCCGGCAGCGGCTACACGGACCTGCGGGAGAAGCTCAAGTCCATGATGCCCTACCGGGACGGCCACAAAGGCGGCGGCGGCGGCGGCCTCCCGCGGGAGCCCCCCGAGCCGCCGTACGACCGCAAGCGGCGGCACCAGGAGGACTCCGGCTCCGAGCCCAGCGACTACGAGGAGCAGAAGGAGGAGGAGGAAGCTCGGAAAGTGAAGAGCGGCATCCGCCAGCTTCGCCTCTTCAGCGCCGAGGAGTGCGCCAAGATCGAGGCGCGCATCGAGGACGTGGTGTCCCGGGCGGAGAAGGGGCTCTACAAGGAGCACACGGTGGATCGGGCGCCGCTGCGGAACAAGTATTTTTTCGGGGAAGGCTACACCTACGGGTCTCAGCTGCAGCGGCGAGGCCCCGGCCAGGAGCGCCTGTACCCGCGGGGGGAGGTAGACGCCATCCCCGAGTGGGTGCACGACCTGGTGATCAGGAAGCTGGTGGAGCACCGGGTGATCCCCGAGGGCTTTGTGAACAGTGCCGTCATCAACGACTACCAGCCGGGGGGCTGCATTGTCTCCCACGTGGACCCCATCCATATCTTTGAGAGGCCCATCGTCTCCGTGTCCTTCTTCAGCGACTCGGCGCTCTGCTTCGGGTGTAAATTCCAGTTCAAGCCCATCAGGGTGTCGGAGCCCGTTCTGTTCCTGCCCGTGAAGAGGGGGAGCGTCACGGTGCTCAGGTAACTCGCCCGCGTTGCCGAGGCCCCGGTTGTGTAACGCGGATCACGAGGCGCACGGATGCGCGCCCCGACGGCGCCTCGGGCTCCATCTCCCTCCTCTGTAGGTGCTCAGGGGCTCGCTGTGGTGGAAGGGGGGAAGCAGGGATTTTGGGGGGGTGGGTCCTGCCGTCGTGGTGGGTGAGGATTTGGGTGGGTGCCCTCTCCATGGAGCTTGAGGCGAATGCTGGTGGGAGCGTGCTAGCAGAGCTGAGCTGGCCGTTGAGTTCCTGTAAATGGTTAAAGTAACACGTTGAGACACAAAATGGATCCTTTGCCCAAGAGTGGTCAGAGCAGAGCAGCTGTAGGACAGGGCTCCTGGGTCTATTCTTAGCTCGGCCGGTGCTTCTCTGACCTGACCTTAATCGTGGAGAGGAGATGTGAATGGCCTCGTCTTCCCAGTCTGTAAACTGGGAATGCTGAGCCCTCCCCTGCCCGGTGACGATAGGGAGACCAGAGTGCAGAGCCCCGCGTGATTGTCACTTGGAAGTGCAGCGGGTCACGGGCACAGGAAGGGACTTTATGTGTGTTGAGGAAGAGCCCTGGAAGGTGGAATGACCTGCCCAAGGTCACGCAGTTGGCCGGCAGTAAGGCAGGGGTTGGCACCGGGAAATGCCTGCTTCCTAATCCCACTGCCCTCCGGTGCGGGCTGGGAGGGGGAGCACGCAGGTGAGGGGACTGGCAGGTAAGGGGACAGGAGGGGCTGGAGCACAGGGATCCTGCTGTCTCCAGCTCCTGGGGAGGGCAGCTGGAAGCCTGGCACCGGGGCTGCCAGTCCCTTGTGTCCCTGAAGGTCAGAGTGCTCCATGCCAGGAGCAGGGATCACCAGGACTGTGCCAGCAGTGCTACCAGCTGTATCCTCGTTTGAGGGGTGGTTTTTTTGGACTGGTGAAGGTCCAGGCCGGTTTTCCGGGCTCCCAGGCCGTAATACAATCCCTTGCTTTGGCTTGTAAATTGATCGCTGCAGGGTTCGGGAAGGAATTTTTCCCCCCACAAACACACGGCCTCCTTGACTGGTGCATCAATAATAAATGCTGAGATCTTGCATAGCTTTTATCTCGGAAAAGCTGCACAAACATTAACTAATCCTTGCTGTACCCCGGTGTTAGGTAACTTGCGTGGATTAGCCAGGGATGAGGGAGGCTGCAGAGGGAGGCGGGAATGGCGCTGAGGACATTTTCTCATTCTCTGGTGGTTTGACAAGGCTCAGGGGGCAGAGGTCGGGGTGATTTTTTGAAATGGGACCCAAGGGGACCCATCCTGCTCTGTATCTTTTTACTGCAGAGCAAGCTCCATCCCCAGGGATGGACTGCTGGGTGTGAGGCAGCTGCTCTGCTCCCTGACTTCTCAGAGATACCAGGAGGGAAACTTTCTACTCTAATTTTCCTGCTGCTGATGCAAGCCCCTCTCCTGTCTTTCCTTGTCAGGCCTCGATAAATAGTTGTCCTTCCTTTTACAGCCAGAGGCCTTCTGTTTTTTAAGGACAGTGAGAGTTTTATCCTGCTTGGAAGCATTCTGGCAGAACTGCTAATGCAGGGTCAGCCTCAAGTCTTGCAGTCAAAGCCTCTTGAAAAACTCTGGAGGAGGATCTGCAGTGGAGGATGGTGGGAGGAAGGAGAGATGCTTTCTCTGCTCCAGGACCAGAGAATGATGTTTTCTTATTCCAGACCCTTGCTCTTCCTTCAAAACTGCTGGGAAGAGGCTGCTGGCTCAAGGATCATGGAATTGGAGTGAGGTGTCTCCCAGGGGTGTTTGGGTTGTTGGCCAGTGTCACTCAGGTGCTGTAATCAGTTTGTTCATGTGGCTGAAGCAATCCTACAAACCAGATCAAGATATCCGAGATATCTTTTCCCTCTACATGCAAGGACTGCTTTCTGATCCACCCACTGCAGCTTGATCACGGTCAGATGTTCTGCCTTCCAGCAAGTAATAGACTTTAAAACAGGGATTATTTCAAATTTGGTACAGCAGTTAGCAGGTACTTTGCACTCACTTATGAGAGATTCTGCCAGAGTGACTGTTCTGTGTTGACAGGATCCTGCCTGGAATCAATTCCTTGCCTCACAGCAGATCTCCTGCTCTCCCATCTCACCCCAGCAGTCAAGAGGAGCAGGAGAGGTGCAGACCGTGCTCAGGGGTGTGGCACCAAATCCAGCCCTTGGGCATGACTAAGTCAACTCCCCAAACTTGGCATTTTCTCCTCTGGGTAAACAGCTGCTGGAGGCAGTTGCCCTGGAGATGGGGAACGGGCACAGATAGAGGTGGCATGCCTGTAATGTCTGGGATTCAAATCCTGCTGGGTCAGTGGCTGCCCCTGGCCTGCAGCCTTTCCAGGGAAGCTGTGTGGAAGTCCTGAGGATCTAAAGTAACCTCTCAGATCCCTCTCTTTGACCCCACAGCACTCTCACACTGGCTCCACATTGTCCCTGTACTGTTCCTGCTCCTGATTTCACAGCTGCTGACCCAGTACCCCGTAGGGATTTTACAGAGGCACTTTCCTTGTTTCCCTCCTTTTATTTTGTTTACCTGCCCTGAAGTAGGATGTGGTGTTTGCCAACACTGAACCCGCCTCAGAGTCCTCGGAGAGTGTTCAGACCTCAAATGACAAGTGAGGTGGAACAAGATCCACGTGGCTGGGCTGTGCCCCTCGCCAGAAGGCAAAAGCTGAGCCACCCCATGACCTGCTAATGAGCCCTTCCCTCTTCCAGCAAGGCCTTTTCTCCTCTCCTTTCACATCTGCAGGGAAGATTTGCTCTTGTAGGTTTTGTGATCTAGAAGATGACCTCCAGTCCCCTCTTTTCCCACAGCCCTGGGAAGCAAGTGCTCCTGCAGGTTTGTCCCAGTGGCAGCCAGGCCAGGAGGAAGCATCAGCTCAGTGTGTGCTGCTGGATCCCAGTCCTGTGATCCATCAGCTCCCTGGGGAGGGGCTGCTGACCTCACCACGTTGGTGGGTTTCTCTTATTTTAACAAGAATTTGGTGAGCATCAGTCGATAGAAGCAGTGGCAGGGAGATGGAGGAATTTGCCTTTTCATCTGGGGAATGTGTGCTTTGAGAATGCTTGGGCTGGGAAAAAGGGAGGGAACAGGGGGTGTGTGGAGCCACCTGGGATGGGGGGTTCCAGGTGGATCCCTGCCCTGCAGCTGCTGTCACAGCAAGCAAATCTCAGCGCTGAAACTGCCAGGTATGTTGTCTGAGCATTGAAAAGAGTGCAGCTGGAGGAACGAAAGGCACAGGTAGCATTTCCCAAGTTTCCAGAGCTTGTGCCATACAGGCTTCCCTCCCACAGCTGGAGAGTGCTCCGGGTCGTCTCCTGGCTGTTTGTAATGGCAGGGGAGTGCTGTGATGTGTGTCCCTCCTGTTGTCTCGTGGCGTGCCTGATGGAAGCATAATCAGAGCAGGTTGGAATCACTGGAGGATGAACCTCCTTCCTTCCCAGCTGGAGGGATCTCTCTGCAGCTGTCTGCTCCAAAATAGCCTGATCCCTCAGAACAGGCTGTTGGTGCAGAGGAAGTTCCACATGTGCCAGTGGTGATGAGGCAGAGATTTGTTCAAGCTTTTCTTGTTAGAGTCTGTAGAACTTCAAGGCTTCCTTTCTGGTGATGTTTGCACAAAAATATCCACTTTTATCTCTGTGTGAATCAGTTCTGGCTCAGCAGTGACTTTTCCAGATGGAAAAAGACTCAGGGGAGAGTTAGGGATGTAAGGTTTGACAGGTTAGTTTGGGATTGGGGTCTGGAGTTGGGGTAGTGTGTGGAAAACATCAGCACTTCCCCCTCTTCTTCTGGAAAACCCTCTGGGATGGAGATGGCACACTTAGGTGTTCTCATGGGCAGGAATTTATGATTTTCCTTTCCAGATTGTTTTGAGTTTATTCTCTGGGCAAGAAATGTGTGTGTAGACCCTTGATATCATTATGGGTGTTTTTCTTCAGGGTCTGCTCCTTCACCCATCCTCAGGGTGTGCAAGGCTGAGCAGTGGGTGAGAAGTTCATGCTAGCACAAGGCAGCACAAGTATGACACAACCAAATAATCCTTTTATTTCATTTCTCTGCCTGTGCAGAGGCACTCCATCACTACATATGATATAGTGCAGAGTTTTCCACACCAGTTTGCCACTGGGGCAGACTGGTGTGTCCCCGTTATGGTCTCAGACCAGGATGGTGGGGCTGTTGTTTGATGCTGCCTGTGTGCATCTGGGACCACAAACTTCCTGGTACCACTGTGGAATTGATCTGAAAAGGGTGTTCTTGCCTGGGGAAGGAGTGAAAAGGAGTGTCCAGGCTGATACCTTGTAGGTCTGGAAGCAGGTCTGGAAGCAGACCTTTCCCTGGTGTTCAGGGTGCTGCTGAGGATGCTGAGTTGAATGTTAACGTGGGTGATATTCATGAATTCACTGGAGCTTGACGCAGAGATTCCAGGAACATAATAGAGCATCATCACGAGCCCTTGTTGTGTTCTGCAATGCCTGGAGCACAGTGGGGATGGACACCACCCCTGCTTCAGCTGGTCAGGCCTTGGGCTTGTGGCTGTCCTTGCAGAGCAGTAGATCTGTGTGTGAGGTGTTTCTGGGTGAGTGGGTGGGTTATCTAACCAGATCAAGGAAACCCGGTCCTGTCCCCAGAGAAGGCTTGTGTGTATGTGAGCTCTTTTCTCTGCTCAGGTGTCCTGAATAACCTGCCAGCCCCTGACCCTGGCCTGCCAGCAGTGGCATGGAAAAGCCTTGTGGGGACACTGGGCCTGCTGATTTCTGCTTCAGGCTGGGTGTGCAGGCTTGAACAGCCTTCACCCAGGTGCCTTCCAAGGTGTTCCTGCCCTTGTTGGGTGTTCCAGGAAGCTCTGAAGGTGTTCAGCTTCTCTTTAGCCCATGCTGGACAGCAGAAGGCTCTCAGTGAGCTGACACTCTCCAAACGGCAGGTAGAGGGCAGGCCCCACCGCTGGGATCTGCTGCTCGCACCCTTGCAGTGACGGGATGTGCTCCCAGCATGGTTTCTGTGTCACAGCAGGCGTGGTGGCCGCTCTCCACGGACCCACCGTGATTTCACCTGCTCTGCTGGGCACAGGAGCCCAGCTGGAAACAGTGGCAGCCATCAGGAAATGCTCCAGTGTGTTGTGGGAAGCTGGGGCTGTCCTTGGCCGTGGCTTCTCTCCAGCCTGCTGAAAATGTGGAGTATCTGGAGTCATGTCACACAACAGCCAGTGCTTGAGCCTGGCTTTTCCTCAGCCCAGGGAGCTGTTTCACCCTGTTGCAGGGCGGTTTCAGAGGAGTGCAGCTTGGTTTGCAGGTCTGAATTTGTAGGTTACCCCATGAGTAAGGGCTGGTGATGTTCTTGTGGTGGCTGAGGATATGCCGTGTGATGGGGAGGATGATCAGCAGGAAAAGGGGGTGAGAGGCTCAGCTCTGCATGACTGCACCTCTCTGTGACTAAAAAACCTCCCTGATGTGTTACATGTTTGGGTCTGGGAGTGCTGCACACCTGAGCTGTGAGAGAGCTTTTCTCATAGGCGTGTTTTGGAGATGATTTGGAGGAATGTGCTCATTTTCCCCACTGTTGCTTTCTAATTTCTTCATAAATTAATTGCCTGAATCTACAATTCTACATTTCTACATGCTTTTATTTCACAGTGCTGGAGCAGGTGGCAGTTTCCTCTGGGGTATGCTGAAAAACTGAGTCCTGAAAACCCCCCAGAATCCCCTGACTGTCCTCGTTCTTTCCCATTGTTTGTTCCTTCCTGCAAGTCTGTCTCCTGTGTGCCTGGGGGGTGGTGTTTGGAGGAGGAATTCCTGGTGCAAGTTAGGAAGTACTGGCCAAACTGAGTTGTTGAGGCTGGAAACCACTTTCTGTTTCTGCCTGGCATCTCCCTGATGGTGGCTTTTTGTTTCTGTTGTCAGTGGGTATGCGGCCGACGAAATCACACACTGCATTCGACCGCAGGACATCAAGGAGAGGAGAGCTGTCATCATCCTCCGAAAGTAAGTGTTGAAGCCCTCCAGACAGCAAGATAAACGTGGATGTGGTGTCATGATGCTTAAACACTTGAAAACTGCCTTGCTTGTTAATTTGCTGGCTTGATCTTGCACCTTGATTAGGTGTCACTCTGGCGCTCGCTCGTGTCGTGCCGTACCTGGCAGTGGAAGTGGCTGGAACCT
Organism: Serinus canaria; assembly: GCF_022539315.1. Lineage (NCBI taxonomy): Eukaryota > Metazoa > Chordata > Aves > Passeriformes > Fringillidae > Serinus > Serinus canaria. The sequence goes on from NC_066328.1 coordinate 14,060,474, forward strand.
GTTCCTGCAGGGTTCATCACTCCTTGGCTCTGTGCAGCAGCACTTTGTTGTAATGTCAGGGGTGGCAAGCCCTGGTGGTGTCCAAACTGGCTTTTCTTTGGCTGCCCAGCTCCAAACACCTAGGGTATCAAACTGTCTGTTTTGGGCTGTGTGTTCAGGTGTCTGGTCATGTGATACCCACGTGTGTGAGTTACCTGGAATGGTCTTTTGGAGCTGATGCTTGTGATGAAGAATGTCCTGTGAAGCAGAGAAAGGTTTCTTGGTATCATGGCTTTTGTTTCCTGGGGAGAGATGAAGACATTGGTTTTGGAGGGAAACGTGTAGAGAGTTCAATGCTCATTACAGAGCTTGTCCTTCGAGTCTGTGTTGGGAAGCCAAGCTCCATAAGCTGTTTTAGAAAGGGGCTTCCTGTTCTAGGAAAGCATTCTTGATGGCATTTCATCAATCAGTGCTTGTTCCTAAAGCTCTTAAGAAAATGAGAGACAAAGTAAACTAAGCCCACCCCAAAGTCCCTCAGTAAAACTTTCTTTCCTGCCTAGAAATGTCCTCTCTCATCAGTTCCTTCTGCTGGGAGACCAAAACATGTGACTGCCATGCATTGACCCCTGCTGACTATGCCTTGGAAGGTGCTGGCAGTAATTCTGCTGTCAAGAAGCATCTTTGCAAATGAAAATACACACTTTGAGTCCTGTAAACCCAGCCAAAAACATGGGCATTGGTGGCAGGGCTGTGGTTGTGGCCCAGGCTGGCATAAGGCTCGCAGGCAAGTGGTCTGGATCCAGACTGGATGAGCTTTTGGATAGCTTAGTTGGTTTCAAAACAAGTCTGGCAACATTATGAGGATATGGCACAAAGCCAGTGGAGTGGAGTTGGACATCTGGTTAGAGAAACCCATGGAATGAAGGCAGGAAAAACAGCAGCCCTGAGGCATTAGCCAAGCAAAATCAGCCCAGACCCAGGGAGGCAGGATGAGATGTGGCAGGAGATAGAGTGGGATGAAAGGCAGGCTGTAGCCAAACCACCCCACAGCTGGGAATGGTCACATCAGGTTTGGGGTGAGGGGCTCTGATAAGAACTTAGAGCTGTTGAGTTCATGGTGTTGGAGCAGCCAGGGAAAAGCTGCATAAGTGCTGACAAGGAGGCATCTCCAAGTCTTGTAGCTGCTTTGGTTGGATTTTGGGAAAGAGGAGCTGCCTGTCATAGGTTGTGGAGCAGTTTTCTGGAAAAGACAGACTCAGATAAATAAGCTAAAGCTGCCCAAACTGGTGCAGATATCCAATGTACCTGTTTAAACTGGCTCTGCCTCTTGCTTTCTCCAGCCTTGGTGAGCTGAAGGTGTTGGATTGTTTCAGTCAAGCCTGGCTGCCCTCAAAGTGCATCTGGGCAAGAAGGGACCTTAAACATCACCTTGTTTCAGCCCCTGCCATGGGCAAGGACACCTTCCACTAGGCCAGGCTGCTCAGAGTCCCATGCAACCTGTGCTTCTCTGGGTAACCTGTGCCAGTGCTTCACTGCTCTCTGAGCAAAGGATTTCTTTCTAATATCCAATCTAAATTGTCCCTCTTGTAGTTTAACACTGGTCCCTCTTGTCTTATGACCATCTCCCAACATAAAAAGTTGTTCTCTGTGTTTTTTATAAGCCCCCTTTAATCCTGGGAGGAGCAGTGAGGTCTCCCCAGTTGTACCCAGCTGACCTGCTGCATTCCTGCTGAAAGGACGGAGCCTGTAGCACTGCTGGCTTTGTTTGCCCATCCATGCTGACTTTTGGGGCCTGATTTGCTTCATGTCAGAGCAGAAGTGTCTCTTCCCATCAGACAGTGAGGGGCTAACCTGACAGACAAACCAGATGAAACCACACCAGGATTTTTCTCTGAGCAAAGCACAAACCCCCTGGTAATTCTTTCTGCATAACCTCTGCAGCTGTGGTGAATCCGTGGCGATGTTCGCCAAAGGCTGGGCTGTGATTGCTGCCAATTAGAGCTTAATAATTGCTGCTTATCCCCTGGCCAGGGCAGCCACCTCCCCGTGTCCCCTGCGTGTCCCTTTGTGCGCAGTGTGCCCCTTGTCTGTGCCAGGGCTGCTGCACCAGCGCCATTCCTGCTCCCTGGATCTGCGGCTGTGCCTGGGACAGGCTGTTGTGCAACCAGGAAAGCAGCTCCTTCCCCTGCTGGCCTGCGAGCACGAGAGGCCTCGTAAAACTCCTCTTCCTCTTCTTGGTGGTGAGGATCAGCCCTGAGCTTTCCAGATCAGATCAGATCAGCTGGATCGTCCCAGTTGGAGCTGGGATGTTCAGCTCTGAGTTCTGCCAGAGCCCGCTGGGTCCCGGGCGTTTGAGTCTGGCTCTGCTCTCGCCTCTGCTTCCTGCTGACAGCTGTGGGAGCTGCAGGAGCAGTGGGGTTCTGCAGGATTCTCCAGAGCTGTGTGGTTACCAAGCAGGTCATAAACACTTCAGTGCTCTGTGTTTCCTGTATTGGATCAGGGCTGCTGGGAACCAGCAGGGTTTGGAAATGCTTTGAGCCAGAGGAGGGGAGGAATGGTGCTCTTAATTTATGAGATGCTGGGAGAGGTAACGTGGGAGGTGGGTATAGAAATGAGACCTACTCAACCAGGTCTTGAAAGCAATTTTAGAGGCTTTTGCTGCCATTCTGCTTTCACTCTCATAAGCAGAGTTTCTCTATTTGTAGGTACATTGTTCTCCATTTTAGTGTCACCTCTTGTTGCACCTGGCCAGAGGCACCTGGCTGGTGTTCCCTTGCAGTGTATTGGGGGTTGGTTTGTTTGAGTTGCAGCCCTGCAGTTGCTATTGTATTTGAGAGGTATTTAAACCACCTCCCTTGTCATGGGCAGGATCTGCAAGGCCTTTGGTGTTCAGACTGGACTGGGTCCAGCCCTAGAGCTGAGAACAACTCAGGATGACAGCGTGGACTAGCACAGGCTCCAACCTGGCAGCTGCCTGTGGAAGTGTTCCTTGTTTCTGGCACGCTGGGCAAACTCAGGCTGCCATGCCCAGCTTTGCCTGTGCCAGACTGGCATCACCCTGATTAGCTGAAGAGGCTCTCCCTGATGGCAGAGAGAGGCTTGGCAGCTGGATGTGCTTTCTAATGGAAGTTTAGATTGGGATTCTCCTGTGGAAACCTCCATCAGGAGCTGAAGTTCAGCACTGGAGAGCAAGTAGTTGGTCTCCCCCTTCATTTTTGCTGCCTCCTCCACTTGTGCATGGCTACAGTCCTCTGACAGTTCTCTTTTGGGGTGAGCTGTGCTTGCTCTCCAGCATAGCTTGAGTGTGTGCAGAGCTGCTGGAAGGGATGTGGTGCAGCTTCTGTTTGCTACACCTTCTCCTGACTCGTACTTCAACTCTTTGCACTTTGTAGTCAAGCTGAGGAACACCTGACCCCGGGAGATCCGTGGGCAGGAGGGAGTTTCCAGGTGGAAGCAGTTATTACTGTTGCAGGTGATGATGCTTTTGCAGGGCATCTCCCACCCAGGTGGCTTAACTGGAGCTGTGAGTTGTTGCCAAGTGATTTCATGGGATTTCACAGCTGCTCCAGCAGCTCTGCTCCTTATCCCAGAGCTGGGGTTGCAGTGAGCTCAGCACCTTTTGCATTCACCTCGTGACTGTGTGTCCCTAAGCCAAGGCAGGATAAAGGGCAATGGCTTCAAACTGACAGAGAGGGTTTAAATTAGGTATAAGGAAAAAATCCTTTCCTGTGAGGCTGCTGAGGCCCTGGCACAGGTTGCCCAGAGAAGTTGTGGCTGCCCCATCCTTGAAAGCGTCCTAGGTCAAGGTGGACAGGACTTGGAGCAGTCTGGTCTAGTGGAAGGTGTTCCTGCCTGTGGCAGGGGGTTGGAAATGAGGTTATGTTCAAGGTCCCTTCTAACTTTAACCATTTTGTGGTTCTGTGAAGTTTCTAGTAGCACAAAGCTTGTTGTGCTGTGGAGTGTGGTATTCTTGCCCCTCCTCCTGAGCCGTGTGGTTGGGGTGGAGGGCTCTGCTGTGATTCTGTAGAAACTCCTTGCAAATTCTCTTCTCTTTCAATATTTGCAGAACAAGACTAGATGCACCTCGATTGGAAACAAAATCCCTGAGTAGCTCTGTGTTGCCACCAGGTTATAACTCTGACCGCCTGTCGGGAAGCAACCGGGACCAGATCCTGAAACCAAAGCGGTCCCATCGCAAAGCAGATCCTGATGCTGCCCACAGGTAGGACCATCTCTCCTAAGAGCCATGTTTGGGATGTTGTCTCCGGATCAGTGCATAGCTGAGGTCCCTGGCCTCAGAACATATTTAAAACCATTCTGTTTTGCACCTGCCAGGTGCTTTCTGCAATGCCCAGATCTGTTTTATCAGAATGAGCTCTTTATGCGTTCCTCCCAGACTTGTGGAGGCTGAGCTCTGGCTGTAAGCAGCTTACATTGTTTATCCTGTGAGTGGCATAATGAAGAAGCAATAGATTTGGCTGGCTTTTGATAATGCAGTCGTTCAGAACAATAGTTTCCCTGCAGCTAATCATTTTTGACCTCTATTGCCAAGCAACCTGTGCAGCTGCGTTAAACTATATTATGAAAGCAGTCCTGGGAGGGAGCGTGAGGGTTTGCTATCTGGGAAAGGTTAAGGACTTCTTGGGAAGCTTCTCAAGCCTGTTTTGATTCCAGAGCTCTGTGTGTGTATTTTTGTGTGAGAAACCAGACTGTGTGGATGTTTAAGCCTGACCTTCAGGGAAGCTCCTCGCTGAGGTTTCAGACAAGCTTGAGCTCTGCAGCAAGGCTTCCCTTAAACACCTTGGTGTGAGCACACTGATGGCTGTGAGTGATAGCCAGTCTGCCAGCTGTCCTGCATATTCCAATTCCAAAGCTTCCTGAGGATCCAGATGGCACTCTCTGCACAATGGGTACAACCCAAAAGTTGACTTGGTCGCAGGGCTTGGCTGCCACGCAGTCCCAGCCCTGTTTGAACCTGTCCTGGAGGGAGGAGGGTGGGGATGGTTTGTTTGTGAGCAGTGTTCATTCACCTGCACTCAGGCTGGAAGATGGATGAAGGTCTGAGGCTGAGCTGCAGATGCAGCTTCCCTGGGAGCACGCAGAGGGCCGGTGTCCGATTAGAGGAGCGATCATGCGGGACAAATGTGCACATCCCTCAGAGCTGTTTTTCAGCCTGATGTGACCTTATCAGGCTGTGGGGGATGGCTTGCATAGGCTCCTGCAGCAGATGGGTGTGAAAAACATGTTTTTCTATTTCTCTGGCCTCAGAGGCTCCAGTATAACAGGTAATTCTCATGGATATCATAGTGGGATCTCTCAGGAACCACTCAGATAAAGTAAGTGGTGTGTGCAGCCCACCAACCCAGTCCTGCTAGAAAGTGATCAGAGGCAGCTTTGCAGAAATAACAATTACACTGTGTTAATATTTGAGAGTACAAAGGATTTTGGAGCTGTGGTGTGATCCTGCACCTTAAGGAGCTCAGCTCTGTGCTCTAAATTCTGCTGCAGTAGAGACAGACCCCTCTGCCCAAGGGATTTTTCTTGGGACCACAAGCTGCAAGTTAAAGAGAAAGAGGTTGACTGGAAGTGTTCTGGTGGAGGTGAAGGCCAAAGCTTGCCTTGGGAAGGGAAGGAACTGGCCCATCATAGCAATGTTCTCAGCTCCTCTAGGGATCTGCAACTTGGTGATCTATTCCTGCTCTGCCAAGTGCCCAGTGCTGGGAAAGCAGTGGGAAAACAGGCAGAGCTGTCACGGCAGGTAACCTGCAGATAGCATCCAGGAGGGATGGCTGGATCCCATCGTGCTGTGCTCTCACTCCTGTTTTCCCCCTCTCCATAGGCCACGGATTCTAGAAATGGATAAGGAGGAGAACAGGCGTTCAGTCCTCTTACCAAAACATAGGAGACGGAGCAACTTCAGCTCCGAGAACTATTGGCGAAGGTCGTACGAGTACACGGAGGACTGTGACGACGAGGAGGAGGATGGCAGCCCCGCCAGGAAAGTTAAAATGAGGCGACACTGAGGATTGCACTTGCCAGGCTCGTGGAGCTGATGAGATTGGCCTCCAGTCTGTGAAAACTTTCTCCTCCCTCTGGCTATCTTCCATCTAGCTTCAGTTTTGGTTTTTCCTTTCAGGCTGAAGAGTAAACAGGAAGGATTTGGTTTTATGAATGGAGGAATGCTGAGACATACGTGAGGATGGAACATGTCCAGTGCACATGGTGTCCTGAGTCATGGGTCAAGTGGGCATCTCTCCCTTAGGAAGCAGATAAAGTTATGCCAGGTTGTCTGTTGGGATTTCTTTTGAAAACACCAAAAAGTTTAAATGTGTCATTGCGCAAGATTCAAGAATTGTATTTTTGTTTTGGTTTTTGGTTGGGTTTTTTTTTGTTTGGTTTTTTTTTTTTTTTTTTTTTCTTTAACACTTATCCTTTCCAAATGTTCTAAATATGATGTTTGACCCCAGGAGCTGAAATTCCATGGTGGGCTCGTATTCCTTGTTTCACCAAAGGGCTCCTTGGTCTTTTTTTACCTGGTGGTTTCGGGTCTGTTTTAAGGGTGCCCTGCAGTAACTGGAAGTTTGAAGCTTTGCAGACCCCTCTTGCTGCGATCAATTTCAAAGGGTTTAGGACATTTTTGTTGCACTTTAGTGTTTTAAATGCCGTAGGTTTCCTTTCCAGACCCTTTTCCCAAGCCAGCACGGGCTCGCAGCCCTGTGTCCCTGCGCTGCCCTCTCCAAGAATGTACTAGAGCTCTGGTTTCTCAGTGCTGGTCTGACTGGGGCTGTGCTTGAGGAGGAGGGAAAGGTGGCCCAGCATTGTCCTGAGATCCATATTGGAATCTCAGGGCTGCCAAGTGAGGGATCACACTGAGCATGTGCTGCTTCCCAGAGCTGGGGATAGCAAAGAGGAGTAGGAGACGCTGTGCTTGTGAGGGTTTGTGCCTTGGGAGCCCCCCAGAAGAGCCCTCCTCCACTGCCCCTTCCAGGTGGAGAGAGCTGAGGTGGTGCAGCATTCCCAGCACAGTGGCCCATCCTGAAGGACTGGCTGCACTCTCATGGAGCAGGAACAGGAGCTGCTGTGGTCTTGGGGGAGCTGAGCAGCTCTGTCCCCTCTGAGGCTGGCTCTGGGAGCAGGGACACTGCAGGGCTCAAGTTTGGCCCCAGTTCAGTGCATCCAGCATTGAAGTTGCCTGCTTTCTCCTGGCCTATTCCTGCCTGTGTTCCTGGGGTAAGGAGTTTTCTGGTTGCTACAGGAAGTGCTGAGAAGAATTCAGGCATTTAGCCCCATGGAGTTGTGATAGAGCATCTGCCATCATCATCCTGTTCTCCCACCCGGTTTGTGTTAGCCCAGACCAAAGCCTTGGTGTTTGCAAAGTTTGGGGCCCAATGCCATATTTAGAGCTGTACTTTTAAGGAAAACTTCCTCTGGTTGATTCTTTGAACCCAAGTGTTGGCAGTTGTTAGGAGTAGTCTTATTTTTAAATTTTTACTGCTTTGCCCTCCCTCCCATTGTAGTTTTTCTTAGTGTCGTGTCCCCCACACACTTCATGGTCTGCACGCTTGGCAATAAAAAGATGTAATATATTTTGAAACTTGTTTGCTGCTGTCTTGAGGGACTTCTGGTCTAAAACAACCACCCAGGCATTGTTCCCTGCAGTGCTGATCAAGGACGTTTGCTGACATTTGGGTCCCACTGTCCTTTTCCTTCCCTGCTGAATTTCACCTGGTGTTGGGGTTCTGCTCAGGCTGGATCTTGTCACATGAGCTCAAAGGACATTGCTATCACCTTCAGCTGGCTGTGGGGGTGTTGGTGAGGTCTCCAGTGCCTGTCTCTGATTATCCAGTGGTTTTCCTGGTGAGAGCCCCCACTGCCTCCGTGCTGAGGCACAGCCTCCAAAGAAACGTATTTTGTCAGTCCAGGGATCCAAAAGTTTGTGCTTCTGCTGCTTGTGAAACCTTGAAAATGCCATTTTCAGACCTCACGTAGCATTTGAAGCGATGTTCCTCACCCTCCCGGCTTTCTGCTGCAAATCCAGGCCAGTTCTTGGCTACAAAACCCCTGTTTTGGGCAGCTTGGCATCCCCCTGGCAGCAAAACTGCACGTAGAGATCCCTTCTCCTCCTGATGGCTTTGTCTTTCTGGATCCATCCTGGCCATGCCCTGCCAGGCTCTGCTGTGGGTGCAGATGGTGACAGAGGTCACTGCCAGAGGTCTCAGCTCTCCCCTCCTGGCTCCTTATTTTATCCCTACCTCTCCAGTATGGATACTCTACCCTGGTGTCAACTCAGACTGAAGCTGGAGCAGCTGGTCTTTCCACAGCTGCTTCCCAGAGCAGGACTTCCATGGGATGAGGTGCTGGATATGGACATGCTGGGCTCTTCCACCTCTAGCCTGGTCCCAGCCACCACCTCCTCCTGGTCCTTGTGCAGGCTGTACGTGTGCAAGATTCCTTTCCCAGCTTGTTTTGGTGTTCCTGCATGTCCTGCTCAGGAGCTTTCCCCCCTTCCCTGTTCCCATCCCTGCAGTGGGTCAGAGCTGGCAGCTGTGGCTGGGGGGACAGGAGGAGCTCCTCTCCAGCCACCATCTGCTCTTGGTTTTTTACCTGACTGGTTGGGGCTTGACCCCTTGGAGAGAGAGGGAGCAGGATCCCTCAGGAGAGGAGTCCCCAGCGTGCAGGCAGGGCCATCTTCCCACTTGTACAGACATTTTCTATAGACACGGATGTATATGTGTAGATAACATGGTTTTTTAACTCTTTTGCACTGAACAACATCAGAGTGAAACCTGGATTCGAAACTAGAAGACATTTTTCACACGGATCCAGAGGTCTGGATCCTTCCTGTAACCTGTCTGGTTGGAACTGTGGCTCAGAATTCCTGGTTTTCACTGTTGGGCTGCACACAGGCATCAGGCCAGGCTGGTGGCATGAGGCTGGGGGTGAGCTCGAGTTTGGAGGCAAAACTTCTCCCCAGGCTCCTGCACAGCCCTGACCCCGTTGGTTTGTGTGTGTCTGATCTGGCTGTGTGTGGTCCAACCTCTCCATCCACCCACAGCGTGTCCGTGCTCAGCCCCAAGCTGGGAGCTCCATCCAGTGTGACAGTCCATGTGCCCAGACCCAGAGCCCAGAGCAGGAGAACTCTTTCCTAAGGAAGGGGGAGGAAGGTGGGGTTCATCCCTGCTTTTCCACAAAGAACAGGAGGAATTGGGGTTCGTTACTGTTACCGTATCTCCAGAAGGGTCAGTGGTGGAATTATCCAAGCCCATGGATCAAAACAGCTGCCAGGCTTTGGGGAGGACTCAAGGGGGGCAGGGTCTAGACCCCCACCAGCAGCAAAGAGTCTTTTACCTGCCAAAAGTGTTCCCTTTTCCCTGTTGGGAGGAGAAACATTCAACTGAGAAATGTCTCTGCTCCTTTCCCTGCCCACACTTAGAAGTTCTGGCTGACTTTAATTTTGTTTTTTAAAAGATTCTAATTTTTTTTTTTGTTACCAATAAAAATAAAAATTAAAAAAATACTAAAAAAGAAAGTGGCAATATTTTTTTCTGTAAGCTTTTCCTAGGAAAAAGCGTGGTTTGTAACAAAGTTGTACAGTTCTGAAGTTTGAGATACGAGAAGTACTGTGTGAAACGCTGTAAATGGAGCAGAGATTATTTTATGTACAGTCTGACATGGGGGAATCTTTTAATTCCAATTGATTCTTAGGAAGAATTTGGTTCTTCACTTGTCAGGGTTTGGAATTTCATGGTTTCATTATTATGATTTTTTTTTTCTTGTATAGATTGCTGCATTAATTGAATAAAAGCAGAAAGCATCTCTTGGCATGGCTCTGTGGTACTGGGGGCCGGGATGTGCCTCGATCCCCCTGGCAGGAATGAGGTGGTTGGGAGCATGGAACTGGTTCTAAATAAAGGGAGTCACTGGCTCCCCCGGGGACAGGGCAAAAGTGGTGGCTGTGCTTCCTGTGCTGTCCTAGAAAGCAGGGACAGGGATCTCTGCCTTCCTCCCTTCTTGCCAACACCCTGGGCTTCAGCCTGATGCTGAGCTCCTCTTCCTCCTGATGCCTCCTTCTTGTAAGAGGGAGATGGTGGGGTGGGTGTGATGTGCCAGGGGAGATGGATGGGATCTGTTGGTCTGTGGCCTTGCTTCTTTCTCCTCTCTTCTTCCTTTCTTTCTTGCTCTTCTCCCTTCTCCCTCCTATCCTCATCTTCCTCTCCATCTCTCCTCTCCCTTCTTCTTCTCTCTCTTCTCCCTGTTCCTTTCCTCTCTTCTTCACACCTCTTTACCTCTTATCCCCTTCCTCTGCCTCTCCTCCTTCTCCCCTTTTCGCTACCCCCTTCTTTCTCCTCTGTTCTCCTTCCTCCTCCCAGTTTTTCCTCCTTTTCTCCCTCTCACAGCAGACCCAGCATGCCCACCCTCATTCCCCGGGGCTGTGCCGGAGCTTCAGGCCCTTCCATCCATGCATGACCCACAGCCCATCACCGGGCCACGTTGCCCGCTCGCCCCGGGGCTGTTTTCCGCCCCAGCCCCTGCGTCAGCCCAGAGCCGCATCTCCCCGGGGCCGGGGTTAGTCAGCAGGGAGGGGAAGCCGTGCCCTGCCCGGGGTGACTCACCCCAAAACTGGGCGCAGGGCAGGCTGCTCCCCCTCCCACCTTGCCGTGATGCCGTGGGGGGAATGGGGAACAACATTCCCGGTGCCCTGGCGGGAAGAATGAGTCGCCAGCTGGGAATGAGGCTCGGATGTTAATTGTGGGAGCCGGCAGGATGCTCCGGGCCTAGGAGCCGGGGCGCCGCCATGTTGATGCACCCCATGGCTGTGGGGCACACGATGAGACCCTAAATCCACGGACCTCGTGTTTGTGGGGGATTGTGACCACGGTGACCAGGCTTGGGGTATCCTCACTGTCTCTCTCCATGCCCGCGGGGAGGGAAGAAACAGAAAGAAGAGTATTTTAAAAAGAATATAAATAAACACAACACAGGGGGCGTTGAGTTGAACGACTACACATCCCATCGGCCGCGGCGGCAGCGCAGGCGCAGCGCGGGTGGGAGGGGCCGTGGCGCGCGGCGCGCGTTGCCGCGCGGTGATTGGCGGACAGTGCTGTCCGTCAGGGTTTCCCCCCGCCCCCGCCGCGGCGGTGCCTGCCCGGGCTCGGCGGGCGCGCGCACCGGGACCCCGCACCGGCACCGGGGACCCCGCACCGGCACCGCGCCCCCTGCCGGCCCCGCCCCGCCCCTCGCCGCGCCCCGGCCCCGCCACCGCCACCGCCGCCCCGGGACCGGCCCCGGGACCGCCGGCCGCGCCCGCCCCGCCCGGTACCGCGCCGCCGCCACCGCCGCCGCCGCCGGCCCAACCATGATGAAGTTTCGGTTCCGGCGGCAGGGTGCCGACCCGCACCGCGACCGCCTTCGCCACGACCTCTTCGCCTTCAGCAAGGTGCGTCTGGGGCGACCGGGGGGCGCGACGGTGGATCCCGGGGGGGCGGCTACCACCGGGAGGCACCGGGGGTACCGGGCAGGGTGCGGCGTGCGGGCAGCCTCCCGCTGGCGCGGGGGACTGGTACCCCGGTGGGATGCTGCCCGCGGGGAGGCGAGCAGCGTGCGGGGCACCGCCCCCCGGGACCGGCTGAACCCCCGGGAGAGCCGCGCACCGGGACCTCCCGGCTCCCGGGGAACGGGCACGCAGAAAGGGCAGGGCTGCCTGGCGGGGGGATCCCGGGACAGGCTGCTGGGCCGCCCCGGCAAGATGCACCCCTGGGGGGGGTACCGGGAGCCCCGGGTGCGGGATGCGGATCGGGGGGCTGCGCTCCTCCCCGTGCGGTGCAGGGGGCACTCTGGGAGACGATGCTACACCCTCGGCAGCGCGACATCCCTGTCCCCAGCCCCTCTTGGGGGTGTTCCCTGGAGCGCCCCGGTTCCCGCACGCCCCCTGTCCCTTGGGTTCCCCGAGGCCTCTCTCACGGGCGTTTTGGGGTGACCCGTGGTCCCGCACCCTGTCTGGCCTTGGAGCATCCTTGGCTGCATCCCCCATGAGGGGCTCACCCGGTCTCCCCAGGGGTGGGATACCGGGGGGCCGGACCCTCTGTGTCAGCTGGAAGGGCTGTGGCGATGATCCCCTGGGCTTTTGGGGTTCCCTGGCGCCCCAAAGATGTGTCTCTGTGGGGACATGAGAGGTCAGTGCTTGCCCCCCCTCCTCCCTCCGAGTTTTACCACTTACCCCCCCATTTGGGGTGGGAGAGACCCCCAAGCTCATCAAACAACCCTGGAGCGACCCCCCACCAGCCCTGGGGTGCCAGACCCTTCCCTCGGGACATCGGGCTGTGCCAGCGGGTGCCCACCTGAGACTGGGTGCACCTTGTCCAGGAAGCGTTGGGACCACTCTCCTGCCCTGGCCGCGGGGCATGAGACCACCGGCAGCGGCCTCTGGATGAGCCCAAACCGTGCCCATCAGTCTGTCCATCCCCGCTGCTGTGGGGTACTTGCCCAGCTCCTGGTGGGGACGCTGCCGTGCACCGGAGCGCCCCCCGGGCTGTCCCGCAGTGGGATGGGGCTGCGGGTGTCGGGGTGTGCGGTGGTGAGGGGTCAGAGCCAGTTCCACTGCCCAGCACAGCCCTGGCCCCCGACTCGCTGCCGTGGGTGAGGGTCTGGCCGGGGTGCAAGGCTCAGCCCAGCCAGAGCCCCCCTGGTTTTGGGGAGCACAGTGCCACGGCCGGGTCCTGCCCGAAGGAGTGCCCAGGGCAGGTGTGTGCCGGTGGGATGTCCTGGGGGGAGGCTGAGGAGAGCCCCTCTGCGGCCGTCCCAGCCCTGGGGCCGCCGGCTGCCCACCTGCCTCCCATTAAGGGTTGTTTTTCCTCCCGAGCTCCAGATCTGCCTGGGATTTGCTGTAATTTGGCCGGGAGCGCGCCTTGGCCGGCCGGCACAGCCTGCCGGATGCGGCCCCGCTGCGGGCGGGAGCGGGGGCTGCGGCTGGGGGGCTGAGCCAGGTCCCCCTTTGGGACTGGGAGTGCTGGGGAACTGCAACAGCGCTTTTTGGGGAGTCTTTGCCGGTGTCACGGTGTTGGTTTCTAGCCTAAAGCATCGCTGTGGTGTCCCTGTGCTGCTGCTGTCCCAGCTCCGTCCTCCAGCGCAGTGTGCATCCCAGGGCAATTCAGCATGACCCTGCATGGGTCGGCACCCACGAGCATCCACATCCTCGCCCCTCGGACGTGTTGGGACCCACTTGGATGGGCCGGGACGCCTGGGATGGGCTGGGGACGTTTTCACGCTCCTGAAGGTGTCCCTTGGGAGGGGAGCAGGAGCCGGGGTGACAGCGGCTGCCGCCGGCGGGTGCGGAAAGCCGCCCCGCTGCGCCTCTCGGATGCCCCAGACAAAGGGAGCAGGTCAGGATCCGGCCAGTCTGGCTCCGGCGGCCTCCGTATCGTCTGATCGCGCCGTGGCTGCTCAGCCGAGCTGCCCTCGGGAGCCCTGCGGTCCCCGCACCGCGGGCCGGGCCGGTGGGTGCCCCCCGCGTCCCCCCGCTGCCGGGGCAGCCCCTCCCCAGCCGGCGAGCCCGGGCACGCCGGACGGCCCGGACTTCCTTGGGAAGGTGCCCTCGGGCGACACGCGGCTCCGGCGGGGACGTCCCTGGCGCTGGTGGGTCCCGCTCGCCTGGTTCTGCCGCCCGGCACCGGGGACGCCCGGTGATGTCGCAGTGGGGATCCCGCTCGCCTCTCCTGGGGTGTCCTCACCTCGGGGGTTTAGAGCAGGGGGGTCCCGTCCCCAAAGTGCTGGCGGGTGGTGGGACAGTTCGTTCAAGGTCAGAGCTACCCCAGCCCGTGGTGCGGCTGTTGGGCTGCGTTTTGGGGTGCTGGGTGGAAACTGGGTGAGGAGTGATGTCCCCTCTCCCCAAGGCCCTCCTTGGTGGCAGTGGGGGACAGAGCAGCATCTTTGTGATTCCCCATCGCAGGGGCGATGCTCAGGCTGGTGTGGGATAGGAGCTGTGGGGGTGAGGGGGGCTGTGGAAGGTTTGGGGGTGTCAGAGGTAGGGGGGTCCCACTCTGACCTGCCTGTCCCCATGGCAGACGGTGGAGCACGGCTTCCCCAGCCAGCCCAGCGCCCTGGCCTACGACCCCGTGCTGCGTGTGATGGCCATCGGCACCAAAGCAGGAGCCGTCAAGCTGTATCCTTTTCCTCCACGTGAGCAGGAGGTAAGGACCTCCCGGACCCTCCTGCACTCACTCTTCTGGCTGTCCCCATCCCGGAGAATGCTTGGAGACGTGGCTGTGCTGCTTCTGGCCCATCCGGCAGCCCCCACTCGGCTGCCGTCCATCCCTCTGTCCAGCTGTGCTGCAGCTGGGCCGGGCGGCGAGGGAGCGGCTGGAGGAAACCCCCACCTCGCCCAGAACGCCGCGGGGGGAAAAAGGCTCGGGGGCATCCCAAGTGGGGTCCTTCCTGCTTTTACCCCGCTTATCCCGGGGGGATCCTGTCCATCCTCATCCACGCAGCCCTCGGGGGAGGGGGCAGGGGGCGCTTTGGCCGGCCCAGCGCCGGGGAGAGAGGGGCTGCGGTGGGCGCGGAGCCCGGTGCCGGGTGGGGGGCCGAAGCGGGGGACGCCGAGCGGGGCCGGCCGGGCTTTGTTGCCGGCAGCGTGCAGGGAGACTTCAGAGGGCTGCTGGCGGGCGGCCAGGGCTGGATGCGGCCCGTGCTCGGGGGGCCCCGCGCCGCAGGAATGCGGGCTGGGGGCGCGGGGGCGGCTGCGCCCGCAGCGGGGTCGGGGTGTGGGGGACGGCCGCGCTCCCCCTCCCCCCGGCCGGCGGCTCGCTGCCTCCCGAGCACAAAGATGGCGTGTTTTGTTCTGCCGGGGCCGCTCGAGTGCCAGCCCGGCCGCGACGTCGCCGGCCGCCCCACTCGCCCGCCTGGCCCGCGGTGTCGGTCCCAGCTGAGCCCCCCCCGGCACCGCGGGGATGCTGTTGCGGGGGGCTGCGGTGCCCTGAGCATCCTCTGCAGGGATCGTTTTGGGGTGGTACCCAGTGTGGTACCCTGTGCCTACATGGCCCCGCTCCGGCTGCCTCCAAAAGGATGCTTCTGGAGGTTGGCGGTGCCGGGGAAGCCGGGGCCGGGCGAGGCAGCAGCCGGAGCTGGCCTGACTGGCGTTACTGGTTAGTGGGGGCACCCCTGGGTGCTCCCCGGCCGGGCTGGGCGGATCCGGTTGCCAACAGCCCGGCACCGAGGGGCAGCCAGTGCCTGGGGGTCCCCTGGGCCAGCTGGGTGTCCCTGTGCTTGGACCCCAGTCCCACATGCTGGTGACACTGGTGTGCCCGAGCCACTTGCCCTGAGGGCTCTCAGCTTGTGGCACTATTTGGGTGGGGAAAGACCCCAAAATAAGCAAGGGTAGGTGGCATCCCCCATGCATATAGCACGGAGAGCCCTCTGCGTGCTCCCTGCTTCATTCCCATGCCCCATTGCCTGCTCTCCCCAAAACTCCGCGGCTGTCACCTGGCTCTGCCGGCTCGGCTGTGCCCAGCACTGCCAGACAGCTCCTGCCTGTCCGGCCGGGCAGAGCCGCCCTGCTGGTTCCCCGTGCCCAGGGCACCAGAAGGCAGCCAGGGGCAGGAGGGACTCCCAGCACACAGCATGTCCAGAGGGGCTGCACAGCTCACTGGTGACACCGGGCTGGGGGGAGCAGCAGGCTGGGTCTGAGGGTGCTGAGGATGCCAGGCTGGGCTGCTCCGTGCGGTGCTGCGGCCGCTGCGCAGGTCCTGCCGCCGTTCCTGCCGCGGTTCCTGCCGAGCAGCGTCGCCGAAGGAGCCGGGACCAGTCGGGTGAGTGCGACTGTGCCGGCGCATGCCGAACCCCACCCCGCCGCCAGTGCGTGCTGGGGCTCCCGGCGCCTCTCGCACACCCAGCCCAGCTGTGAGCGTTGGCCGAATCCTGACCTGGGATATCCCGGCAGGAGGTGGTTGGTGGATCCCAGCCTGACCTGCTGTGTCCCAGCTGGAGGTGCTTGGTGGATTTCAGGCTGATTCAGTGTGTTCTGGTTGGATGCCCTGCCCTGGCTCTCCTGGGGACAGGGGGCTGAACTGGTGTTTGCAGGCAGAACTGTGACCTGAGGGAATTCGGAGGGTTCTGAGTTTTCTGGGGAAGGGTGGGGGGGGGGCTCTACCTTCGTTGTTTCTTTGACGACCCCCCCCAGATATGGTGCACCGGGTGTGGAGCTGACAGGCCTGCACAAGGAGACGGCCACTGTCACCCAGCTGCACTTCCTACCTGGCCAGGTATGAGGGTGTCCCGGGAGGGAAGCTGGCAGCAGCCCCCCAGCACCTCACAGACCCCTCTATCATCCCCCCATCCCCAGGGCTGGCTCCTCTCGCTGCTGGATGACAACACGCTGCACCTGTGGGAGGTGTGCCAGAAGGAGGGCTGCTCCCACCTGGAGGAGACCCGCAGCTTCGGCCTCCCGGGACGCCCAGGGTCCGGCGGTGCTAAGTACTTGCCTGGGGGGTCGGAGCTGCTCCCCCGCGGGGCTGCAGCCGCGGAGGTGCCGCTGCCAGCTGGGAGCGGCACGGGGGAGCAGCCGGCCGGCTGGGCGGGATGGTGGCCAAGGTCCTCTCTGTGTTGGTGTTTTCCCCACTGGGATGCTCCTCAGATGCTGAGTGCAGGGAACAGCTCTGGATTTTTATGGTGCTGGCAGGGCCCGGGGGTGATTAATGGCTGTAATTGCTGTTGGCACTGAGGCTGTCCTTGCCCTTGTCCTCCTGCACTCAGGGAGATGGGAGTGTAGGGATGGAGCAGGGGAGGTCTGGGGTCTCTGACACTCCCCCAGACCCAATCCAGTGCTGAGGCAGCCCCTGTTCCCTCCACCAGCTGTTCCCCTGGCATCACACGGGTGACAGTGGTCCTGCCCTTGGCTGCTGGTGCCATGGTCTGCCTGGGCACTGAGGGTGGTGCCGTGTACTTTGTCACTCTGCCCACCCTGACGCTGCTGGAGGACAAAACCCTCTTCCCGGATGAGATCCTGCAGAGGTGAGAGCCCTGCAGGCCCCACGCCCCTGCATCCCCAGCACCCCCAGCCCTGCTCTGACCCCCGTGCCTGTCCCCCTGCAGTGTCCCCGATGACTACCGCTGCGGGAAGGCGCTGGGGCCCGTGGAGTCCATCCAGGAACACCCACGCAGCAGCAGCTGCCTCCTCATCGGCTACAGCCGGGGGCTGCTGGTCCTGTGGGAGCAGAGCACTCGTGCTGTCCAGCATCTCTTCCTGGGCAACCAGGTACTGGGGCTGGTGGGGCCGTGGCCCTGTGTGTGTGTGTGTGTCCCTATGCACGTGCTGAGCCCCCCGTGTGGCCCCGCAGCAGCTCGAGAGCCTGGCCTGGGAGCAGAGTGGGAAGAGCATCGTCAGCTCCCACAGCGACGGCGGCTACATGGTGTGGGCAGCGAGCGGCACCGGCCTGCGGACCCAGCAGCCTGTCGTGTCCACCATCCCCTACGGTACAGGATGGGGGTCTGGGGGGGCTCTGGGCTTGGGAGCTGATCCCCCCCCATATCCCAGTGCTACAACCAGTGTTGGGTGTTTTCATTTCAGGGCCGTTCCCTTGCAAAGCCATCAGCAAAATCCTCTGGCGAACCTGCGAGTCGGGGTAGGTGGATGGGCTGGGCACGGGCACAGGGGACACTTGGGGGTCCTGGGTCTGATGGCAGCTGCTTCGTCCCACCCAGGAACCCCTTCATCATCTTCAGTGGGGGGATGCCACGGGCCAGCTATGGTGACAGGCACTGTGTCAGCGTGCTGCAGGGCCAGACCCTGGCCACACTCGACTTCACCTCCCGTGTCATTGACTTCTTCACTGTGCAGAGTGCAGAGGTGCCCGAGGGAGGTACGTGCTGCCAGGGCCACCCAGGGAGTGGGTGATGGTGTGGGGATCTCCATGTGCAGCAGCCATCTCCCCCCTCCCCAGGCTTTGAGAACCCCCGAGCCCTTGTGGTGCTGGTGGAGGAGGAGCTGGTGGCCATCGACCTGCAGGCGCCGGGCTGGCCCACCATCCCTGCCCCGTACCTGGCACCGCTGCACTCCTCTGCCATCACCTGCTCCTGCCATGTCTCCAACGTGCCCCTCAAGCTCTGGGAGAGGATCGTCAGCGTGGGCGAGCAGCAGAGCCCTCGGCAATCCTCTGCGGTCAGTGGTGGGGATGGTGGGGAGGGGTCCCCCTGAGCCCTTCCAGCATGGCCCAGTGGGCTTCATCCTTCCTCCATCCCCTCTCCATCCCTCCCTCCAGGCTTGGCCCATTGATGGGGGAAAGAACCTGGCCCAGGAGCCCACGCAGAGGGGGCTTCTCCTCACTGGGTGAGTGGGCTGGCAGCAGGGAGGGGGCCTGGAAAACCCAAAATGCGGGGGGGGCACATCCACACCCAATTCTGCAGTGGGAGAATGGGTTGGGATGGGATGGGGTAGTGGTGGCATACACTCCCTCATTTTGGGTGGGTTGTCCCTTCTTGTTCTGGCTGGGCATGAGTGTGTCACCCGCTGCACTGTCCCCCGGTGTCCCCCCCTCTGGCATGGTGGCTGCCAGCACACAGGCAGCTCTTGTTAGCTGGGCAGATGTCGGGGCCCCGCGCTGACAGGACCCCCCCGCCCAGGCACGAGGACGGCACAGTGCGGTTCTGGGATGCCTCGGGGGTCTCCCTGAAGCCCCTCTACAAGCTGGGCACCGCCAACATCTTCCAGACTGACTGTGAGCACAACGACAGCCTCAACCAGGCGGGCGAGGAGGAGTGGCCTCCGTTCCGCAAGGTGAGGTCCCCTGGGCAGGGTGACACTACCATGGAGCTCAGCACTCTCCCAGCTCTGCCAGCACTGGAGGGGGCAAACCCAGAGCTGGGCACGGGGGATGCACCTGCCGGAGCCATCCCGGCTGCGCCCCGGGGACGTGTCCCCTGTCTCAGGGCACAGCTGCTGTGTGACGCACTGTGGGGACACAAGGGACCCTTGTTCCATGGGTCCCGTCCATGGGTCTGCCCCAGCATGGGGGACAGAGCCAGGGGGTGCGTGGGGACAGACTTTTCCTGGGCGTGATGCCCAGAGTGGCCCGTGTGCCACAGCTGGTGGGTGGATGTGGGGGTGCAGGGGGCTGTCTCACAGCTGTCTGCAGGGTCCTGGCTGTCCCTTCAGCTGTCCCCTCCCGCAGGTGGGCTGCTTTGATCCCTACAGCGATGACCCGCGCCTGGGCGTGCAGAAGATCGCGCTCTGCAAGTACACGGCCAAGATGGTGGTGGCTGGCACGGCGGGGCAGGTAAGGTGGCAAGGACAGAGCAGGGGCTTCCCCATTGGGGACTCACAGTATGAGGGGGCTACAGACTCTAAAAAACCCCCATATTGTCATTGAAGGGCTCCTAGCCTGGGTTTAGCCCCTGGTGTGCAGCAGGCTGGCTGGCTGGGGAGGTCCAGTGTGTCCCCCTGTCTGTGCTCGTCCCTGCAGGTGCTGGTGATGGAGCTGAGCGACGAGAAGTCGGAGCATGCGGTCAGCGTGGCCACCGTGGACCTGCTGCAGGACCGTGAGGGCTTCACCTGGAAGGGCCACGACCGGCTGGCCCCCCGGAACGGGCCCCTCCACTTCCCCCCGGCTTCCAGCCCAGCGTGCTGGTGCAGTGTGTGCCCCCCGCCGCCGTCACCGCCGTCACCCTCCACTCCGAGTGGAACCTCGTGGCCTTCGGCACCAGCCACGGCTTTGGGCTCTTCGACTACTACCGGCGCAACCCCGTGCTGGCCAGGTATGGGAGGACCTCGGTGCTGGGGACCCCCTGGAGTGGCGTGGTGGGTGCTGAGCAGCGCCGGTGCCCGCAGGTGTACGCTGCACCCCAACGACTCGCTGGCCATGGAGGGGCCCCTGTCCCGTGTGAAGTCCCTCAAGAAGTCCCTGCGCCAGTCCTTCCGCCGCATCCGCAAGAGCCGCGTGTCGGGCAAGAAGAGGCTCAACACCAGCAGCCCCTCCAGCAAGGTGGGCAGGGAGTGGGGGCCACCTTGGCAGCTCCCTGTCCCCACCAAGCAGGGAGTGACCCTGTGTCCCCTCCCCAGGTGCAGGAGGCCAACGCACAGCTGGCGGAGCAGGCGGGTCCCCCCGAGGTGGAGATGACGCCGGTGCAGCGGCGGATCGAGCCTCGCTCAGCCGATGATTCGCTTTCGGGGGTCGTGCGGTGCCTCTACTTTGCCGACACCTTCCTACGTGACGGTGAGACCCCCTCCTTGGGAAAAGCCCCCAGGCTGGGTCTGTGGGGAGGGGGCTCTGACACTGCTCCACCCCTACAGCTGCCCACCACGGCCCCACGATGTGGGCAGGGACCAACTCCGGCTCGGTGTTCGCCTACGCCCTGGAGGTGCCGTCGCAGGAGAAGTTCTCAGAGCGGGCGGTGGAGGCGGTGCTGGGGAAGGAGATCCAGCTGATGCACCGGGCGCCCGTGGTGGCCATCGCGGTGCTGGACGGGCGGGGGAACCCCCTGCCAGAGCCCTACGAGGTGTCTCGGGACCTGGCCAAGGCCCCCGACATGCAGGGCAGCCACTCCATGCTCATCTCCTCTGAGGAACAGTTCAAGGTGAGCGCGGGGCTCAGTGTTCCACTGTGGCACTGATGGCACACAAAATGTCCCTTTTCCTCTTTGGATGTCCTCATCGCACAGGGACTGGAGGTGACCAGTCAGGTTTTGGGGACACTCCTATGCCTGTTCTAGGGTGGTGAATTCAAGGGGAAGGTGCCCCCCTAAACCGTCTAGGTTCCTATTCTCCCCTGAGCCTGACTCCTCTTGTCCTGCCAGGTGTTCACGCTGCCCAAAGTGAGTGCCAAGACCAAGTTCAAGCTGACAGCACACGAGGGCTGCCGGGTGAGGAAGGTGGCCCTGGTGAGCCTGGCCAGCGCTGGCTCCGAGGAGAGGCTGGAAAACTGTCTGGCCTGTCTCACCAACCTGGGGGACATCCACATCTTCACCGTGCCCAGCCTGCGGCCCCAGGTCCACTACAGCTGCATCCGTAAGGAGGACATCAGTGGTATTGCCTCCTGTGTCTTCACCAAGCATGGCCAAGGTGAGGCCACCAGGTGACGTCTGTGTCAATGGGATGTTGACCTCACCTGCAGCCCTGTGGGAGATGCCTGAGACTCGTTGTTGTCCCCCCTGTAGGTTTCTACCTAATTTCACCATCCGAGTTCGAGCGCTTCTCTCTGAGCGCCAGGAATGTGACAGAGCCACTGTGCCGGCTGGAGGTCGCCCGGCTCCAGGACACCTCCTGCCTCAGGTGGGCTGTCTCGAGGGTATGGGGTGCTTTGCTGTGGTGGAACCCCTGTACACCCACCCCATGACATTGGTTCTGGCCATAACTTCTCCCTGTTTCCTTCCAGCAACAGCTCAGCGGTGACACCGAAGCTGCCACAGGCAAACGGCACCCACGTCCCACGCAGCTCCGAGGGCCAGCACTCCCCCTCGGACAGCGACCGTGAGTGACCACCCTGTCCCTGCCCACACACTGTGTCCCACAGCCCTGCTCCAAGCCTGGCTCTGTGTCCTGGCTGTCCCCAATCCCTCCTGTCCTGTGACTCCCCAGGGTCCCCTGACGCTGCCTTCTCGCCCGGCCCCATCGACTCCCCCAACAGCAGCCTGGAGACCCCGCTGGACACCACTGGGGACATCACCGTGGAGGAAGTGAAGGATTTCCTGGCGTGAGTGGGGTGGGAATGGGGTTAAACGGTGCTATGGGGCCATGGCAGTGCCTCTCACCCTGCTCTTCCCCAGGTCCTCGGAGGAAGCAGAACAGAACCTGAGGAACACCAGTGAGGACGAGGCCCGGCCCACGGGGATCCTCATCAAGTGAGGTCTGTGAGGGGCTGGTGGTCCCTGGGGTGGGATTGGGATTTGGAGCTGGGACCCCAGTGCAGTGCCCTGGCTTCCTGATCCATCGTGGGAGGATGGAGCTGTGATCCCTGGGGCTTGCAGAGGAGGAGGAGCAGGGGGAATGCCTGTCCTGATCCCCACCCACTCCTGCTGAGGAGCTGCCTCTCCCACAGGCATCGCCGGCCTCCCTGACCCATCTCAGTGCTCGGATTCCCGGGATGCGCGACTCGACTGGACCCCCGCGCCCCCTCCCCATGTAACGTAGACTGGCCTCCTCTCTAACATCTGCACCCCGGCTCCGGCACTCCCCACACACCCCTGCCCGGCCCCGGCGCCGTGGGGCACAAACTCTTCCCGGGGAAGATCAGTTCCATTTTTATACACGGTCGAGTGTCACTGTCCCCTGCTCCAGAGCCCCCTTCCTGGGGGATGCTGCTGCTTCCCCGGCCCCACGGGGAGGGCTGGGGCTTGTGGATCCCCCCTTGTCCCCTGGTTTTGGTCCCTTGGGGCAGTGGGGGGCCAGAAGCCCCCGGGCACGGCCCCCCCCGTACCCTGGTCTGTGTTTACATGCCTGGCTCCCTGCAGTTTACAGCCCCGTTCCCTGCCTGCCAGGAGGCTCTGGCTGCTGCACAGGGACTGTCCCCAGGGGAGCCCAGTGGGGACCCCCTGGCTCCCAGGTGGGCAGCAGAGGCCTTGAGCAGCCCGAGGAGGGGCACGGTGGGGGGTCACAGGTGGCCTTTTTCTCTTAGTGGCTTCTCCAAGGGCTATTCTCCAGGTTGGGCTCTGTGCCTGCTGCTCCTTTCTGACACTAATTCCTGCCACGGGGTGGGTTTGGGATGGGATCACGCTGTGGAATACACACGGGCTCCTGGTCCTGGTCCATGTTGGTGCTGGGGGGGGGCAGATGGGGTTACCCCAGCCCCCTCCTGCCCCAGGCTGGGCTGCCCCACCCTGGGGGTCTCACTGTGCCAAATCCCCCTTGGACTCCGAGCTTGGCCTCGTCCTCCTGGGGGGCTGTGGTGACACAGCTGGCTGTGGGCTGGCTCTGTCCCCTGGCCCATGGTGGCTGTTCCCACGGGGCTCAGCTGGCCCCTGCCCCTCTCCTTTGGGGAGCTGTGGCCCCCCCGGGCTCCCTTGCGGTACGTGTGTGTGGCTGGGGGGGTTTGGGCTCGGTTGCTGCCGGCCGAGGCCGGGGCTGTAGCGTCCCTGGTAGAACCCTCCCCCCCCAACCTCATCTTTTTTTTTTTTTTTTTTTTTGGTAAGATGAATTTAGCATTGTTTAGTTATTAAAAATACTGGTTTTTAATATTGAAAATAAAGCATTTAATATCAGCTGCCTGGGCTGCAGGTGTTTGTTGAGCCTTGGAGCCAGGTGAGTGCTGAGCTGCAGAGGGGCAAGATCAGGGTTGGGGGTGACCCCATTTGGGAGTGAGTCAGAGCCTGGGACAGGGTCGAGGTGAGAAGTACAGCCTTTATTGATATGATCCAGATGGGCTGATCCCTGCTGGGGGTCCATCCCCCAGGACAGCAGGGACCAGCTGTAAGGCCCAGGGCTCAGAGCCCCTCACTCCCCCCTATTCTCCTTAGCAAAGCATCCTCCCACCCAAACTGGGAGTCACTCCCGTCCCCCAGCCACAGGGGGATCTCTGCACTGGTTTGGGGCAGCAGCATCCCCAAGCAGGGTGTGACAGGAGCCCACACCACCCCGTATGCCCCCCAGGAAGGGCAGGGGCTGAGCTGGGCCCTGTGCTGAGAGAAGGGGGGACAGAGGGACAGCCCCAGTGATCCCCCTGGCCCCGGCTCAGGGGGAGGTGGCTCCAGGCTGAGCCTGGCGTTGGCGGCAGCGCGGGTGCTGGGCTGGCTGTGCCGGGGGGGCCATGCCCGGGGCACTGGGTGCCCCTCACCCTTAGGTGGGTGGCTTGCGGAACACGCTCCAGGCGTGGAAGCAGCGGGTGAAGGGCCAGGGCTCGTTGCCTTTCCGCACCAGCCGGAGCTTGCGGGGATGTGTGGGGTCCTTGGAGCGCATGTGCTGGATGTAGACCTGGGGCAGAGCAGTGCTGTGGGGGTCCTGGTCCTCACCCACCTCGGGGGTTGGTATTCCCCAGCCCAGAGCTCTGTAGCACCCAGGTCAGGGCCCCGAGGGGAGATGGAAGTGCCCAAATCCTCCCCCACGCAGTGCCAGGATGGAGGGAGGTTTTACCTGGCACGCCTTGAGGCTCAGCTTGATCTCCACCTGGCTGGTCTGGGTGCCCACCCACATGTAGACCTGCAGAAAGGATTAGCAGCTGGGCTCAGCCCACAGAGCCACTGGAAGATCTGGGCCCAGGACAGCCTCATGACCCCAGCTCACCTCCCGCCCGTTGTCCAGCAGCATGATGTCATCATCAGCCAGGTCATCCTGGCAGAAATCTGAGCACTTTTCTGACACGGAGAAATAACCTTTCTCATTGGAGCATCTGCAGGGAGATGGACAGGGACAGCATCAGGCATGAGTTTTTTAGGACTCTGCTCCTGTAGAGGGCAGGAATGTGATGGAGCAGCTGTTTTGGCTGGTTGGTTCCCAAAGGCTCTGTGGGAGGAAGGGAAGCAGCCCAGACTGGAGCATTCCCCCTCCAGGCCAGTGCTGACCTGAAGAGCCGTGAGTGCTTCATGTAGTCAGCGTCTTCATCGTAGGGCTTCTGGCCCCCAATGCCCACCCAGAAAAAGTTTTCAGGTTCTTCTCCCTCGTTGATGACCTGAAAGGGCAGGAACAACGCTGAGTGTGGCCTTGGTGGTCACTGTCACCCAGGTAAGGTGGCACTGAGCCCTGCTCACCTGTTTGCTGTAGGAGTCATCAAACATCTGGTTCATGATGTCCTCAGCCAGCTTGGCCTCGTCAGGGTCAGCTGCCCGGCCCACCCAGGTGTAGACAATGCCCTGGTTGTCCGTGCTCTCAAAAGGCACCTGGGGGACAGTGGAGTCAGGGCTGCCTGGGGAGCAGGAGGGCACCCAGACAGCCCTGAGGACGCTCAGCCACAAGCAGTACCTTGAGGATGAAGCAGAACTCGGAGTTGAGCAGAGCAGCGTCCGTGTTGATCTGGATGCACCTGGAGATGGAGCCCCCCGAGGCACAGATCAGAGGGAGAGCTGGCAGCTGTGCCCACCAGCAGGTATCCCATGCGGATGTGGCAGCCGTGGGTGCTGCCTGGCACTGACCTGGTGCAGAGGGCCCCGCCGTTGGTGCGGATGTGGTACAGGCTGGGCTGGGGAGTGCTGACCCGGTCCTTCCTCTTGCCCCGGTGGATCACAAACCTCCTCTTGAAGTGTGAGAGGAACTTGGGGTTCTCCTGCTGCTGGGTCATGCGCACCACCTGCACAGGGGTGGGTGTCAGAAGGGGCCTTGGGACTTCCCAACCACAGCTCCAAGCCCCAGCTGCACCCCCTGCCAGCTCCCATCTCTGCTGCTGTCTCCTGCCTCAGCCTGAGGGGCAGAGAGGGGATGAAGAAGAAGAGATGCAAAGCTGGGGCACCCCTGTGTCACCCCCACACTGTGTCACCTCCAGCTTGCCACGGAAGTGACTCTCAAACTTCTTCTGGAGGCTGAACGTGAAGGTAAGCCAGCCCATATTGGAGGCCTCCCGGCCCTGCCAGAAGTAGACGATGCACTGGGAGTCTTCCTCTGGCTGCTTCTCCTCCTCTTCTTCCTCACCCTCCTCTTCCCCTTTGTCTTCACCCTTCTTCTTTTTCTCCTCATCCTCCTCATACTCCACTGGTACCCAGTACCTGAGGGCAGGAACCGGGAGTGATGTGAGGGATGGGACAGTCAGGAGCAGGGAGGTTGGAGACAAGGAAGTCCAGCAGCCCCTGAGAGGGAACAAACCAGCTGTCACCTGCACAGGAAGACGTAGCAGTCGTGGGTGTGGAAGTGGCCAAACTCCTCCTCGGGCAGGCGAGTGAATTTCTTGCCCTCCAGCACGAAGCCCTCCATGCCATCCAGGTCCTCGTTCCACTCGTCCATCAGCTGCTCCGCCTGCGGCCCCACGAGCTGCGTCAGCCCCCCAGCTCCTCCATCAGCACCCAGCCCCATGCCATGGGGGATTCATGGGGGTCCCCAGCCCTACCTCGCTGAGGGGCATGGGGGGCTGGCGGGGCAGGAAGAGCGCGGTGAGGTCGGCCTTCATCTGGTCCTTCTTCTCGGCGTCCTTGCGGACCTTGCCGGCCAGGCCACCATCCTGCAGCACTGTCTCGGCGTTCCGGGTGTAATCCACACGCAGGACGTCATCCCAGTTCTTGAACTTAGACTTGAACACCTGCATCACAGAATCACTAAGGCTGGAAAAGACCTCCAAGATCATGGAGTCCAACCTGTGACCGATCCCCACCTCATCAACCAGACCAGAGCACTGGGTGCCGTGTCCAGTCGTTCGAGGTGTAAACTTGAGCAGGTAACAGACCCTCGGCCTCAGCGTCCTCCCAGGCACCCAGCACCCATCTGAGGGGTCCATGCCCCACCTGGCACTCGGTGCCCTCCAGGTTCCTGGTGACCATGGCATGCTTGGGCCGGTGCAGCATGGTGCACAGCTCCTGGCTCAGCTTCAGCGCCGCCGCCCGCACCAGCCGCGACGACTTCCTCCCGATCCAGATGAAGACATCAGACCAGCAGTCCAGGATGTACACACTCTTGGTGTCCAGCAGGCTCTGCAGCTGAGGGCACACAGGGGAGAGGGGTCAGGCACCTGCAGGCTTTCCCAGCTGGAAAACACCCTGCCTGCTCCCAAGAGAGCAGAGCATCCCCCAGCCAGGCACTGCTGGCTGAACCTCCCTCTCCCAGGGCACAGCTGGAGGCAGAAGGGGCATGAAACCAGTCTCACTGGTCAGACTGGGAGAACCTCCCCGCCCCATCCTACCAAGCGCATCTCTGGCATCAGATCAGCCTTCAGCCTCTTCTTGTGCTCCACAGAGAGCTTGTAATTGATCTGGGGAAGCTCCAGGTAGCCCAGACCGAGGCCGACCTGCAGAGGGGATGGGGACAGAGGTGAGTGGGGGCTGCAGGACCTCAGCAGGGCTGGTGACCTAATGGATGCAGCCCCCCACCTTGTACAGCTTGGGTTTGTGGGGCTGGAAGTCATCGGGGACACAGGGTCGGATCTCCTCGGGCTGCCCCCCCAACACCTCCCAGAATTCAGGGGTCTCCTGGCCCTGGGTGAGCAGCGTGATCTCAGCCTTGCCCTTCCGCTCGTTCTTGTTGATCTTCTCAGCGAAGAGCCTGCAGTGGGAGCAGGTGAGATGGCAGCTGGGCTCCCCACAGCCCAGCACCCCCACCAGCCCTACCTGGCCTTGGTGGTGCTGCTCAGCGTGGCCTGGCTCCCACGCCACACCAGGAGGTCAAGGCCATGGTCCAGGAGGAAAACAAACCTGGTGGAGAGAGGTGAGAGGAGTCAGGAGAGAACGGGGTGTGCTGAGCATCCTCCCCATCCTGGGAGTCCCTGAGGGCACCAAGGGGGGTTTGAACCCATATTTTTGTAGAAAGGTGCTGGCATAGCCCATTTGCACCACAGAACTGCAGCTATAATGTCTCAGGCGGATCCTGCTGAACCTTCTGCAAGGTCCCTCTGTCCCCGGCCACTCACCGGGGGTCCAGCGATGTCCCTTTTAGTGCCACTGGCTCCAGCTTGACATTCTTCTTTCCATAGACACGGTAGAGCCTGGGGAAGGGACAGCCATGGTGGGACATGGGGCACTGCCTGCCCCACACATCCCCCTAGCCCCTGTCCCCAGCTGTACCTGGTGACATATTGTGTGTCCTCAACAGTGAAGAAACCGCTGGCTGTGCCACCCTCGATGTAGGAGATGTCATTGTCAAAGACCTGGGGGCAGGGAGGGGGTGAGGGTGGGACAGGACGGGTCGGGGGCTACAGGGGAGCTGTGGGTTGGCCTCACCTGAAGGAACTCTTCACTTTCATCCCCCATCTCCTCCCGGATGCTGCGGCACTCAGCCCCCAGGTAGTTGCGGAGGTTGACGGCGTGGATGGCTGAACAAGCCTTCTTGTCCAGTGTGGCCTCCTGCCCAATCCAGTAGTAGATCTCCCAGTTCAGGGAACCATTCTCATCCAGGAAGGTCTGGGAAGGACAGGGTGTGAGATGGGATGGCTGCAGCGCCAAGCAGGGGATGCAGGGGACCCTTGGTCCTCCCTGGGCACCTTGAGCACAATGTAGCAGTCGGCTTCGTAGAATTTGCCGTGGAAAGCCTCATCCACCAGCGTGGGCACGAAGTTCTCGATCTGCCAGACACAGAGGCCAGGCAGTTGCCCCACATCCTCGCTGAAGAACTCTGAGTAGTCCAGCTGGGGCTTCTCCAGGCCCTGGTCCCAGCGCCGTGTCTTCAGGTCTGGCGCCTTTGCTTCCCCACTCTCCTGCAGGACAGGAACAGGTCCAATTAGGGGTGACCAGAAATCTGACGGCACCCAAGGTAGACCAGGGACACTGTGATGCTCTCAGATCCCCATTCCCACCCTAGACCCTACCTCTATCTTCTTATTCTTCTCCTGGGCCACGTCCGACATTCCCTTCAGCACCTGCTTGGCCTGGTCATCCTGGGCAGAGTCCTTGCGCCGCCGCAGCCGCATCTTGCGGGCCAGCGGGTCCTTGGTGCCGCTCCCTGGGGACACGGGCACGGGGTGAGAGGTGGCCTGTGGGGCACCCTATGGAGCAGGGCTCACTCCCCAGGCTCTCCCAGGGCTGTGCCAAGGCAGGGGCTGGGTGCCCCCATCCCTGCAGGCATACCCGCGGCGGCGGCGGCCACGGTGGCAGGGGAGGCTCCGGCCAGGCGGAGCTGGTTCTGCAGGGAGAAGTCGATGTTGTACCACTCCGAGGAGCGATCCGCCGGCTTTGGGGGCATCACCAGGCTGGGGTTCTCACGCACGTCCAGGATCTGCCAGGGAGGGCACAGACACCTCGGTGAAGTACCTGCTCACAGGGACATTGGAGTGTGGCATGGGATGGAGACCTCCGGAGCACTCCAGGCTTCGGTGAGATGAGGGGATGTGGAGGAGCTCCACAGCCTGCCTGGGCTGAACCATGGGGCAGATTGCAGGGACTGGCCCTGAACAACTCTGCCCTCACGTCATCCAGCCCACCCTACAGCCCTGGGGTCCCAGGGAGGTGCTGGGGCTGTGGTGGAGCCAGCCCAAGGCAGACAGGTTCTGGATGCCCACCTCCAAATCCGTCAGGAAGTGGATGGCCTCTGGCAGAGTCACCAGGCGGTTCTTGTTCAGCACCAACTTCCTCAGCTTGGAGCATCTGTGGGACAGTGATGCTGGTGACAGGCCAGCCCAGGGTGACCTGTGACCACAAAACCTCAGTGTTCCCTCTTGGGGACACAGCAGATCCAGCTGTGTGTTCCTTACCTGCACAGGCTCTCAGGGATGAGCTCCAGGTTGTTGTTGGCTGCCATGAACTCCTCAAGGTTGGTGAGCTTGCCAATGCCAGAGGGGATCCCATCGAAGTCCAGCTTGTTGGAGTTCAGGTACATCTTCTTCAGCTTGGTCAGCTTACAGATGGCCGACTGGGGAAGGGGGAGATGGTGGGCTGAGGGAGAACCATGAAACCACGAGCAGGAGGGGCACATAAGGGCAGGGACATACAGGTAAGGAGGTGAGCTGGTTGCGGGACAGGTTGAGGGTCTCCAGCTGGGTCCACTGGTCGATGCAGAGGGACAGCTCTGTGATCTGGTTGCTGCTGAGGTTGAGGCGCCGTAGGCTGCCCAGGGTGTAGAGACACTCGGGGACACGGCTGAGGTCATTGCAGGACAGGTCCACATCTGGGGAAAGAAATGGAGTGACACCACCAGCCAGACTAACACTGGGGCTGGGAGAGCCCCTGGAGGGCTCTGTGGGGCTGGATGCCTCAGCCCTACCTGCCAGGTTCACCAGGGCCTCGAGGCTGGTGGGCAGGTTGCTCTGCGTGCGCTGGGTGTTGCGCAGGTGCAGGGTCTGCAGGGCCGTCATGGCTGGGAGCTGCCTGAGGAGCAGGGAGAGCCAGAGGGCAAAGAGAGCATCAGGATGGAGCAGGAACCTCAGTGCCAGCCCTGGCAGCCTGGCAGCCAGCTTGGGGAGCGGGGCTGTACCGGAGCTGGGCGTGCAGGAGGGGGTTGTTGTTGAGGATGAGGGTCTGCAGGTGCACCAGGCGCCTCATCTGTGGTGGGAGACTCTCCAGCTTGTTGTCACTCAGGTCCAGGTAGAGCAGGTCCGTCAGGTTGATGAAGAGCTGGTTGGGGATGGTGTCGATGCTGCAGGAATAGGGGGAAATTCAGGAGGGCCTAAGACCTGCACCAGCCCTGGGTCTCTCTCAAGGAGGGGCAGAGAGCAGGACCCAGAGCAAAGTGTGACCAATGGAGGTGGCCATGGCCAAGAGGGGGTGATGGTCACTCTAGCCTGGACCCACCTGTTGTGGCCAAGGTTAAGGACCAGCATGTTCTTGGCATTCTCCAGCTCCCTGGGACACTCTGTGAGCTGGTTGTAGCTCAGGTCCTGGGAAAATGGGAGCACAAAGCAGCTGTCACCCCCAGCCACCACCACTCAGACCTCAGGACTGGGGGACATCTCCAGGGGCACAGCAGGAGCTGGACCAGCACACAGGGAACCCAGGGAGCCCATCCATGGCATCAGTCTTTAAAGGAGGCATTGCCAGAGGGTCACCCTGCTGACAGCCAGCTGCCCTGGAGCTCAGCCATGGGCTTGGGGCTGATTCTCCCAAGGAGCACAAGGAGCCACCAAGGTGCAGGAATGGGACACAGGAGTCTGAGCTGGCTCCTTTATCAGCTGAGGAGACTGTGCACCCACCAGCACTGAGAGGTCATCCAGCTGGAAGATGTCATCAGGGACTCCTGAGTTCTTCAGGCTGTTTGCACGAGCCACAATTGCCTGCAAAGGGGAGAGAGGCAGGAATGCAGCTGCCTGCTGAGCCCTCAGGGTGCCCAGGTATGATCTTTGTGTGCCCTCAGACCCCAGAGGTGCCTGGGGACCCCTGAGGCAGGAGGGGGACACTCACCCGGAGGCAGGGCAGGCCAGAGAGCTCTCCATGGAGCGTGGTGAGGCTGTTGTGGCTCACGGAGAGGTGCTCCTGCAGGGAAGCCCCAGACAAGCCCCAGTGAGCAGAGAGAGGAGCTAGGGCTGTGCAGGGCAAGGGTTGGGTCCTCACATTGATGGGGAGGCTACTCCATCCCAGGAGAGCTGGGGACTTGTGAAGCCTGTCACACACAGGTCTGCTGAGACACTCCCAGTCCCAAACTGGTTGGTTGGCCCAGCATGCCTGTGCTGCCTCCACATCCCTCATCCCCTGGGGGAGCCCTGGCTGGACACCTCAGCCCTGCTGTGGGGTTTGGGGTGCTCTGGGATGCCCAGAGCTGGCCCACACAGTCCCTGTGCACACAGATCCCAGTCCTTGGAAGCGCCTCTCACTGGGAACAGGCAGACGTGGGCACGGCTGGGGTAGGAGGAATTTCCCTGGGGAAATGTTTTGCTCTGAGCATCACCAGCCCGGCTGTTGCCTGCTCAGGAACACAAGGCACTGGCAGGCTGTGGGTGGGATGCCAGGATTTCAGTCTTGCTGTGGCCCCCGAGCACCTGGCAGGGCTGGCAGGAGTGGCACAGAGGGATTCCCTGCACCTGGCACAGGGACAGGGACTCCTGGCAGTGTTTAAAGCCCTGAGTTTGTCTGACACTGACAGGAGGAGGTCCCTGATGTGCTGTGGACACCACCAAAGCCAAGCTGAGCCACGACTTCACCAAGGGTCTGGTTGAACCACCCGAAAAACAAAGCCAGGCAGCTTTCAGCTCCTGCTTTTTATATACTTTAGCAAAGGAGAAGGAAAAGAAGCCCCAAAACCCTTGATTGTCCCCATTATAACCATCACCCTTTCCTTCTGCTACAGGGTAGAGGATCTAAGCGTGGTTTTTAATCTGGTTTTCTAGGAAAACAAGGTGAAACCAAGTGCAAGCCCATGCCAACCCCACTCCTGACAGCTCCTGCATCCCATTTCAACCACACATTGTAGCTCAGTGCTATTATTAGACACTGGAGCATCTGCTGCTGAGCCACGAGGCTGGCAGGGAACAGGCTCCTGTTGGATCCCATGGCCCCAGCGGGACAGGGGAGCCCCATTCCACCCCAAAACATGGGGCTCACCAGCTTCTGGAGGGCAGCGAGCTCCTCGGGCAGGTAACAGAGCCCCGTGCGGTTCAGCTTCAGCCAGCGCAGGCTCGTCATCGCCTTCACGTGCTCCGGGAAGTACCCGCCCTGCCGGGAGGAGGAGGAGGGTGAGGACCTGACCTGGGATGAGGATCTGGGCTCCTCAGTCTCATTGAGGTAATGGGAGGTTTGGGATTGAGCAGTACTATGGGACTGGGAAGTGTGGGGTTGTGATGATCCAGTCCTAAGGGATGGGGAGCTGCGGGGATTAGGATCAAGTGGTCCCATAAAACTGGGAACTAGAGGGCTGGGACCACCCAGTCCTTAGGGGCCTGGGAGTTGGCAGACGGGAATCAATCTTTCCTAGGGGACTGGGAGCTGGGGGCCATGAAGATCCAGTCCTCTGGGATCGGGAGCTGGGATCACCCAGTCCTATGGGAATGGGAGCTGAGACCGCCCCGTTCTACGGGAACGGGAGATGGGATCACCCAGTCCTACGGGAACGGGAGATGGGATCGCCCAGTCCTACGGGAACGGGAGATGGGATCGCCCAGTCCTACGGGAACGGGAGATGGGATCGCCCAGTCCTACGGGAACGGGAGATGGGATCGCCCAGTCCTATGGGAACGGGAGATGGGATCGCCCAGTCCTACGGGAACGGGAGATGGGATCGCCCAGTCCTACGGGACCGGGAGATGGGATCACCCAGTCCTACGGGAACGGGAGATGGGATCGCCCAGTCCTACGGGAACGGGAGATGGGATCGCCCAGTCCTACGGGATCGGGAGATGGGATCGCCCAGTCCTACGGGATCGGGAGATGGGATCGCCCAGTCCTACGGGAACGGGAGAAGGGATCGCCCAGTCCTACGGGAACGGGAGATGGGATCGCCCAGTCCTACGGGAACGGGAGATGGGATCGCCCAGTCCTATGGGAATAGGAGCTGGATGATCACCGTCTCTCCGGGACCCCTTGGGCTGGGGGCCGGGTTGCTCAACCATAGCGCCTTGATCCCCCGACCCCGCAGTGCCCACGGGGTCGGGACCGGGACTGCCCCGGGTCACCCACCACGGGCGGGGCCGGGGCCGGGATTCCCCCGCCCCGGGGGCCGAGCCAGGCCTGACAGCCCCGCGGGACGCAAGCCCGCCAGGCCGCTGTGGGCCAGGCCGTCCCCCGCTCCCGCTCCCCCGCACCTTGAAGTCGTTGCCGCTGAGATCGACGCCGCGGACGAAGGGCAGGACGCCGGTGGCCGCCATGGCGGAAGGGCGGGGGGACCCTGCGGCGGCGCCGCGCCCCGACAGGCTCCGCCCCCTGCAGGCCCCGCCCCGGCCGTGACGCACACGGGGACTGGGCGGGGCCGGGCGCGACTTCCGCGCGCTGGTGGGGGAGGGGCTGCGCCGCCCGCGCCCCCATTGGCTGGGGCTGCGCCGGGGGCGCGCGGTGAGTGCGGCGCGGGGGCGCGCGCGGGCAGCGCCGGGCCCGGGCAGGTCCCGGTCCGGGTCCCGGCCCGGTGCCGGTGCCGCCTCCCCTCGGTCAGTGGGGTCGGGGGGGCTCCCTTCCCGCGGGCCGCGGTACCGCTCCGGTGCCCCGCGAGGCTTTGCGGTAGGGCTGGGTGAGGAGCGGGTGACCCTTCCCCGGCATGTCCGTTCCTACTCTGGGCTGCCCCTTCCTTCCCGGGGGTGCCCGTTCGCTGGGGTGTCCCTTCCTTCCCCGGCGTGTCCCTCCGCCGGTGTGTGTCTCCCCCGGGTGACCCTTGCCCCCTGGCCGCACCCAGCCGTCCCGGCGGCGGCGGGAGCCTTTGTCCCGGAGCAAAGCGGAGCAGCGGAACCCCTTGTTCCCCAAACCCTCCCGCCCTGCGGCTATGCCTGTCCCAGGGTGACAGGTCCCCCAGCCAGGGATGACACTCCTGTTCTCCGCAGGGCGACCATGGCGGCGTTTTGGCAGCAGCGGGGCAGGCGGCAGGAGAACGGCGGGCTGGGCAGTGTCATAGACGGGCTGGG
The DNA here is from genome assembly GCF_022539315.1 of Serinus canaria. Taxonomy (NCBI): domain Eukaryota; kingdom Metazoa; phylum Chordata; class Aves; order Passeriformes; family Fringillidae; genus Serinus; species Serinus canaria. The sequence continues at coordinate 14,094,466 of NC_066328.1, forward strand.
CAGCGTGTTCGATGTGCTGCTGGCCAACGCCAGGCTGGTGCTGGGCGTCAGCGGCGCCGCCGTGCTGGCCATCGCCACGCTGGCTGTCAAGAGGGTAAGGCTGGGCTGGGGATCAGGGCACCAGAAGATGCCCGGGAGAGCTGGGTTGAGACCAGTGTGGTGGGGCAAGATGTGCCCCAAACTCAGTGTTTGCTCCTGAGATGGTTCCTTGTATATGACACAAATGCCACCGGTGCTGGCAGCAGTGCCATGGGCATGGAGCTGCCTGCTCCCACCCTGTGGGACCATGTATCCCTGTTTGCCTGGAGCATTTGGGATACGCTGTCCCATCCCAAAAGGGACTTAAGTTGTATTTGGGTATCTGTTTTCCATGTAAAACCTGCATGAAGACAATGTCCACATTTGTGGCTCTTCCCAAAAGTGGGTGTTTTTCTGAGCAGAAGCTTTGAGTGGGGCTGTCCCCGCTCCAGAGGGGCTGTTGTCACCCATAAATCATGGAAAACTGAGATAACAACTTGTCCTCTTGGGTTTTCCTTCCCTCCAGCTGATTGACCGAGCCACCAGCCCTCGGGATGAGGGCGATCCCAAAGCTGAGCAGAAATCCCTGGAGGACAGCTGGCAGGACTTGGCATTAATCAAGACAACACCAAAACCCCCCAAGAAGCAAAGAAGGGAAGACCTCAGCGAGCCCCTGCTGTCTCCAGCTCGGCCTGTGGTGCCAGGTGAGGCTCTGGTGCACAGGCAGGATGATCACCTTGGTGTGCTCCGGGTGGCCCTGCCGGAGCTCCACAGTATTTTTAGCTCAGTGTCCGGAAAGCTGACCCCACTGAGCCTGCCCTCCTGGGAGGCTCCCGAGCCACAGCCCCTTTTTAGGCAATGCCTGTGGAAACAGGACCTCTGGTGACACCCAGGGTGTCCTGGCAGGGGCTGTCGGGGTTTGTTTCCTCTGGAGCAGCGTTGGCTGTGCGCGTTTTCTGGATCAGCTGTGCCTGCAGGAAGGTGTGCTTGGGAGCTGCTGCAGACAAAGGCTGCCTTGTCCAGCTGCCCGTGGAGATGGCGTGTTTCCAAGTGGGAAACTGGCCCAGCTGGGTCCAGGGCATGTCCTGAAATAATGGACCCAGAGCAGGATTGTCTGTAGGATCCTCATGTGAGGAGATGGAGGGGCAGGCACTGCTCTCTCTGATGATCAGTGACAGGACATGAGGAAACAGCAGGAGCGGTGTCAGGGAAGGTTAGGTTGGATATTAGGAAAAAGGTTCTGCCCAGGTTCCCCAGGGATTGGTCACAGCCCCAAGGCGGCCAGAGCTCCAGGAGCATTTGGACAACACCAGGCACAGGATGGGATTGTTGGGGTGTCTGTGCAGGACTAAGAGCTGGACTGGATGGTTTTCATGGGTCCTTTCCAAATCAGCATATTCTGTGATTCTCTGACCCTGGCAGCAGGTCCCTTGCCTGGTTCCCATCCCTGGCTGAGGAGTGAGGCTGGGAACAGTCAGGTTTTGAACTGGTTTGGGCTCTGCATGGCTGAGAAGTGCTGTTAACATCAGTGGGCTTGACAGGGGCCTTTGGTGAGGTCGGTGTCACCTCCAGAATGATGGGCTGAGAGCTGGGCACCCAACTTGTGCTGCTGAGGGTTTCAGGTGATGTGCTCAGAGCTGTGACTTCTCCTGTCCCTTCTCACAGATCCCAGGAGCTCCTCTGCCCCTCTGGGGGCTCCTCAGGTCAAGTCCAGCCCCCTGCGCTGCCTCACGCTGCAGGAGAAGCTCCTCTCACACAGCAGCCAGCTGGCCGTGCCCGAGTTCCAAGTGTCCCTTGTCCCACAGCTGGCCAGGAGCATCTGCAGCCAACTGCAGAACTTCCTGCGGAACAAGTTCCCGGAGCTGCCCTTCGGCCGCCTCTTCCTCAGCGGAGCCCTGCTCGATGGCCTTGAGGTGCTGGCAGCTGACCACATCCACCTCATGCTCCCAGTGGTCCTTGACGCTGGGCTCTGGAGCCTCATCTCAGGAGAGGACACCGTGGTGAGGAACCCCCAGTACTGGGTGATCAAGAGGATCGATCTGGGGTATTTCCCTCGTGGGTGCAGCCCCTGGGACAGGTTCATCGTGGGCCGGTACCTCTCCTCCAGCGTGCTCAACGAGACCCTCCACAAGCTGCTGGTGGCCTCCATCAACTGGCCTGCCATTGGTGGCCTGCTGGGCTGTGCCATCCACCCCGTGGTGGCCTCCCGGGAGCTGAAGCTGGAAGTCAAACACGATCAGGTTGATCTGAACATCACCCTCTTCCCAGTGGTGGAAATGGACGACAAGGTTCTTCTGGCTGTTCCTCCTGAAGGACTGGTGGAAAACCTCTGGCTGGAGAGCTTTTACAGGGCAGAGGTGTCGAGGGTGAAGGAGCTGGATGCTGCTGACTCTGGGGCTCGGCAGCTCTGCCTCCGCATCCTGAACAGCATCTGCAAGAGTCAGCCCAGGCTGCACAAACTGGGAGGCAGCCCCCTGACCCACATCATCCTGCACCTCAGTGACACTGCCTCGGACTGGGCAGAGGAGAGCCTTGCTGACAGGTTCCAGCAGGTGCTTGAGGAGCTGGTGGCCTCCCTGGAGAAAGGAGTCCTGCCTTCCTATTTCAACTCCAAAATCAACCTGTTCTCCGGGCTGTTGGAAGAGGAAATTGATGAGATGGGCTTTGTGCTCTACAGGGCCATATCTGAGCCAGAGGTCCTGCTGAAGTGACTGCTGTTTTGGGAGCTCCTGAACGTGGGATGTTGCTCCCCTGCCTGCTGCTCCCTGCTGTGAGGGCTGTGATGCTTCTAGTTGACTAGTCAGTAAGAGGCAAAGTTCTTGCACTTTATGAGGGAAAAAACCGTTTCCTGTGTGAATAAAACGTGCCTGAGCAGAGGTGGGTGCTGGCAGAAGGAGCCTTTGGCTCAGAGGCTCTGCAGAGCCTGGGGTGAGGGCAGCCCACACCACACATGTGAGTTCTGTCTGCTGGGAGCCCAGTGAAGCATGTTTGGTCTCTGGCTCCAGTGTCCTCTGCCTGTCCCAGCTGTCAGGTTCCCCTCAGGCTCTGGGACAGCTGGAGCTGGAGGGGAGCAGCCCCTTCCTGCTGCTGTGTCCTGCAGACCCCTCAGGTGCCACGTCCTGGGTTGGTCCTGTCACCAGCACCCTGTGTGGCCTCACTGTGCCAGCACTCAGGGCAGGGGGGAGCCTCACCCACCTGTAGGGTTTTACCAATCCAAAATAAGCCCTGTGGGTGACCTGGGTGCTGGATGGTACAGCCATAGCAAATGGGATTTATTCCTTGGACACTCTTCAGCTGCCAGCAGGGGTGAGCTCAGCCCTACCTCTTTGTTCTGACAGTGTTGATGCTGCCCCAAAGAAGGGCCCTTGTCCCATGCAGTGTTTTGCTGGAAGTTGTCCTGAAAAAGAGCTGCTGGCTGTGGGGAAGCTCCTGGTTTCAGCTGGAGGTTGCAGCAGGGCTGTTTGCCCTCCCCAGTGGGTGGGTGGCTGCCAGTGTCTGTCTGCAGGTACCTGTCCCCTCCCAGTCTGTCTGGTCACCTTTTCACACACATATTGCTGCTGTCTTGAGGTTCTTTTTCCCTGGAGCCCCACAGAATGGGGTGGGGAAGCTGGGCAGGAATGATGTTGTGAGCAGAGTGCTTGCAAGAACTGAAGTGGTTTATGCTTTTTATTAAGAAGATATATTTTGTTTGGGTATTTTGTTGGTTTTTTTTTTTTTCTTTGACTGGCTGCTAGTAGGGTTTGGTCTGGCTCTAGTCCCAGAGAAAAGCAATTTATTCTTATATTTAATGGGAAGAGCTGGTTTTGCATGTGGGTGGAGCTGGAGAAATCCTGTGGACTTCACTGTGAGCAGCTGTTGTGGTTTAGTTTTCTTTACAGCTATCATCTTGTTTATGGGAGGAAAAAAACCTGCTTTTCCTCCCAGTCTGACAATTCCTTTGCTCCTCCAAGCCACTTCCCAGGTGTTAGTGATGAGAATAAACCTTCCCTGTGCACACTGGTTCTCTGGTGTCAGCTCTCCTTTGTCTCCTTTCCCCTGCTAAGGGTTGAAATTACTTCCCAGCTGTGTGGCCTTCCTGGGAACCACCCAGGGCATGTCCCTGCTGCCTGGAGAGCTTGGTGATGGTCAGATCCCATCCTGCAAAGTCTTCCTCCTCCTCTTCCAAAGCCCTGGACCCACAGAGTGCCTGGCTGCAGTGTGGGAGCTGTCTGGACACTGAGCTTGTACCACTTCTAGGGCTCAGCTGAGCATTGACCAGGCTGAGACTCCTAAAGCTGGTCCTGGCTGATCCACCAGCAAGGTTTAACCTGCTCCCTGTGTCCTTCACAGCTGCTGCCCACTGCTGTTGCCATTCCAAGGTGCTGCCCTGCCTTGGCTCAGTGACTGCATTCCAAACCTTGTAATGTTGGTATTTTAGCCCAGGGTATTTTTAGGCCACGGCTGTTGATGGTGGGAGTGAGGAAATGCAGCCCAAATTCTCCTGGCTTTCTGCATGGATTTAGGCCTGATAGCAATGGACTACTGCAGGGTTTCAGGCTCTCTTTCAGAGCTGTGCTGCTGTGGGCTCTGCTTCCAGCTGCCCTGCAAGTCCTCCAGCCTGTCCCCCCTCAGTGCTGACCCCAGGAACTGCTCTGTGCAGGATCCTGAGCAGCACTGGAGCTCCTGGCAGCAGAGCACACAGGAATCCTGCAGATTCCCTCCTTTAATGAACAGAGGAAGCCCAAACAGCAAGGGAAGAGGCAGCCTGGCTTCCCAGGGAGTTCTGTGTGAACTCAGAACAGGAAAACAGAGCTTCTCTTCAGCTCAGCCAGCTCTGTCTGTCTGTCCCAGATCAGCAGATGCAGCTGGTGAGATAAAAACTTTTTCCCATCTCTTTGTAGCTCACTTCTAAATTGCTGTGGGGAGTTTCTGCCAAGAAAGCTCCTCTATTGTTCCAGTGATTGAAAAGAGCAAGATTTGGCTGGATGCTTTCACAGTAAAAGCGTCACTGTTTTATGTAGGAAGGAATAATTAGGGAAAGCTAAGGTGTCACTGCATCAAATTTAAAATTTAAATAATAATTTAATAAGAAACTCATTAGTTTGACAAAAATAACTTTCATCAGCTAGCAGCATCAGAAAGGCATGTCTCAAAGTCTGAGGAGGAACTTGCCTTCAAATTCACAAACCATCTAAAATGAGGGCTTTTCCTGAGCACTGCAGCTGAGCTCCCCCCAGGGCAAGCACCAGATCCAGCTCCTCTGCACCTGACCCTCCTTCACTGGCAGGGACAACCCAGGTAAGGGTGACAAAAACAGGGAATGTTGCTCAGGTAACATCAACTGAGAAGGGAACTTAAATTCCCCACTGTGGAAAGCCAGGGACTGAGCAGAGCTTGGCAGCCCTGGTCTCTGTCCTGGTGGCCCTGATCCAGCTTTTCCCTGCATGGAGAGGCCAGGAACAACACCAGGATGGTGCAGGGGATGATGCAGTGCAGTTTTCTCCACAGACTCAGCTTCCAAGTCCTTCCTTGAAATGTTCAGACTTTCCCAATCTGCTCAGCAGAAGAGCAGCTGGAAACAAAACCTGGTAGTGGAACCACTTTTCCAAGCTGGTTGAACCCTTGCTGAAACAAATAGCATCCCTTGGCAGGAGCAGGCTGCAACCAGCTCCTCCAAAAAACACTCAGAGACTTGTTCCCAAAGTCCAGTTCCTTGTGGCTCCTGCAGGGTTCACAACCCTGGTCCTTGCAGGCTCTCAGAGCTCCATCCCAGCTCAGTGGTTCTGAGGGCAGGTTTTCCTTGTGTGCCCAGGCTGGTGGCAAATGCTGCAGGTCCGTGGCTTCTTGGCAGCAGATGCTGAGGAGAGATTGCCTGGTCTCTTGGTCTTGCTTCCCAACCCTCTGGAGTATCCATTGCTGCCAAAGTGGTTCAAAGAGTCATCTCCAGAAGGGCCTAGAGATAAACAACTTGAATTTAGGGATCTTTGAAAACATAAACAGGTGAGAAACACAAGGTAAGTTCAAAATAGATCGAAGATTCTAGATTATTTCTGAACCTGCACTTGCTTCAGACTTGTCTGAACTGTGAAATGTTACCCATTTGTCTTGCAGCATTAGAGACATGTGGGAACAGCACAGGGGAAGCTGATCTGCCTGCTTGCATGCCCTGGTCTGCAGCTAAAGCAGAAACAAAACATGGCAGAGAAGAACTTGGGGTTTAAGCAGTTTTGAAAATTCAATTTTACCCCTTTAGGCTCAAATGTCTGAGGAGGAGGAGCATCTCTCACAGACCACATCTCCCCCTTTGTACCTGGTTATGTCCCTTTGTGTCAGTTCTTTTTCTTTTGCACCCTTGTTTTGTCATTATTTTTCTTTTCAGCATCTTTCCACACAGTTTCATCTCTGATCAAAGCTCCAGAATGACTTGCCCTTTCCCTGTACCCCCAAACTAGGCCAGAGGGAGCAGCACAGTTTCCCTGGCATGCCAGGTGGATTTGAATGTCTCCAGACAGGGAGACATTCAAACACTCTATGACCTCCCTGGGCAGCTGCTCCAGAGCTCTGCCACCTTTAATGTAAAGAAGTTCTTCCTCATGTTGATGTCAAACTTCTTGTGTTTTAGTTTCTGGCCACTGCTCCTCATCATGCCCTCAGTGGGTAGCACCAAAAAAAGCCTGGCACCATCCTTCCCTGAGGTAATTACCTGCATTAATGAGATCCCCTATCAGTCTTTTCTTCTCTAGACTAAACAGACTCAGCTCCTTCAGTCAGAGAGATGCTTCAGACCCCCCACCATCTCTGTGGCCCCCACTGGACCCTCTCCAGCAGCTCCTTGTTTTGTTCAGCTGAAGAACAGCCTGCACCCCTGGAGTGTGCCCCCAGCCCGGCCATACCTGGTGCCACGTTCTCATCTGCCCACTGGAAGAAGCCACACTGCTGCTCCCGGGGCTTGGGGCAGGTGTGGAACTGCCTCCCCTTGTTGGGCCCGTCCTTCTGCACGGTGCGTGTCACCACGGGCTGCTCGCACCTGCACACCGCGCCACCGCCTCCAGCCTCCGAGCTGCTGCTTCCCAAGGGCTCCCTCCCTCCTCCTGGCCGCTGGAATCCCGCTGGGCTTCTGCCAGCAGCGGGCTGGAGCAGCGTGGAGCTGCCTCTGTCCTGTGGCTGCTCGTCAGCCCAGAGGAAGAAGTTGCAGGTGCTGGAGCTGCACTTGTAGAACTGGCGGCCCTTGTTGGGGCCGTCCTTGCGCACGGTCAGCAGCAGCGCCTCGCTCCCACAGTTGCACACCACAGCGTTGCCATCGTCTGCAGCAGCTGGAGGAGCAGCCCTGGGAGTCCTGGAGGAGTTGATGGAGAGCAGGTGTCCCCTTGCCAGGTTTGAGGTCCCCCTGGCTTGCTTGGTCTCACTGCTGGATCTGTTCAGGGAGTGGTTGGCCTGTAGGTGATGCCCTGGTTGGGTGGTGGACGATGCAGGTTGGGATGATCTGTGCGAGTACTTGAGGTCCAAAAGCTCTTTCAGCATCTCATCACAGCCTCCAATGCAGCCAACGAACTCCAGGGGCATCACAGGGGGAACACTGCCCTTCTTGAATTTAAACTTCAGTCTACAAGGAAAGCAAGAGTCAAAGTCTGCCAGTTTTACATCAACAGACCTCAATTTATACTCAGACTTTTATTTATTGTTTTGATTCTGTTATATGGAGGCCAGTTTCTCCAACCCCTCTTCTTTCCATCCCCAAGCTATGTGCTGCTCCAGCTTTCCAAGACTGGAATGGAAAATGGTTGCCCAGCCTAGCCCATGGAAGTGGCATGACCTACCTGTGAACTGGATGGGGTTTACACACATCACAGATGCTCTCGTCCCTGGTCACATCCACCACGAAATCGGGGAACCAGACTGCAGTTTTACAGGCTGGATAGCCCATGCAGCTGAGGTAGAACCTGCCAAGGGACAAAGGTGCTGGATGAGGAAGAGGCAAACTCAAGACAGTTGGGGATCCATTCTTGTCGTCTCAGCCATCAGAAATTGTCAAAACTGCTATTTTACAGGGGAAATACCTACTTGAGAAGAGATTCAGCTGAGTCCACACAGCTCATGTAGCTGGTGGAGTCAGCAAGCCGCAGCCCAAGGTTTCCAAGCTTTTACCAAAGGAGGTAAATGAAAGCCTGGAGAAACACAAACCAACACAGGAGGCTACAAGAGGGAAGGTCACCAACCCGCCATTCTTCCTGGTCTTCAGGACCATGTCACTGTTGCACTGGGGACATTTCCGAACAGAAAGGGGCGTTGCTGGGTACACCTCATCCTGCTCTGGAACTTCTGCAGCTTCTCCCAAATACTGAGCCAGGGCCTGGTCCAACCTGCAGAGAAACGAGCAGAGCATCCTGCATGTCTCTGCAAAGAGCAATCAGGTGCTGCAGTGACTCAGAGCCTGCTGCCCCCCACACAGCCCCTCTGAGCTCCTCCACGAGCACAGTGACTCAGCACCACATTTCTGGAACAGGAAAGGTGTGGGTACAACATCAGAGGCCAGTGCATGTTGCCATCCCCCAGTTTAATCTTAACTGCTCATCCTGATTTAAACCCTTAGGTGGAAGGAACTCCTGACAGCATGCCAGGCTTTGAGTCATCCTTTCCCACACAAATGCCACAACATAGGGGGCAGAGCTCCAGGGAAAGAGTGTGACAGGATCCCCCCACTCCAGGCTGAGCCCCAGAAGAGCAGCAGGCACCTCCCAGCAAAACAAAGCAAAAGGAAGAGGGCAAAGACACTCACTTGTTGGCTCTGGCCACAGCTTCAATGAAGACTTGCTTATACTTCTGGACCTGCTGCTGCAACACTACAGATTTGTCTTTCTTCCCCTCACAGATCAGTTTTAGATCAGCCTCCAGCTCAGCTCGAAGGTCAGGCTTGGACATCTCGTAGCCCATGGAATCATAGCCTGAGGAATATGTGGAATGGTAAGTGAAAGGAAGGAGCCAGTAAGGCCTCTGCCACCTTTTGAGGGCTCTCCTCTCACCTTCCACCAGCCCCATGCCCAGCTGGCCGGGCAGGAAGCGCTGATCTGCCGTAAGCCCCACGTACATCCGCGTCTTGATCGTCTCAATGTGCTCAGCATGGGTGGCATCAGTCCCTGCAAGCAGAGAGATGTCAGTCAAATCAGGAGCCAAGAAGTGATTTCTCCTATGCCCAGAAACAAGGACACAACTTATAGTGAGGAGCAGCACTGCCGTCATGCCCTGCTGGCACTGAGGCCAGTGAGGTGCTGGCAGCACACCCTGAACCCAAAATTTCCCACCTCCCTGGGTACTGGAGGCACTCTGCAGGCTCCTGAGGATGTTTGGACTTTGCCCTTTATATCCCTTTTTTCTGTACGTTTCAGTAATTTCTTATCTACAGCAACATTTGGAGAATTCCCTGGGGAGAATTCCCTCTGCCAAGAGCAAGAGGCCACGCTGCCCAATACTGACCAATGCCGTGCTTTTCCATGAGAGCAATGAGATCTGCTTCTGTGAGGAGCAGGGGAGGACTGGTTTCCCCATCCACCATCTCCACCGTGGTGGGCTGAAAACGAGACCCTTTCTGATACAGTGGGATAACCTGGAGAGAAGAAGAGTCTCTTTGAAACTGCTTCCTGGTCCATTCACTCAGGACAAAGCTCTGAGTCAAACAGCCAGAAATGGTCAAAAGATGTTGTGCAGAGAGGTCTGAAGTTGGCAGTGAAGTGCTACTTTAGCCTCTCCCACTTACGTTACTCAAGGGGATTACCTTATCACTCCACTTGTCATAAGGATACACTTCCAGGTAATTTCTGGCCAGGATCATGAGTCCTTGAGCAATGAATTGCTCGTTGGCAATGTCGATCTCCACAGTTGTTTCCTGCCCTTTGGCATCTTGAGAGCAGCAAGCCAAGAAGTGGCGCACGATGAATTCGTAGAGTCTCTGCTCATTGCCCTGAGATCAAACAATGAGAAGGGTGAGTGTCCTCCCAGGTTAACAAGACATCAAAAAATCAGTGGGATCTCTGGTGAGGACTTTGTGCTAATGACCATGTTAAGATTTTATCTTTATTTATCAAGCAACACAACCCACCCAGTTCCCTTTGGATACACCCACCTGCAGGTTGCTGGCGTATTTTGTGGGATGAATGGGAGGGTGAGCCTGATCAGATTTGGTTCCACTCCGAGGGGTTGGCCCACCCTCATCCAAAATCCTCTGTGCAAACCCTCCCCAGTTTGGGTCCTGTGTTTGCTGTTCTACCAAGGCAGAGAGGTTCAGCTCCTTGGGGAAAATGTTGGTCTCAGTTCGAGGGTAACTAATGAACCTTAGGAGGAAAGACAGGAGAGCACTTTGAGAGCTGCTCCAAGATGCTTCCCATTTCGAACAAAAGGCCATTTAGTTTTAGAAGAATTAAGTTTACCAAGCCAAGTCTTGCTTTCTTACCCTTTAGTATAGAGTTTTTCTGCTATTGTCATTGTTTCCTTTGCATTTATTTTCAGTTTGCGGGAAGCCAATTTTTCCAGTTCCTGTATTGGGAAGAGCCAGAAAACCCAAAAGTATTAGTGGATAATTCAAAGCAGTGAGTAAAACATCTGTTCAAAGCTCTTTTCAGAGAAACCCTACCCAGAGTTCAAACATACCACAGTGTCCAGGGGCAGGGGCCTCCATTTGCTCTTTGGCTTGCTCACAACATCAACAACAGTCGCTACCGGATCCTAAACAGAGTAAGCAAAACCCACATATCCTTCAGGAGTTTACACAAACCACTCTTTAAAAGTCTTGAGCAAGACAGATACAGGGAATGTTTGGCTGAATCTGGATTATGCAACTATTTACAAGCTTTCCTACCTCCATACACATCTGGTAAAGGACCAGGCATGCCGTGTGATTGAAGAGCCGGTTCCTCTTCCAGTTGAAGACCACGCTGCCATCCTCATGGTCGTGGGTCACTGTGATGGACAACAGAGCTGGCTGATGGAGGAGCCACAAAATGGAAATACCACAAAGGAGCTTGGAAACCTTCCAGCTCTGCTCAGTGTTCGTGGCAGGGGAAAAGGAAATAATCTCCGGGCGTTTTTGTGTCAGTTGCTCCAATGTTTTTCTTTTTTATCCACATCAAACCCTGAGGATGGAGCCTAGGACTGGTTTTCTCCAAACATACCTTTAATTTTGTAGAAGGCTTCAGGAACAAAAGCCTGGATGGCTTTAAAGCGTTCAACTACAAATCCCAGTGTTGGGAACTGGCAGCTGCCATAGCTGATCAGCTGATCTGCTAAAATATCAGGGAAGATCTTCCGGAGCCTCAGAGTCTGGAATCTGGTGAAGGCAGCACCTGAGGAAACAAAATGGGCACCACAACTGAATACAACAATGTTGAATGATAATCACAGTACTTCAGATATTTTTAATATTCTAAGCATTAATTTTACTCTGTTTAATATTCAGCTGAAGAAGCTTGTCAGTGCTGCATGAGCTATAAATTTAATATTTGCTTTAAGGAGAAATTTCCTTTTTTTCAGGAGGAATTTCTTCACAAAAGTGGCTTTTAAACATTGGAATGGACTACCCAGGGAGGCGGTGGAGTCACCATCCCTGGAGATGTTCAAGAAACATCTGGATGTGGCATTCAGTAGTCTGGTTTACAGGAGGGGATCAGTCACAGGTTGGACTTGATCTTGGAGTTGATGATGATTCTCTGATTCAAAGAGCACACTTCCAGTAAAACATAAGACGTGTTTTAGTGATATCTGATCTAAAAATCAGAGGGCATTTCTGCCTAGTGTTGAGGTTCCAGTAACAGAGGTTTACGTGCCTATCCTGAGGTCCAGCTCCTGCCTGACGTCGACGGCGTCGCTGGTTCTTTGGTCGGGCTGGGTGAGGTTCTCACAGGCGGCCCTGACAGCGTGAGGGGTGATCTCGGAGAACCGCGCCCGGAAAACCTGCAGGTTTGGCTTTACTGCAGACACACACACAAGAGAAATCACAGGGACTCAAACACCAACAGAAAAGAGCAACTGATAAACAGCTATTGAGAGAGTGTGCTGTCAACTGATTCTACAGCTTTCCAACAGCTGGAGGCATTTCTGCCCCATCACAGCAACACATTTATGAAAATTAGCCAGCATTTAACATGGACACAATAAAATTGAGAATTTGCCTCTGCTAAAGGAGCTGTTAAACCATTCATGGAACTCAGAGTGATGGAGATGCTCTACACACCAGCTCTGCACACATGGATGATCTCAAAGCCAATGTTCTCTCCTTCTCGATCGCAGTCAGTCCAGATCACCAGGGCTTGGCACTGCTGGATTTCTCGTTCAAGGGTTCTCTGAGAGGAGAAAAACAACACAGGGAGAACATTCCAGGCCACTTGCTCTGTCATTTCATTTCAGAATGACTCACTGAACACCAAATGCAATGTGTTTCCATGGAGATGGGTTGTTGCAATAGCATTTTGTAATTGTGTGTCTCGGGAGATCAGGCAGCTTTTAAAAGAATTGAGTCATTTATTTACATCTAATTCTGTTAAAAAGTTTGGCTTGGAGTAGGTTGTACCACAATCTGTTTTCTAAAAATGTCTTTTTCTGTAGAACTGAGACACAATCATCAATTCCACCTTGCTGGAAAAAAACATTTCTATTTTTATCTGTTCCTTCACTGCACTACTTGTACATGAACAAGAGTTTCAGTGCCACAAATGAACAGCATATACAGTCCTAGGAAATGTAGGAGGAATCTGCTAAATTGCAGAAATTCGGATCTTAAGGACAAAGGTAAGATCATCCTTCTGTCTGGGACGAGATTTGTTCAGCCAACCCCTGAGCTCAGTTTCAAAGCCTTAACCATTATGTACCTTGATATCCAGGTAATTTTCAGGACAATACTTCTCAATTTCAGCATCAAAAAGAGCTAAAGGGTTGCAGCTATGCCTGGAAAACAGAGAAGAAATGTGTGTGTGCATCACATAAACTAAAACACTATTTGTGAGACACTAAGTGGTGCTCTCTGAGTACTGGAATTAATGTCTTTTATTACAGGCCTTGTTTCAGACAACAGAAAGTTCATGTGAAACGCTGAGTAATATTTAAAAGCAACAGAATGAAAAGCCAGCCAGAGAAAACAGCAAATCTGGAAGGCAACAAGCAGCTTCTCCTATCTGAAGCCCAGAGTACAAAAGGAGGTAAGGCAGAGAAAGCACCTGGCTTCCCAGAACAGCTCCTAGCTGAACAAAGAACACAAAACCATCCCATTTTGGAATTAGTTTAATTCCCTGTGTCTGCCTTGATGTATTTTAACCAGTATTATGTATTGGGGGGGGGGGGGGTTAGCACTCTGAGGACAGGATTTTGAAGCAATATTTTGGCTATTTTCTATAAAATTCAGAACTCATTACCCTGCTCTGAGTCAGAGTCCCTCCCTGCCCCTTTGTCTTTGAGCTTGCAGTGTCAAAGATGGGAACAGGAGGTGACAAACCCCTCCTGTGAGGGCCAGGAGGTGACAGAGCCCTTCCCCTCCCTGCCAGGGCCACGAGGTACCAACCATTTGCGAAATGGCATGATAAAATCATGAGCCAGTAAATGTCCTGACACGGATGTCATCACCATGGTAACGTTCTGCAAGAGACACAGCAAGGAAATTAGTGTCCATCACTCACCAAAAACTCCCCACAGCCCCAAGATCTCCCTTTAGCTCTCAATTTAAATGATTAGTGACACCTTTCTCCTGTTAATCCCAGAATGGTTTGGGTTGGGAGGGACCTTAAAGCCCATCCAGTGCCACCCCCTGCCATGGCAGGGACACCTTCCACTGTCCCAAGCTGCTCCAAGCCCCATCCAACCTGGCCTGGAACACTTCCAGGGATGGAGCAACCAAAACTAATACATCATAACAAGCTCCATCCATGGCCTTATCCTCAATTTTTGTAAGAAGCTCCCAATTCTAAACAGCAACATATTTTTGACTGACACAAAACCAGAATGTTAAAATATTTAGAGCAACAAAACAGCTGGTGGAGCCAAGAAAACATCTGACTTTTTCTCATCTTTGGGCAGAACATCCCCATGGCTGGGGCTGTGTTTTGTAACTCCTGACAAATGGCTTTTATTAATTAGTATTTGTACTTCATTAATCCAGCAGCAGATGGAGAGAAAACTCTTACCTGGCCAAACATCTGGTAGTCATATTCATAGATTTTGTTGAACTTGGAAAACCCTTCTCGCTGGAAGGAAAAAGAGAAGTCCTGAGTTTCTGGCTTTTCACAGAACACAAATTCTTAATTTTTTTTTTAATTAAAAATTTTAACAGGAAACAAATCCATCCTGCCCTGCTTTGGCCACACTGGGATGGAGCACAAGAGGCACATGGCAAAGGAAAACCAGCCACTGGAGCTAATGGAAATTGCACCAAGGGGATGGAAATCTCCTGTATCATTTATGGAGACACTGAAATGGTGATTTTCAAGGTAAGGGGATTTTAAACCATTCCTGAAGGTGGTGCCAGGGTTATCTCCCCATGAATAATGAGGAACTGATTTATTTAATGGGGCTGGCCAGTGTTTAGAAACTCCCATCTTGTTCCAAGTGACAAGCAGTGTCCCCAAGGCTACCTCCCACCTCACTGGGACTCATGGAACTTTCTAGATTGTGTATTTGCTGCTTTTTTTACAGAATGAGGATGATGTCTTGATTGGGACTATCAGCACCCAGGTTCTCAAGAACACCTTTTATTCAAATAAAGGGGGTTGGAGCCATGTGGGGGTCAGCCTCTTTTCCCAGGTGACAAGATGAGAGGGAACAGCCTCAGGCTGTCCCAGGGAAGGTTTAGGCAGGACATCAGTAAGAATTTCTTCATGGAAAGGGTTATCAAGCATTGCAAATGCCCAGGGAAGCGGTGGAGTCACCACCCCTGGAGGTGTTCAAGGAACAGCTGGATGTGGCACGCAGTGCTCTGGTCTGGGTGCCAAGGTGGGGATCATGGGTTGCACTTGGTAATCCCAGAGGTCTTTTTCAACCTCAGTGACTCTCTGATTCTGGTCTAGTAGCACCTTAGTTTGGAAATTCCTTACTTTGGAAACAGGAAGTGATTATGCAAACTGTCACCACAGCAGCAGAGAGTAGAAATCTTTGGATTTTTCTTCTCCAAACCACAGCCTGTTTTTGCTTTATTTGGTGACCTCCAGTAAACCCCTGACACTGCTGATGCTGCAGAAATGCTGCTTTTAGACAGGGAAATGCATGCCACTGGATGGTGTCAGTTTCTGAAGCCCTTGTCCTACACTAATCCAGGAAGGACCCAGGGAGCCCTCACCATGGGAAGGCAGAGGGAGTTGAGTTCCCACTCGACTTAATCCACAAGCACCGGAGACTCCCAAATACATCTGGGCAAGTGATGTTTGGCCACAGAACATTCTTGTACCCTCGTGTGCTCAAGGACAAAACCAGTACCAAGCGTGCCATGTGCTGATGTGAAATGGTCGTGCCAAGCTCTGCTGGAGCTGCCATACACGACACGGACCCGCCCCACCCCTGTCTCCGTGCCCCAGGGAGCAGCACGATGTGGCTGGGCCGTTCCTACCCGCCGCATCCTCCTGTTGGAGAGCAGCTCCGCGATGCCTCGGGCAGCATCGTTCTTCTCGGCCACGCACAGCACCTTGCGGATCCTCTGCAGCGCCAGGTCCTCCGCGGCCCGCGAGAAGCAGCGCCAGGGCTGGGGCAGCATCCTGGCCCTGCGGAACAGCCGCACGTACAGGTTCATGACAGGAGGTGAGGCCAGGGCATGCTGATGCTGCTCCGCGTCCCGGGGCCGGATGCTGCCGGGATGGAGAGATCGCCGGTGTCACCGCTCGGCCGCCCTGAGAGGCTCAGGGCAGCCCCTCGGGGATGGAAAAGGTGTCACCAAGGGCAGCCTCCCCTGCAGGCACAGCTGTCGGGGGGGT
This sequence comes from Serinus canaria, assembly GCF_022539315.1. NCBI lineage: Eukaryota > Metazoa > Chordata > Aves > Passeriformes > Fringillidae > Serinus > Serinus canaria. Next base: position 14,110,398 of record NC_066328.1, read on the forward strand.
CCCGCAGCCCTGTCCTGCCCTGCTGGGGCTGGGACTGCCCTCTCCCCCACAGCCGGGGCAGCGCAGCCCCCTCGCCATCCCCGATCCCCCTGGAGCTGTCCCTTACCCAGGGCAGCGTAGCACCCTTGCCACCCTGATCCCCCTCGGGCTGTCCCTTAACGGGGGCAGCATAGTCCCCTCGCCACCCCTGATCCCTCTGGGGCTGTCCCTTGCCCGGGGCAGATCTTATCTTTTCCTTTACCTTTCCTTTCGCCCTTTTCTCCCCCCGATTCCCCCTCACCTCCCAGACCTCCCGCGCTCCGCTGTCGCTCCCCCTCACCGTCACGTCCTGCCGTAAAGTGCAGCCGCGGCGGCGGCACAGAACTACAACTCCCGAGATGCTCCGCGGCGCCCCTCCCGCCGCCGCTCCGCCTCGGTTTTCCCCCTTTCCCGCCGGGGCTGGGAACGTCCCACGGTCGGTAACGACAAAGGGCGACGACGGTAAATATAAACAACTCCAGCTGAGGAGGAGGAGGCAGTGGTGGCGGTGTCGGCGTCGTTTCCTGCCGGCGGGGTCAGAGGCCGCGCGTCATGTGACTCCAAGATGGCTGCGGGGCCGTGAGGAGGCGGCGGCTCCGGCCATGGCGGTGGCGTGAGGGGGACACGGGGCTGCGGCAGCGGCGGGGCCGGGCTGGGGCTGCGCCGGTGCCTCCCGCGGGGCCCGGCGGTGGCGGGGGGACCGGGGGCGCGTCGCTGCTCCATGTCGGTCCCGTCCTGCGGGAAATATGATCAGCGCCCCTGACGTGGTGGCCTTCACCAGGGAGGAGGAGCTGGAGGATGATCTGTACCGCGAGCCGCCTCTGCCCGAGGAGTACTCGGTGCCGCTGTTCCCCTTCACCGGCCAGGGCGCCAACCCCTGGGCCAAGGTCGCCGGCTCCAAGTTCACCCGGGACTTCATCCTCATCTCCGAGTTCTCGGAGCAAGTGGGGCCTCAGCCCCTCCTGACCATCCCCGATGACGCCAAAGTGTCGGGCACCTTCGATCTCAATTACTTTTCCCTGCGGATCATGTCTGTGGATTACCAGGCATCCTTCGTGGGACACCCTCCCGGCTCTGCCTACCCGAAGCTGAACTTCGTGGAGGATTCCAAGGTGGTGTTGGGGGACTCCAAGGAAGGGGCCTTTGCCTACGTGCACCACTTGACCCTGTATGACCTGGAAGCCAGGGGCTTTGTGAGGCCCTTCTGCATGGCCTATATTTCTGCTGACGAGCACAAAATCATGCAGCAGTTTCAGGAACTTTCCACCGAGTTCTCCAAAGCCTCCGAATGCCTGAAGACAGGGAACCGGAAAGCTTTTGCCAACGAGCTGGAAAAGAAACTGAAAGATCTTGACTACACCAGGACGGTCCTGCACAACGAGACTGAGCAACAGAAGAAAGCCAACGACAAGGGGTACTACACAACCCAGGCCATTGAGAAGGCCAACGAGCTGGCCAGTGTGGAAAAGTCAATCATAGAGCACCAAGACCTGCTGAGGCAAATCCGGTCCTATCCCTACAGGAAGCTGAAGGACTCTGAATTCCACCCCTACGAGCCAGAGTCTGCCCTGGACCGGGCTGACACAGGCAGCCATGATCAGGACCCGACTGCCTCCGACCCCGCTGAGCCTGGTGAAACTCACCTTTACACCCATGTGCCATCCTACACCCCCAAACTCATCAAAGCCAAGTCTGCCAAGTGCTTTGACAAGAAGCTGAAGACACTGGAGGAACTCTGTGATGTTTATTTTTTCACCCAGACCCTCGACCAGTTGCACCATATCGAGAGGACTTTTCGAGGGGATGTTTGTTACCTCCTGACAGAGCAGATCAGCCGGGCTCTCCTCAAGCAACAGAGTGTCACCAACTTCCTCTTTGAGGATGTGTCTTTCCTGGATGACAAACCTCCTGAAAAGCAGTACAGAGGCTGCCAGGGGCTCAGCCAAGATGCCATGGATGAAAAGTGTTTGGAAGAGTCCCTTGCTCCTAAAGTGGTCATCAGCCTGGGCTCCTACAAATCCAGTGTGGAATGTGTGCCCATCAAGATGGAGCAGGAAATGGAGGACTCTGAAGAACCCAAGATGTCTGAGTCCGTGATGTCTGAGCACCAGGAGAACCTGGACTATCTGGATGCAGATATCAAAGGCAGCATCAGCAGCGGGGAGAGCATCGAGGTGCTGGGCACAGAGAAGTCGGGATCTGGGCTGACGAAATCGGAGAGCCAGGCCAGCCTGCCCGTCATGCCCAGCCCCCAGGCGGGCCGCAGCAAGGTGGGCAGCCGGCGCACAGTCAGCGAGGACAGCATCGAGGTGCTGAGCACGTGTCCCTCCGAGTCCCTCATCCCAGAGGACTTCAAAGCCAGCTACCCAAGTGCCATTAACGAGGAGCCCTACGCGGATGACAACGAGGGAGGCCTTCGCTTCACGCCCAGAGCGAACCCGGGCGTCCACGACGGGCAGGACGACATCTCAAAGCAGGAAAGCTTAGTGCAGGTGGATGCCGCCTGTTGTATCGGGAAGGAGAGTCCCAACTTCCTGGAGCCGCTGCCCGAGCTGGGGCAGAAGCCATGCGAGGAGGACGGGGTGGTGCGGATTCCGCCGCAGCCGTACCGGCCGGCCGAGCAGGGGCTGCGCGGGGGCTTCCCCTCCCACGAGGGCCTCTCAGGGGGGCTCCTGCCCTACGAGCTTGACTCGCGCTACCTGACGGGCAGCAGGGAGGTGAGTAAGAGCAGCCTGGACGAGTGCTCGGACTCCACCAGCCACATCAGCAGCGCCGCCTCCACGTGCTCCGACAGGACCCCGTCCCCCGCCCACCCGGCCTGCGCTGCCGGGGACAGGCACAGGAAGAGGGCCGGGCAGAACGCGCTGCGCTTCATCCGCCAGTACCCCTTTGCCCACCCCGCCATCTACTCCCTGCTCAGCGGGAGGACCCTGGTGGTGCTGGGCGAGGATGAGGCCATGGTCAAGAGGCTGGTGACGGCGCTCTCCATCTTCGTGCCCAGCTGCGGCGCCTACGCCAAGCCCGTCAAGCACTGGGTCACCTCCGCTCTGCACTTGGTGGATTTCCAGAAGTGGAAGTTGATTGGACTCCAGAGGTAAATGCAAGGATCTGATTGCTTTAGTAGGGTTGAGGTGTTTGGTAAGAGCTTCGTCTCAGAGGGCAATGGGTGTGCAGGGGAGGTCTCTTTATTATCAGCGTAGCTGCCACAAAATTCTGCTGGTGGGATTTATTTTGGAAAAGGAGTAGGTTTATCCCTGTATCCAGCCTCACTTGGAAGTCAATGTTTAAAACATCTGCTGAGCACTTGCTGCCTTCCTCAGGTGAGTTCCTTGGCCAGGAGGTTTTTGCCTGGCAAAGCAGAGAACAAACACCTGGGTCCTGCTGGGTTCCTGGATGATCTGATACAAGTGTTCCTAGAGTCCCTTGTATGCTCTGCTTTGCCATCTCTTACTGGGACTCTTCTCACATTTCTAACTGGAATTTTAGGGTGAAGGGTGCTGTGCTGGAGGGAAGGTTTTTATCTTCTGGAGCCTATTGAAGAAGTGATGAGAGCTGTAGGTCAGAATTGGAGTGCAGCAACTCAGGCTGTGCTCGTGAGGAAGAAAGGTCCCTGGAGCTGTGCAGGAGCAGTGTTGGGATTGTAGGAAACCTGTGCTTAGAGTGAAAACTGTCCCAAAAACAAGTGCCCCTTCCCAACACCCAGTCCTGAACTGTGGCTTCACAGCTCATATTAGCAAAGAGTGTTTGCTCAGCTTAAGGGCCCTGCCCTTGTTGATGAAAAGGATTTTTTTGTGTTTTCCAGGATGTGTTCTGTGCTTTGGGTGCAGGTATGGCAGGGAATGGCCATTGCTGTCACCAGTGTGGAAAACATGAGTCAGAGTGGCAGACAGTGCTCAGAACCAGGCTGGAACAGCTCCTGCAGGAGTGTTTGTAAACAGCAGGAAAATTAAAACACAGAAACCTGCTTGCTGAGCTGCAGAGTATTGTATTGCTGGGTGAAATTATCCAAAACTGTGAGTTTGCTCTCATTTTTATGCTTGTGAGGCAGGATGACAGCTCTGCCAACAGCTGCTCACAAGCTCTCTGTCTGTCAGTGAGGTTTTTAAAAACCCCAAGTGTTTACTCATTGCTCAGTGTTTGTGGTTAGATGCCATTTTTATAAACAGAAATCTTTATTTAAGAACTGCCTGTAACATGTGTCAGTCAGTCATTTCAGCTCTCCTCTGTGGAATGTTAATTAAGTGTTCAGTTTAATGTGGGTGCTCTCCACAAACCATTTGTAGGACAGCTCTGGGGAGGAATTTAGAGGCTGAACTATTTATTCCAGTAAGGATCCTGTGTCTCCTATGGCCAGGTGCTGCCTGGGCACTGGGGCAGCCCCTACGCCAGTTGGGGCTCCCAGTTTGAGGCTGGGAGCTGTATCTCAGCCCAGCAGCTGTCAGCACAAAGAATGGAGGAGCTGAAGGGTTTGTGTAGGCAGTAATTTGCATTTCAATAACATTAGGTTAAGCTTGGTGGGTAATTGTATCCTTGTGAGCTGTGGGTTTGCACCTGAGTGACAAATAGCCAGGCTCAGCCACAGAATGTTGTGGGTTAAGGATGGTTCTGTCTTTCAGGAAATTCAGAAGGTTCTGCTCCACTCAGGGCTTCGACCACCTCAGAGCAGCTCCCTCCCAAAGTGATTAGGTGGAAACGTGGAGCTCTTGGAATCAGGGGATTTCTTTGGATTTCTGAGTCACATTGGGAACCTCCCAGCTGCTGTTCACCAGAGATGTCCTATGGGTCCCTCTGCGTGTCACTGAGGGAGGGAGCTGACCAGAAGTGTGGTGGTTTATGCTGCAGCCTGCACAGTACAGATCAGGGCATGCAGGGATCCAGGGAACTGAGATTTCTTTAGGATCTGGGAGGCTGGAGAGCCAATTTGTCCCCCCCCTTAGGCTTTATTCACCCCCAGAGATCTTGGTACAGGGCACGGACACACCCTGCTGCTTCATTCTGGCTCCCCTGCAGCCCTGACCTGTGTGTTGCTGTTGCAGGGCAGTGTCCCCTGCCGGGGTGAACGTGCTGCACGCCCTGAGCCGCTACAGCCGCTACCTGAGCATCCTGGACGCCGACAGCAAGACCCTGCGCTGCCCCCTCTACAAGGGCACCGTGGTGGCCAGGCTGGCCGACCACCGCACGCAGATCAAGCGTGGCAGCACCTACTACATGCACGTCCAAAGCATCCTCACCCAGCTGTGTTCTAAAGCCTTCCTCTTCACCTTCTGCCATCATTTGCACCTTCCCATCAGCGAAAGGGAATCGGAGGAATCCGTTGTGAATCGCAGGATGAACTTCCTAAAGCTTCAACTGGGCCTTGCCAATGAAGATATCAAAATCGTGCAGTACTTGGCCGAGCTGCTGAAGCTGCACTACATTCAGGAACCAGGGCAGGGGGCTAACCCCCTGCTCAGATTTGACTATGTTCCCAGCTTTTTGTACAAAATCTAGCCTTGCACAGGCCGTGTGCCCACGTGCTCGGAGTCTGACAGAGCTCATCCGTGCTTGACATTGCCGCTGTCTGCAGCAGCTCTCACACACCGGGAAGGGGCCGAGGTGTTGGTGTCTCTGCTCTGCAGAAATCCAGGGCTGTGGGAGTGGATTTCTGGCTGTTCCCTGTAGCCAAAAGCGTAGATGTTCCATCACATAAACCATCAGGCACTCTGTAGATGTTAGAAGGGGCACTGTTAAAGTGGATCACGGCAGCATCCCGGGGGGTTATGGCATGAGGGGAGGTGGGCTATCTTGGGGATCAGTACTGACTGGTGTGCAGCCCCCATATAGCACAGTGTCCTGCTTGCTTCTGCCAGAACCCTGAGCACTGTCAGTCCCTTCCATGGAGCCAGGGCTGTGGCCAGAGGTGTAAAGGCCATGTGAAGTTTTGTATCCACTGAGGTGACTGTCACAGGAGTGTAGCTCAGAGCTTCCTGGCAGGGCAGCAGCTCACAGGTCTGTGCACAGCCACAGTGGGTGGTGTCCTTTCCTGCACTGAGTTTCCGGGCACTTCCCAGGATAGGTTGTCCCTGGGTGACTGGGAGCACAGTGGAGGCATACACGCTTCTCTCCAGAAAGGGTTTCCCAGTGTCTCCCAGCTTGGTTACAATCAGGAAGGTGGAAGCAGTGCCTAAGGCTGGCGAGCCCCGAGGCGCCGGCCGCTGCGAATGTAGAGCACTGTGCCTTGTTCATTTGTCACATCCCATTTGCTGGGTGTGCAGGGAGCCTGGGCTTCCTCAGGCTGCAGGGAGCCTGGGCATCCTCAGAGAGTGTGAGGTCGGGGGTGGCTTTTTAAAGGCAGAAGAGGACTGAAGGAAGTTGAGGGCCCTCTTTTTAGGTGCTTTTTGTGGTGGGAGAACGATGTGATTCAGCTGCAGCCACGCTGTGAGACAGCAGGCTGTTACCACAGGCTGGTGAGGTACAAGTGCTCAGGAGAGATCGGGGATGAATGTACTGGATTCTATGTTTTATCCATAATAGTTTATTTTATTTTATTTTGTTGGGGAGTTGGCATCTGTACTTTGTGGTAAAACAGAGCTGGCATTGCTGCCTGCTGCTCCTGGCTGAGCCTTTGTCATGTCCTGACTACCTCTCCCAGGGCTCCTTGGTTGCTCTGGATGGGGCAGACTGCTGCTCTCTGAGCCTGGGTACTGAGAACTTTTCCTTTCAAAGCTTCTGTGCCATAAAGGAGGTGCCACTAACGTGGTGACACTCCCAGGTGGTTCCTGTCAGTGCCCAAAGCTTTGTGCCCTGGCACAGCGCTTCCCTCTGGAGTCTCGTGGGTGGTCCTGGGCCTGGGCTGCTCTGCCCAGTGCCATGTGGCAGCAGCAGCTCCCAAGGTACTTCTAAGTAAGAAAAGTCTTTCTAGGAAAGCTAATCTTGGTTTTAATTCTTTTTAATGCTGATTATGGGGTGAGAGCCGCTGAGATCATACAAGAGCTGATCTGTTCTTTAGTTTGTTCGGTTTTTTTTAAACTTCTGTTTGTGGTGATAATGTGAGGCAGCTTTGGAGATGAATGTGATCTTCCTTCTGAGCTTGGGAGGTTTCTGTGTGCAGCCTGGGGTTCTCCAGCGTGGCTTAGACCCCACTGAGATTTGCTGTGAGACCTGCACTCCTCCAAAACCATGTCTGGAGGCAGGGAGGTTCCCTGGGGAGGCTGTCAGTTTGCACCAGCATCAGTGCCTCAGGATCGTGCCACCTCTCCTCTCCCCTGGAGAGGGCTCTCTGGGGTATAAACCAACAGGGCAGAAAAGTTGTTTTTAAGGTTATTGCTGTTTGTGGTGGCTCAGCCAAGTTGGCCTCGTGGTTCTCTCCAGAGGGATTTCAGGGGTTGCTTGTGATGGTGTTTTGAGGTTGTGGTTGGAAGCTGTGAGGTGTGGCCTTTGCTGAAGGTGAGCTTCTCACCTTTATATTGTGTTCAAAGCCTTTTCCTGTCCTGCCTGTGCCCTCCTGTCTCATGTGAGCTGAGTCTGCTGGTGAAAGGCCTCTGTGTCCATCCAATTGGCTGCTTCCTGATGTGCCTCAAGGTGCCCCCTGATTGATTCATGCACACCCAAACTCCCACACTAAAGCTGAGGTGAGATTCCCTGGGGGAAGAGGCATCTGGCTAGATGAGTAGTGCAGGTGACACCAGGCAGATGAAAGCTCTCATCAACCTGCTCTGGAGCAGTGCTCAAAGCAGGAGCTTGTTTCCTGCTGGGAAACCACCTAGTGCTGTTTGGGTTTAAGGAGGGAGGGAGGGACAGACTCTTTTCCTGCTGACTCACTCACACGTCTTCCTCCAGCACGGAGTGGGAGAGATGATTCGAGGTGGCTCATCTTAGTCACAGTCGTTTCGACCTGTCGTGTTCAACTGTGCTCATAAATGGAAAAATAACTCACTTCTTGCTCCCTCTGTCCAACCTGTAGTATCTGATATTCAAGGCTGTGTTGAGCAATACTTGCACTTCACCTATCTGACCTGCTTCACCTCTCTGCCACAAAGCAGCCCTGATTCGGGAGGACGCCCTGGGGGCTTGGTTGGAACATCACCCAGTTCCCAGCAGGAGCTCTGGGATCATCTGCAACTGGGAGCTGTGGAGAAACACGCCCTGGAGTGCTTGTCCTCCTCTCAGCAGTGTAACCTCTGAACTTGGACTGGAAAAGGGGGAGTTGACACCGGGCTGTGGCACCTCTGGGCGTTTTGAGCCCTCTCTGCTTGTGGTGGCAGAAGCTGGGGGGATTCCGAGGGCAGCTGGTGTTTGGGAGCTGAGTTCCTCTTTCCTCTGTAATGTCTCTGTTCTTCTGCCGCTGTACAGTACAGATCCCTGTATTGGCACTTTAGGATTTTCCCCATCTCTGGTGTGGTACCTCACCAGTTTCTGATATTCACAGACTAACAACAAGCCACAGCCTTTGCACTGATAGCTCCTGCCACGACGTGTGTGTCGTCATCTTGCCTGAGCCATCCTTCCACGAGGAGCAGGGGGGTTCCTGGCCGTGGCAGTGCCATCCTCAGCAGCCTTTCAGCTGCCAGAGCCAGCGGTGCCCTGCATGGCCGTGTCCCCTGCTTCCGTGAGTGCTGCCAGCCCAGCATGTCCCCGCTCCCGCACGGCCCCGCTGGCTCCCCCCGGCTGCCAGGGAGGGGAGGCGTTCACCTGAACGAGAATTCATCAGAGCAGAAGCCTCCCCCGGCCAGGAGGGAGGGCTCGTGTTTCCCACTCCTGCTCTTCCCAGCTGCCAGCCCCTGCTCTGCTCTCCACTAATCCCCCCGCTTCCAGCTCCCACCGCAGGAGGCTCAGCCATAGCTGTAGGTGATCTTAACCCTACAAAGGTTTCATTTCTCAGAGAACAGTGCTCAGATTTCCTTTCATCTGATAGCAATCACTTCTGAGCAGCTCCACAGCTGCCTTGCCTCAGCAGGGAGGAGCTGCCTATACTCTAGCAATATTCACCGTGGTGGGAGGGTGGGAGAGGCACTCCAGGGGTGGGAGCTGATGGTCCTGTGCCCCCAGGCCAGTTCTTTGGGTTTTATTGAGCACGAGGGTCCTGAGCCCCTGGTCTGGTGGTGGGGACCAGCCCACCAGGAGCTGGGCAGGACCTGGGGCTTGCAGCAGCACAGTAACAGGGTCTGAGGGAATTCAGGGAGCTACCCAGGCTGCAGGAGAACACCTGCCCCAGAGCACAATGTCAGAGCACCAAACTGCACCCCGATGTTGGAGGGGTCACGAACCCCCACCCACTGCTCCCTGGGACGGATTTAACTGGAAGGCAGAAGCAGGGTACCCGGTCCTGCCGGCAGTACGGCTGCTGGCACGGGGATGGGGCTGGGCTTGGAGCTGCCTCTGAAGGCTGCCAGGAGGCTGTGATGAATTCTCATCTTATTTTAAAAGCACTGTATCCTATTCCTGCATGTTGAGTTCCGTGTGTGTGCCTGTGCGTGCCGAATGCTTGCGTCAGTAGTTAGGGCGAGTGTGACCGGGAGAAACCCAAGAAGCATGTCTTAGTGTCGTGCTGTAAGTGTTACTGCACAAGAGTTTAACAGATGTTAACACCAAATGACTAGTCTGAGAAATGTACTTTTAAAAAAAAATATTTATTTGGGTTCAGATATTTTTGAAATACAAAAAAAAAAAAAAAAATTGGTCGTATTTTTTAAAGCTTATAATTCTTGTCATACGTTGTGGTTCAATTCTTAATTTTACCATGCTTATTAAAAAATGGTTCAACCTAAGCTTTGTGCCAAGGGGTCTGAGAAAATACTGGAAGATCTGCTTAGGATGGGATGGTGATCCCAGGAGGGATGTTCAGGACAAGGCTTGGCCTTGTCGTAGCCTGTGGAGGTAGCAAGGCACATAGGATGAAGGGGAATCCTCGAGGTTGAAACCAGGGGTACTTCTAGTGGCTGTGAGGTTTCCTGTGCAGCTGGAGCCCCTGTCCCTCACACTGCCATGGGCAGAGTGTCCAGGGAATGTGGACAGACCAGCCTATATCTCGTCTGCTGCTCCACAGCCAGCAGGAGCTGGATGGCACCTGGCCATGAGGTGAGTGAGGGTGACCTGGTGCTCGGTGACACAGTGGTGAAGGGCTGGTGTCCCCACAGGGGTTGTACTCATGGGGTCCCTGTGCCCCACATGGGAGGGGAAAGGGGAGTAAGAGCCAAAGGAGGAGCTGCTGCTGCAGTTCCACAGGGAAGTGCTGGGAGAAGGCACTGGGGTGTTGGTGTCAGGCTGGAGATTGTGGGTATGCCATGATCCTGGGTACTCCTGTGGCTCCGGGAGCAGGCATGGCTGTGTCCCCTTACAGGACAGGCAGCCCCGGGAGCGGGAATGTGGCTGCAAAGGCTTCTACCTCTTCCTTCAGTGCCTTCAGCTCCCCACGGTATTTTGGGTCCTCCAATTTGTCCTTGAATTCCTTCAGCGTGGCCTTGGGGCTCATGTCCTTCTGCACACGCAGAGCCAGCTCGATCCCTGCCAGGATGGAGATGTCTTGGTCAGCCCTCGCAGGTGCTGCAGCCCATGGCTCTCTCAGCCCTGCTGCTCCCTGGGACACACCCCTGCTCCCTCCCTTCTTCCCATCTCAGGGGCTTGCTGCCCAGGGACACAACTTGGAGCTCCTGAGGACAACTGGGAGAGAACTGCGAGAGGGACAGACTTTCAGCCCACTGCCTGCAGTAAGGAGAGTTTGGCTGGTCCCAGCTGTGGCCAGATACCCTCTCCCACATCCAGATGTGGAGGTAGGATGGTTATTCCTCAATGGTGGGTATGGTCCCTTGCCAGCTGGTGCCTCCTCACCTGGGGGAGCTGCCCTGTTCCAGGCTGGTGCTGGAGCTGAGGCTCCCCATGCCCCCAGCTCACCTTTGTGGATGTACTGGGCCACCTTGCGGAAATCGTCCTGCCGGAAGCCGCGCGAGGTCAGAGCGGGTGTGCCGAAGCGGAGGCCGCTGGGCCGCAGGGCGCTGACATCACCTGCAGCACAACGAGGCACCCGTGACCAAACCTGGCACCGAAACCACCCCCAATGGGATTCCAGCCTGGCTCCTGGGGCGGCCCAGGAGCTGGCAGAGCTTGTGGGATCCCTCACCAGGGCACGTGTTCTTGTTGCAGGCGATGGAGCAGAGCTCCAGCACCCGCTCGGCCCGGCCACCATCTGTGCCTTTGCTGCGCAGGTCCACCAGGATCAGGTGATTGTCAGAGCCCCCTGCAAAGAGAGGGCTTTGGTGGGACTGGGGAAATCCAATCCAATTCCTGCTCCAGCAGGAAACTTCAGCAAGAGAAGACTTGAGATCTAACAAGGGATGAGGAATTGTGCCAAGAGAGCCCTGCCCACGGTGTCCTTGAAGAGCTGCCCCGGTCAGAGCCCAGGGTCAGCCCCATCCCACTGCTGAAGACGTGTCCTCACCTGTGACGATGTCGTAGCCCATCTCCATCAGTGCTGATGAGAGTGCCTTGCAGTTGGCCACCACCTGCTGCTGGTAAGCCTTGAACTCGGGTGTCATGGCCTGATGCAGTGCCACGGCAATCCCTGTGGATAGAGGTAGGCCAGGGTCAGATCCACCAGCAATGGCACTGCCAGCAGAAGCCATACTGGAGCTGAACGAACAAATGGACTGGTCCTTCCTTTGCCCTAACCAGGCTGGTGGTATTGCCATGAGCCAAAACACAGGACAGGACAGGCTTGGTCACTCCTTGGGCAATGCTGGATCAACCAGCTGCCTTTTGTCAGTGTCCCTAGGCTATGAGCCCTGTAGGGCAGCTGGAGCCTCCCATGCTGCTACTGGGGGTCAGAGCCCTGGCAGGACACCTTTGCCAGCTCCCTCTGCTATGCTGGAGCTGGCAGCCAGCCTGGCTGCATACCTGCAATGGCGTGGTTGTGTGGGCCTCCCTGCAGCCCCGGGAACACCGCCTGGTTGATGAGGCTCTCCAGGTTGTAGAGGGTCTCCTTGCCTGTCTTGGGGTCCACGCTGCGGGTGCCTGTGAGACAGGGAGGACATGGTCACAAGGCAGCACAGCCACTCCTTCTCCCACGAGCTGCTTTCACCCCCTGGCTGCTCACAGCAGGCACAGTGGTTATTCCTCTTCAAATCTGGAAAGCTCCCTAGACACTCCCAGGATCTTTCTGCCCTCCCTCCTTCCCAGTGAGAGCAGGAAGGAGCGTTAACTCGCAGGGTTTCTCCCGGCGCCCCGGGCAGGTCGGGCACCTTTGCGGTAGAAGATCATGCCGGCCCTGCAGCCCCGCAGGGTCTTGTGGGTGGTGGTGGAGACGATGTCGCAGTGCTCGAAGGGCGAGGGCACCACGCCGGCAGCCACCAGCCCGCTGATGTGGGCCATGTCGGCCATGAGAAAGGCCCCGTTGTCATCGGCGATCTTCCGCATGCGGGCGTAGTCCAGGTTCCGCGAGTAGCAGCTGACACCTGCGGGGACGGGCAGTGAGGAGGGGACAGGAGCAGATGTGCAGGACCCTGGGACAGCCCCAGGAGCAGGCCTGCAGTGCAGACGGCCCAGCAGGCTGTACACAAGCTCCTTCTAGGGTGGTTGTGTTGGAGATTTCCTCCTGGCACTGCAGCATCCATGGGCTTACAGGGGTGCTGCTGGCTTCAGAGAGCCACCCCCACCCCAGCTGTGCCACCAAGGGGGTTGGTACAGGTGTGATCCTTACCTGCTATGATCAGCTTGGGGTGGAAGAGCCGGGCGTTCTCCTCCAGCTTGTCATAGTCGATGTAACCAGTCTTGGGGTTGACCTGGGAAAGGAAGAGGAGGGTTAGGCCACCTCGCTGTGGTGAAGATCAGCTATCCTGCAGAAAAAGGTGCTGGCAGCCTGATGCAGGTACTTTTAAAGAGGCACTAACACCTATGGTAACTGCATCCTGGCTCTGGCTGGAGCAGCTCCCTACCTTGTAGGGCATGGACTCAAAGAAGACAGAGGTGGCAGAGATCTTCTTCTTGTCTGTCATGAAGCCGTGGGTGAGGTGGCCGCCATCGGGCAGGTCTAGCCCCATGATCCTGCCGTGGGGCTCCACCAGGGCCGTGTACACTGCAAAGTTTGCAGGTGACCCTGCAGAGACAGCACACTGAGCTGGTTATGAATGCTGGGGCACACAGGAGCCTGGGCAACTGTCCTGGCTCTCCTGAGCACCCCAATACCTGAGTAGGGCTGGACATTGACTCCCCACTTCTGGGGGTCGAGCCGGTAAGCCTGCAGGGCTCTCTTCTGGCACAGCCTCTCCAGCTCGTCCACAAACTCCGTCCCGCCATAGTACCTGCAGTGCAGGACAGGGCAGGGCTAAAACCAAACTCAGAACTCAGAACGGGCCCTGTGACCAGGCTGGGGACAAACTGGGGTGATGCCCCTTTTGTGCAGCCACAGCAGAAATGACCCTGCTGAGACTGTCCCATGTGTGGCCAACAACAGAGGCTGAGAAGGTCAGAGCCTGTCCTGGAAGAGCCTGGCTGCCAGCACAAGGACACTGCTTCCTTCTCTGAGGTGAGGCCTGGCAGGATGGGGGGGTTCCTCTCCCACCCTGCCAGGATTTGAGTTGGTGGGCCTTAGCCTCAGCCCCATACCTCTGTCCTGGGTAACCCTCAGAGTATTTGTTGTTCATGCAGGATCCCAGGGCCTCCAGGACTGCTCGGCTTGCAAAGTTCTCTGATGCAATTAACTCCAGCCCCAACCTCTGCCTCTGCTTCTCCTTCTTGATGATGCTGTGCACCTTTGGGAGAGGAAAGAAATGGCTTCAGCCATCTCTGCACAGAGATGTGGGCGTTAAACCACAGGGACAGGGCTTGGAAAGATGCTGGAGAACAGAGATGTGATCTCTTCCTGATGCAGCTGATCCTGACCAGTCACAGAGGGCACAGAGGATGGATGGGTTCCAGCAGCTCAGCCTTGGACCCTGCCATGTCCTTGGCTTGACAAGGTCAGCATCCCTGTGGCTGGGTGGGGGATGAATGAAGCAGCTGGGCAGGAGCCAGGAAGGGGCTCTCACCTCGGGGTCGTTGGTATCCAGCGGCTCCATCACCATCTTGTTATGGGAGGCCCAGAGCTCGGTGCTGGGGAGGCCCTGTGCTGAGCTCGCCATGGTGCTGCTGCTGGGTCTGAATCACCTGCCAGGGGAGGAGGGAGTCTGTGGGATGGCAGCAGGGCTGGGTGCCTCCACATCTCCCTGTGTGCTGCCTGCTGCCATTCCATGTATTCCCTGAGAACAGCCATGGGCTGTTGGGTGAGGAAAACACACAACCCTCAGGCTTCCTCTGCTGATTTAAGATCAGTTTGTTAATTACTGTGCTTTGATAAGTCTGATACTCTCCCATCACCACCCCGCCCTGAGCTCCCCCTGCCCAGCTTGGCAGTGCCTGGTGCTGAATTTCAAGAGCAGTGAAGTGCTCGTACCCACAGATCTCAATTTTAACACAAGCTGTGATGCCCAGCATGCTTAAACCTCTTGGCTGCTTTCCCTTGGGCAAAACCCCAGCAGGTCAGAGTCCTGCCTCAAACCCTGACTGAAGCTCTTTTGGAGCTGAGGCCCTGAGAGGCAGCAGCTCTGCCTCTGCTGGGTTCCACGGCATGGGTGATGCCCAGGCCTGGCAGGCGCCCTCTGGCACAGTTGATGCCACTGCTGCTTTTGGGGAAGGAGTAACAGCCTAGCTACTGCCTTTGCAGAAAACAATCCATCTTTTTACTCATTAACCCCGCAAGGAGGGGGGAAGGTCCGTGAGCAGGTTATTAAGCAATCCCACACTGCTTCCACGTGCCAAGCTGCTAAAGTCCATTCACGCCAGCCTTGCTAGGCAGGGATGCTCAGCTATTCTCTGGCCCAAGCCCAGGCCTCACTGGCAGGGTGGGAATCCTCACGGAAGGAGAGGCTGGGCTGAGCAAAGGGCTGCGAGGGGAAGTGCTCTGGCTCTGAGCAGGATGCAGATGCTGCATGTCCCCCAGCCCAGGGTGCTGTAGCACTCACTGCAGAGGGACAGAGCTGCCATTCCCAGCCAGGATGAGACCCCCCCCAACACCTGGTACCTCACCTGGGGAACCCCGTCCTCGAAGTTCTATCTCCACCTAGTTCAGCGCCCCCTGTATCCCGACTCCATCACCTCCCACATCCGAGAGCGTGGTGACGCGCCCCTCTGCCCTGCCCCTCGTGGCGGGGACGGGCGCTGCCTGGCCGCTGTCCCCCGCAGCGGGATGCGGTGCCCCAGCCCTGGTCTCCCCACGCCGCACAGCCCCGATCGTGCCCCGGTCCCGGTCCCGGTCCCGGTCCTTACCCGATCCCGATTCCGCTACCGCGCGAAAGCCCGCGCACTACCATAGCCCGGTCAGGCCCCGCCCCCTCCGCGCCGTGACCAATCAGCGCCTTGCTCCGCCCCAGGTCCGGCAGCGGGGAATACGCTCGGAAGGCCCCTGGACCAATCAGCGCCGCGCTCTGCCCCCTCCCCGCCTCCCATTGGCCCACGCAGGGGCGGGGCTGGCGGCGCGGCCCGCACGTGGCGCTTGGGGCGCGGGTGACCTTGGCCCGGGCGGGGGACCCGCCGCTGTCACCCCTCTGTCGTCACCCCTGTGCCGTCACCCACAGCTCCAGCCCTGCCTGCCGTGCACCCCCAGGTGCTTCTCCGCCAGCCCTGTGCTGTTCCCAGTGCCCCGCAACTTCCCCTATGAGAGGAAGGATGGGACACCCCAACACCGTGCACCGCGCTGGGACATTTCCAGGCAGCCCCAGAACCCCCAGCCAAGACCGTGTCTCCAGGACAGCGGGTGTGCCAGGCCCTGGCACAGTCTGGGCACGTTGCTGCTGTTGTGGGGAGCAGAGCTGGCCCTGTCCCCCCTCACGGCTGGGCACCCTGGTGCCCAGAGGGATTTCGGGGGGCTCAGGAGGGAGAGCAGCCAGGGGGATGAATGGTGCAGGCAGGAGAGCGGCCGTGTTTTCTTCATTCATCAAACCCGAGTTAGTGTGTGGGCTCGGCTAACTGGCCCCAGGCAACCTGCACCCCCTGGTGCTTCAGGAGTTAAATCAAAACACCATAAATTGAGGAAGAAGATTAGGGAATAAGTGATTCTTCTGAATTCCTCGTGATCCCAAGCCATGGGAAAATGGGGTGAGGCAGTATGAGTCACTCTGGAGAGGAGCAGCACAAGGGGAGTCAGTCAGGAGGGTGAGACCACCCGCTGTGGGCAGAGCAGCCAAGGAACAGCACCGTGAGCCCTGCCAGGATCTGCCAAGGCAAGTGCCAGGATGAACAGGAAAGAGATGGGAGAAGGGTGGTCTCACTAGAGGGTAGTGGTGGGTAAAGAGCCTATGGTTACACTTGGATTAGCTCAGGAGTTGTTCTGCGCCTCCCTGGAAGGGGCTTGGTGAAGAAATAGTCTGTTAACATCATTGTTACCAGTCTAGATAGTTTTTGCTGTTATAATTTGTTACTGGTCATCCAAAGAGGATTGGTCACAGTAGGGGGATCTGGGTTTCCATGGTTTTGCTGCTAGTCCATGCTGGATTGCTGCTGTGGGCTGGCGATGAAGGTATTGTTCTAACACACTGACATCAACAGCAAAATTTTGTTTGGTTTCTCTGGTCGAGGTGGTTTCTGTGAGGTGCAGCTGCACATGCTATAGAGAGGGACTTTACATTCATTGTAAATTCATTTTTCTAATCTGGCTTTTTGTACACATTTTGTACACAGTTCCTCACAAAGATTTTCACTTCTCTTGAGCAGCAGGTAACAGCTCTGTTGTGATTCCAGGTCTTGGCTTGCTAGTGATGGACAGCATCTCTCCTTCCCCTTCCCCCTTCTCTGCCAGCTGCCCCACAGAGCAGCCTGACAACATCACTGACCATGACTACTACTCCGGCCTGCAGAAGGCCATGCACATCCTCTCCATGGTGGTGTACAGCATCGCCTGTTTGCTGGGGGTGACAGGGAACGGCCTCGTCATTTGGATTGCTGGCTTCAAGATGAAGAAGACAGTGAATTCCATCTGGTTCCTCAACCTGGCCATAGCTGACTTCATCTTTACCTTTTTCCTGCCCCTCAGTATCGCCTACACTGCTCTGGGCTTCCACTGGCCCTTTGGGAAGCTCCTGTGCAAGCTGAACAGCACCATGGCCTTCCTCAACATGTTTGCCAGCGTTTTCCTCCTGACGGTGATCAGCATCGACCGCTGCGTTTCTGTGGCCTTCCCCGTCTGGTCTCACAACTGCAGGAGCCCGGAGCTGGCAGCCAGGATTGCGCTGGGGACGTGGGTCCTGGCTGTCCTGCTCAGCTCCCCGTACCTCGTCTTTCGGGACACCGTGGTCAGTTCCAGGAACGTCACCAGCTGTTACAATAATTTTGCGCTGTCCGATGATTACACGTCGGAGGAAACGCGCAGGCTGTGGAGGATGCGGCACAAAGCGATGATCGCCACGCGGTTCTTATGTGGGTTCCTCATCCCCTTCATGGTGATTCTCATCTGCTACAGCGTTGTGGCTGTCAAGCTGAAAAGAAGGCAGTTGGCCAACTCTGCAAAGCCCTACAGAATCATCATTGCTGTCACAGTCTCGTTTTTCCTCTGTTATTTCCCATATCACGTCTTCTCCTTGCTGGAAATATCCAACAACTCTTCCAGTCATGAGATGAAATTGGCCCTTTACATAGGGATCCCCTTGGTTTCCAGCCTTGCTTTCTTCAACAGCTGCATCAACCCCATCCTGTACGTCTTTGTGGGGCCGGATTTCAAGGAGAAGTTCCGCCAGTCCATCCTGTCCACCTTCGAAGGGGCCCTCAGCGAGGAGTCGCTCCTGGGCAGCCTGAGCAGCCGGCGCAAGTCCAGGTCTGCTTCGGAAGTGGAGGTCCCGAGGGTCTGAGCAGGTGCTGGTGTGGAAGGGGCCGTTCTTTCCTCTGCATTTTCCCTCATTTCAGAGCTCAAATCATGGGACTGGGGACTGCGAGGGGCTACCCATGGTAGCGAGGTGTGATTTCATGTTTTGGAGATGTCTCAAATATGCTGTGATTTAACACACAATGGGGATGGAAGAGCTCTCTGGAGCTGCAGCAAGGTGGGTCAAAGTAGCAGCATTTTACTCCTTGTGCCTTTTGACTCTTGTGTATGGAACCTTTATAGAAAGAGGGTTAAAAGTATGGCTGTATGTATTTTTGTAGGGAATGGAATAGTGACTAAGACACTCTTTTCTCTCCTCAGACAGGACAAATCAGTGGTTGTGCTGCTGTTACTCAGATCTGATGTATTTCTGAGCAATGCTAATCTCTGTTTCTGTTTGACATGCTCCCAGCCTTTAAATAGTGGAGATCTGATATTTTGTGCTGTTGGTGAATGAATATTGACTCCCAATAAACTTGTGTAAAACATACCCATCTTGTTGTGTTGCCTGTGGGATAAACACTTGATCCAACCTGACCAAGCAGGTTCATCTTTGGTAACAGAACAAGCAGATAAAAAGATTAAATATCTAGAATTTGGAAACAAACCACCGGTATTAGCAGCACCTCTATGAGTGAGGCTGACAGGACATGACCTGGGTGTGAGGATTTGCCTGGGGCACATGGATCTGATTGCCAGACAATGGTTATGGTTTATCTGGGTTTCAGACCTTTGGGTACATTTGAAAACCAGTGACTGGGAGAAGAAAGAAGTGGCTGAGCTGAGTCTGGCCAAGCTTCATGTTTGCAAACTGTCCAGGGTGAAGAAGGTGAGGACTTTCTTACAGGCTTCATAAGCCTCTGGACCTTAGATTTTCATGAGCAGAAAATGCTGGTCACGTAACAGGGACTGACAGCACTGAGGTGTTGTCATTCCCAGCCCATCCTCAGCAGCTGAGTGAGCAGAGACTGTATCACACCTCTCTCTCCTGCCCTACCCAATTTACCTGTAGATTAGTCCAACCTACCAATTGTCCTGTTCATCCTGTCAGAAACCTGCCTTGGATTCTCCCTGCTCCGGTGGCTGGAAAATCTCTGACTCCCAGCCGGACTGCAGGAATTTACACCTACCTCAATATTCTGCATGGATGATGTTATGAATGAGAGCTGTCACTTGAACATGTTGGGGATTAATTATGGGTCTGCTGGGCCATGCAGTATTGATGAAGGTTGTGATCCTGAAGGCACACATGCACATTCATGCCCAAACCCACTGAGAATGGGGAATGTAACATGACCATCATACATCCAGCTTAAGTGAACAGAGAGATTTAACCTTTGTCACAAATTGCTGCCTGTCATGCAGATAAAACTGCAATGTTTGCCATGCAGCACGTAACTCTGGGGCTATTTACTTGCTCCTGATGGTAAACTACAGCATCGATTGCCATGTCAAGGTTTTGCAGACCCAGGTTTGCTCTTTCTGGTTTTCTTTATCTGTTTGCAGAGTCCACACAATTCCTTGTGACAAGAGTCTCTGTGAGTGTTGGACCAAGGCCTTGGACTCCTGGCTTGCCTCTCTCCTCAACCCTGGCAGCCTTGAAGGTCAGGATTTGAAGTGTTGACCTGGCTTGTGGTAGGAAAGAAAGCAGAAAGTTTTCTGGGTCATTTGGAGATACAAGATAGGTACAGATTCCCATGGGACAACATGATTTAAGTGAAGCAGTGTCTGGGTGATCTAAGGAATTACTATGGAAAAGCTATAACTAACAGAGCAGGATGAGCTTGGGATAGAGATGGATTTGTCATCCTGGGTCTGATCCCTGCCCTTTGTGCAATGGGAAACCATGCTGACAGCAAGACAGGCCAGGCTGCCAAGGGACTGCTTCCAAGATAAATCTCCCATTGTATCGAGTTCCCTCATGTTCAGACTATCTCATTATCACAGGGATAATTGTCAGTCCCTCATTCCCAACTAGGAGGCAGTTCATTCTCTCTGATATTTCCATTTGCCATATGCTTATCTAGAAAAGCTTGAATGAAAAAAAGGGGAAATACTTTCCAACAGGCAATCAGAGGAGGCTGAACGGCTGCTTCGGCAGCTGTGGCCCCTTTGATGCAGCTCTGCTGTCAAGGCTCTTTCAGATGCCATGGGAGGAGTGGAACAGCCTGAACCCCCCAGTATTTACAGTCATTGAGAAAGGTGCTGAACCCGCTGCCCTGCTGGGGTGAGGCCTCATTGGTCCTGCAGAGGGGCTGATCCGACAGCCCTGCCCCTACAAACAGAGGGCTGGGATGGGCAGAGCCACTGGGGTGTTCGGGGTGCAGGCACTGAGGTGTTTGTGGTCCCAGGCTGTGCATGGGGAGCCTTAGCTGAGAGAACAAACAAGTTTTTAGTGAGCATTTAAGTCAGGGATCTCACCATGAGCAGCTGTTGCTGCCTTGCCTTGGAGGAGAGACTATTGCAGCTGACTCTGGAGCCAGGAGAAGCTGTAGAGATGTCAGGGAGGAAACCAGCCAAGGAGGATGTGGCAAGTAGTAACAAAAGAGCAGAAAGTATTTTCTCCCTGGGACCTGGATGAGATCTGGGAGATAAAAATTGGGCTCAGAATAGTTAGGAGGAAAGAGGAAGGAGTGGGAGCTAAGACAGCCTTGGGTACTATCAGCAGGATAGTGAATGCAAATGAATGGGAGGGACACTGCAGCAGGTGAGGAAATTCTCATTAAGAACAGCTTAATGAGACAATAAAAGCCTCTGGGAAGCCTCACAGTTCCCACGCCTCTCCTCTGGTGAGACTTTCCTGGTGAGTAAAATTTTTAAGTGTCCCAATCTTGAACTTGGGGGATTGACTTGTTTGATGAGGTCAAAGGTAGTGCACAGAGGTCTGCGAGCAGAACCTCTTCCAGAGCTTGCTGAAATCAGACAGAAAATAATACAGTGAATTAGAGGAGAGGTTCTGGTAGAAAGCTTCTCTGTGAAGGAGATGTTGGTAATAGTGTCAGTAAGTGGGGTAGGCTGAAAAGTCCTGAATAAGTCTCAGCCTTTTTTTTGGTATAGCAGCAGGGTGAGGGTCCCATTTCCATTATAAGCATTAATCTGCTCTTGCTGGTCCTGGTCAGAACCAAACTGGGGAGGACCCATGATACCCTGCTGGTTGCACTTTGCTGCTTCCCTACACCTCTTCCAGCTCCTTTTCAGTGTTATGGGCCAAAGCTGGTACCAAATCTTTCTTTGCACCTCACAGTTGTGCATGCACTGAATAGGACCTGCTCTCATATGCTGAATTCTGCATTTGCTCTGCAGTGACCAAGTCAAGCCCTTGCTGTGCTCACCAAATGCCTGAACAGGGCACGCTGCCTGTGTGCTCTTTGGACAGGAGCTGCAGCTTAGTGAGGCAAATGTCAAATTGTGCTGGGACCCAGTCGGTAGGACAAAGGAACAGAGCACTAATTAGTGTTTGTCATGGACTGTGCAGCTGTTCAAATTCCCTAAAATGACATGATTTCACTGTGCAGTCCAACCAATTTTACCTAAAGGCCAATCAAAGGGCAAACCACACCTGTAAACACCAGGTGATGGCACCACTGCTGGCTTTGTGTTTGTCCAAATCCTCACCCTGATATCCAGCTCGAGCCGTCTGTCTGTGATGGACCTGTCACGCTCCAGGTATTCCCACAACTTTGTCTCCTTGTTGAAGGCTGGGTGGAGATAACCCTGTGTCTGTGCTGGGGCTGATGTGGCAGATCTGCTAAACGTTACAGACTGATCCGGAACGGAGAGTGCAGACAGAAACAGGAAAAAACCCTGAAGGGAGCCTTCAGTCAGAGCTTTGTGACTCAGGGGGAACAAGAGTGACAAATGAGTCTGTGCTTGTTTCCCACAGACAGCCAAGCAGTAATATTTGATAAAGCAAGGAGTGCTGTCTACTGCCATAGCCTCTCACACAGAGGATGTGTTCCCTGCTCCAGGACCTTTACTAAAGCACTTTGCTTGCCAGGCATGGGGAATGCTATTTCCAGATCACTCCCAAGATATGATAAAATTACACCCCCTTCCATCAATTCCAAATGCATTTATAGTGGTTTTGAGCTCTGCCTCCCTAGCTGGGTAGTATCCAAGGTGGAATCTTCTGGAAATTTGACACAGTTTTCCCCAAGGCAATAAAAATGAAGGTAGGGGAGCAGGGAGGTGATGGCTTTTGGTCTGTGCTCAGTGTGGAGGTGTCTGTGTGCTGCAGAACCTCCCTGCGGGCTCACAGGGGCTGTCTAGGGTAGAGGATGTTTTTGGGATGCCTTTATTAGTTGGGAGAGACCAAACCTATCCACAGGGCTCTGTCAGGATGAAATCAGTCTTCCTCTGGTGCGCCATGTCTGATAGTTCTCACTGCCAGCTGGTTTGGTAGGTGAGCTTTAATATCCACTTTCTTTTTTTTTTAACAGAAACAACTCCAAACAAACAAACAAAAGCCAACCTGATTGAGCAGTGATGGATGGAGTTCAAGAGCTGGGGTGACAGCAGCATTTATCTGCTCTCAGGTGATGGATGCAGGCTGTCGTCCAGCCCAGTGCAGGATGAGCAGTGTCCTTCACCTTGGCTGGACTAGGTGTGGTGTGGGGGAGTTTTTTTTGCACATCTCTGCTTGCCAGGGTCACATCTGGATTAAGAACAACAAACCTCTGTGAGCCAGTGTGTTCACACCCAGCAAATTTTCAGAATTCCTCAGATGGCTGCTAATTGAATCATTGTAAATGAAACAAAATCCATGTGCTCATCTTGGAGCAAGTGTTTGTTGAACTCTCAGTGTTTGAATAGAGTATTGTCAAATTAACAAATCCCTCTCCCTTGGGAGCTGAGATTTAAACTGGTGCTCCTCTGATCAGGAAGACAGAGGTGGGAAAGAAATTTATCTTTTTTCTCCAAGAAAACAAAGGCAGTAGCCTTATTAAAAAAAGGATCAGAAGACAGGATCACTTGGTTCCTGGTCCTGTGGTTTGCTTAAGCAATGTCAGGAATTCGGGCAGCACAAATCAAACAGTCAGCAAATTCTGAGTGCCCTAGGGTATTGAAAAATGCTTTTGGGGAAGGCTGCTAATTGCATTATGGGTCAGTGCTTCACCATGTGTTGTTTCTGGTTGTTCTGCATTAAACTGCTGTGCCACACCAGCCTGTAGTGGGATCCTGCCAGGGAGACTGATGCTAAGAGAAATCTCTGCTGCTCTGTGAAGAGGCCAACAAAAAGCTCACCCCCCTTCCTTTTTGTCCTGAAAACCCTGAAACAAAAAAAGAACCTGCTTGGGTCAGTGATCCTGAATGGACTGTGTGGAAGCACCAGCCTGGAAGCAGAAAAACATGGACTGGGAATGATGGGGGTGGCGAGGGACGGGACTATTCCCTTACACCTCAGTGTAATTTGGGAGAGGGTGTAGGAAAGGCAGAGGATCACTGCAGCATCTAAGAGGCTTGATGGCCTCTCTGCTCACATATTTCTAACAGATGTCCTCGCTTTGTGGGCCTGCAAGTGGAGTGCTCAACATCTGCTCCACAGCTCCACGTTAAACGGCTGCTTCTTCCCCAGCACCGACTCTGCTGAAAAAAAACAATAGAAAAAGAAACTACCAAGTCTTGGAATGCATGAAGCAAGAAACAAATGTGAAATCTGGAGAAAACACTGGCCTGTGAATATTTAAAGTGGAAAACACAGCTTGTAGTGGCAGAAAGACGGTTTCAAACTATGAATTTAATGTTGTCCCTTTGCAGTTGTGTTTGGTGAGCTTGCCTGTAGCTTTTCCTCCTCTTTTATGTTAAGGCCAGCGTGGGCAGAAATATCTGCTGGCATGATCAGCCTTGCTCCAATGCACCCTGCAGTCCAGGAATAAGCAAATTTAATTGCTTTTTGTGAGAAAAGCTGCAGTGGAAAGTACCTTTGTAGCTTTACGCTAAATGCTAAAATTCTGATCCACAAAACACTGCTCAACTTGGGCGTACTGAGAAGTGTAATTTAAAACAGGTTCTAACTGTGCAGTCTGGGGGAAAAACATGGTGTTTGGGTTTTGTATTTAAAGGAGGGATGTGTGTCTGTGTGGGATGACTGTAACTTCCTCAAAGCAGTTTGTCATGTGTATCTTGGGATAAAGCTTTTTTGTTTTGTTTTTTCTTTTTAAACAGGGTGACTGAAATAAGAACCTCATTTCAGATGTCAAAAGAACCTTTGTGCAGTTCAACTGATGCATGTGGCAAGGAGAGTCTGAAAGGACTCTGGATAAATCGTGTGCGCTTTTGACAAGGAACCGAGAGGCCACTGATAGTTTCTGTTCTTAATTTACTTTGCAGAAATGCCTCTTTTTCCATAAACACTGCTGATGGCAAAGGCCAGATGGTAGCTTGGTGTCCAGCAGGAATGGAGCTGCCCTTCCATCCCTCTCTGGTGGGGATGCAGATGTGGGAGCTCCAAAATTATGGTACCCTGTGGACATCATTGCATTATTTCACACGGATTTTGCACCAGAGGTTATCTTTGATGGGGGGGGGGGGGGGGGGGCAGCTGAATTGTGGTGTTGGGGTCCCCCCATCATCCCAGTTGGGGACTCAGATCTGTACTTCCTTTTTGTTGCAAAGGGCAACAAGGCTCATGATGGGTCAAGAAAATGTATTCTATAAGGGATGGCTGAGCTGGGTTTGTTTACTGTGGAGGATGCTCAGGGCCCTTATCATTGTCTTCAACTCCGTGAAAGGATGTTGTAGTGAGGAGGGGGGCTGGTCTTGGAAATGGCCTTAAGCTGACACATGGGAGATTCAGATTAGATACTAGAAAAATTCTTTTCATTGTCCGTGCGGCCAGGCATTGGCATAGGTACCCAGGTAGGTGGCGGAGTCACCATATCTACAGGTGTTGGAAGAGGCATCCGATGTGGTTTCGTGGTACTGCTGCGCTGTCGGTCGGACTGGATGATCCTAAAGGTCTTTTCCAACACTGACGATTGTAAAATTCTAAAACTCTGAGACTCCTAGACCCCGTCCCAGCGCCCCGCCGCATGTGGACTGAGGGGGAAGATGGCGCCCGCTCCCCTCAGCGCGGCGGGGGAAGGGGGGGGGAGGGGGTGCGTCGCCTCGGGCCCGCCCCGCCCGCCCGCGCTCCCTCCCTCACGCCCTGCCGCCATCTTGCCCGCGGAGCACCGGAGGGGCTGAGCTCCGCCGCCGCCTCTGCCTCTCCCCCTCCTTCCCCTCCGGCCGGGCCGCCTTCTCCCGGGGCCGGGGGGCCGGAGCCGGCAGGTAAGGCATTCAGCGAGGGGCGCTCCCGCCCGCTCAGCCCAGTTCAGCCGGCTGTGTGAGGGCAGGACATCCCCCTTCCCCACACGGGGTTCCGACGCCTGAGGAATGGGCTAGGTCGCCCTTCCCTCAGGGGATGGAGACCCTCTCCTGGGCTGCCCCTTTCTGGGGTTGTTCGGGCTGCCCGCAGGTCCCACAGGTGAGGGGCAGCGGCGTGGGGCTGCGGCGTGCCCGGGCCGCTCTCGGGGCGGAGGGATGGAATCCACGGGGTGCACGGGGCCTGTGCCACCCACCTGGAGCATCCGAAGGACTGGAGGGAGGTGTGGGCTGGAAGGGTCTCTTAGCCCACGAGGATCGGTGAGTGTGGGGGGACGGGAAAATTCCCTGTGGGGAGATTGGGGAGAGGATGGGGATTGCCTCTATCCCATGGGCTCCATTCCTTATCCCATCCAGTTATTCCTGCCTCTGTTGCTTTCTGTGTGGACATGCTCAGTTGATGGAGGCATAAAGCCATGTGTGCCCAGTAATTGTTGTGCTCATCATGATGTGTCTGTGTAATCGTGTGCAGCCCAAAAGAAAAGGCAGGTGTTTTTGCTGCAGCTTGTTCTGTGCTTGTGTTCAACCTTGGAAGGCTGCCCCACCTCAAACCAGAGGGTTATTGTCCCATGTACCCCTGTGGAGTTACGCCTTTGCACATCTAATAAAGTTTTGTGAGCTTGCTTTCATCCAACACCTGTTTGAAGGTTGATATGCCCATATTACTCTTGAAATGCAACTTCCCTGCCCACACACACACCATAGCCCACTCGTAGCTGCTGAAGTACGTCCACAAGAAAGTTCTTGACCTATAATAACATGAAGAGCAATGTTCACTGTTGCTTGTAAATACATCAGTATATTGTGGTGTGTAGTGCACCCTCAGCAATAGTTGGGAGCCAACAACTCATCTTTTCAGATCTCTTAATCAGCTCCTCATTTCCCTAATCTATGGAACAAAGAAGACACTCAACTGGATAAAAATACACCTTCTGAACACGCTGTGAATGTTTTTAGTAACACAGAAAGTTGCCTCCACTCTGTTCCCATCCAGGCACACAAGCAGGGTGCTCTCAGCTGCTGTTCTCAGACCTAAAAGCATTTCAGGTCTGTGCTCACACTGGTTGAGCTGAGCTGGATCTTGAACACCATCATGAATATTTGATGGGTGATGGCCATTAGTTGACAGCTGGGAATTGCAGAGAGTGAATGAGCAGCAGAGCAGAGAAACACTAGCTAAGAAATGGGGTGGGGGTTTTTTAGGTATTATTTAAGAGGGATAGAGGTCTTGCTTTGGGGGCCCCTCTGGTTTTAGTGCAGTGAAACATTCAGACATGCTGGGGGCTGAAGCTGTTGGTCTGTGCAGTTCTCTGCACAGTTCTGATGACAGGCAGGTTTTCATTCGTGGCAGCTGAGCACAGCTCAGCCTTGGCACCAGTAGATTTGTTGTTAGGAAGTTCCTGACTTGACTTTGGCTCTTCACAAGAGTGAATCGGGTTCCTCTGACAGGGTTAGACTGAGCCAGACTGTTTGGTTGTAAAGGAGGCGTGAAGGAGTTTCATTACAGACCTAGCCAGCTGTTCCTGTAAATACAAAACTCTTTGTTATTGTTTTGGAGTACTTAATAGTTGATACATCATCAACTATTAGGTGTGACTATTTGTGACTATTAGATAATTCTGTTTCTCAACAGGGAGATGTTTACCAGGAAAGAAGTTACTGATTTAGCTGTAACTTCTGTTTACTTTGGTTTAAATTATGCCACTTATATTTCATATTTCCAGTCTCCTACGTAATGCTGAAATGGATGATGAAGGATTGGATTATTTATGCAGCAGACGTGAAGTGCAGCAGGATTTTAAGTTGAATGCTGCCTCCATTTATCCAGGTCTGCTCGTCAATGGGATTTTTTTTTTTACCTTTTATCTGACTAAAATTTTATAGTAGAAGTAACCATGAAAATGCGATTTACAAAGAATAAAAAAAACATGGAATCCCATCAAGTCCTTGGTGAGATTAGTGGTTTGTGCCTTTATTTGAAACAGAAACCAAATTATACTGATTTCCTCCTGATATTTTTCTCCTGTTTTCACAGGAGAAATATTGCTTTCAAAGAATGACAACAGCTGCTTCAGGAAGTGGAATTGCTGTGCAAGAGGTCATTATTTACAGCTGCCAGCTTTATTGAATTCTTCCTTACATTTCATCCTTATTTGTAAGTTTATAAGTTACTGGGAAGTAATGGGAAGAGATTCAACTTTGGAAATAGATTCTTCTAGCCAGGGCCCAGGAACTCTTTTTAGCTCAATTCTACCCCAGACTGTCTTTGTGATTTTAGAAAAGTCAATAAACATTGCTCACTTCTGGAAAATGAACTGGACAAGGTGATGGAAAAAAAGTGTCAGTGTTACTGGATGATAGCCTGAGGAAAACAGTTAAAAAGGAAAAAAAAACTTGGTGCTAGAATGTTGTCTTGGGGAATCTTTGGAGAGCTGTAGGGAAGCTGCTAAAGTGGGGATAACAGATGTTAAGGATGCTGGAATATCCAGGGTTCTGGGAGACAAAACTTTCTAAACAGAGCAAATGTCTGTCTTGTTTTATTTTGTTTTTTTAACATGGATTTAAATGACTTTTGATGTCTTGCAGTCTTTTAGAAGCGGCAAAACAACTTCGGGTTGATGTTTTGTGTGCCATCAACTGAAATTGGGGCCATCATGAATATCACCAAGGGTGGGCTGGTGCTGTTCTCAGCTAATTCCAATTCCTCATGCATGGAACTGTCCAAGAGGATTGCTGAGTAAGTAAAAGGGAATCTTCCCGTCTTGGGGTTATTCTCATGGGATTTGTTTTACTGGACACTTTTTTCCCCTATTTAAGGGAAGTTATATGGGAAAACTGCCATGATTTGCAAGAACATGGAGTGTGCTCTATAGGAGAGGATATTTCAACAGCTCAATAACAGAGAGAGTAATTTGTGTTTGAATTGTTTTGTGGCAGGCTGTGACTGGCTGCAGCATTTTATAGGAAACACGGGGGATAATTAATGTTTGCATAGTGATAAATCATCATGGCAGAAGTTTTTACTCCTTGTAGTGGGGTGTTTTTAAGCAGGACAGCTACGTCCCTCCTGCTCTTTGTATATTTTGGATGGGAACATTTCTTTAGCTTAAATCCATGAATAGCTGTAGCAGAACTTTTAGGACTTAAGTACATTTTTACTGTGCTAACTAGGATGCATAACATTACTGGGAATATTAGACAAGATGGATTTCTTCCAAAGGCTTATTTACCCAAAGTTAGGTGTGATAGGAGGAGAAAGGGGAGTGCAATGGAACTCAGGTTATGTGTAGAAAGAATTTGAGCCTGAGTGCAGAGCATACTCTGGTCTCTTTGTAGTGATGGGGTCTAGCTAATGCTGACAAGGAATAAATACAGCAGATACTATTCTTCCGGTATCCATAAAATAGTGCTTGCTACTCTTTCTTCTTTACTCTGCATTGACTTTTTTCAATAGATAGAGTGATTCAAAGGAGTATTTTTAAGCATTGTGCACATGTATATTGCCACGTGTGTGTGTGTATAGGTAGGGCAAGAAATATATCAAAAATTACAAAGTGTTGCATTTTTACAGCAGCATTTTTTTTCTGCTGCTTCTGAGCGTGACTGGAAAATAAGTTTAGCATAGTCTGCAGTGCAGCATTTGGAAATTGTAGGTGCTTTTTAAAGAGATGTTCACTGTAATTACTGGTTTTATGGTTTGGGATTTTCTTTCCTTGGTTTTCTCCCACAAAATGCAGCCTTTTCAGTAACTGCTGCATTATATGGGATTTACATTTGATTTGCCCTTCCTCTCCCCTTACTGATTTCTGCCTTATTTCTGTTCCTGCAGGCGCTTGGGAGTTGAGATGGGGAAGGTTCAGGTTTATCAAGAGCCAAACAGAGGTGAGCATTTAATAAGCAAAACTGGAAATGCACCTGACACTGATTTGAATGTATTGGTTCCCCTTTTCTTAGACTTTAAAAAGAGTTTTGTTCTTGCAAATATTACATATTTCTCTTCTTGGCAGAAACACGAGTGCAGATTCAGGAGTCTGTGAGAGGAAAGGATGTATTTATCATTCAAACAGTTTCAAAGTGAGTAACTGTTTAAAGACCCTGTGCTAGCATTTGATCTGGGCTGTCCATAGCAATGCTTCTGTTTTCATTTTTAATCACCTTTTCTGTTTGTGATGCAGTGTAATAAGCTTACATTAACTAGATAGAAGCTTGTGGAGGGTTTTTGGTATTGGTTTTGTTGGGTTTTTATATGTACCCAAAGACAGCTTTGGCATAAGGTAACCTCTACAATTTCAATTTTTGGTGACTATGTCAATAAAACCTTTCCCTTGGTCTCTGCATTCCTTCCCTAAGTGTATTCTTTTGCTTATGTCAGTCTCTTTAAATTCTTCTCAGCTCCCTGTCTCTAGCACTATCACAAAGTTAAGATGTAGGAGGAATGTTTCCTGGGCAATGTGTCCTGTGATTCAGAAATTCTTTGATTTTATGTGAAAAGAACTTTACAAATGCTAAGACTTTTTTTTAATGGCAACAGAAATGTAGATGCTAGCTGATGACCAGTTCTCTAAAAATATGCCCTCTCCATCTCTGCTGGGTGTGAGTTCTGTGATGAACACAGGATTTTTATGCACCAGCTACAGGAGCAGATGTTTCTCATTGCAGGGATGTGAATACCACGATCATGGAGCTCCTGATCATGGTGTATGCATGTAAAACCTCCTGTGCCAAAAGCATTATTGGAGTGGTTCCTTACTTCCCCTACAGCAAACAGTGCAAGATGAGGAAAAGGGGCTCCATTGTCTCCAAATTGCTGGCCTCGATGATGTGCAAAGCTGGTAAGAATGTGGCTGTCCTTAAATCAGGGCAAGGGGGGCTCCTGCTGTCAGCTTCCAGGTTTAGAGAGATCTCTACACAAGTTAGGACTCTGTTTAAAAATAACTGCCAAGCTTTTCACGTGTTTAAAACCTACATAAAAAGGAGAATGTAATTAGACATGTTTCCAAATTATGAGTTCATAAAAAACCCAAATTTGATAAAACCATTTTACATCGAGTTGTACTGAGCTGGCAAAATGAGGCTGCTATGCTGAGCTGCTTTGGGCTGTGGTAGCCACCTCTCATAATACCATCCTTTGCCTTTCTTGCAGTCTGGAACAGTTGTGCCTTGTCATTTCTGTCTTGTTTTTTACTTGTTGGATGAATGCACTTTGTCCTTTACATTTGAGACCATGTGGGAGAATGAGATTATTCATTTTCACAGCCTTCAACACATTTTTTGCTTCTTTCCTTTCACTCCCATCCCTGGGAAAAAGCAGGCAGTTATAACAAACTGTGGGATCTGGGCTGTTATTTTAAGAGAAGTGGTTTTTGATTAGGAGCTTGGCCCATTTTTCAGGAGTTCAGAACTAATGAGCGTACCAGGCTCTTGCTGTGTGACATAGGACAAATCAATGCTTCCATTTTGTCCTATGTCCAGTGGAGAAGGATCTTGCCTGCCTCAGTGTGGCACTGCAGAGTCAGTTATGTGCAGTGTTCTGAGGTTCTTTTAAAAAAGTCACTCTAGAAGCCTCAAAACATGTTAATGCCAGTGTGCTTAAGAGGGATTAAAATGAATTTATTATGTATTTTCACTTACTGTTCCCATGCAGCTTAGAGATTTTCTGGACAAACTGCAGTGAAACTTAGAAAAATAAAGCGTCTGTTCTCTCTTACTTTTCCTGATGTGCTTCTCTGTATGTCTTACTATTTTATTTTAAAGGACTAACTCATCTTATTACCATGGATCTACATCAGAAGGAAATTCAGGGTTTCTTCAATATTCCAGTTGATAACTTGAGAGCATCTCCATTTTTACTCCAGTACATCCAAGAAGAGGTGAGGAAGGCCTGTTATTACAGTTGTTTTTTTAAATTCTTGTTTGGCATGTCTCAGGGAATCTGAAACAAATCTCTCTGAAAAGATAGACTCTTCAAACTCTTCTCAAGGGGAGAATGGTCAGTTGGGGCAGGGAGTGATGTTGGGAACTGTTGGTTCTTCTCTTCCCCACATATAACTTTTGCTTTCTTGAAGAGCTGGTGTTTTCTTACCCATGCAGCAGTGCTGGTTTTTCTCTTAGATATATTCCCCTAACACTGAAAAAAATTAGCATTTTCTTGCTCTCAGTATCCTCTTCCTTTCCTATTTCCAGTTTCCTTGACATTTATAGGAAGGGCTGCTTGCGTGGGCATAAATTTAAATCACATAATAAGAAACACTTTGGAAGTTGTAAACTATGAGAGAGCCTATTGATTTGTGCTCTGAAAGTCAGGCTGGTGGGTGGAAATCTCACTCACTGTTAGTTCAGATTGCATGTCTTGACTTGAGGAGCTTAACTTGGGATGTTCTGTGCCTCCATTTCTCCATCTTATTTTTATAAGGGTTTTGAGAAGTGCTACTGGTAGATTGGCCTGTACAAAATGTGCAAATGATAATTGTAGGTATAAGATGCACCTTAAGCCTCTGACTAATGGTAATTTGGAATAAAGCAAATGCTTTCTTCCTGGTGAGAGAAAAGGTTTAGCTCACTCTTGCTTTTGAATCCAAGCTATTTCTTTTTATAAAGATACGAATGCCTCAATTTAAAAAACAAAACACACCCTACCCCGCCCCCTTAAAGAAACCCAAACCAACATGATTTTGTTATGACAGTATTAAAATCTGTTTGAATTCCTCATTATAATTTCATTCGGTAATAGAGTCAAAGAGGATGGCAGAACAAAACTCCAGGCTCTGGCTTTGCCACGGTCATTCATCTTGTGTTCCAGGAAAGAAGTATTGCACATTGTAAGCACTTCCTAACTTAAGAACAAAAGTGGAAAACCAAACACGCAGACACAAGACACATTTTACCTTTATGTATTGCTTGAAACTGGTTTATGGTCAATAACAAGATCATGGTTCTGATTTGGTCTTGAAGCACATTTTAATTCCTGAGCTTTCAGTGTTTCACAAAGAATTGTTGCAGCTTTGAGTCTGACACTGCTGTGCAATCTAACAAATGACCATTTGTAGGGATCTGAAGTATGTGTAGAGAAGTTTTATAAGGTACTTTCAGTTCTTCATCCCTCTGCTCATCCATGAGGGGATTTTCTAAAACCAGAGTTAACTGACTGGATCTGATCACACAGTCTCTGTACTGGCAAGTACCTTCACCAGCCAGATCTTGTATAGTATCTGCTTAAAACTCTGAACCATTGCTGCTCAGGAGGAATTTAGTATTCAACTCCAGTTCCTGGTGGCCACAATTTGCTGGATATCCTTCACTGGGAATGCCAGATCTTTCAAAGCTGTGGGAGTCATGATGGGATATACTTTGGGGCGTGAAATGGAGTCCAGTTGATAGGAATGAAAGTCACTTAAAAAACATCTCACTGAAAGTTAGGAGGATGGGGGCTTGTAGTTGTTTCCTGTTGGAAATTTACACCTAGATGGGAAGAGAATCGCTGTTCTGGGATGAAGACAGTGCAATCAGTGAAATTCCTGTGATGTGAAAGTAGTTGGGTGTTGAGTTTGGTGTGCTTGGCAAATGTTGGGTACTTCGTGACTTCTCTTTCCTTTTAGCAGGTGTTAATCCCAGAGTGACACAGCCCTTTATCACATGGACATGTTGACACCTCAGAGTCTTTGGGATGACATTTCTGACTTTCTGACTTCATTTTTGAAGAGCTGAGAACAAATTTGTTAATTTGGCAGAGGAAAAATGAGGCAATGGTGTCTGAACTAGATCAAAGCCTTTATTATGTCGAGTGACAGGCCCTGCCTTGTCCATACCTTCCGTCATGTTAATCTTTGTAGCCTCTTGTATAACTCAGTGTTTGTCAAGGACAGAACATGCTGAATTCCCCGTTTATAGGTGGAGTTACTAACATTGTGGATTATTAATGTTGCCTGACGTCCTTAGAAAATTCCTTATTTTCTGTTGCTTGAGCCCTTGCCCAAATTCAAAACTTATTTTTTCTTTCCCATGCCCATTTCAGGTAGAGTTTTGGAAATAATCAGTCAGTGCAGTTTATATATTGTGGATCACATTGTGGAAGAACTTATTTGCCTGTGTTTGCAGAAACCCCAAGTATTTCTGTGCTCTGGAATGGGTGTTTGGTATCTGACAAGCTGGTGAGCTGCATGACAGGGTGTCATCCCCACAAATCTGTGACTTCCACCCCTAACAGATCAGTTTGCAGGTATTTAGTGAAGAGTCTTCCATCCCTGAACACTGGGATTCTGAGGACTGGACCTGCTCTGTAGGATTTTGCTTGGCTCAGGACTGTGGTTTTTGGCTAGAAGGACAGACAGGTTCTTTAAGCTGCTCTCCATAGAGATGGATCATCCCAGGGCAGCACACTGAAGGAAAAGGCTGAGTTTGCAAGGAGTGGGGTAAAATGGGATACTAGAAGGAGTGCAGTTGTAGTTGCTGTTGGAAAGGAGAGATGAAAGTGTGGATGGTGGAATGCTTGGGAAGCTACAAACCAGATGGATCTGATGTGGAGTCATGTTTGTAGGGGAAATGGAGATGAGGATAAGAAACTTTTGAGAGATGGGGACTAAAATGCTGGTTAAATGGGGATCAGGAGTCTGGAGTGAAAAACCAGTATGAGCTGGGGCAGGGGCAGCAAACTCAGGAGCAGGCTGTGCTTGTGAAGCCTGACTGGAGCATGTGGCAGACATCAGAGGGAAGCCCAGACTTGCTGGCCTCATCCCTCCGGTGCTGTCAGCATTTGCAGCAGCATCCCTTGGTGCTGACCAGTGTGGCAGAGTTGGCAGCACTGTGAGACTGAGCCTCCAGGATCAGTGCAGTGAATGTGGAAGTTTTATCCCTTCTGATGGTCCTGAGAAAGAGTCAGTGTGATGTGATGGAGAGGTGTGACTTTTCTTGGGGTACTCTATAAGACAATAGGAAGTTGTAAAATGCTGGGTTTTAGTGATGAAAGACAATTTAGGTTGAACAGGAAACTTTAATTTTGATGGTTTCCTGTTTCTTTTTACACTTGTGGGTGTAATGCTGATGTACTAAAGCAGTTATTTTTCTTTTATTTGTGCTGTAAAATGGAGTTTGTAAAAGGTACAGTTTGAAGTTAATATCTGAATTTTCTAAATACATGTTTTTACTGAGCTGTCGACCCTGATCGTGTACCATGGATTCTTGAGGTTGCTTTCTTAGGTAAAATGTTCAATGCTTAAAATTCTTCTGGCAAAATAAAGTGCTCTGATTCTTACTGAGTTTAAATTTGTCTAAAGATATGAAGTGGACATTGCTATCTGTTATTCACTACAGATACCAGACTACAGGAATGCTGTAATTGTGGCCAAATCTCCTGCGTCTGCAAAGAGGTGGGTAAGATCTGCTCTCTTGCCTTAGAGCAGGAAATCTCTGTCGGGATTTTGTTCTTAGGATCAAGTGAAGGACAAATACTCAATAATTAGAAGATGCAGCCTTCACACCCTTCCCAATTCTCCTCTGTCAGCTGGGTAGTTTTTACATCACTGCTGTAATAATAATAAATCTAAGGAGAGTACAAAAAAAACCATACAAAAGGATGTGGTAATTTAGTGCGGTGCTTATGATTAAGAAGGTTTTTAATCATGTTATATTTGTGTGCATTTACATTATAAATCTGCTGTAAATGAGGAAAAGTGGCTGGATGTGTAATGCCATTAACCCAGATGAGTTTCTTAACATGGGCATAACTAAGAACATGGCTGATCAGATCCTAAACACAGATGGTGAATCTGGGTTTGCTGTTTGAGATGATTGTGATTGTGAAGTCTTTGGTGGTTGAATGACTGTTCTTAATCCATCAAGCTTTTTAGTTGACTGTTCCTAGACTCTGGAATTGCTGTGCTGTCAGCAGGTGCTGTAAGAGCCGGATGATGGTTTGAAAGAGGCTGTATTTGCTGTGGTGACAAACCAAGAGTTTGTTGAAAAGATATTTGGACTTCCATGCCACTGAATTGTGATACTGTGTGTTTTCCTTTTTTTCTGTAACAAACCACCTTTAGTCATCATCATTTTCCTCCAACAGTACTTTTTGTGATTTCTTTTGTTTTGGCCAGGTAATTTTACGTTTGTTTCTTTTCTATTTCTTTTCCACGGTGTCAGTATTGCCTCTTGGGTGGAGGCAAGTGCTTGTTGCCCCATTTTAATGCTTATCCAGTAATTGTCAATGCCAGCAAATAGTCAGATAATTTGCCCATCATGCAGTGATTTGAGGAGAGGATCCCAGAAGTGTGTTGTTTAGCTTCTTCACATGTTCCTATGAGTATTTAGAGGACAGTATGTGAAGAGTTACATTGTATTGGGAGAGGGATTATTGGATGTTTCAGCCTAATCCAGCCTGATAACAATCTAGGAAAATACTTTTGATGAATGCCTGCTTGTGAAAAAGAACCCTTGTGTGTTGAAGTTCAGAATGTCTCTGTGGTTTCTGAGCTCACTGGGAAATTAATAAATCATGTGGCTATTACTTTGAACTTTATTCAGTTTAATACTGCATTTTAAGGTAATTAATATGGTTTTATTGATAGGATTATTCCTGCTAAATCATAACTCTTATTGTTTGTAATAATAATTGCCTGCAATTAACTACTTGCAAAAATATTGCAACTGTATGATAACCACAGGGTGGAAGATTCTTCTTTGTTAATTAACTGAGTATCACAATGGGCAAATTATTGTCTGGACTTTGTATTGTTTGGGTAGTGAAGTAAGGCTTGAGGACAGAGGAGGTGATTCAGGCACTGGTCTGAGGTGCTGATGTTAGAGCAGGGTGAATCACCCTGGATGTGCTGGGCTTGCTTGGATCAGAGGAGACTTGGATGGGGGCTTAGGTAGGATCCCAAACCCTTGGGTGTGCAGGGTAAGGTGGGATGGATGTGCTAATTGGTATTTGGTCCTTCCAATATCTGGGATGCAAATTCCTATTTTCCTGACTCTGCTTTTCCCACTCCCCCAACTAACCTTACACTTCTTTATAGAAATTTCTAATTTTAGTTGAAGAAATACTGCAGTGTGAAGGAACTTCATGTCAGCTAATTAAAAAATCCAAGCTGTTCAACTCCCAAGTGTGGTTTGTCAGGCAGAATGATCTTCTGAATCCCCTTTTCACAGGGTATCTCAGGTTATGTGTCAGCAGGTCAGGGATATTGTCTTTATTTACTACTAAATAAATAGGTGAACACTTGTTCTCTCTTTTTATAGGAGTATTTTTTTTCCTATTAAATGCAGACAGTCCAGACATCAAGGCTGTTCTTGGTTACTGTTGGATGTGTCCTTCTAAAGCATGGGATCCCTGAAGGCTGGGAAGTGTTATTTTGGCTCTTGGGCAAAGCAGAAGGGAGCAGTCAGCATTTTGTGACTTGCAGCATTCATCCTGTTGCTTTAAGGCCCATATGGGCACTTTGAAGGTTACTCTGACTTTAACAAACCTGATAAAAAAAGATCCTGAGGGGCGACCAATTTCTTCTATAAATTCTCCTAAAATTTTAGGATCCTTTGACTTCTCTCCGAAACATTAGCAATGAAATGGAAATAGGTTAGGGTTGTACACAGGTGAGTTATTTGAAATGTAACCTTTTCCTGGCATTTGAACCCTTTCCCTGCAGGGCCCAGTCGTTTGCCGAGCGCCTGCGGTTGGGGATCGCCGTGATCCACGGGGAAGCTCAGGATGCTGAGTCTGACATGGTGGACGGTCGGCACTCCCCTCCCACAGCCAAATACGTGGCTGCTATCCACCCCAGCCTGGAGATCCCCAGTAAGTAAGTGTGGGGGGAAGGTGTTACCTGGTGGTTTTGTGGGTTTAGGGATTGGGTTTGGCCAGGATGGATTGGCTAAAAGGAGTGGTTCTTCACAGAGGGGAAAAAAAAATCATCTTTCTTAGTGGGCAGAAAATGATTCCTGTCACCACATTTTTCCTCACAGAGAAAAGCAAGGCACAATTCTTCCCAAGGAAATTTCTGGGTTTCATACTCTCTGAACCTCAGAGAAAGGAAAAACAATTCTTTTCATTTGCTGTGCCTGTGTTTGTGCAAAAGTAGAATGCAATATAGAAATTGTTTACCCAAAGTGATGGTGTTTTATTTCCTTGGCCTATCAGGGCTGAAAGAGTGTGTGTGTGTGTTGGGACTGTTGGCTGACAGTCCCAAGTTCCATGCAGTTGTGTGCAAAGTTAAGTGCTTAGCAGATTCAGTTTAGATATAATGTAATATAGTGTAATATAATATAGAATAAAATACTACAATAAAATAATTCATTAGCCGTCTAATAAAATAAAATCAAATACATAATTTCTCTCCCCCTCCTTGGGGGTTCCCTGCAAATACTACAGATTCCTTCTTGCTTGAGTGTGGATGTGACCTACAGCTGCACCACCAAAACTGCAGGGCATAAACCCAGTGTGAGTGTCTGAACTGCTTGTGTCTGCAAGCCACTCTGTTTCTGTGCTGAAATTAAGAATCAATTGAATTGGTAAAGAATTCAGGTAGAAATGAATATAGTTAGTATATTAACTAAGCTTTAAAAATATTTATGTATTAGAATCCTGCTGGTTTTCATTCAATAATGATGTTGAAATAGTTGCTACTTCATGTCTCTAATAGTGGTGACCCATCAGACATTTCTATAGTTCAAATAAATTATATAAACTTCCTCTTTTCTTTCTCTTTTTTACCCCTCTGAAAACATCTGCCATTAATCAGTGCTGATTCCCAAGGAAAAACCACCCATCACAGTTGTTGGAGATGTAGGAGGAAGAATAGCTATCATTGTGGTAAGTGAGATGCCATCAGTTCTCATCAATTACACTAAATATGTCAAAGTTGCAGAAATCAAGTAGCTGTTCTGTATCAGCCACTAAACTTTGGCTGCTGGTGGACCTCTGATAGCATGGGGCAGCATTGAGCAGCACAGAGCTGGCTGGGAGCTCTGAAGGGATCCACTCTGGAAGCAGCACTGGGACCTTGTTTCCATGAGCAGAGCAGGTGGAATTCTGTTCAGTGCTTACCTGAAAGGATTCAGGTGCTGCATGCACCCCACAGGAGGAGGGGAGAATCACCCTGTTCCTACTGCTGAGTTTGGAAATGCCAGTGAAGCTGAGGTGTTGGACATGGACTTGTTGGAACGGGTCTGGAGGAGGCCACCAAGATGATCAGAGGGATGGAGCAGCTGTGCTATGAGGAAAGGCTGAGAGAACTGGGATTGTTCAGCCTGGAAAAGAGAAGGATCTGGGGTGACCCAATTGTGGCTGTTTAGTACCTGAGCAGAGCCTGCAAGAAAGATGGAGAGAGATTATTTATAAGGGTGTGCAGTGACAGGACAAGGGGGAATGGCTTCAGACTTACAGGAGAGTAGGGTTAGATTGGATATAAGGGAGAAATTTTTCCCTGTGAAAAATTTCATCCCTGGAAGCCTTCAAGGCCAGGCTGTGTGGGACTCTGAGCAACCAGCTCTAGTGGGAGGTGTCCCTGCCCATGGCAGGGCTTGGAATGAGCTGATCTTCCAGGTTCTTTCCAACCCAGGCCATTCTATCATTCCTTGATGCACTTTTCTCTAAAGCAGAGTATAACCTCTGGGTTTGTCAAGGAAAAGAGCAATTTTCTGATAGTCTGGGGTCTGTTACACTTGTTAAGCTGTGCTGTCAGTCAGATGTGCTGTGTTGGTCTGTCTGATGTGGTGAACCCTCAGTGACTCTGGGATTTTGGCAGGATGACATCATAGATGACGTTGACACCTTTCTGGCTGCAGCTGAGACCCTCAAGGAGAGAGGGGCCTACAAGATCTTTGTCATGGCCACCCATGGCCTGCTGTCCTCAGATGCTCCCCGGCTGATCGAGGAGTCTGCCATTGATGAAGTAAGTGTGGGGTTTGATCTGTGATCAAGGGATCTGGGGCTTTTCAAAGCAAGCCATTTTCTCCTGAATTGATTATTGACATATGCTGGCATTAAGGATTTAGATGGGATGTTCCTGCTTCAGACTGTCTTACTATGGAATTGTGTGCTGGAACATTAGCATCCCCATGTCTTTAAACTATAGCAGAGGGAAATGTGGGAAGTAGTGAGATGCTGAACTGTCAGTATCAGCACACCTTTCTCTTCAGTGGGTGGGATATTTCTGTACCTCCTCTGGATCTGTGTGGCGGAATGAAAGGAAGGAGGGACAGTATCCATTAGTATCCATGGATGCATGGAACCTGTGGCAACCCATGGCTCTTCCTGACACTGTGACCCTGACAGTAATGTAAAATGTTGTTTTGTCAGCCAGGGTGGTTTTGTGGGATCTGTAAAACTCCCTTTCACCCTTCCAGTATAAAAGGTGGAAAACAAAAGAGCTACGTCTTCCTGACCATTTCTTCTTTCCGTAGGTGGTTGTTACAAACACTATTCCACATGAAATACAAAAACTTCAGTGCCCTAAAATCAAGACTGTGGATATCAGTATGATCCTGTCAGAAGCCATTCGCAGGATCCACAATGGGGAGTCCATGTCCTACCTTTTCAGGAATATAGGAGTGGATGATTAAAGCTTCTTCCTCTAAAGAAACACCCCGGGCCAAACTGGAAGCGAACAGAGAATGAGCTGTGAAGCATTGTGCTTACCTTAATATTTCCATTGAGCCACTTCTTGTTTTCTCTTGGTTTAAGTATCAAGGTAGAACAGTTTTTAAGACAATTTTTTTTTTCATTGGCAGGGTTTTTTGGAGTTGGGAGGGGGGGGTTGATGAGAATAAACGTTTTACAAAAAAACTGTTCTAGTTGCTTTTAGGTTAGTTGCACTATACACGATGGAAAAATCCCACAAAACACTTGAGGCAAGAATTTGGCTTCTAAATTAAGCATTCCTTTTCCAAAGCTGCTTGCTACAAGTGCTTTAAATGATAATAAAATGAAGTGACTGTATAATATTTGCATTTTAAAAGCCAAAAAGGTTGTACTGTTGTACGCAGTCCAGTGATTTTGTAGGAGTGCTTTTATAGAAAAGCATATGGAATATGCACCTGTATTTATTTTCTGCGACAAAGAATAAAGACTTGTTTTGTGTGAGCTTTCTAAAAATGTTCATGTGCTGCTCCTTTGTCTTCTAACCTGTGTCTCCTTATGTATGGCAGGTGGATGTCAGGAAGCAACAGGGAATTGCTCAGACCATAGCACAGATTCCCAGAGAAGCTGTGGCTGCCCCTGGATCCCTGGAAGTGTCCAAGGCCAGGCTGGATGGGGCTTGGAGCCACCTGGGATAGTGGAAGGTGTCCCTGCCATGGCAGGGTTTTGGAATGAGAGGATCCTTCCCAGCCCAAACCATTCTGTGCCTCTTTGACTTGGGAATATTGTGGGGGATGTAGGTTCCAGCTGGTAAAATCCAAACCAGCTCTTCACAGGTGAATGGGGGGGGGGTTTGAGGTTTCTTGCCTGCCCTGAATGCGTGGATGAGCTAAAAACTATGGCATAGAGCAGAGCTGAACTTGTCCAGATTTGTTTTCCCAGCCTCCTTGGGTAGGTGTGGGTGGAATGGCCGGCTGGCTGCCAGGCAGCAGCTCCCAGTCCCAAAGACTCCAAGTTCCTCACCTGTTGCAGAGAAAACAGTGGTGGAATTGATGAGCATTTTTAGAGGCTGTTTGGTTGAATCTTTCCATCATGTCCTACAAATGAACATAAAGCTTTTGGCGTGTTCAGAAGTGAAAATTAACCTTTGTTGACACCGTTTCTATGTTGGAGACAAACTTCCAAGGACTTTGGAGGGTTCATTGACTTGAAAGGATAAAACCAGGTGCTTTCCTTAATGTTAATGGATACAGC
The DNA here is from genome assembly GCF_022539315.1 of Serinus canaria. Classification (NCBI taxonomy): domain Eukaryota; kingdom Metazoa; phylum Chordata; class Aves; order Passeriformes; family Fringillidae; genus Serinus; species Serinus canaria. The sequence goes on from NC_066328.1 coordinate 14,151,455, forward strand.
AGGCTGATTTATTGACATGTGTGGGTACTTTGGATGTGTTAATGCAGGTCAAATTCCAGCTGAGCACTGAGGGGGAAGGTCGGTTCCTCTCAGGGATGTGCAGAGCTGCTGCGGCTCCTTCAAAGAGAGGAGGAATGCTGACCTGACTCCGTGATGGGCATATTAACTGCACCATGTTTATTTTCTTAGTGAGACCTTGTGGAGGTGTGCTGCCATTTGGGAATGAGCCAGACAAGCATCCAATGCAGCAAACTGATGGCTAAGTACCCCAAAATGAGGGATTCTGAGGTGGTTTCCTGTGCCTGTCTCGTGTTGGCCTTTAGAGGAATTGCTGTTCCTCTCTCCACAGCTCCCTGACAGGAGGATGCAGGTGAGGGTTGGTCTTTTCTCCCAGTTAACACGAGCAAACAATCTCAAGTTGCACCAGGAGAGGTTAGGTTGGATATTAGGAAAAATCTCATGGGAAGGGTTGTCAAGCATTGGCACAGACTGCCCAGAGCAGTGGTGGAATCACCAGGGATTTAAAAGCAGTGTAGATGTGGAATAAAGCTTGGACTCAATGATCTTAGAGGACTTTTCCAGGCCAAATGATTCCATGATTCTGTGATCTCTTCTGTGGGGGTCTCTCCTGGTCAGCCCTTGTTGCCATGCCGGGCTGCACCTCAGGCATTCACCCAGCTCCTGTTTGATCTTTGCTTTAAGACACAGAACCTCCCAACTTTGCCTGGTTTCATGCAGTTATACAATTATGATATTGATGAGGGCTCAGGAATTTGGGAACAAACTGCACCCACAAGGCTGGGCTGCTGTCCTTTGGCTGTTGATGTTAGAGTGGTGGAAAGGGAGGGAAACACATGAGGCATCACTCAGACATTTTTCAACCCTGCCCATCTGTGAGACACTGAAATCAGGTGTTTCAGCACTGAAATCAGCCTTGCTGCTGGGCTGTTTAATGATAAATGCCCTTGTACTGCTAATGAGTTACTGATTCAGTCACCCTGTGAGGCTGAGGATGAAGAAGGAGGCAGAGGAATGGAGTTACATTCCACTGCTGGATCTGTTACCCGCTCACAGCAGTTCAGCATTCTGACCTTGTAGTGGTTTATTTTTCCTTAAATATTGGTGTGGGAATATGGGTAAGAGCCTTTTGTTCCTTTCTGCTTTCTTGTTTGAATAAGTTTTCTTTCCAGGGCTGGAATATTTTCTGTGTGGAATATTTGAAAGCTTCTATTATTTTGTCATTTTCACTTGTGTATTCTGTGTGCTGTGCTGTGTGGAGCCAGGCTGGGAGAGCTGGGTGTGTTCATCTGGAGAAGAGAGAGGTCTGGGGACACCCTAGAGCCCCTTCCAGCACCTAAAGGGGCTCCAGGAGAGCTGGAGAGGAGCTTTGGACAAGAGCTTGGAGTGACAGGACAATGGGAATGGCTTCCCACTACAGAGGGCAGGGTTAGATGGAATATTGGGAAGAAATTCTTGGCTATGAGGGAGGGGAGGCCCTGGCACAGGATGCCAGAGAAGCTGTGGCTGCCCCTGGATCCTGGAGAGTGTCCAAAGCCAGGTTGGACAGGGCTTGGAGCAACCTGGGACAGCGGAAGGGGTTTGGACCAAGATGAGATTTAAGGTCCCTCCCAATCCAAACCACTCTGAGGTTCTGTGACTTGCTCTGTTTTGTATAAATCCTGTGCCCCTTTCACCCCCTATGGAAAGGTTCCTATAGCCTGGGAGCAAGGTGAAACTAACCACAGAATTAACCAATTAACCATCTCTCCCCCAGCCTCTGTCTGCTGGGTGTGAGCAGCTCTGCCCCTGCTCTATTACAGGGTGTTGAGCCAAGTGCCCTGATAACAGCCCTGATAACAGCAGCAACGATCAGCTACAGCAGCCTCAGATAAAGACTCTCCAACTGCATTTACTCTGCCTTGCAGAAAAATCCTGGCCAAAGCTGTGTCCTATTAGCCAACCTGTCTGCTGGGGATGGCACTAGGACAGGAACATCCTCCCTGCTTCCCCCTCTCCAGGTGCTTCCTTTTGCTATTCATGGCTCCAGGTACCTGGGGTGCAGCCACCGTTTGGTGTAATTAAGCTCGAGTTGCAGAGCTCCCATTAATTATCGAGTCTCCTGTCTCTTGGCTTCTTGTCTGGGAGACTTGGGTCCCAGTGACTTGTCTGGGTTTTAGGGAAAGGGTGCTCTGTGCTGATCTTTCCTTCTCCCAGTCTTCCTGCAGGGTGAACAGGAGCACCAGCAGTGGCTGTTTCCTTGCTGGGAGTGACACGGCCTGGTGGCCAGTAAGTACAGACAGACCTGTGTCCCTCTTGTGACACCCTGGGTACAGGGACATCACCCCCAGTGAATCACCCCCTGCTTTCTCCACTGCTTGCCCATGCTTTCCCCCACTCTGATGTCCTTGGAGCTGCATTTCCCTTCTCATTGCACAGAGGATGCTGGAGTTTGTTGGGTTTTCCTACAGGCTGCTCTGAGTTTGGGGAGGGATCCATGGAGCAAACATCCATCTCCACCATTCCTGCGTGCCCCTGGTGACTCCAACAATGACTGTCCCAAGTTTGTTTTTTTCCCCTCTTATTTCTGTGTGATCTTGACAACCTGCCTATTGGTCCCTCTCCTTGCACGGGGTTTGTGGCAAACACAGCAAGGTGTGACTCCTCGTCCTCCTGGAGACAAGAAAGTCAATCCCAAACCCAGCAGGGATATCCAGATGAGCCAAGTTGTGGGAGCATCACATTCAGCTACCTGAATCTTATGTGCTAAAGGATTTTCTTGCTAAATACACACAGATCCCTCACCCCACGTGGGGGCTCTTTGGCCACACTTTTAGTTACCACGGGCACATCTGTGCCCTTTTGCTCCAGTTCCCACCTTATTTTTTCCACCTCCTTTTCCTGAGTTATCCCCAGGGGAAGCACCAAAGCTGGTCCGGCTGGCACAGCACCTGGGAGCACCTGCAGCTCCTCCTCTGCTCCCGCAGCCGGGGCCGCGCTCTTGGCCAGCAGCGAGAGCTCCAGGGCCCCGCCGTGGAGTCGCTGTCACCGGCTCCAGGTGGAATGTCACAAATGTGTCGTGTGATTAAGACAATGAGCTCTGTCGCAGCAGATGGGCCATTTCACAGTCTCAAAAGGTTTGGGAGGAGCCGCGCAGGGGGTAATTAGCACAGCCCTGTTAATTCAGCTTTCTCCAGTGTCCTACGGTGAGGATGGAGTCAGCTCAGCTCCCTCCAGGTGCTCAGGGAAAAGGAGATTTTGGAGCCGTGTTCCTAATCCAGCCCCTGCAGGTCCTAACAGGGTTGGCTGAATAGGTCACCCATTCCCTGCTTCCCTCAAAGTCCTTGGGTCCTGGAGAAACAAAAACAAAACAAGCATTTGGCTTTTCTGGTGCTCAGTGGTGGGAAATGTCCAGTCAGGAGCTGAAGGGCTGAGGGAAGCAGGTTCCTGCTGGCAGGGGTGCCAGGGGGTGTCCACCACGTCCCCAGACCCAAAAGGATATCAAGGCTATCCTAAGCCATTTGTGGCTGTAAATGTTCTCTTGAGGGTGAACCAGGGCTGGACCAGGAGCAGAGACAGGGTCTAGGACTGCAGTCAGTGTTGAGCTGCAGTAGTACCCATGTTTGTCTCATTTCTCCTTCCTGACAGGCAATTTATGCTCTTCTGGCACTGGTGTTTGTGCCTGTCTACATCTCACCTGTGGAATTTACAGCTGCCCTGAGCCTGCTGTGGGGAGAGTGGCCTTGGACAGGCCCCCACTCCCAGGAATCCTGTGGGACTCCTGAGTTCTGCTCTGGGAATTCCTGCTGCCCCCTTGCCCTGCCAGGACCATCCCAGGAGGATGGGGCCTGCACAGGCCAGATTGTCACAGTTCCTGAGCCTCTGCAGCAGAGGTTTGGAGGGGGGAGGATCTGGGTGTACCTCTCCAGCCTGGCACTCCTGCTCTCCATCTTCACCAAAATCTCGGTGAGTGGCCCTGCCTTCAACTCTGTGACCAATCCAGGACTTATTTCCAGCTAGCAGAGAGTTATTTTGGGGTTCAGACCTTGGATAGCCAAACAGGGGGAGAGCCTTTACTGCAGGATGCTCCAGGAAGAAGTGGCACAAAAAGTGGGAATTTGTGGGCAGAGGCTGCCTGTGCCATCCCATGGGATCAAAGATCCAGCAGTGATGGTCCTTTCCAGGGGCCCTGATGTGCCTGTGTCAGGATTCCCAAACCTGCCTGGCAGCAGAGGCTGTGGGAGAACTGTGCTCAGGGTTTGGGCTGCAGTGCCTGGGTTTGTCTCCAGTCCCTGGCAGTGATGCTTTCCAGCATTCCCAAAGGACCTGGGACTGAACTGGGAATGAATTAATTCCTTTGGGGCTCGTGGGTTTTCTGAGGAAAGGAAGCCTTGCTGCAGCTCCAGGATATTCAAGCCTGTACGGTGCCTGGAAATCAGGCACTTTTCCACAAGGATGCTTTCCCCTCGTTTTAACCTCGTTCACAGCTCCCTGTGTGCAGCCTCTGCTCACGCTGGTAACCACGGGAAGAGTGGGAAGAGTTTGTCTGAGGTAAAACAGCTCAAGAGCCTGTGATACCAGGTCTAGGGCAAGCAGGAGAGAGCCTGGCACAGACAGCCCTGGGGGGCTGGAGACAGCGAGACAGAGATCAAGAGCAAAGAGCTCAGAAAAGCTGGAGAGAAAGAAAACCTGCCTCAGGGAGCAACCCTGCTCTGATGGAACAGGTGGATCTGACCTGGGCTCTGCTGGGGCTATAAGAAATGTGCTTTTGCAGGTGGCTGGCTGCAAGAAAAGTGCTTTAGCAGAGCAGAGGCTGAGGCAGGAGGTGCTCAGTGTCTGTCCCTGTGTTCACCCAGTGACTCTGGATGTGCCATTGTTCCCTGCAGGGTGTTTCTGCAGCCCCAGGCCCTGGGCTGAGCTGTGGGGGGATCCTCTGGCTGTCCCTCCGAGGGCTGTGGGGGATGGAGCAGCCCAAACCCGGGCTCCCTGTGTGCATCCATCAGTGCTTCATGCAAAGGGAGAGGCTGGATCTGCCTGGGACAGAGCCCAGTGCTGCTGCTGGCAATCCCCAGCTCCAGGAGAGCCCTGCTCTCTGACCCTGGGCAGGAGGCTTTGGGTTTAACAGGCAGGTTATAGGGACACAGCAGCCCTTTCCACAACTTCAGGGCTCCCACAGTGGCAGAGGTGGCACTGGTGATGCTGGTGCTGCAGCTGAGCCCTGTATTTCCCCCACAACCCCGTGCTCTGTCCTGCTGGAGGGCATCCTTCCATACAACCAACTAATATTCTTTATATCCCAGTCATGTATGGTGTTGAAAAATCCTACAGCACTATTCCTGAAATCATCTTTTGGAGCACAAGTTCAGATGGCAAGTTTAGACAGTGACACTTGGATTAATCTCTGGTTGTCCTGGTGTCCAGTAAGCTGCTGAAAGTCTCTCCCCTCGTGTGTCACATCTCCCAGCAAAGAGCCAGGAGGGGCTCAGGGGACATGCTGGAGCTCGTGTGTGTCTGTGGTCCCTGGCTCTGTGATCTGTGGGGCTCTCACAGATCCCTGCTGGCATTTAAAAGGAAAGGGAGCTGGGATAGGGTTTGTGCTGGGATGGTTTGTTCTTGCTGGTCTGAATTTGAAGAAAGAGATCTTGGGTAGCTTGAGGTTTCAGTCCCTTCCCAGGCATTCCCCCAGTCCCCTCTTCCCTCATCAGGTGATGTCCCTGAGCCATGGGGACATGCTTGGTCCCTTTGTTTTGCAGCCTCTCCATGGCTTTGCCCAAAAGGGATGGATGTCCTTCCTCCCAGCTCCTTCTCGGCTCTGGAGGTGGCTGTGGTGTCACCTCTTGCCTGACCCCAGAGGAGCCTGCAGGTGACCCCAGTGCAGTGCCTGCTCCAACAGGAGCCTCTGCAGCTCTCCGGGCCCTTCTCCACTCAGCCTTGTGTTTGGAGCTCTGTGGACACTCCCAGACTGCTCCTCCTGAGCCTTCCCTCAGCCACTGCTGTCCTTCCTTTGGTCTGCTGAGCTTTCTCTGATCTCTGAGTCAGGCAGAATGCAGTAGAAGAGGAACCAGGCTAATAAGGGGATTATCTTGGCATCTGGCTGCATTCACAGTAAATCCTACAGACAATGGCTGTTTCCAGCAGTGGGCTGGGATCAGTGTCTGCAGACACCAGGGGCGTTCCCAAACCGGCCCCATGTCCCCATCCCTGATGTCCCCATCCCCGTGGTGGCCACAATGGAGAGTGTGGGAGGGAAGTGTGAAACTCAGGGCAATTAGGCAGGGCTGTGTCCCCAGGGGTTTCTTTGGTCCTTGCTGGGGCTGCCTCAAGCCCAGGGTTATCTGGGCTTTTCCTGCCTCCTCTCCCTGCAGATGTTGTGTTTACAGATGGGTTTTTGCTCCACGTTCTCCCAAGTTGAGGCACTGCATCAGTGCTTCTCCCTCAGCTCTTCTTTCTGGCAGAGCCTCCTCTTCTGGAAATCTCCTTTTGCTGGACCCCAACCTTCCACATTTCCAGGCAGGGTGCAGCAGGGCAGCACAGAATCCTGCTGGAGGATGGTTTCCCACCCGGCTGGGAACATGTGAGGAGTTGCACAGGCATCCCAGCCTTGGCAAAGAGCCCCTGGAGACTCCTCTGTACCCTGGGGAACTCGTTCTACCGAGGCTCTGGCTTCACCAATTGTTCATCCCAAGCTGTCTCCAAAGCCAGCTTTTATTGGGAAGGCTTTAGTGACAGTTGGGCAAGAACAAGTTTCCAGGTGAGGTCACTGGTGGAGGCAGGGATCTCTTTGGATTATGAAGCCTGACTTCAAAGGCTTCTCCTCTCCTCTTGAGGTTGAAAGGAACTTATTTTATGAATAGGTCATGCCTGGTTTTAATTAGCTTGTTTTTGTATTTGGGATGTCTTATTAATGCCTTGGTCACATGTGCTTTTATTTTTTCCCACCCTTGCAGAATTACCAGGAAGGGAGGAGGAGATTCCCCTGCTTCCTCATAGCAAAGGCTTCGACTCATTTGCAGACGACTGCAAAAATGATTAAGCATTGAGAAATCCAGGAGAAGCAATGATGAAATCTCTTGTCCAGGGCTGAATCTTCCAGCTGGGCTGTGGGGAAGGCTGGCTGGAGAAGGGGGAGAAAATCAAGGGAGGGGAGAAAAATTCCTGGCTGGTGCTGACATGGCAAGTGATGGATCCCTCTGAGGGACATGAGGAGCTCTGAAGACACCAAGGATGCTTGGCTGGCACTGTGCTAGGAAAGCTGAGACTGTTTTGTGTTCCCACTTCAGGCTATGTTGGGAGGAGGTGGCTGAGAGCCCTTGGCTGGGGCTTTTCTGCTTTGTCACTGGAGCTGGTGCTGGGTGAGGGCTTCAGCTGTCCTCTTGCAGGGCTGCTCAGGGGTATCAAGCTGTGGCTGGATTGCATTTGCAGTGGGAAAATATTTGAGGAGCCACTGGTGGAGGTCATGGCATGGTTGCCCATGAGTTGGTTCCTCTTCAGGAGGTCATTGCAGGGCTGAATTCCTTCCTGGTGCTGACAAGGACTCTCCCAGACACACAAAGTGCAGCTGAGGACAGGCAGTGCCTCCCTGGGGAATGCCTGGCATGGCTGTGGTGAAAAGCCTGGTCCAGATGCCATGGAAGAGGCCCTGAATTAGGATCCTCAGGATCATGGTGTAAGTGCTCTTCTGGCTGGTTTGATTTGATTTAACTGAGCTTGTGTCTAACACTCTAGGCTCAGGCACTGGGGAACAGCTTTAGTGTTGTGCTGAAGCTGGGGGTGTGCTCCCCTCCTGGGTTTTGGGCTGGTGGAGCCCTCCTGGGCAGCTCACACCTCTGCTCCTCCCCTGCAGGACCCTGCAGGGCCCCTCTCCATGGCCTGATGCTGATCCAGCTCTGTGTGGAATGTGCTGGAGAAGAGCAGGAGGAGGGCAGAGCTGGGCAAGGAGGGGTGACATGGGAAACAACCTGGCCAGCACCTTCCTAATCCCCAGAGACTGCTCCCACATGACAGGGCAAGACAGCTCTGCTTCTGGGGGAGGCTTGCTGGGAGGTGTGTGAGGAGATGTCAAATCAGAGCTGCTCTCTTGGCTGTGGGAACCCGTCTCAGCTCGGGGCCAGGGTGTGGATCAGCTCTTCTTGCCTCTTCCTGCCCCTTCTGGCCTCATTCCCTTCCCCAAACAAGGTTTTTGTGAAGATGCCCCAGCTGAGAGCTGGGGATGGCTGAGCTCAGCTCTGGGTGGAGATGTGCTGGTGGCACTGCCACTGTCACAGTGCCAGGTCCTGTCCTCCCATGGTGCCACAGCTTTTGCTGAAGGACGTGTCCCAGCTCTGGGTCTCTGCTTTATTTCTCATTTCCACAAGGCTGGGAGCTGCCTGTGCCTCTGCTCCCTGTGGCTGGGGAGGGTGCTCTGTGACACTGCCACTCCCTGGGGTTCAGCATTGTCCTGCTGTGTGCCACAGGGGTTCAGAAAGGGCTCCATGGGGACCTGAACGTGGCTTTCCCATATTTATATGGTTTATGAAAAAGAGGGAGACCCACTTTTTATATGGGCAGATAGTGACAGGACAGGGGGGAATGGTTTTAAATAAAACAGGAGAGATTTAGATTGGATACAAAGGAAAAAAATCCCTCCCTGGGATGGTGGGGGGCCCTGGCACAGGGAAGCTGTGGCTGTCCCATCCCTGGCAGTGTCCAAGGCCAGGCTGGACAGGGCTTGGAGCACCCTGGGACAGTGGAAGGTGTCCCTGCCCATGGCAGGGGGTGAATGAGATGATCCTGAAGGTCCCTTCCAACCCAAACAATTTTGGTTTGACAGCAAAGCAGAATTCCCAGCTCTGCTCCAGGAGTTTTGCTGGGGTCTCCAAAGAGGATCCCAGAGCCCTGGGATGTGCCTGGCAGGAGGTGCTTGGGGGAGCAAGGCACTGCTGCAGGGCTGGATCTGGATCCTGGCGCCCTGCTTCAGGTTGGAGTGAGGGTTCAGCTCTTCCTGAACCCCCAGTACTGTTGTGTCTCCCCTTTTTCTGTCTCACAGCATCCTTGGGAGGCTGGGAGCTCTCATCAGCCAGGCTCTGCCATCGGGGCTCTTGGCCCTGAGGAGCAGGAAGCACAAAGTCAGCTCCCAGCTTCAAAGGCAGGTGTTTAACTACAGAGGATGATTTCTAGAGACTCTCCTGAGGTGATTTCCAGCATCTCCTGGGGAAGGCAGTGCAGGCAGGCAGGTGGGAAAGGCTCTGCCCCAGAGCTGTGGAGGCGGGAGCAGCCCCAGCCCAGTCCTGTGGCTGCTCCCCAGTGCCAAAACAGAGCCCTGGATGCAGCAAGGCATGTTTACAAAAGTCAGATGAAAGGACAGAGACTTTCTGGAGAAGGGACAGAGGCATTTTAGCACCCCAAGAGCAGCACAGAGCTGCTCCAGGCACAGCAGGACTTTGCCTGTCGGGGCAGACCCGAGCAGTGGCCGCAGTGCCTGGATGCTGGGAATTGTTTGGAGCTGCCCTTGGCCGTGGGGCTCTCTGGGGATTGTCTCTGCCAGGTGCAGCTGTGCAGAGGAGCCAGAGGAGGAGGGCAGGTAGGCAAAGCCTGGAAAATCTCCCGGGGGAGCTGCAGGGCCCGGTTTGTTTTGGCTTTGCTGCCTGCGAACGTGGCAGGGTGTTTGCAGGGAGCCGAGGGTGCTTGGCACAGGGCAGGATCCAGGGCAGCCAGAAGAAAGCTGCTGGTTGCACAGGTTTTCCCCAGGTCTCAGGAGGCCTCAGGACCTGGAGGTGGGTGTGCCCCAAGGGTGCTCGGTTTGCTCCAGCTCCTGTCAGGCTCAGCTAATAAAGGACTCTCAGCAGAACCCCAGGATGAATTGGGACCTTAAATCTCATCTCGTTCCACCCCTGCCATGCAGAGACATCTTCCACCGTCCCAGGGTGCTCCAAGCCCATCCAGCCTGGCCTGGGCACTGCCAGGGATCCAGGGACAGCCACAGCTGCTCTGGGCACCCTGTGCCAGGCCCTCCCAGAGAACAATTCCTTCCCAATATCCCATCCAACCCTGCCCTCTGTCAGTTTAAACCCCCTTTGCTGAACACAGACCTTGGTGATGGCTCTGCCTAGCTCTGGCCTCACAGATGAGCCAGACTGGGCCCATCCCACCCCCCCCGCCATTCCCCACAGGGATTGAACCCCAGCAGAGCCCCTGTGCTGCATCCCAGCCTCTGCCATCCCTCTCCTGCTGCCTGCAGGGCTTTCCCTGCCCTTCCTCCTTGGCAGGCGTGGGTGCTGTGACTTGCTGGGGAACACCTTTGGGAAGGGAGCAGGTCTGCAGCCCCAGGCACAAATCTCTGCTTTCAGCACTGGCTCTGTGCCTCTGGAGAGCCTTTGTTGGTGCCCAACGCCCAGGCAGGGCCCGGGAGGAGCCGGCGCCGGGATAAAGCAAGGCCTGGAGGGGGGCCAGGCTCGGCTGCTTGTGCAAGAGCAGGAGGAGCTGCCAGTGCTGACTCCCTGTGAACACAGGGGATGGATGGACTGAGGGGGAATGTGGTGGGGATGGCCCTTTGCCAGCTCCCCAAAAGCCTCAGGTCAGGGGGATGAGGACAGGCCTGTGAGAAGGGAAGGGCTGCAGGGAGAGCTGATCCCAGGCAGGAGGGGACAGTGGGAGAGGAGGAAGGGAATTGGGATTTGCTCAAGCTGGAGTGGATGGTGATCCCAGTGCCTGATGTCTGAGGGATTTGCACTTGGTGTAAGGACAGCAGCACTGGTGGGCAGGGTCCTGTGGGAGGGAGATTGCCCAGGAGCACATTCCCACCTCATCCTGCTGCTCTGAGGGGCTGCACTGCAGGGATGGGAGGGATCCAGGGGGAGACAGCAGCACCAGCTGTGGGGAATGCACCAGAGATGTTCCTGGGCCTTGCTTTGTCTCTTCCCTCCCTGAGGCCTCTGGAGCCTCCTCTCCTCTGCCAAGCCTCAGCAGCTGCCCTGGCTTTGGGGGTGCCAGTGCCCCTCCCTGCTCATCTCCCCAGGCTGCTGCGTGGGTGGGAGTGGGGGAACGGAGTGGGTGCCTCCCATCCCTCCCTCCAAAAAGTGATGCCTCTGGCTCCAGAATTCTCCTGCTGGAGGTCCTGGGGGAGCTGCAGGGAGGGCTCATCCTGTGCCCCCCCAGGAGCAGGGAGGCAGTGGGGAACCAGGGCAGAGCCCAAGGCTGGTTGGCAGCACTGGGGAAGAGCACGGGGCAGCTGCCAAGGGCTTGGGGGCTCGCTTGTGAGGGCTTGTTCATGGCACATATTCCTTGTCAGGGCTCAGGCTCAGAGCTTGGATCCCCTTTCCTAGGAAAAATGCAGCGAAAAGGGGCTTCTATTCTTATTTCTCTTTTAGTGGTTGCTGGAGGTTTGGGGATGGGAGCACATGGGGGTGCTGGGGAAATGCTGGGGGGGTAGAAAATATTTGGCTGGACACTTGTGCCAAGGCACCTTGAGCTGCAGTTTATTGAGTCCAAGGCCACCTAATCTTGCATTTTAATAGTCTTAGGCGAGGCTCTCCTGCCGTGGGACCAGGGAGCTTTAATGAACAGGTTGCTTTTTTACAGTACAAGTTTAAAAGAGGTGGGTCCCTTGAGGAGTCTTTGTCCCAGGACACGGGTCACCCTCCAAAGAGAGGGCAGACTGCAGTGGGACCTGCTGTGCAAAATGGTAACAGAAGAGTCTCTTAAATAACCAGAAGAAAACACGATCATGGACGATCCCTCCTTTTCCAGGCAGCATTCTGGGATGAGGAGCTGGCTGGCTTTTGCCAGCTGATCCCACAGACTGCTGGGTATCAGCTCCCCCAGTGATGCTTTCCAGCTTTTAACGAGGCTGGAGGTCACCCCAACCTGGAAGAGATCTCTTTAAAGGCTGTGCCATCCCAGATTGTCCCCAGCACTACTGCCACCAGCCAGGGCAGGTGCCATCACCCCTTCCAAGACCTGTCTCTGGAGCTCTGCCCTGGCCAGGGATGATTTTGAACTGTCCATGGTGGCCACGTGGTGCTGGTAAATGTAAACAAGAACCCCCTGCCCCAAGGAAGGCGGTGGTGCCTGGGCTCCACCAGCTCTGCAGGGCCACCCTCCCCAGCCCCTACTGCTCCTTCTGCCCTGTGGGCTCGGGGGGTGCCTTTTTGGAGTCCACAGCAGCACCCTGGGCCGCTGCAGCCCTGTTCTTGAGGTGCTTGGACTGGGAGAGCTTGGAGAGCGGGATGCCCAGGGGTGTCCTCATCTCCTCGGGTGCCTTCTGGCTCTCGGGCGTGGAGCTGAAGCGCTTGCCCGGCGCTCTGGCCGTGTCTGGGGCCCCGTGCCCGGGTGCTGTGGGCTTACTGGGGCTGAAGGCTTTGCTCTGCCAGTAGGGCTGGCTGCCTGCAATGGTCTTTTTGGGTTCTGCTCCCTCCCCTGTGTACTTGGAGGCCCTGAGGGGTTTCTCGTGCGTTGGGGAGCAGGAGAGCTCCTTGCCCGGCTCCCTGCCCGCCGCCGTCCTGGGCCGGTAGCGGTAGATGTGAGCGCCCTGCGTGGGAGAGAGCAGAGACACAGTCAGCTCTGGCTGTTGGAAGGGTGCTGCCCCCTGCAAGGCCACCTCTTCACCCGTGCCAGGTGTCCTCGTGGACAAATCCCTCTGTCCCTTGCCCAAATTCGGTGGCAGCTCGGAACGGCCTCAAATATTAACCCTGGCTGCTCGTCTGATTCAGACTCTGGTACCAAACACTGACGCTCCCCGAGCAGCCCTGGCAGACTGGAGACTGTCCCAAGCCAAGTTCCTCCTGGCTGGAAATCCAGGACAAGGCATCTCAACACAGCAGCAGCCTGAACACCCACGTTAATCATCCCAGCCCTCACGTCAGCCCCAGAGAACATTCAGTCATCCAGAGCCAGCCTGTGGCATCAGGTGACTGCCAGGACCAGAGGAAAGGAAGGAGGGCTGGGAGATCAGGAGACAGCAGTGAACTGCAACACCATGTGGGGGTGGCTCTCTCAGCTGGGTTGAGACACATGTTTGGGTTGTGCACCTTTAATCCTAATTCTGGACCGGGTAAGGTTGTCACACATGGCTGTGGCCACCAGATGTTTATCTCCCCTTTGGGTGTGCCTATGCCATGATCTGGAGGTGCAATTGCCCCTGTGCAGAGGCACCAGGGGAGTGAGATCTGGTGAGCCAAGGTGCAGATGGCAGGAGGAGCTGGGGCCAGCAGGCTGCAGAGCTGGCTGTGCCAACCTGCCCTGCCTCTGCCATCACCCTCACTGTGCTGCAGCTCAACTGTCAGGCAGTCCCAAAGGCCTCCCTGACTCTGCAGCTGACACCTCCTGCTTTGACCAGGAGGGCTGTGTTAAAGGTGTTTAGCTTAGGTAGTCCCAGATTGATTTAATTAGGTGCTTAAAATCAGTGCCAAAGTCTGAGATGGCTTCAGGTGAGAAGGATTAAGGGTGATTTAGCTTTTCTCCCTCTGAGCTCATCATGTGCCTGAGCTGGGTGGTGGCTCCTGACATGCTTTGGCTCTTGGGAAGAAGTTAAACCATGGCTTAAACCAAGTATCCCACCCCAGGAACCTGCACCCTGTCCCTCCTGCCCACCAGCAGAATGAGGCAGGGCTTGCCCAGGAGAGCCTGAATCCTGCTGGGTGCTGAGAACCCCTCTGGAAGCCTTTGGAGAGACTCTGAGCTCAGTGAAATCAGCAATTCCTACAGATGTTGCCTGTTTAGGAGGGGTGGCTGTGTTGTGGATGGACAGGGCTTGGCCAGAGCTTTGAGGGGTGATGGTTTGAGTGGAGCTGTGGGAGGAGGAGGAGGAGGCTGGACTCGGTTTCCATTGTGGGCACTCTTTGGGAAAGAAATTGGCCAGAAGGGGCAAGAGGGGGGGGATGGTGGTGGGGAATGGTGGTTCCTGGCTGCAGGATGTGCTGCTGTGGTGGCACTGGGCTTTTTTTTGGGGCTATGGTGTAACCCCAGCCCGTTACTGGTCTGAAGAGAAACCCCACTGTGGGTTGGGTGCACTTCTGCACTGCATTTGGGCCCCATGCCCGGTGGCTCCAGCATTTGGGATGCAGTTTGGCAAGGAGGAGGAGGCTGATGTGGAATAGATGTTGGTGCTGCTCAGCTCTCCACAGGTCATTGTCCAATGTTAACTCTCTGCTAAAACCTGAGCCATGCCAAGGCTCCATCCTGGCCAGACCTGAGGATGCTGCCCGTGTTCCTCATCATCTGCCAGGGATGGTCAGCAGGGTCTGTGCCCAGGTAAGGGCCCCATGTGGAACTGCTGGGGTGGGGATTTTCCCTGTCACTGAGGGGGGCTTGTCTGGAAAGCTCTGTTCTGCACAGACCTGGGGGCTCTGCAGGTGGGAGAGGGGCAGGACAGGACCCAGGTGTCCCTCCTCCTCGAGCCTGCTGTGCATCCAGCTGTGAATGGGGTTGTGTATTTAGGGAAGGTGATTTCCAGAGAGAATTTGGTTTCCATGACATGGAAAACATGGTGTTTGCCCTGAGTGAGCCTCCAGCTTTGTTTTGGGCTATGCTGGGAAATGGGCCAGCACCTAAGAAATGTGGACCCAGGGAAAAAAAAATAAATTGGGAGAATTGATAGTAATTTCTGTCAGATTTGAGTTTTCAGGAGTTGATCAAGGGTTACTTCAATTTATTCTTTTTACACATGGGAGAAACTCTTCCCTGCACCTCTCCACTGCGTGCTGGCTTTCCTAACCCTGATGCTGTGCTAATTATCTGCCTCTCATCAAAGGGCCAGAACAAGTTACTGCAGGAACACCAGCGTGCCCAGCCGTCCCCAGCCAGGTGGCACCTGGGACCTGGGTCACAGAGCATCAAAGAACTCAGAGCTCCTTGCCCTGCAGGGCTCAGGGGTATTTGATGTGCAAGGATTAAAGCTCTGAGCTCCCTGTCGCTGGCTGGGAAGGGAGAAGCAAGTGGACTCTGGGATGGTACATTTAATTCCCTGTAAATACAGATTAGATGCTCAGCTGGGGTAACCTCAGGCAGTTTCAGTGATTTCAGCTGCTGGTTTAGCCCTGGGGGTTTGAGTGCCCCAAAAACAGCGGGCGGGGAGCCTTGAGAAGCCAGAATGCTTTGGCAGAGGTGCAGGAGGTTGCAGAGCTGGGTGGAAATTGAGGGATGGCAGTGTCATCACCCCTGGGTGGGACGATGGCTGTGGTGGGGATGCTGCTGTGACCTGGTGCTCCCAGCAGTGGGGTTCTGGCTGCTCCCCAGGGGATTGCAGCAGGGTGCTGGCCCTGTGTGGTGACAGGGCCTGGCGTCACTCGTGGCTCAGCCACAAAGCTGCTGACTGTGGCACTCGCCCACAGAGGTTGCTGTCCCTGTTTCTCTGCTGTCTTGCTCTGCCTAATTACGTGTCCAGCGCTTTCCCTTTGATGCTAATCACCCTGGCAAGGCGCTGGAAAACAAGCCTGAGAAGGACACGCCTGCATGCACAGTCTGTCCCCAGCTGGGGCTGTGGATGGAGCTCAGAGCCCCAGCACATCTGTACAGCTGTGCCTGGAGCTCCACCCCCAGCCCAGTGCTGTGGGATAATCTTTAATTACCAAAACCCTCCCCTTTAACAGCCATCCCCAGTGCTGGACACCAACAGCTGTGGCACGGCCACTGCATCTTTGTCACCTCTTGGGTGACCATGGCCACGTGCAGGGTGTTATTCTCCTTTATGGCAATCTCATCTCAGCGTCTAGGACAGCAGCAAAGGATGACACCAAAAATCTCAGGATGACATCACACCTCGCCTGAGCTGACTGGGTCACCTCCAGGTCTGCAAACCTTTGTAGGGTGGAGAAACAAAAGGTTACAGCAGCAAGTCCTACCTGGGCAGCACTGCTGGGGTAGGAGCTGTTTCCATCCAGGAGGGCGCGGGGCAGCATGGGCCTGATCTCCACGGCGGTGCTCCTCCTCTTCGTCATGTCCTCCAAGCGCAGGTGCTTCAGGGAGGGGAGGCTGCCCAGGGGGCTGATGAAGGTGCCCCGGCTGATGTGAGGGTCACTGAGCTTCCTCTGCATGGGAAGGATCTCCCCGTTGTGGGTGACGTCCGAATTGGTTCTCCGGAGGGGCCCGTAGCGATCCCTCACCTCGAAGTACTCGTCGGAGATGGAGGAGGCGTTGGAGCGCCGGTAGCTGTGGTCAGCAGAGCTGCTGGAGTAGCTCTCCTGATCACTGAGGGTGATGTACTCCTCTTCCTCCTCCTCCTCCTCTTCTCCCAGCCCGTTGTGGGTGAAGGGAGGCCCTTTGCCCTCCTGGGGAGCTGCTGTTGGCCGCTCTGGCTGCACACGGCAGCTCTCCCTGGCAGCTCGGCTGGGCTTCTCCTCCCGCTCCTGCTTCACACCCGTGTGCTCCGCCGGCGGTGGCTGCGTGTCACCCTGCAGGGCAGTGCTGCTGTCACAGGTTGTGGTGACTTTGGTCACGAGGACACCGACAGGGACGGTCCTTGGCTTTGGGACTGGAGGCTTGACATCCTCCAGTGCCTCCTCCTGTGGCTTCAAATGGTGGCCCAGAGGTGAAGAGGCAAATGTCCCCGCTTGCCTCGTTGTCCAGCTGACACCCTCGACGGGGCTGGTCGTGGGGGCTGCAGGAGCTTCCACGGGGGGCTGTGGGATCTGTCTGTGGCTGGGGGACAGCAGAGGCAGCTCCTGCTCTGAGTTCTTCCTGGCCTCCATCTCCCTGCTCTTCAGCATCTGCCGGTGCTGGGCGCTGGCCTGGGACACGTCGCAGACTTTGATGCGGTTCATCTGCGACAGCTTCACGTTCTTCACCTTGGGGTCGATGATGTTGATGTAGCCCAAGACTTCGCTCCCAGGCTCGGGGTCGGGCTCCACCCAGGTGGGCAGGTAGTCAAACATGTTGGCTTTCTCCAGGTTCAGGAGGCCAGGGTGGATGAGCAGGGAGAGGTCAGCCACCTCCCCGTGCCGCTCACCCCCCTGGCCCTCGGGAGGTGTTTTGCCTTTGTTGTCGCTCTTCTGGTTTTTGTCCTGGTTCTCAGATGAGGTCTTGCTGATCTGGTCAGCGCTCTTGGCCTTCACCAGGGCGTATTTGGGGTTTATCAGCTTCTTCACCACGGCGTTGGCAGGGGTCACGGGCACCACGGAGGGCAGCGTCACAGGCTCGGGTTCGGGCTCTTCGCCCATGGAGATGGACTTGAGGCTCACCCCCTTGGACATGAGGTAGAGCTCCTGGAACTGCTTGTCAAAGGCCTCCACCACCTGGCCCGACAGGACCGTGATGACGTTCCGGTCCGTCCTCGCCGCGGACCAGGTGAAGCTGGAACAGAAACACATTGGGGACTCTCAGCTGGTCAATAACACCTCTCCTCAGGGCTGGCCTTCCCTGGGGTTGGTGGTGCCAGCAGGGACATGATCTCACTGTGAACATAATAATGGGATTGACAGAATAGCTCCCACCCCAAATTGGAGTGAAGGGTTGGAGTCTTGAGCACAGTGGGACTTGAAGTAAAAATAAAAGGAATTTGCACTGGGTCAGTTTTTCACCTTAGTATTGGCTGCTTTTCCTGTCTCGGTTTGGGTTAAGAGAAGGGACTCGTAAATGGATGTGTTATTTGTTATGGCCAGAAAAGAGGAAGTGTTTCAGCTCCATGTTTATAAAACTTGTCTTTTAGACCTGAAACCTGACCAGGGCTGGTCGGTTTCTACCTAAGTAAGTTTTCCTTTAACAAACTGAGAAATACTTTGTGTAGGAAACTGACTGGGAAAGCTGAGCTTGGTGGGAGAGTTGGGACCAGCTGTGGTTTGGTGCTTTGGTCCTTCCTTGTGCTCATCAGCACAGAAACGCTTGGTGTGTCCCATCACCTCCAAGAAGGGTGGGTGTCCTAGACCTGGTGGTGTAGGGAGTAGTGGGAACCCCTTAGGGCCCATTCCAAATCTTGGGAAATCTCCTCCCAGTTTAGGATGAGGAGAGCAAATCTGGCATGGGCTCCTGGAGCCTTGGACCACGAGGGTTGACATCGATCTTTGACCACCTCAGTGGGTGGGCAAGAGGTGATGTCACTGCTGTACCTGTAGGAGCCACACATGGCTCGATCCCCGTCCACGAACATGAACTTCTGGGCCAAAGCCCCCTTGAACTTGGTGGCCGAGCGGGTGAAGAACTCCGTGCCCCCGGTGCTGCGGACGCGCAGGTTCTGCAGGGCAGAGGCAGAGGAGTGGGCAGGGGGGAAGAGCTGCTGTGGCACCGTCACCCACCCCTCCGAGGG
This sequence comes from Serinus canaria, assembly GCF_022539315.1. Taxonomy (NCBI): domain Eukaryota; kingdom Metazoa; phylum Chordata; class Aves; order Passeriformes; family Fringillidae; genus Serinus; species Serinus canaria. Next base: position 14,169,663 of record NC_066328.1, read on the forward strand.
CACCGTCACCCACCCCTCCAGGAATGCCCCTCTGGAGGCTCCACAGCCCCTCTGAGGAGGGGAATGTTCTTCATGGCCAGCTCAGAGGAGGCCACAGCAATGGGGAGATGAAATAACTCGCCCAAGGCCACCGTGGGCTGGGCTTGCAGGGTTTCCTGCCTTGCCCATGTGCTGCCAGGCTGTGTTTGCCATCTCTTGAACTCAGAGTCCGTGGGCGAGGGCTGTGTGCTGCTGCTGCCAAGCGCTCCCCAGCTCCTGCAATCTATGCAAATGCCACCATGGGAGAGGAGGCTGCACAGCAGCTCCCAGCAGGAGAGCTGCAGGGGGTTTTAGGGGGAGCTGGGGACCCCAGGACAGCCCAGGTGGTGTTTTGGCCTTCCCTATGCTCCCCCTTTGCTGTGCTCCTAAATTTGGGCATCTACTCCTGGTTTTAGGGGCTGGTGGGAGATCAGGCAGTGGGGAAACATCTTTTCACCCTCGGGAAATGAAACCTGGTGATGTGGGAGCAGGTCCCTGGAGTGGAACTGGGTGTCCTCCCCAGGGAACTCAGTGATGCAGGGGCAGCCCTGCCTCTGTGAAAATGATTTTGGTTTTTTTTTTTTTTTTTATCCCCAGGCTGGCTCCTGTCTCTGGCCTCTCCAGGAGGGCACTGGCACATTCCACAGCAGAGCAGATAGCATCTCCCATGGCAAAGGGGCTCCTTCTGGGTGGGGAGAAAATATTTTCTTGAGAAAGCGCCTGCATTCCTCCTGCTCCTGCTGGGATGTTGGTAAGGCTGTTGCAAAAGGCTCTGTGTCATCAGTGGGTCATGCCCTCCATGGCTGCTTTATTGTGTGTTTTGTTTTGTTTTTTAAAGAAAAGCATCAAAAATATTTGTCTTCCCCTCCTCCAGCCTTTCTCATCTGCTTCCCTGGGCTCTCCTCTGTCCCTGGAGACCATGGCCAGGCACAGTCCCAAGCCCAGGTGCATCCCTGGCAGGAAAATTCAGTGCAGATGATGTGCAAGCCCGGACTTTCCTGACTGTGTCTCCAGGGAAGTTCCACTCACTGAACAGGGAAAGTTTGGGGGGGATTTTTTTGTGAATTTCATGTTTTTCTTTACAAAAATGCTAAGAAAATGCTTTCTGCCTGCTGTGGCTTGGACGAACCTGGTGCTGAGCATCCTAATTTCTGCCAGCGTGCTGCACTGAGGGGGCTGTGATGGCAATCCCACCCCTGTCCCTTGTTTTCCCCACACTCAGGGGGCTGCTGAGAGAGCAGGGACACCAAGGCTTCACCCACCCGGAGCTGCCCCTTTGCCCAAACCCAAGGAGCAGCTCCGGGTGTTTTCCAGGCAACAACGCTCCGGGTGCTGATCCTTTTCCTCCTCCTATCGCTGCTGTTGAGTAAAATCTGCTTCTCTGATCGCTGCCGAGGCAGCGGCACGGCCGCGGAGCCGGGCGGGGTGAATCACCCAGCCCTTGCTCAAGCAGCGCCCGCCTTGCCCAAGCCGGTTGCTAATTGCCACCGAGATAACGAGGGACGTTTCGTTAACATCTCCTGCCTTGAGAAGCAGCTCCCAGACTCTGCCCTACTTTTCCTCACCTCCTCCTGCACCCCGTGCCAGCGAATTGGCTGCAATAGGTGGCAAATCCCAACTTCTAGACATTTGCCGAGCTCTGCAGATGTTCTCCTGCTTTTCCAGTCCTGCCACCGGGCTGCTAATACAGGAAAACACCGGAGTGCCTCAGCGCTGGCTTTTCTGGTCTTGGAGCAGCAGCAGCCTGCGGGATCCCAGGCTCTCCAGGGAGTTGGGACCCAGCTAAAAGCTGGGCTGTGTTTGCTGTAATTGCTGGCAGCAGCAGTGAGGCCAGGCGGGCACTGGGGACGGGGTGAGGTTTTGGGGGTCCCTGAGCCCCAGCTCCCCCCAGCTCGTGCCAGCCAGGTGTGAGGCTGTCGTGGCTCCTGCGTGTTCCTGCTCAGCCAGGGGTTGGCCCTCACCCACCCTAAGCAAATCTGGGGAGCTTGCCCAGGCACGGGCCCTCCCGGCGGGCATTTGGCAGCGTCTGCCTGACGTCAGGAGCAGCAACACCACTTCTCTGCCAAGCAACAGGCCAGGCCGAGCCATGGTGGGCTCTGCAAGCCCCCAATAGGACTCTGCAGCTGCTCTGGGGTGTTTGCATCCCATGCTGGTGATGGGGGCAGAGCCTGGGACTGTCCTGTGGTTGGACTGAGGGTCCCCGCTCTGGCTGCTGCTGCTGAGGCTGAAATAACCCCCTGTCCTCTCCTCTGCCCCTTCTTCTGCCTTTGCTCTGTGACAGGTGATTTTCTCTGCACCCCCTGCTCACACAGGGATGTGGAAGGGGAATTCCAGCATTGCTTGGGTTGGAAGGGACCTTAAATCTCATTCCACCCCCCAGAGACACCTCAAACTAGACCAGGTTGCTCCAAGTCCCATCCAGCTGACCCCTGCACTGGCAGGCATCCCCCCTTGTGCTTTGCCTTCCCTGGTTTTCCAGCACAGGAGTGATTCCATGTGCATCCATGGATCCTGCCTTTGGACCCAGGGTGTTTGCTGCTGTCCCAGCTGGGGCTGGCAGGAAAATGGATCTGGGCCACGCTGGGAATGTCACTGGGATGTCTGCCTGTGCCCATGGCTGTTGATTTCCTGGCATCACCTGTGGCACTGCCCAGCACAGTGACAGCACTGAGGGCATCCTTGGCAGCTCCAGGGCCTGGGGCAGCGTGGGAGCCTCCCTGCTGGGGCGGAGGCTCCGGAAAAGGGGAAAATCGAGTTTTTAATTCCAGCCTCTGACTTGTGGTGGCTGCTGCTGGTCCTGCCCCCGGGGCAGCAGCAGGCAGGAACTGGGGACAGCAGGGACCCAGCCCTGGCACAGCATCTGCTGCTCCTTCTCCCTCGGGAGGAGCTGAGCTTGCAGGTTTGCCCTGGGCTTTGCTGTGCCCACCCTTGCAGGGCTTCACCCCTCAACCTCTGTCCCAGTCCCAGCCCTGGCTGGGCACCAGCAGCCCCCTGGGCTTTCTGCATCCTACATCCAGGGTGTAAATCCCCATCCCATCCTCTCACCCAGCCCTCCATGCTGCTCCTGAATTTGGGCATCACCTCCAGCTTTGGCTACAGGAAAAATGGACCAAACTCTCCACAGCTGGGGGTTGTGATTGCCCAAGACAGGAGGGAGCAGAGCTGATAATTCTGATTATCTCCTGCCTTTGGAGGAGGTTCCCTAGCTCCAGGTCATCCCTACCTTCAAGTGCCCGGCGTGCATGTGGGCTCGCTCACACATCTGAAGGAAGTGCTTCACGTTGGTCTCATCCAGAATGATGTAGACTCCCACTTTCCTCTTGAACCCAGCGTCCAGGAGGTCCTTGAAGATGTCCACGTCAGTGAACATATCCATGACCACAGCAATGACCTGGAGAGGGGACAGGAGACATGAGTCTGGGTGGCCAGGGACAACCCAAGGTACAGTCAGAGCTCATTTTGTGAGAGGCAAAGCAAAAGCATGGAAAGTCTTCTCATTCCTTCTGCTGTCACTGAGGAAAGTTTGATCTCCAGGAGAGGTAGATGTGGCACCTGGGGACATGGTTAATGGTGGCCCTGGCAGGGCTGGGTTAATTGTTGGACTTGATGGTCTTTGGATGTTTTTTTTCCAACCCTGACCATTTCAGTGGTGATGCATACCATAATCTACTGATGAAAAACCAGTTACTGAGGGTCAGTCTAACTTTCCTGCCTTTAACAGGTTTTACTAAATTCAGAGTCCAGTTTGTGGCTGAGAAGTTTGGGGTCCCTTTGCTGTCAGCATTTCAGAGAGCATCAGAAGGGGAGACCTTTGAATTGTCAAGGTTGATAAAGACCTGCAGGACCATCAAGCCCAGCCACTGAGTGGTGTGTCCATTGTGTCCATCTGTCCTGGTCTCACTGCCCAGCCTGGGGTGCTGCTCCCCCTGCACAGCTTCCCTCCTTCCTCCCAGGCTGTGTGGAAGGAGCAGAGCCAGGACAGCAGTGCCAGCACCCTGAGCGGTGACAGCTGTGTTTGTCACATGGCAGTGTCACTGATATCCACAGCCTTTGGACCCAGGGTGTTTACTGCTGTCCCACCTGGGGCTGACAGGAAAATGGATCTGGGCCACGCTGGGAATGTCACAGGGATGTCTGCCTGTGCCCATGGCTGTTGGTTTCCTGGTGATGGCATTGCCCGTGGTGGTGAGCAGCAGCTCATGGCAGGCAGAGGGGCTGGAGGCAATCCCAGGGCAGCTCCACAGGGATTTCTTCTTCCCCTCATCCCAGGGGAAAGGTCTGGCACCAGGGTGCTGGTTTGTCATTGTCCCATGGCTGGAATTCCTCCCATGCCTGTGGCTGTTCCTGGAAGGTGCCCTGGGCTGGGGCAGGTGGGTGCTCTTGGCCCTCTGCCCTTCCAGAGGGGCCCTGTTGGCCAGGGCACGTGGCTGAGCCAGGGGGACACCAGGGAGACTCCAGGCTGCTTCTCCCTCCCTCCCTCAGGAAGGGGCTGGGATGGTGCTGGGTGCTTGCACACTCAGACTCCTCCAGCCCAGAGCTCTCAAAGCACTCAGCTGCCTTTTAATTAGTTCTGTGCCACAGGACGTGGAGAGCTTTAATTAAGCAGAGGATTGTTATGACACTGCTGGCTCTTCCCTTCCTTTTCTGCAGGCCATGGGGGGAAGAGCAAGGCTGTGTGGGGAGCCCCAGCCCTACTGTCCCTGCTGCCACCCTGGTGTCCCCAGCCCTGACCACACAGCAGTCTTTTGGGAGGTGCCAGCAAGCCAGGTGAGGGGGCACTTTTTGGCTTTGCCACTCGATTTTAACTGAATTCCCATTTATCCTCAGCCCAGAGCCTCCCCCCAGGCTTTGCTGTGAAAGGCTGAACCCTCACTCCTTGTGCAGCCACTCAAGTGTTTTGCTCATCCTCGTTGTCCTGGTGGGGAAACTGAGGCAGGAGCCAGCTGCTGGATTTGCATGGATGCAAAGTGGGACGGGTTCAAAGCTACTCTGGGAGCTCTGGGCTTGGATTTGCCATGTTCAGCAAAAAACTGGGGAGGAGCTGAGCTGTGTTCCATGAGTCCTGGGTAAGGGACACCTTGGTGGGACCCTGTGTGTTTGGTTTGAGGACCAGGGATTGGTGGCAGATGATTTGGTGGCAGATGATTTGCTTCTGACCCTGATGCTCCATGCCCATGTCACTTCTCCTGGGTGCTGTGCTTTCCCCAGGAAAAGCTGAGCACTTGTGAAATGGGCATGAGAACAGCGCTGATCTTCTTTTTGAGGGAAAAGAACGTTTTCCCACTGTGGTCCCAGCAGTGCCAAGGCCTTTGGCTGGCTGCTCGAGGGTGTGAGGGAGCTGGGCAGGGCTGTGGGCAGGGCAGTGTGCCCCATGCCCAGCCCTGCTCACACACTGCAGGCAGTGGGCACGGGGAGGGAGCCCAGCTCTCAGCCACCTGCCCACGTTTGAACCCAATTCCTCCTGCCCAGCTGGTGCATCCTGTCACTGCTCAGTTCCTGCTTCCCTCCCTGCTGGGTCTTGCCTGCAGGACAGGCTTGGCCCTGGTTTGTCACCAGGATCTCACTCCGGTGTGCCAACACTGCCCTGGCACGGGGCGGGCGGGAGAGCGAGGATGGCGCTGGCAGTGGGGGGACTGTCCCTGCCTGGGTGACATCTCCTGCTGGGGCCTGTCCCTCTTTGGGTGACATCTCCTGCTGGGGTCTGTCCCTCTTTGGGTGGAATCTGCTGCTGGGGTCTGTCCCTCTTTGGGTGACATCTCCTGCTGGGCTTCAGCCCTGGGATGCCAAACCCTGGTCCAGGGGCAGTCTGCAAAGAGTGCAGGCCTGTCTGCTCTGGAGCAGGGAAATCCTGCCTGCTCTTTGCTTCCCAGCTTGGGGAATGGGATTGCCTGCAGCAAGCTGTGCTATCTGGCTGTGAGGAGCCAGCCTGTCCCTTGTCCCTGTCACCTCTGCAGGGCAGTGCTTGGTGCTGGACATTCCCTTTCCTGAAGCGCTTTTGCTGCTGTGTCATCCCAGGAAGCTTTGCCATCCCTTTGCCATTCTCCTGGAGGGTTCAGAGGGAATCAGCCCTAAATCTGCAGCTGGAGGCTCCCAGTGCCCATGCAGGTGAGGTTTTTCTTGCCAGGGTCCCAGGAGCTGCCAGAACCCACGGGGTGCAGCAGGTGTGCAGGTGCTGGGTCCCAAATCCCCGAGGAGCAGGGAGCATTGTACCCCCTGGACACTGGGCAAATGCTGTTGGGATTTTTTGGAACAGCTTTGATGAGCACCTAAACTGCAGGATCATGTTTTGTAGAGGAAGTTGCAGCTCTTTATTGTCTCACTATGAATCATCAGATAATGACTTTTGGGGTGCACCACGTGGGCATTTAATAAATTAGGCAGGCACCAAGGCACAATTAGAGGAAGAGTGTTGGGATGGAGAAGAGGTGGGACAAGTAACATTAATAATTGCTCTCCCCTGTCGACCCTTTCATCCAGGAACAGCAGAAGGTTTTGTAAACAGTAATTAATAGGGCCTCCCAACCTTCGCTGGAAGTTGCTCAGGGTAATTACATCACCACAATCCCAACCTGGAACCTCAAGTGAAGACAGGAGGTCAGAGTCACTGCTCTCTCCCCTGGCTCTGGGCCAAGGTCAATGTTTTCATGCTCTGGTTTCTGGTCAGAGAGAGCCAAGAGGAGAGGAGGAGGAAGATCTTCCTCCCTTCCACCATAGAATCATTAAGGTTGGAAAAGACATTCAGGATTGTCAACTCCAGCCTTGGACCCATCACCAGCCCTGAGCAGTGAGTGCCACATCCACAAATTCCTTGGACACCTCCAGGATGGGGACTCCAAACCTCTCTGGGCAGCCCCTTCCTGTGCCTGGCCACCCTTTCCATGAAGAAGTTGTTCCTGATGTCCAGCCTGTGAGCTCTGCAGCCTGAGGGATCCACAGCAAGGAGGAGACAGCCCTGCCATGGCTCAGCCTGGTGAAGGTCTCCGGGGTGAATCCCTGCCCACCTCTGCTTGCTGCCCACAGAGATGGGATTTTCAGGAGCCTGACCACTGGATCCTGCCTCTCCTTCCTCTCATTCATTCCCAGCTGGAGGAGGGCATCATTTGCATCTCCCTCTCTGGGTTAGAGGCAGCGTTTGGCCTTGTTCCTGAGAGCTCCAAGGCTCCTCTGGCCCTCAGAGCAGCCTCACATCCCAGGGATTCCTCATCCCTGTGAGCCTGTGTGACCTCCGAGCACCAGCACTGCTCTCATGGGCTCTGAACTCTGCTGGGCCAGCGCCAGAGGACTTTGCTCTCCTGGCCATGGGACAGCAAGTGACACAGCGGGGTTTGGGGCTGGCACCGGGGGCAGAGCGAGCGTCTGGAGCAAGGGTCATCCTCTGGCAGGGAGCTGTGAGCCTCTCCCAGGCCTGTGCTCCTGTGCACGTGGTGCAGAGCACTTGGACAGGGACCTCCCCAGGGAGGACAGAGCACCTGGGCAGTGTGTGTGACATCTGATGGTGGCAGCAGGACGGTCCCTTTGTCCGCTCTCAGCTTCCTCAGCCAAACCCCTTCACCTCTGAGCTGCTGTGAAGACCTTGAGCCCTGGCAGAAATCTGCAGGGTGGTCTAGCCCAGTGTCCCCCACCCACAGGTTGTCACCTGGGCTCCACTGTGTGACAGCAGGTTCAGCTGCAAGGACTTGTGTGCTCAAATAAGGGATGGGAGACCACGGAAGAACCCCACTCTCCTCTAACTCCTGCCACCCCCAGACCCTGCAGCACGAAGCACTCACCCATCTCTACGTTTCCTGAGGCACCATAAGCTCCAAGCAGGCTCCTGCATGTCACCAGTGCTGTCACCATGTCTCATCCCACAATCAGTGCCTGTCTGGAGCGGGAGGCAGAGCCCAGCCCTGCTCAGGGCCATCGAGTACTGGTGATGAGCACAGCAGCATCGGCTCTGGCCACGTCCCCGGGTGCTGGAGAGGCTCCAGGGGAGGTGGGGATGTGCCTGACTCAGCTCTGGGAGCAGGAGCAGGGTGTGGGATGACTCAGGAGGGGCAGGTGGGAAGCGGTGAGTAGGCAAAGGCAGGCGGGAGCTGCCAGCCCGAGTCGGAAAGACCCGAAGATGAGACATTGTTTGTTGTGGGATTGTTCTCCCATCCTCCATGCCAAGGGATGCCAGCTCTCCCTTCCCTTTGCCCTCGCTGCAAAGCGCTTTGGCAGGGAAAATGTCACAGGTGAGGACAAGTCACCTCGACTTCTGTGAGGTGACAGCGGCCAGAGATGGCTCCTGCCCGCAGTGGGGCAGCCCTGACACCCCCAACAGCCATTCCCGAGTTCCTGCTGCCTTGGATGTTTTGAGAGATTCATTTTCCTGCCTGAGCTGGTCTGAAGAGGCTCTGCTGGCTGCATGTCACAGGTTTTCCTCTTTCCTACCAGGATCTGCAAACCCCAGCACTATCTCTGGAGCAGCCAGGTGGACCTGATGCATCCCAGGGTGTCCCCTCTGCTCCACAGTGACCCTGGCAGGGTCTCCCTGTTTCCCTGCTGGAACATCCTCTGCGTTAGGAAGCTCTTCATGGTACTGGATGCACAGAACTCAAGGAGCTTCAAAGCACCAAAAAACCAGCAGGTACCAACCCCTCCTGGCACTGGGTCACTGGGAAACACCAGCAGCACCTCCTCACCTCTGACCTTCAGCACAGGCCAGCATCTCCCTCCTTCCCTGGGTGATGGCTCATGCATCCCCACTCCCTGCTCCTCGGCTTGACGCCACAGGGAGGACAAGTCTGAACCCAAATCCCTCCAGCATCTGCCCAGCCTTGTCCCTCACCAGCTCATCCTTGTCCTCTGAGAGCCAGGATGAGCCAGCCTAGAGCCCCACAGCCATCTCAGACCAAACCTGGCCCTCGTGAGGGCCAGAGCTACACCAGGAGCTTTGGCTGCTTTGCCCCAGGATCATGGACTGGATGGGTGGTGGACACAAGGGCCATCACCCCAGGGTCAATACTGGACAGCTGGTGGACCCAGGGCCTGAAACCAGAACACAATCCCAGGTCCCTGCATGCTGTCACGTGCTGTCACACCGGGAATATCGATTATGGAGTGGCTGGGACCATGGGCTCCCAGCTGGAGAACAGCTCAACCCGTTTTTCCCCCCAGCAGCCCTGCAGGGACCCTGGGATGAGCAGTGCTGCTGTGTGGGTATTGGGAAGGGCTGTGAGTGCTGACCCAGGCCAGCAGCATCCTCAGCAAAACCCAAATATTGATTCCTAGGGAAAACCTGCACGCTTGGCCCTGCTGCCTCCGCTCGGGCAGAGCTTCCCGCAGGACAGGGATTGCCCGGCTGGGCAGGACTCGGAGCACGACGCCCTGGGGCCAGTCCTGCCCCGTCCCCGCGGCGCACCTCACCTTCTGAGCCTGGCAGATCATCTTCCTCACCACCTCCTTGATGTGCGCCTGGCCCTCGATGGGCGGCTGCATGTAGACGGTGGCCCTGGTGACCCCGCGGTAGGCGATGGTCTCGGGCCAGCCCAGGTCCAGCTGCGGGATGGAGCGGTCCGACCTCTGGGGCCAGTACTCCAGGGAAGGGGCCACGTCCTGCTCCTCTCCTTGGCTGTTCCTGTCGCCCTCGCTGTCCCCGCCGCTGCTGCCGTGCCGCGGGATGTACTCGGAGCCGGGGTCGTAGGTCTCCAGCGTGTCCAGGATCTTCTTCAGCTCCAGCTCGGACAAGAAGTCCCTGATGTTCTCCCTCTTCAGGACTTCATAGAAGGCGTCGGGGCCGCGGGAGGCCAGCGCCTCCAGGGCCAGGCGTTGCTCCTCGCTGTAGAAGAACTCTGGCTTGGACTCGCTGGACCTCCAGTTGACGTGGCTGTCGTCCAAGCACTGCACCTGGGAGAAAGCCATGGTGACCCCGCACGCCGGTCCCCTCTCCCGAGGGAGCTCTGTGTCCCCAGCGAGCGCCGGACGTCGGCAATAAATAGGAATTAATTATTCTCCAGTCTTTAAATACACAGTTTGCTTCACCCTGCCCGGCTCAAGGCGCAGCTCGGGGAAGGCACCGCTCCCTTTTCCAACGGCTCCTGCCACGCCGGAGCTCTTCCTGCTGGGGAGGAGGCTTTGCTTTCTGCCTTGCTCCGGGCTCCAGGCAAGGAAAACGCGGAGCTCCCCCCAGCAGGGGCTGCGTGGCGGGGCAGACAGCCCCAGGTGTACCTACAGCACCAGCAAGCTCCTTCACCCCCGCGTCCGCTCTCTCCTCATCCTCCGCTCTCCCAAGACAACGCTAACCCCGGATGAAATTAAAAAAAAAAAAAATGGGAAAGAAACAAAGAGAAAAGCGGCTTAATGCAGGTCAGCGAGGAGCAGGGTGTCTCGGCCGAGGTGCAGAGCCTGGCCGCGGTTCCCGGAGGAGCGGGGCGGTGCTGGGCGGGCAGCGCTGTTCCCCAGCCTCCTGCGCATCCCGGCTCGGGCTCTGCCAGCGCGCACTGCCGGGCCCGGACAGGTAACAGCAAGAAGTGAAAAGAGGAAAAGGAAAAGAGTGATTCATCCCTCCGCCCTGCCCCACCTGCAGTCACATGCTGCCTTCACACATTCCCTGCCCAGCCCGATTAACTCTTTCGGCTGATGCGCCCGCACACCCGCGGAGCCGAGCCCGGAGTCCCCCGGTGGGTACGGGAGGGTCCTGGGCGGCCCCAGAGGGCTTGGAGGGTTTTATTTTTATTTTTTTTTTTTTTTAATCTCTCCTCTGAGATTCCCCCCTCTCCCGATGTGCCTGCTGGTAAGTCAATATTTTCCAGGAAAAGAGCTCTGTCCTGTGGTTAACCCCTCCTGTGCTGGAGCAGGAGCTCGGAGCACGGGTGGGTAGCACCGAGTGGGAGCTGCCAGAACGCTTCAAAGCTGCACTGAGGCAGGTTTAGACTGGATATTAGGAAGCATTTCTTTGTGGAGAGGGTGTTCCAATCCTGGAACAGGTTTCTTAGAGAAGCGGTCAAGGCCTCAAACCTGTCAGCGTTTAAGAGGCTTTTGGACAATGCCCTTAATTTTTTTGGTAAGCCCTCAATTGGTCAGGCAGTGGGACCAGATGATTGTTGTAGGGCTCTTATAAATGAAATAATTTATTCTATTCTGTCCTGTCCTGTCCTGTCCTGTCCTGTCCTGTCCTGTCCCTTCTACAGAGTTTGCAGCATGGTCACAGTAATGTCACCAGATCTGGCTGTGACAGATTTCATTATTGAGATGGACAAAAAGCCCCACCCTGGATTCACCAGTTGGTGCTCACAAGCCAGAAATGTGGAAGCTCTCTTGAGCTTTTCTCTTGGAAGCTCAGCTGAAGACGAATTTCAGGAATTGGGGTCAGATTCTTGTGCCAATGCAAAAAAGGGAAGTGCCATGGGCTGTGTGTCTGTCCCTGGCGTTGGTGTGGCTCATCTGGATTCAGAGCTGGATAAATGAGGGCCCTGCCTGAGTCAGGCTCCCGGGGCAAAGCCGCCTGTCTGGCCGGGTGCTCGGCCATCAAAGTGCTCCTCTCTGCAGGCACAGTGGCCCTGCTCACCCCACGGCGACAAATCCTGCAGGGGCTTGTGCCCAACCCTGGCCTGGCCCGTGCAGGAGGTGGCAGCAGGGCTGGGGGACACGGGAATGTGACAGCAGTTTGTTGGGATCACGGAATCACAAAGGTTGGAAAGGATCACCGAGTCCAACCCAGCACTGCCAGCTCCAGCAGTACAGCATGTCCCCAAGTGTCACATCAACTTGGGGAAGATCCAGGTGTTTGGCTCCTGAAGAATGTCAGCTCAGGAGGTGTTCCAGGAGGAGCTGGTGACTTTATGGGTGACCCTGCAGGGATTTCCCAGGGATGGGATGACACCCCCAGGCCATGGCCTGCCCAGTGACCAGTGCAGCAGAGACTGGAACCAAACCTGGGTGCTTCAGGTGAAATCCCAGCACTGCTGGCTGTGATGGGGGCAGCAAATGGGACGGAGGTGAGCACTGAGCCAGCAGCCAGGACCTCTTTGGGTGTGCTGGGAGATGGCCCAGATGGGTGCTGGGGTGTGGGTGTGTGGCGTGGCAGGAGCGTGTTGTGGTTTTGGCCGCCTCAGCCGCTCGCTCCAGGTGTTTTTATTGTGCCAGGAGATTTACAGACTCTTTCATGGGGTGTGTGCATCAATGATTTATTGCATGTGGGGTAAATGCTGCATCCCAGCCATCGTGTGCTGTGTGCTGGCTCTGCTGCTGGGGGCGGATTGGGGTGGCAGAGCCCCACACCTGCAGCATCACCACCTGATCCTCACCTGGGTCCCCCATCTCCCCATCCCGAGGGTTTCTTCACCCCACATGGTGAATTTAGCCCTGAATTGGGTGCAGCCCCTGTTTGCAGGCTTGGGCTGCTGTGGCTGAGCAGGTTGGTCCTCATCATTGCAGGCGTCCCCAGGTGGATCCAGCTGGACAGGCAGCACCCGCTGCAGACACAGCCCCTTCCTGCAGGTGGAAGCATTAATTACAGGGTCCTAACTAATTTTCCATTTTTAGCAGAGGGCCTAAAAGTGAGGCAGTGGGGTATGACACTGAACTCTGCTCCTGGCTCGGGGGCTCCTGCTTCCCACTCACTCCGAGGTGCCACCAAGTGTTCACTGGTAGAGCTGAGGCCTGGGGCAGGCATTTCAGCTGGAATACAACATCCAGACACTGCCTTGCCCTTTGGAACGTTTTCCACCCTCCAGCCACCAACGATTTGCATGGAGCCGTGCACAACGTGGTGTTTTAGAGAGGGGAAACTGAGGCACGGAGCGCTGATGGCAGCTTTGCTCAGGGCTGCTGCAGGAAGGAGTCACTGGAGCCTCAGCGCTGACTCTGACCTCAAGGCTGAGTCCAGGCTGGGCTTTTTGGCATGCTTGGGATGTGCTGAGCACGGCCTGTGGTCTGCCCACAACCGAGTCGTGCTCCCAGCACACCCCACGCTGCTTTGTGGAAGGTCCCAAGGTGTCACCAAGTGGCGTTTGGGACAAACTGGGATGCTGAGGGCTGTGCTGGTGGAGCTCACCAGGCAGGAGAAGCTGGCCAGTGCTGCCAGCCCTGTGCAGGGATCACCCGTGCTCGTCCCCGTGCTCCTGCCTGGGCGGGTGCAGCCAGGCAGCCCATCCATATTTATGCCTGACATTAATTTCCATTCATTTCAATATTTTATGAGCGTAACAATTACAAGAAAAAAAAAAAGAAAAGGGTTCAGCGCTCATTGAGACATAGAAATAATTGGGTGTTGATGGTCCTGGAGCTCTGCCACGCAAATCCCAGGAGCTGCTGGTGCTGCCCATGCCCAGGAAATTGTCACAACGGTGCAGGAACCTGGCTGGCCTCGTGGGTGGGGATGGGCAGTGCCTGCCCCGGGGCTCTGCTGCCTCTGGCCACAGCCCCGGGTCCTGGTGGGGCTCTGGAGATCCCCCCGGGGCAGCTGTCCCTGGGTTTAGCTGGAATAGATCCGGTCTGCACCGGGCTGGGAGTGGGCAGCAGAGGGTGAGGGGTGGGATGGGTGCTGCTGTGCTGGAGCTGAGGGTGGGAGTAGGGAGAGGTAGAGGTGGATTTGTATCTCTGAGGTGGGATGAGCTCCTTGCTCCTCCAGCCGGTGTCCTGCCATGGTCTGGGCACGGTGACCATGGCAAAGGGTCAACATCTGCCCAGTGGGAGGGGGCACGAGGGGGTGAAGGGGTGCAGGGCTGGCCCCCCTCCTGTCAGGGGTCTCAACATGTCACTTTGTTCTGTCCCCCAGACCCCGCAGCCTGTGTGGACCCCAAGGAGTGCACCCATGAGTGTGGTGGAGCTGATGCCCTGGGGTAGGTGGGTGCCAGGGGGTGACCCCATCCCCACTGGGATTGCTGCACCCTGGGGCTGCTGCCAGGATTTGGATGTTGGGAGGGACCCCCGGGATGGTGTGGGAGGGTCTGTGTTTGGGGGGACCCCAGGGGTGTTGTGAGAGGGTCTGTGTTTGGGGGGACCCCAGGGATGGTGTGGGAGGGTCTGTGCATGGCAGAGCCCGTGCAGCCCCTCGAGGGTCACTCCAGCAGTGAGGTCAGGGGGTGTGAGGTCCCGGGGTGCAGCTGATTGTTCCCAAACTCCATCCTTGCCCCGGGGGAGATCCCAGCATGTGGCTGCTGAGGGGTGGGCACAAGGGGTTATCCCATCCCCATCCCCATCCCATCCCAGCCATCCCGGTTCAGCCGCTCCCTCTGTCCCGCAGGGCTGCGGGGTCTGATGATCGCGGTGATGGTGGCAGCGCTGGTGTCACCCCTGACCTCCCCCTTCCCCAGCAGCACTCTCTCCTCCACGGGCACCTGGAGGGAGCTGCTCCTCGTGGGCAGGCACTGACCAGAGCTTTCGGGGAGACCCGTGGGGCCGGTCGAGCCTGCAGAGCGCCTCCACTCAGCCTGGCTTATGCAAGGAACACAAACCCTTGGATTATTTTATGGATGAAAGAGCTGGAAATGCAGACGGGGCGCTCGGTGCAGCCTCTCCCGGTGTCCCCCAGCCGGGTCGCGGTCACGCACGCGGGGCTCGGGCGGTGGCAGAGGACAGTGGCAGAGGGCAGCGCTGCCCGCACATCCCCGTTCGCCCCCGGGGGTGCCCGCGGAGCCGCACTCAGCGCTGGGGAATGCCCGGCACGGTGCCACCGGCCGGGGAGACAATAACAGGGAGCGAATCTGGGTCAGGGCTTTGGCTGCGCTCGGCGGAGCCCTGGCTGGAGCAGCGGCTGCGGGAGCCGCTGGTTCTTGGCATTTCCATGTCCAGAGGGTGGGAAGGGGATGGGCGGCGATCCCGGGGAACGGGGGTCTCGCATAGTCCCGCTTGGGAAGAGGGGCTCTGAGTGCTTGTCTCAGAGCCGGCCTAGCCCCTCCCTGGCACTGGCTTGGCTGCCGGTGACAAGGGCGTGACAAGGCAGGAGAGCTTTCCCCAGGATGGATAATGAATGTTTGCGAAGGGCTTTACCCGCCCGGGGCGGGAGTCGCTGCTGCGGTGGATCCCGGTGCCGGGGGATGAGTGCGAGCAGGACGCTGCGGATCCTAGGGACAGAGCCAAGGAAATGTCCTTGGCAGAGGGAAAAAGCTGTGTGAGCTGCAGGTTTGAGGTTTTCCTCGGCGTGGGTCGGGTCCTGAGTAGTTGTCAGGGGGTCCCAACTGCCCCGACACCCACCAGGGAGGGGATCCCATCCTGGGATCACAATCCTGGGCTGGAAAGTTCCTTAAAGATCATCTCATTCCAGCCCTGAGAAAAGGGCTTTGACTGTGGGGTGGCAAAGAGCTCCAAGTTCCCAGACCTGGGGGTTTGAGCTCCAGGAGGTGGCTGTCCCCAGGGTCATCTGTCCAGCCTGGCTGGACACCCACAGCCACCCAAGGCCACAGGACCCTGGCTGTGACCCTCAGGGACACCACAGGACCCCTGTTCTGGGCCTGTGTCTGTGGCATCAACACCTTTGTCCTGATGTATGTCAGTATTTTCTGTTATGCCTGTTTTGCCCAGCACCCTGACAGCCCCTTGGGTGGGGAAGAGGTGCTTGGAGAGGGGAAAAATGAAGATTTGGGTGCTATTTTTTATTTGTTTGGGATGTGATGTTTAAATCCACTGGTGCAGTGAGTTGGGTGTTCTGAGCACTGCATTCCCTGAGTGCATCCCAGGGGGTGTGAGGTGTGGGGGCAGAAAATCCCTGGGAGGGGTTTGGGACAGGCATTGGGGTGGGGAAATGGGGGCTGCAAGGAAGTAAAAGTGCAGTGAAGCAGCACCTGCATGAATGGAGGGTGGGACCACCTTGGCAGTGCTGGAAAAGGAGCAGCCACTCTCAGGGACAATACTCAAGCACATTTTACTGGCCCTAAATTAAAAAATAGTATAAAAAATATAAATTTGCAGCTATGAACAGCACCTACAGGATGGAATCCCCCTGGACCAGTCTTCCCTGGTACCCTGAGTCCTGGAATTCCTCCGTGGAGTTGTGGATCCTGGTTGTGTCCTGGCTGCCTGCAGCCCTCCCTGGAGCTTTGCTTACAAGGTTTGGAGAATATTCAAGGTTTGGGGTTTTGGGCTCACTCCCTCTGCTGCTGTCATCCCACTGGATTGTGCCTCTGGAAAAGGTTTTATGGCTGTGGTTGAACACTCCACACTCCCTCCCTGGGGAGCAGCACTGCCAGCCCCATCCCTGGGCTGCGGGTCATGGACCAGGCACCATCCTGGGGACAAAGGGACACTCAGGCTGTGTGGGCAGCTCTGGTGAGGGGGGACAACGGGGCTGGGTCCTGCCCGGTCAGCGGCAGCGTGGTGAGGGTCACTCGTGGATGGTCACTCAAAGGTCACTTGTGGATGGTCACTGGAAGGTCACCTGAAGGTCACTCACGGATGGTCACTTGTGGATGGTCACCTGAAGGTCACTTGTGGATGGGGTGGACGTAGCTCCGTGGGAAGAGCCCGACACGGCCGTAGATCTTCCCCTGCCACCAGTTGGGGTCAGGGCAGCCCAGGACCTCAATGATGTCCCCACGCAGGAAGGGCAGCTGGGAGCCCTCCTGGGCTGAGAAGTCAAACTGGGCTTGCACAAATTGGGGTCTCTTCACCTGCAGGGGAGCCGAGGGCCGGGGTTGGTGAGAGGAGAGGGGTCCCCATCTGCCAGACCCTGGCACTGGGTGGCACTGCCTGGGTCCTGGTGGGGAGGCTGTGCCACCACAGGATGAGGATGAGCCTTGGGATACCTGCTTTGGAGAGACAGAAGCAAGAAAATGAGAGAGTGGAGTGCTGGTGAGAACTCCAGGTAGAGGGGAACACCCCAGGGCACAAGACTCCCTGTTCTTGCTGCTGACACACCCAGGATGGGTGCCCAGGGAGGCAGCTGGCACCTTCTCCTTCCCAGGTCCTTCCAGGGGCTGGAGCTTTCCCTATCCCAGCTCCCAAAGTCCAGTTTTGCCACCTCCATAACCACTGCCCCAGGGCTTGGCTTTCCTGGAGTTTGGCTGTGCCCTGTCCTGGCTCTGCCACCTGCCCTGGGCATCACCCCTGGCCCGAGGGACAGGGATGTGTGCCCTGCCCTGCCCTGCCCCTCTGAGCTGCTCCAGGAGCTCTTCCTCCCTGCAGCACTGCCTGTCTCAGGCTGCTGCCCCCTCTCCTGCTCCTCACCCCCCTGAGCCAAAGGGTGCCAGCCAGGCAGGGATGTCCCTGTCCCTCTGCAGGGACACTGAGCCTCGAGGGGGCTCACAGAGGGGTTTGGGACCCACAGCCCCATCCATGGTGGTACCTCCTGGGTCTGGTCCTCGTCCCACAGGAAAATCTGCTGCTCTTTGGTGATTGTGGTCATCCTGTAGAAATCCACCAGCTCGTTGAGGGAGTTGAACTTTTCCTCCCAGAGGAAATATTTGCCATTCCTCTCCCTGAGCACTTTGAAGTGCTGGACGTGCTTCCCGTAGCTGCACAAGGAGGATGGATGGATGGATGGATGGATGGATGGATGGATGGATGGATGGATGGATGGATGGATGGATGGATGGATGGATGGATGGATGGATGGATGGATGGATGGATGGATGGATGGATGGATGGATGGATGGATGTCACCCTGGGGACATCCTGACAACATCCCCTGAGGTAGGTAAAGCCTGGGGGTGCTGGCAAGGCCAGGGTGAGCCCATGGGTCTCACTGCACCCCTCCTGCCATGAGGTAGGGGTGATGGTGGCACTGGGGTCATTTCTGGCCCTGCAATGAGGACCCACAGCTGAGCCCTGCTGTAACTCACCCCACAGGCAGCCAAAGCTCGGTGCCCAGCCCTGGCACAGCGGGGGCGCAGGGTGGCAGCGTGCCAGCCATGTGGAGGGCAGGTGGCTTTGTCCAGGGCCACATCTGGGGAAGGTGTGGTGAGAGCTGCAGGTCTGGGCACAAGCCAGGAGGCTGCAGAGGCTGGGATTGTGCTTCTGGGGACCCGTGTGCTGCAGGAGGACTGGGCAGGCAGGACGTCCCTTGCTGTCACCTCGCAGGGTGTGCCTGGCGTGACAGGTTGGGTGACCCCGGGCAGGGGCAGGACCCGGCTGTGCTGCCGGTGACGCGGCAGAGCACGGCTCCCTTTCATTAGGGGGCAAGAACCTCCCCGAAACGTTCAATTAGGGATTAAAAGTGTGAGAAAGTGCCTGGCTGGCCTGGGGCCGCCTCCTGCTCCCCAGGCCGGGGCAGGGCAGGGGTGACATCCCCGGGGACAGGCTCTGCCCGTTGTACAGCCGGTGCCGAACTCCTGGGGATGCTGAGCCCTGAATCCCTGGGGATGCTGAGCCTTTAATCCCTGGGGATGCTGAGCCCTTAATCCCTGGGGATGCTCCGGGCATTGCTCCCGCTCAGCTCGGCTGTGTTTAGGGGTGTCCCAGGGAGGGCAGCGGTGCAGGGAGCAGCGGGGATGGAGGCGGAGCTGTGGAGGAGAGGAAGGAGGGGAAGGTCCCGTGCGAGGCCCTGCTGGATGTGTTGGGGACACGGCTCCGCAGCCCCTCCGAGGTGGCCAGGACAGGGCAGGGTGCTCAGCCCTTCCCCAGCCCACACGAGGGTGCCCCCAAAGCGGGGGCTGCAGGGACCCTTCCCCTCCTGCCGCTTGTTCCAAAGGCTTTTACCTGACCGAGAGGGAGAACTCGCCCGGGGCGCTCTCGCTGTCCCGGATCAGGAAGGCTCCCAGGTGATTGCGCTGGAGCAGCCGCTCCTCTGCCAGGTGCCGGGAGATCCTGCCCGCGTACCACCTGCGAGGGGCACCGGGCTGAGCCACGCTGCCACCCCGGGACACCCCGGTGTCGCACCCGCAGCCTGCGGGGTGGAGGCACCGAGATTCCCGGTGCCGCCGGAGGAGAGGTCTCCATCGGGCTCCTCAGGGGGCTGCGACCCTCCCCCGGCAGTTCCTCCCTTCCCTCCCCCTCCTGGTTCATCCCGGAATTTTCGGGGTGTACCGCAGGGTGCTGTGGGCGCGCTGCCCCCTCCGCGTCACCGACAGCCGCCACCGCATCCTGTCACCTGGGCTGTCACCCCGCTGTGCCTCGGCCCCGCTGTGCTGCCTGTCCCCTCCTCCGCGTCCCTTGGCCCCCGGTGGGAACAGCCCTTCCAGGTGTAGAGCAGAAATCCCTCGGTGCCAGGGTAAACCCCTCCTGCTGCACCGCCAAAGGAGTGCAGGAGCAGAGCCCCCGTGTCCCACCCCTGGATTTCAGGGTATTTCAGGTCCCTGGGCTGAGAAGATTCCCTGCTGCTGTAAGAATTGCCCGGTGAATGATTAGCCACGGAGTTTAGCACAGAGCCAGCCCTCGAGGTGCTGCACGGAAGAGGCTGTGTCTTGCCCATCCCAGTTGTTATCCCAAGCTGGAGAAGCAGAGGGATGTGCCCCGGGCTGCCCCGAGCCCACGCGCTCGCTCTGGCATTTAAATGTGATTTCCCAGGGGCTAAGGATATATAAAACGCAGGTTCAATCAGCGATGGATTAGGCTGGGCTTTAATAACGTGGTAATAGGATCGTGTTTAATGCAGCCATAATCCCATAACGCTTTGTTGTTCCCCAATTATCATTTATTCAGTGGCAGCTCGGTGTGAGAGTTGGATTTTTTGGGGGTACGTGGATGTGCTGCTGCCTCCTGTCCCCTCAGGCTGTGGTAGCACTGGCACACTGACCCCCCATCTCTGTGACTCAGTTTCCCCACGTGTGGGACTACCCTGGCTCGTGGCAGACCTTTGGGAATTGGGATTGTTGCCTGCCTGGTGGGATGGTACTTACGGGTGTGGCTTGACCTTGATGTAGTTTTTGGGGACAAAGCCCTCGCGGCCGAAGAGCTCAGCCTTGTACCAGTTCTGGTCATCCTCCATGTTGAGGATCTGCGGTGGGAGAGGAGCAGGGAGGTGTCAGCCTGGCTGCCATTGCCCTGGCCGAGGGGCTGAGTGGGACCCCATTGCTGCCCCAGACCCCACAGCACCCCCCAACCATCCCCTGGGGAAAAGGGGGTTCTGGCAGTGCTGGCACACTCTGGGGGCTTTGGGGTCACAGAGCTGGTGTTGTCCCAAACCCCTGCCCAGGGAAGAGGGTGGGATCTGTCCCTGGAGTAGCCAGGACAGGAGCCAGGCCCCCGCGTCCCCCGGGACGGTGGCAGTGGGTGCTGACACCGCTTCCGTGTGACAACAACATTTTCCAGCCTCCCCCGCAGGGGCCCGGGGCCGGCCCAGCTGTGAAAACAGGATCCGAAACCCCGGGTCAGGGCACGGGAGGAAAACACGGCGGGAGGCAGGGACGGCACGGCGGGTTTGGGGCTCTGGGTTCCAGCCGGGATGTGCCCCCGTCCCCCCGGGGGGCTCCGGGGTGCCAGGGGTCCGGGAGGAGCCCGAGAGGGATGAGCACATGGGCAGGGAGGGGGGCCCTCACCCCCATCGCAGGGCTGCTGCTCCCCAGGGATGTTCTGAGCCCCCCTGGAGCTTTTTGTGATTCCCGGGTGGCATCTAAGAGCCGACCCCACTGCCCGTGCCTGGGTGGGTGTTTGGGCACGTGGTCCTCGCTGCCGGATCCCTGTGACCTCCAGTGCCCCCCGAACAGGGAAAACGTGTCCCAGCCCTGAGGGGCTGCCACAGAGCACAGCTGGTGGCACCGACAGCCACCGAGGCCACATGCCGTGTCCCAGCTGGGATGTCCTTCTCTGAAGTTGTGCCTGGTGGCACAGGCAAGCAGGGAATGCTACTCCACGCTCCCAAATCTTCGAGGCTGACTCCTTCTATCCCACAGAAACCCCCAGAAGCTTTAAAGTTAGGGACTAAGAAAGCACCGGTGTCACCATGGGACCACTCCGTCCCCCCAAAGCAACATCCAATCCAAAACATCATCCAACCCCCCCGGCTGGTGAGTGTCCCCTGTACCTTCAGGGTGTCCCCTTTCTGGAAGGGCAGCTCGTCCTCCTCCGTGGCCTGGAAGCTGTACAGGGCCACCGACTCCATGGCAGTGGGGGTCTGCAGGAGGGTCCCGGCGCCCGCGGGGCTCCGGGCTCGGGGCTGCGCGCACGGTGCGGCGGCGGCGGCGGGCAGGAAACCGCGCTGATGTCAGCGCTGCCGGGGCACCAGGCGGGCCCTGCCGCGGCCACAGCTGCCCAGATGTGCGGCGGAGGCGGGGGAGCCGTGCCAGCCCACCCGGCTGCCAGGGGATCCATGTGGCCAAGGCTGGCAGGAGGATTTGGCGTTTGCCCCGCGGTGAGTGGCGGCCAGCGGCCGGGGTTGGATGGAAACGGGATGGATGGTGATGGGCTGGGCACGGGGTGAGGATTTTGGGAAGGGTGTTTGGAGAGTACGGGCAGCGCTGGTGGGGGAGCCTCTGCTTGAGGGGCTTGGTGGGAATGGTTGTTCCAGGAGCAAGAGAATGGCGGAGGCGGAGGGAGGCGGGTGGATGCACACCTGGTTTCTTTGGAATTCAGAGCGAAGCCTCCGTGGCTCAGCTCTGAGCAGCGAGCCTTCAGCACAACCGATATGGGCACCTTGGGCTGCGGCCCCTTGAGCGGGTTGATTTTCCCCAGTTTTCTTCTGCAGGTCTCAGGGAATAAAAATCCCTTTTAGACTAAAACTGAGCACTGAAACTTCCTGCTGGTCCCGTGGGCGTCAGGCACGGAGTCTGCAGGGCTCGCATGCCGGGGAGCATTCCCAGCGGGAAGGTCTCCGGAGCTGTTCAGCCTTCCTGTGTGTGGGCAGGGGCAGGGAGCTCATGGAAAATCCGCCAGACACTGCCTGGCTTTGCTGCGAGGAATCAAACCAGGGACAGCTGCAGCGCAGTCCCTGCCCATGGGTTTGGGCATTTTCCAGCTCTGCTGCCATCTGCCCGGGGTGGGACGAGCCGTGGTGCTTGTAGGGCCACTGTGGGGACACGGGCTCGGAGATTCGCCTCTCCCAAACCTTATTCCCACTTCCCGGCTGCATCCGAAAAGCAAACGCCCTCTAGCACCCCACTGAGGCAGCTCCCAGCGCCCGTGGGAAGCAGAGAGGGATGTGCAGGGTGTCACTGGGTGTCCCCACACCCAGCGAGGCACAATCCCGGGATGTGCTGCTCCCAGGGGACACGGAGGTGCTGGGAGGCCAGGAGGGTCAGGGAGGCCGTGGGAAGAGGCTCCGAATGTGCTCGGCTGTCACAGGGAGGAGGGGACTCAGCAAATCCCCGCATCCCAGAGAGACCCAGGGGATGGGAATGCAGCAGGAAATCATCTTGGGATGAGCTACCTCTGCGCCTCAGCAGCCCTGGGGGGGATGGAGCTGGATGTTCCCTGGGGAAAGCAGCCCAGCAGAGCTGCTGCTCCCCACTGCTGCAGCCAAGGGCCCGATCCTGCCCCTGCTCCATCCGCCCAAATGGATCTTGCAGAGGCCACTCCAGGCCATCCCATCCCTCATGGAGAGCAAGAGGGCAGCGAGGGTGTCTGGGAAGGAGTCGGTGTGGGAGAAACCTGCAGCCCAGGAGTGGTTATGGGGGTGACAATCAGCTGTGCCAGGGGGACACCGGGAGCAGTTTTGGGGTTTGGATTCCTGGGGCAGCAGGGAGACTTTGGGGGCACCTTGGGGTGTCCGGGCTGGAGCCACACTCGTTCCCACAGTGCCTGGGAGGGGGCACAGGACAGTGGGGTCACAGAGGGTGCCCAGGCCAGGCTCAGGACCGGAGCAGGATGGGATCCTGCCAGCAGATGGCAGCAGTGCCCCAAGGGACACTGGGGACACTGGGGACAGCGCCACCTGCCCCTCCACTCCGGCTCCAGTGAGGCCGCAGCCCCTTTGACATCTCTGTCACATCGCAGCCCCTCCCCGGCCCCCTCCCGCTGCCCCGGGCAGGGTCCAGGTCCCTTCTGCTCGTGGTTCGCTGTCCCTGCCTGAGCACACGTGCTCACGGTGGGGGTGACAGCAGCACCTGCACCCCAGGAGAGGCTGAGCTGGCCAGAACAGCCTGTGGCCCCTTTTCTAGCTCGGGAACCAAAGGCTGCAGTGTTCAGCTGGTGCCCGGGTGCCCATCCCAAGTCGCTGTGCCAGCCGTGAGCCCATGCCCGGCAGGGTGGGATCCTGGGGGATGTGTCCCCTCATCCCTGTGCCCTGCACGTCCCCAGTGACCAGAGGGACACAGGAGGTGCCATACGGTTGCTGTGGCTTGGGTGTCAAAGCCTGAACTTTGGGGTTCGGTACTAAGCTCAGCTCAGCCTGTGAGGAGATCCCAAGGGATCCATGGATCACCCAAGGGATCCAAAGGAACACCCAAGGGATCTCACCCTGCCCCGGGTTTGGCCACCAGCCCACGCTGCCTCTCCCTGGGAGCAGGGGAGCTCTGTGACCCTGGGGACAGACGGAGGAAGGTGCCAGGGGTCCTGGCATTGCCCTTTCCCAGCAGCAGGGCCATTCCAGGCGTTGGGAGCTGCCTGGAGCTCCTGCTGACTCCCAGCTTGCCTAATCTGCCCAGCCCTGTTTCATCAACATCCTGTGTTTACCTGGCTGCAAAATCCCCACGCGGGAGGGAGGAAGAGGAGGGAGGGGAGCCTCTTCCCCTTCCTCTGTGGCCTGGGGAGCTTTGTCATGGACACCACTCCGGGCTCCCCAGCTCCCCTCCGGCCGCTGCCTCAGTGACCCCTTCTCTGCCCATGGAGGGAGGGTCCCAAGACTGGCTTTGCCTCCCAGGGGCTTTGAGCTGGGCCTGGATGGTTCAGGGCTGGGCAAGGGGAGCTGGCTCACTGCAGATCCAGGGCTTTGCTCCCAGAGCAGGCAGAGGGATGGATGCTGCCCCAGGACACAGTGCTGTGCTGGGGGCTGGCAGTGCAGCACAGCCAGGATTCAGGCTCGTGCCTGGGATGGGGAATGTGGATAAATCCTGTAGGACAAAGGCTGCAGCTGCCTGTGTGCCCAGGGATGGAATCAGCCCTTCCAGTGGGGACCCGGATGTCTCTCGAGCCCCACTGAGACCCTGCACAGAGAGGAAGTGACATCCTGGGCTAGAAAATGCCACATCAGGGCCTCCAGCCAGGATCTCAGTGTCAGCACTTTCCCCCCGGAGCAGAGGCCACGTCGGTGACTCCTGAGCGCTGGAGCTTGTGTGTGACCCAGCTTCCCAGCTCACACTGAGGAACTTGTGTCACCTTTTACACCCTGGTGTAGCTGAGGACAGGGATCAGACCCTCTGGACCTCACATTATCCCACAGGATCTGTAGGAAAACATCTACAGGAGGAGCAGACACTGGGATAAAATGAACATGCTCTGGGTCCAGCGTGGCCATGAAAGGCTCCTTGAGGTGCTGGTGGTCTCCAGACGTGGAGCTGCATCTCCTCAGGGTCAGCAGGGGTGGCTGGGGCTGGTATTGGGGTTTTTGAGCTGGTAAATCAGAGCAGGGCCCACTTGCCTGTGATGTAGGTGGGTTGGGACCTGGGACTGCGCTCTCATGGGAGAAGCCTGGGGGCTGGTGGTGGGATCTCACTTTCTGCTTTTGGTCCCAAAAATGGATCTGGAAAAAGCCTCGGGTGTGGAATTCAACCTACAAGGATCACTGACAGTGTCATCCCAAACAGTCTCTCCAGGAGGGATACAGCCTGGGATGGTGGCTGGGATTGGCTTCCTGGGAAAGGCCAAACCCTGTTCTGGTGAAGAGGGAGAGCCCAGACAGAGCAGCCACAGGGAAACACACAGTGGGGGCTTCCTGGGAGCTCCCAGGACTCGGTTTTGGGCTGCTGGATGAGGTCAGTGTCAGTACCTGGGCTGGGCTGGGGGCTCAGGCCAGGATCGTTTACAGAGGTGTGAACCCATGAGGGCTTAATCATCAGCTGGAGGTTATTTGCCTCCCTGGGCTCTATAAAAGGCCCTGGATGCCACATCTTGGGTTTGGACTGAGGAGAAGGGAGTGTTCTCTCTTGTGGCTGTGTCGTGGAGCTCCTCCTGAGATCCTGCTGTTCCCTGGGATGCACCAAGAGCTAAAGGTGAGCTGTGCCTCTGTGTGGTGGCTGTGCCTTCCCTGGGGTGACCAGGAGAGGCTGGAGCTGTCCAGATCCACCTGGAGCAGGTCCTCGGTGTCCAGCGGGCAGCAGATCTCGTGTGCCCCATGGCTCTGGTCTCCTGGGCCTCGGCTCTGCCCTGGGACCTTGCTGTGGTCTCTGACCCACCTGGGGGTAACTCTGGGACCTGCTGGGTGCCCTCGTGCAGGTCAGGCTCTGCTCTAAGCTGTGGGAGGAATGTTTTCTGCTGAATCCTGCTGTGGAAATGTCTGATGGTGGCTCCCAGGATTAGCAAGTGTGTCTGGCCTCCAGTCTCCATCCTTGGAGCTGTGGAGAAGCCCAGGTCCCCATACTAAAATTTCCCAGATGTGCTGGTGCTGCAGCATGGATGGGAGCTGGGAACGCTCTGCCAGCTCTTGTGGGTCCTCAGAATCCACTCCCAGGCAGCTGAAGCTGGAAACCCCCCAGTGCTGCATTCTGTCAGCTCAGCAGGGAGGTGCAGAGGGTCCCAGCGCCGCTTTGATTCGCACGAGACACAATGAAAAGGGTCCCTTTAAGTGGAAGCCCCAAAGGAGCGGGCAGGAGGCTGGGATTTGGGTGTGGAGGCTGTTTGCTGTCGGTGTTTGCCGTGGGGGGAGGCTCCTCGCCCTCGGCACAGGCTGGAGGAGGAACCACCCATGGGCAGGGGATCTCCGCGGCTCCCGCAGGGCTCCTTTGAGGGGAACCGGGAGTTTGGTCACATCCAGGCTCAGCCTGAACGGCTTCCAAGAATCTCCCCCTCAACAGGAGCATCTGTTATTTTTCTAGGAATTAAAAAGAAAAACCCACCGCAGAAGGCTGTGCCGTGTGCGTAGGTGAGGGGACCGTGCTGTCACCCTGCTGTCACCGCCGTGACTCACCCGGTGGGCTGCGACTCCCGGGAACAACAACAAAATATAAATGTAGGGAGAAATTGTGAATGATCGCTGGCTGCCGGTGACTGAGCTCGCCACCGGGGTACTCAAATTTCGGTTCCTCCTTAGGGCTGGCTGGTTAACAAAGAAGTTATTAATAACCAATTAAGGCGCAGCTCACGTCATGCCTTCCTCTGGGAGTGTGGCAAGAGCGGCCCTGGTTCCTCCTTCGGCTCCCTACCCACCCTGCTGCTTTGGGGGACATTCGGGCAGGTGTCCCCTCCCCGCAGGGCTGCTGGGGATGGGGACATGCCCAGGTGACACCTCCCCGGGCTGTGGGTGACCTGAGGCTGGGGCATGGCTGAGCTGCTGGTGGGAGAGGAACGGCGTGGGGCAGGAGTTTGGGCAGTGCCAGCGCAGATGGTGACAGCCGTGGGGACACGGAGGGAGGAGGAGGAGGAGGAGGGTCCCCGCTGGCCAGTGATGTGCGCGGTGCCACATCCCGGGCAGAGCCGGATGCGCAGAGAATCCGGGCACTGTGCTGCTCCTGAAACCGCCTATTCAGGGCACGGCCGGCAGCACAAGAGGGAGGAAGCGGAGGGAAGAGGGAGCACTGAGGGCCTCTGTGTGTGTGGCCGGACGGATGCAGGTGCAGCTGTGGATTCCCCGGATGCTCCACGCTGCCCTTTCTTGCTGGGGACGCACTCAGAGTCCCCCCAAAGTCCCCAGCCCTGCTGTCACTCTGATTTATTCCTCTTGCCACACTGTCCAGCGCTGCCTTTTTTTATTTTCCTGTAGGTCTGTGTGGATTCTCTGAAGTGTCACCCAGGGTTGGGCTCTCCCCTCATTGCTCTGACCTGTATCCTCTCCTCAGCTGAAGATCTGCAGGAAATGTTTAGTAATTAAGGAGCTGTGAGAACTCTGCCCAGCCTGTCATCAGCTGGGGCTGAAATCAGCCCCAGAGGATCCATGGGAGAATCCACACACGTGGCCTTGCCCATCCCAGCCCACACCCTGCTGCTCCCTTTGGAAAACCGAGCTGAATAAAGCTGCTCTGGTTGGCAGGGCTCTCTCAGGGCACTTTTCTTGAGTAGTAATTTTCACCTGTGCAAGGCAAGAGGAAAAACTGAGTGCAGGTTTCTCAGGAAGCCACAATAAAACTGATGAATTCCTCCCAAGGGCTGTGCTGGGCTGTGATTTCTGACACGTCAGCTGTGGCAATCCAGAGTAATTTCACTGAAGCCTCTCCAGATATCTGTGTGTAAATGAGAGCAGGATCTGGCCCGTGTTGAAGGAACACTGCCCAGGGGGTTGCTCCAAGATGTGTGTTCTTGCTTTCTGCTCTCTTAGCAAATGCAGCACTCCTAGGAGGCAATTCTGCATCTTAAACAGAAAGCCAAGGCACTGCTTTCTCTTGAAGTATTCCTGTAGAGCTGGAAGCAGCATTTGCTTCAATGGAAGTGTTTGAGATCCCCAGGAAAATGGGGCCTGA
Source organism: Serinus canaria (assembly GCF_022539315.1). Taxonomy (NCBI): domain Eukaryota; kingdom Metazoa; phylum Chordata; class Aves; order Passeriformes; family Fringillidae; genus Serinus; species Serinus canaria. The sequence goes on from NC_066328.1 coordinate 14,197,001, forward strand.
GCCCCCTCCCTGTGAAGCTGATGGCAAAGGAACAGCATTGCTCTGACAGGGCTCATGATGTAAGGCACTAACATTAGCACAGGTAATAAAAACCCTTCCCATGTAGGTGTGTTTGGCACAAGATGCACTTGCAGTAGCAAGCAAAGCATTTGGCAAAATCCTGTAAAATATCTGTTTCTACGCCGTGTTCCTCTCAGCATCTGAAATGCAGATTTGTCATCTTCCTTCCTCCTTCCTCCCCTCTTCCTCTCCCAGGCTGAAAGAGGAACTCTGGGTTTTGCTGGTTTTTGGGCTTTGCTTGGGGGGGAGCTGATGGTCACTGCAGGCTGAGCAGCTCGTGGTGGAGCTGCTGATGAGGTGGCAGCAGGGCCCAGTGGTGTCCTTTTGTCACATTAATGCCACATGCTGATGTCCTGCTGTGCTGGAGAAATGGCCCTGCTGCAAAAACTGGGATTTCAGTGCCATTTCGTGTCAGGGAGGGTCAGGTTGGATATTGTGAAAAGAGGGTGGTGGGGCACTGCCCAGGCTCCCCAGGGAATGGTCCCAGCCCCAAGGCTGCCAGAGCTCCTGGAGGGTTTGGACACCACTCCCAAGCACAGGGTGGGATTGATGGGGTTCTGTGCAGGGCCAGGAGTTGGATCAGTGATCCCTGTGTGTCCCAACTCCCATACAGCCTCTGGCATTGCCTGGGAGCAGGGGGCTGGAGGCACCACGGGGCACAGGATGCCCTGGAAGGGCTCAGATGAGCAGTGGGGGCAAGAGTTTGATCATGGGTGAGCTCCAGCTCCAAGTGGAGGGGACACTGTGGAGGGTGAGGTGGCTGGAGGAGCTCAGGGAGCCCCTGGAGCAACAGCAACAGTCTGGACAGGGCACAAAGAACTGGAATCACCTGTGGGAGACCCTCCAAAACAGCTTGGGAAGGGGCTACAGCCCCTCTCCTGTGTGGGCACCTGTGTCTTCTCCCTCTGTGAACCAGATTAGCACAAATTCTGTACCCCAGCCTGATACCTGCTTGCTGCTCCCTCAGCTGGGATCAGGAATGCAGCCTCCAGTGGTTTGCAGCTGTGCTGTTCTTGGCTCCCCGGGGCAGACACAGCTCAGTAAATCATTTTAGCATATGTTTAAATCTCCCTGAGCACCTCTGGGTGCAGAAGGCTCAGGGAATGTGCCAAGTGTCTGCGAGGCTCAGGGGAGGCTTTAGGCTTGAGGAGGGTGCCAGTCCATGGAGAGGCTGGAGAAAGGAGCTTCCCAGGGATGGAGCTTTTGGGAGAAACCCAGGAGAGCTGAGGAAAACAGCACGTGGGTGCTGCTCTCAGCCTCTGCTCTGAAGGATGGTAAACATGAAGGTCTGAGCTGGGAGCCCATGTGTGGGAAGAACATCCATCCTGCTTAAAACCAGGTGTCCAGTCCAAAATCTGAGCACTGGCAGTGTTTAGCAAACATTTGAGGATAATGGGAGGATATAATTGGAGAGGGACTTTTCACAAGGTGTGTAGTGATAGGATCTGGGGGAATGGCCTTAAGCTGAAGGAGGGCAGGGTTAGATTAGGTGTTAGGAAGAAATTCTTCCCTGTGAGGTTGCTGAAGCCCTGGCACAGGTTCCCAGAGAAGCTGTGGCTGCCCCTGGATCCCTGGAGGTGTCCAAGGCCAGGCTGGATGGGGCTTGGAGCAACCTGGGATAGTGGAAGGTGTCCCTGGCTGTGGGTGAGGGTTTGGAACTGGAGATCTTCAAGGTCCCTTCCTACCCAGACCAGTCCATAATTCTCTGATAAGAGGAATAAGTGAGTGAGCAGACAGAATTCCACTCTGCGTTCTCCTTGGATTCAGTAATTCTGGGCACCTCCCAAACTGGAGCTGTGGCTGCAAGATGCATCTTGAAAGAGGCACCCTTGAGTGACAGCATCTCCAGTTCCCTGCCTTCCCCAGGCTCCTATCTCAGAGGAAAACAAGAGGTCCTGCCCTGCCTGGAGGGAAAACACGGGAGTCTCACGTCTCTCTCTCAAGTACAAGCTGGAAAAGCTGATGCAGACAGCTCTGGAACTGTAATGAAGAGCAAGGCACAGCGTGCTCCTGTGGAAGTGCCTGTCAGTTTTCATTTTAGGGTCAGCTGGTGGCTTCTTGGAGGAAATGGCCTGCAGAGCCCAGCCCTTCCTCCCCAAGTGCTGGAGATCCTGCTGAGTGCAAAGAACTTCTCAGCTGAGCTGTGCAGGTGCCACAAACACTTCTTCCACCCCTCTGGTGACACATGAGAGCTTTTCATGACATCAGGCATTTTGGGCTTCTTTAGTTTTCACCCTCTTGGATTGGATTATTCAGCTGATGTTTCACCAAAGGCCACTTTCAGTACTGCTAAAATCTGTCGTGGTTGTGCGTGGTTTGCACCCCACGCCCCTCCCAAAATGCTCTGAGTGACGTGGAAGCATCTTGAGGGACAGAGGAAACTTGCTGTCTGTAGCAACTTGCTCTGCAGTTATTTTTGGTTGAGGTTGTTGTGGTTTGTGTCCCAGAAAAGATGGGGCCGTGCACAGCCGGTTCCCAGCAGCGCTGGTGTTTGCCTCTCACCTTTTCCTCACAGAGATGTTTGATTTCTAAAAGTCAGAAGGCAACAGACCCCTCTGACTTCCTCTCGTGTTCACAGGGTCAGGGAGCAATCCTGTATTTCTCCATCTCAGGCCATTAGAATGTGGAAGCTTGTAGGAGTATTAATTACAGCCAATTATAACCTGCTTGACTGGCTGAGGTGCTCAAATGGCTCCTGAGACTTGCTGTTGTTGAAGAGGAACGTTTTTCCTTCCACCAAGTTTTTGAGGAGCTCAGAGCAGGATCCATGGAGCAGCTTGGCTGGGTTGTGTTAGGATTGAACACGTTTTGGAGGAATTCTTGCCTGCAGTGCTGTGCAGTTTGTTTGCTTTGTGGAGTCCTGATGGCTTGTCATGAATCTCTTCCAGCCCAGCTGGTGAATTTTTTTAATCTGCTTGTTTATCACACAGGGACCATGATGTATTTACAGCTCTGCAGCATTGTTTAGGGTTTTTTAGAGAGTGAAAGTTCCTGGGAAGCCCTGTTGAAGATGAGATGGGGCAGCAGGGACAAGTTTGGAGTCACAACTGTGCATGCAGATATGAAAGTTTCAACTGGCTGGGTGAGCCTGGGAATGGAGGAAGTTCCTTGCAGAAGTGGGAATCAGAAACCCAGAAATTGGGCCAGCCAATAAAGGGACTGGCTGGATGCTGTGCAAACACAAACCAAACAGCTCTCAGTTTTCATCTGTCAAGGGGGAAAGCTACCAGCTTGTCAATGATGGGCACCCAGCTGTAGTCCAGGGATGTGGCAGCACTGTTCCAGCCTCTCAGTTTAAAAAATACCTGCAGCTTCCAGAACTTGCTCTGCTTTGGGGGTGACATCTTGATGTCTGAGAGCAAGGCTCTGAAATCTGAGCCTAAATTGGCTGTAGCTGTGCAGCTCAGCTGCCAGGGTTGGGGCTGAGGTGGCTTTCCAGGCATTGGATGCTCTGGGAGCAGAGCACACATGAAGGAAGCTCCAGTTGTCCCCAAGATGCCCCAAATCTCTGTGAGCACCTCACTGTGGTGTGATAATGCTGATTTCAGTGTTGGCACCCCTGATTCACCCCAGGTAAGGGGTGGATGATTTGCTGCATCTGAGTCCTGTGGGGAGGGTGGTGCTTTCTGGGGTTTTGTGCTTAAAAATGAAACTCCTTGTGCTGGACCATGTCCTCAGCAGTGGCCACAGGCTGGGTGCTTGGTTGTAGGTACACATCATTTCCCCCCCTCCTCTACCAGTGTACAAAGTCTTTTGCCACCCTTTCCAGCCAAAATCCCTGTCCCAGCAGGAGAGAGGAGATCCAAATCCCAGAGGATTCTGCAGAGCCAGGAGTGTGGCTCCTGCCACGTTCCTCAGAGCCAAGCCCACAGGGCGTTTTCCCTCAAGGTTAGAAACAGCTGGGAGGAGTGAGGATAATCCCTGGCCACGTGAGATCCTTGTGCAACTGCACAGGTCATCCCGCAGTTTGGAAGTGATTATGGAGCCTCTATCAGTCTGAGGATGGGCCTGGGGCAAAAGGGAGGGGCTGACTCTCCGGGTGACATTCTTTGGGTGGCTGCAGGAATGAGGAGGAGGAATTCTGATGGGTGATGTTGTCCATCAGCTCCATCCTGGCAGGAAGTCCTCTTGTTGTGACAAGGAAGAAGTCAAGAGGGATAGAACAAACTGTACTAAGCTAAAGGGAATGCTTACAGGCTCAGCCTTGGTGACTTGCTTTGGGGAGCCAGATGGTAACAATAAACGAGCCTGACTTTGCTGGGCCTGAGTCTGCCACTCCAAACTGTGCAGATGGTCCTAATGGGTGAGTGCTCCCAGCCTGGAAACAAGCAGCACATCCAGGCTCTTCAGGTCAAATGTGTTCCTTGTGTCCTATAAACCCAGAAAAATACCTCCTCAGCAGTCGGTGTGGCCTTGCATGGCCCTGTCCTCTCTTTTCTGCTGATGTGGGTGCTGATCTGAGCCTCTGGTGAGCTGGTTCAGGGAGCTGAACTGGCTGAGAAGCAGCACTCCCCCCAAAAAATGTGATTAATCTTCACCACAGGTGGTATAAGCTGGTGCTGGTGGCAGGGAGGGAATGGGAAGGGGTGGTGGAGGAAGGGCAGGAACCACAACACCCTGACTTAGGTAAATTAAAACTTGTGGAATTTCACCCCGAGGCTTCAGTGGGATTTAATGTAAGCAGCACAGTGGCCTTGGCTTCTTGCTGAGGCATGGGAGAAACTGCACCTCCGGAGCAGTAAGGAGAAAGGAATGAGGGAAGGTGCCCACAGATGAGAACAGCTTCAGCTTCTAAAGAAACACAACACTTGGTAATTACTAGAACTAAGCACATTCAAACGTCACTGCCTCTTGCACTGTCAGAGCACATTCATTTTGAGAAAATCAGAATGTGCTGGGCTTGCATTCTCCCTTCTCTTTTCATGAATCTGCCAACGTGTTCAGAAAAGGTCTGGTTTGAATACCCATATTAGAGGTGTATTAATTTTGAACTTGTCAAAAGGAATATTTGCATTGGAAACAGTTCTACAAGTTTGTCTGCATCTCGAAGGGAACGAACCCCCTCCTGCTGGCTCTGTTCTGATTAGCTTGGGTTGCTTCCAGCTGAACTCAGGCACAGGCTCACTGGGCTCTACTCTCCCATCCTTCTGCTTTTCTCCCTTATTTAAAGATGTTTGAAGAAGGCAGGCTAAATATGATGGGAGCTAAACTCTTATTTTGGTTCTCCTCGCTTTTTAGACAAACCCAAGAAGTGTGGAAGGGCTGCAGACCCCGTGGATCCGTGTGTCTAATTGAAGCAGACAAGACTGTAACTCAGACTTTGCATATTTCAATGAAATATTCATGAATCCAGGAGAGAATAACCCGGGGTGAACATCAAGTTGTATAATCTGAATATATTCTCTATAACTGTCAGCAACATGCAGACAGCTTAGAAAATTCCGGGGAGGGTCTGTGCTTGTTGAGAAACATCTCGCTGCTTTGGCTCTAAGGACAATGATGATTGTGTTTGCCCAGACTATTTAATTAGCAGATTTCCCAAATTGGGCTCTTAGGGACTGAAGTCCCTATTTACCCTATGTGGAAGCATGTGGCTTCCCGGGAAGGCTGGGAAGCTCCAGCTGCCACTGGAGTGGAGGGAGCCCAAGCTCCTGAGCCATGAGGCAGTTCCTCACTTGGCTGTTTAATCCAGGCTGAAGAGCTGAACATTAAACACACCTTCATTAGATGGTGCTGGTCTCTATTTCTGCATTGATTCCTCTGAAGACCTGCAGGTTAGGAGTGGGAAGGAAAATCAGTAATGGAGCAAAATGACTGTGATTTAGAGATCGGATTGCACACAGCCAGGGCCATGCATCAGAATAATGAGATTCAGTCTTGTTTGCTTACAAGCGCTGGAGACAGAAGCAGAAAATGTGATCCACCAAGCCAGCTCTCAGGAAATGAGGAACAATAGAGTGAGGAAATCTAATTTCAGACGGCAGGGATATATTTATCGAGTTTTCCTTGGGATTTCTGCAGAGCTTTGGGGCGTTCTCTGGGCAGTGTTTTTTCGGGCAGCCGACATATGGCAGGAGGATTAGATCACTGCAAAGCACCGTTGGTTGTGACCTATTTGTTAATGCGGGGCTGGGGTCAGCAACAAGAGACAAATGCACTTGTCACTGTTTGGGGCTTTTCAAGTGCTGCCCCTGTTGTCCCTCACACCGTGGCCAGACATTTGGAGCAAACTCGTTAGCTAATTAGTGGTGTGCTCAACCCCTCGTGGGTGATATTCCCATTATGGCTGTGGGACAGGCCCTCCTGAGGCTCCCTGGCAGCTGCTCTTTCCTAGGTTATTTGGGAGAGCAGCTGGGGGAGGATGTGCCCTCCTCATCTTCTCTGGGAGAGCCTCCTGCATTCCAGACATCCCATTCCTTATCTTCCTGCTCCTTGCCTACTCCCACTCACTGGGTCCACTGCCCCTGCTCATCTCTGTGACCAGTGACAAGACCTGTGCCAGGAAAGTTTAGGTTATCAGGAAGAGGATTTTCACCCAGAGGGTGCTGGGGCACTGGGCAGGTTCCCCAAGGAATGGTCGTGGCATCAAGGCTGCCAGAGCTGCAGGAGTGTTTGGACAATGCTCTTAGGGACACAGTGGAATTCACAGAATCACAGAACAGTTTGGGTTGGAAGGGATCTCAAAAATCTTCCAGATCCACCTCTGCCATGGGCAGGGACACCTTCCACTGTGCCAGGTTGCTCTAACCTGGCCTTGGACACTTCCAGGGATGGGGCAGCCACAGCTTCTCTGGGCAACCTGGTCTAGTGAAAGGTGTCCCTATCCTTGGTGTTGCCCTGTGCAGGACCATGAGCTGGATTTGATGCTCCTTGTGAGTCCCTTCCATATCCCGAGGATGTCCTGGGCGTCTGTGAGCTGCCTTCTCCACGTGCATTGCTCTGCTGGTTATCAGGGTGGTGCCACAGCTCCTGGCTCCTGGTGCCCATCTCAGACTGCAAATCGTGGCCTTGGACTCTGGTTCTGCCAACGCAGCTGAAATGATGTGGGCTGGGAAGGATCAGAGATGGCTCGGGTCAAGATCCAGGTACAGCCTGCTCCAGAGAGGGATGGGGCAGGGCTGCAGTGGGAAGTGTTCTGCACCAGCTCCTGCCTTTAAAATCACAGGACAAATGCAGTGACCTCCTGTTGCTAATAGGAAACAAGAGACATAAATCCACTGCCATGAGTCTGCTCAGGGGCCACCAGGAGGGAACATCCCTGTGCAGTCTGGGCAGAGCTCTGCTGGTGCAGCTCTACCACTCGTCTACCTGCGCAGGGAAGCAGGAACACTGCACTTTAAGGCATTAACAAGGATATAGTAATCAAAAAATAAGTGATTTTACTTGGCTGGTTGGTTTTACTCGCACTAAGGGGCTTGATCTGGTTGATAGAGAAGTGTTTTTTTGGTGGAAGTGTGCCAGCTGCAGGAGGTTTTTGCTGGGTTTGCTGATTTGCACACTTAATGATGTAGACAGACACCTGGGCTGGAGCTGGGAATGGAGAGGGAGCTGCCTCCTGCTGTGGAGAGCTGTCTGCCCAGATCTAGAAGGAACACAGGCAGGAGAGAAGGCAGCAGAACAATCCTGTTCTTCCCATTTTATTTTAACCAAGAGCTTTCTTCTCCTCCTTTAGAGCTGTCAGCACCTGATCATTAGGATTAATGAACGTGTACAGAAACATTGGGTTTCCATCATTGCTGTTTTCTTGCAAAAAAGAAAAGGGGGAAGTATTTTTTCAGCTCCTGCTGATACCATCAGATGTGTGCTGATCCCTTATTTTTTCCACCCAGAATTTAATCCTGCCTAGCTCAAGGTTAACAGCTAAGCCAGAATCACAGCTTGCTGCAGAAGATTGGGATCTTCCCAGCTCCCAGATGGTGTTCAAGGCATTGGAATGTGCAGCATTTCTAAACAAGTTGCTTTTAATGCAGCTCACCCAGTATTTCACTGCAGTCCCCTTTCTTCTCTATTTAAACCTCAAATCTGTGGCAGATTTGATAGTGGCTCCATGGGAGGAAGGGCTGGGCTGTAAGTGGGGGATGCTCCATCCATGGAAGTTTTCAAGGCCAGGTTGGACAGGCTTGGAGCAGCCTGGGACAGTGGGAGATGTCTCTGCCCCTGTCAGGGTTTGGAATGAGATGATTTTTAAGGTCCCTTCCCAAACCACTGTGGGATTTGATGAAGTTTGCAGCACTCAGCCTGACCTTCCTTTCACTTAAAAGCGGTGACTCATAAACTGGATTTTGCTCCACGTTTCTGGAGCAAAATCAGTTTTCCTATGCTTTTGTAAGGCACGATTCCTCAGGAATTGGGGTTTCAAAAAACCAGCAGCAGTGCCCTGTGCCAGCAAGCAGAGCTCTGCTCTCCAGCTTCTCCCCTGGCCCACACCAATCCTGACTGTCTCCTGAGCAGCCGTGTCCCGTTTCCTTGAATTGTCTCCCGGTTTTAAGATGGGAACAAATATATTCAGGGAGGACTACAATGGGAGCAGAACCCTCCTCCAGCCCGTGTGCCGGACACAGGTTTAGTCATTATCCCGAGGGGAAGGACGTGTGCTCTGACCCACCCAGACCCTCCGGCTCCTCCTGCCACGTTCGAGCCTCTGTGTCCCTGCTGGGCTCCCCTTCATCACCCGGCGTGGTGACCCCGATCCACAAATGTGTCCATAAAGTGTCCCCTTAGCCATAAATGTGGTTATTTTACATTGGGATCTGCAGTGGGAGTCTCTGTGCTGTGTGAGGCAATGGGAGCTGTGCCAGGGAGGTTCAGGTTGGACATTGGGAGGGCTTTTCTCATAGAAAGAGTGAATAAATATTGGAATGGGCTGCCCAAGGATGAGGAGGAGTCACAGGCCCTGGAGGTGTTTAAGGCTGGATGTGGCACTCAGTGCCATAGTTTAGTTGACAAGGGGGTGTTTGGCCACAAGTTGGGACTTGATCATCTCAGGTCTTTTCCAAACTAATTCATTCTATGATTCTGCTTTGGGGGCTGCCAGCCCACACTGGACCTCGATTTTCGGGGGACTACCCTGCCCTGAAATCAGTTTCTCCTGGGTGCTGTGAGCATGGAGGGGGGCAGTGTGTTCCCCAAGCCTTCTCCTTCCGTCAAAGGCAGCCCCAGACCTGCTTTACAGTATACCCTGATCCATAAATGTGGTTATTTTGTACTGATATTAATCATTTTGTATTTTTTGTCCCTGGATTTTGGGGGATCCCCTGAACCCAGCTCCTCCTGGGCTCTGTGAGCACTGAGGGGGATCCCCAAGCGCTCTCCTTCCATCAGACCCAGCTCCACACCCTCTCTAAGGCGTCCCCTGACCCACAAATGTAGTTATTTTGTAATGACAGACTTGTTTTGTATTATTTCACCCAGGTTTTTGGGGGACCCCTGAATGCTTTGAGCACTGAGGGGCCTCCCCAGGCGCTCTCCCATCCAAAGTCACCGGTGCCGGGGGCCGATCCCGCCTCGCTCCGCACTGGCGCCGGGTCCGCCTGCGAGGAGCCCCGCCGGGAGGGAGGGAAAGAAGGGAAGAGGGAGGGAAGGAGGGGAAAAGGGAGGGAAGGAGGGGACGGGCAGCGCCGCGTCCCCCCCGCCCTCAGCGCGGCCGCGCCTCGGGGCCGCGCGCGGCCGCCGGTTCCGCCTCCTCCGCCGCCTCCCCGCGGCCGCCGCCGCCATGTTGGATGGTGCGTGTGGGTGTCAAGCGCAGCCCGCGGCCGCCGGGCACCGGGACACCGGGACACCGCGCCCGCCCCGCGCCCGCAGGTTAGCGCGGCTCCCGCGGGCTGCGGGACGGGGGGTGGGGAACGGGCGGGCAGCCCCCGCAGCGCCGCCTTTCCCCTCGGCGGGGCGCGGGGTGGGCGCGGGAAGGGCCCCCGGGGGTCCCCGCGGGGAGGGCGCGGGGCCGCGGTGGCCTTTGTTGTCGCCGGTGGGTGGCTGGGCGGGCGGCGGCGAGGACGAGCCGGGCCCCCGCGGCCCCGCGTTTGGGCCTGGCTGCCGATGGGCCTCCCGGGGCTGCGGGGGATGGCGGGGCCTGCGGGCTCGGGGGGCTCCCGGCGGCGGCGCTGGGGCGGGGGGGCTCCGGTCCGCCCGGTCCGACCCCCGCCCCGGCGTTGTTCAGCTCCATCGTGGTGGGGCAGGGAATGTTTTGTTGTATTTTCAGTGATATCGTTGTTTGGGAGATGTGTGTTAATGCTTTTAATGATTTTTTTAAGGGTCTCTTTTATATAGGGGGCTCGGACTAGATGATCTCCAGAGGTTCCTTTCAACCCTAATAATTCTCTGATTTTCTGTGGTTCTGTGATATTCTCTCTCTCTCTCCCTGTATATATTTAAACCGATACATACTTATATAAATATATTTAAAAAAAAATTTACCTGCAGTACCTGTGATGCTAGAGATTAGGGTTGGGTAGTCAGCGAGCTGTATTACATTATTACTGTGAAATATATTGAAACAGTAATTATCACAGGCTGCCCGCAATGGAAGTCCCCTATTTTAAAGCCGTAAGGCTTTAATGTAAATGTTAAAATATTCATGTTAAGATTTAAAGCTCTAAGGCTTTAAAACTGGTAGCGTTTGGTCTCAGTTTTATGGGTGTGTAATGCTTCCCCCTCCCCCTTCTCAAGTACGGTATCGACACGGATCTGAAAAGCCAAGTGAGATTTTAAATTTGTAGCAGTTGAACATATTTCTTGTTCCCATCTATTAAGAAAATAACCTGAATTATCTACATGCTCATCCATTTTCAACAGGAGGCCTAAAAGACTTCTTAGGATTGTGAAGCTGTTGCAGATGTTACAGGCTGTAGAGTCTGACTTGAGGAGTTTAAAATGCAAATCAGGCCACGAGATTAAGTTTTATTATTCTCTCCACTGAAATATGTGTTTTATGGTAATACAGAACTCTTGCATAATTCCAGTGTGTTGCTGTGTTTTGTGAGACACAAGGTCATAGGAAATTGTATTGTTGGGGTGTGAAATGTGGGATGAATGATTTTTTAAAATCAGAAATACATTGTAATGGTATCTTTAGCAAAATGCAGCCTGTTTAGGAGTTACTTCTAAATATGTTTGTCTTGGCTGATTCTCAGATGTGTTATTTTTGAACAAAGTCAAGTGTAGAGTTTTATTGGGAGGAATCAAAACTTTTGATAAATTTTCCTTTATAGACTCCAAGTAATGGTAAACTAGCTTGACAGAATTTCAGAGATAATCTTACCCGTATTAAATATTTAACTATGTTATCAAAAATTATCAAGCACAAATGACCCATGAGTGTGCATTCCTGAAGGCGGATTCTGATAAGGCCAAATTGACTGTGGGCTCCATTTGAGGAAGTTTGACTTGGGGGTGCTGATTGTAACTTCCTCTATTCCATGAAGTTACTCTGCAACAGTACACCTGTGTCACAACAGCTCTCTGACACAGCAGCTTGACTTTTGCATCTGCTGAGGAATGGAAATTGTTATCAGCCTTTAAGAAATGCAAGGCAGCATTCACAGGATCTTTGAATCCCAGAATGGGTTGGGTTGGAAGGGACCTCAAAGCTCATCCAGTCCCACCCCTGCCATGGCAGGGATACTTTCTACTATCCCAGGTTTTTCCAAAAAAGGTCCAGCCTAGCCCTGGACACTCCCAGGGATCCAGGGGTGGCCACAGCTTCTCTGGGAACCTGTGCCAGGGCCTGCCCATTCTCCCAGGGAGGAATTCCTTCCCAGTATCCCATCCAGTGCTGCTTTCTTGGCCTGTCACTCCAAGCCCTTGTAATAAATATCCTCTCTCCCTCTTTCTCCACCTCTCCATGGACTTGTCTCCTGAGAAAAAGCAGACTTGTTCCCTAGGTAGAAGCTAAGAGTGGTGGGTAATATTTGGGTTAAAAAAATGCTGTTTATGAGTTACCTGATGGGTGTGGAAGGACCAGAGGAGAGACCCATGACTGTCAGGTACCTTGGCTGGTGATGTTCGTGTTGTTTTTCACTTCCATTATTCCTACAGTCACATTTAATGAAGAGTTCACAAACATCTGATGTCCAGTATAATGCAGGCAGCAGGAATGAATTCAGCTTGCACTGACCACATCATTATTTACATAACTGGTTAATCATGCTAGTTTTGTTCCAGCTGTCAGCCATTTGATTGCTTTCAAACTTGGAGCTTTTAAGAAGTCTCAAATCTTGGATCACTGCTGGGAAATGCCAAAGGCCTAATTTGTTACTTCATAAAAATGCTGATAGTCTCTCTTGATACAGAAATTGGGGTTTTGTTTCCGTGGTTGGGTTTTTATTTTTTTTTTCCTTTAGAGAGAGCAATCATTAAATGATAATCAGTTTAGGGGAAATACATTAAAGAGTAGTTATGATGTTCCTGATCTTGCTTTTCTTAGGTCTCATACGTGGGATGGGGAAATGACTCTGGCTTTTGCTTGGTGTAGAAGAATATAAGTTACTCTAATACCTTTCTTTAATGACTGGTACTCAGGAAGCAACTTCCCAGTCTTGCAGGGCCATATTTGCAGAGTGCTAAAGTGTCCCTTGGGATGTTGCTAATAGAAAATGAAATGTGCCTGCTTTGTAGGAATGCCTGTAATGTTCTTTTCCCACTTCGCCTCACTCTGATCTGTGCAGGGAAAATATCGGAACGTACCAGCATCCTGCTGGCTTAAGTGCTTCAAAGAACAGCAGGTTTTTGTGTGTTTCAGTAGCCTGGCTGCTCATTAAGAAGGCAGGAGACTCCATGGAGGAGAACAACATGGATTGCTGTCCTCTGGAATAAAACCTGCCGGGGCTGATTGTAGGTCTGCTAGCGCTGGTGTGCTGCAGGTTTGGTGCAGACTGGGCTGTGCTGAATAACAGAGCCTAAAAAGCCTGAGTTAATCACTTTAGCTGGTTGTTACAGGACTGCTTTCCTGTTCTGCGTGGAGAAAGAATTCTGAATGGTTGAATGTGAGTGAATTCAGAGAATGTGGGCTTCAGGATGGATCTAAAACTCAGTGGCTGTTGGGCTGAACCTCTCAGTGAGTGGTGCAGCAGGTAGAAAGCTACAGGAAAACTGATATTTTTTATTTATCATTTTACTTTTGTCTCTGGTTTCCAAATTTGGGGTTTGCTTGATTTTATGATGCTGTTCCAGACCACTGATAAAGGTGAAGTAGTTGGGTCAGAAGGTTCTGTGGTATTTTCTGTAGGTTACCAGTGGTTGTAGGCAGAGTTTAAGGAGAGTAGCTTAAGTTACCAAGATTGGGTTCTATGTAAATATCTAATAGTGAAGTTTGTATGACTGATGATGCTAACTAGAAAATCAGTATAGAAGTACTTTGTGTTTGTTGGTTGCACTGGCTCTGGAGATGTCTGCAGAATTCAGTTTGTAATTCACTACTGTGCCTTCTATATGGAAATATAACTTTGAGTTATTATGCTAATGAGATGCTTTTCTTCTGTATAGATAATTTTCAGCTCATTTTTCCGGTATTGTTACAAAAATTGAACTTGAATTGATCTCAGAGCCGATAGCCTGTGTTACATTAATTGTTAATAGTGTGTCTCTCTGTTTCCTGTCACCCAGGGCTGTTAACATAAATGCCTCTAACTGGTGCCTCGAGCTTGTGTTCAAGGTCAGGCCTGGGCTGTTCACGCCTCCTGTGCCTTGGCTTGCCAAATCCAGCTCTGTGCAGGTGGGGTAGCAGGAGCTCAGGCTCGGACAGGTCCCCACTGGCAGTGGGAGTGCAGCTGCCTCTGCTCTGGCACTGGGTGAAACCAGTCCCAGCCCAGGCCTGGGTGCAGCTCCACCTTGGAGGCTCTCCTTATCTGTGATTTATGCTGGAGGTGGCTGGGGGAAGTTTGAAGGAGTCTCAAACACACTCTTGTTTTGTTGTCATGATCCATACAAATTGTTTTCAAGGCCCAGTTTTCCTTCTACCACAGGAGTGGAGCTCCCTGAGCTGCCTGGAGTCATTAGCTGAAATTTGTGCACGAGACCTTTGCAGTTTCCTTCCACCCTGCTCCTTCTCCTGCCTTTCCTTCCACCCTGTTCATGTTCCTGCCTTTCCTTCCACCCTGCTCCTGCCTCAGCTCCCAGAGCTGTTTTAGCCATGTTGGCTGCAGTGCCTGAGCCTCTCATGTCACCATACAATAAATCCTAAATGGTCATGAGGTCCAGGAGAGTTTGGAGGGTGGCCCAGGCAGGAGAAGGCCTCTGTGCTGCTTCTGCAGGCTTGGGACAGACCTGGCTCTTTGAGGCTTTTTGGTTTCTCAGAATGCAGCACTCAGTGGGCAATACTTGTACAAATTAAGTAATAAATTATTTTTTTGAAACTTCAAAGCTGCTTATGAGTTTAAAACCATGCCAGACACCTTAGTTAGAGATGTTTTATGTTCACCCTACCAGACAGAAATCTGAAGGCTCCCTTGTCTTGTTTGCTTTTCAGTATTGCAGGAGTTTTGGCCAATTTTGGGGGCTGGAGCTTTAGAACTGATTGCTTAAAATACATGGTGGAGCCTGGGGGTCATGGCTAAAATTCAGCAGCCAGACACTGATTTAATCTCTCTCCTGTATAACCTCATAGAGACTCCCCTGCCCTTCTGGAGATGTCACTTACATAATGGGATGGCTTCTACAATCCACCTGGGAGTTTTCATTATTTAAAAGCAGAAACCCAGGCAGAGCAAGCTCCCTACTTCTGTTGGAGGGGTTTGAGTTTTGCCACCAAGAAATGCTACAACACACGTGGTACCCCTGCTAGGGAAAAATACCAGCATGGGGGACAGGGTACTAATGATGGCTGGGATGTTCTTTTACATTTTTATCTTTATTCTCCCAAATCATATTAATTTCTAGACTTAACATCAATTCAGTAGTTTCTGAACCTTTGCAAGGGCAATGGTCTTTTCAGAGCTTTGCTACAACAAAGACATTTTAAGAATCTTAATAGAGAATCGTGTAATCTTATTACAACTGCTCCTGTTTAAATCACTTCCTTGTACTTAAATAACAATCTGTCACCAGCTATTTCTTGATTGTAGTTTTTGTCAGTTGCAATTTATCCCCTCCCTGGTTTGGTTGAAGTTTTTTTTCCCCCCCTGATTGTGCAACCTGTGGGTTGGCAAAGCTTCTTTCTCACACAGTTCTTCTGAGTCCACTGGGAGAAATCCCATGAGTAAATTGCTCACTGGTGTAAGAGCTGTGCAGTTCACGAGTAAAACCTTTGTGGGACAAACCCCACTGAAACAACTGGTCCAGACAGTTCTGATATTCCTCAGGGAGAGACTAAACAAAATCTTTTTAAAGGTAACTTCCTCCCCTGAGATGGCAGCACAAAGGAATCCCTCAGACACGTTTCCCTCTAGGTGGGAATTCTGTTCCCAGGAGGTTCCTCCTGGGGATGAGCAGACCCCAAGCATCACCTCAGTTGTGTCATTCTGATTTTTATTTCTTTCTTTCTTTTTAGTGATGAGGATTTCTTCAGCCAAATCTGTTGACCCAATTGCTGCTGAAGCTGCTTTTCTACTGACTTTCAGCTCTGTTTGGACAGGGATGAGGCTTGTGACAACAGCAGTAAGGCAGAGATGTTTGCTCTAACCTATGAAATCAGCCAGAATTGAAGATCATTAATTAATCCTTATCTGCAGAGCTGTTCTAACATGCCTGTTCTCTGGTGGGGATGGTCAAGCACAGTGTGCTCTGCCATGTGGTGCACTAAAGGAAAGCACTGCAATTGTTAGTTGAAAAACACAACCTGAATATTTTTAATTATTCACTTAATTAATCAGAGAAACACCCTCCCATTTTGTGCCATTGCTGGATTGTGACTGGTAATGTCTGGTTAGAGGTTCCTGATCAGGCATTACCCTCAATATTCGCATCCAGGGAGGATCTGATGCATCTTTCAAATGCCCCTGCCCAGGTATTTAATAATTTGATGAAAACCTCTTTCTCTAATGACCACTGGAAAGCACAAACTCCCCTCGGTTGTATTATCTAATGAAATATTTGCTTTCTGAGCCCATCCTGCCTTATTGCAGGGGTTTGATTGCTTCTTGCAGTGTTCTGCTGCTTGCAGTGATTTTTTTTTTTTTAAGGATGGAATGCTTATTACCTATGAGAAGTGTTACTATATTTTGCTGCTGTTGTTGAGCAGAGTTCATGAAGTTAAACTTTGTCTACCAATTTAGAAGAGTTTCTCAGAAAGTCAAGATAATGCCTCTGTTGGAATGTTTTCAGATAAACAGCATAGGTGACACAGACTACTTTTCTTAGGATTATACAAATGCAGATGAGAAATCAATATTTAATACTGATTTTTGTGAATATTTTCAATTTGTGCATATTTTTAAGGCAGAAATTTCTATCTGCTGCTCAGAAGAACAGCATGACTGTCCTTGCACCAGGCTATGCTCGTGGTATTTCATACTTTTTCAGCAAAGCTGCTGCTTTCTGAAGATTTTATTGGTACTTGGGTGACTCCTCTGAAAGATATTTATGTTTATACGTTTACTGGTTCTCTTGGGAAGCTTTAATAAGGAAGTAAAATACAGGAATGTTTGTAATTGCTTTGACTTGGCTTTCAGAATTCTTGTAGAGAAGCTGAAGTATAAAAGCTTGAGTACAGCAAAATCACTTTTAAACTGGTTTATTGCAGAGAAGCACTGAGGTAAATCATCAAAGGATTTTTAGTCTGCAAAACTGCTTAAGTGTTGTGTTTAAAATTTACAAATCGCTGACCCCTTTGTGAGACACTGAGACAGACTGAAATGTCTGGCTCTTTTTTACGTTTGACTACCTAGTGAATAATCTCCTTTTGCCTGGCCTGCTGCTTCAAACACACTGAGTGCTGCAATTGCCATGTTGGTGTCTGTCTGCCAACCAATAGTGCTTGTGTATATTTAATTTCATCATAATTCAACCATAGGATGCCTCCAGGAGTATTTACGTGGGCTTTAAAAGTCAGGACGTGTTTTATGGCTGGAGATTTGGAATTTTGGGGAGTGCTCTGCGTGATGGGAATTCTGCTGAAATGTTGAGGAGTGAGGAACAGCAGGAGAGTTTTGTAGCTTGTCTTTATTATTCTGTTTTTAATTTGCTTTATGGGGAGGGTCTGTTCTGCAGGAGATGGTTTGGATCAAGCAGAGTGTGAGCACATCTTTCACTTTGAGGGGTGGGGGATCTGTTGGTTTGGGGCTGACTGGGATCCCTGGTTTTTGGTGCTGTTTGCTTTCAGGTGTGAGTGCAGGAAACACGCTCCAACATCCTGAATGCAGGAGCACTTTTGTTCTCTATGCTCTGTGCAAAATTGTGTCTGGATGCCTTGGCTTCCAGCCAGGCTTTTAATCTCTTCTTTCTTGTGTCAGCTTGGATAGTGTATATAATACTATAGTGCCTTTTCCTGTCCATGGAAATGCTGATTTTTAGTTTTATTTTAAGAAGGGTTTTCTTTTTCTTATTTAGAAGAAAAATAAACTTTAAAGGAGGAGGAAAGTCTATGCTGTTTTTTTTTTTTTTTTTTCATTTCTTGTTGTAGTTTATGCTTTACAGAAAGGCCTGAAATGTTCTGTCAGAGCTTTATCTCTTGTCTCACAAATTCAAAATTTAGAAATGGGGCAGGGCAAGGAGGGAGGGATCTCAAGGTAATTTGGAGTGAGGGAAGGGGAGAATTAAAAACACATTCAGTGCCCATGATCAGACATGTGAAATGGATGTGCCTTTAGATGCCACAAGGCTTATTCTTCCATCCAGCTTGACCAGTCTTTTGTCAAAACTCCTACTTTAACTATTTAAATAAAATACGGTGACTTTGGCATTCTCTCCTTCCATGGGAAAGCCGAGTAAAAGAGAATTTAGCCCCGCCTGCCGCTTCCATGCTAAACAGATGCAAATCAGAGCCCCTCCCTCCAGTTGCCTCTTCTCTCCTCCTGGGTTTCATTGTTTTGATGAAAGCTGTTCTGGTGCCAACTCCCAGCCCAGAGGGCAGGTGAGAGGAATTAAAAAAATCCCAGATTCCAGCTCGGTGATTAACATATCGTTTGGAGCTTGTAGTGTCATCCCTGCACACAAAACAAAGTCGCAACAGCTTCACAGAGCAGAGGTTTGTCAGAAAGGCAAACATCAAAGTGGCAAGAAAAGAGGAGTTTATTTAAAATATAGCAGAAAGACTTAAAACATTCGTGCTCACCTATGAGAGCTATTAAAAATTAAAAAGAAGCCTTTGAAGGCAAGCATTAAAGATTTAATAGTATTAATTGAATTAAGCCGTGGGAGTTGAGGATATGTAGACACATGTGTGAGTGTATGTTCTGAGACACCCTGGGTGTTAAGGCAGCAGAGTGCTGAGACCTCAGTTAGCTGTGCTTGCTGTCCAAGGGCTTCCTTAACAAACCTTGTTTATTCCTGGGGTTAATTAGAGATACCTTTAGAACTGAGAGTGTAAACACAAGGAGGGGACCTGGAGAGATGGAAAACTGCAGAGCCCACCAGCCTTGGCATCCCTGGCAGGGCAAAGCAGGCAGAGTCCTTTCCAAGCTACATTTAAGGATAATTTTGTTTATATCATTAAGGCTGATTTTTTTTTTTTTAAGAATAGATTCTTTTTCCTTTGTTGTGAGAGCAGTAACTTAATACTGTTGTACTCCAGCCACAGGTATGGGCTATTTTTTTGGCAGCTGAACTTCCATGTTACTTGATAATTATTTTCTTTTAAGACTGGCTGATTTTGGTAGCTTTTTAGCTTTTTTTTGCTTAGAACTTTCACTGTTAGGAAAACTTCTTGCTGGAGGAAGAAGTTTGTCTGTAAACAGACACAAAAATAAAATCACAGTTCAGCATGATTGCAGTAACTTGGTGTGGAGGGGTTTTTGTTGGTTTTTTTTTCTTTGCAAATTAAATACTCAATTTAAGGCTTAACATATTTGCATTGTGCATTAAAAAGCAGGGAAAAAACCAAATCCTTGTATCATTTCTAGAAAGAAAGAGCCCTGAAAGCTCCTTGCAAGCCTGCAGGTGGCTTGGCAAAGGAGGGACATGTCCAGGGGAAGCAGCTCCAGGAGGATTTGATGGCTCTGGGAATGCTGGTGTGGAGAGGCACCACCAACCCCATGCAGAGGGATACCAGGGCTGAGGGAGAGCTCACTACATTCATTTTTCCTTCCTCAGGGAGGTGGCTGCTGGCAGTGTGGGGAGGGCTGTGTGAGCCCTTCCTGCTGCAGATGTAGTTACCAAATGATTCAGCACAGTGCCCACGGACTGGAGCAATATTGATGAATTCATTACTGCTCTCTGATGGATGTTAATGGGCCAGGATTTCTTCTGTGCATTTGGACTAGGTGGAAAGCTCTTAAAAAAAAAAAAAAAAAAAGAGAGAAAATGGAGTGGGTGAGTTTTTAAGCCACTTTTTTGTTCTGCTTCTAAATCTACCGAGGGAATGTTTTTAATGACTTGCATGAAAACAATGGTCAAAACAATAATCACCAGGCAGCTCTGGGAGGGCCAGGGAGGAGCAGTGCTCCACCAGGGATTTCTTGCATTTTATTCACTATATCCCAAGCCACAATCAGCTGCTTTGGAAACAGAGGTAGGCATTGCATTCTCCGCGTGGGTTCCTTAGGAGATATCTGGGGTCCCAAGGCCACGATCCAGCTGCTGCTTGCAGGGTATCAGAGCTGAGGGGTAGAAGATGTTCTCTGCAAGAGCTGACTGGAAGAAAATGACCTTTAATGAAGGAACAGGCACAGATGCTTTTGAGTAACAAGTCTTTGTCATCCTCTTTGAAACGAACAGGCTGCCTCCCACTCAAATAATTTTCCGTCTAAATATCCAGAATAGATAAAAGAGTAGGTAGAATTTTATTGCTGGAGGATGGATTCAGAAAACTTGAGGAATTGTTATGCTGACAGCTGAAAATTTCTGTATATCTGCATAGGAGAATGTGGGATTCGCTGGCATTTTAAAACCAGATTTTTTTTTTCTTAATTCCACAAAAATCAACAAAATAATAATAAAATAATAACAGATATTTTATATATTACAACAAGGATGACTCTTTTTTTTGTGCATGAATGAAGGAATTGGAAAGTTTGAAGCAGAAAAATGAGGCAAAATCCTTATGTCAAATGTGCTCATATTTAAAAAAATCTTGAAGTGATTCACTTCCATCAAAGCTGAACTTAAAAATACAGCTCAGAGTCAGGAACTGGGGCACCACAGAAGTTGACCAAAGAGAATTATTTTTATATTATCCAATATTCTTGAGTTCTATTTCCTGGGAACCAGAATCCAGTGTAGATCCAGGCACAGCTGGGACCTCTCCTCTGGAATTGCTCCTGCCAAGGTGGTGGTGCTGGACACGTTAGACAGGTCTGAGAGGTAGAGGGAGAAGAGGTGGGTAGGTTTGGGAAGGATTTTGGAAACTGTGGTGTGTGCAGTATGAAAAGATAGGAGATATGGAGGAGTCAGAGGGAAAGGTGAACATTTGGTGTTGCAGGACAGAGCTAAAATCAGGGTGGGAAAAGGGCAGGGCTAAGATTTGGTGAAATTTGGTAATTTGGAGAGTGAAGGACCAAATTTCCTCCTGGAATGTGGAATTGCTTTGTCCCTAGGCAGGGAAGGGAGATTTCCCAGACCCCCAGTCTGCAGTCCTTGCACAGTCACCTGCTGAGCCAGGTCCCAAACCTAAACCATCAATTCACCTCCAGCCTGAGCTCCCCAGGTGCAGCTTGGCCCGGTGAGCTGTAACTGGAGACTGCTGTTGGAATGCCTGCTGCTCCCCTTATTTGGGCTGTTCTTTGGAGTAATTAGAGTGACCTTGGCCTTAATTGGTTGGGTGACGTGGGCTGTGGGCAGCCCCAGCCCTGCCTGTCCCCCTGCCTGGCCTGGAGTGTGGGATCAGTCCCTGGAGCTGTTCCACCTGTGGCTCTGCTGTGGGGCAGAGTGGAGAGGCAGGAGCTGGAGAATCCCATCCTCACTTCTCCTCTGACTGCTGGGCAGCAGCTCCTGCTCTGGAGCCCTGGGCTTGGGCCAGAATGTTCCTGCAGCAGGGGGCAGGGAGGATTTTGAGATGTGTTTCCTACTTAGCAATCTTACAACAATTTATTCACAGAATGCCACAATGGTTTGGGTTGGAAGGGAGCTTAAAGCTCATCCAGTTCCACCCCTGCCATGGCAGGGACACCTTCCCCTGTCCCAGGCTGCTCCAAGCCCCATCCAGCCTGGCCTGGAACACTTCAGGGATGGAGCAGCCACAGCTTCTCTGGGAGTCTGTGCCAGAGCCTCCCCACCCTCCCAGGGAAGGATTTTCTCCTCAACTCCCATCTCATGAGCAGACAGCTCATGTATCTGAATTTCTGAGGTTTAAAGCAATCTGATGTTGGCACCAGCTCTGATTATTGAATTAAGACATTGTGGTGACTTTTCAAGATGATTGTGCAGAATCTGGTGGCTGTGAGAGAAGGCACTTGAAATTTTATGCCATGAATGGACATTGATGAATGTAAGTAGGATATTAAATCAATCTCTGTATTCTTTGCAGGGCTGTAGTTTGTGCTGGCAGGAAGCACACTTAATTAAAATGGAAAAAATAATGTTTGGATGTATGGACAGGTAGTTCTTGGCATCTTGTACTTCTTGAACAATCCTTTTCCTTAGAAATCCATCTCATAAAATAAAAGCATTCATCCTTCAGCTTCTACCAGTAGTAACATGGAGAGTTAAACTGTTTTTCCCCCCTAATCTTTGTCATGGTGAGTGTTTGCCTCTGGCCTACTGGGTGTATTAATGTGGTTTCATGTCTGGTGTGTGTAGGAGGATGGGAGAAACTGCACTTGGTGACATTTGCTTCATAATAATAAAAGTGCAAAATCAATTTAGTTAATGAAATCATCAGGAAATTTTAAGTAGCAGGTATCTTCCCAAAATACATCCCCAAAATATGAAGTCTGATACATGAGCACACATCCAGGTGAACATGAATTTTAATTATTGCAGTTCTGTAGGAAAACACCGGGGCTTAAAGAAGGGAGCTGACATTTTGGGCTCTTGTATTTTTTGCAGTTCTTCCTGTGTTCAGGCTGATCTGTGGGGCCTGAGCAGGTGCCTGTCACCCCACAACAGCCTAAGTGACAAGGCTGGACTTTTCTAATTAGTAATCTATTCTAAGGCACATCCTCTGGCAAGGGTATTGGATATCCTTTTCCCTTCCAAAAGGAAAATGTGAAAGGTGAGAAGTGTCTCCTACTGCCCTTAATTCAGCTGAAAATACAATTCAGGTATATTTGGTAAGCTGAATTTATTTCAGGTTGTCAAGGCACACATTGGGTGGTCTTTTTTTTCCTACTCAATTTGTGAGAAAACAGATGAAATGCTTTCCTTGAAGCAGGTAATCCCCAGAGAACAAATTCCTTTGGGGAGGTATTTTTACTGCCCTGATGGATTAATTTGCATTTGGCATTTCTGCTTCAGTGTGTAATGGCCTGACCTCACACTGGTGTGTAATTCTGCAATATTCTGATATTCACTGCTGCATGCAGAATAAACTGAGATGTGCCCATGTCAGAGTACCCTTTTCCTGACCCAGAGATGGGGTAACTGAGAGGTGTCTTAAACTTTTATTCCATTTTCAGTCTCATGAGAAGGGTGAGACAATACAGATGTTATAATTCACACCATCACAATCAGAAGTTAACTGTTTCCTAATTCCAATACACTGTGTTGAATTTTAATTACACTCTAAGTGTTTCTTGGTCTATCAGCTTTAGCCACACCATGCTGTAGATGCCTTAGAGCCAACCATCTGAAACTACCCCTCATGGGTCCCACTGCAGTGCATCTTTCATTGTTCTATTTCTCCAAAGTATTTAGTCTTAAATACCAGTCTTAAATTTAGTCTTAATACTCTCCAAAGTCTTTTAGTCTTATCTTATCATAGAAAACCAATCAGAATTTAGATTGATCAATAACCTCTTAAAAAAATTAAATATTCTTTAAAAATTAGTAAGTGAACAACTACAAAAAAAGCCACATCAAGCCTACAAACATGCCCACAGTGCAGGTGGCACTGTGGGTGACACCTGACCTGGCTGGAGAAGGAGGAATGTGTTATTTTTAAAGAGCTGTTGTCAAAGCTTGTAATCCTAAAATTAGATCCAGTGCAGGTCGGATTTGGGTCGTGGTGGTGACCTGCAGGTCTGGCAGAGCTGTCCCCTCTCCCAGCCCTTCAGAGCCCATTTCCAGCCTCCCTGTCCATGATTCCAGCTGCAAGGGCCAGGGGAGCTGGGGGTGACAAAGCCCCACAAGGACCAGGGGAGCTGGGGGTGACAAAGCCCCACAAGGATCAGGGGAGCTGGGGGTGACAAAGCCCCACAAGGATCAGGGGAGCTGGGGGTGACAAAGCCCCACAAGGATCAGGGGAGCTGGGGGTGACAAAGCCCCACAAGGACCAGGGGAGCTGGGGGTGACAAAGCCCCACAGCTGTGGCTTGGCAGGTCCCAAAAGGACGTGGCCAGGTGGTGCTGCTGTGTGAGGCAGGTTAGAGATTTGCTCCTCACCCCCCTTCCCATCCACTCTGAGAAATGAGCTCTCCATGGAGCTGAAATCCTGGGAATTTAAGGAGACAAGGAGTAACAAAAGATGGTAAGGAGAAAACAGAACCAGATTTGTGTCTGTGAATCTCTTTTATAGCTAAAAGTCTGCTCAAGCTGGAGCTCCTTTCCCTCAGTGAGGCTGAGACAGGACTGTAAAACCAGTGCAGAATCAAACCTTGGCACTCATGAATATGCATAAATTTGAAGGAGAATTATCTTTCAGCATTAACTCTTTAAATAAAGAAATAATTTGGCCACCTGCTGTCTGTGAAAGCTGACCTTGTTCTCTCATTTGTAAAAGGGAGTGGAAGGCTTCCAAAACTTTGAATTTTGAACCATTTCCTCTCCTCAGAAATTACACTGAAGACAAGCATTTAAGCTGTGAAAAATGGAACTGAAACCTTTCATCTGGAGTTAACCCTGTTCTCCAAACCCTTTGCCAATCTGTATTTGTAACTCGTTTCCTAAATAATGTTGAAGGTTGAGGAAGGGCATTGATGGGAATTTCAGGCTCTTCATTTTGCTGTTTTATTCCCATGAATTGCTGTTTTCTCTGCTGTAGAATAGCAAGAGAGAGCTAATAAGTGTTCTGCTTGTTGGCTTTTCTGTGTAGTGCCAAGTGTCTTCTCTCCTCTCAGTGCTCTCCTCCAAGTGGCCACGATGCACAGTTGCCCCTTTTCCTGTTTGGTTTTGGGATTGCAGTTGAATATTGTATCCTAGCAGGGTGATGGTACCCTCTGGTCAGCCAGTTGTTCTCTGAGAATAATTTATGAAGAAAGAAAAAAAAAAATCAGAGAATTAGTAAAGTTGGAAACTCTGTCTACCAGTGTGGATTTAGTATAAGAAAAATGGCTTTTTTCTGCATTATACTTCTGATTTTTATAGGAAGGTTTGTGCTTGGTTTTTTTCTGATTTCTGAGCTGTTTGTGGAAAATGAGACTTCTTTAAACCAGGTGGGCTTGGATTTAGACACAGAACAAGCTATCCCAGGAAAGGCAAGATGTGAATTTAGTGTTAGGCAATGGGAATTCTTCTTCTTTGCCATAAATAGGAGCTGACTTCTTGTTGGGATTGGGGTTGTGTGTGCAGGTGTGCTGTCAGTATCTGTCAGATTCCTCAGTCAGCACCTGGCAGCAACTTCTCTGAGCCTGATCCTTTGCAGATGGGCAAGAATTCCCTGATTTATCCTGGAATGCAGGTCCCTGAGCATCACCTGCCTCTGCCATGGCAGCCTGGGAGCAGAGAGAGCAGATCTCTGTGTATCCCCCACCCCGAGAGGGGAGGCAGCAAGGCTGGGATATTTTTATGCAGACTGATATTCTGCAGATTCAGATCACAGACTGACTGAATTAATAACTATTTTCCAAACCTCCCTTCTCATGCATGTGACTTACAATAAATGTCTTATCTAAGGATATATGTTGTCTGTAATACTGTTAATTAAAATTTTATGCAAATGTCTGCTGAACTCCTGATGTTTAATGTTAATTTTCACACTTGATATTAAAAGCTTTTCATATTTTTCCGGTGCATGCTTAGCTGGGCTGTGCAGATATTTACCTTCAGGCTGATACAAAGGGCATTTTATCAGTGCAGACAAATCCTGGTTGGAGTTCTACATTCCAGAGGTGTGAATGGATTCTGCTGAAAGCCTGTCTATAGGTGGATTTGTGGGGCTGTTTGCTTTGATCTGAGTTTATGAAGGACTTTGTGGCTTGGCCTTGCTTCTGTGTTAGTCTCAGCAAGTTAAAGATGTTTCCTCATGCAGATTTCATTCACTGAGCTTCATCTCTTGTGAGAGAAATGAGGAGTTCAGGCAAGAATTGCTGCTGTCTGCACGTTGTGTGTAGGAAAGCACCAGGAGAATTCAGTATTGGTGTAATGGAGCTGCTGGAATAGGGAGAGGGACATGGGGTGCTTCCCTCCAGGTTAGCCCTGGTAACACAGGTAAGCTTCACCTTGTCTGCACATCTGTTTGCTTTGCCATCTGGAGACACCAGATACTTCAAAATCAGAGAAAATGGCTTGTAGGAACCAAGAGCAAAAATGAGGAAGGCTCCCCAAGACTGAACTGTTTAATTTTCACAGAAATCTGCTCAAGCCTTTTTCCTGCTAACCAGGAACAGCTTTAATCAACTGGTCTCGCTTTCTGCTTTCTTTGCAACTCTGCTGTTAAAAATGCAAACTCACATTTTTGCTGAAGTTGCAAGTGCATTGTGCTTCCTTGTGGTTTGTTGTGAGAAGTTAATTCACTGAGGTTTCTGGAAAAAAAGAAATCTAAACTTTCTGTGCAAGAGTTTGTTAGAATGTGTTAGAAACTCTTCCTCTTTTATGCAGTTGGAGTGTTTGGCTTTTTTGATCTGTTTAATGATAAAAGAGGTTGTGATGCTGCAAGGTTTGGAATAATCCAGGAGAAGGATTGTGTGGTGAGGGAGCAGAGTGAGTAAAGCAGGGACAAAACCCGAGCTCTTGGGTGAGGGTCAGCCCCACTGCCAGGGCAGGACCCTGAACACTGGTACAGCTGCACTGGTGAGGGCAGCACCAGCTCCATCAGCTTTCCATCCTGTCATCCCCTGGGTGCTTATTGTGAGGTTTAGAATAAGTTGGTTTTTATGGGCTATGAGTAGAGTAAGATGAAAACATGTCCATCAAGAAAAGGAAAAAACAAACCTTAATATTTCTCTCATGAATGGCCTTGGTTTTCAGGACTGGAAGATATGAAAGTGAAGAATCCCTCGGTGTTGAAGGATTGATGGGGTTTGAGTCTGTTAAAGAACAACAAGTGAAATACTCAGTTTCCTGAAGTGTGTAAATTGCCGGGTTCTCTTTACCCAGTGTGTTCCCTCCTGTGTTAGCTCTGGGATTGTTTTTCCAAAGTGCTCCTCCAGACTTTGAAAAGCTTCCAAAGGAGTTCTTCCTTTGGTTGCTTCTCCAAAACCAAGTGCCTGCTTTCCTAGTGGGCTGTAATTGGGAGGGAATGAAGGCTCTTTGCTCTTTTTTTTTGTCCCTGACAGCTTTCTGTTGCATTTAATCAGCTCCAGAAGTGATCCAGGGTTGGGTTGTTCTTACTTGCAAAACTTAAGAGACTTGGAGTATTTTTCCTGTGCTCTTGTGTAAAAGTGGCTGGATTTGGTGCAAGAGAGTGAAAAGGGAAGCAGTTGTGTTGTGAGGGTGGTTAATTCTTCAGGGACTTTTACAGGTGAGGTATTAAAATGATATTTCCAAAAGCCTTTGAAGTTGTTAAGTAAGAAACTTGTCTTTGCCTGGGGTGATGCACACAGGTGAGGAGGCACTTGCTGCTGTAGTGTACTTGTAAAAAGATTTTAGGGAGGCCTCTCATCCCTGGCCTTGAAAGAAATAAAACTTTCATAAGGCAAGAATGTTTTTCATAGATTTGCAGTGGGTTAAAGGACAGGAAATGGGGTTAGGAGTAGATGTTGGTTCTCACAGGGAAGGGCTCTTCCCAGCCAAGTGTCCTGCCAGAGATCAGTGATCTTGCAAATATTCCCTTTAGCAGATTGGCCTGGAATAATAAGATGGTAAATTGAATCAAATTAGTCAAATTTGAATGTAATCTTGAATTGAAAGGAATGATGAAAGATTGAGACCTGCTGAGGGATGAAGTGGCAGGTGAAATGCACAGGGAGGAGAAATGTGTGTGTCCCAAGAAATGGGAGTTTAATCTGTGCATGGAAATGGCTCTGTTGTAATTCAAAGAATGATAACAATGTCAGGTTTGAAATCTGTGCTTTCCTTGTCTCTGGGAGGGATGAGGTTGGTTCTTGGGAGTGTTGGAGGAACATTATTAAAGGACATCTGGATGGGCATCTCTGTGACCGTGGCCAGCTCAGCTCCAGTCCCTGCTCAGTGTTTGTGCTCTCAGGGCTGCTCTGTGTTCATGGAATGACCAATCTGCCAGTTTGCTCAAGTAATTTATTCCAAAGCTTAATAGGCCTCTGTTTACTTGAAACAGTGACCTTAACTAAAGAACTGACACAGCTTTCCAGCTCCACAGCTTGTCCTTGCCTTTTCTTGCCAGTCATTTTGGCTTTGCAATTCCATTCTCATAGAATGAAAAATTCTTTGGTGCTGTGTGAAAGGCACAGAGCAGAAAGTGTGGATCTGCTGATTGTTGTCAAATGAAGAAAGTAAATACATTTGGGAACAAAAAAATTCCTTCTAATCTGCTTACCATGAAAGGTCACCTTGAGCTGGAGTGTGTTGGGCCACAGGATCTCTGTCCTGAGACTGAGAGGGCTTTAAACTTACCCAGGGTTCCAGAAATGGCTTGGTTGATTTTTAGGAAGTTTGCTTGTTCTGTCTGGATGCAGATTCCAACTGTTAGAGGGCTGCTGAACGTGGAATTCCTCATGTGGTTTCATCTCAGCTCTGTAATTTAAATTCTAGGTAGGCTTTACATTGGAAAATAAGTCTCCAGGTTGGACTTTGTTTCTGGTTTGCTTTTCAGATTTTGCCTTTGTATCAGCATGATTGTCTTCTTGCTTTTGTTTTGCTCAGCACTTCAGGTTTTTAATCTTCAGTGTTTAATGTGGCTTGTGAGAAGAACAAGTTGTTTTCAGAATCAGAAGAAATTCGAGGAGGAAAAAATTAATCTAGGAAAATTTCTCCCAGGTGTGTGTGGCTTGCTGGCTGTGCAGAACAATCAGAGCCAACTAACCTGCTTTGTTTTCTTTCCCTGCTCAGGTCATGATTTTCATTTTCTCGTGTCATTCTCTTGAGGAGAGGAAATGATTGTAGTGGAACGTGTCACAAGCACGCCACTGCTACAGAGCCTTTGCTGTTCAGAAACGTTCCTGGAAGAGCAAATTTAGCCCTTTGCTGTTTGTGTTGTGGAATCTGTCTTGGGAAAAAGGGAAATAAAAATGACGACTTCGTCTATCCGACGACAGATGAAGAACATTGTGAACAATTACTCAGAGGCCGAAATAAAAGTTCGGGAAGCGACCTCGAATGACCCCTGGGGTCCTTCCAGTTCCTTGATGACTGAAATAGCAGATCTGACCTACAATGTTGTGGCCTTCTCTGAAATTATGAGCATGATCTGGAAACGACTGAATGACCACGGCAAGAACTGGCGACACGTCTACAAGGCCCTGACTCTCTTAGATTACCTGATTAAAACTGGCTCTGAGAGGGTGGCCCAGCAGTGTAAAGAGAATATTTTTGCTATCCAGACGTTGAAAGATTTTCAGTACATCGATCGAGATGGGAAGGACCAGGGCATCAACGTGAGGGAGAAGTCCAAGCAGCTGGTGTCCCTTCTGAAGGACGACGAGCGCCTCAAGACAGAGAGGGCCCAAGCCCTGAAGACCAAAGAAAGGATGGCTCAGGTGGCCACTGGGGTGGGCAGCAACCAGATCACCTTTGGCCGAGGCTCCAGCCAGCCCAACCTGTCCACCAGCTACTCAGAGCAGGAGTATGGGAAGTCTGGAGGATCCCCAGCATCCTACCATGGCTGTAAGTACAGCAAACTCATCCCAGGGTGTTAATCCTTGTCTTTGGAGGGCTGCTCTCGGGGCTGGCAGTGAGTGGTGCCTGTGGGAGAGTGAAATGCTGCCTGCCAGGGGATCTGGGATCTCTGTGGATCTGCTCCCTGCTGTTGATGTCTCTGCAGATGCCTGGGTAAATATTTGCTTTGGAGAGGATGTGTGTAATGATGGAAATCGATTTTAAAAGCCCTTGTTTACTGTCAGTTCCAAAGGTAGCAGTGCCAGGCTGTTCTTGGGACCAAGAGTTTGCTGTGATGGGGAGGGTGTGAAGGGGATTTTCTGTTAGTTTTTGGTTTTAAAAGGAGTGTTTGAGATGTGTTCTTTTTGTTCAGGATGGAATCTTAGGGTGGTTTGGGTTGGGAGGGAATTTCAAACTGATCTCATTCCACCCCCCTGCCACGCTCAGGGCTGCCTTCCACTATCCCACATTGCTCCAAACCCTGTCCAACCTGGCCTTGGATTAAGAATAAATAAGAAATACAGAATATTTCCTGGATCATTCTGCTACTTTATGCTGCTCCTATTGTACTTTGGCAGCAATGCTGCTGTTTGAATTTCCTTTATTGCTTACTCAGCAGTTCTTGGAGGAGGAGTGCTTTAAATCTGTATTTAAATATTTAAATTCTCAGTGTTTGGTGTGTGTCTGTCCTAAATACTAAATACTATACTTCATTCTTAAAAAATGAATACAGTGATGTGGGAAGAGCAAATTCTTTCCACCACTGCTTGGTGGGACTCCCTGTCATGTCAGGAAGAGGCCTGATCTGGCACTAAATCCTCCTTAATGTAAGTAATGATCTGATGAAAGCTGCTTTGGCTGGAATGTC
The DNA here is from genome assembly GCF_022539315.1 of Serinus canaria. Taxonomy (NCBI): domain Eukaryota; kingdom Metazoa; phylum Chordata; class Aves; order Passeriformes; family Fringillidae; genus Serinus; species Serinus canaria. Next base: position 14,226,998 of record NC_066328.1, read on the forward strand.
AGTGGTTGTGGTCTAATTCTGAAGGGAAATCTTTTCTTTAAATGAATGTTTAGAGAGTGTGGAGGGCTGTGACTGAGCCAGGGTGCAGGAACCATTGAGCACCAGCTTGAAGAATCTGAAGTTTGTCATGTCCTGTGTCCCAAAGTGCTTCTTAAATCATAAATCCATGAGTGGGGTCAGCCCTGCTGACATTTGCAGGAGGAGATACCAGGAAAATCAAACCAGGATGGAGAAAATCTCTGTTTAAAGCTCTGAGGACAGCCAGAAAAAAGTATTTCCAAAAGGAAATATTTTTAACGTAGAGGGTACAAAAAATGTGAGTGGAGGTTTTCCAGCTATGAGAATTTTTAATCTTGGCTTTTAATTAGCAGTAGGATAACAAACATCTTAATTTTTCTGTAATAATAGTTTTTCTGTATTTATATAATTTTTCTATAATAACCCTCCTTGAGCACCGTAAATTTTTAAAGAAGAACTCATATATTGTTACCTCAGCAATAACAACATTTTTCCTTTTCAAATCTATAGATTGTAGTTGACCACAACAAAAATTCTTAATTTAGAAATAGCTTGAAATATTGATTTTAACTTGGGCTGCTGGGCTGAAATCAGTGAGTTTTGCTGAGCACACCTTGGGTTTCACAGAATTATTGCTCCACCAGTCCCAGCTTTAATTAATGCCTGGAACTATTGTTTGGAATCCTGAATGCTCCCAGAGGCTCCCAAGGATTCCTCCAGCAGGGCAGAGCAATGCAGGGCGTGGTCCTCAATTGTTCCTCGGCTGCTTGAGGAATTTGGATGGGAGAAGGAGTTTGGCTGTTCCTCAGCACTCCAGGGGTGGATTTCCTGCTCCTTCCTCCCCGTGTGTGTCCTGTGGCAGGATTGCTTTGGAGGTAAAGATTCCTTAAGCTTTTTTTTTTTTTTCCTCACCCCCTAAGAAGCTTTAGAAATCTCAGGGGTTTTTCTCCTCCCCCCTCCGTGCTTCCTCTGGTGCAGCTCTCCTGGACTTTTTGCACTGTGGATCAGCAGAAATGCAGGTGGCTCTCAGCTTGTCTGTTTTGAGTTAAAAATGGGTTTCTTGCCTGGTTTAATTGAGTGGAGCAAACAAACCAGCACCTTCCAGAACAGCTGTGCTAAGTCCCTCTGATATTGGGAAACTGGGAAGAGCTTTATCCCAGGAAACGAGGAAGGAGTTTCATTAAAATCCAGACATTTAATCTGTTACATAAATGTAGGGTTATTCCTGTGCCTGCTAAATTTGATGGAAAAGATGCTTTTCATTATTTAAAGTGAAAGAGATTGTATCCATCCTCTGTTCTTTTATTTTTAAATAATTATATTTAAATTTGAAAAAATATATATTAAATATAAATAAAAAATAAATTCAATATATTTAAATCATATATTTTTAAATTATTAATACCCTTCTTTTGTGCTGAAAATCTGGATTCAGAAAAAAAAATCTGTAAAAGGAATGAAGTTCTGCTTCACTCCTGGGAAATACTCCCCTTAGAACATCCACAAGATGCTGTTGCTGCTCTGTATATTCTGGCAGAATTCTCTTTCATTCCTCTGAGCCTTTGAAGAAGAGATCAGAGACTTTTAGATTTGCCATCTCTTGCTTGAGATTTGCCTCTTCCAAATGTCCAGCCACCCTCTTTGCTGAATGCCCAGCCCTGGTTAGCAGGCAAATAGAAATAAAGTTTGGGAGAGTGGCAGAGCCCTTTTGGCAGCACCTCCCCAGGAGATGTTTCATCCCTCAGTGGTTTGCTGTCAGCACATTTTACTCTTGCTCCTTCTAGACACCATGGATGGGGGGTGCAGAATTCATTCCCCTTGCTTGAAGAATTGATGTTGGGTTATAAAATCTCATTTTTAGTTCTTTCTTGCAGAAGAAAGAGCTGAGAGTTTGGTAGTTCAGCAGGACAGCTCCCCAGTAACTCCCAGTGGATGCTGGGATTCTGGGGTGGATGTGAGGGAACTCTGCCCTCTCCTTTCAGGGACTCGAAGTGCAGTTTTGGGTAAATCAGTGAAGATTTTGGGGTCAGTTTTGAATCAGCTGCTCTGCTCAGCCAGCACTGACTGAACTCTGTTCAAACTCCTCCTCTTCTCCAGCTGCCCAACCTGTGCAGGTTTGCATGGGAACAGTTGGATTTTTGCTGGATGTTGAGCCACAAGGGGTTTTCTTAGAGAATTGCTGGTTTTTGTGTCCCAGATTCATCCTTTGTGACAAACTAAAAGCAGTCTTGATATCCTGTGTAGTGAGAGGGAATTCAAGATGGAAAAGGAACTCTTGACTGATGGCCAATCATCCCTCACTGCTGCAGGCAAATTGGGGTGTTTTCCCCTGTTTTCTTGTGAAGATTTTCATTTCATCTCTAAAAATCCTTTGGAAGCTGTGCAAAATGAAATGGTGCAACTTGATGGTTTTCCATAAAATCCTTTCCCCCAGAGCTTTGCCTTAATGACTTTGTTGGCCCTGAAGATCTCTGTGCTTGGATAATTCCAGGGAGCACATTATGGCAAGTGAATTGTAAAAGTATTTGTGGTTTTTTTTCCTACCCAGTCTCATAACCTGAAAATGGAAGCCATGAGAGATACTCAAAAGCAAAAAGCAGAAATAAAGCTCCTCCCAACCTCCATCTTGTCAGCAATTTCTGACATACTGGGAGCAATTGGTTTTATTTTCCAGCTTTAAACCAGGGACAATTAATGCTCAGATTAGGAGCTGTTAAATATTCCATGAAAAAATGCATATTTTTTATTTATTTTGGAAAATGTACCAATTCTGTAGAGTTGCATCCAATCAGGTTTTATTTTACCTTAAGGAAATATTCTTGTGTAGTGCTGAAACCAAACTTACTGGGGAGAGGAAGGGATATAAAGCAGATATTAAAAATCTTTTGGAGCAATAGTCCCTCACTCCTAATCTGCCTCTGGGTCTAAATAATTGGGTTTTTGCCTGACATTTGTCACCCAGTTTCAAAAACTTCAGCCTCTTGTTCCTGGCCTTGTTTCATCTCCAGCTGCCAGTGACCACTTAAATAGGATTCTGGATTTATGGCTGCCCAGGGAAAAGTAGGATGTTCTTAATTTAGACCTCTTAAGCCTGAGCTGGGAGGCTGCTGGTGGTGTTCTAAAACCAAGTTTACTGAGGCCACGCTTTTTAAGAGATCCAATCCTGTTATGCTGAAGCTGGGATGTGCAGGTGTTGTTTTGGGTTGTGCCCACATCCTTCCCTTTCTCCCTGTGCTCCAGGAGGGGATGGGAAGATGGGATGGGATAATAGGATGGGCTGGGATGGGATGGAAGGGATGAATGCCCCGATTGATTTCAGTGACACAAACTCTGATTTCAGTGACACAGACCACGATTTCAGTGACACAGACCACGATTTCAGTGTCACAGACCCCGATTTCAGTGTCACAAACCCTGATTTCAGTGTCACAAACCCTGATTTCAGTGACACAAACTCTGATTTCAGTGACACAGACCCCAATTTCAGTGACACAAACTCTGATTTCAGTGACACAGACCACGATTTCAGTGTCACAGACCCCGATTTCAGTGACACAGACCCCGATTTCAGTGACACAGACCACGATTTCAGTGACACAGACCCCGATTTCAGTGACACAGACCCCGATTTCAGTGACACACACGCAGCTGGGTGTGACCTGATTTCAGCAGCGCTGCCCAAGGTGGGCTCGGCTCAGCTCGCTGTGCTCAGAGCTTGCTGGAAAGAGGAGATGCTGAAAGATGCACTGGGAAGGGCTTGTATGGATCTTGGGAAATGCCAAGTCTTTAACCTGAACCTGGAGAAATTCTGGGACCAGTTTGCTGTAGCTGAATTAATGAGTTTAATATTTGCAGTGATTATTCACGTTAAGTTGACTCGTTATTTCAAACCAGTTTTGTGAAGCCTCAGCAAGTTTGTGTTCACTCATCTGTTTCACTTTTGTCTCCCCTTTTGCTTGGAGTAGAAAATAATTCAGAGGAAGTGCTGGTTTGGGTTTGACACAATAGGAAATTTATGAAATCCAGAATGGTTTGGGTTGGAAGGGACCTTGAAGCTCATCTTGACCCAGCCCCTGCTATGGGACACTTTCCACTATCCCAGGTTGCTCCAGCCTTGAACATTCCAGGGATGTGGCAGCCACAGCTTCTCTGGGCAGCCTGTTCCATTCAGAACACTCCTGGTTTTAAAGGGTTTGCTTTTTATTTAATATTTATTTCTTTAATAATCTGTTCTGCCCCTCTCTGCAGGTTGGAACACATCCCTGCCCTTCCATCTTAGTCAGGGAATATAGGGAATATCACCCAGCAGTGAATCTGGCTGAACAGCGTGGAGAATTCCTCTAGTTTGAGGTGTTGAAGGAATGTGACAGACTCCTGTCAGATGTCATTTGACAGCTTGATTAAATCCTCTCATCATACATTTATTTTTCTGGTGCTGAGAGTGAAGGTGGGAGGTGCCACTGGTGCATCCAGACTTTGTAGTGACACTGAATTATCCAACTGTGTCCATTCACTCGGGGGTTGGCATCACCTGAGAGGAAAATGCTCCCAACAAAACAAACCTGAAGGCTTTCTTGAGTGTTATTCCAGCAGCTCTCAGTCTGCTCAGTGCAGTCAGAATCCTGCAGGAGGGCTGAGCAGCTCTACCTTGTCACATTCATCAGTGTTATCAACTCTCTTCTTGTACCTGAAAGATTCCTTCATTCCCAAGGGAAAGGTGGATTACACAATTCCTTCTAGATTAAACAGCTTGTACTTGCCTTTCCATCATTTGGCTTTTTAAAATTATCCCATTTTATTTGAGTGATTGTTCACTGGCAGACTGACAGATGGGATCTCTGCCTGCTTCCCAAGTGAATTGCTGTTGGTTTCTGAGTCCTTACCTTGATACTATTTCAGTTTTTCAAGTCACTTTTGGTTTTAGATGTAGATTCACTGAGTGTGTGAGGAAGCAGCTTTTCATTCTGAGCCAGTGTGACTGAGAGCTGAATTCTGGTCTTCAGAATTCCACCTGCAAATTAGGAACTCTGACATTAAAGAAAAAACCCAGAAATAACAAAACCAGCCCCAAAGCCCAAGCACAGGATCCTGAGTGAAAATACAGTCTGACTTTTATTATTAATGCAGCTCTCTGTCCTGTATTTCACTTTAACTCAGCCAGATCTATAACCAGCTACAGAGGCCTTTTAATAGAGCCAAAATGTAGGAAATTATCAATAGATGTGTCTGGGAGCTGTCCCAGCCTGGCCAGGCACAGATGGTGCAGCAGAATCCTCCTTTAGTGATTAACTGAGCCTCCAGATGATTTCCTTGAGCAGCCAGCCCTGTGCTCCCTGCAGGAACAGATCCCACACATTTGCTCCTGGAGGGACTGGGATGCCCAAATTCCCAGCACAGCAGGGCTCAGCAGGTCAGAATTGATCTGTTGAGTCCCATCTTACATAAACATGGGAGTTGGCTGTCATGTGCTGGGGATGAGGGATACCTTGTGTGCCACCATCCTGCCCCTAAGGCTGTCACCTTTCTGCTGGATCCTGGCAATTCTGACCTTTCAGCAGGATGAGGCCCATCTGGACAGGAATCTGAGGTAAAACTTGTCAGGTTACTCCCAGGAATGGTGTTTTGAATTTCCCTTAATCCTTTTCAAAAAAGAAAGAAAGGAAAAGTGCTGGCATGGTTTTATAACACTGCAGAGGCTTACATGGAAAACAGCAACATTCCTATAGTTGGGTTTTTTCTTGAGGCCCAAGGAAGAACTTCAAATGGACATTTTCCCCTTTTATTTTAAGTGAAAAGGAGCTGGAAATACCTTTTAGAGTTAGTGAAAACAAGTAGAATGAATTGCTGGAAAGCCTAGAAGAGGGAAGGAATGACCTGTGTGCGTGTGAGCCCATGGTATGCACCTGGGGATCCCAGAGCTGCTGCTCTTGGCACCTCTGGGAGCTCCTGGAGCTCCCTGCCAAAGCCAAGCCAGCCCTTCCCATGCCTGCCTGGGAGTGCAGAGCCAGGGAGGGCTTGGAGTGGGATGCAATCCCTGCTTTTAACAGCTCTTCCAGGCAGGAATGCACTGGGCAGCGAGGTCAGCAAGTCCCTTGTGTGGAAATGGGAGGAGGAGCAATGGAATCGAACCCATTTTGCATCATTTTAATTTTAATGTCACTCTGCCATCAGGCTCCTGGCTGTTGTGGAGTGCAGGGATGTGAGCAGAGATGGAAAAGCTGAGATGCAGGAAATGCAGGAAATCCCATTTCCCCCCCACAGTTCAAAGCCCAGCAGAGCAGAAGGTCCCTCCCTGCTCCTGCTCCAGGTGCCATCTGTTCTCAGGTGACTCTGCTGGTGTCCCATGTGTCCCAGGCTCTGGTTTTAAACCAGTCAGGACTCTTTCCTTCTCTAATCCTGCTGCAAAACTGCTCTTCTCCATCTGCATCTCAGATCCATTCATGGCCAGTTTATACCATGAATTCTTGCCCCTTTATCTGAAATAGTTTTTTTCTCTCTGATATTTCCAAGCCTGAGGTATTTGACAGCCATAAACTGCTCCATCTTCTTCTGGCAAAGACAAATAGAAAACATTCTCTGGGCTCCAAAGGGGAGTGTTTCCACCTCCATCCTGGTTTAAAATCGTCCATTTTGGATTAGAATGATTAGAATTAGTGCTAATTTATCACCTGTATTAGGTGAGTGGCTGGGAATTATCACATGCTTTAATCATCATATTTTTAATGTAATACATTGGAGAGCCTGGCAGTGACTGTTGGAGCAGTAAGTACTCATCAACCAGGCTAAATTTAATTATTTTATATGAGAAAGTGTGAAAGAGTAATAGAATTGAGCTATGAGTAGCATCTTAATTGAAGTAAGGTTGGCTTGAGAGCTTCAGGATCAGCACAAGGTGGAAGAATCATTGTGGGTGATAAATTAGTTTATGTCTTTAGAAGCAGATGAGGTGGGAGGGCACCTCGGGGTGTGGTGGGAAGGAGGAAAGGTCATTCCTTGTTTGTGGAGAGTCCCCTTCCTTCTGGCCTGCTGGATGAGAAAGTTCCACTTGTTTTGTGATATCATTTTGGCGTGAAACTCCAGGAGAGAGACAAGACTGTGGAATGTTTGGAGGATTAAAGTAGTGATGAAAAAGTGGTTTTCAAACCAAATTTGGCAATGTCATTTTCACATGCCCAGCTGACCTGGTAGGAAGAAACTCGATTTCTTGGAGCTTGACACACTAGTTAGAAACATTCAGTTAAATGTATTAAATGTCAATATATATTTTGCCAAACTAATCATCAGTCCAGCCACTAAATACAAACTTCCTGGCCAAGGCGAGGTAGAATTTCTGTGTGAATGATTTGGATGTTAAGGAATTGTCTGAGAGAGGGTGAGCACAAAATTGTTTAATTACTGTGTAGTGCTAAACCTGCTGGTGGTGTAGGATGGGAATTTCACATGCTCCTGGAGTGAAACCATCACTGAAAGTTGCTTTGTGTGTTGAGAAATTGCATCTTTCAGCTGTCAAGGTTGACTGTTCCTTGAAGAGGACAGGAGGAGATACCCCCAAAAAACCCCAGCCAAGCCCAGAAACCACCCAACCCCCCCAGCCCCCTTAGCAGACTCCTCTTTAGCAGAGAGTGATCCTGTATTTGTGTCAGTTTGGAGCCTGAATAGCTGGTGTGTTTATCCCCAAGCCTGCTCAGCAGTTAAGAATAGTTCTTTATCTTCCCATTAAGACTGTATTATTTTACAGAAAAGTGGGTGGTATCCAGTTTTACCCTGATATTGGCCCACTCCCAGCAGATCCTTCCTGACACTGGAAGATGGAAGAAATACTCACAAATGTTTCCTTCAACAATGAATTTTTAAGTCAGGAGCTCTGATACACTCCAACATGAGCTGTGGGTACTTCTTGGTACCACAGCCCTATAAAAACCCTTTGATTTTCCAGGGATATTTTCCCTTAAAGCAGCTGAACTGCCATGCAGAGCTAAATGATCCCCTCAGCCTTGGCAGAAGCTTCACCTTGTGAAAAACGCCAATCACTTGTTTTTAAAATTTTAAAAGTTTAATAGCAATAAAATGGTTATAAAAATAGTAATAGAATTAGAGTAATAATGATTTGGACAGTTTGAATTAGGACAATATGAGACAACAGAACCAAAGAGTTACAGACAGTCCAGGTACCTTTTCTGGGCAGCACAAGCCCAAAGAAGGACCCAGAGGATTAACCCTTAAAAACCACAGCCTGTTGCATATTCATACACCTCATCCAGGGTGCATAAATTCCATTCAAACACAGGATTCTGTCAGGGCAGTGTCAGCTTCTTCCTGGTAATCCTGACAGCAATTTCGAGGTAGGAAGAAGTTAATTTCTTCTGATAAGAGGGCAATAAAATTCTTTTTCTCTGTAAGACTTAAGTGCCCCGTGGCTGCTATCTGGTGCGAGTCCTTTCTTTAAAAAAAAAAGTATCCTACATAGCATAGTTTCTATTTTAGCATTTTTTATAACCTAAAACTATATTTAACACACTACTGAAGAGATAATACAGCATCACTTTCTAACACAACACATATAATATTCATTTGAATATTTGCTAAAAGCCAATCATAAAATCAGCATTTTTCACAACCTCTTCACCCTGGGGGAGCTCTGCCACCAAACACGGGGTGCAGGAGCCGAGCCTGCCCCATCTCCTGCAGGGTGCTGAGCCCCATCCCCTGCAGGGTGCTGAGCCCCATCTCCTGCAGGGTGCTGTGCCCAGTCTGTGCCCCATCTCCTGCAGGGTGCTGTGCCCAGTCTGTGCCCCATCTCCTGCAGGGTGCTGTGCCCCATCCCCTGCAGGGTGCTGTGCCCAGTCTGTGCCCCATCCCCTGCAGGGTGCTGTGCCCAGTCTGAGCCCCATCCCCTGCAGGGTGCTGTGCCCAGTCTGAGCCCCATCCCCTGCAGTTTGCCGTGCTGAACGTTCTCTCTTTTGGCTTTTGTCTGCCCACAGCGACCTCCCCGCGGGTGTCCTCGGAGCTGGAGCAGGCGCGGCCCCAGACCAGCGGAGAGGAGGAGCTGCAGCTGCAGCTGGCGCTGGCCATGAGCCGGGAGGTGGCGGAGCAGGTCGGTGCCCCTGTAGGTCTTCCAAAGTGTCCGTGCTTGGAGAGTTCACACTGCAGCTGCTTTGGTTGGATTTTATATTTTATTTTATTTTATTTTATTTTATTTTATTTTATTTTTTTATTTTATTTTATTTTATTTTATTTTTATTTTATTTTTTTTTTATATTTTCTTTTTTATGTTAGTCTTTTCTTATTTTTATCTTATTTTATTTTTTATTTTATTATATTTTATTTGTTATTTTGTTTTCTTTTTTAATTTTATTTTTTCTTTTAAATTTTCTTTATTATTTTATTTTATCTTGGTTTATCTTGTTTTTTTTAATTTTACTTTATTTTATATTACTTTCTCTTATTTTTTATTTTTATTTTATTTATTTATTTTATTTTATCTTACGACTTTCCCTTCCATTCTATTTTTATCTTATCTTATTTTTCAAAATTTTGGTTTATTTTATCTTCATCTTATTTTTTCTTTTGTCTTTTATTGATTATTTTATTTTATCTTAGTTTCTCTTATTTTTTTTATTTTATCTTATTTCATTTTATTTAATTTATTTTCTTTTATTTTATTTATGGCAGCTTGGCTTTGCTCCAGGTAGAATCCTGCATGTGGGATGGGGTTTTTTTTTAATTATTATTATTCTTAAAATCTCTTTTTAAAGTAACTTCAGGCTCCAAGCTGTTGAGCCTAGTGGAAGATGACAGTCACTTTGAGAGAAGACTTTGTGTGGGAGGATGTTAATCATCACATTCCTGAAGATGTTTTCAGTTAGGAAGAGCTGAAAGCATGACTGGTCCTGAAATCTTCATTAATGCCAGAGAATTCTGATTGCAGTGGAATTTGGAACAGTCTGTTCGTTTGGTGGCAGTTTCTGGAACAGGAGGGTGACCTGACACAAAGTACCAGAATATATTAAAAAAATTGCTTTGAAGAAATTGACTCCTGATCTGTCACCTGAGTTATGTCAGTGTGCTAATTCTCAGGAGCTTCATTCTGAATTTGGGGTAAATTTGGATCAAATGACTGCATTTGAATGCATGACAAAGTCTGAGTGGAAATTCAAGTCAGCCATGCTGAGTGCCTGGAACCTTTTAGAGGATTCCTGTAACAGTTTAGTTTACAGCTGCATGTTCAGCGTGAGTGCTTGGAAGGGGAAACTGTCACCCAGTAAACTTTACCATTCTTGAGCAATAAAGGGAACTGAAATATAAATCAGAATCTCAGCATTTGAAGTAGCTTCAGAAATGACAAGCTGGGGGATTAGTCAACTTCTGAGAGACATGATGCAAGCAGAGATTTAAAGGAGTTGAATGTGGCATAAACATTGTAGTTACAGGAGTTTAAACCTTCACATTACACCTGGAGTTGGCAAGGCTTGATTCCCTTGGTGCAGCTTGCACCAGCGTGGAGGGAAGTGAACAAAAGCAAGGAAAACCTCAGTTCAGTTCCCTGCAGCCCTCAGTGGTGATCTGAATGCTGAAAAACCATGATGCCAGTTTAAAAATAGCTCGTTCACCTTAAGTTCTCTGGTGTTTCTAAGAGAATTTTGGAAAGGATGAAACAACACCAGGGTAAATCCCAACCAGCAGTGACCACAGCAGGGTCGGGGTGCTCCCGAGGCAAGAATCCCAGGAAAACTGCTGTGCCTGGTGTGTGCTGTGTGGAAATGCAGCCTGTGGAGCACAGGGGCAGGGCTGGAGCCCTGCAGGGAGCAGCAGCTCCCAGGAGCTCGGTGTCACCAGTGTTGGTTTCCTTTGCAGGAGGAGCGCCTCAGACGCGGGGACGATCTGAGATTACAGATGGCTCTGGAGGAGAGTCGCAGAGACACAATTAAAATTCCCAAAAAGAAGGAGGTAGTGCCTTGGCCTAAGAAATTCCCGGTTTTGCTGCCAAAAGCTGAAATACAGTAACACAAACTTAGCTTTATACTGAGCTCTTTCGTGCTTTTGGGTTTGCTTTGTCGTGTAGCTTAAAGCTTCTTCCATGTGGGTTAAATTTGGAGCTAGTCGATGCAGGCGTGTAAAAGGAAAAATAAAAATAATGCTAATAATAACAATAATTGCTTCTTCACTCTCACGGGTTTGTACTTCAGCCTGGCAAGGCTCTTGAGTAAAGCTCAGCTTCTTCCTGCCCTCAGCACACCACCTTGTTGGACCTGATGGATGCCCTGCCCTCCTCGGCACCGGCCCCGGCCAAGAGCGAGCCCTGGGGGCCTCCTGCTGCTGCTGCTGCTGCTGCTGCTGCTGCTGCTGCCAACCCCACGGATCCCTGGGGAGGATCCACAGCTGCAGCCCCTGCCTCCGACCCCTGGCAATCATTTGGTGAGAGCAGACTGCCAGGAGCACTGGCATTTCAGAGGGTTTGCTTCTTAACTTTGAGCACTGCCAAGTTCCTCAGTGTTGTACTCGTGTCTGAGTCCATTTTCATTCATTTCACTAAATTCCTCATTTCCAAGCTGGCACTAGTGGCAGTTGCTTTTTTTTTAAGCAGTTGGGTTTTTGTGTGGGCAGTTTGAATCCTAAGGAAGAGGAGAGTGGCATTTCTGTTGTCTTTACAGCAAAACCAACTTATCCAGCTCATGTCTCACTGCTGGTTGTCTCCAGTGCCATGGGTTTAGACTATTCCCAGAATTTATTCTGATATTTAGGCAAGGTGCTGAGCTTAGGAAGGCCATCAGTCTGAATTATCACATCCTAAGTTGCTCCTAGAGAATTGTAATGTGTTTGTGTATGGTCAGAACCAAAAGGATTAAATAACTTAAATGAAGATTTTCATAGCAGACAAAACCATTCAGGTTGCCATTTAAAATACTTTGTGTTCAGTAGGATTCCAGTGCTAAATCCATGGAATATTTCTGAAGGGAAAGGTGCAGTGTTTCACATTTTAAAGAGCAACTAAGCCAAATTTTTGTGTGGTATTTTGTTTGTTTGTGTGTGTGTTGCTGCCTGTGTCTGGGTCAGCCTCAGCCTGTCCAAGGTAGTAGAGTGGATGGTTTCTCACAGTGTTGCCCTTGGAGCAAGAGCTGGATCTGTTTTTTGGTTGGAATTTTTGACTTTTTTTGAAGGGCAGGGAGTTTCTGTGCAAATCTTGATGAAGCTTTTCCATGAAGGTTGACAGCTTTGTTCTGTCAGTTCTGCTTCAGGCTGGTGATTCTACAACCTCTGCTCTAAAGTGCTTCCAGGACATTTGCAATCCACACACCACCATCCGATTCCTGATGAAAAATTGAAAGTTTAATGATGAAATGCCTTGTTTGGGGATTTTTCCCCTTCTCATGATGGCATTAAAGGCACCTACAAAGCTCCTGGGCCAACTGCCAGGTCATCATTCCAAGTGTCACCTGCTTTTTTTTGGTGATAGGAACTGAGGAAAAGCCCAGATTTTGGGCCCTGAGGCCATTCAGTTTATATTTCCATGGCTTAAAGCAACCAAAATGCCCTTTCCTCAAATCTCCAGCCTGATGTGTCACCCTCTGACAGGATTTTCCTTGCACCAGTTCCAGCTGTAGCATCTCCTCAGTGCTTCCCAGCTTTCTTTCACCACAGCACAGTCCCAGCTTCCAGCCTGCTGGATTCTCCCAGCAATAGTCTCCAAGATGCAAGTTCATGAATTTGCTGCTAAAAAAAAAAGACTCATGAATCTGCAATTCCCAAATCCTGCCAGTGCTGTGCTGTTCCAGTGGAGCTGATGGAAGCTCCAGGAAGGGATTTTCCCGAACTCTCTCATTTTGAGTGCTCCTTTTAGGGAAGAAAGGACATTTTGGGAAGCTGCTGGTGATGGGAAATGCTGTCATTAGTGTGGCACTGGGGACAGATGAAGGAAATGGGAGTGCTGGTGTGGGAATAATGGGGCTTCCTTGGAGAGTTTTGGCATTTCCTGCACTGGAGCTGTAGTGACCACGTGCCTGCTGCTGGAACAAAACCCAAAATTCCAGCTGGAATTTGTGCCACTGTGTGCAGCATTCCTGATGTACAGGAATATTGGGATGCCAGGGGGGGTTGAATGGAGTTTTAAAAGCTGAAATAATTTTCAGTTGTAATTTGAAACCTGCAGGATATTGAAGGTCAGGGTTGTTGCATGTGGGTGATTCTGTCCTGCTCTCTTGGGTTATAAAATCCTCATTTGGGAATTGAACCTTTGGTGGTTGAATTTGTAGGAATGAGGAGTTGTCAGCATCTTCCAGTAAAAATGAGAACCCTGAGCATATGGGTTAAATGCATCCCCTGGCATTGGGTTAAAAAGAATAAAGGGGTGTCAGTGGGCAGCTCAGATTTGTGTCAGGAGTGCTTAGAAATAGGAATAAAAAAGCACAGCTGGCTCAGGGGAGCTGATTATATTTTTATAAAATAACAGTGGGGTTAAAAGAGTTGGGAAACATTCCCTCTGCATCTTACAGACTCCTTTGTCCAAGGGTTAATGTTGTGTATCTCACACCTTTTACCTTGGGGCTTTTTATAAACTCACTTTCCCCTGAGTTCATAAATAGACCCTGTGATTTAGGTCACCTCCAGCCAGGGATTGTCACTTGTGGTGGCAATGTCAGCAACAAAGGCAAGTTTGTTTTCTTGTTGGAACTGCAGGTATTTGTATCCAGGTTCAGAGAGGGGAATTGTTTATTCCTCTGCCTTGCCCAGAATTTCCTGGTGCTGTTGTTGGTCAGAGTGTGATAAATGCTGGGAGTGGCTGGTGCTGAGCTGCTGCTCCCATTAATGCTCAGTGTTAATTGGGAGGAAAGGCTCCTGGGAGGGGTCAGTGTCCAAGGAAAGGCTCCTGGGAGGGGTCAGTGTCCAAGGAAAGGCTCCTGGGAGGGCTCAGTGTCCAAGGAAAGCTTTCCAGAGGGAAGCTGCACTGACTTCTCTTCCCGCTGATTCTTCTTGCAGGTGCCAAACCAGCTGCTTCTGTTGACCCTTGGGCAGCACCAGCAGGATCCACAGCTCAGCCTCTGGCCAAAAATGTGGACCCTTGGGCTCCTGCTCAGCCATCTTCTACTGCAGCAAAATCTTCTGTGGATCCTTGGGGATCAACACCTGCAAACAAACCTCTCTCTACTTCTGGTGAGCAATATTCTCATCCCATATCCATCTTGTTTGAGTAATGAGAAGAAGTCCAAATGGTTTTCTTGCATTGTGTGGTTCAAAGAAGCTGGACAATTGGCTGAATTGGTCTTCAAAATTAAAGGGACTTGTAATAACCAGCAGGAAAAAGAAATTGAAATGTAATTATTTGGACTGCCAGCTCTGAATTTGAGGTCCTGCTTCCTGCTCTGTCCCTTCTACGTCTCCTCCTGGTATTTGTGGCTGCCTGCTGAGCACTTGGGACTGCTGCTGCTCTTGGGTTTTATCTCTAATTAGACAAGGACTTAATTTCTGGCAGTGAATGATACTCTGATTTCACCTTTCCTCATGATAAATAGCTCTGCAGATGGATGTCTCTGCAGATGTAGATTGACAGGTTGAGCAGCTCGGAGGAGACTTTTAGAGGTGCAAATGAAGGTTTGTTCCTTCAGACTGAGTGTGTGAAACCCTCCCTGAGCCCTGGCAAAGATGCAGAAGGTGCTGCTGTAATTGTCTCTCCATGCTCTGTAACTAATAGAGCCTTGATGAGTGCTAATACCTGGCATTTTCATATTGGCACCGTGGCTAAAAGCATCCAAAATGCATTTTCTGCTCATCATTCATCCCAGAATACAGCAGACAAAGGGATCTGAGTGCTGCAAAAACTTCTCTAAGCAGCTTTCCCTGGGCAAAGGGCAATAACTGGAGCATTGTGTAATGAGCCTTTAGCTATGGTGGCTCTTTGTTCTTGATAAATATTGGTTTTATATTCAATTTTCACCTTCTCGTGGGGTTTGTCATCTTGTGCTCTTCTTGCTTGAAATGTCCTGAAGGTTAAAAGTAAACTAAGAAAACATTTCAGCTAATTAAAAATTAACTGAAACAAACCTTAAAGCTGTTCAGGAGTGTGAGTGCTGATCACTTGGGTGGTGTTTTTGTGCCTCCAGTCTGAGGTAAGAGTGTGTCCACATTTGGACATGGTGGTGTTTCATTGATTGCAGGCTCTGGGTGAGTGCTGGTGCTTCAGCTAACGGGGCTTTGCCATCTCCACACCCTCTGCTCTGGCATTCCTCCTCCTTTCCACTTGGGAAGCAGAAATGAAATCATCACTGGTGGTGTTTCCTTGAGGGCCCATTAACACTTGATAGTTGAGGCTGTAAATCCATTTCTGTTCTCTCCTTCCACAGCAAGATCTGCTTGTCTCTAATGCAGACACTCAATCAGCCAAACCCCAGCGTGCTCAGGTGTGCCCTACACTGATCCAAAAGCAAACTGCTCTGATTTAGCTGTTCCATGCTGACACAAAGGACAATTCTGTGACATTCTCCTTCTCCCAGCTCAGAGTAGGAGCACTCCCAGCTGCTGCCCTGGAGCCTGTGGTGGCTTCTTGGTAACAGGAATGGGTCAGGAATCGCCTCCAGGAGGATCAGCTGTGTGATGCAACCAAAGATGTGTTAATGACAGGGCTGTCTTGTTGTTTTGAACAGGAAGTACATCTTTTGACCTCTTCAGTAATTTGAATGGTACAGTTAAAGATGATTTTTCTGAATTTGACACACTTCGAACTTCCAAAAAGCCAGGTACGAATCAAGTTCTTAGCATGTGGACAGGTTGGGTGACAGTCACGGCAACAAATGTCTCTGTTCTTAAATTTTATTGAAAAAATCAGTTTTCACAAAGGGAAGGAAGTGATGATGCAGCAGTAAAAGCTTCTTGTTCCCACTTTGGCCTGTGCATGAACTCGTGGGGAATGGGCCTTTTGCAGTCCATGCAATTGCACCGTGTGACCTTTTGCTGCACTGACCCAGAAATTTGTTGGACTTCCTAATTTCCAGTGTCCAGCATGTTTGGAGCAGGGCTTATGCTCAGAGACTCAACCAGAACCATGCTGACTGAATCTCTCAGATGTGTAAATTCCAGTAGGAAGATGAGAAAATACCTTCTGTGAATAATCTAATTTATTTTGCCTCTGGTCAATGGTCAGTAAATCAGAACTGCCAAACCCTGCCAGAGCTGTAATACCATTGCTCTCAGGATGGTTCTGCCTGAAGCACAGCTGGGCTTTTTGAGGAGACAACCCTGGGTGGAATCCAGCTAGGAAGGGCACAGCAGTGGTGTAGGGCCAGGGCACGAGCCAAGGCTTTGGAGTATCTGTTCCTTGGAGCCTGTGAGTCCCACCTGGAGCAGCAAAGCTGTGGGAATTCCAGCAGTAGAGCACTGCAACTCTGACTGTAGCTTCTTCATGCTCTGCTAAAGGACATTGACCTGCTTGCATGCTGAGAGGGTGTAACAGCCTGAAACACTGAGCCCTGACTAACACCAACTTAGCATAAAGCATCTCTGCTCTCACACCCGTCAGGCTTCTCTCTGCCTGGCTCTGTGCATTAACCAGGAGTTCTGTTTGTCCCTTTGTGTTGTTGCAGCTGAATCAGGTTCCACTCTGCCCTCTCAGCACAGTGGTACCACGAGTCCTGATCTCTTTGAGTCCCAGCACTCGAGTGGGACATCAGGCAAGCAGAGCACGGCCCGGAAAACCCCCGAGTCCTTCCTGGGCCCCAACGCTGCCCTGGTGAACCTGGACTCTCTGGTGTCCAAGCCACCACAACCTGTTACTTCTCTGAACCCATTCTTGGCACCAGGTTGGTTTCTGTACAATCCTTCACGTTCCTGTTTGAGCTTTCCCTTCCTGCAGGGAAACTCTGCCCAGCTTGCTGCTGGTGGGGTTAAAGATGGGTGATTGGGGCTTGGTTTTGTTGGTTACTTCAGCCAACAGATCATGAGCAAGAGCAGGAGGGTCTCAGGGAGGCATCCTGGGCTCACCCAGCACAGTGGCAGTCCCTGAAAACACAAAGTCTCTGCTCTTGGTCTGCAGCTGAACTTGATTCCAGCAGTTCCCCTCACTCAGAATTATCTGTGTTAGAAAGTTTAGGGTTGTTAAAAACGGCTGAACTCCAGCTGGATTTTGTCAAAACAGGTAAGATTGCCTTGGGAAGGTAACAGGTAGGAGTTTCCTGTGGAAGAAGGTTGGAGTTGCCCTTTTCCTGGAGCTGCAGCAGGCACAGGAGGTCTCTGACTGCAGCCTGAGGTCCCAGAGAGCAAACTCTGCAGGGTAGTTGAGTGAGCTGCTGGTTAGTCTGTCTCAGGCTGCCACAGTGAGCCAGTTTTGATCTGAAAACACATCCTCAGTGTATTTTGGAAGAAAAATTGGCTGTTGCAGTTCTCCTGCAAGCTGGGCTTGTTAGAAGTGAGCCCTTGCTTGGAGCAGATTGAAATGGTGACACCCAACATGGGGCAGATGGGTTTTTAAAAGCTGGATTTGCACTGATGTTTTCCTGTGTTGTTCTTAGGGTGAAACTTGGAAATGCTCTTTCAGTATTTATTTTCATCACTCTTCCAATGGAAGAAAAAGTCAATTTATTAAAATCCCTGAGTAGGAAAAAAGTAGTGATTCTGAGCAGCCTTGGCCGTGAGCAGGGAGAGAGGAAATCTGTGTATCTGCCCTTCCCGGGTACTGCAAAAAGTTTGTGAGGGGTCACTGGGCCATCCAAATAATCCTGGGCTTGTACACTAAAAGGAATTTGCAGGGCTGGCAGCAGTCCAGGGAACCTCAGAGGCTGGGAAAGTTGTGCTCTGCTTTTTCGAGCACGGCTGTAATTCGGAAACAAGTTGTTTACTTTGGGGATTCTTGTCCCAGCTCGGTGCCAGAAACACAAAAATGGAGGTGGCTGCTGGAAGCTTGGAGCAAGCACACAAATCACAGAATCTCAGGATGGTTTGGAAGGGACCTTAAAAACCACCCCTGCCATGGCAGGGACACTTTTCACTGTCCCTGGCTGCTCCAAGCCCTGTCCAGCCTGGCCTGGGGCACTGCCAGGGATCCAGGGGCAGCCACAGCTGCTCTGGGAATCTGTGCCAGGGCCTGCCCACCCTCCCAGGGAAGGATTTCTTCCCAATATCTGATGTGAGCTCACTCTCTGCAGTAAGGGGGCCCAGAGAGCCTGCAAAGCAGCATATAAACCATTAAATCAGTGATGTGGATGTCGTGGTTAGGGCTTTTGCAGGGAACCAAGTTTGGAACCTGTGTGTGACTCCAGTCAGGACTGTCGGGGGTGGGAGCTGCGGGTCAGTGAAGGGGTGCTGGAGGCACTGGCTGCTTCCAGGGAGCAGCACACTGTGCTCTGCTGGGGATCAGATGCTCCACGGGGTGCTTTGGGCATGGGGATGCACACAGGGAGTGTTCTTTGCCAGGAGAGGTGACTGCAGCCCCTGGTGTTGATGGCAGTGCCTCACTGTCCCTTCTCTCCCGCCCAGGCGCCGCCACGGCAGCGACTCCAATCAACCCCTTCCAGGTGAACCAGCCTCAGCCTCTGACCCTGAACCAGATGCGAGCGAGCCCCGTGATGGGCAGCAGCCCCTCCTTCAGCGCCGTGCCCCCCCTGAGCATGGAGCCAATACCTCTGTCTTCCATGGCCCCCGTGCCCGTGGGCATGGCACCGCTGCCGGCCATGGGCACCATCCGGATGGGCCAGGGGCTGAGCATTGCAGGATCAATGCCCCAAGCTCTGCACAGTACAGGAATGCCGCCAGCAGCCTCCCAGGCTGCAAATACAACTAACCCTTTCCTCCTATAAAGACCCAATTAAAGGAACTTTTCTTTTCTTAGTGTTTCCAGGCTGAAGTCTTTCCAGCGAAACGAACGTGGCCTGTGTGGACTGAACGGTGTGTGAGAGACTTGGAAGTAGATTTGCAGTTTACAGTTATGATCTTTGAAGAGTTGTCTCTACTTACCAGTTAATCTAAATCTAGTCTTTGCTACAGATGGTACCTTACTTTGGCTTGTTGAGCATCATGTGAAATGTTCAGACTTTTCACCAAAGTTAGATTCTGCCCATTTTTGTTACTTTGTTAATCATTTCAAACACACTTTCTAGGGAGAGAACCTGCCACTGGAAAACTCCCTTGGCTATTTTGTAGATGTCAGATCATGTGCTGGATTCCTGAAGTTACTCTTCCCCTGCATCTGTCACTTCCTCTGCCCGTAAGATAGACCTGAGATTCCGAGTGCTAGTGAATGTTTTGCACATAACTACACACAGTTCTAGACTGTTGGTTCACCCATAGTCCTTACTCTAGAAGAGACCGACCCGGAGGGCCCAGGGGGGCTTGGTTTTTATGCATTAAACATTGCAAACTCGCACTGCTTTGGTATCTCTGAGGTGTGACTGACAACAGCAAGCTTGTCTCGAAAGGAAAATAACACAAAACCCCAGACAAAACACCCAAGACCATGCTCGAGTCGTGCTGTCGTGTGCAGTGTTGAATTCCTACACTACTCTAAGGACTCCTGGAACTCTCTGTGAGTGGCTGCACTCGTGCTGAGTGAGTGTCCTGCTCTGTGCTTGTCCAGTACCAGCTTCGTTTGGAAGTTTTTTCATGTGTATTTTGTTTTTATTTGACTTACAATGTGAGTTGAAAGAAAAAAAAAAATGGAAAAAACAAAAGCAAAAAAAAAAAAGAGAAAAGAAAGGAGATACAGTGGGACAACTTTGAATTCAGTTTCACCGGGGCAAGCTTTAAAACTAATTCAGGCTTAACCTTGCTATATGCAGTTACTCTTGTATACTTTTGCACATATTTTGTTTAGTACAGTTTCATATTTTGAGTTTGCAGAGTTACCTAATAGTCCTTTTTTTGCTAATTTTTATAATGTGGTTCTTATTTAACTGTCTGGTTTTGATAGATTTATCAAGTCTGGCTGAAAAATTAAGATATTGGCAAATGTCATTTTTATGGTTTTAATGCCCTCTTATTTATGGTTTTCGCTCTTTGTTTCTGTAAAGAGAGTTTAAAAGGGAAGATTAACACTAAAATATTTACTTTTAAATGAAGTATTCATAATGCAAATCAAAAACAAATCCTCGTGACTAATTATTTTTAGATGAATTGAATTTGAGCATAACATGATTTAAGACTACATTAAAAAGAAAAAACACTAAAGTCGCCTTTCCCTTGCTTTGTTCCCATTTCCCAATCCCCAGACTGGACAGACTTTTAGCCTTGATGAAGATCCCAAGAGAGGCTGGTTGGTTTTATTTCCCTTGTAAAACTTGTGGAGCTGTTCAAAATCCTGATGTACAAACAGAACTTGTTTGGTTTTATCCTGTTGGAAGGTGCACTCCATGGGATGACTGCTTCCATGGCCAAGCCTCCCCTGGGAGCTCAGTTATCCCTTTTAGGTGAATTCTCATGTCTGGACTCCTCACCACGCTCAGGGGTTCTGCTGGAGCTCCAGCCTCTCCCAAAAATCCATGGAAAGGGATTTTTCCTGCTGCAGGGCACCTCTGAATGGACTTGGTGGCCTTTCCTTAATTTAAGAGGGGGAAAAGAGAATTTGCCAGAGTTGTGTTGAGGTGGAACAATTCCCTGTGGGGCTGAAGAGGAGCTGGATCCCATGGAAGGAGTGGGATCCTCCTCCTGCTGGGAAGGGGAGGCTGAAGGATGATCAGATTTAGGGCCACAGCCCCAGACTGGAGCTGAGCAGGTCAGGGTAGCTCTGGCAGTGTGTGCAGTGCTCTGTGTGTGGCTGTTCCTGTGCCATGTGGGATCCTCTGGGATCCTCTGGAACTGGCAGGGAGCATTCCCAATCCTTGTTTTTATAGAGGAGGGAAGAGGACTGCTGTCCACACCCAGCCTGTCTTTAAAACAAAACCAAACCCCATTCATGTTGCCTTTCAGAGCAAAGAAAAAGACTTTTTCTGTTGTTTAAGCTGTTGAGAAGTGTGGAGCAGGAAGGGTGTGATTCTTGCAGATGGTGGTAAAAGTGCTTTTTTCCAGCTGATCTGTGACAAGATTCCTCCTGGGTTGTTTTCCCAGTTGGATTTGACCAGCACTGGAATCAAGGTCACTTGGGGTTTGTCCCTTTGTCCCCTGAGCTGCAGTGGGATGGGGCATTGTCTGTCCAGCCAAGAGTCCTTGGCCACGTCCTGGGGAACTTTTCAGAGGCAAGATGAGGTTGATAAGAAATATTTAAAGTGCTGAAATAATCTGCAGTGGAGCTGTCACTGTCAGTTTGCTCTGGGAGGGAGCCCTGGCTTAATGAAGCTGTTGAATGGCAAATCGTTGCTTTTCCTCTCCCTTTTATATGAAATAAAGACTTT
Source organism: Serinus canaria (assembly GCF_022539315.1). Lineage (NCBI taxonomy): Eukaryota > Metazoa > Chordata > Aves > Passeriformes > Fringillidae > Serinus > Serinus canaria. The sequence continues at coordinate 14,248,321 of NC_066328.1, forward strand.
TATGGCACAACAAACCCCAAGGAGGCTCCCTGAGGAGCCACAGCCCAAATTCTGGTGCTGGAAATCTTTAGGCTGAGACTAACTGAGCCCAGATCCCAGCCAGGCACAGGGCCTGTGGCAGGAGCTGAGTTTAGCAGGGGAAAGAGCTGGTTTGGTAAATGTTCCTGGGCTGTGTCCCCTGGGGGTGACACAGCGGGGTCACTGGCCTGGGGATGCTCTGAATGGTCCAGCTCATTTTGTGATGATTTTCCTGCTCTCCAGGATAATCCTCCCTCCCTCCTGGCCCTCCCACATTTCTGGAGGGTGTTTGTGTGTCCCCTCTGCCCAATTCTTCCATTTTTCCCTCTTCTCCTTCTTTTTCTCACTTTGCAAATATCCAAAGTGTTTTTTGGTTTTTTTTTGATTTTTAAAATGTTAGTAGCCCAAAATAGCCTTACTGGTCAAATTGACCAAAGAGAAAAGTGTTAAATATCTTGTTAAAAAAATAAATTAACACACACTCCTCGGCATAACTTCCCCCTAAATAAGCTCAGTTATTTATTCAGTTTTATGCTCTAGAGAAACTCAGCTCTGTGGAGGGGGCAGGGAGGGGGATCCTGGTGGGTTGTGGTGGTCTCAGTTTTTGGGAAGTCCCTTGGCCAAGACAGCTTTTGTTCCCCTGGTGCCCCTTTGCTGTTCCAGCTCGAGGTGTGCTCTGTGCCTGAACATTGCACAGGTGGGGAGGAAGAGGAGATTTCTTTTTCCCTGCAGAATCTCATCCAACTCTTCCTCTCCAAGTGTTCCAATATTTCCCAAACTGCTCATAACCCCAGGAGCCAGCTGCTTTTTCTGGATTTGTGCTGACTATTGCCATTATTTACTGTATAAATAATTTATCATTTGTACTATTGTATCATAATGTCTGTATCTTTGTGTCATTTTTTTTCTCCCCCCCCAGCAATGTCACAGATGTGATATTTAAACAATGCCATCAGAACAGTGGAAAGACGAGGGGTTTGGAGGTGACTGGTCAGAATTAAAATTGTATTGCTTCTATTCCAGCTGTGTTGCTTTTTCCAAGCTTCTTCATGGTGTTTGTCCTCCCATTCCCACCCAGGCCCTGCTTGGTGGAGGGGTGCAGGAAGCTGATGGGTTTGGGGTGAGCTGATGGAAGGTTTGTGGCAGGAGGATGGAGGGTGCTGTGGATTCCTTGGATGCATCCAGGACTTTTCCCAGGACAGGCTGCTCTGGCTGGGAGAGAGGAGGGGTTTCTGTGCCTCACTGAAATCAGGCTCAGCTGAGACCTTACTGACTCAATAAAAAATGGAGATTTGTTGTGTTGCAGGTGACTGAATTCCTTCTTTCAACCCCGTGGAGGGAGCAGTGCCTCGCTGGAGGCTCTGAGTTTGTGTCCAGGCAGGAATGTGGGGAAGGTGCCTGTGGAAGGAGGGTTGGGGAGCTGGGACAGCACCTGGGGAGTCCTCACTTCCCACTTTTGTAGCTCAGCCCGGGCTCTGTGGCACGGATCACATGGCTGCTTCCAGCCTGGAAGAGACCCAGGCCTCTGATCCTGGCTGCTTTAATTGAAGGGCACTTCATTAGCAGGCAGCAGCAGGAGCTGCCTCTCCAGAGCCCCTCCAGGTGCCCTGCTTCGTTTGCAGCCAATCAGGCTGATCACTAATCAATGATCACTAATTAATGCTGGGGATGTGACTGGGGGAAAGGCAGCTTTGGGGAGAAAAGTCTCTGCTTTGGTTTCAGCTGGGGGAAGCTGCTGCCCCAGGAAGGCTCCATTGTCCCTGGAGGAGCTGGGGCTGCCCCTGGAGCCCTGGAAGTGTCCAGGGCCAGGCTGGGCAGGGCTTGGAGCGCCCTGGAACAGTGGGAGGGGGTGGAAGTGGATGGGCTTTGAGGTCCCTCCCAACCCAAACCATTCTGGGGCTCTCTGATTCTACTCCTGCCTCTTGGAATTGCACGTTTCCAGCTAAATCTCACTGTGTGGAAGATGTGGGAATGGCTCAGGCTGGAAGCTGTGGGGAGTGATCTCTTCAAAGGATCTGGATTCTGGTGGGTTCTGGTGAATTCTGAGGCAGTGTGAGCCAGGGAGCCTGAGCTGCCCCAGAGCTGTGCCCGTGGTCGAGCTTTCCGCTGACCTTGCAGAGCTGCTCCCCCATCCCACATTTCCTCTTCCTCTCCAGAGGAGTCAGAAGGATTTGCCTGCTCTGCAGGAAGAGGACTCTGGATAAGGATTTATCTTTTGGCTTCCCCTCGCCCACACTGCTTTAAGATTTTGCTGAGGTTTGCGTTGGCTCTTTGTGCTGGGCTGAGGGTGCAGCTCTGCCCCTTCTGCTGCTCTTCATGGAGCTGTGGGGAGAGGGCTGGGCCCTTCTCGAGCTCTGGCTTTGGCACAGCCCCTGCAATGCCCTGCAGGCTGCATTTCAGGGAACCAGAGGGATTTGTGGACCCCTCACGTTCAAAACTCCCATATTTTTCAAGTTAACTTGAAAGGTCACCTTTTCCCCATTTATGAGTTGGATTTCCTAAGGACTGCTGTTTGTTTGGGAGCTCAGGATTAGGAATGGTGAAGAGCCAGTGTGGGATGTGGTGGTGGCAGTTCTGTCCTGCTGTCGATTGATTGTATTCTTTAATTGTTGAAGCTGAGGAGTGGAAGTTCCCCCTGGTGCCAGGGAGGTTCATTGGCAGGGTCTGGTGATCCACAGGGAATTGGGAGGAGGTAAATGAGGAATGTGGGGATACCTGGGGGCACACAGCACATCCTGGGGCTGTGCAGGGAGAGCCCAGAGCTGTCCCAGACCTGGACTGAGTTGTGGGACCCTCGTGGCTTTGGGGAATATCTCCCTGAGAGATTAAAGAAAATCCCACCCCTGCCATGGCAGGGACACCTTCCACTGTCCCAGGGTGCTCCAAGCCCTGTCCAGCCTGGCCTTGGGCACTTCCAGAGATCCAGGGGCAGCCTCAGCTTCTCTGGGCACCCTGTGCCAGGGCCTCACCCTCACAGAGAGGAATTTCTTCCCAATATCCCAATGCTTGCCATGGAAAATCATCAGACACCTTTGTGTCCTTCTTCCCCTAGAACCTGTGAAAATCAGCTCTGCCTTCTTCCTAAAGGGTTTTTGGTTTTGTTTTTTTTTTTTTTTATTTTGGGGGGCTATGGAATGAAATCCATGGATTTTCCAAGCTCCAGGGAGCCAGCTCTGCTGTGCTGTAGCAGCCCTGGAGTCCGTGGGCTGCCTGGGGTTGTGTTGGGTGATGGTGGAGGAGGTTTTTTCTGCTTTTTTAATTTCTTCATCAGCAAGTCTGGCACTAAATGGAGTGATGATATTCTCTGAGGTGAATTTGGGTACTTAAATATCCTGGCCTGAATAGGGAGCCAAAAATAGACACCTTCAGCAGTTCCATGTGTCTGCTGCTCTTCCCTCTGAAGGACGAGGCTGGATCCCTCAGATCCTGCTGGGAATGCAGCTCGTGTTGTTCCTGCCTCCCTCCCGGGGGCCCAGCCCTGCTTTCCATGCCCCAAGGATGGGTTCTGAGGGATTTGTGCTGTCCTGTGCTCCCAGCCCCAGTGGGGCTGCACTGGAGGCCACTGGCAGCTCTGGAGTTGGGTGGGAGCTGCAGCTTTGGGAGTTTTTGCTTCCAAAAGTGGAGGTGGCTCCTGGGTTTGTAAATATCCATGAGTGTCTCAGAACTTGGGGGTTGAGCTCCCCCACATTTGCCTCCCAGGGTACTCCTCAGCTGATGGAAAAATCCCTCAGGGATCCCCTCTGCACCCCAGGGGTGGATGTTGAGAGGGGACAGGGTGGGATTGGGGTGGCCTTTGCCCAGCTCTGCTGGGGGTTGTGTGGCCTGGAGGACTGGCCTGGAAAACATCCCAGCCTGGAGCTGGTGGCTGCTCCACACGTGCTGCTCAGGTGTGCCTGGACCAGGGCTGGCTGCTGGGGGGCTCTCAGTGCCCTCAGGTCTGAGGGATGTCCTGGGTGGGTTCTCCAGGGCCACCAGCCCATCCAGGTACCACCAGCCCAAGGGGAGAGGCCTGGGGTGGGGCTCCTGCTGTTCCCTGGCTCTGGGTGTCCCCAGCATTGGTGCCAGCCTGGCTGTGCCACTGCTCCCCCCAGCTGTCTGTCCTGTGACCCCCCAGATCTGTGTCCTGCACGGATCCAGGGCCTTTATCCCCTGAATCTCCAGTGGCACAGATGGGAGGAAACACTACAAACCTGTCAAGAACTGGAGCTAAATCCCCAATTTTCTTCAAACAGGCTGCTCTGTGCTTGAGTGTTTGATTTTTTCATATTCTTTTTTTTTTTTCCTTTGGAGCATTTCACAGATCTCCTGCTCCCAGCCCGACACTGCTGCTGGGGAGAAGCTGCTGTCAGCTTGAATCCATCTCATTTTCAGAGGGAGATCATTCCCAGCTGCCACAGAGCTGCTGGTGGAAAGCAGCCTGGCAGCCTCTTGTGGATGCTCAGATCCCTGGCTCAGCCCCCTCCCCGTGGAGCAGCCCCGGGAGGTGTTTGTCCCCTGCTCTGGGGACAAGGGCCAGTGCCAGGGCAGCCAGCACGGAGCGACTTCCACGGAGGAACGGCAAAAACTCGGAATTCTTCATTCGGCCTCGGAGCTCATCGTTATTAATCTCTTCCAGAGCTTTGCTGAAGGTTGGGAGCAGCCACGAGAGGGCAGGAGCTGCTGCTGCAGTTTGGTAGGAAAGGCGGTAAATACCAATTCCTAAGGATTGCCTGAACTATTCTCCTTTTTCTGGAGGGGTTGATCCCCAAGCTGCTGTTCAGACCCTGTCCTTGGCTGTCTCCCTCCCTGGGGAACAGCAGGAAAGCTCTCGTGGAGTGAATCCAAAGCCTCTCCAGGCCAGGAGAGCTGCAGAGACCCCAAACATCTCCCTGGTTTGGGATGGCCTTGGAGCCCCTCCTGGGCCAGAACTCGTTCTCCAGGAAGATGATTTTATTTTTTCTTTTTCCCTGCCCATCTGGAATTCAGAGGATAATGACCAATTTCACTGTCTGGGAGAGACTTCAGGGGAAGGAAGCAGAGCTCCAGCTGAGAGCCTCGTGCTGCTGTTCTGGGTTGGGAATTTCAGTGCAGGTTTGAAGAGAAGGGAGAATGATTAACCAGGAAAGGAGCAGGGTGTTCCAGCTGGGTGAGCCCCTGCTGCTGGGTTTTCCTGGGATTTGGCTGTTCTTAAAGCACTGCTGCTCCCAGGGTTTGACATCCATGAACCATGAGGGATCCTAAATCCCTTCCTTGTCACTGCTCCCTGCTCACGGTGTCGTGTCCATCTTTATTCACAGGTTGTTCCCAGGTGCAAACACTGCCACACCTGAGGAGCAAAGATTTCAAGCAGGAGATGATGAAGGCAGCAGCAAGGCCAATTCTGGGAGAGGTTTTTGAGGGTATCAAGAACATTGGGCTTGGGAAACTTCAAACATCAGCCCCTGGGTGATGCCCTGAGGGAAACACTCACAGGAAACTGGCCCAGCCCTTGAGGAAGGTAAGTGAGGCTCTCGGATGTGCTCAAGCCATTGAGGAACCCAAATCAACCCAAAATCCAGCTAAACCCAGAGAAAATAGGCAAAAAGTCCTAACAGTGCAGGTAGGAGTGTGGGATCTGCTTAGAGAGCAGCTCAAATACCTCAAGGTTCTTTAATCCTGTCTTATGGAGTTCAGGATTTTGGCTTTTCATTGTTTTTAACTTCCCCTCAGCTGTCAGGGGGAAGCTAGCTCAGGTCTGGCTGGTCCCACTGGGGTGAAACACCCAAGAGTTCCTTAGGAACAGGAGGAATTCAGGGCTCTGGAGCAGCAGGATGAGGAGCTGGCTGTGAATAAAGCCCAGGTTTGGGCTGTGCCAGGCTCCTGGGCAGCTTTGCTGCAGTTGGAATGTGCTCCAGGGAAAGCTGGGTCTTGGGCAGCAGCAGGAGGTTCACTGTTTGCCTCCCAAGCCTTTCAAACACGGATATTTATCCTGCTTCCCAAACTGCTGAAAAGGAAACAAAATTCCTCGAGTCTCCTCTGAGCCAACAGGAAATGCTTCTGAATTTGGATTCCAACGTGCCTCAGTTCAGAGATTACAAATGACCAAAACAACTCCACTGGAGTCAACAAAAACAAGGCAGGAGATGAAAAATTATCCCTAAAAACACTTGGAAAAGTATTTCCATGTCACATAAAAGGTGCTGCTGCCCCCAGCAATATTCTGTGGCTACTTTATGTTCTCAGAAATTAAATTTATTCCATCCCACTGTGGATCAGAGCAATGTCTGCCCAGGTGTTCTGCTGAGCTGTGTCCTGGAGGATTTGTGGTTCATCCCTGGGTGTTTTTGTTGGGATTTCTACACTTGGAGGTCTGGGTAGTTCCCCTCTGGGGAGATGGTGTCGTTCTCCTGGGATTTACAGTCAAACACAAGAGGTTACATGCCCAAAATTAAATAGGAAAATGACTCAGCAATTAGTCACTGCGTTCAAACACTTCTTTTTCTCTTCTACCTTTAAGTCTAGCAGAGCTTGGATGGTTTAGGGCTTAAAAACATCCTGGCACAAACAAAGAAATCCCTTTATCAGCAGAAACACAAATGAATCCATTGATACAACAGAGTTTATTTATTCAGCCTAAAAGAGCTTAGAGGGGGATGCATTTCACAGGACCATTTTTGGAAGGTGCAATAATTTCAATTCCTCATTTGCCAAAAAAAACCCCCAAAAAACACTAAAGAGAAACTGGGTTTGCAAAGTTTTAACTGCAGGGAAACTGCTACAGCTGGAAACTTTGTGTCATTAATTCTATAAAAAGGTGTACAAAAGGCTGCTATAAAAATATTTTGTTACAAGCTTACTCTGAGACAGCCTGACCCCTAAAAACACTGAATAAAATACAATAATCATCCATAAAACACTGAATGTTACCAATAACAACAACTCCCACAACACTTCACCCTCCCTGAGAGGATCAGGCTTGGGCATTATCCCAGATCCTCCCAGGCTGGTGTTTTTTGGAGTGACTGAGTTGGAGCAGCTCCTCCTTTCCCTCAGAAGGGCTTTGGGGGGCTCAGAGGCCCTGCAGCCCCTGGGGTTTGGGGGGCTCAGAGGTTGTGCAGCCCCTGGGGTTTGGGGGGCTCAGAGGCCCTGCAGCCCCTGGGTTTGGGGGGCTCAGAGGCCCTGCAGCCCCTGGGGTTTGGGGGGCTCAGAGGCCCTGCAGCCCCTGGGGTTTGGGGGGCTCAGAGGCCCTGCAGCCCCTGGGGTTTGGGGGGCTCAGAGGCCCTGCAGCCCCTGGGGTTTGGGGGGCTCAGAGGCCCTGCAGCCCCTGGGGTTTGGGGGGCTCAGAGGCCCTGCAGCCCCTGGGGTTTGGGGGGCTCAGAGGCCCTGCAGCCCCTGGGGTTTGGGGGGCTCAGAGGCCCTGCAGCCCCGGGGGTTGGGGGGCTCAGAGGCCCTGCAGCCCCTGGGGTTGGGGGGCTCAGAGGCCCTGCAGCCCCTGGGGTTTGGGGGGCTCAGAGGCCCTGCAGCCCCTGGGGCCCAGGCCCCTGGCCCACGTCGTAGCCCAGCTTGTGCAGGTCTTTGGTCATCACGTTGAAGGAAACGGTGACAAAGCCCTGGGAGCGCACCCTGGTCACTGCACGGAGGGATTAATGACAGATTAATGACAGATTAATGACAGATTAATTAAAGGGATTCAGGGGGAGCTCTCTGTCAGCAGGCAGGGCTGCCAGGACTCACCTTCCCGTCCCTCTCCCTGTGCCACCACTTTGGGGTCGGTGAATTCCGGGCGCCTCCCTGTGAACCAGCTGGGAGAAAAACACAAATTAATGAATGCCAAACACAACCTGATCAATACAAACCACAAAATACTGAATACAAATTCATGAACACAAAATTCACATTCATGAACACAAAATTAAAACTCATGAATACAAAACAATGAATACAAAAACAAAATAATGAATACAGAAAACAAATCATTGAATGAAAAATACAAATTATGAATAAAAATTACAAAATTATGAATAAAAATACAAATTAATGAATACAGAATACAAATTATTGCATTCAAAATACTAATCACTGAATACAAAATTCTAATTATTGACTACAAAATAATTAATTTAAAATACAAATTGAATACAAAATACAAAATTATGAATGCAAAATACTAATCCTTGAATGCAAAATACAAAATGATGAACACAAAATAATGAAGTGGGTGGCTGAGACTGATCCAGGCCATGAGATGAATGTCAGTGAGACTGCCAGGAGGGTTTTGAAGCCTGATTCTCTTTATTGATCTAATTCAATCAAAGGTAAGTTTTGCCTTAAGGAAAAAAATGCAACTGGTTTCATACAGATTTTGTTAAATCCAGGTTTTTTTCTGGGCTAGAATAATCTTTCTGTGGAAAAGATATTGCTGAAAAATCCTTCTTAATCACCCAGAGAACCATAGAGGCTTGGAAACCTTGAATTGCTTAAAAAAAATTGGATTGGGAATTGTTTTTTCATGGGTTTGCTCTTCTGTTCCAGAACAGCCCCAAGAAGATTCAGGCAGTAATTTAGTGCAGTTAGCAGGTAATTAATATGTTTATTTTATATGATATTATATATTTATGTTTACATTTAATATTTATATTTATATTATATTGTATATCTTATATTTATATTATATATTTTATATTTATATTATATTAATTATGAAAGCTTTTCAAAAGACCCAGACACCTGAAAATGTGATTTTTTCTCAGAGAACACAAAGCTGGTTCTGGCACAGAGCAGTGACACCTCTGCACCAGTGAGTGGCTGCAAATGCCTTTGTGGCTGAGGACAGGAGAGAAATTACTTCCTTAATGAATGAAAGTCATTAATTATTACCTTGTGAGCTGCTGCAGCCTCGAGGTGGACTCTGGGACAAACATGGCAATGGTTCTTTTGTGCCTGAAACAAAGAGGAGAGCCCAGAACCTCAGGAATTAGTAAAAAGCAGGATTTTTATGTTTATGAAGGCAGAGAATTCCTGGCAAATCAGTAATTTCCCTTCACACAGAAAGGGTTTGTTTGCACAGGAACAACAGATTTTCCTCCATTCCATCCTCCAATAAATGAGAATTTATTGTGGGAGGAACTGAGCTTCATTTCTGAGCTTTTTACAGGCCAGTTTGGGCTTTACAGGACTACCAACATTTATTTAATGATGAAAGAATTCTGCTAGAGAATCTCTGTGAACTGACAGGGCCCAGTGAGGAGATTTTTGGGAGCTTTTTTGTTTCAGAAACAGCAGAATAACCGGGCCAGGCCGTGTTTGAGCCCAGAGGGTCAGGCTGGCACTCACCTGCCTGGCACGAAGGGCACGTGCACAGCTCCATAACCCCTGACCACATCGTGGCCAAAGAAGTCAGGCCCGTAGACACTGAGCACAATCTGTGGCCCTGCAAGGAAATGGGGGTGAGGGGGGGCTTTGGCACCAGGGCCAGACCCCCCCCGGCACTCACAGCCAAAAGGGTTGGTGCTCTTGAAGGTGATGTCGATGGGGAAGTTCCAGACCAGCGTGGTGGGTGAGACGCTGCTCTTGGAGGTGATCTGCGAGATTCCCTCCTCCAGGCCCTGCAGGGGGCAGCGGGTGAGTCTGGGGCCTGGCTGAGCCCGGGGGTGGGGACAGGGGGACACGGGGTGGGGACACGGGGTGGGGACAGGGGCGGTACCGCCGTGGGGACCCAGTCCTGGCCGTAGACAAAGGAGAACTTGCAGTAGAGGTCATCGAATCCTGGGAACTGCGGGGGAGAGAGAGAGAGGGATTACTGGGAATTCACTGGGAATTTCTGGGGGTGAGGATCTGCCCGAGTCAGGGTGCTGAGGGCAGATGTGCCAGCGAGACTGGGACAGACGGGATGGGTTAAAAGGCTGAGGCTGGGATGGGTTTGGGAGGGCTGAAGCTGGGATGGGTTTGGAAGGGGCTAAGACAGGGAAGGGTTAAGGGGCATGAAGCCAGGCAGGGTTATTGAGCCGCTGAGGGTGTGCAGGGTTGGGCGGGATGAGGACGGGTTGGGTTTGGGGCTGAGGCCGGCCAGGATCAGTGGGGCAGATTCTCATCCCGCGCGGGCAGCCGCAGCACTGAGACCGAGACCGGGCTAGGGCGATCCCCCCATCCCTCCGTGCTGTCCCGGTGTGTTTCCCGCGGTGCCCCCGGCTCTCCCGCACCTCCCCGCTCTCGATCTCGCCGCTCACGGCCAGCAGGAACACGCTGGGCGCCGCCATGGCGGGCGCTCCGGTTGCCGTGGTGACAGACGGGACGGCGCAGCGGCCAAACTTCCCCGGCGCCGCGCTTCGCTTCTCTTCGTGGGGCTCCCGGTCCGCAAAATCGCCCCAAAATCACCCAAAAACCGCCCCCAAATGCGGCCACCCCACCTCCGGTACATCCGGCACGGGTGTGTTCCCGGGCGGATCCTCCCCGCTCCCCTCAGCCGCTGAGCCCTCCCGGCGCTGCCCCGTTATCCTCGCACCGCCACGTGTCCAGAACTTTATTTATTATTATTATTGTTTAATATCAGCCTAAAGCAACCCCAGCCGGGGATTCGGCCTGCCCAGGGGATGAGCAGAGCCCCAAAGCTGCCCGACTTCAGGGACAGCGCTCTGAGGGATGCACAGGGCGGGGGTTTGGGGTGTTGGGAGCCGGACGGGATCCCAGGATGGGCTGGTATCATCCAGCCCGGGTTATTCCCTACAATTCCACGTGTGGAGGCCATGGCCACTAGATGATGCTGCCGGGCAAGGGCCAGAGCAGGAGGTGTTGGCAGGGAGAAGGAGGGAAATGGTGGACTTTGTGCTCTCTGGAGGCTCAGCCCCAGCCGTGAGGAGAGGGGCCCGCGGTGCCCTCAGCAGTTTGATCATGGCGGGCGGGAGAAATACCCTCACACCGCTGGTGTGGGTGGGGGCGGGAAAAGGCGGGAACAGCACGGTGCTGCGTTAATTATCTCGCTCTAATTAAAAAAGGAAAGGAGGAGTTGGATGTGTAAATAAGGATGGACGTGCTGGGGCTTTGCAAGAGCTGCACCCGCTGAGATCTGCTGAGGGTGACTTGTTTCGAGGGTGGCCACGGTGTGAGGGTGACAGGACGGGGCTGGTCCAGCGGCAGTTCTGGACTGGTGACACGGTGCTGGACCTGAAGAATTAATTTGTATTGGAACTCGTTATTATCGGTGAAATTTCTTTTGGTTAACGAGCAAAATGAATTAATGAGCCAGTCCGACTAAATTGACGCAGAGGCAGGGAGGGGAGGAGAGGGGAGATGGTGCCCAGAGGGACAGTTGTATTTGATAGGGACATAAGGAATAAAAGCAGGGAGAAGAGGGGAGGGTAAACAAGCTCCTTCTGCTGGCCTGGTGCTGTGACAGTTCTGGACTGGTGCTGTGACAGTTCTGGACTGGTGACACGGTGCTGGCCCATCGGGACCGTGGTTGTGCCAGGGAATTTGCTGCCCACACACGAATGTCAGTGCCATGGAGGCTGCCTAGCCTGCCTGTGCTTCATCCTTCGCCTCCTTTCTGCATCTCAGACCACCTTCCCCTCCCCCTGAGGAATTTTGGGGTGTTCATTGCTGCCAGACCCTCTGGGAAGGGTGGAAGGAGTGGAGGAAGCCCTTCCACATTTCAGTAGATGTGTTCTCTGCCAAGACCTATTTCAACTCGGTTTTCCAGGCCAAACAAATTTGGCCAAGAGAAGAATGGGACAGGGAAGCAAGAGGGATGGGAGGGAATGCCTGAAATGTTATCCTTTCTCCACAGCCCTTCAGAAATGCTTCAGGGAAAAGAATTCATTTGAACTGAAAATGATGAGGGGTGGGGGGGAAGTAGAGCAGTTCTGAGGCAGCTGCCTGGAGCAGCTAGTGAGGCTGTTTAATTAACACTGCACTTGGCTCCCAGCTACCTTGGAGCCAATTTCAGGACATTTTTGTTGCCTGGCAGGTGATATACAGCTGCAGGAGGAGTTCTCCCAGCAATAGGAGACCTTCCCCATGGCAGAGAGACAGCAGGGGGGTTATTCAGCAGCCGTGACTCATCTGTACCTGCATCTGGAAGGACTCTGTCCCCTCCTAGCCATAGCAAGACTTTTTATTCTTCCCTTCTTTGCATGCCAGCCTTGTTTTAATTAGCTGTATTTTTAATCTTTGTGAGCAGAGTGAAATCCCAAGCAAGGAAGTGGTTTTATCCTGCTGGAAAACTTAATTAATGCTCCATCAGAGAGTTTGATTTCCAAGCATGATGAAGGTTTGTGGATGGTGGTGACCCCATGGGTGTTATTTAGCAATGCTGCTGCTTCTCCTGGCTGTTTAAAACATTCTCCTCTTCACCAGGACTTATCCTAATGCTGTGATTTTTCCAGGAATCCTCCCTGGGGTGTTGGAGCTGCAGTCATCCTCCCAGGGAGGAAGGACACGCTCCTGCTGATCCCTGACTTGTCACCTCTTCCAGGTTGGATCCCAGCTCCTGGAGAGCCATTCCCAGTGTCCCTGCAGCACTGACCTCTGTGCTGGAGGCACAGACTGGAACAGCTGAGGGAATTATGTTTGCTTTATTCCCAGCAAGAGCCAAGGGCTGGAAAAATGAAAAAAAAAATCCAAACTGCCGGGAGCTCTGTCACTGGGAGCTCCTGAACCCAACCCAGGCACTGTGACCTGCCTAGGCTGCCTGGCTCTGGATCCAGGGGCTCCCAGGGAGGCTGGAGAGTTGTGGTGAGCCCTTTCCTTGGGTTTCCCCTGGAATTGCCTCTGGATGAGCCTGGGGAGAGCAGGCAGAGGGAGATACCTGTGGGATGTATCTCCTGCCCATCACCCCAGCTCTGGGCTCATCCACTGCAGCTGCAGCAGGAGCAGCAGATCCCTGGAGAACAGAGTGGAAAGACAGCCCTGCTGCAGGGAGGGAGCAGGAGCAGCTCCTTTGTCTCCATTACCTGCTCAAGCCCCATCACAGCAGCCCCAGGGCTGATCCAGGGAAGGTGGGAGAGGCACAAACAACACCACAGTGGCACAGCACAAAAGTTTATTTTGAATCCCAAATATTTATGATCAACACCTGGTAAATGGCCAGTGAAATGCATTTGATGGTGTCATTAATCTGCTATAAGGCTTTTGTGTTTTTAGAGTTGTTTGCACAGCGTTGACTCATCCCTGCCTGCCAGGAGGCTGCAGGGAGCTTCCCTGCCCTTTGTCTCCCCTGCCTTTTGCTGCTGCTGCTCAAATCAAACAGGGGGTGAGTGGGATCTCACAGCAGCACACACAGGGGATGTTCCTGCTGTAATTCCTGCTGAATGCACTTACCTGGTGGTGGGAAGGCACCTGGGTGAAGCTGGGTGGGTTTTGTGTTCCGTGGCTGAATCCCAGAGTGATTCATGTTGGAAAGGACCTAAAAGCTCATCCAATTCCACCCCTACCATGGGCAGGGACACCTTCCACTGTCCCAGCTTGCTGTCCAGCCTGTCCTTGGACACTTCCAGGGATGATCCCTGTGTCCATGTGGCTGCCAGTCCCATGCCAGGGGTCCTGCTGGGCACGGAGGCTGTCACTGCCAAGGACCTGTGAAGTGCCTGGTCTTCTCTGAGGAATTAATTTGTCTTGGAACTCGTTATCATTGGTGAGATTTCTTTTGGTTAATGAGCAAAATGAATTAATGAGCCAGCAGACTAAATTGACACAAAGGCAGGGAGGGGAGAGGGTGAGGAAGACCTGGGGAGATGGTGCCCAGAGGGCCAGTTGGATTTGCTAAGGACATAAGGAATAAAAGCAGGAAGAAGTGGGGAGGGTAAACAAGCTCCTTCTCCTGCCAGGCATGGAGCCCTCCTGCTTGTGTCCAGTGGTGGCTGCATTTTTTGGGAATAACTCAGGTGGGAGCTCTATTTTCCATGCATCCAACAGACCTTGCAGACGGGCCCTCGGCAGCTTGTGCCTCCACGTGGGGCAAAGCAGAGTCAGAAGAAGCTGCTCCAGGGGACTTCAATCAAATATTCAAATCATTAATCTGGATCTTCCCTGTGGTGTGACTTAATGAGGGTCCTTGGCATTTTCTCCCTCTCATTGTGAACAGATTTATTTTTCACTGGATAGCCCAACATCCACAGCTGGGAAAAACCATCCCAACGCTGACCTACAAGTGAGGGACACAGGTGAAGGGTCCTGGCATGAGGAGCAGCCCAGGCTGGGTATGGGACACTCCTGGTGACATCAGTGAATGCCAGGGAATCATGGAATATCCTGAGTTGGAAGGGACCCACAGAATCATCGAGTGCTGCCAAAATCCAGGGGGTGCATCAGTGCCACTGCACATCCCCCATCCCAAGCAGCCCCTCAGCACCTCCCCAACCTCCAGAGAGGGGCTGACCCCGTGGAAAGAAAGGGCTAAAGCAGCCTGTGGCAGCACCATCATGCTGGAAGAGGATGGAGCACTCACCTGTGTGAGCTGGAGTTATTCCAGGGGCTCAGCAGGGTTCCAGCCGAGAGACACGAGCTGCTCAAAACCCAAAGAGCCACAGAGGTTTCAGCTCCTGTGGCTCTGTCAGGGTGTGCTAAAATTCCTAATTAAGCCCCCTCGTCTGGAGGATGAGGTGGCCCCAGCCATTAAAACCCAGCCATGGTTTGAAAACTTAATAGGGGAAATTTAATGGATGAAGTCAATTGAATTATTCATCCCCAGAAAGCTTGTACAAATATCAAATGCTTATTAGCATTCATGCAACCTGTATGATCTCACAGCTCTGACAGATTAAGGTTGGGGCTAATTGCACCCAGGATGGCGTCAGATTTGGTGCTTGGTATTTTTTAAAGCTTTTTTCCCTCCCCAGCATGACAAAGAGAATTTCAGATCGATGCCATCTGAGATTTACCCTTGAAGCAGAGCCCCTGTGATGGTTTCCTTCCTCAGCATGGTGGTTTTTAATCCCTGCTTGATTCCTGCTCCTCCAAGGGTGCTGGGGTGGCTCTGGGCCAGCCCAGATGGACACAGCCCCCATCCCTGCGGGCTGTGGGTTTGCTGGAATGGAGAGTGCTGGGGCAGAGTCTGGCTGATTAATGGACAGGACTGAATGGCCATTAAAAATGCAAAATAGAAATCGATCCAATTAAATAATCATGACTTGCATTTAGCCCGTGCTTTTCACTTCCGATCTTAAGCGAGGCTTGCAGACAGTCCGGGGGGAAATCGCTTAATGCTGCAGAGATTTAATCAACAAAATTAACACTGCTGATGTTAAATAGTTTCTCTGGTCATGGCCAGGTTTGGGGATGCAGCTGGGGGGGTTTTGCACCTGCAAGTCCAGGTGAGTGTCTCCAAAAGAGGTGTCAGGGAGCAATCCATGGTTACTCACTGCTCTTGGGAAATTCAGTCTGAGCTTGATTCTCCCCACGCTGCCAGGATGTTCCTGTAAACTTAGGGGGTTCTTTTGGGTCCTGATGAGCTTTGAGGGGTTTGGGAAGGGTGGCAGGCTGAGAAAGCCAGAACCAGAGGAAAATATCCCAACTTATTCCCAACACTGCCATGGCCTCAAGCCCTTCCAGGTTGTTCCACCTCTCTCCATCACCACCATCAGCCACCAACCCCATGGCGAGAGGATTTTCCCCCTGAAGGGAATTCAGGCACAGGGCCAAAAGGGAATTCAGGCCTTTTCCAGCAAAGCTAAATAATCCCAGCAGTAAATGACACCCTGAGTGTCCCCTGATGCTGAGGGACACCCCGGGGCATCGTGCACCCCTCCAGGCAGGACTCAGCCTGGAGCAGGATTCGCCTCCCCTCCTTAAACTGCAGCAAAAGCAGTTTGCCATCCTCCCCAAAGCACTGTAAATCATGGATTTTGTGGCTCTTTTCTGGAATTCCTTGCTATCCCACCGAGACAGAATCATTATTTACAATAATTCTAAATGACTCTTAATTACAGCGGCGCAGGTGCTCCTCGGAAGCAGCCGGATCAACATCTGGAGGTGAGGTGAGGGATTCTCTGAGCTCGGGGGAGGTGGGAGAAGCCTCCAGCTCCAGCAGGGATGGTTCACACCTGGGGGGCTGCAGCTCGGAGAGGTTGAGGAAGGAGTTTTCAGGGAATGCCGAGCTCTGGGAGCGGGAGGGGCAGCTGGGCTCCCCCCGCTGCGGCACAAAGGGAGGCCACGCTTCCAGTTTATACAGTTTAATAGATGTGAAACAAGATACATTTCCTTTGGAGTAATGGATGCATCGATAACAGAAGATAAATGTGAAGGCATAAATATGAGGCGGCATGGAAGGAACCAAACGGAAACGACTGGATGGGTTTGTTCCCCCCTGGGTGTCCACGGGCTCCTTCCTGCTCCTATTTCCCCTGGGAAAGCTGGGCCATGGACACAGGGCCTGCAGGAAGGGTGGGGAAGGAGGGAAAAAAAAAAAAAAAAAAAAAGCTGCAAAAAAATCCCCCCAAAGTGGTGTTAAAAGGTGACCTGGATTCCTCCAGAGGCTTGTGGAAGGGCCTTGGGAAGGGAATGTGTCCGGGGATGGGAAGGGAGGGACAGGGAGTGCAAACTGCCCCGAGGGGTCGGAGTTGTTCTGCCACAGGAGGACAAATCATCACCTTAAATGCTCACAAAGAACATCACCTACGACAGCTCTTTACACCTTTACACACTGTATCAATAATTTACTTAGAACTGCAGTAAACAAAATACATTTCTTAAATAATTTACTATTTATTTGTTCAGGTTTTTTTTTAATCTCTCTGTAAATGTAGTTATTTTTCCTTTTTTTCATTAGTTTTTTCTCTTTGTAACACAAGAAACCGTCTTTGTGCACGTTAGTTCAGATTATTGCGACATTTAACCTGAATTTCAGTTAAAAAAAAAGGGGGGGGGAAAAGCAACAGGACAGTTGGACAGACAAGAAGAATGAATAACTTATTATTGCACTGGCTACAATTCAGTAGTGATTTGGTTTTTTGTCTGTAATTAGGACAACCTCTAAAGTACAAAAGAAAATGAGCGAGATGTCAGAAGCATCAGTTGTGAGAAGAAGCTGGTGGGGTGATGGTGGAGGGCAGGGAAGCGAGGAAAGAGGAGAAACATTTGGAAAATGAATGGCTGGAATAATTAATTCCACAGAAAACCCAAGGAAACACCACCCATGTAATGCAAAAAACAGCATCTCTGTTTCTCTATAAAAATATGTGCATTATGAAGAGAGAGTTTATGTGGGTCTATTTTTTTTTCCAGGTTTTTGTTTGTTTGTTTGTTTGTTTCCTCATTTTGTAGCTCACAAATACAGAATTTTTATTTATAGAACTGCTGATATACAGACAATGTCCAGCTCCCAGGCACTCCAGCGTAACGGGACAGCTCAAAAAGGTGCCTCAGGAAAAGTTGAGCATCTTTAAAATAAAAACAAAAACCAAACTCAACAAAACAACAAAAGCCCAAGAGAATCCCCCCAGATCCCAACCACCACCAGCTCAGACCCGAATCAATGTGATCGAGGCCACGGAGCGGGGTGGGAGGAACGAAGCCACCCCTGCATCAACTCCACCTTCCCCTTAGAAAAGAAACCCCAAAACCTCTTGCCAAATCCCCCCAAACCCCCTCCCCAGTTTCGTCCAGCCGCTCGTTTGGTTTCTTTTTCATTTTTCCACGTGTGTGTGTGTGTGTGTGTGTGTGTGTGTGTGTGTGTGTGTGTGTGTGTGTGTGTGTGGTTTTTTTGCAAACTTCCACAGCTCTTCCCAACGAGCGACCGCAGCGAGGGGACGGCCCCAGTGACGGCCACCCCTGACCCCTGGCTCCCCTCGCTTTGGAACGCCCACATTGGTGACAAGCCCTTGAGACCCCCCCTGTCCCCCATCCCAGCAGCTATACTGGGTCATCCGTGCCTTCTTCTGTGGCAGCAGTCACGGGGCCCAAGTCCTGCTTGCGCAGGGGGCTCTTGGCAGTGCCCAGCAGCTCTTTGCCCCCCTCTTTGCCGTTGCCCCGCTGAGTTTTTAAGTGATCCTGTTTTCTCGGCTCAGCGTCCGGCCGCGAGTCCACGGAGGCCGGCGTGGACTGCCCGCTGTCCAGCAGCTCCGAGAGGCTGCTCAAGGAGCCACCGTCCAGCTGCTCGAAGGAGAAGTTGGGGATGCTGAGGTGCTCCCCTCGGCTCTCCGGGAGCTCCAGGGATTCTCGGTAGGCCGGGAACTCGCAGGACGGGGTTCTCCTCCGCAGCAGGGTGTTCTCGGAGGGTTTGGCGCGTGGGGCCGCTGCTCCGTCGTCCTCCATGGGAGGATCTATAGAAATGCAGGGCGGGCTCATCTTCTTCTTCCTCCGGGTTCCGTGGATGTAGTCGGCCTCCGGCTGGACGTGGCCGGGGGGCCGCTGCTTGTCCTCGGTGGGCTCCTGGCAGCCGCGGTCGGGGGCGCCGCCGGAGGGGCAGATCTCGATGGAATGCCGCCGCTGCTCGTCGGCCCAGCTGGGCTTGCTGAGGAAGCCCTTGGTGTCGGTGCTGTAGAACTTCTTCAAGTCCTTCTCCCTGCGGGAGAGGCTGCTTGTGCTGCAGTTCTTGAGGGGCACGGGGGACGGGGCCGGGGAGGTGAAGGGCGAGGTGGAGCGGCTGCCGGGGTCCGAGTGCTCCTCCGCCCAGTCTTTGGCTGAGCTGTTGATGTGCCGAACCTCCTCGTCAGCCAGGTCTGAGGGCTCGCCTGGGCAGCCCTCGGGGCCAGGGGGGCTGCTGGGGCTGGGTGGCCGGCTGGGAACGCTGTGCTGGCCACATGTGTGCTTCCGTGCCAGGGGGCCCAGGGGCCGGTGTGGGGAGGATGGGGGCGAGCGTGGAGGGGTGGCCGGGAGGGGGGAATGGAGAGGGCTGGGGGTGAGGGTGCTCTGGGGCTGCTTTGCTGATGGCTGGGGCTCTCCAGGCTCTGCTTGCTGGCTGTCTTTGTGCTCTGGAGTCTGTCCATCTACCGAGTCTGTCCGAACGGCCTCCTGGAAGGGGAGGGGAGAGAAGTGGGGTGAGAGCCTGGGGATGTGCTGGGCAGCAGCACCTCCAGTGATGGATGGAGAATTATAGAACCACGTTGTGTTGGAAGCGGTCTTAAAGCTCATCTCCTTCCACACCCTGCCACGGGCACCTTCCACCAGTCCAGGTTGCTCCAAGCCCCATCCGAGCTGGCCTGGGACACTCGCAGGGATGGGGAGCCCATGGCACGAGACAAAGGGCTTGTGGGTCTAACACAGCCCACCTCACCCCTGCCCCATCGTGCCAGTCCTGTCAGACCCTCCTGAACAAAAGGATAAACTTTAGCTGGCAGGAACGTTCATGTTCAGGGCTGGCATCTGCTGGGCCTTGGTCTTGTTCCAGCCCCAAATCCTGAGCCTCCCCATGATGGTGGAGGACTCTCCCAATTGGAGATTGGGCACCTTCTCCCCACTTTTTAGCTCTTATTTCCTGGAACAGCACAGCCATGAAGATGGAAGCAGGGAAAAAAGGGCCTTCCCACATTTGCTGGGACAGGAACATATTAAAATTTATGGCACGTTTCGCTCTGAAACAGGAATTCCACTTTAGCTCCAAGCAAAGAAACACAAGAGAGGACTGGGAAAGAAGGGAAGGAAGCAGGTGACAAGACAGCAGTTACCTCTGGGTGCTGGTGGTCCCTCACCTGTCTGCAGAGCAGCTTGCTGAGAGCAGGAGCCCGGGGGGTGCCGTGGGGACCCAGCCCCTTCCAGCGGTGCCGCCCGTCCTGGCCGGGGCAGCGCGCGGCCTCCGCGGGCACCCTGAGCGAGGAGCTGCCCCCCACGGGCTGGGAGCGGATGGAGGTGATGGATCCTAGGGCAGGACACAGGGAGCAGTCACTGCTGGGCATAGGAACTCTCAAGATTTGAGGCAGAAGACTCAAGAGGGGAGTGAACACAGGAGGGAGAAGGAAAAACCTCTTGGGCCTGGGTGAAATGCATAAATCTCGTATTTAAAACCTTGTCCCTTGTCCTGACTGCTGCTTTGATGCTCAGCAGGGATGGCAGGGAGCTCACAGATGTTGGGGTGTCTGTGCAGGGCTCTGATCCTTGTGGATACCTTCTAACTCAAGATATTCTAGAACATCTGCAGGCCCAGGGAAGTTCTCCCACCCAGCCCAGCCCAGCCAGCACCAGGGGCTGTCCCTGAGGCTCAGCTTGGTCCCACCAGGAGCTGCTCCAAGTGCTCTGCCAGCCCTGAGCCATGGACAGGCTGGAATCTCTCTCTTCCCAAAGCCTCCCAGGCTGGGTCTGAAGGCCATCCCTCCTCCCCAACCCATCCATGGTGCTGCTTTACTGCACTTGGGAGTTGTTTGAAAGATCTTCTCTGGTTTTTGGCTGCAGGATTTATTGTCCTCATTAGTTTGAAGCCCAACGTCTGTTCCTGCAGTGCTGCCCAGCTCCGTGTTACAAACACCATTATCCATCACTCCAAGAGATCTCACCCAGGGGTCAGGGAACTTGAACCCCTGACAAAAGCCACGCAGACACATCACAGTTGCATTTCACAGACAGATTTGTTGGTGGGGACAAAGAAAAGTGAGTGTTTAATAATTTTTCTTCTGGAGCTTTTCTCCAGAACACCACAGAAGGAATTCCCACCCTGCTTCTCCCCAGGTTTTTTTTTTTGGGCTCTCCTAGACCCAGAGATTCAGGCTCAGCCTGTGCTGCTCATGTGCTATTCCAGGCTTTATAAAGTGCTTTTTATGATGCAGAAAAACTCTGGCATAAAGTCGGTCACAAACATGGTCATAAAATCCAGACCCAATGCTCTACTCCCTGTCCTCAGCTGGAATTTCCTCCTGTTGGACACTTTCCATCAAGCTCTCATATAGGAAACCCAAACCCCCTCCAAACTGGATGCTCAGGAACACTGAAGATCTCTGGAGCTGGATATTTTTTCTCTTGTTTTTCTAGGAAATCAGCAAACTGCATCTAAAACCAAAACATCCTGAGATCTGCTCATCCCCCAGGATTTTCACTGTGTGGTCAGTGGAGAAGATCAGACATCCTGAAGCCCATGGAAACACTCATGGGAGTCTCCATGGGCTCAGTTTTGTTTGGATCTAATTTATGGATCTGTGACTTGAAGCAGAGTTTGGGCAGCTCAGGAGCAGCACAGCTCGGGGTGCTGCTGGTTTTACCACCAGGTAAAAAGTCCTATCCATCATATCCATCATATCCATCCCTCCAGTGCTCTTGGAGAGCTATTTAGGAATTGAGAAAACCTCAGAGAATTCTTGGTGGGCGCTAACCATCCCTGCCAACCATCCCAGCAGTTTTATATGGATATAAATCCTGCTTTACAGCCACTCCAGGGATGAAAAGCAGCCCCAGGAGGCTGCCTGTGAAACTCAACCTCTGTTTTCTTTCCTTCACGAGGAATTTGCAGGTGAAATAATAATAAACACTGAGCAGGGAACATGACCTGGCTCCCAGAGAGTCTGAACAAACACAGGGTTCCTTCTCCCAAGGCAATCAGAGCAAATCAGGGTGTGCAAACCCACTGGGCAGTTCTGGCATTTCAATCCATGCTGGATCAAAGGGAACCAGGCTGGGAAAAGTTCTAGGGGGCCCCTCCAGGAGCACGTGTGCCTTTAGGGAGGCAGAGATGTGTCTCAGATTTACTTCCTTTGTATTTTTGCTTTTAACCTAATGACTAATCCCTCATATCCCACAATACAAACTTTTCTATCCAGTTACAGAATACTACCCAAAGCCATAAAAATAAATTAAAAAAACCCAATCTCCACTCTAAAACCTCTATTGTACTTTACATATATCACTAGATTTTAAAACCTTAAACTCTAAATTTTCCACTACATAATATTATACACTTCTAATCAAACCACATACTCATAATCTCAATTCTATAATTTAATTTAAAAAAACTTTCTCTACAACTTCAAATTAAATACAGTCCTCTCTTAAAAATCAAAATCTATCAACATAAAAAAATCTAAAATTCCCAACATCTAAAATTCCAACAATTTCCCCTTCAAAGCAGCTCGACAGAAGAGCCAGAAAGGCATTTTCAGGGAAATGTGCTGGGATGCAGAGGATGAATGCCCCCTCAAAGGCTCTGTGATTCCTGGATTTTGGGGTCTCTCCATGACATTTCCTACAAGTCTGGGCTCAGCAAGAACCAGTGAGTGGTTTCTGATCTTTCTGCTGCCAAAGAAACTCCTGCAGCTCTGAACTCCACGTGTGCCCTGAGGCTGCAGCCTGCCTGAAACATGAGGAATTGTGCTGGAAGCAATCCCAACTCTGGCTTTTATTCCTGGGGATGTTATTGATCTGCAGGCAGGAGTCAGAGGGAATGCACAGCTCCCTTCCCCTCAACTAAAAACCTGTACCTGTGCTTGGGAGCTTTGCTTCTCCCCAAACACCTGAGCTGGCTGCTGGGGAGGTGGTGGAAACGTGGAATTTTGCAGGATTTAGGGAAGCCCTGATGGAGCCCCACAGGAGTGAGCCCTGCTCGGGCCATTCTTGGGTTGGGTGCTCCCCACTGAGCCCCCTGTGGCTGTAATCTTGGAATGGTAAAGATTGGAAAAGGCCCTGGGTTCCACCCATCAATCCAGCACTGCCAAGGCCAGTGCTAAATCAAGTCCCAGGTGTTTTGAACACAGGTTGAGGGAGATGCACAGGTTTTTTGAGCACTCCCTGGGATGATGACCCCGCCCCTGCTCTGGGAGCCCTCCCTGGTGCTTGAACACCCTTCCAGTGCAGAATTCTTCCCTGATATCCAATCCAAACCTCCCCTGGCAGAACCTGAGGCTGTTTCCTCTCATCCCTGGGAGCAGACCCTGCCCCATCCTCTCAGGGAGTTTTGGAGAATAGGAAGTTTCCCCCTGAGTTTCTCCAGGCTGAGCCCTCCAAGCTGCTCCCCCTTCCCTGGACACACTCCAGCCCTTCCACATCCTTCTTGTGGTGAGGAACCCAAAGCTTTGCCCCAGAGCAGAGGGATCTGTGAGGGTGGTACCTCTTTGGGCTTTGCAGGGGTAGGTTTCCATCTCCACCTCGTGCAGGGGCAGCGGGGCCGTGGCCGGGGCGACGGGCCGGAACATGTAGCTGTCGTTGGGCAGGGAATGCATCCTGGACACGGAGATCTTCCTGACTGTCAGCAGGGTCTGCGAGTCCTGGGCCCTCAGCGAGCCTGCACTGCCCTGCAGAGCAACAGGAGAGAGGTGGGGTCACCCCTGGGGCAGCAGCAGAGAGAGGCACAGCCTTCCCAGGCATCGTCCTGGGAGAAGGCTGTGAGGAGATAAGAATGATTTCTTGTCACTGGCATGTTTTATGAAACATCCTTTAGCTAGGATTTTTCTCCTGAGAAGCTGAGAGGCCTCGGAAAGGAAATGGAAACAATGATTATCTGCTGGGGTGGAATGCAACAGGTGCATGTGTGATTAATCTCATGTGGTTATTTCTAATTAATGGCCAATCCCAGTCTGGCTGGCTCAGACTCTCTGGCCAGTCACAAGATTTTATCATCATTCCATCCCTTTCCATTCCTTTCTACCCTTCTGATGAAATCCTTCTTCTATTCTTTTAGTACAGTTTTAATAGATCATTTTCTTTTAATATAATATATATCATAAAATAACAAATCAGCCTTCTGAAACATGGAGTCAGGATTTCTCATCTCTTCCCTCACCCTGGGACCCCTGGGAACACCCCCACACTTGGTGACCCCGAGTGAGGAACATTGCCACAATTTCTCATTCTTTTATCTGAACTTGCTGCACCTGTTGTTGTGAACATGTAGAATGTGTTTACCAAAGGGAGGTTTCCTAATTAACCCATGGTGATGGGGTTTTAATTAAAGAACCAATTAGGTCAATTTGTATCGTAACTGTCTACAAGAGCAATGGGATTCTTAATAGAGATGTGATTGATCAGCCTTCTGTGAATCATGGGGTCAATGCTAATTATCACCTGGCCAATGCTAATTATCACCTGCTAATTGTCCCCTGGCTGGGGACCCCTTGCTGTGGCACACCCCAGTGAGGAATTTACAGGGAATTCCTTCATTTTTTTGCTTCCTAGCCTTGTGCTGGCGTCCCCACTGGGATCTCACCCCGAGCCTGCAGGCAGAGTCACACTGAGGGAGGAGCTCAGGATGTGGCTGGAATAAAGGGAGGCATCAATGACCTACCACTAAAAAAGTCAAGTTTTTGTCCAAAGTCAACTCCTGAATGCACAGAGAGAAGGGAAAGGCCAGGGAAAAGGAGCCCATTTGTTAAACACAGGAAAAAAGCAGCATTTCTCACATGTTCCTGATCTGATGTTCCAAGGAGATGCTTTCAGGAGGCCTGAGGGTGAAAGAGGGGCCAAAACCAGAGGGGCCAAAAAGGTCCTCCTGGAAATTCTCCCCAAAACACCCTCAGAGGGCAGACATTTAAACACATCAACACCACTGCAAACCTCGAGGCCTCTCCCCTAAAACCTGGAATGTTTTGGGCACCACTGAGCCTGAAGAAGGAGGCAGAGGAAGGAGAAGACTCTGTGGCAGTGGGGGTGAGGAGCCTCTTTGGGGGTAGAAAAGGGATTTTTCTTTGTTGTCACTGAAATGGGTCTGGTTGGAAGAGCCCACACAGAGCTCACCACAAACCTTAAACCTGACCCTGCTCAGCAAATCCATCCTGGGGTCACAGGGAGCTTTAGGGACACAAATGATGTCCCTGAGATGCTGATGGAGGAGCTGAGAGGTGATTCCAGGACCTGACCAAGTGCTTGGGGAGCAGGAGCCCCTGGGCCAGGCCCTGTGGCCTGGCTGGACACATTCCCCTCCCAGTTTCCCCTTTTATCTCAAACACAGTGAATCCCTCTGGCTCTCCCTTCACATCAGCCTCCCAGTGACTGATTGAAAACATTTTCCCAGCTGCCTGTCTTAAATTAAATGGATTTTGCTTTGCTCTGCCAGCAAAACCTGTCCCTGAGCTCCCTCAGGTTTGGAGCTCACCAAGGATCTGGTTAAATCTGGTTTTTAACTTGTATTTCTGGCTTAGAAATGCCTTTCCTCAGCTCCCTGAAGGTGCACACCCCAAGATGAATGACTCCATGCTTTTACCCTGTGCAGCTTGGCTGGGAAGGGGGGGCAGCAGGTATTTACAGCTCCTTGGCATCCAGCTCTGCCAGCTGTGGCTGTGCCCTCTCAGCTGATGGATGGAAGCCTCAGCAGCCAGTGCCAGCTGGTCCTTGGCCATCCCAGCTCATCAGCCCCACCAGCACGGCCGGGGGCAGCCAGGGGCTCCTGCTCAGCCCTGAGCCACAAGGAGAACAAAAGGTCTCAGCACCTGAACAGAAGGATCTCAGGATTTGGCTCCTAAAGCTCAGCTTGGCTGTGGCTGGAACAAATGAACAGAAAGCCCTTCTTGACATCAGCCACTTCAATTTTTAAGGGTTCAGCTGTTGAGAGCTGAGTGAATTAGGGACGTGGGTAAATTTCCAATGAAATAAAGGCTTGAAATATGAACCATGGGATGGGAAATTTGTTGGCTGCCACCTGGAGAGCTGCTCTGGACAGTGAGGATGGTTTGGAGGCATCACTGCTGCTCCTCCTCTTTGCTGGGAAATACCTGCTGCACTCCAGAGCCTGGTCCCATACCTTGGGACCTGGGCATGGGGGTGGCTGGGAGCAGAGGGGGTTGAAGCCCTTCTGGTTTCTTGGGAATCTCCCTGGAGCATCTCCTGAATCCCCAGCTTGGGGGATTGCTGGAAGCCTGAGGTGTCGATCCCTCCCTGCCTCAGTTTCCTCAGTATCACAAACAAGTTCTTGCAATAGCAATAAAATCAAACCTGACTCTGTTTTCTCCACGAACAAAAAACTCTGCCTGCAGCTCTGGGTTTAACATTTGAAGTCACACCAAATGCACATTTGAAGGGCTAAAAAGAGGATTTCACTCCTATCCCACACAGGGCTGATTGCTCTGGGGTTTCCCAGCTGGAAAGGCTGTGGTTGTGAAGGGACAGGTTTGGGACAGCTCAGACACCAAAAGGGACATCAGCCACCTCAGCCTGGTGGCCTGGGCTTCTGTGGGGTGGTGGCAGGACATGGTGGAAGGATGAAGGGGACACTTGTCCCCCTCATCACCTCCAGGGTTAAAAGGAGGTTCCTGATGTGCTTGGGAAGTGTTGGGAAGTGAGGAAAGCCCAAGGAGAACGAACTGTCTGCACTGCCAGCCCGTGTGAAGGGAGGTGCCCTCTGTCCCCTCAGTTAGAAAAGCAACCTGTGCATTTCCCTGCAGGACTGTTTGCCAGGAGCAGCACTCAAACAGCCAATTCCCCATCGCTGTGTAACCAAATCTTTCTCCTCGCCCTAATGGAGCCTGATGGATTTCACAGAAATCTAATTTCATGTAATTCAATCTGCAAGCCCCCACTGATTTCGCGGTAGATTTATTTGTGATCGTGGTGACAAAGCAGTTCCGTGTTCACTCTTAATCACAGGCTGCTGACATGGGGTGAGACAATTATCTCACACCCTCCCTCCCCCCTGCACTTCTGATTGTTTTCCTGAAGGACTGGCAGGGATCAGAGAGCAGGCAGTGTCCCAGAAATCAACCCAGGAACCTCCAAAAATCAACACAGGAACCTCAAAAATCAACCCAGGAACCTCCAAAAAATCAAGGCAGGGACTTCCAAAAATCAACCCAAGGACCTTAGAAAATCAACCCAAGGATCTCCAAAAATCAACCCAGGGACCTCCAAAAATCAACCCAGGGACCTCCAAAAAATCAAGGCAGGGACTTCCAAAAATCAACCCAAGGACCTTAGAAAATCAACCCAAGGACCTCCAAAAATCTACACAGGGACCTCCAAAAATCATCCCAGGGACCTGCAGCTCCTTGCTGAGGAGTTCTGATAAACTCCCAAGTTCTCCATGTCCTAAGCAGAGCCATGGGAGCTGCAGGTTTGCAGCAGCACTGAATTGCTGGAGGATCCTCTGGAAATCCCAAAGTGGAATTAAACAGAACCTGTGAAGGGAATTTATCCCATCCCATGCTGGAGGGCCAGCATTCCCAGGATTTCTGGGATTGCTTGTTGTCCTGCTGCCCTGAAAAATGACAAGGACTGGCTGGGACAGCAGGACAGGGACTTTTATGGCTCAGAACTTAAAATCCACAACCTGAGAATGAAGAGGAGAGGTGGACTTTGAACTCTCCTCTGGGAATAATGGCCAGGATAACGTTTCCACCTCCAGGAGCCCTGGGAGCTGCCTCAGGAGTGGGGTGGTGGTGACATCCCTGCTGTAGGGGCTGGGACAGCTCCTTGAGTCCTGTCCCTCTGGCTCTGTGTGGGATCTGCTGGTCAGGCAGGTGGGATCCATCCCCTCCCCAGCCCAGCTCTCACCAGGCCTTGGTGCTTGCCCTTGGGGTGCTCCAGGTTCCCGTGCAGCGCCCGGCTCTCCCCGGCCCCGCTCCTGCTCCCGCCGGTCCCTCTGGACATCTCCAGCTCGATCTCAGCATCCATCTCAGCGTCCTCCTTGGCCTCCTTGTTGCTCTCCTCCAGGTGCTTCATCAGCACTGCCACCACCACGTTGACCAGGACGAACTGGGCGATGAGGACGAAGGTGACGAAGTAGACGGGGGAGATGACGGGCAGGTAGCTGAGGCAGTGCTTGTCCTCCCGCGTGCACTCCCGCAGCGTGTCCTGCAGCAGGGGGACAGGGACACCCTTAGAGAGCCTCTGCTGGGGCTCCAGGGGGAAACTGATTCATTAAAACGTGGATGTTGGTCTAGCACTGATGTGACGGACAAAGACTCTCTAACGGTTTAGAGTTAGAAAGTGTGTGGTTATTGTGGGATGGCTCCCAGACACACACCCCATTTACAGGTGATCACAGAGCCCTTTTATCTATTCAAATATTGAATACCCAAACTGCAAATGCATATTCCTAACTTTGGTACATCCCATTCCCAATATGGATATTGATCCAGTACCAATATCCAAAAACTCTCTAACGGTTTGAAGTTACAAAGAGTGTGTTTATTGTGGGACAGCTCCCAAACACACACCCCATTTACAGGAGATCACAGAGCCCTTTTATCTATTCAAATATTGAATACCCAAACTGCAAATTCACAACTTTGGTACATCCCATTCCCAATATGGATATTGATCCAGTACCGATATCCAAAAACTCTCCAACAGTTAAAAGTTAGAAAGTGTGTGTTTATTGTGGGACAGCTCCCAAACACACACCCCATTTACAGGTGATCACAGAGCCCTTTTATCTATTCAAATATTGAATACCCAAAATACAAATGCATGTTCATAACTCTGGTACATCCCATTCCCCGCCCTGCATGGTAATTAGTTCAAAAGCCATTAAGCATGCACAGTTTGTTCCTTGAAATGGGTCCATGGTCCCTTTCATGGGGAGGGGTCCCAAAATGAGGAAGTAAATGAAGTCTTCTTTGTTCTGACCTTTCTGCCTTCTCAATGCAAATCTGACAAATGAACCTTTGGTAGAACTCCCATCCCCTGTCTTCAGTTGGTTTCAGGACAGAGGAGGCCTAAAATTGTCTCATCTTCCTAAAAACAATTTCTTATGTTCCTAAAAACAATTGTCTTATGTTCCTAAAAGCCATTTTTCAGTTTCTGTGTTCTTCATTATAAACCCAGCTAACCAAACATTGTGTTGACAAAACCACTAACTCTTAACTTCATCAAGGCCTACCCATTTATTTTAATTAAATAAAGCTTATCTCTAACTAAAATCTTAGCTCCTCTAAAATCTCTAAATTCCCTAAAGTTTATGTCTCAAAACACCAAAAGAACACCAAGTGGGTACAGCTGAAACAGGTAAGAGGCAACACAGGAGTCATGGATTACAGCACCTACAAAGAGGGGAATGAGGTGCCCAGAAGTTTTGGATTTCTCATCTCCTGGAGTGTTTCAGGTCGGGTGGGACAGAGCATGGAGCAAGCTGGGACAGTGGAACTGGATGAGCTTTAAGGTCCCTTCCAGCCCAAGCCATCCCATGATCCTGTGATTCTGTGACACATCCCACAGAGCCCATGGTTACTCCTCCCAGTCCAACACCTGGCATAACTCTCCTTCAACATTACATCCAGGAACAAAGCTTCAGGCTGGGTGAGAATCAGGACAAATCTTGAAAACACACCTGGCTTTTCTGTTAGAAGTCCCCTTTGGATGTTTTAAGAGGAAACATTTTTGTTTGCACCCAAGAGTTGCCTGGATCCGTTTGAAAGCTGTCCCCAGAGCCCTGCAGAGAGGAGGAAGCCCCAGAGGCTGCACCCACCTTCATGATCCCGTTCCAGTTGTCCCCCGTGGACACCCTGAAGAGGGTGAGGAAGGCCATGCCGAAGTTGGTGAAGGTGGCGTGGCGGCTCAGGCCCTCACAGGGGTTCTCCTCACTGCAATCTGTGGGGCAGGGAAGGAGCAGCACATCAGCCCAGCTGTTCTGGAGTGTCCACAGCAGCCCCCAGAGCTGGGGCTGGCACCCTGAGCCACGTCCCATGGATTTATGGCACCGGGGGGGGGGGGGTGACATCCAGCTCAGGAGGAACAGGGGGGACAGGGGAAGGTGTTTTCAGCTGGAGAACCCTGGGACAGGACAGCAGGAGGTGTGGGAATGGTGGTGGGGGAGTTCTCATCCCTGAAAACATTCAAAGCCACAGGATTTGGAGCAAGCTGGGCTAGTGGAAGGTGTCCCTGCCCATGGCAAGGGGTGGCACTGGATGGCCTTTAAAGTCCTTTTTAACTCAAGCCATCCCATGATTTTCTGATTTCTGTGATTTTCTTTACTCCTGCTCTACAGCCTCCTTTGTCTGTTTTCCTGCTGACTGCGCCCTTGCCTTGATGATTTTTTACATCCACCACGAGGGATATTTTCACTGAGATAAAGTGGAGCAATTTGGCATTTCCCCCCTGAGAATTAATAGCCTAATGAATGCAAATTGAACATATGAAATATCCATCTTCCCATAAAACACAGCCTCGTTAAATATCCATTAGGACAGGCAGCAATGGCTCTTGGTTGGGCATTTCAGTCTTAGGTAATTATTCCGAGGTAAATTGGAAGGAAAAACAAAACAAAACAAAAATCCAAGAAAAACCCACAAATGATCAGTCCTGGGGGAGAGAGAGCTGATGGTTCTTGTGGCTGGTGTGGACTGATCAGGAAAAAGGAGAAAAAAAATTTGATTCCCATTAAATTGGGCTGGGAAGCAGAGTCCTGCCCCAGTGGGGTTCCCTGGGCTGGCACTGCCCAGGTGTGTGGGGAAACACCTGAAGAGCCATTTTTCACCCCTGTGACTGAACAAACACACCCATACCTCCAGGGTGGAATATAACCCCAAACTGTTTCACTCAGGATGGGTGCAGAACTAATTCCTTCCCCGGAATTTGTGAGAGACTGAAAAATAATTTGGTTTTGGTTGAAAGAATTATTCTGCTCTCAGGCACTTGTAATCTGAGCAGAGGGCTGGGCTCATAAAGGGGATTAATGACAGCCATAAACTCTGCTCAGGAAGGGCCCTTCTGGTGCTCCTGGAGCTCTAATTGGGATGGAAATGTTGAGGATGCAGACACAGCTCCCTCCAACAGGCTGGGCAAGGCTGGGCTTTGCTGTGATTTTAGTGATGGGCACATTCCTGAGCAGCTGCAGTCTCCTCAGACTGGAGGATTAATTCATGCTGGCCAAGCAGGAAGCACTGGATGCCTCCTGATGGATGGAGGGAGGGGAAGGTGATGCTGAGAGCAGGGCACAGAGGAGCCCTGGGAGCTGGGGGAGCAGGGCAGCCAAGTGCAGAGAACTGATGGGCTGTGGGGGAAGCTGTGAGCAGGGACATGTTTATGGTGGCATCTCTCCAGCAGGAATCTGACCCCCATCCAGCTCTGCAGACTCGTGTTCTGTCTCCAGTAGCAAACCAGAACAAATCCATGCTGGGCAATGATGTTTAAAAAGCAGAGAGTTCCTCTCCAGCCAAGGCTGGCTTTGGCCAAAGCCCTGAGTTTGTGTGTGTGTGTGTGTCAGAAAGGTTCTGTGTTACATCCTCGTGTGTCAGCTGTGACCCTGAGATCAAGAGAAAGCTTCCATCTTCAGAACATGAGTGTGAAGCTAAGGAAGGCCCAAGAATGAGAGAGAGAGGGAGAAAAGGAAGCAGGCAGAGAGCAAATAAACACCAACCGGATGGAGGAGCGGCCTCGGGCCCATTACTCACCCAGCTTGCCAAACAATTCCACTCCCAGGGCAGCATAGATAAAAAACAGGAGCATAAAAAGTAGGCCAAGGTTCCCTACCTACACAAGGAGAAAGCAGAACAAGGGTCAGGCAAGTCGAGGTCATGAATGAAATCACTCCATCACATTTTCAACACAAGCACAGCAGGGATGGGGGGCCAGAGGCAAATCAGATTTCCCCTGGGACCAGCAGCCTGGTCCCTCTCTGAGTTCTGCTCCAAGGGGCCCAGGGAGGACTTTGTGTGGGAGAGGAGCAGAAATGCCCTTGGGGGAAGCAGCAGCTTCTCCATCACCCTCCACTCATCTGGAATTGGGCTCCCCCAGGGCAGTCTGTGGGGCAGGGCTGGGTTTGGGGCCAGGAGAGGAGCTGTGTCCAAAGGTCTCACAGGCATGGAGGGCTTCCAGTGCTCCAGGGAGAGGAGAACTCCCTGAGCCTTTTCCTTTACAGGCCCTTCTCAACAGGAGCTTCCCAGATTCCAGCTTTCCTGTCCCACAGGAAGATCCTTATCCCAAAAACCGGCACTGGCAGCTCCAGGTGCTGCTGGAGGTGTTCCAAGCCCCCAGGGCAGCTGAAGGGGTGACAAGTGACATGAAAACAGCAGAAAAGCTCTTCACACCACCAGCATCGCAGCCCTCCGTGCTGGATCTCATCCCAGCACAGAATCCAAGCCTCAGAAACCTCTCCTGGAGCAGATTTCTGGTGATTCAGGCAGAGAACACGAGGGGCAGAGTGACCCGACCTGCTCCCACCTGCTCCCATTTATCTCTGCTGCCACTTTCATCTCTCTGTTTGCAGCTCCTAATTGAGACAAAGGGAGTTCTCTGCCCCACCAGCAGGATTTTATCCCTGAAAAACAAGGAGCTAGGAGGTGATCCAGGCCCAGGGATTGCTGATCTCTGAGGTGCATTTTAGTGAGCTCTGAGTTTGGGAGAGTTTTCTTCTCTGAGGTGGCACAGCCACAGATTTGTTGGTGATTTGGACTGTGCTTAATTTAATCAGAAAGTTTACCAGTGTGATATCTGTCATTATAAAATTAACACAGCTCTGGCTGATGAAAGAGGGGATTTTTTTATATTAAAGAAATGGGAATAGTCCAATCACCCAGTGCAGGCTGTAATTGCTATAAAGCCTAAACTGGCTCTGCAATTTCCCTAACATTATTACAATCCTCCAGGGAATAATAAAGATAAAACAGGGATGTGGATGGCTGGGCTGGGTTATTCCATCTGCCTCTGCTGCCTCCTGGAACAGCTTTTGCTGCTCCTGTCTGCTGGACCACTGATGGTTTGGGAGCCATTAGAAACGAGCAGGCACAACACAAACACCCCCCACACACTGCTGGGGAGGCAAACGAGCAAATAATTACAGGGAATTAAAATAAAAGGGATAAACAAACTTTCCAGGTTGAGGCAACAGAGGAGGGTGGTGGATTTTTGCTATAAGCAGCCTAAATGTTTTGGTGCCTGAGAAATCAGCCTGGAAACTTATGGAATTGATGAAACTGCAAAGAATTTAGGGTAATGTGGGAGTTATTACCAGGTTATCTGTAAAAGGTGTTATCTGGATTTCCACAAAGAGGAGGGGGAAGAGGGAATGGGGAAGGGAAAGAAGGAGAAGGAGGAGGAGAAGGAGAAAGAAGGAGATGGAGAAGGAGGAGGAGGAGAAAGAAGAGGGGAAAGGGAAAGGCAGAGGGAGAGGAGAAGGAGAAGGAGAAGGAGAAGGAAAAGGAAAAGGAAAAGGAAAAGGAAAAGGAAAAGGAAAAGGAAAAGGAAAAGGAAAAGGAAAAGGAAAAGGAAAAGGAAAAGGAAAAGGAAAAGGAAAAGGAAAAGGAAAAGGAAAAGGAAAAGGAAAAGGAAAAGGAAAAGGAAAAGGAAAAGGAAAAGGAAAAGGAAGAGCCCTCTTCAGCCCATGGCCTCCACCAAGGCCTGGGCATGGAGAAGGACCCAGGCACCTTCCCAGGGATGTGCTGGGGAGCAGGAGCTGGGTCAGGGGCTGGCACAGCCTGGCTGTGTCTGTGACCCTGGTGAGTCAATGCCATCCTGGAACTCCAGCTCCCTTTGGAATCCCCTCGGGGATACCTGATCCCTGTCTCTGAGCACTCTGAGATCTGCTGAGAGCAGACAGGAGGAGATGGTGCATGAATCATGCTGCTGGAGGGAATGGCAGGGCAGGAGCTTTTCTGCAGAGCTGGGATCCAGCCTGAGCTGGATGCTCCACCAGGAACAGCAATCCAGCTCTGGCAGCAGCCTCAGCTCCAGCAGGCCCTGAGGAGTGGTTCTGCTCCAGCAGCTCAGCCCAGGCTCTGGAATCCATCCAGCTGCCCTTGACCTGGGCACAGGGAACTCCAGCTATCCCCTCTCTCTGGCAGCCAGGGGCTATCCAGCAGGGGAATTTGGGAGATGGATTTGCAGAGACTTCTCAGAGCCTGACTGAAGGCTCACACAGGGAGCATCTGAATGCAAACCTTGCCAGAAGAAATGCTCTGACTTAGGAATGCCATGGAATAGGACAGACCTTGCAGAGAGAGAAATGGAACTAGAAATCCTAGTTCCAAAGGATGGCCTTTGAAAAGGGTGGCACTGGGATCCAGTGCCAAGGGGGGCTGTGGTCTGCAGGGACAGGAGCACAGATGAAGAACATTTTGGAGAGATTCTTGGTGCCCTGAGGACCCCAGAGAAGCCACAAGAGCTGGAGATGCTGGTGAGCATCTGTGGTTCTCCTGGAGCTTCCCTTCTGGAATGCTGGCTGGCAGCACTGGCATGCTGTGGGGACACTGGCATTGTCCTCCATGGCACCCAGAGGGGCAGGGAGAGCCTCCAGGAGGATCCCAGCTGGATCTGCAAAAGCCCTGGAATAACCTCCTCAGCTCCAGGGGAGGGCTTCCCTCTGCAGGCACCCAGCTGCCCCTGGGAGAGGCACTGATGGAATTTGTGTCTCCTCTGCCCCTCTCTGGGTGAAGCCTCTTCCTCCTGAGCCTCTTCCTGATCTGACATCCCTTGGCATTCCCATTTTTGATGCACTCAGCTCCCTGGGATGCCTGTCCAGAGCAATTCCTCATAAAGTGAAGCTCCTGCCAAGCCTTTCCAAGGCCATGATCCCTCCCCATCTTCCTTCCAGCACTGCCCAGCCAAGGCAGCAATCCTGGCAGTGGATAACACAGCCTGATTTATGCACCATGCCCAGGAGGAAATGGACACATCTGCCTGGAGAACAGAGGCCATCTGTGAGAATTCCAGCACTGGTGGAGAGCCAGAACCTTGGAGGGTGAAGTCACCTCAGGCTGACCTGAACAAGGTCCCCTTTCTGTGTCCCCTCAGCCCCAGAGCCAGCAGGAGTTTTGTGCCTCTGGAATTGTGTGTCACTGAGGGGTCCCTCAGGGATCTCTGCAGCACAGCCCACAGCTCCCTCTCTCCCCAAATCCCTCACCCCAGTGCTGGCTGCTCACACATTCCTGCTCCCTGATTCCATCCCTGTGGCTCCCCAGGGGCTGGCAGGGACAGCTTGTTGGTTTTGTCCCCTGGCTGCAGTGGGACAATGCCAGAAAAGCTCTCCTGGAGCTCAAACTGAGACAAGCCCAGGAATTAGAGCACCAAGAGGAGATAAACCCCTGGACAGGAGCAAATTCAGGTCCTGCCCTTCAGGGCTCTTCACTCTTTTCTTGGCCCAGAGTCCCTGTGGGGGCAGTTCCAAGCTGCTGAGGACAGAGAGGAGTCTCTTGTACAGGGAGTTCATGTGCCATCCATGGATCTGGTGAGACCAGAGAAGGGAAAACAACCAGACCTTCTGACAGAGAGGTTCCACATCTCATTGCTGTTGGAGGGTGGGAATTGGGCTGGACTCCAGTTGTCCTCCCCACCAGGAAGAGTTGTGGCAGCTCAGCAGTGACTGCTGGGGGATTTGCTTCCACCAGGAGCATTGGAACCCAAATCTGATACAGGAAGGGACTTTGGAAAGCTGGGAGTGGGAAAAGGACTAAAGGAAAACCATCCAAAAGGAGCCTGAGAGAGCAGCCCTTGCTTCCAAACCCAGCAGCCACCAGACTCAGGAGCAAGGAAATGATCAGTGATGGATGAGTGGTGTCATTCATTATGGAGCCTTAATGAGCAGGAGCTCAGAAAGAAGAGGAAAACACTTGAAGCAGGTCTTGAAAAGCTGCTCCACACCCAGAGATTAAAGGAGTTCACTGCTCTCCTGTTCTCCAGACTGCAGGAGAGGATTTTATCTACCATTGCTCCAAAAAGGAGAAGTGCTACAAGAAAAAAGCAACATGACATCCAGTGAAAAAACAAACCTTGCTAATTCAGACTAAACCAACCCAATTTTTTTAATAAGAAGAGTAAACATGAATGTGTTCCATCAACAGGGGATGGCTGATTCCCTAACACTGGATTCTTAAAACAGGAACCAGGGATTGGCAGGACACAGAGAAGGTGGGAAGAGAATCTGAGATCATTCCCTGACCATTCTTTCTGCCTCTGTGGCCTTTCCTAATTTTTTTTTCTCTTCTCAATCTCATTTTTCCCCACAGATCAGGTGGAGGAGAAGGTCTTTGACCTGGCAGGCAGAGGTCACCACCCAAGGAGCAGGGCAGGGACACTTGGAAAAGAGCAGCTCAAGCTCAGTCTGAAATCCCAAAAGAGGAGATGAATCCTGTGACAGTGCTGGATCAAAATGCCACATTCCCCCAAATTTGGGGATGATTGGTTCTCCAAGTGTTACTCAAATTGCTGAATAAAAACCAAACCCAAAGCTGATGAAAATCACCCCCCAGAAATGCAGTGACAGCTCCTTGTCATTGTCAGCCCATAAATGGGCATTCTCCACACACCAGACAAAGAATTTCCCCCCAAACCTGAATGAATAAACTTTAAATTAGCTTTTTTTTTTGTCACTTAGAAAACACATTCTATGAGGATTTTCCAGCTGTGGTTTTAGGATGCTAATTTAATTAGGGTAGGAACTCATGCCCTGCCTTGGAAATGAAAGCTGCAGCTTTATGAAGAGTGATGGTTGTCAGAGAGCTCTTCTTAAAATTCCCTTCTCATTTTCTGAGCTTCACTGGAGACCAAAGTGGCATTTTTTTATCTGCACGAGATCTGCTTGGAATATCCCTGGGGTTTTCCCTTGACAAGAGACCCTGCTGGGAATGCAAACTGCAGGAACACCCCAGGGAACCCAAAAACCTGGCCAGGAGCCACCCTATTGTGTGTGGGGGAGACAGAAAACAAGGAGGGAGAGAAAATATGGGCTCTGGTGACAATGCTTTGTAAGCTGAAAACCAGACACAAATCCAAGGATTTCTTGGAATGCCAGACCAGGGGTCAGGCTGGTAAATCCCTGCTTCAGCCTCAGCCCAAATCATTCAGGAAATCTGGATGCCAAAGGGCAAATGCTGGGATTAGAAGATCAGAGCAAAGGGGTCTTTGCAAGGAAAAGAAATTCCCAATTTTCCATCTCTCCTGGAATAGATGGTGGGCTGCTTTGCACTTAGGAACTGAGTCCCAGAGGTGGTTTTGGGTAATTCCATGTTTTCTGCTGGTTCTCTGGTGGCCACTCATCCTCTGGAGGAGACTCCCACCCTCGTGGGGTCTGTCCTTGGCTGCTCCTGGGAACTGGGATGGGCAGGGTTAATCTGAGTTAACTCCAGCCCTGGACAATCAGAGCTCACACCAGCAGAGCAGAACACACCTTATAAAGGATAAAACAAACCAAACCAAAACAAAATCCCCTTGGAGTTCTGATGGACTGAAAGCCAGCAAAAAGCTTCTTTCCTTTTCTCAGATCCATAAAGAGGAGTCCCAGGAGGTGAACACTTGCAGGATCCTATCAAATTCCCTGAGGCTGGAGGTGTTGTTGTTTCTCTTGCAGCTCAGGAGGATTTGGTGATTGGTGACCCCAAATCAAGATTTTAGCCCTCAGAAGCTTCTCCCCAGTTTGCCTTTCCAAGGCTGCAGCACCTCTGTCCATAACTGTGGCTGTTCCTGCCTCCCAAATAACACTCCTGAGCTGGGAGCTCCCAGTGCTTTCTCCAAGGTCCTTCTCTGTCCCTCCTGGTGCTTCCCAAACTTGCCAGTGAGATCTGGGCTCTGTGCAAGCTCTGCCTACAGGAATTTGCTCTCTGGGAACTCTTTTCCCATCGTTTTGCTTCTCCCATCAAACACATCCAGGATGAGCCATGCAAAACTCCACTCCCAAGGCCTGGAGGAAGCTGAGACCCTCCCCAGGTGGATTCTGGAGGCCACCAAACCCAGAGCTGTCCCCAGGCCCCAAAGGCACTTCTGTCCCCCAGGGGAGCACCCTGGGTGTGGAGGAATTTTGGGGGCTTACCTGGGGCAGGGCTTGCACCACCGTGTCCAGCAGAGCTCTCATGCCCGTGGCCATTTTCAACAGTTTCAGCACTGAAATGAGGAGCAAATCCTGCTCAGCAGGGCTGGGGGGAATTGCAGGGAAAATCCAGGAAGGAAATGGAGGTTCAGGTCTTGCAGGGAGGGTTTAAATCTCCCTTACTGCTGTTTGGACACGTAGGGAGTTCTCTGCTGAAAAGCAGGGCTGAACATCCCCCTGTCAGTCCCAGGGGGAATGCATTCCCACTGCCAGAGGGTTCTGGGATTTTGGGAAGGAATTCCTCCCTGTGAGGGTGGTGGAGGGGCTGAAATAGAATTCCCACAGCAGCTGGGGCTGACCCTGGATCCCTGGAAGTGTCCAAGGCCAGGCTGGGGTGGTGGAAGGTGTCTCTTCCATGGCAGGGGTGGAATGGGATGGGCTTTAAGGTCCCTTCCAACCCAAACCATCCTGGAATTCCATGAAAATGGACAAAAACCTACAAGAACCCCAAGGTGCCCAGGCAGGAAGAT
Source organism: Serinus canaria (assembly GCF_022539315.1). NCBI lineage: Eukaryota > Metazoa > Chordata > Aves > Passeriformes > Fringillidae > Serinus > Serinus canaria. Next base: position 14,286,334 of record NC_066328.1, read on the forward strand.
GGGAGCCCCCTCACCAGTGAAAAGCATCCTCCCAAGCCCTGGCTGCCATCACTTCCCACCCTGCTCTGGACCTGGATTACAGCTCAGTGATCCTAGGCTGGGATCAGAACCCAAGCCCAGATGGAAACCCCCTGGAACCCCCAGCTGCTCTCTGAGCTGCCATTCCTTGTTTCCCCACTGGAAACGAACCAGCAGGGCTGGAAGGACAAACATGCCCAGGATTTCCTGGGTGTGTGGAGGGCCCAGGGCAGGACCCACCTCTGGCAATCCTGAGCACCCTCATGATGCGGATGATGGTGGGGTTGATGGGGAGGGCGGCGTTCATCTCGATCTCCTCCAGGGTGATCCCCACGATGGACAGCAGCACTATGGCCAAGTCCAGCTGGTTCCACCTGCACAGGCAGGAAGGACAAACACAATCCAAATTATACGTCTGCAATCTTATTAACAGGCACCAGCAAATCCCAAATGCATCTCTGTCAGATTAAGTTAATTATCTAAAATTTGAGTTTTAATACAATGTACCTCTTATAGTTCTATTTCTCTAAAGTATTTAGTTTTTTTGATAAAACCATCCTTTAAAACTAATTTTTATTTCTATTTTTCTCTCGACAATATCTATCTCATTCTATAATATTTCTAAATCAGTATTTCTTATCTCAGTTTATATACAAATGTATACTGTATAAACTTTCTGTTAAGTTTTTAAAACTTTCTACAAATTTATTTCCCACACATCTCCTCATTCTCCTCTGGGCCTGTGATTTTTAGGTGGTACAAAACCAGCTCAGAGCAGCTGGCACAGACATCCTGTGAGCCACAAAATCTGGGAAGCGACTGGGAAGTGTTTCTGACATCTAAGCTGAGCTGCTCAGGCCTGGTGGAAAGGGAAATCCTGGGGGAAAAGATGCACCTGGAATTTGGGGAGATTTCCTGAATTCCTCCTGCAAAGCACCGCCAGCAGCTCTCAGGATTTCCAGTTCTCACCCACTGAGAGCCAGCCCTGCGCTGTCCTTGTGTCACCACAGTGCTGCTGCATCTCCCCAGAATGTGGCTCTGAAGCTGGCTCAGTGCAGCCCTGAATCCCAAATCCACAGGGATCCCAAAATGCTCTCACCTGTCCTTAAAGAACCTCCGGAATCCAAAGGCCACCAGCTTGAGCAGTGCCTCGAACACAAAGACGATGGTGAACACGTAGTTGCAGTACTTGAGGGCTTCATCCAGGGACTGCAAAGACAGATCCCAGTTAGGCCAGCCCAGTTATCCCTTCCCAGACCCCCCCGGAGGGGCTGGCAGGGAGCAGGGTGAGAGGAGCAGAGAAATTTCAGGAATAAAGTCATAAAGGCTCGTGGAGCTCGCTAAATCACCAGGCAGAACTCAAACAAAGGCTAAGCCCCTGAGTCAAACAAAACCCTGCAAAGCACTGAGATTAGTTCTGCTAAAAATGTCAGGTTCAAGCTCAGGGCACAAACTGTTCAGTCTGGGCCAGGCAGGAAAGAATTCCCCCCTTGCCCATCTCCTGAAGATTCCTTGGTGTGAAGTGCCCAGGCCTGGGGAGAAGAAAATGGATCAAAAAAGCCTTGATGGATCATTCCTTGATTCCAGCCCTGGGGACAAAGGCTTTGCTTAAAAAGCTGAGGAAAATAAATAAACCTTGGAGATGGATGAAACCTTTCCTTGGTGAAAAATGGGACATCTCCAGAGCTGGGCAAAGCGTGTCCATATTTGGTGCAGCGTTCCCGCTGTCCCCGGAGCCGCCCTCGGAAGTCAGGAATCCACAGTGTTTATACTGGGGGATGATGAGTGTTTATAATGGATTTCATTGGAGCTGGGGGCCAACAATAGCAAAGGAATCTTGTGGGGCCTTAAAATAGACAAGCTGGGGGGTGGGGGAGCAGCTCTTGGGGTGAGGAGGGGTTGGGGGACACAAGGGAGGGAAGGGGGGTTTAGTTCAGTGTAGAGCAGGACTCGGAATTGCCAATAAAAAATGGGAATTGTGAGCATCAAACCGGACAAAAATGGAAATAAATGCCACAGAGGAGGCTGCAGGAAAGCCCAGGGCACAGGAAAGCTCTTTTTGTCCTCTCTGTGTGATGCCTGGCTTTGCTGACCCCACACACAGCGAGGTCACCAGGGCATGGCCATGCCCTGGTTTTTGGGAACGGGAGCTGGAAGTTCCTTAGGTGTTGGCAACAATCCCTATTTTTGTACCAGTACCTAAAATAAAATGGCAGCTTAAAAAACACAGGACAATTTCCTGTTCCATCCAAAGCCCGAGCCTGACTTCTGCCATCGCTTGTGACCGTTTGTGTTTGGATTTACAACTCTGTGTTAAGTGAACGTAAACCAAGAGTAAATAAAACCTAACCTGGATAAACAGCATTTCCATGGAATTACCCTGCTGTAAAACACACACACACACACACACACACACACACACACACACACACACGCTGCCCTCTGGCTCAGCATCCAGGAGGCATTTGCAGGTTACCATGGAATGCTGGAAAAGTAAATGCTGAGCCAGAGCTCCCTAAGTGATAACGAAATGGAAAATTTACAGATGGAAAATGTATAAATCGATAGAAATTTATCTATGGGCCCCTGTGATTTCTGTCAAAGGCGTTCTGAGGGGAGAGTGATTTTATAATGCATTAAAAAAGTGAGGATTGTACTTTTAAATTTGGTTTAGTCCTATTCATTGAGGAAAAGAAACGCTCTGCATGCTGTAACTCCGAGTTTCTATCTGTTAATGGAACGTTCCAGAATTCTGGATTGTTTTCCAGCGTGAGGCTCAGTCAGGTTTGGGATCAGGGCAGGAAATATTTCGATTGGTCTTTTCCTGGTGAAAGCTGAACTCACTCTCCATTAGCTGGGCTTTTTACCCAAAGCAGGGAGATGGAGGTTTTGCCTGAGGCAGTGACTCCCAAAGGCAGAGCTGGACCAGAATGCTGAGGCTCCCCAAAAACTGGGGATGCCTTTCTGGAACTGCCTAAAACCAGAGGCTGCACAAAACTGGGGGATAAAAGGTGTTTCTGTTGACTGAAGGGCCTTCAGGGACATTTAGGGCAGACAAAGGCTGCACCCAAAATTGGATCACAGGTCAGGGGTTTTCACACTTTTATAAATCTGGGCCATTTGCATCTTGGGGGTTAATCTGCCAATTACAGCTTCAGGCAATCAAGTAATTTTCTTCAAGTTTGCTGCCCCCAACTCACTTTTGTTCACATTTCTGGGGCCTGAGCCAGTGAGGTGTCCTTGATTGCCAGGCCTGGAGAGGAATTGTTGTGTGTGCCCAAAATGGGAGAGCAGCAGCTCACATTGCACGTGGAGCTTAGAGTTACACACTAAAGAACTGCAAATTAAAATACATGAAAATCATAAAATCCAAACCCCTAAAACACCACAGGGAGTGTCCCCTTGGCCCATTTCCTCCTGGAGCAGCCCTGCTGGGGCAGCTCCTACCTTGGGCTGGTTGTAGTGCTACACATGGAGTTTAGAGTTACACACTAAAGAACTGCAAATTAAAATACATGAAAATCATAAAATCCAAACCCTAAAACACCACATGGAGTGTCCCCATGGCCCGTTTCCTCCCGGGGCAGCCCTGCTGGGGCAGCTCCTACCTTGGGCTGGTTGTAGTGCTCCATGGACATGGTGATGACGTTGACGCCGATGATGAAGGTGATGAAGAGGTCGAGGTAGTGGCTGGTGCACAGGCTGTGGATGGACCTCCTGGCCGGGGAGTAGTCGGCGTAGTAGGGCCTGCGCTGGGCTTCTGTGGGGACACGGGGACAGCCCTGAGCCACGGGGCTGCTGGGCTGCTGGCCACCAGCACGGGGCCGGGGCGTCACCTCCCAGCTGCACACGGGGTGGGGAGCAAAGGTGGGAAGGGGCTGAGTGATCCCTGTGGGATCTCTGTGTGATCCCAGACTGATCCCTGAGTGATTCCTGTGTGATCCTTCAGTAATCCCTGTGTAATTCCTGTGTGGTCCCTGAGTGATCCCTGATTGATCCCTGAGTGATCCCTGTGACTCCTGTGATCCCTGAGTGATTCCTGTGTAATTCCTGAGGGATCCCTGAATGATCCCTGAGTGATCCCTGTGTGATCCCTAATTGACCCCTGAGAGATCCCTGATTAATTGCTGAATGATCCCTGAGTGATCCCTGTGTAATTCCTGATTGATCCCTGTGTGATCCCTATGTAATTCCTGAGTGATCCCTGATTGATCCCTGAAATATTCCTGATTGATCCCTGTGTGATCCTGCCTCCCACCACAGCCCGGGCTGGGTTTTTGGGATGAGCAGGCTCTGGTGGCAGCCAGCTCCTTCCCTGTGTCCCACTGTCCCCTCCTGGCGTGGGCAGCAGGGAGGAGCAGGATGGACACAGGACCCCAAGGCAGGGAAAGCTCCAAACGCAGCAGAGCTGCAGCTGCAGGCGAGGGCAGAGCTGGGGCAGCATTCACTCATCTCTCTCTCACTCATCCCTCTCTCACTCATCCCTCTCTCACTCATCCCTCCCAGCCCTGCAGCTGCCAGCAGTGTCCCTGGTGTCCCTGGTGGGGGGAGAACGTGCCCCGAGCTCCAGAGGGTTTTGGGGGCCTTTGGAAGGCCTAAGGAAAAGCAGCAGGGCATTCCTGAGGGATGGGAGCACACAGGACACAGCCACAGAGCACAGGCTCTGCCAGGACAGCCAGCACAAGCTCCTCTGGAAAAAGAAATACAAATTTACTTTTATAGAATAGATAATTAAACAATATATCTGGGGCTCAGGGCATGGCTGCACCTAAAACCATTCCCATGAGTTTTATATCTCTGCCTCTGGCTGGGATTCCTCCTGTTTTTCCTCTTCAAAATGTGGAAACTTCTGCCTGTGACCAAACTGCTGGGAGTGTTCCAAGGAGAGTGTTTGGACCCCAGGAGTGCATTTACTGCCTGTGCCTCTCTGCACTGCAAGTGTGACCACAGGGATGGCTGTGGGCACTCAGATTCCTTTCAAAGTGAGCAATGTAAATATTCTGAGTTTACACAAGGCCAAGGCAGCATTACTGTGCATTTCACAAGTGGAAGAGGCACTGAGGTCACACCCAGTCAGAGCAGCATTGTTCCTCACAGAGAGGGGATTTTGCAAATATTTCAGCAAATGCAGCTTTTGATGCGTGAAGAGCTCAGAAAAAGTTACCTCACCTTGACAGTAAGGAGGGAAATCAGTTCAGTGTCCTCCTGAAATCCATCTCCCACTCCTCTCATCCTGCTAATGCCTTTCAGATGGAAGGACTCTTGAAATGTGGGAGTTTTATTGTTTTTTTTTTTCTTGGTGCAACTGATGCCAGATCAGAATCCAAACCCTTAAAATTAATTGGATAAAGGGAAACAGAATCTGCAGCTCTCTTTCAACTACATTTTTTTTTCCTGGTAGTTAAAAGTACAGTGGAGGCATTTGAAAAACATTTCCTTCTGACCAGGGTCACCAAGGCTTTTTTTTGCTCTGCTGAGGGGTGTGGAAAAACAAGATGAAAGCAACCAGAATTGTTTTTGAATACATTTTTTTTCCTGTTGCTTTCATGTGCCTTAATCCTAGGAGTCATCTTGGACTGCTGGGGCTGTCTGTGCTACTGAGCTCAGCCTGCCTGAAAAATAATAATAAAAACATTGCAGTATAGTATTTATTTCAGCCTGTACAATGTGCTTTCATGTGTTTTCAGGATTACAACACCCTTGTCCTTTTTTAAAAATTATTTTTAGGGAAATGTCTTCTTGGGAGTGCAGATAACTCCTTGGGAGGTCTGAGAATACCCTTAACAGTTAAATGTTCTATTAAGGGACAATTTATTAATGGTGAATGGCTGATTAATGGATTCCAGGGGATGAGCAGAGATGGGCTGGCAGCACATAAGGAGAAGAGGTTGCAGGTGGTTTTAACCACCCCTCACCTGCCCAAATGCCTGATTTATTCACTGTTCAGCAAAAGATCAGGTGTGGATTCTGTTTTATCAACTCAGCACAGAAGGAGCATCACAAGAAGACATTTTCCACTGCCAGGCACTGAGCTGAAACCCTCCTGAGTTCCCTGGCAGCATCAGAGCTCCTTCTGCCCATGGGCAGGAGAGGAAAAACCAAGGAGGAGGCAGCAGAGCCAGAGGTGGCTCTGTCCTAGAGCACAGAGGGGTCCCACAGGTCTCTCTCAGCCCTGCCCAAGTTCCTGCTGGGAAAACTTAGGACAGGCTTAACCCGAGGGAGCTGCAGGTGAAGCCTGGCTCCTTTGGGATGCACACAGCCCAGAGGCAGAGTAGGGGACAGGGAAGGAACTCCAGCAGGGGGAAACATCCAAGGAGAGCTGGCATGGAGGGGACAGAGGTGACAACAACCACATGCAGCAGGGCCATGCTCAGGGGGGACCCCATGCAACATCCACTCCAGGAGATGCTGCCCGTGCCAGGCTGGCAGAGGGATCTGGGATGTGCCTGGAGAGGGCAGGGATGTGCCCAGGGATGTGCCTGGAGAGGGCAGGGATGTGCCCAGGGATGTGCCCAAGGAGCCAGGATGTGCCTGGAGGGAGCTGGGATATGCCCAGGGATGAGCCCAGGGATGTGCCTGGAGGGAGCTGGGATATGCCCAGGGATGAGCCCAGGGATGTGCCTGGAGGGAGCTGGGATATGCCCAGGGATGAGCCCAGGGATGTGCCTGGAGGGAGCCAGGATGTGCCTGAGGAGTTGGGATGAGCCCAGGGACGTGCCCCAGCAGCCAGGGCAGGCTCAGTGACCCCAGGAGGGCTGAGGGGCTGCAGCAGGGTGGGAGCAGAGCAGCCCAGCCCCCCACAGCTCTGGCAGGACAGGCAGAGCTCCAGGGCTCCAGAGCTCATTCCCAAACCCTTCAGGAAGTTTTACCTCAGTTGGCAGCACAGCAAAGAGCTCTGGGCTCCTCCCAGTTCACAGTTTTAACTCTTAGAGGGGATTTTAAGCCCCCAGATTGTGCTGAGGGTTCACTGCACACCCCCGACTGGGGCTGGCACAGGAGGACTCTGGGCACAGCCACCAGGGGACCCCAGCAGGCAAAGCACAGCCTGTGCCTTGGGCTCGCTGGGAGAATGGGGCTTGGGATGAGGCTCCCACCAGCCAGCTGGCAGATCTCTGTCATCATGGAATGGTTTGGGGTGGGAGGGACCTCAAAGCCCATCCAGCGCCACCCCTGCCATGGCAGGGACACCTCCCACTGTCCCAGGCTGCTCCCAGCCCCATCCTGCCTGGGCACCTTGGGGTTCTTGTAGGTTTTTGTCCATTTTCATGGAATTCCAGGATGGTTTGGGTTGGAAGGGACCTTAAAGCCCATCCCATTCCACCCCTTCCACCATCCCAGCCTGGCCTTGGACACTTCCAGGGATCCAGGGGCAGCCCCAGCTTCTCTGGGAATTCCATCCCAGCCCCTCCCCACCCTCCCAGGGAGGAATTCATCCCCAGAACCCTCTGGCAGTGGGAATGCATTCCCCTTGCCCTGGCACTGTGTGCTCTGTAAATGCTCTCTCTCCACCAAACACAGACAAGTTTCCCTTCAGCTGCTGGTTTGAACTGGTGGAAGTGCAGGAGGGGAAAAAAAACAACCAAAAAACAGATGAAAAAAGGAAAATCCCAGCCTTTCCTCCCCCTGCTTTTAGATGCTGGCTAATACTTGAATCTCACCTCTCTGCAGAGTATTTCCACTTTGCTTGTGGTTCTGCTGACATGGAAATTAATGAAGCCCCGTCCTCCCCTGGCTTAAAAGCATTTTTAGTTGGCATTACAATTCCCAGCTCCAGCTCCTCCATTACAATGCTCTGCATGAAACATTAGAAAGCCCTAATGGGGTTATTCATGCCTGGAACAGAGCAGCTCTGTACCTGCAGCTGCCTGGAAAAAACAGCAGCAGGGTTTGAGAATTCCCTGCTTGGAAACTCTGAACCCTCAGGGATCCAGCACCCAAAATTGTAGCTCCAGCCTCAAGGGATTCTGCTGGATGTGGCACTGAGAGGGTGTTTAAATTCAAATATCACCACGTGCCACCCTCTAGAGAAAGGTTTGCAGTCACTGCTTTGAAAGGCACCTCTGCTGGGGCTTGAAATTTCCCTCATCCTTCCACAACTCCCAGCTCTGGTGGGAGAAGCCTCAGAGGAGCAGATTTGTGGCCACTCTCCTCTCACAGACCTGAAATCAGGAAAAAATATTTCTGAATTCTCAATTTCTGGGGTTTCCCTGAAGGGACACCACTGAAAGGCAGCCTGCTCCTAGCTAGAGCTGGGATTTCCAGCTTTCCCAGCTTTCCCTGCTCTGCTTTCAGCCCCCAATGTCACCCAGACCCTCCTGCAGCCCCTGAAACCAGGGCTGAGCTGACAGGCAGATCCAGGAGGGCTGGGATGGATCCCAGGGGCAGATCCAGGAGGGCTGGGATGGATCCCAGGGGCAGATCCAGGAGGGCTGGGATGGATCCCAGGGGCAGATCCAGGAGGGCTGGGATGGATCCCAGGGGCAGATCCAGGAGGGCTGGGTTGGATCCCCAGGCTGAGCAGACCAAGCTGCTCCAGGTGTTTTTAATGCAAACCTTCAGTCTGGGGAGGCTGCTCTGGGTCTGTGTCTTCTGAGAAGCTCATTAAAAGGCTGAGAGCAGCAGGGTTGTTAAATTACCCTTGGATGGAATGGATGGAGCAGGGACAGCGTCAGGAAAAATATTCTGGTTTATCTTGATTTTTTTTTTTTCCCCTTCACATAAAAAAGTTCACTGAGCAGTTCTGCCTTTAAAACCACATCAAATGCATTTCTCAGTGTCCTCACCCCCTGCCCTCTGCTCTCCTTGAGCAGAGTGAACCTGCTGCCAATCCCTGCAGCAAAGTGGCCCTCAGATGGGAAAGAAGAAATGTTTTGGAAAGATCTGAGGTGGTGACAGCACAGAATTGGGCTCAGAGGGACCATTCTGCTGAAAAATCACCCCAAAGTAGGTGATGACCCCCCATCCCACCTGAGAAGGAGCTGGGTCCTGCTGCAGGGCTGAGTTCTCCATGGAGCAATCCCTCTGCTGTGTTCCCAGACAGCAAATCCTGGATCCAGCCTGGGACTGGTGCCTAGGACCACTCAGCTGAGGTTTAACCCATTCCCAGAGTTGTATTTTGCACAGAACAATCCCTCTGCCAGGCCCTAAATCTTGGATCCAGCCCGGGGCTGGCACCCAGATCACCCAGCTGAGGTTTATCCCATTCCAGGGCTGTGTCCCAGGAACAATCCCTCTGCCAGACACCAAATCCTGGATCCAGCCTGGGACTGGCACCCAGATCACCCAGCTGAGGTTTATCCCATTCCCAGCCTGCCACAGCTCCGTGGTGCATTTTTGTGTGTGCAGGAAGGGACAGATCCCCCAGCCCTCCATCCCCAGGGACATCACAGACAGGGGACAGGACACACAGACAAGGTGCCAGGCAGACAGCAAGCCCAGAGGGTGCATTTGTGGCCTAGGCTGGATTTTCCTCCTGTTAAAACACAAATTCTTCCTCCTCTCCTGCTCTGCCCAGCGCTGGGAATGCTGACTGAGGAAAAAGCAGGGATCTCATCCAGCCTTCCCACATGGCTCCCTCCTCTCCCTGGGGTGACCAGGCTGCTCCACAGGGGTGACACAGAGTGCTGGGACACATGGAAGCAGTGGAAGGGACGCAGGGAAGCAGAGGAAGCTGCCAGCTGCTGCCACCATGCAGATCCCAGAGCTCCACGAGCACACACACGCTGCCCACAGGCACAGCTCACATCTTTCTGAGTCTGCCACGGGTTTTTCATCAAATCCATTAGTCACCTAAATCACCCAGGAGGTTCAAACCCCTCCCAACCGAAACAAAAATACATCCCTTGAAATGGAAACAGCAATTTCCCAAAAGTGCAGCAGATATTTGGGTTCACCTCGTTAACAGCTCCAGCTTGGGTGCCAAGCTGTCCTTGCAGGTAGAGCCAGACATTTTCAGGGAACCTTCTGGAAGCCCAGCACATGGCCAAATGTTTCACTTCTCAGCTGCTCTATTGACTTGATCCCCTTCCAGAAATCTGTCCTCCTCCCTGTGTGCTCTCCATGAAATGTTACAAGCCTCATCTGTGCCATGGCTGGGCTGAAATAGCTCCTTGGAGGTGGTGGATAAAGAGGGACAATGTCACAGTGTCCATCACTTTGACAGGGACTGGCTCTTTCTGTGTCTGAGCTGTGGAGTCACAGCCAGGCTTTAATAGGATTTATTTCCTAATCAGGAGCTGAGCTGTGCCTCCATACCTGTGCCCCTGTTCTCTCAAAGGATGCTTAAAATTGCTTTTTTTTTTTTTTTTTTAATGTCATATAAACTTTGAGTTTATCTGAATGTCTTTTGGGTCAGGACATTGGGGTAGAAGCTGCACAAGGAGGGCCCCTGGGACCCTAAAACTGATTCTCCTCCCTGTGCTGGAAATGCTGCCTTCAGTATTTCCACCCTCACACTCCCACAGCTAAATGGGAAAAGGGGAAGGAAATTGCATTTGAACTCTTGGAAATCTCTGGAGAGACTCGGTGTCTGAGCTGGATTTCATTTTGAGCCAGGCACTGAGCTCACAACTGGCTAAAACCAAAAGGGCTTGGCCCTCCCTGTGGTGTCACTAAGGTCCTGTGGGGACAGCAGGGCCACCATTAGTGCTGAGGTGTCCCCTGGCTCTACCAAGGGGCCCCAGGGGAGCAGGAGTGGGGCTGTGAGGGACACAGCTCCTGCCCCAGGCCTGGAGGGAGGCAGGGAATGGGATGGGCTTTATCCCAGCACAGCCTGTGCTGTGTCCTTGGAGCTGGGCTGCTTTTCCAGCTGGGAATGGGAAATCCATGGCTTGATGTGTGGGACACAACAATGTGTCACAATATTCGGTCCTTCCAGGAGATGACATGGCCAGGCAGAGTCACAGCACTGCTGCAAGCAGGGCCAGGAAAGCTCAGCCTAACCTCTGACTAAGCTCAGCTTTGATCCCAGTGGCCAAGCCAGGTTTGCTCACTCCTCAAAAATGCCTGGCAGGCTCTCCCTGCTCACTGAAAGTCTGGGAAAGCTGGGGCTGCTCTCCTGGCAGATTTCCTGGGAATACCCTCACAGGTGCAGCCTGCCTGGGGGAGGTGGGAATGGGCAGCTTTGGGGCAGGAGAGGAGCACAGGCTCAGGTGGTTCTGGGGTTTGATGGTCCCTATGAGATCCACTGAGGAGGAAATCTTGGCTAAAGGCCTTGTTTGGCTAATGGCCCTGCCCCTGGCCAGCGTTCCAAGGACAAAAGGAGTCCCAGGACTGAGTCCCAGCCTGGAATGGGACGAGCATCTCCTGTCATGGACACATTCCCAAGAGGATTCTCCCTGCTGTCCCAGGGCTCTGTCCATGCCCCCATGCAGTGTCTGTGGCATGCGGGGCCATGCTCCAGGATTCCCAAACAGCATCAGCACTGCTTCAGCTGAGGGAAGAATCCCCAAATCAAAGAATCCCCACCACCATCCTCTGATGCAGACGGCGCGTTAAGGCACGGGGGAGCCTCAGAGAGGCCTCCAGGCACAGGGGGAGCAGGGAAACTGTTCACCCCTGTGTCCCTTGGTGCTTGCAGGGAGGACTCTGCTGGAGGAGCATTTTCCCTCCAGCCAGGTGAGAAGGTGACATCTCCCACCAGGACAGTCCCAAGGTGTCACCAGCCCGAGCCTTAAGGCACCGCCAGAGAGGTAACGAAGCAACGCAACCTCGTGAACCCCAACAACACCAAAAAACCCCAAAACTAAAAGGAAATCTCGCTTTGGGAGCAGGCAGGGCTCAGAAAGATTTTGGTTTGTAAGGCACTCTACCGACCAGACAGGTACATCTCCTTACTCCTGCGCTTTTTCTCCAGGCGCCGCAGCCGCTTCTCCTCCCGGCGCCGCGCCTCCTCCGCCTCCTGGTGCTGCCGGCACTTGTGGAAGTTCTCCACCACCACCCCCACGAACATGTTGAGCACGAAGAAGCTGACGATGAGCAGGAAGGAGATGAAGTAGAGCAGCATCCAAGGGTTGTGGTTCTGGATGGGCTGGGAGGGGAGGGAAAAACGAGGGAGAAGCGGCACAGAGCAGGTGGGTTGAGTCAGTGGTTTTGGAGCAGCAAGTTGTGTGGGGAGGAGGGGAGGACAGGGAGGAGGATTTTCCCCAAGGATTCTCCTCTCATTCACCTTCTCACTGACTAAAATTTTGCTGTTTGGTGCAAAACCCACCCAAAACCGCCTCACGGGATTTGATTATTTTGGTATTTATTTCACACAGCTTCAGCTAAATCTCGGTGCATGAGCAGCATCCCACCAGCAAGATCGTTTCAGCTAAAGATAGGCTCCAGATTTTGAATTTTTTTAGATGTGGGCTCCTGCTTAATGTTTCTCAGTTGTTACCAGATCTTCAGAAGTGGGGGAAATGAAGTCCAAAGTGTTACTGTGGCTCTGGGTGGGTCCTACTCATGCCAGACTCGACTTCCCACGGAAAATGCCACGAAACTCTCAAACTGAATGCCTTTCCCACAACATTCCTGGTGGTTTCCCATCCTCAAGCACACTCATTCTAATTCATTCTACATCCCCTGATGCAGGACACGCCGGAGCTTGTCCTACATGGGAAGCAGCCATGGGAAAGCAACTCCAAAAAATGGAACACTGGTTCCATTTTTGTGAGCAAAAGGAACCTCGAGGAGGTTCTACAGCTCTGCTGCTTCCTGGGATTTCAAGAACCCTGGAGTGCCCAGGCCTGAGGCTGGAGAGAGGAGCACAGGTGGGCTCTGCAGGACAGGTACCTGTTGGTCAATGCCCACGGCATCCAGCCCGTCGTACATGATGTTCACCCAGCCGTCCTTGGAGGAGAGGACAAACAGGGACATCAGGGCCTGCAAAACGGACAGAAGGGGTTGGTCCTGCCTTTCAGTCCCCAGAGAAGGAGCTCCCAACTCCTCCTACGGCCTGGCCTGCTTTCAGCCATGTAAAGCACTTCATTTTCTTCATTTGCAAACAGAACAGGGAGGAATCTGCAGAATAAAAGGGGCAGCTGAGGGATGGCATCCCAAAGCAGTGGCTTTAGGACAATTCTCCTAAAACCAAGGAATTGTACGACCATAGCAAGAGATCAAGGGTTGATCTGATCCATATTTACACATTTAGGGTAAAAGACAGAGATTTCCAGATAAAGTCATAGAATGACCAAGGATGGAAAAGCCCTCAAAGATCACCGAGTGCAAATATGACCCCACTGACAGATGACTGCAACATCAATTTTGGAAACTTCCTATGATGGAGGCTCCATGCCCTCCTGAAGCCACACATTTCAAGTGCCCATCCATGGAAAGCTGGCACAGAAAACCCCTGCAGGGAGGACTTTACCTGCCCCAAGTTGTCGAAGTTGTACTTCCTCCGGACCCATCTGTAGTGAGCGTTGGTGCAGTCAGCCTTTGTGGTGATGTTTTTGACATCAGGGCCGTCACAGTAGTAGAACTTGCCTTTAAAAAGCTGCATTTGAGAACACAAATTAAAAAAAAAAAACAAACCAAAAAACCAAAAATTAAGCAGCTTTGCAAAGTCTGTTCTGTGATTTATCTTTATTCCTGCAGCAGAGTTCATCAGGGAGGTCTGTCTGCTCTCCTAATCCTGAGATCCTTGCTGGGAGCAGCTGCCAACCCCACCCTGGATCATTTCTCCTAAAGCCTGGCTCTTCTTCCCAAACTGAAATCTTCCTTTGGAGGCATTTCAGCTCTTTATTTCCACCTCAACCCCAGCTTGTGAGAAAAGCAGCTTCTCTTGTGCAGCAGTCACTTACAGGGGAGGGAAAGGCTTTACCTGGACCCCTAAAATCCCAAAGATGATGAAGAAAGCACAGCAGATGAGAACAATATTCCCAATAGGCCTCAAGGAGGAGATCAAGGTTTCCACCACCAGCTTCAGACCTGGGGCTCTGCTGATGACTCTGGAAAAAAAAACCACAAGGCAATGAAACTTTTAATTTTTATGTATGTCCTGTTATCACCCAGCTGCTTTTCCTCTGTTCTCTGGGGCTGGCTCAACCCTGCTCTTCCTGCAGGCAGGGAATTCTTCAGACAGCCAGAACATTGCCAATCCCATCAGATGGAATTCAAACAGTGACAGCTGGGCAGAGTGAGGAGGGGACACTCCCTGTGGGCAGCACATCACAGAGCTCCCACCGTGGGAGGTTTGCTCCTCACCCCAGGAGCCTGATCCCTCCAAGGGCTCTGATCCCAGCCCAGGGACACAGGCAGGACCCTCCTTCCCCTCCCAACACGTGAACATCTTCCCAGTGGGCCTGGAGAGCACGGCTGGTGCTCCTCCTGCTGTAGTGGCCATGACAACTTCCCAAACAGAGTAATTCCAATTTGTTTCCTAATTAGTTCCTGAGCTGGCTCTTAGCTAACAGGAGCCTGTCATCAGCAGCTCCACAGCCAGAGGGTCAGTCCTGCTGGGAAGCAGATTCCTGGTGTGCTCTGAGGCAGGTTTGAGGAGCTGCTTTTCTGGAGGAGAGCCTGGGGCATGCCCTGCCCTGCCCTGGGGATGTGGCAGTGGAGCCAGCCCAAGCCAAGCTTTCCTGGGAAGGGCCAGGTGGGAGTTTTGCCTGAAAAACATCACAGTTGTTTTTAGGATGGGCTTGTGGAGGGTGAGTCCTTGCAGGGAGCTGCAGCTCACAGGGCCAGTGATGCCTTGTGCCTGCCAAGCCCACAGAAAAGCCTTTTGTGCTGCAGCTTTTCCACAGGGTCTTGTTTGAAAGGAATCATGTGGAGACTGAACTGCACCTCCAAAGTGTTAGGAATGGTCCCTGGAGCCATCCTGTGCTCAGTGAGGCCGTGGTGAGAGGTGATGAATTCCTTTCTATTCATAGGATCTGGCCTAGTTATTCTCAAAAACCCATTCCCTCTTTCCCCCTCCCCTTTCCTCATGAACTGCCCGTGCCCTGAATCCTGTTCCCATTTCTGTGGGTCACACACGGTGACAGTGTGTCCAGCACTGCCAGGGGGCACTGGTGCCACCAGCACAACAGCAAGGAGCCAGAAACACTGATTTCCTGGTCACTGAGGTGGCACAGAGCACAAAGAGCTGTTGTTCTTGTGGTCTAAAAGATTCCCTCTTCCTATCACTCTCACCAGCACAGCTTTGTCCCAGAAAGTTTCCAGGTTTTTGGAGGTGACTGTCTCATTCCCCTGAAATTTCAGAAAAAAAAGGGTTCCTGTTTCTTGCCAAGCAGGATGAAACCAGAACAGGAGCTGATCCAAATCCCCCCAAGCATTATCCCTCTTTATTAATCATAACCAAAATACAGATTATCTTGACTCCTGCTCTCAAACACTGGAAGCTCTGCCCTCCTGAGCCTGGCTGAGGGAGGAGCTGCTTTGCAGGGATGTTTGGCAGGGTCAGGAGAGCAGGGAAGGATGCTGGAGCTTATCAAATCCTCATCAGCACCTGTTCAACTGCAAATCCCTCTTTGCTGGGGAATGTCTGTGAGGATTTGGGAAGGGCTGATAAAACTGCAGTGTGGAGGAGGCTCTGACTGCTCTCGCTCTGGATTCTGACAGCACCTCTCACTCCAAACTCCAGCCACGCGTGTCTGAGCTGGAGGAGATGAACCTGAACTCATTTCACCGCTTTCAAACCATTTCTCACTGAGTTTAGAGATCCCCAAAGATGTTTCTACCCGTGCTGGATTTCAGTTTTTCAAGGTATTAAGCAAGACCTTGTGCATTTCCCAAACTGATTTATCAGCCCCTACCGGAGAGGTCTCAGGGTCCGCAGAAGCCTCAGCACACGAAGGACTCCCAGGATTTTGGCTCCTCCTGCCGATGCCATGGACACAATGATGTCAATGATGGACACAAAGACCAGCACTCCATCCAGGACGTTCCAGCTGCTCTGCAGGTACGTGTTCTCCCCAGAGAAAAAGCCAAGAGCTACCACCTGCAGCCAGGAGAAGGGACACGTTGAAATCTTCGCCCAGATCTGTCACTCTGGCACGGTCTGGTCTCTGCCAGAATTTGCTCTGGGCCATGGGATGAAGCTCTAATTACCTTAACCATCATTTCAACCACGAAGATGGCAGTGAAGATGTAATTAGAGACACTGAGGAATATCCTTTCCTGGAAAACACAGAACAACAAAGAGACACCAGTCAGAAACCCAACATTTATCTTGCAGGGTCTGGTCCTGGGGAGATGAAGATCTGGATGGGGGATGGAGGAAGGAAATGCCTCTCACCGTGCTCAGGGGGTCGATGTCTGGTCTCTCCAGAGCTATGGTGATGCAGTTGAGGAAGATGAAGACCAGCACCACGTGGTCAAACATTTTGTGGGCGATGACCTTCTGGCAGGTCACTCGGAGCCTGGAGAGAGGCGGGAAAAACAGATCCTTCAGAAGTTTGGGTCAGGCTCCTCCCCAAACCCTCCTGCTGATGGGCCACCAGCACCAGCCCAGCTGGTGAGGCAGCATCTCCACGCGCTTCAGCCATGTCATTAATTATTAATTATTACTAATGCTGGCTTAACACTGACAGCAACGGGGTGAACCACACAGTTCTGCCCACACCGAACTGAAAACTCCACCTCAAAATCAGGAACTGGATCTCTAAAACTCCGAAGGATTTTTCCCAAGGGGAGACTGGCTAGGAAGGCAATATTCCATTACCTCAAACCCCTGCTGGGCTGGAATTTCACTGGAATTCCTTACCTGTTCTGTGGGGAGAACAAGTAGAGGGACCAGTTCTCGTGAGTCTTGCACCACTGGGGTTTGTAGGGCTCCAGGGCTTTGCGGATCCGGTAGCAATAACTCTGGATAAAAAAGAAGGAACACCTTTTCTTCCTCTTTTATTTTCCTGCCTCTTCAACTTTCACCGTGGCTTTGTGGAAGGAGGGGGCAGTTAATGGATTTTTATTGTGCCTGTAGGTGGTCACAGCTTTTGGGACAGAGCTGTGCTGGCCATTATCACATTTGTCCAAGAAAATAAGGAGGAAAGAGGTGGAAAAAGGGAAGAGATGGACAGGGTAAAGCAAGACTTCTGGGAAGGGGTCATTTTGGAGATACAGAGTTGTGCCAAACACAAAAAGGCCTCAAGCAACCAAAAAGTGACATGGAAAACATCTCTTTTTAGGCTTTCATGACAGCAAACAGCTCCCGTGAGTAAAGCCATTCACC
The DNA here is from genome assembly GCF_022539315.1 of Serinus canaria. NCBI lineage: Eukaryota > Metazoa > Chordata > Aves > Passeriformes > Fringillidae > Serinus > Serinus canaria. Next base: position 14,303,510 of record NC_066328.1, read on the forward strand.
TGTTGTGTCTGCAGCTCATTTTGGAGGGTGGCAATCCCAATTGGCCCAAAAATGAAGCATTTTTGGGAAAAAAAGGAAGTTTTACCTCATGGGATTGTCACGGGCCTGTGGCATTCACATCCTTTGAAAAAATCCCTTTGCCCAGGATTTTTCTCCTAGGAAGCTGAGAAGCCTCAGGGAAAAGGAAAACAATTCTTATCTCATTTGCCTCTCCCGTGTTTTGCTGCTTTGGAATGGGTTTGGAGATTGTTCCATTGGATTCTGATTTTTTTTGACTCATTGGCCAATCAGGGCCAAGCTGTGTGGAGAATCTGGAAAGAGTCACGAGTTTTCATTATTGTTCTTTTAGCATTTAGTAAGTATCATTTCTGTATAGTATAGTATAGTATTCTTTAATATAATATAGTACTATAAAGGAAAAAATGAGCCTTCTGAGAACATGGAGTCAGATTCATCATTCCTGCCTTCGTTGGGACATTTCCCTGCAAATACAACAGAGGCCTAAAAAGATCTCTCAAAAAAGGGACCTTTCAGGAAGCCAAGGCCCATCCCTCAGCTTGGGATAACACATTTTCGTGTTGGATTTCCATCCATCTGGCCTAAAAAGAGCTCTTAAAAAAGGGATCTTTTGGGAAGCCAAGGCCCATCCCTCACACATTTCCATGTCGGATCTCCATCCATGTGGCCTAAAAAGAGCTCTTAAAAAAGGGATCTTTTGGGAAGCCAAGGCCCATCCCTCACACATTTCCATGTCGGATTTCCACAGTTTAAAAGCAAATCTCTGCTTTATAGCCATGCACCGTGAGGGATGTGGGGTGAGTGCAATTTGAGTGCTCAAAGGAAGAACAAACAGTCCCGCTGCCCTGTGAGCCTGACAGAAGAGGCCTGCAGAAACGCTACTGCAGGATCCACCCGTCCTTTTAGGAACGGAAAAACCCCGGAGCCCCCGTCTCCCTCAGCACTCACGTCCTCCGCGTCCTCCTCGTAGTCCAGCGCCTCCTCCTTGTGCCCGTCCACCCTGAGGAAGAGCTCGGCGGGGCCGTGGCCCATCTTGCCGTTGCAGCCGCGGAGCTCGGCGGGCAGCAGGGCGGCGGGGCCGGGCCCGAGCTGGCGCACCGAGGGCACCCTCAGCAGCTCGGGCAGCAGCTCCTGCGAGCGATCCGGGGACTCGGCGCGGCGCGGCGGCGGCGAGGGCCGGCCGGGCGAGCCGCACTTGGCGTCGTCCGAGTCGTCGTCCGTGCTGCCCTTGCCCTCCCCGGAGAGCAGCGATTCCCGCTCTCCCGACTGGCTCTTCTTCTTGAGGCTCGGCGCCCGGCCCAGGCTGTTCCAGCTGGAGCGGCGGCTGCCCCAGGTGCTGCTGGTGGCCCAGTTGGCGCAGGGGGAGCTGCGGAGGCTGGACTGGGAGAGAAGGGAGGTGTGGGAATCCGTGAAATCCGAGGGGTTTGGGAAAGCTGCAAAAGGTGGGCCTCGGAGAGGGCACCATGTGTTGCAGCCGGGGTGTCTGTACAGATCACTGACGGGACAGGACTGCTGGGAACGTGCCTTGAGATGTTTGATTTTCCAGCATCACTCTCATTACGTGGTTATCACAATGCCAGCAGCTCACATCCCAGGCAGCAGACAAAGAACTTAACGTTATAACTTACTTTAAAAGTTTTTTGACCAATCACACAAAGCAAAAGCACACTGACAGTTCCATCCAACCACTACAAGCACACGTACCTTTGGTTAAACAATGCTTGCTTATTTTGGATACAATACCTGCTTGAGAGCCTTAAACACAATGCACAGAGCTCCATTATTAAGCTTAGAACTCCCTAATATCTCTCTGGATAGACTTTTCTGTAGCTTATGGAGTTATTCTAGACAAGCCTTAATACACAGACCATTGTTCCATTTGTCTTTTCTATTTCTTATATAATTTTTCTGCTGACCTATCTCATGGCTGCTGCTTAGCTCCAATCTCAGTTCTGCTGTCTCTGAGGCCTTTTACAGCTTTCCCCAAACCCTCTGATTTTATGGATTCCCACAGGGAGGGAGGGAGGGGTTGTTTGCCCCCCAAAAGATTGGGGAGTTTTGCCCAGACTGGTAAAAGTCACGGCCTCTCCTTCCCTGCCTAGTGGTTCAGGCTGTTGATTTGAGGTTTCTTGGTTAATGTACTAATTAATGTGGTGGGTTTACCTCCTTCCAAATCCAAAGAATAAGAGGGAAGTTCCCAACATCTGTACGTTTATACATGCGTGTTCATAAAGGCGTGTCAGCTTCCTCAGCATTTAACAGGTTGTTAATTCTCATAGCTCATTATTAATTGGTTTTTTTTTTTGTCAAACACAAAAGAAACTGCTAGCAGCTTCTGTTAAAACATCACTGCCATGGTGCAAAACCAACACAGCACCGCTCTGATTCCAGCCTTGAGATGGGAGCACCCAGCCAGGGCCACACTGAACCTGGAGCACACCTGGAGCACAGCCTCCAACCCTCTGTCCTGGTGACTCCCTGGCAACACCAACTCTCCATAAAAATTAACCCAAAGACATCAGTAAGTGGCATTTTGCTGAACTTTGCTCATGTCCTGTAGTTTCAGCTCACAACTTCCCTGCCTTCCAAAGGGAACATGAGTCACCCAAGTGCCTGGTGGGAACTGTGTCCCTGCTTCCATTACTTTCCTGCCATTTGCCGCGTCAGGAAGTGGAGTGAATGTTCCTCCTCCACAAATTTCAGTGCGTGCCTGCACACTTGGGCAGGTACAGGCAATTCCCAGGATGAGAGAGCTTAAGGTCAGTGCAGAAAAGCCAGGAGGAAAACTCCTTTGTCCTCCATGGCTTCTTCCCAGCGCCAACAAAGCCAAGCTGCCTTCCTCCTCCTCCTCCTCCTCCTCAGCGCAGCCCTGCCTGCTTCCTCTGCCTCTGGCTGGTGGCACTGCCGCGCTCCCCGAGAAGGGATTGGAAGGATGAACATCCCTGTCCAGCAGCTGGCACTGCCATGAAAGCCCAAGGCAAACAGCAGTCAGCTCTGTTTGCTTTTCAAAGGCATTAGGTTGACTAAGCAGCTTAGCAAGGGGGATGGTGGCTGTGCTGGGCGTGAGGTGCCTTCACGCTCTGCTGCCTTGATTTGAACATGATCTCGCAGCTCTGGAGCACAGGAGTGGGACGGATCAACAGCAGCAGAAATCCACTCTGCCTGCTGCCTCTGCTCCCCACGTGCCCAGAGCTGCCCTGCCAGCCCCCTGCTGCGGGCACGGCTGCCAGAGCAGCAGCTCAGCCTGATCCTGGCATCGGGTGAATGTCACACCCTCTGGGGGAGCACAGTGCCTTCCAAAGGAGCCGTGGAATTATGGAATGGCTTGGCTTGGAAGGGACCTTGGGGATCACCTCATCCCATCTCCTCATTCCAAACCCACTCATCCCTTGTTCCCCTGATTTCCCCTCCAACAGGGGAAATCAGGGGAACAAGGAATGCCCACCTCTGACACGGTGTAAATTCAAGATACAACCCCAAAACACCAGGGGGGCTGCAGGTCTCATCCTCACAGAACACCTGACAGCTTCTCCAAGACATCCCAAAGGGCTGGTGTGGCTGGAAAAGATCCCTGCTCCTCCTCTGAGGGGTCAGGGGTAGCTGGACTCGTTCAGGTTATGGCTGTCCAGTGAGATGGTTTGGCAAGGGCTTCCAGGGATCCTGGTACTTCCCTGCTTCCCCTCTCCACTGACTCACTGTCCCTGGCTGTTCTGCTGTCCCTGCCTGCCCCAGCACTGCACACCCCAGCTCTGTTCTCCAACTGCCTTGCTACCCATTTCCCTCCTCCACCACCCTCCTTTTCCTTTTCCAGCAGCGCCTGTCCCCAGTGTCCCACACGACCCTCAGCTGAGGCCAGCTGGTGCTGACAACACCAAACTTGTGGGATCAACCCCTGTCAGGGCCATTCCCTCGATCCTGGTGGGTGCCTTCCACCCCAGAACATCCCACTACCACCTGGAAACCAAGATTCCACCCCAGAACATCCCACCACCACCACCTGGGAACCAAGATTCCACCCCAGAACATCCCACCACCACCACCACCTGGGAACCAAGATTCCACCCCAGAACATCCCACCACCACCTGGGAACCAAGATTCCACCCCAGAACATCCCACCACCACCTGGAAACCAAGATTCCACCCCAGAACATCCCACCACCACCTGGGAACCAAGATTCCACCCCAGAACATCCCACCACCACCTGGGAACCAAGATTCCACCCCAGAACATCCCACCACCACCTGGGAACCAAGATTCCACCCCAGAACATCCCATTACCACCTGGAAACCAAGACCCCACAGCGCCCTGCGTCACTTGTTGGCCACAAGAACCCGGGGCTAGGACCAAGGGCCAGGAACCTGGGACCTACCAGGGACTTCTGGTCGTAGCCCATGGGGTCCAGCGAGGCGTTGCTGCCCCTCCTGGAGTCGCCGAGGGCGTGCAGGGAGTCCAGGTGTGGGGAGCACTTTGGGGTGGGCATGGGGGTGGCGGCCGTGCGCAGGATGATGGGCGGGGGCATGGCCCCCCTGCCCTCCAGGTGCCCGTTGGGGGTGACAGCCAGCGAGTACATCTTCATCTCTGCAGGGAAGGGGACAGGGTGGCACAGTCATGTTTCCTGAAAAATCCCCTTGCCCAGGATTCTTCTCCTGGGAAGCTGAGAAGCCTCAGAGAAAAAGGAAAGCAGTAATTATCTGATTGTGTTTTGCTCTTTTGGAATGGGATTGGAGATTGTTTACCCACAGGTGGTTGGTTCATTGGTTTCATGTGAATTGTTTTGACTTTTTGGCCAAACAGGGCCAAGCTGTGTCGGGGCTCTGGAAAGAGTCACGAGTTTTCATTTTTATCTTGTTAGCCTTCTCTAAGAATCCTCTCTCTATTCTTTAGTAGAGTATTCTTTAATATAATATAGCATCTTAAAATAATAAGTCATCCTTCTGAGAACATGGGGTCAGACTCATCATTCCTTCCTGCCCGCAAATACAGTAACAGAGGACACCACGTGAGGGGACACTGCTCCTGGGGACCTCCAGGAACTCTGCCAGCTGGAGCTGTGGGCAGTGAGATCCCCCCAAGGTGTTGAAAGGCAATGGGTGAATGCCACGACCTCTTAAGGGGCCTTTGGGAACTCAGTGTCCTCCAAAGGAATTGTGGAATTATGGAATGGCTTGGCTTGGAAGGGACCTCAGCTTCCCCAGCAAGTGGCTCTGCCCCTTCCTCAGCCGAATTCCATCTGCTCCCCACAGAGAGATTCCAGCATCTCCTTGGCTGAAACAAATCCTGGTTCAGAAGCATTTGGAGGGATCCTCACAGAGCCCGAGCTGGGAATCAAAGGAAGCAGGAACTGAGGAGGCTCCTGTTTGCCATCATTCACTGTTCCAATGTGTGATCCCTTTCTGTCACCCCTCTGGCTGCACAGTGAAGGCTGTCACCTCCAATTCCATGTTTTTGGTACACCAGAGCAGTGTGGGCCTCCCCTCAAATCGACTGCCAGACCCTCCTGGAACACAAATGAGCAGCAACATTTTCCATCCATCAAACCGCACCCAAATGCATTTTGTGTGGGAAACCAAAAGGAACAGATGAGAACTTGATTGATTGGAAAAGCTGCCGAGAAGTGGGGTGAGAACATTGCTGTCAGCAAAGCACTCTGTGCTAATGGTGCAGGAGGAGGGAGGAGACACGGCTAAAAATTCTTGGGGAACGTTTAAATTAGAAAAACATCTGTCTAAAGGAAATATCAGGGCTCATTTAGCCTCCCCTACACTTTGCAGAGCTGCTCTGGTGACTTTGCAGTCAGATTAATTGCTAAATTAACTGGATTCTTCCACCGTGGAAGCAGAGCTGGAGCTCCCAGATTCCCAGGAAAATGCAGACACAAAGCCCCACCTGTTGCTCTGAGGTCTTTCAGCTTCTCAAACTCGTCCTCGAAGTTGGCAGATGTCTTGTCCTCATCTGTGTCTGACCTGTTGGCATCTCCCTGCAGAGAGGAGGAGGGTAATTAACAGCCCAGATTCATTAGGATTCCTCAGCAGCTCAGAGCTACCTCTGCTCCCCGTGGGTGGTTTATGCCAAATTCCCTCTGAGACCACCCTGGGAATGATCCCAGGCAAGTCCCTCTCCCTGGGTTTCACTCATTTGGACAGAAAGGACCATGCTGTGGCTGTCACCGTGTCCCTGCCGTGTCTCTGTGCTTCCCACACTGCTCCAGGAACAGCAAACCCCAGGGGAAAACATCCCAGAGCAGCTGGAATTGCAGGAATGACTGAAAAACCTGGCATGGTGGGGCTCCTTTCTTTGCTCTCTTCTGATCCCTGCTGAAAGCACTTGGGGTTTGATGTCAAAGGGTGTCAGAAGGTTTTAATTCTCTGTTTGACAGCACTTTCAAATTGACTTAGGTCTGGAAAGCCTGATTTGCTCTCTCTGTGCTGGCTGGGGTTGTTTTGGGAAATCTCTTGGCAACCTGAGGCAGAGGGCACGAGGCCAGCTTGCCTGGCAGCCCTGCAGCAGCTCAGGACAGGGAGCAGCCACCCTCAGCCTGCCTTTCCTCCTGGGAGTGCAGCTCGCTCTCCCTTTTGGACACATCTGCCACCAGAGATGGTCAGCCTGGGACACAGGAGCCATGCCCAGGCTCTCCTTCCTTGCTCAGGGAGGGATTCCAGCAGGACTCAGCCCTGCAGAAACCTGTGCAAACTGTCAGCAGAGGGCTGGATGGAAGGGCTGAGCCCAGAGGAAGGAGCACAGTCCCTGCCTGGTGCCTGGACAAACCCCCCAGTTTGCAGAGGCACGGTGCTGACGTGGCAATGAACTTCACTCTGCTGTGATTTACTGCCAGGAGCTGCAGCCAGGATGAGTGAACAGCCTGAGCTCCCTGATTCAGCTTTGTTTCACAGCAGAAACACCAGTGCAGAGGGGATGAAAGATCTGCACAATTCTGGAAGGTTTGCCTGCTCTCCCGGAGCAGCTCTGGGGGGGATTTCAAAATGACATGGGAACGGTGTAAACACAAATATGCAATTATGGCCCTGCTTGAAGTCTGGCTACTTGTACTAAACACAAATGTACTAAAAATGGGTTTGTGGCCATTTAAGTCTCTTCTCTTCTAGGAAAACTCCTGGCAAACTTGCTCCAGAGGCAGATCAGGAGCTGGGATCAGGCTGAGAGCGTGTGCTGTGCTTCACAGGACAATTTTAGTGCCCTTGCTGAAGCCCTGCTGATGGTTCTGAGCTGAGAGCAGCTCTCAGCTGTCCCAGGAGTCCCTCTCCAGATAAATAAAAGAAACACCTGAGCAAATGGAGGAGAAATTCCCCTCAGTGCCTCCTGTGACTGCTCCTGTCAGCCCCTGTCAGAGGCAAAGTCAAAGAGGTCAGACCAAGAATTCCCAGGGTAGCAGCAGAGCCAGGGATGACAAAAGCAAACCCAGCTCCAGGAGAATTTGTCTTTGGTTTGCAGCCACAGCAGCCTGGTTTGGTGGAAGGTTCCCTGCCTGTGGCAGGGGGTTGGAACCAGAACTTTAAAGTCCCTTCCAAGCCAAAGCATTCCAGGATTCCATGATTTCCCAGTGCAAAGCTTGAGAGGAGCCCTGGCAGCTGAGAAGGGTTTTGGGCAATGCCTCTCCCTGAGACAAGTGACAAGCCCACAGGCCTGATGTCAGGATTGGTGATAAATGGGAGTGGAGAGCAAAATGTGCCCTGCAAATGCCATGCCTGTGGTTGCTGGCCCTTGGGGTGAATAATCCAGGCTGGGAAAAGCAGAGCTTGCACACATTTAAATCATGGTCTGTAACAGCTCTGAAAGGAGCCATTAGGGCTGAGCAGGGAAACCACAGCTTGTCTGCAGGAGCAATCAGGCACTCAGAGAGCTCTGGCCTCACATCAGCACCAGGTTCAGCCTCCCAGAGGGCAGGGCAGGAACGGGAGCTGCTCCCTGCAAAGATCCCTGAGAGGAGAAAACTTCCTTCCACCTCAAAGCATCATCCTAACGGCCTGAGAATTCCATGTCAGGAACCTGGGAACAGCTTTGGAGCAGCTGTGCTCCTGGCTTTGAACATTCCAGAAGGGACAGAGTCCCAGGGAAAGGACAGGGCTTGTCCTGCCTGCTCCTCAGGGCTGGAAGATGTGGAAGCACAGGACAGAGCCACGGACAGCACAGCCCCGTGGGGGGAAAGTCCTGCTGAGAGCCCTGAGCTCCCTTCAGGACAGGCAGCCAGCCCTTGTCAGCTGATTTAATCTCTTTGGGTTGTATAAAAGCTCTGAATGCATTGAAAGCCTGAGTGCCACCACACAGAAACACAAACCATGGAGTACATGGGAGGTTTGGGGAGTAAAATTAATGCTAAATTATTTCTTCTAAACCACACAGCAGGTTGGGTAGGAGATCAGAGTTCTGGTCCCCCAATTCCCATTCCACATCCAGTTTGGCTTTAACTGCAAAGATTGATCCAGAAGAGATTCAGGTGCCCACCACAGATCTTCTGTGCACCCCTTAAATTCAAATTTAGGGATGTAAAGACTGATCCAGAAGAGATTCAGGTGCCCACCACAGATCTTCTGCACACCTTAAATTTAAATTTAAATTTAGGGCTGCAAAGATTGATCTAGAAGAGCTTCAAATGCCCAGCCAGTTCATCTGCACCCCTTACAATCAAATTTAAGGCTGCAAAGATTGATCCAGAAGAGCTTCACATGCTCACCACAGCTCATCTGCACCACTTAAATTCAAATTTAGGGCTGTAAAGATTGATCCAGAAGAGCTTCAGGCACTCAGCAGAGCTCATCTGCAGCCCTTAAATTGAAATGTAGGGCTGCCTGCCTGGGCAGATGTTTCCCTGGTGGATCCTCCCCCCACGTGTGTGTCAGGTTTCTCCCCGTCCCTCAGCCTGGATGTCTCACCTCAGCCTGGAATCCTTCCACCAGGATGGCCACCAGGAGGTTGAAGAGCACATAATTGCCAAAGGTCATCAGGGCCACGAAGTAGAGGGCAGCCCAGGAGGAGGTGGAGGCCATCCCGTTGTAGAGCACCACGTTCCAGTCCTCCTGCGTGAGGATCTGCAGGGAAGGGCAGGGGAACAGCCTCAGCTCCTCTGTGCACTGGATCCTGCCACTCTCCCTCTCCTCCTGACCCATCTCCTGGCAGCTCTCATGAGATGAGGCAGCAGGAATTGCCTTTGTTCAGCTCTCTGCACCTGATGGCAGATATTTATAGAAATTTGCCTTTATTTAGATCTCTGCACCTCTGCTGGCCAAGCCTGCCCTGCCTGCAGGAACTGCCCTGCAATCCCTTGGGAAATGCAGCTGGCACAGAGCACAGTTTAGATCCCAGATAGCCCAAGGTGAAGGATGCACTGCCCTAATCCCATTATTTCCTGGAGCTGTTGCCTCCTTTGATAACCATCAGAAGATAACAGACCTGAGGCCTCAGATCTTGTCTCCTTTCAGGCTGCTCTTTGCAAGGCAGCTGGAGCTGAAGGAAAGGGTAAGGGACAGGATATTTAATGAGATAAATGACATTGGGTGGCTTCAGAACCTCAGGGAAGTTGTTTCCTTTAGGTAAAAACATTGGGAAAAAAAAAAAATCCCCATCCCTGCAGAGCTTTGCTTGGAGGGATCTTCCTCAGGGATTTTCACTCTCCAGCTTCAAAAATCAGCTTAGAGAAATGGATGACAGGCTCGTGTTCCACATTAATTCTTGCGGTGAGAACGGCCTCAAACCCCCTGAACCAAGGTGGCTTTGGGGACAGGAGTGCTGCACTGAGTCATGCTGCTCAATAACCTTCCTGGGACACAGGACTGAGCCTCTGTGCTCTGTGCCAGCTGCATTTCCCAAGGGATTGGGAGGAGAAATGCAGCAATGCCTGTGTTGGGAAGGGGAAAATGGGAAAGCTCTGAGGCTGGGGCTGATTTGTCCTTGTTCCTTTGTGAGAATTTATATCCACAGGGAAGGCTCTGGCCTGGTTTCCACCTTGAGTGATGCTACTCTGCTTTTAGAAACTTCATTCACACTTGTTGCACTCAGATTCTAAAGCCTGAGCTTTGACACACAAAAGTCTAATTTTTATATTTAAAATACCCTTGAAACAGCAGCTGGCTCCTCTCTCAGGTTGTGAAACCTGACAGGAATTTCAGGCACAAACCAGGCTGCAGAGGAAACACAACTTTTTATATCAAGGCTGCCCCAGCACCTCCAGCTCTGATTTGGGAGGGGATTTGTCACCCCAAATCGCACAGAATTGTTTGCAAAAGGCACTGAAGGAGACAGAGATCTGCAGGGCAGGAGCAGGATGGGCAGCAAAAAGGAAAATAAGAGTGAATGCCCTCCTTTTACTGATAAGAGATATGGACAGCGCTGCTTTTGAGTAGATTTCTTCTCCATCAGGGCTTTTAGACCCATCTCTGCCCTAACAACTCTTCACTCCAAATTTGACACCTCCTGGAATAAAAAACTCCTCGTGTTCCCCATTAAAACATCCCTGAGGACACAGAGCTTACCTGGAACACAGTCACGATGGCCCAGAGCAAGGAATCAAAATTCTTCCTGTCTGGAACCGTGTCTCCCGTGTCGGTTTTCAGGCTGAACTTGCACCCAAAAAGATGCATGCCAAGGATGCTGGAGTGGGGAAAGAGGCAGATGGAAGAAACACCTGGGTGAAATGTGTTTGCAGGGAGGATTGCAGGGGTTTTATGGATGCTTTTCCACTCCCAGTGGTTTGGTTGTTTTTGACCCCACAATTTGGTTTTCCTGCCTCACATTTTGTTCCTGTTGTCTGCACTGAAGGAAAATCCAGGATCTCCTTTGACTGGAAAAATGACAAACCATGTTGCCAGCTCCCTGCTTTCTAAGCAAAGGATTCTGAGGGGCAAACAGACAGAAATCTTGGAATCTGCACAGCTTCCACCCCAAATCTAACCCTGGTATGGGTCCGGTCAGTGACAGGCACAGCTCAGGAGCCTCTGAGGGGCAGCGATTCCTCTTTGTGTCCTTTGTTCACCTCTGGAATGATGGCATTCCATGAAAAATGGGGCAGAAAGGGGTAAATATCCCACTGTGAGTGCTCCCCCTGATGCCTCAGGTTTTGGCTTTTCTATTTTTCAGGTTCTGTGCTGCTTTAGTGTGTGGGTCTGAGCTTCATATTATGGGATGGTGAGCTCTGTGCACAGAGCAGGGAGACAAAACAATTCCTGCTCCAGCTGGGCACCAAGGACAAATGATCCAAATCTCAGCCCAAGAGCACAAACAGTGTGGACTAAAGAGAGAAAAACAAGGATGGGACTGGATGGGCTAAAGCTGGAATGGGACAATGAGCTCCAATGTGCAAATGGAGCAGAACTGATCCAATCGAGAGACCCCGTGACTGGGTGTGCATTTTGTGACCATTTTGGGTTCACCTTGGGTGCAGCCCTGGCCAGGCCCAAGGTGATCCATTGAGGCCTTTTAATAAATCCCTCCTTTACTCCTTAGCTCTGTCCAGACTCTGTTCCATCCTTTAGCTCCTCCAGCCTCTGTTCCATCCTTTAGCTCCTCCAGCCTCTGTTCCAGCCCAGCCTTCCCAGCTGTCTGTCCCCATCTCCACCCACCCATCCCCGAAGCAGAACAACGCCTCAAGGAAGAGCTGAAACACCTGAAGAAACACCAAGACCTACCTGAAGATGAAGATGAAGAGCATGAGCAGCATGCAGAAGGTGGCCACGTTGTCCATGGTCTTCATGAGCACCACGAGCTGGCGGCGCAGGGCGGGCATGAAGCGCACCAGCTTCAGCACGCGGAGCAGCCGGAACGTCCTGAGCACGGACAGGCCCCCGTCCGACTGCCCAATGATCTCCCAGACACTGCAGGGACACGGGCACACGGCTGGCACCAGCAGTTCTGCTGATCCCCCCAGGAATCTCCCCTTTTCCTGCTCCTTTCCTGCTCCTGGAAGCAGCTTCGCTCCCCAGTGGTGCTGTCGCGCCTCTGCTGGCACGGCTCGTCTGCTTTACAGCTGGTTTTGGGGTCAATTCCCCAAAATTTCTCCTAAATTCCATTTTTTCCCTGAGGTTCTCCATGTCTGCACCACTACAATAATGTGGATCACAATTTTGTCCCAGGAATGTCCATTCCTGTGATACAGGAATACCGGCCCAGCTCTATTCATTAGAACAAAGCATTTTAATTCCAGCATCTCTTAAGGGAATTAGGGAAACAAAAAACCACTTCAAGTCAGTAGGATCAATAGTTTTTATGTCTCCTGAGGTATTTACCTCCCTTTAGAACACCCAGAGGGATTTTTGGGGGGGTTGGTTTGATCAGAGCACGGAATGACCTTTGTCAGAACCTTGAACCTTGTCTGGATCAAAGGGATGGATGTGCCAAGGCCACTCTCCTGCTTCACATCTCCCTGTCCCTGGAATTCTTTGCCCCAAATTACTGAGGGGTGATCAGTAGGGATCCCAGCACTGGGGTGTGGCTGGGACAGTGTCCCCTGGGGAGCACAGCAGAGCAGGGGCCTCCCTTCCCCTCCTGCTTGCCCAATTCCAGCCTGGCTGGGGTCATTTGGGAGAGGGAGGGCACTGCTGGGCTGTGGACACTTCCAGCGCCCCTTTCCCAGGACCAGCCACGCTGCACTTGAGTGGAAAATCCACCCCAGTGCCAGATGTGTGGCATAAATAGATTTTCCTCTCCATCTGCCAGGTTGATTTACTTTGGACAGCCTTCCTAAGGACAGGAATCCAAAAGTCCAGCACAACTACAGCACATCCCAAGCCTGGATTAACACATGGAATAGCAGAACCACCAGGTTGGAAGAGGCTTTGAAGATCGTGGAGTCCTACCCAGCCCCAACACCTCCTCCCCAACTAAACCATGGCACTGAGTGCCCCATCCAATCCTTTCATAAACACATCCAGGGATGGTGACTCCACCACCTCCCTGCACACAGTTCCAGTGCCCAACCCCTCTTCCAGTAAAAAACCTTTTCCTAACACCCGACCTGAATCTCCCCTGCCATCCCTGATCCCCAGCCCAGCAGAAAAGTGGGGGGAGCACCTGATGACCACGATGATCCCATCAAAGATGTTGTAGGGGTTCTTGATGTAGCCAAAGATGCCAAAGGCCAGGAGCTTGAGGAGCATCTCCAGGGCAAACATGCTGGTGAAGACGATGTTGCTGATCTCCAGGGCGTTGGTCAGCTCGTCTGGCTGCGGGCAGAAAAGCAGAGAAAATGGGAAAGGCTGGCATGTCCCTCCTGCTGGGATCTGTGCTCCTTCTGGAAAGCCATGGAGGACAAAGAAATGTCTGAGGGAACAGCAGATAAACCTCCTGGAGTTCCCTGTGAGTTTTGCTCACAGGATCCCAGCCCAGCTCTGGAGCAGCTGGAGAACAGCTGTGCCCAACCCAAAATAATTCAAGCTGAGCAAAGGAGAGGGTTTGCTCACTGTTCCAAGCTGGAATTATCCAGGCTGGAATCTGCCTGGATTCACATGGATCACTCTGCTTTTACTGCACTGACTCAAGCAGAACTTTATGGGTGCTGTTGTACAGGAATACAGGATATCCCTGTATGTGATTTAGGAATATCAGCTCTATCCATTAAAACAAAGCATTTTTTCTTCCAGACATCTCCAAAGAGCATTAGGGGAAAAAAATATACCTAAAGTCAGTGGGATCACTAGTTTAATGATTTTTGAGGTACTTACCTCCCTTTGGGAATTGCCCCAAAACCCCCAGAAGGTCTTTCCTAAACCCAGCAGATTTTAAGTGCCAGCAGCGTGGCCCTGAGTGCCAGGACTGCACTCAGGATCTCTGAGTTTCTCTGGGTGTCCAACATTTTAATGGAGCTGAAAGCCAAGATTTTCCCATGCCCCTCTTCTATCCCAGCACCACATTCCCTGGGGCTTCCAGACATTCCATTCCTTTCCTGGGAAGTGCAGCAAAGCCTGCCCAGCCCCCAGAAAAATGGGAAAAGGTGGGATTGATCTGCTCCCTCCCTGGAGCTGCTCCTCCCAACAGCACCTGGGCTCTGCAATGAGCATTTCTAGTTCCAGGCCTGCTCCTTTGTGAGACAAAATGAGTCTTTTTCATTTCCTTTTCCTCAGTGCAATAACATTGTCTGGGAAAAAGTGTGATTTTCATATCTGACTCATCTCCTGGACTGATAATAATTTCCTTTATTCCCCTTCCCTCGTTAGGGGGGGTAAAAATCGGCTGGTTTGGGGGGATGGTGTTGCACTACTCGAGGCTCTGTAACACATCCACACTCAGCAAATCCAACCCTGGCAGTGGAAGGAGAGGGTGAAAGGGTTAACTGGGATTTGGGACGAGCCCACACATCCCCTCCAGCCCGTGGGCTGCTAATGAGCCATCATTCACTGCTAAATTACTCCCTGCAATCGTCTGTCTGCTGCTCAACCATTTATCCAGGGGGAGAGCACTCCCAGCTCCAGGTTCTAATCCATAAACTCGGATTGCCATGGGATACCGGGGAAGGGCTGGGAAATTTGCAGTTCTTTCCCTGAGCAGCAGGGCCCCGTTCCCTCACATCAGGCACAGCTCATCCATCCTCTTCCTTTCCCTCACAATGCCAAAACTACCTGGTGTCGTGGCTTGGGATTTAAAAATTCAAAATGAAATAAAAGTTTTAAAAATCTCAAATCAGCGAACCGAAGCCATGACACAAAATTAGTATTTCCACCCAGTTTTGAACTGAAACCACCACACCTGGGGAGAGGCAAAAAACCCAACCCTCATCAGAGGCTGGGGCTGCTCTGGGATGGAATTTAACCAGCTCTCCACAGAGACTGATCCTAAAATATCCCTGCAGGCTCCCAGGCTGTCCTGTGGGGACAGGACACGGTGCTGGCACTGTCCCCAGCTCTCTGTCAGGACTTGGCACGTTCAGGGTGCCCCAGGCAGGGCTGGAGAGGGAATTCTTGACAAGGAGCAAAAGAACTCATTAAAGTCTGGTGTCCCTGCAGGCACAGCTCCTGGAGCAGGGTGGGGGTGGCAGGCTGAGGTTGGGACATGAATGACAATTGTCAGCAAGGGATCACATGGAATCCCAGGATCTCTGAGGTGGGAAGAGACCTCCAGGACCATCCAGTCCAGGCTGGGCCTGATCCCCACCTTGTCCCCAGCCCAGAGCCCTGAGTGCCACCTCCAGGAATTCCTGGGACACCTCCAAGGATGGGCACTCCAAACTTCCCTGGGCAGTTCCCGTGCCTGACCAGCCTTTCCATGGAGAAATTCCTCCTGATGTCCAACCTGAGCCTCCCCTGGCACAGCCTGAGGCCATTTCCTCTCTTCCTGCTGCCGATGGTCTGGGAGAAGAAGCCACCACCATTCCTGACAGGAATCTGCAGCTTGCTGGGGTTGTTCTGTTTTCCCTGCTGTTCCCTTTTCCTGGGAAGCCTGGAAAACCTGCCCACTGCCATTCCCAGAACCTCATCCTCTCCCAGGAGCAGCAGCCTCCTGCACTGAAGGCAAAAGTAGTGAGGGGTTCTCCAAATTCCCCTGGCTGCTGCCAAGAGTTCCAATTTTATCATGAGAACTGGGCTTCCTGGTGGCCACTGCAAAATCCCCAGTCCTGGAACGATGTGGATACAGAAGCACAGAATGGCTCAGGTTGGAAAATACCTCAAAGATCATCAAGTGCATCACGATAAGACAATCTCAGAGTCATCACCAAAAAAAGTCGGCGTCGAGTCTGAAAAGCTGAACACTCCAAACACCCAGAAGCAAACAGAAGGAATTTGTGCATTGTTACTCTCTAAAATCCCAAGGCAAACCCAAGATTCTCCTGCGGAGCACTGAGCCAATCCTGAATTTATTTCCCAGTTTCCTTTGACAATTTGTGCCCTTTTTGCTTTGCCTCCAGCAAAAGGACTTTTGCTTGCTGTTGAAGTCCGGGAGAAAATCTGCAGTGATCTGTCAGGGAGGGGAGAGAGGCCACGAGGGACAGGGACAGCAGAGGACAAGGAGGTGGCCTGGAACGTCAGCAGCTGCGCCCAGGAGCTGACCCAGCAGATTGGAGCACGGCAGGACGCCTGGGAGAGGTTGACAGACGGCTGACACTGCAAAACCTCACCTCAGGGATCCTCATTATCCTTTTGGGATGGTGTCTGGAGGCAGGCAGCCCTGATGTGATGACAGGGCCAGCTGTGAGCAGGGATGTTGGAGCGGGATCCTGCCGGGACACCGGGCAGGACCCGCCGGGCACCGACAAGGACGGATGGCCCTGAACGGCCGCCAAGCTCTGCTGGGAGCTTGGGGATTGCTGGAGAGGATGCTGAGGAGCAGATGAGCCAAACATCCACTGCTCCAGCCTGCCAGTGTAATTATCTTCCCCTGACACCAACGGGAGCCTGGGAAACGGGGATATTTTTATGCCTTCTGAAATGGTTTATTGCTCGCAGCGCAAATTTCCCGCTCGCTGACGAGCGCGGATCCACGAGGAGGGTCAAGGAAGGGACACTCAAGATGGATTTGGCCATTCCCCTGCAGTCAGCCACTAGGAGCCACTGTTGATTTTGTCCGAATTAAAGCCAGTCCCAGAGCAGGAATTTTTCCAGGAGTCTTTTTCTCCGGGTGAAAGGAATCGTTGATTTACTGAAACCAAAGCCTTTCGTGGCGAGGATTATTTTCACCCAACTTTCTGGCTGGGAGAAAACGAAATTGCAACAACACTTTCAAATTGCTGCAATGTCTCGTCTTGACCTGCTCAGAGCTGGAAACTTCAGGCTTTTGGCTCGAGCAGTGGTTCTGCCACGAGATGCAGCTCGGGCTGGGATGTGTAACAAAGCTTGGCAGCAAAATGAGGCACTTCCAGGAGAGTTGGTCTAAAGTGGAGGTTTTTGCTTTTTGCTAATTTTTTTCGAAGCCTCCACAACTCTGGCAGGGAAAATATCTGCCCTCCATTGGGCTCCAAGCTGCAGAAGGAAAAAATTCCTTTTCCAAACACAAAGAGGGTGAGCACGACCCTCCCAGCAGCTTTGGGGATCTCCTCATCTGCTGCTGCTGCAATTACTGACCTTTACATCAGTCCAGGACTCCAGGGCCAAAAGGTGACCAGGTGGAGTTGCAGGAGGATCCAGAATGCTCAGGAATCCCCAGAATGTGGGAGAAGATTGGCAGTGCTGGCCTGAGGATCCCCCAGGCTGGATGTGGAGGCTGGAATGGGAATTGTTGGGCTGGAAACTCACCAAAAACCAGCACAGAATGGTTTAACCCCAAATCCCATTGGCGCATCCCAGGGAAGGCTCAAAAAAGTTCAGATTTGAGTCTAAACTTTAGAATTTCAGATTTAAAACGTCCTTGGGGTGCAGGATTAAATTTCCCACTATTCAAGGGAAGGGCAGGAACTGTGTGGGATCAGTTTGGGAGATTTCAGCATCCTTGAGTTTAAATCTGACTGCAGGCACAACACACCCCCTCCCTCTCTGCCCGTTTTCAAGGCCATTTTTATGCTGCAGAATATTCCAGCGATTCCAAACTCTGCTTTTATTAGGGACAAACCTCAAACAGTTCATTCCAAGTTCAGATAAACAGGCCAAAAAAAAAAACCACCAAAAAACCCAAAATCCTTTCCTAAATAGTTTAGGTCTGAAAACCTCGGGAGCTGAGAATCTGCCACTGGTGGTTTTAGCAAGGAGCCCAGAGCCTTCCTGGAAGCACGGAATCCAATAAAAGACAAACCCATCCTGGCCCAATTACCGAGGGCTCCTCCAAGCAGACAATGAAGGGTGGAATTTGCAGCCTCGGATTCTCTTTGTGCACCTGAATTCCTGCAGCTCTCCAAGGACTGGGATCTCTTTGTGCCTCTTTCTCCTCTCTGTGCTCACCTTCTCCCTCATCTCCTCTGATTGCTGCATCCACCAGCTGCTACTTTACATAATTTAGGCTCGGTCCCAGCAGGACAACCCAACACCTTTCTGCTCTGAAACGCAGAAATAATCACACCTGCATCCCTGGCAGAGGAGAAAAGGGCTCTTCCACACCACCTCCTTCCTGCTGAACGACCAGGGAAGGTTCCAGAGTTAAAAACGTTCTTTTTCTTCAGAAACCCCCCTCCAAGGCAGCTCAGCTTTTCCTGAGCTGGGAGATCTGAGAGTGGCAGAGCCCCGAGGAGCAGTAAACAAACCCAGAACATTGAGTCTCATAAACATCCTTTGCACTTGGGTTGTTTTTGCTCCTAGTCCCGAGCCTAAAGCTGTCAATGGGACTCGCAGCTCTTGTTTATGTTGGCTTTTCTGCTTCAGATGTTGCATTCAGCCCACAGAGCCTCCGACCAGGCACAATAATGATCTGTCAATCCCTGCCTGGCTCCGGGGCGCTCCTGTTTCCTCCCCTCCCCTCATTTTTGGGCCATTATAATTCTCCAATTACCAGGTTTCCCACTGCACAGAGTTCTCCTGTCTGCAGCCCCGTGCCAGGGAATTAAAACCCACAGAGGATGCAGAGAGAGGAGAAGGAGCTCAGGGACTTTGTGGAGCACTCAGTCCCACCTAGGGGCACCTTCCACCATCCCAGGGTGCTCCAAACCCTGTCCAGCCTGGCCTGGGACACTTCCAGGGATCCACAGCTTCTCTGGGAACCTGTGCCAGGCTTCCCCCCCCCTGCCAGGGAGGAATCTGAACGTTCCCAGGAGAGGAGAGAGGGGAGGAGGGGTCTGTGCCATCTCTGGGTGCTCAGTTCCAGCAGGGCCAGGCTGCTGGGTTTATTTCCAGCTGTGTCATTCCCTGCCTCTGGAGCAGCCTGGGCCAAGAGCTCCTTTCCCAGGGACTTCCAGGAGGCACAGCTGTCAGGGGGTGGAAGTGACACCCCAGAGAAGATGAAGGCTCCGCTTTGACCTTTATTTTCCTCTCCTTCTTTGCTTGTCAGAGATCAAACTGAGCCATGCTGGTATTTCTGAGGCAGGTAAACAAGCCAGCAAAGCAAACAAGCAGAACCCCCCGAGCAATTGCAGACCTGGCTGCTTCCTCCCCTGCTTTCCCTGCCTTTCAAAAATCAAACCCAAAAAACCCCAGGAATAGCACAAGTGGGCTTTTCAACTCCTGCATCTGAAAATATCTCCTGTGTAAATCTTTATTTACTACAAGATTGGACCCTTCATGTCTGAAAATCAACTTCAAACTGGTTTAGTCCATCAAGACCACAGGAATTGCCTTCCTTTATGGGATAAAACTTCCTAAAAAAAAAAAAAAAAAAAAAAGGGGGTTGGGTGGTGTTTTCCCAGGCTCATGAGCACAGTTCAAAGTTATTTCTGCTCTCTGGCCTTGGAAAGGGATCAGGGACTTGAACCAGGATATCCCAGCCCTAGAAACTGAGAGATTTTGCTATTTTGGGGTGCCACTGCCCCAAATTTAACAGCCAGACACAACCACAGCCTCTCAGAAGCACAAGTCCTACTGGAGAAGGGGTTCTCTGTTATTAAAGCCTCTCCTAGAAGTTGTGGCTTTAAGGAGTTTGTGCTCTCCAAAAAAAAAAAAGTGTCACTGAGAGATTTCCAAATGGGCTCTGCTTCAAAGGAGGCTGGAAACAGAGGCAAAAAGAGATCTCCTCCTTGTGCCTGCTGATGGATGTTCCCTCTCTGGGTTTGGAATGAAAAATGGGGAATTTATTCCCTCAGTCACCTCCACTCTCAGGTTTTATGCCTCCCTCTAAATGGGATCCTTCATGTGGAGCGATAACAATTTAATTGAAGATAACTGATGGTAATTTTTCCTCCTTTCAATTGACCTGCTTGATCTCCTAATGCTCTGCAGAGCTCCTTTTAACTCTCTGCTCCATGGTTAATGATTCCATACCCAGATGCAAAACTCTGCTCCCTCCTGGAGCTGCCAGAGGGACACTGGGGGTGGGGGAAGCACCAAAACCCAAACCCAGCAGAGTTCAGCTTCTCCTGCAGGGACCACATCCCAAACTCAGCCACCCCCCAGGGTTTTTGTGCCAGCCCCTCAAGTTCAGGTTTGGATATTGGGAAGGAATTGTTCCCTATGGCACAGATTCCCAGAGAGGCTGTGGGTCCCTGGCAGTGTCCAAGGCCAGGCTGGACAGGGCTTGGAGCAGCCTGGGATGGTGGAAGGTGACCCTGGGGGTGGCTTTAGGGTTTTTCCCAACCCAACCCATGCCAGGGTTCTCTGTCTCCAGGCTGGGAGTGTTTTCTCTCCAGAAGAACCCCCGGGTGCCACATTTCCCTGTCCTGCAAGAAGAGCCACAGAGCAGAGTTTGTTCTCTGGGATAATCAACTTCCCTCAGAAGCTTCCCTGGCAGCAGATCCCACGTGGCAGAGCATATTTGCAGTATTACTTTCCCATTTCTCAGTTTCATTCAGCAAAATGCAATTTCATTTCCAGTGACACAAATGCCAAGCAGGATTAGATCAAGTGCTGCCTGCTGCAGCCTCTGGAGGACGGGACCAGGGCAATCTGAAATGTTATCAGCAGAGCAGTTTGGGCAAGCAGGGCAATCAGCTGGGTTATATCTGGCTGGAGGATCACTTGCAGCGACAGATGGCTCAAAAGTAAGCCTCAAAATGAGACAAACCCACCCAAACCCTGTGAAACAATGGCCCAAAGCAGGCCAGCAGTGCTCAGGTTCAGTTATTAAAGGAGAAGTCACAGCAGGAAGGAGCCAGCTCTCCAGAAAAGCAGGGAATGGCTCCAGCAGAGCCCCAGGAGCAGCTGGACTCTGCACACTGGTGCCACTGTCAGGAAAAATAGGGAAAATGGGAATGTGGCTGTGCTGAGGCCAGGGAATGTCTCCTGTGCTGGGTGCAGGGATCATCCTCAGGAGAGGAGATGTTCTGGCCTCTTCCCAACACCCCAGAACCTGTCACTGGAGCCTCTTCCCTGGAAACAGGAGCAGGTTTCTCCCTGCTGCCATCCCACCCTGCATGGCCTTGGCTCCTTTAAAAGCCTCTGGCCAAAATCCAGGGAATTCATCCAGCCTGAATCATTCCCATCCATATGCTGAGCAGCACCAGTGGATCTGCTGGCCAGGACAGCTCAGAGCAGGGCCTGGCCTGACTCTCATCCAAGAAATTTGGCTTCTCCCTCGCCATAAAAAAATTACATTCACACAAGGAGTTCTATCCTGCCCGCTGCAAAGCCGTTCTTGACCACGCTCTGTGCTGAAGTCAATAATTAATGGCCCCAAAATCATCAGCACAATGCCTGAAATCAGCTTTGTTTGGCTGGTTAGCCACAAAGAATTAATTTTTAAAATATAATGCAGCATTCCTACTGATTTATAGCCCTTTAAAACCTATATTAATAAATACAGCTTTATATTTAGGCTGAAGAGATTTCAAATGTGATTAATTCAAAAGAAGAACGAGGCTCTACCTTTTCCTTTTAGGTGTGAGCTGAGTCCTGGGACATGAAGAGCTGGAATATTTAGGACTGGGATACACACAAAACCCATGGAATATGCTACAGCCCCCTGAAGGCAAAAAAGGAGCAGCAGAGACCCAGCCTGAAGGAATCTGCACAGGAAATGAAGGTTAATTATGGATTTTTCTTGGGAAAACCCTCCAGCCACTCCCCACAGCTGCCCAAGAGGATCACAGGCGGCACCACAGGCACTGAAGGTGGCAGGACACGCACACAGAGAGAGCCAAGAACCATTTCCCAACTCTTTGATGACGCTTTAGCAACGATTCCATGATCTTTATCCAGCTCCTGGCTCCCTGCAACCCCAGGATCAAAGACCTTTGGGCTGTCATTAGCAGGCAAACCCAATAGAAGTTGTTTACTTGGGCCGAGTTAATGGCACTGGAAATATTTAATCAAAAAATGGACACACTCCCCCTATTACTGCCAAGATGATTCAGAAGGGGCCACTTAAATCTGGTTTGTCAAAGCCATTACTCATCCCCTGCTAATAGAGCTTTATGGAGAGTCCCTTTGAGAAATGCTCTTTGGTGATGCGCGGGCAGCGGGAGAGGAAACGCAGCAGGGGAGCAGGGCAGGGGCTGGGGAGGAAGGTGGGGATGTGCTCGGTCTGGGTTTCAAAAAAAACCCCTTGGTTTAGTCATCTGTGCAGCCCAGGAGAGGAGCTGGAGAGGCTGGAGGGGGAAATGAGTTCAAGGAGAGGGTGGTTCTTGAAAAAACCAGGAGCCAGCCGACCTCTGAGCGCCCAGGTGGGATGTGAAGAGATAAAAGGGGGAAGGTTGGGGGAGGTTTTAAAAGGTTCAAGGGTCTTGGAATAGAGGGAGGAAATGAAGATGTTGGAGGACAGCAGGAGAAAAGCTGGGGGTGTGTCTCATTTGGGCACAGAGAGCTCTTAATGGGTTTCGCTTTGGGGAACTGAGTCCAGGAATGGTTTGGGCTGAAGGGACCTCAAAGCTCATCCAGTGCCACCCCTGCCATGGCAGGGACACCTCCCACCATCCCAGGCTGCTCCAAACCCTGTCCAACCTGGCCTTGGACACTTCCACAGCTTCTCTGGGAAATCACACAGCTTCCCACCCTCACAGGGAGGAATTCCTTCCCAACATTCCATCTGTCCCTGCCCTCCTGTCAGTCCTGGCACTCCAGGCCCTTGTAAAAGATCTCTCTGCACCTTTCTTGCAGGTTCCTTTCAGGCACTGGAAGGCCACAATTCACTGACCCCAAATCCTCTTCTCCAGGCTGAACAATCCCAATTCCAGCTAATCCCAATTAACCAGGGCTGTTCACCTCCTCAGTGCCAGGAAACCTCTGAGCACCCTGACATGGCCACCCTTGATCCTGCCCCAGAGCCTGGGGAGGGACCAGCTGAGCTGAGCTCTATTTCTTGTGATTTTTGTGACACTGGATCAAAAAGATCCCTTGGGATCTCAGGATACCCTAGGGTGGGTAACTCACCTTTTCCACAGGCTGATGAAGTTCAGGGACATCCAGTGGGGACAGCACAGCTGGAGGAACCTCCAACCCTTTTATGTCCCACGACTGGACTGCCCCAAGTTTGATTCAGCTTCCCAAAGAGAGAAATTCTCCCAAACTCCTGAAGATCCCAATGTTTAACGGCACAGAAATGATCATCTCAGGTTTGACACAGCTTCCCAAAGAGAGAAATGCTGAAGATCCCAATGTTTAACAGCACAGAAATGATCCCCTCCAAAGCCACATCTGGAGCCCAGGCAGCAGCTCCTCCCTGCTCACATCAAACACGGAGCCAGGAGAACAACTCCAGGGGAAATCCACCTTTCCTCCCCTCCAGCAATCCTCCTGAGCTCCTTTTTGTCTGGGAGAGCCCAAAGCTGTGAGAGCCCGGGGTGCTGCAGCCCTCAGCCAAAGGAGGCAGATGTTTAAAAATAAACAAACATAAAAAATTAAATAAAAATAAAATAAAGATTAAAAAACAACAATAAAAATAAAATAAAGAATAAAAAAAAAAACCCAACAACAAGCACTGACATCCCTCCTGCTCCCTGAGATGAGAGGAGCTTGTTCTGCTGAGGCAGGGAAGAGAGGAATTCCAAGGAAAAGGGAAGGACATGTGGGGTCAGGAAGGAATTCCAAGGATACCAGAGGTCAGGGAGGAACTCCAAGGACAGCAGAGGTCAGGGAGGAATTCCAAGGACAGCAGAGGTCAGGGAGGAGTTCCAGGGCAGAGCAGCCCTGCAGCACAGTGGGATCACCTGGAGCCTGCAGTGAGTGAAAGGCTGGAGTTTCCAAGTGGGAGCAAAAAGCAGCAGGAGAGCCCAGTGAGCCCTGCTGCCATCACCTGCTTCTATCCCATCCTTCTATCCAGGCCCAGGGTTTGCAGCTGGCAGAATTTCAGAGTCTGGAGATGGCCCAGTGCTCCCCCATTTTCATCTTCTTGACAAAAAAAACCCTCCAGTGAAATGAAATTCTATGAAACCACCACCAATACTCACAGAAATCACCGTGCTGACTTTGCACCGTGCTTCTCCTGCCATATTTATTCCTAACATTGGGGAAAGGCCTGGAAAACAGAACTTCAAACAGAGGAGGTGACTTTCCATGGGATTTTTCTGATTCCTTTTGCAGGACTGATGCCTCATCCCCAAGGCTGCCCTGGATTTCAGTGTGGCTTTATTGTTATGGGAACAAAATGATACAGGAAAAAATAAAAAATCAGCGGCTCTAATTCGATATAATGACATAAAATCACTGCTAAAATAATGAAATTCAGCTGGATTAGCCCCAATAACAGCAGCACTAATTAAAATTATTGCAGTTCCCCATTACTGGGAGGTTGGTGAGCACCTGAGGCTCTCCCAGGGCAGGAGTGGGTGAGTTTGGTTTTGGGGGTTGTCAGTTCAGCCTTGGTGAGCTGAGCAAAGGGGGCTGTTAAGGAACACTAATTACCCACCACTAATTACAGCAGCAATAACAACACCTCTCCAGCCAGCCCTGCACGTCCAGCAGGCAGGGACAGCTCTGACCAACAAACAAAGCAGGATTTGATTTCCCTGCATTCCCCATCCCTGGCAGGTCCAAGGCCTGGAGCAGCCTGGGCTGGTGGAAGGTCCCTGCCCGTGGAACAAAATCCCTTTCAAGGTCCCTTCAACCCAAACCCTTCTGGGATTATTTCTTTTGCAATTTTCTCTCTTCCATGCCCCAATCAAGTTTCTTTTTCCTGGTTTTCCCAGCCCTGCTGTGGCTCTGAGTGGAGCAGGAAGAGCCACGAGGAGCAGACACAGCACCAGAGCTGCTCCAAAGCCCTGCTGAGCCCAGACCCCACCAGGCTCCACCTCCTGCTCCCAGGAAAAAGCCAAACCCATCCAAATCCTCCAGGCAGGGATGGAACAGGCGAGACCAGGTTGAATCTGAGAGTGGGAGTGAGAGAATTCAGCTTGCAGCTCCTGCCTGGTGGCTTTGATAAACTCCTAAAGCTCCACCACCAACCACCCCTGTGCAAACCCCGAGCCCCCGAGGAAGCCACGAGCTCCCAAAACCTCCTGCCCTGATGGAAATCCTCCTGGTGGGCTCCCAAAGCAGGCAGAGCACGCTGAAAGCTGCCAGATGATTTTATCTGTGGCATCCACAGCGGATCTCAAGCAATTATTTGCTGGAGGAGGTGGCGAGTGTTTCCATGGCGATGAGCTGGCATTGCCTTGGTGACCACGGGTGCTGCTGGTGCTGCTGAAGCACCCTGACCTCTGCACAGCTGAGCACAGCACGGAATTTCCTCCTTCCCTGCCTCATGGTGGCTTTTATCAGAGCTCAGCCCCAGGCAGGAGTTGCCTCAGGTGGTTGTGCAGAGCCAGGGAAGCATCCTCAGCTCGTGGCACCAACCCTGAATTCACCTGTCCCTCAGCCCCAGCTCCAACCCTGCCTGCTCCTGAGCCTCAATCCATCCAGAAATGAAAACACCTAGAAAATGAAGCAGAGGAGAGCCAGCACTTCATTAGCCCAGACATCAAAAGCAAATGAATCTATCAGCGTTTAAAGCCTTGAAGAGAGGTCACGCTGAGAGACAGCTGTGTTAGCAAGGTGCAGGAGGGGCTGGCACATCAAAAAGCAGCTTTGCAGTCTCCTCCCAGGTGAGGAGTTCATCCAGATTGCTGTGGGAGAGCCAGAGCTGGCTCTGTCTCCCTCCAAACCACCTCCAGATAAAGTTTGTGTAGGCACCAAAGCCTCGTCCTGAGCTCCCGTGGCAGGGAATTGTTGCAGCTCTGCCTCTGAGGGCTCCCACTGCCTCCTCTCCCAGCTTTCCTGGCTGGACCATTCCTGCCCCAAAACCTGATCCCACTGAAGCATTCCTCCAGTTCCTTTCCAAGCCCTGCTCTCCACACCCCCAAAGTGGTTTCCATGGAGGTGTAAAAACACCCCAGAGGCACCTTTGGGGTGCAGGGCAGGAGTTTGGGAGAGCAGCAAAGGCTGGGAGAGAGGAGTGAGGAGGGAGCTGGGGCCCTGCTGCCCCTGAGCTGCAGGGAACAGGCTCCAGGCTGGCTCCCAAAACAGAATTATGGAATTATGGGATGTCCAGCCCTGCACAGACCCCCCCCCAGCACCCCCACCCTGGGCATGCCTGGAGTGGTGCCCAAACCCTCCTGGAGCTCTGGCAGCCTCGGGGCTGTGCCCATTCCCTGGGGGGCCTGGGCAGTGCCAGCACCCTCTGGGGAGGAACCTTTCCCTAAAATCCAGCCTGACCCTCCCTGGCACAGCTCCAGCCCTTCCCTGCTCCCAGGAGCTGCAGATCCTGAGGAGTTTCCCCTCAGCTCCTCCTCTCCAGGCTGAGGCACAGAAAAGCCCAGGGACACGGCCAAAACTTCACATCCTGTTGACACAACTCCCTGGAGGCACCCAGAGCCCAAAGCTGAGTGCAGTGACCCTAGAGACTCACAGCCACACGTTCTAACAAGTCCTGCTACTCCAAGCACGCCATTCCCCAGCAGATTTGATACTTTCCAGGCCAAATTCCTTGCTTAAAAAAAAAAAAAAGTCAGGAGCTATTTTGTCTCCTTTCAGCAAACCTCCCTTAAAATCTCCCAGCCAGGACTTCACACTTCAGGGACAGGAGTGGGGAAGCACAAAGGGACAGTGCCAGCGTGGCAGGGGACACTGGGGGACAGGCAGAGCATCCCTGCTTTCAGCCCCAGGAATTGGGACATCTGGAGAACACAGCAGAAATGTTCTGGAGCATCCTGTGCCTCCTGGTGAGTGCTCACCCCTGGGATTTGAGCATATGGCTGCTGCAAGCCTGCCCAGTGCCACTCTGGTGTTTTAACCATCAAACCAGTCCCCCAGGCTCCCCAGCCTGCATTTCCCCTCCCCATCAAACAAGGGCAAGGAATTCAATTTGGGGTTTCAAGAGTTCCCAGCTAAGATACACAATTAGAGAAATATTCACTGCAGAGGATGATAAATGACCCTGGGCTGGAGAACCTCAGCAAGGATCTGTTCTTCAGGCAGCTCTGATGACACAAAATCTTCTGCAGGGCTGTTTTACAAGCTTTCCCCCGAGCCCAAACTTGTTAACCTTCATTTCCCTGCCTGCTTGCAGAGGAGTGACAGCTGCAGCCAGAAATCCAGCACTCAGGTTTCCTGTCAGAGTTAAAAAATCAAACAGGGATGAAATCCTCTGCTGTTACACCCTGACGAGCAAGAAGGAGGGGAAGAAGGAGGAAAAAAAAAGAAAAAAGAAAAAAAAGGAGTGGGAGGAAATCCACAGCTTTGAAATAATGTCTGAAACACAAAAGGACTTGTGCAAGTCAGGTGGGAAACATGCACTGCATGGTTTCCTTCCCTCATTACCTGTCTGGAGTCTGAGCCTGCCTGTCCATCACCCTCTGCAGGTTCAGCTCAGCCTCTGGAGCAGGGAAAAGCTGTTCTGGGAAAGGAAGGAGCTGAGGAACATCCCCAGCCACCAAACTCTGCAGCCAGGGAGTGATTCCTGCTGCTCTGGGTGTCTGTGTGTGCTGGGAGCCTGGCAGGGATGTAAATCCCATCATTCCAGCCTGGAAAGGGGGGACACAGCCAGGGGGAGATGCAGAGAAATGGGAACAGCCTTTGGGTGTCCTTCAGAAGTGTTTGGAGGGTTCTGAGTTGTTCCCTGCACCACCTCTGGCTCTGGTGCTTCCAGAGGCACAAGCTGGGATTTCTGGCTGTGCCCACCCTGCAGCTCAGCCCCCCTGGCACACAGGGCACTGGGGGCTGGCAGCAGCACCAGCAGCACATCAGGAGCTCCTCCAGAGCCACCCGAGCTGCTGGTCTGAGCTCCTGGCAGCCTCCAGCAGCAGGAGGGCTCTGCAGCACGCCCAGGTCACTGTCAGGAGATAATTGCCCAGCAACCCACGCTGTTCTCTGGCCCAAAATCATCTCCACAAACGACTTTCAACTCTTTGTCCTCCCAGCAGCAGCCACAGGGACAAACGATGCCCTCAGGGTGGATGTTTTGCCCCTGAACCCTTCAGGAGTGAAAGGAAAATGCTGATTTCTCTCCCATCTCCTGCTCTCTCCCCAGTGCTCTCATTTATTCCCGTTTATTGATCGGGTTTGAGGCGGCTCAGAGCTGGGAAATTCCTGCCTGATGTGCCAGGGATTTGTGCCCCCGATGCCAGCTCTGCTCCAGGTGCAGTTCTGGGAGCTGGCAGCACCCCCTGGCCTCCCATCCCAAAGGAATGAACCAATCCATGTAGAGCCATGTCGAGAGACAGGGAATTACAGGATCCATCTGTCTGCAGCAAAGCCAATTCCCTCTGGAGGACATAAAATTAACTCCTTTTCCTTTCCTTTTCTTTTTGGGATGTTGTTTTCTCTGTTTTACTACAGTCACAACTTTCAGATCTGTGTGGGACAAGGACAGGGAGAGAGGAGCTGCTCATCTGGGCAGGGATCAGGCAGGAGAGAACACTCCTGGGAAAGTGCTCTCCTGGCCCATCCTCCCTGCTCTAAAAAAGCTTTGCCACTGATGCTCCGAGGGCTGTGCTCTGTGTTTTTCCCAAATTGGGAGTCAGGCTGTCTTTAGGGCTGTAAACCAGACAGTGCAAACAAAAATAGAGCTGGAAAAAGAATGTGAGCAGGGATGCCAAACCTCCCTCATTCCAAGAGTCTCGCTCCTCCAGCATCAGCTTTCCACCCCACTCCTAAAAAAGCATCCCCACCTGGAACACAAACCCCAGAAGGAGCTCACAAGGTGACATTTCCACTTCATTCATAATTCTGGGAGGTCTCACTGGCCCTGCTGAGAAGCTGAGGAGAATCCACGGCTGGGCTGTGGGGATGGAGCTGCTCAGGTGCCAGGGGGAGAGGCTGCATTGCCACCCTGAGCACCTTTCATCCTCACCTGCCTGCTCCTTCCATGCCTCCACAAGGTTTCTCTCAGTTTTCTGCTTTAGAGGTGCAAGGCTCTGCTCCCATTCCCAATTTTATCCTTCCCTGCAATAACTCAAAGTCACTAAAACTGGAAAAGACTTCCAAGGTCATCCACACACCACTAACCCACACCATGAAATGCCACAGCCACTGATTTTTCCAGCATTTCCAGGGATGGTGACCCCACCATCACTGCCCTGGGCAGCCCCTTCCAGTGTTTCACCAGGGAAGGTTAAATATTTCCTAAAAAACATTCCCACCTGGAAATATTTCCTAAAAACATTCCCACCTGGAAATATTTCCTAAAAACATTCCCACCTGGAAATATTTCCTAAAAACATTCCCACCTGACACATCTGCCTGGCACAGAGCACGTTGCAGTCCTGGTCTCAGGGAGCAAAAAGATCCCAGGAAACACAAGATGGGTGCAGAAACACCCTCAGCTCAGGGTGTTCCAGCAGTTCCATCCCTCCTGTGTCCACCCAAGCCACTCCTTGCTTCCCAAGGTGCCAAAACTTTCCTGCCTCAGCCTTTCACAATTCCCTCTCTGCTCTCCCTGCTTCTCCTGGAGGCTCCTGGGAGGATGGGAGCTGCTGGAGGGAGCTGGCAGGGGCACGGTGACATCTCTGGGGTCCCTGCTCACAGCTGGCACCAGCTGTGCCAGCTGTGATCAGGGGACTCGTCCTTTGTCACCGAGGTGCTGCCTGTGGAACCCAGATTTGCTCCTCTGCTCAAAGCCACCCTCAGCCTCCTCTCCCAAAGCCAGTCCCAGATGGAAAGCACGGATCTGGCTGGCAGCAGAAGGCCCAGACCCAACAAAAGCCCCTCTGAGGCTGTGGCAGCCCCTCCATGCCCTCTGCACGGTGCCAACCCTGCCTGGCATGGAGCTCATCAGAGCCACTGCCCCAGCACCAGGGACTGGCTGGGATTTCCACACATTCCTGATGGAATGCAGCTGCCAGGAGCACTCTGCTCTCCTGCAGGGGGCTGGATGCTGCTGGGTTTATTTTCCCTGCCAGCAGAAACTCAAACATCCCGGCTGCAGCCTCCAGCTGCCAGCCCCGTGCCACCCCGGGGCTCTGCAGTGGGGCTGTGTGGGGTCAGGGCACTGGGGATGGATCCAGATGGGGGAAAACACATCTGGGGGTCCTGTGGCACTGAGCACAGGCTTGCAGCAGGGAAAGCTGTCACTGTCACCTGCCTGTCACTGTCACCTGCCTGTCACTGTCACCTTCTATGCCAACCCCTCTGCAGAGAGAACAACTGATGGCACAATGAGGGGCAGCAAGCACTGGGAAAGGTGGCTGCAGTTCCACAGGGAGGCTGGGGGTGTTCCCGTGGCTGATGAGCACATCCAGAGGAAGCAAAGCCCCCCCTGCTCTGGCTGTGCCCCGGGTGTCTGCGCTGGGGGGAGCGATGAGCTCAGCCCTGCCCTGCTGAGGTGCTGCTCCTGCCTGCTCCAAGGCCCAGGGAGGGAAGGATCTCTGGGATCTCTTTCCCTTATATAGTAAAAAAAAATATCCCAAGAGAAGGAAAACAGAGCAGGGGAGGAGGGAGAGAATTTCTCCAATTCTCAAACTGGAGAAGAGGGGGAGAGAGGAGGCTCTGTGTGGAAGGCCGTGGTTTATCCATGACCACGAGCCAGCACACCTGGATTTTCCCTGCCTGCACTTCCTGCTGCCCTGCCTCTGATCCCTGATTCCCTCTGGGGTGGCAGTGACACCTTCCAGGTGGAAATCTCCACGTGGCAGCTGCTGCTGGCTCTGATCAGGGGGGATCCCCAGCCTGGTGCTGAGGGCAAGAGGGCCTGGATGTGCAATAAAACCATCTTGGGGAACAAAAGATGGAAAACATCCCTCTCTGCCCAAAGCTCCCCAGGAAAAGCCCTTCCCTGAGGTGGAGACACAGTGGAAAAAGCAGAATTTCCATCACTGCTGTGTTCTCCAGTGATGCAGCCAAGGCCTGGGGAGAGCTGAGCTCTCACTGCTGGGACCTTGAGAGGGAGCAGCGAAGGGAGAGCTCAGAGTGCAGCTGGCACAAAGCACAACCAAACCCAGCCCAAAGCACTCCTGAGTCTCACACCATTCCTACCCCAGCCCAAACACTCTGGGCTGAATTGTCACATTCCAGCCAGGCTGGAGGAATCACTTTTCCTCAAACCCTGCAAAACTCTGGAAGAGAGAAGAAGTTTTGCCAGCTGAAAGCGTGAGCCTCAGCTCAGGGTAGTATTTTATTGACTCACAACTCAAAAGGAATTTCAGCAATCTGCTTCAAACACTGCTGAAAAATCCTCACTGCTCTGCTTTCTGAGCAAGTGCTGAGCTTCCCATGCCAAACCCATTTTTCAAGCCAAAACTGACAAAGGCTAAACCAGGACGTCACCGCTGATCGCACAGAATGACTTTTACTCCAGAATAATGAAATGTTCTACCCCAAACCAACACCCCTCTCCCTCTGACAAGCCACGGACCACTGGGTGCACCTCAAGGTCAGCTCCTGCTCCAAAGGCAGCTGCTCCCAATGAAACATGCCACGGATGAGGGATCAGAAAAGCAATTAAAAGCTCTTTGAACAGCAATAGCTTGGAACAAATACTAATTTGTACTTCTCTGCTGAGGAGAGAATATAAAATAACGTTTCCAGTGCCATTTGATGTAAATGGAGCTTTTTATGTGGAATCATTACAAGTATCAACAGCTCCTTCAGTGAATTCTTCTGGGAAGCTGAGTGGGGGGCTCGTGGATCATTTCCCTCTGCAGGGGTAACAGCAGCAAACGAGGGGCTCTGTCCTTCTGGATAATCACAGAGCTGGGGATCCAGGCAGGCTGAAGGAGCAGCAATTATTTCCTCAGAGCACTCAGAGATGCTGGCTCTGGGGCAAAAAGGAATCAGTTTTCCACTTGGAACCGTCCTGGGATGGGATACCCATGCCAGGTACCCCAGCCCAGGAGCCCAGGGGTGGTGCCTTTGGAGTGCCCTGCTCAGTGCTGCAGTGCCATGGCACATCCTCAGATCTCTGGAGAGCTGTCAGCTGCAATGAATGCAGAACAAAACCCATCCAATGTTCTGAAATGGCCTGGGAGATTGATGCAAGGATTGCCTCCCTCTCTTTGTGCTTGGCTCTCCTTGTGCTGGGGATGGATGGATTAATGAATTAATAAATAAATAAATAAAATTAAATAAACACAGCACAGGAGTGGGGTGGGGGGAAGGAAAAACCCAGGGAGGATTCCACAGCAGGCAATGAACCTTTGAAATCCAAGCTGTGCTGCTGCTCATGAACAGCACCCTGGAGCCTCTGGGTTCCCAGCCGTGTCCCAGGTGGAGCTGGCTCTGAACCCTGAGGATGTCCTGGGCAGGATCTGACTGCTCCCAACGCCTGGAATGCCAAGGAAACACCTCCCACCAGCAGCTGCCCCGATCTCCTGCCACCAAGGGGCTGTGCTGCCCTGAGAAAAGCTCTGACAGCAGTTCTGGTGTCTCCTCACCTTCCCCAGGAGCTGTCACGGGACAGGATCCCGGGAGGGTTTGGAACAATGCTTTGGAATTTGTGTTAGGGAGAGATTCTGCCCTGGGCAGGCCCTGGCACAGTGCCCAGAGCAGCTGTGGCTGCCCCTGGATCCCTGGCAGTGCCCAAGGCCAGGCTGGACAGGGCTGGAGCAGCCTGGCACAGTGGGAGGTGTCCCTGCCATGGTGGGGAACAATGAGATGATGATGTTTCAAGTCCCTCCCAACCCAGACCTTTCCATGGTTCCATGACTCACCCAAGCCCCGTGCTCTAAAGGGGGTGGTGCCATTTAGCCAGGAGCAGCCAGGTGGGAATTTCACATTCCCATAAAAACACAGACCAAAGTGCTGAGGGGCCTTGGATGAGGCCAGGGCTCTCTGTGCTGGAGGCAGCACCCCAGGCTGTGGCAGTACAACCCCAGCTCCTCAGGGCTCTGCTCCTTCTGACAGGGACAGGGAATGGGATGGAGCTGTCCCACAGGAGGCTCAGGTTGGATTTCAGGGAAAGGTTCCTCCCCAGAGGGTGCTGGCACTGCCCAGGCCCCCCAGGGAATGGGCACAGCCCCGAGGCTGCCAGAGCTCCAGGAGGGTTTGGACACCACTCCAGGGATGCCCAGGGTGGGATTGATGGGGCTCTGGGCAGGGCTGGAGGGTCCCTGTGGGTCCCTCCTAACTCAGGATGCTCTCTGATTCCAAAATCAGGAGCCAGGAGGGTTCTGCCTCCAGCCTGGCACCTTCCAGCCAGGATTCCCTCCTCCAGCAGAGCTGGACAGTGATGCTCCACTGCCTCAAGAGGGCTCCGTGAGACTTCTCTGCAGAGCTGAGAGGAGGAACAGCAGGGCCAGCCAGCCCTGCTCCACCTCCC
This sequence comes from Serinus canaria, assembly GCF_022539315.1. Classification (NCBI taxonomy): domain Eukaryota; kingdom Metazoa; phylum Chordata; class Aves; order Passeriformes; family Fringillidae; genus Serinus; species Serinus canaria. The sequence continues at coordinate 14,336,639 of NC_066328.1, forward strand.
TCAGCACCCCTCACACAGAGCTGAGGCTTTGGCTCTGATCAGCAGCAATCAAAATCGATTTTCTCTGTCCATCTATCTGCAAAGCCACTGGGGACTACGGAGGAGTTGAAGGAAAAAAAAAGGCAAAAAACCATGAATAAATTTTATGGAAGGGATTGGGCATTTCCCTGTGGACAGTGAGGTTTGGGATGGGCTTCCCTGGGGTTGCTGCTCTGGTTTGTTTGCACTTTGATCCAACCAGACAATGGCCTAAAAAAGTGGTGAAAGTCAAGAGCAGAGGAGCTGCTGAAGCTGTTTCACTCTGCAGCAATGGTGGGAAGTGCTGGTGGGACAGGTTTCCTAGAGCAGCTGTGGATGCCCCATCCCTGGACAAGCTGGATAGGGAGCAGCCTGGGACATGGGAAGGTGCCCCTGCCCATGGCAAAGCGGATGAACTTTAAAATTCCAACCATTCCAGGATTCTGTGGTTGTGCTCTGCAGGGATCCAGCAGAGACCTAAGCACAGGCTCCCCTGGATTCCCTAAAAACTGCTCTTGGAGTGCCATGGAACAGCTTGGTGGGGAGCAAGGAAAACAGAGCTCCTAAATCCTTGGAACTTGGGGAATGGCCTCTGGATTTGGCAGGATGGAGAAGACAGCAACAACAACACCCACACCTGGTTACAGCCTGGAGAGACTCAGAACTTCCCACCTGGAATACTCTGGGGGCAGATGCTGTGATCCCACTGTTCTTCCTGGCAGGCTAAGGCCCCAAAGGAGCCATTCCCACCCCAACACCACGCTCTGGCTCCGGGGCACTTTGCCCAGACACCTCCTCCTGCTCCCCACACCAACCAGCCCCACCCCAGCCTTGCAGCCAATTCTCACACCAGGGGGGCTCCCAAATCCCCCCCACTTTGCCCACAGAAGCCACAGAGTTTCGTGCCAAAATCCAGAGAAGTTTCCTGTTGGATTTGGACAGTGCCTCAGCCCCTGGGACACGGCTGGGAGGAGAGGCCTCGGCTGAGGTGTCACCAAGCTGGGCTCTGACACTCCACGCCTCATTAGCCCAGTGTCCCAGGCACGTGGGAGAACTTTTCCAGGTTTCACTTCCATTTTCCTCCCTTTTTATTGGGCAGTGCCTGCGAGCAGAGCTGGCAGGAATCTGCCACTCCGCAGCCAAAAAGCTCCGGAATCTTTATTGCCATTGGCTTTGAGATGCCCTAAAGCCAAGTTTTTACAAGGTAAAATCCAATAAAAGCCAGCCAGCTACAGCTCTCCTTTGTTAGCAGCAAGGCTGTAATTATCCCAATTCGCTTTTATGGGACTGATTGGGGACACACTCCATGTGATCCTGGATTTTCTCCTGCTGCCTGCCTCAGGTTTTCCCCAAGCTCCCATCACGGCAACATCCAAGGGCTGACAAAGCTGTATGGCCTGACAAAAGAGTATCCATGCAGAAATGAGGGATGAATGGCCTATTCAGAAGCCACTGACAAGGTGTATTTCCCAATTTTAGAACTTCTTATGGAACAACGAAGCAGGATTCAACAGGGAGCTGACAGGGACAGCTCAATCTCTGCTGGATTTGGACACTCTGCTGTAATTCTGATTTGTCGCTGCACGGCTGAGGTTGTTTTAGCTGACTCCTGGTTTTTTATTTTGGAAAGAAAATAAGTCTCAGCCTAAAATAGGGGAGGTTAAAGCACAGGAGTGGAGAGAAAATGAAGTAGCAGCACTCTAGAGGGTTTTTTGTCATGGTCCTGAGCAGTGCTTAATCCTGGGAAATGATGGAGAAGGAGCTGCAGAGCCTCTCGCTTGTCCTGCCTTTGGGGGGATTATGCTGCTCTGCCTTTCCTCCTCATTCCCAAACAGACAGACCATGGAAGAGAGGAGGAGCAGCTTTAAAAATAACCCTGACCTGGTCGTGACCCTGCAGGAAGGTGTTGGGGAAGCACTGGATGCCTTTGATCCCAGAAAAACAGACCTGCCCTCGTTGAGATGCGTTTCCTGCACAGAGCTGACACGAGAAACTCCCCAGCACGCCTCAAGAAAACAGTGGAAAATCCCCAATTTTTCCAAGCAAGAAAAGCCCAGGAGAACAGAACTTTGCCAGGGTGGCCAAGGTGAGATGCTCTCCTGTCTCAGCTCCCTGTCCCATGGCACAGCCCCTCCAGCCCCAAGCTGTCCTCAGCTCCAGCTCTGCTTCCTACCATCCCAACCCTGAGAAGAACAGCACCATTCCTCCTCCCTCCCTCCAAAAACTTCAATAAAGTCCTACTCACACCCTGTGAGAGCAAATTAAAGGGTTTGGAGCCTTCAGGGACACCCTAATTTCTTTTTCTTTGTTGCTTTTAGTATTGCCTGATAGTTTAAGTCTTATTTGAAGGCTCAGATCAAAGAAGAAATTTCTGCCTGCACAACCGTCAGACCAAAGGTATTTCCACCACAAAAATTCCTACTTGTATGAATAATTCCCAGCCAACGAGCAGCCAGGCTCTGAGCAGACACATCCACCAGACACACTTCACCTCTGCACACCCCAGGTGTCCCACACCCCAAAGGCTTCTCCTGCTCCTCACGGGATCACCTTCAGCCCCATTTCCAACCACGAAAACCCTCGTTTCCTCCTGACACCCCTGCAGGAGCACCCAAACCCCAGACCCCAAACCCTGGGGGTCACCCACCTGCTCGTGGTACTCGATGCCCATGCTCAGGGTGTTGATGAGGATGGCGATCATGATCCCACGGTTGAAGTATTTGCTCTCCACGATCCTCTTGAGTTTGGTGCCGAACGCCTTCCAGAGCTTCACCACCTTGTTCCTCTCCTTGGCCTTCTTCTTCTTCCTCCTCCTCCTGCCCCGCTGCTGCTGGAGCTGGTCCCGGTGGTCCCCGTGGCGCAGGTCCTGCGTGAACTCGTAGACGCCGTTGCTGTCGGAGTCGCCGTTGCTGTCGGAGTCACTGAGGGCGAACTCGGGGTCATCCAGGAGGCTGGCACAGAAGGGACAGTCCTGCAGCTCGCAGCTCAGCCCGGGGCCACCAGCGCTGGGCAGAGCCCCGGCCGCGCTCAGCCCCGACAGCCGGCTGGGCGTCCGGCGGAGACCTGCGGGGCAAAGGGCACCGTGAGACACCGAGAGACACCAAGAGACACCATGGGACACCACTGAGAGCCACCATGGGACACCACTGAGAGCCACCATGGGACACCACTGAGAGACACCATGGGACACCACTGAGAGACACCACTGAGAGACACCATGGGACACCACTGAGAGACACCATTGAGAGACACCACTGAGAGACACCACTGGGAGCCACCACTGAGAGCCACCATGGGACACCACTGAGAGCCACCACTGAGAGCCACCACTGAGAGCCACCACTGAGAGACACCACTGAGAGACACCACTGAGAGACACCATGGGACACCACTGAGAGCCACCATGGGACACCACTGAGACACTGCTGAGAGCCACCAGACACTGAGAGCCACCATGGGACACCACTGAGACACTGCTGAGAGCCACCAGACACTGAGAGCCACCATGGAGAACCACCATGCACCAAGAGCTACCACGAGACACCAAGACACTGCTGAGAGCCACCAGACACTGAGAGCCACCACTGAGAGCCGTCATGCACCAAGAGCCACCACGAGACACTGCTGAGAGCCACCACTGAGAGCCACCAGACACTGAGAGCCACCACTGAGAATCACCATGCACTGAGAGCCACCATGAGACACTGCTGAGAGCCACCAGACACTGAGAGCCACCACTGAGAATCACCATGCACTGAGAGCCACCGTGAGACACTGCTGAGAGCCATCACGCACCATGAGACACTGCTGAGAGCCACCAAGAACCACCACTGAGAGCCACCATGGGCCACCAAGAGTCACCATGCACTGAGAGCCACCAGACACCGAGAGCCATTGTGGGCCACGAGCCACTGCAAGACACCACTGAGAGCCATCGTGCACCAAAAGCCACCGTGGGCAACCAAGAGCCACTGAGAGCCACCGTGTGTCAGGAGACGTTGAGCACCAAAAGCCACCATGCACTGAGAGCCACTGTGTGCTGTGAGCCACTAAGAGCCACCATGGGCCATGAGCCACTTCAAGACACCCCTGAGAGCCATCGTGCACCAAGAGCCACCGAGAGCCACCGTGTGTCAGGAGACGTTGAGCACCAAAAGCCACCATGCACCAAGAGCCACTACACACTGGCAGCCACCAGCTGCCAAGGTGAGGTCATTCCCCCTTGTCCTGTTGTTCCCTGGGAGCAGAGCCTGACCCCCCTGGCTGTCCCCTCCTGTCAGGGAGCTGTGCAGAGCCAGAAGGTCCCCCCAAGCCTCCTTTTCTCCAGGCTGAGCCACCACAGCTGCTCCTCACAGGAATTATTCTCCAGACCCTAAAAAAGCCTTCCATCCATCTATCCTCCCAAGCAGCTCTGGATTTTCCCCTCTTGGTCCCTTGTCCCACCCTCTACCCCCTCCATGGGCTCTCCACAGAGCCTGGCCCTCATTTCGTGTCCCGAGCTGAGGGAAGTGTGATGGTGCCATCCCTCCCTTTCCATTATTCCTGATGATCCCTGAACAGCTCCCGTCATTAACGATCTCTGAGCGCTATCCAGCTGTTCCACCCAATTTAGCCACCACTGCCATTTAGTTCCTAATGAGGAGGGAGAGGGAGAAGGGACCAAAGGTGCTGCTGGGATCACAGCTCGGAGAGTCACCGAGTCCCCTCCGTCTCCTTCAGCCTTTAATAAAGCTCAGGTGGATTTGCTGCCCGAGGCACGGGGCTGAGCCTTCAGGGGGATTTAAAATCAAACACATCATTTGTGGTGAGAGGAGAAATGCTGGCTGTCCTGGAGCCAGGGAATGGAAGGGCAGGGACAAGAGTAGCTGGGATGCTTTGGGTACCACCAGATTTTATTTCCTCATATTTAGAAATCCAGTCCTTAAGTTTCCTCACATTTAGGAACCTTATTCTCAGTCTCCTTATATTTAGCAACCAGATATTAATGGCATGAGCACAGGATGCTTCCCACAGAATTCTGTTTAAGCATCAATTCCTTGAGATTCAGGGACATACAGCACAGGGACAATTTTCCCCTCTCTCAGAACCATGGAAGGGACCTCTCAGCTCACCTCCAAGCCCATCAAACCACATCCATGGTCCCTGTCTGGAGGAGGGATGGCGACCACTTGGATCAGTTTTGAAGCAGTGGCTGCTCCTGGCTCTGAGCCCTGGAGCTTGGAGCTCACCCAGCAGCAATGCTGATTCCAGCCCCAGCTCCATCCCTTCGCTGGAAAACCGGGATGTGACAAGAGTCAAACCACACTTTCCTTGCCTGAATGTCACGTGGGTATCAGTGGCCTTCAGAAGGGCCTTGGAGGACAGGCCTGGCTCCTGGGCATGGCGTCACGGCCACAGCCAGGACCGGGAATGTTTTGCCTCTTGCACGGCGCTCCTGCTCAGGACTGAGCCAAGGGGGGAAGGCTCAGCCCTGCCCAGGGAGCAGCACAGGGAGGGGGTTTGCCAGATGGCTTTTAATGCTATCAAAGTGTTAAAAATGATATGAAAAGCCCTGGCGCCGCAGATGTCTTCAAAATACCAGAGTCTCCTTGGCTGCCTGCTAAAATAACCTCCAGCATTGCAGGGCACGGGAACACGGGGAACAGGCTGTACTCGGAGCTCTGCAAACCCACAACAAAAGAGGCAGGAGAATGCTCTCTCCCACCACTGCATCCTTCCCAGCAGACACCAACCTGGCCTCCAGCTGGGGCTGGGAGAGCCCGGGCTGTTCCTGCTCCTTAAAGCTCTCAATTAGCACTTCTGGGCTCTCCCCGCACCACTCTTGCACTGAACACGCTCTGCTTGTTGGCTTGGGAGAGGAGAGAGAGAATTAAAGGCTCTTTGTTCCCCCCAAAAAGGCTGAGGGAGGGTTGGGAGAGCTTGGGATTCTTGCTCGTGGCTCCTTTGCTGATTTTCAGGGATGGAGAAATGGGAATTTTGGGCTGTGCCTGGCAGAGCTCCACCCTGGCGCTTAAAGATCATCCCAAAGCCTGGAAGTCACATCCAGCAGCCCTGGGAGTCACATCCAGCAGCCCTGGTGCAGAACTGACCCTGACTCAGCCCTGCAGGAGTGGCTGAGTGGGAAGAAGGGCCTGGAAAGGGGCAGATCCATGGAAAGGAAGAGCTGGGCACTCACACTCTCCAGGTCTGCCCCGAATCCCTCCCCAGCCTGTTTCCCTCAGAGGGATGGATGAGCAGCCTCTCCCCCACCTTCCAGCCCTTCCCAGCTGTGAGCACACTTCTGGAAGAGACAAAACAATTCCAGGAGATTTGTTTAAAGCATTTTGGCATCCTCTGGGCTGAAATCCCTCTGTGGAAAGAGGACACTGTAATTGCATTATTAATGACAACTCAATCTAATCCCAGCTTTCAAAGAACCACCCCAGGCTGCAGGAAAATCTCCTAAATCACCGAGCTGGCTCGGGGATGTCACAGTTGGGACTGAGATTTGGGCCTTTCTTCTCCTAAAAAGGACCCCAGCAGCAAGGAGGAGGATCCAAACTCTGACTTCAAGAGCTCCCCTGCTCCTTTCTCTCCCAATTCCAGCCTTCTGCAGAGCCTGGGTTTTTATCTCAAGGTAAAAACGCATTCTCCTAAAACCCTTCATTAATTGGCAGAGCTGAGGATGAAGCAGTGATTTATAAAAAGTCCTTGCAGAACAACAGAACTGTTGGCAGTAACCTTGCCCCCCGTGCCAAGCTCCCGAGCGTTCGGAAGCGTCTGCCCGAGGCAGTTTCTATAAACAATCCACTTTTACCCTTTTGTGTGGGCCTTAAAAACAACAAAATTAACAAAGGCCAGCCTCCCGAACTCTCTGTCAAGCGAGCTTTCCTGTGACCCCCCCAAAGCCAGGCTTGGTATTTTTCAGCACATCCATCACCAGGGTAAATATTTGTGTCCACGCAGACGCAAATAAACAGTTTTGGAAAACACAGGCATTGAAAAAACCAAATGACGAGTTTGGCTTAAAGAGATTAAAAAATAGAAGCTGGATCTTTGTGACTTTTCACTGTTGGAGGGCTTAAGAGTATTTTGCAGCTTTTAGCTCCAGCCACGAGGACTGGAAAAACATTTTATAAAATAGAAATCCAAGTGTTGCGTGTAATCACTGCTCCAGTGGGTGATTTCTATGTGAGGGGAGATAAAACCTCCCTGGCTGTGCTGGGGTGGCTGCGTGTGTGCAGAGAGGATGGGACAGAGGCACTGAGCAGTTCCCCAGAATGCTCCCCAGATTGAATGGAGCCCCAAATCTGCAGGAAAACTCAGCTCCACATTTCTTCAGGGAGAGGAGGGATGTGCAGCTCTGCTCCTGCCCTGCCCTCCACGCGTCCTCTGAGCACTGAAACTGCTGCTCCTCCTTGCCAAAAAGAGATTCAGAGGCTCCAGCAGAGCAGAACTGAAGTGTCTGGTTCGAGTTCTTTCGGTGCCTGCCTGTTTTAACTGTCTCAGTTTGCTTTATCTTGTGCCTCTCCTGCAGATTCCACCTGCTCATCCCCTTCAGGGCACCATCTCCCAGCCCTGGGGGTTCTCTGCTGGAGCTCCAGCATCCACTGGAGGTGAAACCCCAGGGGCTGCACAGCTCTGCCTTTGGCTGGGAAGAGCGGGAGCACCTCCAGGAAACCACAAAGCACACGAGAGCTCAAACCCTGACTTTGTAACCACAGCAAAGAGGCCTCCAGCAGCGGCCTGGACCGTCCATGATGGTAAATCCAAGGATTTACCCGTCCCACAGCACGCTCCCAGCCATCCCAACCACCACAAAGTGCTGCCACTCAAACCAAGACTCTCGAGCCATTTGCCCTTGTCCCAGACCAAGCCCAGCTCGGTCGCCCTTACCGTGCTCTCCCACCAGCTGCTGCAGCTTCCCGTAGGAATCCAGGCCCAAACTCCCGGGGCTGCTCCCGACGGCCGCCGCGGAATTCCCGTTCTTCCTCCCTTTGGGCAGGGCCTGGCCCCTGCCGCCGGGGGAGGGCAGGATGGTGGGGTAGTTCATGCTGCCCTGGCCGCCCAGCCCGGCCAGTTTGCCGCCCCCAGGGCTGCTGGTGGCCCGGCAGCCCCCGGGAGGGCCCTGCAGGTGGCAGTCGGCGTGGTAGATGCTGTGCACGGCCCCGGCGGGGCCCGGCGGCCTGGGCGAGGCGGGCGGCGGCAACATCAGCTGCCGGCCCGGCTTCATCACCTGCAGCTCCAGCTGGCAGAGCTCGGGGTTGGAGCGAGGCCCCCGCGGGCTCCCGTTGCTGATGTGGTAGTGGTGGTGGTGGTGGTGGTGGTGGTGGTGGATCAGGTGGTGGATGGAGGTGATTCTCCTCCTGCTCCGCTGGCTCTGCCCGCCGCCGCCGCTGTTGGGGTTGACTTTTTTGCGGCGTTTGCTCTGCCAGTTGTTGTAGAGGCGGATGGTCCTTCTCTTCACCTTCCTGAAGATGTGGCAGATGTACTTGAGCAGCTCCTCGTAGCAGCTGCCCGGCTCCGAGAAGCTGGCGATGGTGCTGTCGTTGGACAGGTAGCGCGCCCGCTGCTCCTGCATCAGCTGGTTCTCCCGCTGCTTGGTCTCCGAGAACTGCGTGGCAATCACCACCAGGCACAGGTTGATCATGAAGAAGGAGCCAACCTGGGGGGAGAGCAGGTGTCGGAATGCAGGACATCCCTCTGGCTCTCCTGGATTGCCCAAACCCCTGCCAGGGGGCTCAGAGACCCTGGCACAGAGCCCAAGACCCCTGGGACTTGGATTATGACCCGTGGAAAAAGTTACCAACCTTAGATGAGGATCTGCAAGCCACCAAAGTCTAAATCGAATAATAATTAGTTTGTCACAAGGTGGAAAAATAGATTTTTTGGGGTTTTTGGAATGGGGGTTCAGGGGGCAAGATGGAGGAATCTGGGCGTGCCCAGCCTTTCTCCTTCTTCTTCTTGGCCTCCACCTTCTGCTGTGATGGTGGCACTTCTGGATTGGTTTAGAGTAGAAGCTCACTGTCTAACACAGGTGACAGGGATTGGGAATTAATTGTAAATATTGGACACATAGATTTTAGTATAAAAAGATAACACCACCCCGGGGGTGGCCAGAGTGCCTCTGTCTGTCCTGCTGAGAGGACCTTGGCAGGCCAGAGAAAGAATTTTATAGATAAGGAACAATGAACAACCTTGAGACCGAGAACTGAAGAGCTCTGACTCCTTTGAGTGCCAGGCTGGGAAAAGAGACTTTGTGACACATCTGGGGGTCACTGTGAGCAGCTGAAGCCCCGAGAAGCAGGGGTGGCACAGAGTGAGGGAAGCTCCTCACCACCCCTCAGCAATCCTGGGATTTCCAAAGGTGCCAAATCCCAGGGGCTGCTCGCCAAATGTGCTGCCAAGGTGTGCCTGAGGTGCTCAACCTGCTCTGCAGCACGATCAGTGATTTCAGCTCCTCTCCCCTCCCTCCAAGCAGTGACATTTGCTAACACAGGGGTAGGAGACACACACAGTGCCCAGCACAGCGCTGCTCTGGACATTCCCAGAGTCACAGCATGAACCAGGCTGGAAAAGGCCTTTGGGATCATCCAGTCCAGCCCACGACCCAACACCCCCTCATCAACCAAACCATGGCCCTGAGTGCCACATTCTCCCTCCTGGGCTTGCCAAACACATCCAGGGATGGAGAGTCCAGCCCCTCCCTGGGCAGACCATCCCAGTGCCCAGTCACTCTTCCAGTGAAGAACTTTTTAATGACATTTGGCCAGCCTGAAGGGAAAGATGATTTCAAGTCCAATTTGTGCTGGTTTGAAACAGCCCCTTCTCTTCTTCAATCATTTCCCACCCCAAAGGAGAGTGAAATCATCCTGGGGGTGCAGGCAGGGCCCGTGGATCTGTGACCTGACACAGAAAGGCATCTCCAGGACACTCGGTGCCCCCGAGGGGCTGAGCCAGTCCCTGGGTGAGCTGGTGACTTCTCTGGGGACACCAAGCTCTCAAAATCAAGTCCCAAGGCTGAGAATGTGAAGTGACCTAAAGCTGCATCCTCCCCTCAGCTGTGGAGCCCACAAAGTGATTTTTCACCCCTGGAGCTCCTGAATCAGCCAGAGGACAATGTCCAGTGTTCCCAGCAGGGAATTGGTGCCCTGAGGGGGGAAAAGGGAGTGACCTCAGGGCAGGGCCAGCCCTGGGCAGGGATGGATGGAACCTGGAGTTGTCAGGCTGTGTGGGGATGGTTTGTGTGCTGCTCTCCAGAGTGCAAGAGATGCTGCCAGAGGAGCAGCAGAGGTGCCTTTCCCAGCTCCAGGTGACTGGGGCAGGAGTCACCTTCTGCCTTTTCCACATGGATCCCCCTGGAGAGGACAGCTCAGGGGAGTGAATCTCTGCTCATGGCTCACTGCTCCAGCTCAGGGATCCCTGACTGCTCCAGGGCACTCTCACCCTGCTCTCATCCAGGTTTCCCACTGCTGCCTGCACTTCCCAAGGCCTCCAAAGCCACCCTGACAAGGACAGGGTTACCTGGAAGGACTGGCCACTCCCAAAATCACCTCCAAACACCTCCATCCCGTGTCCTGCCTGAAATCTTCGTGGTACCTTCCCCTCCTGCCCTCAATATTTCACTTTTCCACTTCCTGGAGGAGGCTGTGCCCTTTGGAAAACCAGAGCCTGGTGGAGATGGGCTGGCAGCTGGTGGAGACACCCCCAGCAGCTCCAGGGGGGATATTTTGGTTTTAGGAATGTGAGAGCTCAGAGAGGTGCACTGCTGCTGTGAGAATTATTATTATTATTATTTAAAGGGTTCCAGGTGGAATTCAAAAGTTTGAGGGCTCTCCAAAGAAATGAGGAAATCCAGGTTTTTCCTCCTTTAACCTCAATCTGCTGTGGCACACTGAGGAGGTTAAAGGAGGAGAAACCTGGATTTTTGGGCACAGACACATCCAGGTGACAAGACCAAGAGTGGGAGGGCAAGAGGGAGGGAAAGTCCTGAATCCTGCCTGGTTCTTCCCTGTGGAAAAAAACAGGGAACAACTTCACCCCCCCAAGGACAAGGAATAGGAGAATCTGCCGAGTCATACTTACTATGATAAGCAATATAAAATATATAAAATTGTAAAAAGAGTGTGCATCCATCACATAATACATGATGTCCACCCATCCTTCCAGGGTTATCACCTACAGGGAGACAGAGAAAAGGAGTGTGAGGACAAAAGTCACCCCAAAAGTTGTTAAATATCAGTTTTCCCACAGTGCCAGGTACCCATCCCTCCACAGAAACTCCTGGGATCCATCCCAGCTTTGTTAGAGAGAGAAGGAATGGGGCCAAAGGGCTGAGGCTCCCACAGGAACCTGGTACAATTAAAACCACCAAACATTCCCATGAACCACCTGAAACACTGCTTCTGAAGCAAAGGAATTCCAAGGAGGGATTAACATCCCCAAAAAACCTCCTTTCCCCACAGAGATCTGGAGCTTTCCCTAAAGCTGCTGGTTTTGTAATGCAAGCCAGAAAATTCCCACATTTTTAACTTCGTTTTGTTTCTGCAAACCCAATTTCCTCGTTGATTCCTCCTGGCTCAGCATTCCAACTGCACCACCACTATCATAGTGGGAGAGCATCTGAATGGAAGAGAGGCTTTAATTAAATGTAGACTTGATTTAAGGCTCGTTTTCTCAGCCTTCCTTCCACTAAAAAAAGCAGCTGAGGGTTTAATTAACACCACCCAGGCTGTGTGCACAGCAAAGCGAGCTCTGCCACGTAATTTACACTTTTTATTTAGATAAAATACCCCAAACTTCCAGGGCTGCCTTGCTACTAGAGCTGAAATTCCATCCTGGAGCTGCAGTTTCCATCAGAATCCCAGCTCCTGTCTGAACCCACTCCCAGGACATCCCCCACCTGAGCCTGGGGGGACTTGGGGAACCCCACAATGGCAGTGGCATCATCCCTGATTAAACCACGTTTGCAGGGGAGGAATTGCAGTGGGAAGAGAAGGGGTGGGGGGGATGGGGTGCAGGGGATTTTCTGCCTGGTGTGTCCCCAAAAACTGATCCACAAACCCTGAATCAGAATAAACCTTGCAGGGAAGTCAGGCACAAATCCATGAATTCCCTGGTTTGTTTTTTTTTTTTTATGAGGAGCAGAAGGAAACTCCTGGGTGAGGATCTTCAGGACACAGCCCCACATTCACTCAGCCATCAGAACCCACGAGGAGCTCGGGGCTCTTTGGGATTTCCCACCCCCAACACAAAATGCTGATGTTTTCCCAGCCAGTTCCTGACCTTCTTCCCGTGGGGAAGCTCGGGGAGGTTCACCCCCAGCACAGCTAAAACCAACCAAGCTCACCTGCCAAGGAGGAGATGGTCTGTGAAGTTTGTCCCTGCAGCTGTTTCCCTGTCAGGGCTGTAAATTCTCAGGGGATGGGGTCTGACACCTTGGCTGCTCTCACACACTGCTGCTCCTCACATCCCTCAGCTGCTCCTCACATCCCTCCCTCGCTGACCAGCCAGCACTCACAGCAGCAGGAAGGACTGCTCACTCCCAAAATCACCTCCAAACACCTCCATCCCCATGTCCTGCCTGAAATCTCTGTGGTACCTTCCCCTCCTGCCTTCAATATTTCACTTTTCCACTTCCTGGAGGAGGCTGTGCCCTTTGGAAAACCAGAGCCTGGTGGAGATGGGCTGGCAGCTGGTGGAGACACCCCCAGCAGCTCCAGGGGGGATATTTTGGTTTTGGCAATGTGAGAGCTCAGAGAGGTGCACTGCTGCTGTGAGAATTACAGCACTCAGCAAAGCTTTGCTTCCCAGAATTCCAGAATGCTTCAGGTTGGAAAGGAGCTCAGAGCCCACCCATGCCAGCCCTGCCGTGGCAGGGACACCTCCCACTGTCCCCAGGCTGCTCCCAACCCCATCCAGCCTGGCCTGGACCTTTCCAGCAGCCACAGCTGCTCTGGGAATTTCATTCCAGCCTCTCCCCAAAGGAAGAATTTCTCCCCAAAATCCCATCTGACCCTGCCCCCTGTCCTGCCACAAACAGCTTTAACAGAACCCCAGAGGATTCTTCACCCATCATCAACCCCAGGGCCAGTCCAGGGCAGGGTTTTATCCCCATTTCCCCCCTGGGGCTGTTATTCCCAGGGCTGGGAAGGGGTTAAACTGCCTGGGTGTTCATCCCGGGGGAGCAGCCCAGCAATCAAAGCCCTGCTGCCCTTTCCTGCCCCTCCCTGAGCACCTGTACAGAGAACAAAGTCCTTTGGGGGCAGTCCCTGGGCTGGGAGGGCTCTGTGCCCAGCTGAGCCTCCCACAGCCCTTGCAGGGCCACCAGGAGGTGACACCAGGAGGTGACACCGAATCCCTGCCCCTTTCCCAGGAATTGTCCCCTCTGTGCTGCCCTGGTTCCCTCCCTCCCTTCCCTCTGCATGCTCAGAAGGTTCTCCAGCCATTCCCACTGAGGGATGGAAAACCAACCCAGGGACCCCAAAAACATGGGATGCACCCCTACACTGGATTTGGATTCAGCTGGAAATCCTCAAACCCAGTGGATTAAACCCATGAAACACAGGGAAAGAAAAAGGAGTCACCTGAGGGCTTCTGAGCCAGCCCTGAGGGCCCACCAACCCTTGCAGGGATATTTTTGTTGCAGGAGAGGCAGCATTTCCCACAAGAATCAATCAACACCCCCTGTTCCTCCTCTGGAGGGTGAAAACGCTCCCCAGCTCTCTGAATATTCCAGGTGTAATCAGAATTTGTGTTATTTACTGCTGGTTTGTAAAGCAGGGGGATGCAGGAGGGACAAGGAGACCTCTGGGGCTTCTCCTGGTGTTTGGCACCAGGGGATTCATTCCTGGGCTGCCAGGATCCAGGAGCAGAAGCTCTCCTGGAAAAGAGGAGGCTCCCAGACATCCAGCAGGGCTTTTAATCCCAAAGCTCTGGGGAAAGGCAGGATAACACGTGCACAGCCACCTGCAAGGGCTGGGCTCCTTCCAGCCTCCTTCCTGCTGGATTTCAAGGACTTCCCGAGGTCATCTCTCCCTGCTCCAAGGAAAAATGCACATCCCCAGCAAGGCCCTGGTGAAATGGGAACCAGAGCACCAGGACCTGCCAAGAGCAGCTTTACAGACCCCCAGCTAAAGCCTTGAAGTGGTTTTGGGGGCACCTGCACAAGGTTGGCTGCTTTGATCCCCCTGGGAGTGTTGCAGGCCAGCCTGGATGGGCTTGGAGCAGCCTGGGAGGGGGGAAGGTGTCCCTGTCCAAACTGGAGGGGTTTTTCCCCCAGCCCAAAGCCCTGTGGGATTCCATGGACTCAGAGCCAGCAGCTCTCCCTGTGTCCCCAGGAGCTCAGGGATGTTTTTCCAGCCCTGCTTTGCTTATTCCATTGAGGAGAAAGCACTTTCTCCTCTCTTCATCCCTTCACTCTGATTAATCCACTCCACTGCCCTCCCAAGCCCTGCAGGGATGTCTCCCAAAGCCCTGGAGCACCTTCCTGGTGCTCCCCAAGCTGGGCAATCCCTGCTGAGTGATGAAAGGCTGCTCAAGCCCTGCTGGTTCACACGGGCCCCACTAAAGAGCCTCTCCAAAGCTCCCACCAGCACCACCCACAATTATTTATCAGCCAGATAAGAGGGTGAGAACTCGCTCCTCCTTCTGCTCTGATGGGAAAGATGTGCAAGGCACAGGAAAATCAGCGGCTGCAGGGCCAGAGCTGGGAGATTCAATGAGGATGAGTGGCAGGGTGCTGCTGGAGGTGCTGCTCCTGCTCCTCACCTGGGGCACGGGAGGTACCTGGGAACAGATTTCTGCCTTGCCAGGAGAACTGGGCTGTCCTCTCACCCCACTCAGCTCCTGGGGGATGCTCAGGTCCTTCCCTGCTCCTGCAGTTCTTTACCCCATCCCCAGGGTTGGGATAAATCATTTCTCTCCCATTAGTAGCTGTAAATCTCTCAGTTTTGCCCCAATTCTCTCTCCCCTCACCGCAGGAATTTAACAGAAAACTCCCTCGGGGGAACACAGAGGCAGGTTTGGATTTCACTGATGCTTGGCTGGAGCACTCCCTGAGCACCTGACTCACAGGAGCAGGATGAGTGTGGACAAAACCCAATCAGATTTAATTTTTTTAGGTCTTTGCTGATTCTGATCCCCCTGCTCTGCTCATGCCACAGTAATTTCATCAGCTGTAATAAAGATGCTCGTCTGATTTATAGGAGAGTAATTGGGGACAGAATCAGATCTTCCAGGCAAGCTAATCAGAGTCAATCTAAAACTCCAGAGTGAAAATCACGAGGGAAATGGAGATTAAAGATGCTGGCAATTAACTCAGACCTCCTCGGTGCTCCCAGGGAGGCAGCAGGGTTACACTGCTGCTCCTGGGGTCACTTCAGAGCTTGCACAGAACCATTTCTTTCATTGTGTCCAGAAGTTTTCATCACAAACCCTCTTTCCTTTGAGCTCTGCCAAAATCTTTGCGAGCTCTTGGCTGCAGCCCACTCCAAGAGAGCGGGATGGGTTTTATTTTCTGCTCCAGTGTCAGATAACAAAGAGCAAAAAGAATCATCCAGGGGAGAAAACCTCGTTCAGACTCCAACTTCCAGGAGTGCAGGGCTGAATTCCTGGCTGCTAGAAAGCACCAAGGGCTGGTGCCAGAGCTGCAGCTCCAAGGCCACCTCCAGCCCCATGGATCACTGGAGGGAAGGCTGGAAAGGTTCTATGTGGAGAGAGCCTGGGATGATCAAAACCAGCACAGGGCACACACAGCTCCAGCCTGGCACGATCAAACCCAGCACAGGGCAACACCAGCATCTCCAGCCTGGCACATCAAACCCAGCACGGGCACACACCAGCTCCAGCCGGCAACGATCAAACCCAGCACTGGCACACACACGCTCCAGCCTGGCACGATCAGAGCCAGCACAGGGCACACACAGCTCCAGCCTGGCACGATCAAACCCAGCACAGGGCACACACAGCTCCAGCCTGGCACGATCAAACCCAGCACAGGGCACACACAGCTCCAGCCTGGCACGATCAGAGCCAGCACAGGGCACACACAGCTCCAGCCTGGCACGATCAAACCCAGCACAGGGCACACACAGCTCCAGCCTGGCACGATCAAACCCAGCACAGGGCACACACAGCTCCAGCCTGGCACGATCAGAGCCCAGCACAGGGCACACACAGCTCCAGCCTGGAGCTGTCTCATGGCAAGATTCCCCTGCTCTGATTCCCTGAACAAACTCCATTTGCAGTGACTGCCTCCCTGAGCGAGCACCCACTACCAGCGTCTCTCCCTTGTTAAAATCCTGATAAAATGCAGCTCTGGCAACCAGAAATTCCTTCTGGTTCCAGGATTGCAGCTGCTGGCTGAGCTCAGAGCCTGGCTGAGGCTGGAGAGGGTCTGGAAACCCAGAGAAAGCCACTTTTGAAGACTTCATCTTGACTGGCATCTCTAATTTGCACTCAGCCGCTTTTTCTTTGGCCTAAATTGAGTCCTTTGGGGGAGGAAAAAAAATGGGAATTACCTGCATCCAAATCAATTTTCCCGAACCCAACAGCAGCTCTGAGGATGGCCAGGAGCCTTTGGGGTCATTTAGTTTTTATCTCCTCATTCCCCTGGCCCTGCTACGAGGCTTTTTGGTATTTTATTTTCATCAAACTGATCAAGATGGGATCCAGTGCTATAAATTGTGAGGGTTATTAATTACCCTGATGGCTTCAGGAAGTTTTACAAGGCCTTTAGCCTCCCTTTCTGAAAGCCTCTTATCTGAATTTCACCCTCTTGGGCAACGTGGATTTGGCTCCCAAGCAGTGCCCAGTGAATATTCCAGGGAATGTTGCACAGGCAGAGCGAGCTTGGCAGATAATCAAACCCCTATTTTTGAAGCCAACGTCACCATTTTAATTATTTCCTCCCGAAAGATCTCGTTAAGGAACCTCTGTGGCCAGAAAAACAGGTTTATTGCATTGAGAAACATCCTCTGAGCAGATGCTTTCCCTTTCTCTTCGAGGCCTCCTCAGTCCTGTACAAACTGAGCCTTGCAGAGCAGGAATCTGCTCTGAAAAGTGCCCTAAATGATGGGAAAAAAGGAAATTGGGCTTCTTTTCCCTGTCTTGGGCTCCTGACCTGTCAAATCTGGGAAGGGGAGGGGAGGGGAAGGGAAGGGAAGGGAAGGGAAGGGAAGGGAAGGGAAGGAAGGGAAGGGAAAGGGAAGGGAAGGGAAGGGAAGGGAAGGGAAGGGAAGGGAAGGGAAAGGAAGGGAAGGGAAGGGAAGGGAAGGGAAGGGAAGGGAAGGGAAGGGAAGGGAAGGGAAGGGAAGGGAAGGGAAGGGAAGGGAAGGGAAGGGAAGGGAAGGGAAGGGAAGGGAAGGGAAGGGAAGGGAAGGGAAGGGAAGGGAAGGGAAGGGAAGCTGAGGTCTTTGCTCTCAGCTGAAGGGATTTTACAACTGATTCCAAACCATATCTGGGAGATGAGGGTGAAGGAGCTGCACCTTTGGCTCAGGGGAAAGGTCACAGAGCAGATTTGGGGCAGTTGAAGCAAAGTGAGATTTCCCTGTGAGAATTATGGACTTATGGAATATCCAGAGCTGGAAGGAGCAGAGTTCAACCTTGACACCCCAACAACCCCACCCTGGGCATCCCTGGAGTGGTGTCCAAACCCCCCTGGAGCTCTGGCAGCCTCAGGGCTGTGCCCATTCCCTGGGGAGCTGTTCCAGTGCCCAGCACCCTCTGGGGGAAGAGCCTTTCCCTAAAATCCATCCTGACCCTCCCTGGCACAGCTCCAGCCCTTCCCTTGGATCAGTTGTTGATGTTCCTCACGACCAGCAGCTGTTTGCTCTCCTGACTGGACTCCTCACCCTGCTCCAAACACAAGAATCCATGACTGAGGTTGGATCAAACTCTCCCAAAACTCCAGAGGTTTGGAAGTCCAAACTCCATCTACAGGAGGTTTTAATTCCATCCAGCACCCCCATGGGAGCACTCCTGGCATCAGGGTGGCCCCTCTGCCCCGTCCTACACGAGACAGCTCCTCCCCACCTTCCCAACAAAGCTTTTCCAAAGGCAACCAATCCCTCTTGGAAGCACGCTCCGAGCTGCTTGAAAAGGGCTGGGTATTTTTAGCTGGGGTATTCAGCCTGAGAGCTCTTCAGATGCAGCAAGTGCTGTTTATTTGGCTGACCAAATTAAAAAAAGCAACAGCAACAGAGCTCAAACCCCGTCATTTCCAGGGAAATATTTTCGGTGATCCAAAACAGATCCGAGTTGAGTGACAAAGCATCATCTCCAAGCAGTGGGAATGAAAAGCTCCAAACTCTTTTCCTTGCCAAATTCAGCACAGAGAAGCGTTGCTGACACACTCTCCAATTTAAAGGCTGAGCCAGTGGAGGAAAAAAAATTCCTTTAGGTCCCGAATCCCAAATTTCCCTGCTCAGTGAGCACTGCAAGCCAGTGTGACAGCTCCTGAAACACAGCCCCAGAATGACTGGGGGCACAGCTGGAAACCTCAGACCTCTTCCTCCCATTCCAGCTCTTTGGATCTTTCCCAAAACCTGCAGGGCTGCTGGAAGTGGGGGAGCAGAGCAAGGCATTAGCAGCACCTTGGGAAAACCATTCCTCTGGGATCTGCCTGGGATTGCTCCTTCCTTCAACTTCTGCCAGAAGCATCAGCCCAGGAGAGAAGTGTGAGCAGAGGCCTTGCTTTCCTACAAACCCTGTGTGAAATCATCCCCTCAAAGCCTCTCTGCTTTGCAAAGCAGCCACAACATCCCTTCCTGCCAAACTTTCAGCTTCCCAATATCCCTTTTTTTTCTTAATCTTATCAGGATTTCTGCACTCAGGCCTGGCCACCCCGAGGCTGCAGGTCAGGGAGGTGGTGAAGGTTTTGGTTGCTCCACTGGGGCTGGCAGTAATTCCAATTAAGTTGGACTTTGCTGAGGTGGGTAATTCATCATCTGCCGTGTGACAACAATACCTGTAATTACTGCTGGGATGGTTGGGGCTGGAATTCATGTGCAATAAAGGGATCTTCATATCATGCCAAACCTCACAGTTAATTTAGGTTCCATCTCCTTTCATTTAGTCTGTAATAAGCTAATTAGTTCACCTAATTTGCCTCAGAACGTGCCTTTGTAACAAATACAGACACGAATTAGCCTCTTGCACAACAAATGAGGGGAAGCAAAACATGAATCACTTTCAGGATTACATAAGGAATTATCACCCCTTACAGCACTCAGGGAGGCAGCCCTTCCCCTGATTGTTTTTAATTCTTTTTATTTGCACCAGGTTCTCCTGTCTTGGCTCCTCCCTGGGAGGTGGACAACACATTTCCATGATTTTCTTGCTGTCACCTGTCCCGGCTCTGGGAAGTTCAGGGTCACTCCCACTGAAAGAAATGTCTCTTAAAATCTCAGTCCTGGCAGCTGAAAGTGCTCAGAGTTTGCTGGATGTTCTGGAGTGGAAATCTTGAGACTTTTCTGCTTTTTTTTCTGCTTTTGGTTTGGTTCATTCCTGGTCTGAACTGTATCAAAACTCCTGGGCACTTCCTGCCCTTGGAAAGTTCCTCCTGGATCTCCCCTGTGGGGCTCATTGCATCCCCCTCCCTTCTGACAGCTCCCAAACCACCCCAGATCATGGAACCCTGGAATGGGTTGGGCTGGAAGGGACCTCAAACCCCCTCCAGTCCCACCCCTGCCCTGGGCAGGGACCCCTCCAGGAAATCAACAGAAAACCACAGCAAAACAAGGGACGAAAAAAATCCCATTTTTGGGAGACTCCTACCTGAAAAATAGCAATCCAGGCATATCCAATATTATCAAAATTGATGGCCCCGTTGTGGGGGTTGACATCCCCGGCCATGCAGGTGTTGTAGTACTGGTTCCAGTTGATGCAGGAGTTCCTGCTGGGCTCGGGGCTGGCCAGGCTGGGGCTGTAGGACTCCATGCTGAGGGTGCACTCCAGCTTGGACTCCTTCCTGCTGGGGATGTTGGAGCACCTCTGCATGCCGTTCTCGCGGTGCGAGGAGCAGATGAAGGGGTTCTCCTCCGCCTCGTCCGGCCGGTAGTAGGGGTGCAGGAAGGTCAGGTTGTGTGTCCTGGAGAGGGGGGGAAGGAGAAGGAAACAAAAGATTCATGATTAATGGTTAATATTCATGAGGGGAAACAAAAGATTGGTGGTTAAGGGCATTAAAGGAGTGGTTTTTGGTCGAGAGGAAAGGGGGAGGTGTTGGGGGACACAAGACAGATGAGGGAGTTTGGACCTGGTGGATGTCAGAGATTTGGTAGCAGGGTGCCGTGGAAAAGGCAAAGGGAACTTTGACAATTGGATTGCAGGAAGATTCAATTGTTGGGAAAATTCACCCACAAACACCAGAGGTTGATGTCCAGAAAGGAGACAGAGGAGTCCCTTTGTGACTTTATTTCAATCAAGGCAGAGGCCATGGGATCTCTGAAATTTTTGGAGGATGCAGCCTCCTTTTTATCCCTATTTCCCAGCTGCATTTCCCTCTCTCTTTCCCCATTTCTGAGGTGCTTGAGAGGTTCAGACTTCCCAGAACACCTGATCCCAAAGATTCCCCTCTAATGCATAACCCTCCCTTTTAACTTTTAATTCTTACAGAATTTAGGGGTCTTTCTTCCCCACTGTTTCTTTCACCTTTCAATGTCTAATTTCGTTTCTCAGCAAAACTAAAGTTTATTTGTGAAAGCAATTATCATTTTCCATTCATCAATCAGGGAAATCCTTCCCATTATTTCTCTTATCTCCCAGTGCTGGTTTCATCCACCAGCAGACCCAGAGCTGGTTTGTAAAGACAAATCCACCATTCCTCTCACAATCAAATGGGTTCACTGGAAAAAGAAAATCCCATTAAACTCTGCCAGCAGGAGACGTTGTTAAATGCATAAGTTTGTGGGTGTGATTTTAACTTAATCACTGTAGGACACACACATTACCATTCTCCCTGAAATGGGAGAGGAGTGCTTGTATCCCACAATAAAATGGGATTCTGATCCCTGAGTCAGTCCCTCTCCATCACTGACAGTTCATCCCTGGTTTTAGCAGCAGGAAAAAGGTGCTGGCTGCTCTCCCTCCACCCTTCAGCAAGTCCCTGTCAGAATCCCAGCCCCTAAAATCAAATCCTGTTCCAGCCTGGAAGGCTCTGCTGGTCTCCCAGTGAAGACCAGTCTGGGTTTCCCCAGGCAAACAAAGCAGGAAAAAGCATGGAATGAGAGGGGATGGAGAGGAAATCCCAGCAGATCAGGGTCTCCCCCGAAATCCAGGGAGCTTTTGGGCTCTCTGGAAGGATTTGAAGATATTTCTTTGGGTGGCAGAGCACATTCCCAAAAAATGCATCCCTCGGGAGGAATCTGAGCTCCCAGAAGGAGAGAGCAGCCAGAGCCATCTCCCACTCCCCCTGTACCTCCAGAAAAACAAAGGAAGAGCCCACAGTGATGGGAAAGCCACGTGCTGCTGCATTTCTGATGGCTCTGTCCCAGCCTGGAAGGGCAGCAGGGCAGGAGCTGCTTTTCCCCGAGCTGTGTCCCAGATCCTGCCCTTCCTGGGCCGTGTGCTCAGCCTTGGTGAGAGCCTGCAGCACTCAGGAGCTGCACTGCTCCAGAGCCAACTTCATCCAGTGTTTTCCCAGCTCCAGGGATCTCAGCTGCTCCACAATCGCCCCAGAGAAGGGAGAGGCAGCACACACATTATAAAAGATGTGGGCAGAAGATAAGCAGGTAATTCTTCCAGCCAGGACAGCTCTATTTTTATCTCCCTCTGAATGTCCCTATCTGGTGGAGAGATTTGGCTTTAACAAGTGTTATTCCAGACAATTGCTTGGAATTGCTCCCCAAAACCCCGGAGCCAAGCAGGAATTGCTCTGCAGCTGCACTTTAAGGAGAGAACAATTGCTGCAGGGCAGAGCTGAGGGAAATCAGCCCTCAGCCACTTCCCTGGGGAATTTGGTTCTGTTCCACCATCCAATTACCCGAGGTGGGTGTGGAGGGCTCAGCAGCTTCAGGAATGGGAGAGGGAAGAGGAGCACGTCCTGGGGATTGGGAATTCTTTGTGCTCAGCAGCCCCTCCTCGCACATCCCACCGCTCCAGACTAAACTGTGACATCACCTGCGCTGCTCTGGGCTTCGGATCCAACAAAAACCTGGAAGATGTTTTTCCTCCCCGAGCCTTTTCCTTGCCCTCCCACCAGCTGCTTCCCTGGGAGGAAATTTCCATATGAAACAGGCTGGAGAAGGGGCCAGGAGCTGCAGCAGCCGCGTCTGGGAGAACATCAGACACCACCCAGCAGTGCCACACGCGGGGAGGATTAAACAGAGGATCAAAGCACACCAAGGTGCAGGAAATTTGGGAAAAGCTGGGGAATTTGGGAGAAGAAGCAGAGAGGAGAGAGCTGAGAAGTGCCTTTAACTCCCAAAACTCCAGGGTCAGTCCCCATGGCACTGGAATGAGGCACCCACAGCTGGAGAGGCTCTGTGCTTCCCAGGAGTTTTGGGATGCACAGAGGTTCCCTGAGGGCACAGAGCCCCGGGCTGGGGTCTGAGGAGCTGCACAGAAGATTTGGGCAGGAATCTGGAGCAGTTTGGTGGCTGGGAGAGGAAAATCTGAGCAGGAGAAGGAAGCCCAGCTCGGTTCTGCTGCTGCCTGAAGGATTTTATCCTCCCTCTCCTCTGCCCTCCTCGCTTTTGCAGCTGTCCCCAAAATAATCTCTGAAGGAAAAGCTGTCCCTGTGACAAAATCAGTCACCTGGGGGGCACTCTGTGCCCAGCCTTTCCCTGCTCCCTGCCCTTCCCACGGGGAAGGAGCCACTCCTGTGGGAAGCTCCAGCACCACCAGGGAGGGGGAAGGGACCCAAACTGGCAGCAAATTCCAGACCTTCCTTAAAACCTTTCCCCCCCTCCCTTTTTTTTTTATCCATGGCAAAACCAAAAAGGGGAAAGAAGGAAGGAGAGCAAGAACGAGAAACAAAAAAGCTGCAGGATGAGGGAATCCCCAAAATCCCCCAAATAAATGGATGAGCTCTGCCAGGACCTTCCACTTCTTCCTGACCTCCCTGCTTCTTGCCAACAGGTAGAGACAAACCACTCATTAATGCTAATGAGCCCACTGATCAGCAGAGCTCTGGGGGAAAGAAGGAGAAGCCAAGCCCCAGGATGGGTCTGTTATCCCATCAGAGAGGATTTCCCAGCTTTTCCCAGCCCTGCTCCTGGATTTCCCTCTCTCTGTCCCTCGGCCTGTCCGTGTGCAGGAAGGACAACAGAAGGGCAGGAAAATCCATTTTCCTCCCACTCCTCCTGGATTCTCCTCTGCTCCAGCCTCCCCCAGGGGCAGTTCTCCCAGCCCATCCATCCCATGCACATCCCAGCCACTGGAATTCAGCAGAGCACAGCCTGCCCCAGCTGGGGGAGCAGAGGAGGAAGGGGAGAAGGTGGCAGGAGCTCAGCTCAGGGTGCATTCCCTGCTCTCCCTGCTGAGCACCTTTCAGGCAAATTCCTGAGCCTGCTCCCAGGAGCTGAAGGCAGAACAACCCCGACTTCATCCAGACTGGAAACTCACACCACGAGTGTCCCGAGGCAGCAGAGAAACACAAAACCCTCCACAGCTCCCTCCCCTCTCCTGCTTCCGAGCCACTGAGCTCCCTGAAAGCTCCAGCCTGGGAAATGCTGCTCTGCATCCCAGCACAAGGAGCAGCCCCAGGGGAAGAGCCCAGACGGGCAGGGCCTGACCCAATTCCTTTATTTCCACCGGGAGCAGCTCAGGAGGGTGGGAAGGAGCCCGAGGGGGAGAAAAAACCATCCTGGAGTTGTCCCCAGGAGGTGCTGGCTCTGCTCCTGGCACACCAAACCTTCCTGCTTCCCACCAAAGGATCCTTGGGGAATTTCTCCCCCAGCTCCCAGTGCCAGGATCTCCTGGTCTTGCTCACAGCTCCTCCTGGAGCTGCTGGTCCATGCAATCCCAGCTTTTGTAGGATCACTTTGGGTGTGGAGGGAGAGATTCCCCCGTGTCCCAACGAGCAGAGCCCCAGTTCCAACCCAACAACCCAGCAATTCCTTCAGAACCCCCACTAAAAATCCTTAAATAACCTCGTTCCAGCCCTGCAACTGCACAGCTCTGAAAGACAGAGAGAGAAAAGCAGAAATTCCCAATGCACCTCCAAAAAGTCCCCAAATTTCTCTCACAATGCTCTCGACATAAAAATAGTTGCTTTACTCGGAGCTGCCAACTTTCAAGGGGGATGGAAAAGAAAAGGTTTCCATGGGGAAGGAAGAATGATGGCAAAAATCAAAGTCAGTCCTTCCATCTGATGCCTCTGGAAGAGCCGAAGGCTCAGGAAGCTGCAGGGCAGAACACAGCAGGGCAAAGCTGGATTTGAAGCAGCTGTTTGGGAGCTCACTTACACCTCCTTTCATCCAGAAAATTTGGGGTTAGGACCCCGCCTTGCTGGCCCCTGGATTTTGTCCAGATCCTCTGTTTAAAGCAGGTTTGGTTTCAGCTGGGAGGGTTTGGCAGCAGCACAGAGGGGAGACCCTCCAATAATTCAGGTTTTCCCTGTCTCTGGGGCTGTGCAGGAAATCAGAGGCAGGATCTCAGCCCCTCCCAACCTCTGTGCCCTGAGGAATTGTGGAATTCCCACCCCTGGATGTGTTTGAGGCTGGGCTGGAGCAGCCTGGGGTAGGGGAGGGTGTCCCTGCCCGAGGCAGGGGGTGGAATGAGAACCTTTAAGGTCCCTTCCAAGCCAGCCCATCCCAGGATTCCATGATCTGCCCCACAGCAGGGAGATGGAGCCCTGAAGTGTTTTCCAGGTCATTCCATGCCCTTTTTTCCTTTACAATTTGCTGCTGGTGTGTTAACAGCCACTGCAGGGGGAATCATGCCCTGACGCCCGGGTTGAGAGAATGAGTCAGAAATGATTTAAAAAAAAAATGGGAATGGTTCCATCTGGATTCCCTAAAATTTCCCCACCGAGCTCCAAGAAACAGGGATAGCTGGAAATGCAGGGGCTGGAACATTGCTGGGTTTCTCTAAATTTAAAATTAATGCAAAAAGCCCAACCCAGCAGCAGCACCCAGGGTGAAGGTACCAGAAAACCCCACACTTCTCCTGCTGACTCTGAGCTGGAGTATTCCTGCCCCATGGACACTCCTGTTTCCCCAAATTCCTTTGGAATGCTGCAACTTCCATCACTACAAACCACAGGAGCTGGGCAGAGCCCCTCAAATTCATCTCTCCCAGCTGCTGGGGGGGTGGCAGAACCCATCCCAGGGGGAAGGAGGCGATCCCAGACAAACCCTTCAGACACAGCTGATCCCAAAACCTTCCCTGGCAAGGAGCAAGCCCTGATGAGAAAATCCTGCGACCCTAAAACTTCTCACCGAGCTCCAAGAAATAGGGACAGGTGGAGATGCAGGGGCTGGAACTTTGCTGGGTTTCTCAGGTCTAAAGTTAACACAGACCAAGAGCCCAACCCAGCACGCTCGGGGTGAGGGCACCAGAAAACCCCACACTTCTCCTGCTGACTCTGAGCTGGAAGCTGGAATATCCCTGCCCCATGGGCACCCCCACTTCCCCAAATTCCTTTGGGATGCTGCACCTTCCATCACAACAAACCCGAGCCCAGCTGCTGGGGGGTGGCAGAACCCATCCCAGAGGGAAGGAGGCGATCCCAGACAAACCCTTCAGACACAGCTGATCCCAAAACCTTCCCTGACAAGGAGCAAGCCCTGATAAGAAAATCCTTCGAGGCCTTTGATGCTGCTAATGGCCATTACATAACTGCTGCTTAATGTCAGTGCTTAGAGAACGCTTCCCCTGTGGCTCATCTTGAAAGCTCCACTTCGCAGAAAATCACCAGAAAATCACCCAGCGTTTAAAACCGGACTCGGAGAGAGCAGAGAGGGGCTCGGGCAGTTAATTACAGCCACCCAAGCAGGGCTGGAGCTGCTCAATTCGGGCTCGGGAATGGCAGCTCCGGGGTCCAGCTGAGCCTGGAGGGGTTTGGCCAGCGGGAAATTGGAGCTGGGGGTGCGGGACAGGGATGGGGGCACGGGGAGTGCAAGCACAGCCTGGGCGGGCTCGTGGATTTTGCGTTCTGCTGGATGAATAAAAGCCACCAGAGCTGGTCCGGAGGATGGGAGAGGCTGAGGGAGCCGCGGGAGTGAGCAGTGAGAGGCAGGAGCGGGACCTGAGGGATGATCCCTGCCTGTCTCGCAGACAATCCCAGCGCAGACAGCGCATGATTACCCAGGGCTGTAATGACAGGCTCCATCTCCTCCCGCGGAGTTCCAGCTGCCCGAAGAGCTGGGCTGGGGCATTTCCTCACCTCTGAGCTGCTGACATCTCTGACAGGAGCCTTTGGAAGGATTTTTTTCCAGGAAAATTCCCCTTTTCTGTGCTGGCCGTGCTTGGTTTTCATCCAGATGTGTCCTCCCCCCGGGAAGGGGCAGGAGCACAACAGCCCCAGCTCAGGGAGGAGCAAGGGATGCTCCAAAGCCTGGGATGAGCCAGGAACCACCCCAGCTCCAGCAGCAGCCCCCCAGTCCCACTCTGAACCCAGCAGGAAGAGCCCAGGGCTGGCTGCAGGGCCCAAAGGATGAGCCAGGTCCAGGATTCATCCAGAGAGCTCAGGAGCAAAGACAGACACCAGCAGCACAGCCCAAACCAGGCCTGAGAGCTTGGGCTGGGCTTAAATTGATCAGCTGGGCCTTGGGCAGGGCTGGGCAGGTCCCAGGTGAGGCTCAGCAGGGCAAGGAAGGTTTTTCATCAGAGGGGCTGCTCCACCCCACTGCCCAGCCTGGAGAATCCCAGATGGAACTTTGCCTCTTTCAAGGCGGGTTTGTTGATCCTGGAGGAGTTTTCCAGCCTTAATGGTTCAGGTCCTGCCCTTCCCTGGTGCCTGTCCCACACCCTGAGCTGTGTCCTAATGGTTTTAATGCTTCTCACATCCAGTTTCTTATCTTAAATCCCTGGCAAGGATTTATCTCTGGGTTTCAGCTGCATCTCCAGCCAGCAGCCCCTGCCAGGGGTTGGGGTGTGCTCGGTGACCGGAGCAGTTTGGAGAGCTGGGAATTCGTTCTGCATCCTCTCCCAAAATCAGGGAGCTCAGGCAGAGCTAATCCAGCCCACTCCCATCCTCGCCCTTCAGGTGCAGCAGGAATCCACAAAGCCCTCAGGAAATTGCTGACGAATGGGATTTTTTTCCCAGACAAAAAGGACCCTGCTGAGCGCTGGGATTTTTCCAGCCGGGGACAGAAAAATCCCCTGCTGGGAAAGGAAAAAAAAAAAAAAAAAAAGGAGAGAAATGTGGAGGAAAAAAAGGAAGAAAAAGGTGGAGAATTTTTCCTTTAGCTGTACTTACATGGCAAAATTCCTGTCTAGGAAGCACCTGTTCCTGAGCAGCCCTGCCCAGAGCTGGACCCCAACAATGCCAAAGATGAAGAAGACGAAGAAGCAGAGGAGGAGGACGTTGCCTAACATAGGCAGGGTGTCCAGCAGCAGCGTCACCAGGATCCTCATACCTGGGGAGAAGGGAAAACCACGTCAGGAGGGACAGGGGGGATTTCCCAGGGCAGGAAAATCAGGATTTGGTGAGGCTGAAAAGGGAGGTGGGAATGCCAAAGGCTTGGCAGGAAATGGGAATTGCAGCAGTTTCCAAGGATGGCATTTCCAGGTGGTTTCATCCAAGGACACACGAACTGCAGGATGATTTGTCCTGGAGAAATGCTCCTGGGAATTGTCAGCCTCTGGAGGGATTGCTAAAATATGGATTTGTGAGCATTGCACACTCCCCTCATGGATCACAGGAATTGTTCCCCTGAAAACCACGGAGCTGGGCTTCCAGCACAGACAGTTCCTTTTCCAGGGAGAGCTCCTCTCCTTGCTGGAAAGGACGGGGAATTTTGATTTTTTATTTTCCTTTATTTTTGAGGATGGAAAGCAGGATGCTTTTCCCCCAAGGAAAGCTCTGCTCCCTTTCCCTCCTCGGGCAGGGGCTCTGGGGCAATCCCAGCAATCCCAGCAATCCCACACCTCTGCCAAGGCTCTCCATGAACCTCCTCCAGCCTCTGCTGCCAGGGAAATGCTGATTCATGCCAAATATTCCACCTGGAATTCTCTGACAATGGGGTTGGAATTCCTGGGGGTTATTCCCAAAGGAGGGTTGGAATTCCTGGGGGTTATTCCCAAAGTGGGGGGCTGGAATTCCTCGTGGTTATTCCCAACATTTGGGTTGGAATTCCTGTTGGTTTTTCCCAAAGTGGGGGTTGGAATTCCTGGGGGTTATTCCCAAAGGAGGGTTGGAATTCCTGGTGGATATTCCCAGTGTGTCCTGTCACAAAATCATGGAATACCTGAGGATCCTCAAATCCAGCTCCTGGCCCTGCCCAGCCCTTTCACCCCCTCGGGACCAACCCCAAAAAATAAAAATAAAACCAAATATAAATATAAAAGAGAATTATAAATATAAATATAAAAGAGAATGCTAAATACAAATATAAAAGCGATTATATAATAAATATAAATATAGATGTAAATATAGATGTAAATATAGATATAAATATAGATATAAATATAGATATAAATGTAGATATAAAATAGTGAAATGGATTTGGAAAAAAAAAAAAAACTAACCTAGTGACCACTGCTGAAAAAAAAAAATCCCTGGCTCCAGCCCCTGCCAAGTGAATAAATTGCAGGAATTCCATTTTTCCAGTGGTTGGGAAGGAATCACTTCTAATAGAAATGATGTTTTTGTTGGCCAGGGTTCTTCTTTCTTTTCTTGACAAACTGCATGGAGCTGAAGGGATCTGGTGGGTGAATTTACTGTGCCTGGGAGGCAGGAGCTGCTGGTGCTGGCTGGATCCCAGGGAAGAGCCCAGGAATCCCAGGGATAAATCTCCAGGCTGGTTCTGCCTCTTTCCCTGCACTCAGCACCAGGTTCTGCTCTTCTGATCCTGCTGTAAATCTGATCTGGTGGAAAATCCCATTCCCAAGCCCAGAGCTGGGAATGGCGTGGATGCTGCTGGGATGGGCTGGAATTCCAAGGAAATCCCTTGGCTGAGCTGTGCCATTGCCATGGATGAAAAAATGCAGCCACAAAATTCCACCAAAATCCAGGGATTTTCCCATCCCTTCTCCACAGATTCTGGAATGTTTTTGGTCTGAATCAGCGAAATTCCCAATGTTCTGAGTGGGTGGGGCTGGACAAGGGGAAGCTGGATGATCTGCCCCCCAGGAATGGGGATCTTTCTGGGAATCATTTCTAGGAATCCCAATCCAGGTCCCCCTGCTCCTCAGGCACCCCCACTCCAAACAGGGATTGAACCTGCTGGATTCCATCCCACAGAATATTAATAAATTAAAAAAATGGGATATTTTCTGTCTCCTGCCTGTTGGAAAAATATGGGAATCCCATGGGAAGTGCAGTGAAAAAACCTTGGGAGGCTCGTGTGGTGTCAGGGATCAGGGAGACAAACCCAGGTTGGACTCAGAGCACAATCCCACCTGGAGCTGGATGTGATTCCTTCAGTTCCTCTGGCTGTGCCCAGCTGGAGCCCAGCCTGAGATTCCCATTGTTCCACGGGAATACTGAAGGGTTTTGTGGATTTGGAGGAGTTCAGAGGGAGCCTGGTCCTTGTCCCAGCCTGGAGGGCTCTGAGCCCAGCCCGGGGTCCCTCTGCTCCACCCCATCCCCAGAGCCCCCAATCCCAGAGGGAAACTTCCCTGGAACCCCAAATCCCAGAGGGAAACTTCTCTGGAATGCCAAATCTCAGAGAGAAACCTCTCTGGAACCTGAAATCCCAGACAGAAATTTCTCTGGAACCACAAATCC
This sequence comes from Serinus canaria, assembly GCF_022539315.1. NCBI lineage: Eukaryota > Metazoa > Chordata > Aves > Passeriformes > Fringillidae > Serinus > Serinus canaria. The sequence continues at coordinate 14,366,469 of NC_066328.1, forward strand.
CAGAGGGAAACTTCTCTGGAATGCCAAATCCCAGAGGGAAACTTCTCTGGAACCACAAATCCCAGAGGGAAACCTCTCTGGAATGCCAAATCTCAGAGGGAAACTTCTCTGGAACCTGAAATCCCAGAGGGAAACTTCCCTGAACCCTAAATTCCAGAAAGAAACTTCTCTGGAACCACAAATCTCATAGGGAAACTCTCTGGAACCCTAAATTCCAGAGGGAAACTTCTCTGGAACCCCACATCTCGGAGGGAAACCTCTCTGGAACCCCAAATCCCAGAGGGAAGCTTGGTGTTGTGCTTTCCCACAGCCTGGCAACAAACCCTCCTTGGGAAAACCAAGCTCCAGAGGGATCCAGGCCCCCTTTTTCCTCTCTTTTTTGTGGCCTTGTTTTTGACCAAGGACCTCGCTGTGACATTCACTGCTTCTGTTCCTGGTTTTCCAGGAATAAACTCCTGGAATTGGGAGTCCTGGGAGAAATTCCTGAGGTTCCTGGACATCCATCTGTTCCCTCACATTTTCCTTGGAGGGCCTGGAGTCAAACCCCTCCTGGGGGAGGTTGTTTGTGCTGAATCCAGGCAGGATTTGGGGCTGGCTCACCCCAACAGAACAGGAAATATCCCTTTTTTTCTTTCTTTTATTTTCTTTTTTGCCAGGATCCCTGTGATTTCCACCCAGTGCCGCTGCGTTTTGACTGAGGTGGATTTTTTGGGAAAAGGATGGAATTGCTGTGGAAGGAGCACCTTGCAAAGGCCAGCTCAGCAGCTGGCTGATTCCAGCAGGGAATTATTCCAACCTGGTGCCTCGGATTTAAAATTGGATTTAGAAGCCAAGCAGCTGAAGCCACTTGAACATGGATTTAGGAGCCACTTGAACTTCCTGTCGAGGATGATCCCAATTTTGTTTCACGTGGAGCAAACCCTCCCTGGGGTTTTAGCAGCCAGGGAAGCTCCTGAGCTGCTAATCCCCAACACAAAGTCCTGGAAAAATCTTAAATCCCTGAGGAGGGAAAACCAACCCAGCAGGGCAAGATCCCTCTTGGAAGTGACCTTTTCCCTTCCTTTGCAGGAACGTTGTTTACTTTAAGCCACCAGAGAGTGGTTTTCCCTGGAAAAGTCCCCAAAACCTTGGAAAGCAGCTCTGAGGTCGATTCCCTGCCCTTTGCTAACACCAATTATGATAATGACGATCTCTAACTCACCATTAAAAATTAAATTAATTCATTTCCCCTCATTAGCTGCACAAAGCAGACAGCCAGGTGGGTGGGTGTGTGTGTGGAGGGGTTATTCCCATGGTTTTCCAGTTTTCCCAGGCTGAGCTCACAAATTAAGGTGGGGTGGGTTTATTCCTGTGGTTTTCCAGTTTTCCCAAACTGAGTTTAGAAATCCAGGGCTGTGTGGGGAGGGTTATTCCCAAAGTTTTCCCAGACTGAGCTCTGAAATCCAGGTGTGGAGAGGGTTATTCCCAAAGTTTCCCAGTTTTCCCAGACTGAGCTCAGAAACTGAGGTGGGGTGGATTTATTCCCAAGGTTTCCCAGTTTTCCCAGGCTGATCTCAGAAACCCAGGTATGTGTGTGTGGGGAGGGTTATTCCCAAGGTTTTCCAGACTGAGCTCTGAAATCCAGGTGTGGGGAGGGTTATTCCCAAGGTTTCCCAGTTTTCCCAGGCTGAGCTCAGAAATCGAGATGGGGTGGGTTTATTCCCATGGTTTCCCAGTTTTCCCAGGCTGAGCTCAGTAACCCAGGTGTGTGTGTTGGGTTATTCCCAAGGTTTCCCAGTTTTCCCAGGCTGATCTCACAAGCCCAGGTGTGTGTGTGGGGGGTTATTCCCAAGGTTTTCCAGGGGGTGTCACTCACTCGGGACCCTGTTGATGGCGCGCAGGGGCCGCAGGACGCGCACGGTGCGGATGGCCGAGAGGCTGACGTTGTGCCCATCCAGGGAATATTCCATCATCCTGCAGGGAAAACAGAGCACTCGGGATGGGGGTGCCTTGGAACAGCTCAGGAGAAGCTGCCTGCAAGCCCAGGGGTGCTTGGTGGCGATTCCATGGATGCAATTCCAGGCTGGGTGGGGTTTGGAGCAATCTGGGATGGTTGGGAGTTATCCCTGCTCATGGCAGGGATGGAATGGGATGAGCTTCAAGGTCCCTTCCAGCCCTTACTGCCAGCACAGGGAACACTTTGGAAAGCAGGATTTTCCTTCCAGGATGGGAAGAAACCTCCAAGGAAGCTGGAGAGGGAAACTCCAACAGGGATTGCAGTGATGGGACAAGGGGGAACAGGTTCACACTGAAAGAGGGGAAATTAGGGTGGGATACTGGGAAGGAATTCCTGCCTGTGAGGTGGGGAAGGCCTGGCACAGATTCCCAGAGCAGCTGGGGCTGCCCCTGGATCCCTGGCAGTGAAAAATCCCTCCCCTGGCTGATCCTGGACCATCTCCAGATGTGAGCCAGACCTGGGATGTGATTTCCCACCTTCCCTGGCTGATCCCAGACCATCTCCAGATGTGAGCCAGACCTGGGATGTGATTTCCCACCTCCCCTGGCTGATCCTGGACCATCTCCAGATGGTTTTGGTGGCCAGGCTGGACAGGGCTTGGAGCACCCTGGGACACTGGGAGGTGTCCCTGCCTATGAGATGATCCTTAAGGTCCCTTCCAACCCAGCCCATTCCATGATTCCCTGACTCTCCAGGACAAGGAGCTGCTCCCCAGCTTTCCTCTCCTCCTGTGACCAAACCTGAATACCCAAACCAACAAATAAAATGCACAAATCATTTGCTTTCCATTTGAATATTAAGAATAAAGAACATTTTCTCCTCGATTCTTCACCCCCACTCCCCCTAAACATTTTGGATGGATTGGCACTCAGCAGATGATTCCCAAAGCTGGAAAATGGGAGGCACAAGGCTTTGGGATGTCTTGTGCCACCAGCAGCTTCCAAACCTTCAGCCCTGAACCCCAGAACTTATCCTGGGAACCTGCATGATCTCCAGGGACTGGAGGGACCAGGATGCCAAGAGTGGGATCCTGTCATCAGATTCTGCCTGCAAATCCTGAATCCCTTGGAAATGCCCCACAGAATTCCACTGGAGCTGGGAATTCTGGGAGGATTGGCACTTGGTAGGTGATTCCCTAGCCGGAAAAACAAGAGGGATGAGACTCTGGGATCAACAGCTCCAAACCTTCAGCTCTCAAATCCAAATCCCATCCTGGGAGCCTGGAATGTCTGGATGCACCAGGAACCTCTGGATTCAGCTCTCCTGAGCACCATCCCTGCTGCTGGGCTGCAGACAGAGAGCTCCAGACAGCTCCACCGGGCTTGAAACGTTCCAGGGAACATTTCTGGGGCGAGGAAAACATGAAAGGACTCCGGGAGCTGGAAGGAACTGCAGACACCCTCCGTGCTGGAGGCGGGAGCTGTGTTTATTTTGTAGTTCCCCTGCTCCCTTTGGAGCTGCTGCTGAGGCAAACCAGCTCCTGGGAGGAGGCAGAACGGGGCAAACAAAGCTCTGCTGATCGCTCCTTCCCTTCTTATCACCACAAAAAACCTCGGAATAACTTCAGCACATCCATCCCCCTGCTGGAAAAAGCAGCTTTGTTGCTCCAGTGGTGAGTTCCCTGCCCAAAGCAGCTCCAGTTTTGGGAGCACACCCTGGAGTGAAGGGTGGTGGTGGTGAGAGGTGAATTCCAGCCCTCAGCACAGCTTCTCCTCCCCCAGGGGGGACTCCCAGCTCCAGCCTCTCTTTGGAGAGATGGGAAATCATATCCCAGGTACGGCTCAAATCCACCAAAACCATCTGGAGATGGTCCAGGATCACCCAGGGAGGGTGGGAAATCATATCCAAGGTACAGTTTAAATCCAGCAAAACCTTCTGGAGATGGTCCAGGATCACCCTGGGAAGGTGGGAAATCATATCCAGGGTAAGCTCAAATCCACCAAAACCACCTGGAGATGGTCCAGGATCACCCTGGGAAGGTGGGAAACCATATCCAGGGTAAGCTCAAATCCACCAAAACCACCTGGAGATGGTCCAGGATCACCCTGGGAAGGTGGGAAACCATATCCCAGGTATGGCTCAAATCCACCAAAACCATCTGGAGATGGTCCAGGATCGTCCTGGGAAGGTGGGAAATCATATCCAAGGTAAGTTTAAATCCACCAAAACCTCCTGGAGATGGTCTGGGATCAGCCTGGGAAGGTGGGAAACCATATCCAGGGTAAGCTCAAATCCACCAAAACCACCTGGAGATGGTCCAGGATCACCCTGGGAAGGTGGGAAATCATATCCCAGGTATGGCTCAAATCCAGCAAAACCTTCTGGAGATGGTCCAGGATCACCCTGGGAAGGTGGGAAATCATATCCAGGGTAAGCTCAAATCCACCAAAACCATCTGGAGATGGTCCAGGATCACCCAGGAAAGGTGGGAAATCATATCCCAGGTACAGTTTAAATCCACCAAAACCATCTGGAGATGGTCCAGGATCACCCAGGGAAGGGGTTTTTCTTCTTCTCCTCTCCAGCCTGAGTAAAGCCACACCTCCAGCAGGGTCTCCTGCTGTTTTCATCCTCCCCATATTCCAGCCATGGAAGGTGGGGAAAAGCCTTGGAAACCTCCCAATTGGCCTCACCAGCCACTTTCCCCCTCATTCCAACAGCGAAATTCCCAGTGCCAAAGCTGCCCCTGGGGATGAGCAGAGGGCTCAGCCCTTCTGCTCCATGGGCAGTGCCCCAGTCCTGGGTTTGGGGAGCTCTGAGGAGAGCTCATCCCACAGATCCAACGTGGAAAAACACCCTCAGCTCCTTGATCAGAACCCTGATCCTGAGTTTTCCCTGCTTTTCCCTGCCACTCCTCCCTAAACACCGCAGCAGCTTTATAGGAAAACATAATTAAGGTAAAAATAATTAATAATTAGGGTTTGTTGGTTTTTTTTTGCTGTCCCTGATGTTGCTTCTCCAAGTGCACCCGAGTTCCAAGGCAGCTCCGCTCAGGAGAGCTCATGTTTTATTCAGGGCACTAAAACCATTCCTAATTGTATTCCAGACAAATAACATGGAGCACAACAAAACCCCATTAGTGCAGGGAAGATGGCACAGCACTGATGGAAAGGGAAAAACGCCCCAACATCTTCCAGGGATGTTTTAATTAACCCCGGGCTGGTCATTAGGAACGCAGGAATTCAGAAGTCAGGCAGTAATTAAAGCTTCCCATCCCCTCCAGGATGTACTGAGCAGGTAGGAGAGCCTGGGCTTTCCAAAGCTGATTATTTATTGGGTTAAAAAAATTAGTTTGAGCTTTGCCAAGCTTTTACTCCACTCAGTTATTCCCTGTGGGGGTGAGGGAAGCGGTGTCAAAAGCAGGAGGATCCTCCTCGGAGCTGTTTATTAACACATCCTGCACAAACCAGCAGCTGGGGGAGAGGGAGTGAAGCTGCAAACCAGAACGAGTTTGGAATTTGGGTGGACTCCCAGCCAGCTTCTCCCACTGAGATTTCAACCTTCCTCATGGGGATTTTGGGCTGAGTTCTCCTGGCTCACCCCATCCCTGCCTCAGGAGCGGGGCTGAGCTGATTTTTTTTTGGAGACAACAGCACTGGGACAGCTCGGGATGTGTTAGGATTAAAGGATTGCTCCAAACCCCCCCAGCTCTGCCTGGTATTCACACCCACCCCCAAACCCAGCCTGGTTTTGGGGTGAGGATTAAAAAAAAGAACCCCAAAAATCAGATTTGGGAGATTCTGCCTCCCAAGGCACTGTGAGAACCAGGCAGGACAAGCAGGGAATTGTCTCCCTGGGAATTCCCTGCCCTCAGGATGAAGGGGTGAGGTGCTGGCTGACCCTGCCATGACGATGAAGAAGTCCAGGCGGTTCCAGGTGTCTCCAAGGTAACACTTCTGCCCAAAGATGCCCAGGGCCACCATCTTGATGACCATTTCCACGGCAAAGAAGGCGAAAATGAAGTCATCGAACGCCTGGAGAGCGGGAGGAGAGGAATTCAGTCAGGCCTGAGTGCCCCCAGCACGGGGACATTCCATGGTCCCATCACCAAAGTGCCCCCTCCCAGCTCCAAAATCCAACCTGCCCCTGGCACAGCTCCTGGCTCATTCCAGGCCTTGGGAAGTGCCCCCAGGTTTTGTTCATCCCCTGGTAAGACATGAGGGTATCCCAGGGCTGGAGCCCCTCTGGAGGGAGAGCTGGGAATGTTCACCTGGAAAAGGTTCCAGGGAAACCTCAGAGCCTAAAGGGGCTTGAGGACAGCTGGAGAGGGATTTGTCCTAATTAGCCAACTTTCCCTTAATAAACTACACGGAAATTCTGCTCCATAATTTCAGTTCATTTAATTACTGACATCCAAACTCCTCCATAACAAAGTTCAGGCTTTCCCACCTCACATTCCGGGCTCCAATCCCTCCTGCAGGCTGTGGCAGGGGAGGGATAACGGGGATTTTCCTGCCTTTTCCTGCCTAAAACCTGTCAGGAAATTTCCTGGGGGAAAGGAACACGATGGGGCTCCCAAATCCCAGAGCAGCCCTGCATCCCACAAATCCCAGGGATCTGGGGCTCCTCACCTCCAGGATGGTGCAGCGCTCCGACTGGCACTCCACGTCCTCGCAGGGCTGGAACATGCCCAGGGTGACGCAGTTGAGCAGGATCACCAGCATGCTCACGTGCTCAAACCAGGTGGCACCGGGTTAAGGAGGGCACAGCCTCGGCAGGGGACACACCCACGCCCTCCTCCCGGGCTATTCCCAGCCCCAAATCCCGAGTTCCAGCAGGGAATCACCCCACAGCAAGGGAGCAACCCAAGGGCACTGCCACCACCACCAGAGCTGTGCCCGGGTCCCTGTGCCAGCCCCGCTCTCCTGGATTCCCTCTGGAGTTGGGGGAGTGAGGTTCTCCCATTCCAACCCCACTCCCACGTCTCCAGGAGGGAGAGATTCCACTCTGGGATCCACATCCTGATGGGAATGAGGTTCTCCCATTCCAACATCATTCCCAAATCTCCAGAAGGGACAGATTCCACTCTGAGATGGGAATGAGGTCCTCTCATTGCAGCCCCATTCCCAAAACTCAAGGGATGACAGATTCCACTCTGGGATCCACATCTTGATGGGAATGGGGTTCTCATTCCAACCCCATTCCCACATCTCAAGGAATGACAAATTCCACTCTGAGATCCACATCCTGAGGGCAATGAGGTTCTCTCATTCCAACCCTATTCCCAGATTTCCAGAAGGGATAGATTCCACTCTGAGATCTACATCCTGATGGGAAAGAGGTTCTTCCATTCCAACCCCATTCCCAAATCTCAGGGAATGACAGATTCCACTCTGGGATCCACATCCTGATGGGAACAAGGTTCTCCCATTCCAACACCATTCCCAGATTTCCAGAAGGGACAGATTCCACTCTGAGATCCACATCCTGATGGGAACGAGGTTCCCCCATTCCAGCCCCATTCCCACAAATTTCCCATCCTGAGGGACAAAGACAAAACAGAGCCAAGCTGGCAGGGCCCAGGATGGGAATGTTGGGATTCAGGATGCAGAGGGCATGAAAAAGAAGGAGAGGGCTCCCAGCTGTCTCCAGTCTCCAAAATTCCCTCCTATTCCTGACAGGATCTGCCGGTGCTCAATTAACCGATCCAATTAACTTGGATAATTAATTGATCCAAGTAGGAAGTGGTGATTTGCATCAGTGCAAAACAGGCCCAAAGTTGCTGTTTGCTGCTGGCAGGACAATTAAAAATCCCACAAAAAAGATGGAATAATTCCACAAATTAAGCAGGAACGAGAGGACTGTTTCTAGGGGAAATAATTGGGAACATCTGGATGTGAATAAACCTTTGTGCTTCCCAAGCTGCACCTGGGGGAGGCAGGGAGAGGCACAGGCACTGAACCATTTCTGCAATTCCTGGATAAAAAACCTTCCTCAGGAATATTTTATCTGGGATTTTATCCGCTCAGGATAAGATTTGTTGCAGCAGATCAGAGCTCCAGTCTCAGCCTGGTTTTGCTCGTTCTTATTCATCCAGATGGAAAAAGGCAAAAATCAGTGGGGTCAAATCTTGCAGCTCCCTAAAATCCGATCCCAAAAACCAAGTTCTTATTTTAGAGGGCCTTTAAATGGAAAATAAATTTAAGTTAATTTTTAAAAATTAATGATTTAAATAAAGTTTAATTCAGAGCTGGGAGCACCTTTTGTGTCCCATGGGATCAGTGCCAGGGCAATCCCTCCCTGGAGAGCAGGATTGCTCCCAGAGCTCTGCCCTGATGGGGCTCAGCTCCCTCCCGGCAGGAACTGAAGGGAATTTCTGTTCTCTGCCCCTTCCTTACCCCTGGAGCCCCAAAAACTGGGATGGAACCCCTGATTTCCTGCTTTTCCAGAGCCTCCCAAAGGCATCCAGGCTCCAGCAGCCCCGTGGAGATGTCCCAAAAAAATCCCCCGGGGTGGGGATGGGGTGATGCTGCTTGGCAGGGTGGGATTAGGGATCGCATTCCCAGAGCATTCCAGAGCCTGGAGCAGCTTGGAACATCCACCAGGGATGAAAAACCCAACTCTGGCAGGACGGGAAAACCCCCAGAGGAGGAAAAATAAAGTGAGGAAATGGTGAGAAAAGTCCTGGAGCAGCACAAGGAGCGAGGATGTGACTGGGGAGGGAATTCCCAGAGAACATCCTCAGGGATGCTCCCAGATTGCTTCTCCAGCAGGGCAGCCAGGGAAGGTGAGGGATGGCCCAAATTCCCCCCGGCAAATCCCCCGCAAGCGGGAACTCGGCAGTTGCCATGGCAACATCCCAAATCCTTGGGAAAGGAAAGAGCCAAGGGGGATCCCAAAGGGAGCGCTCGGTGTTTCTTCCTCCGGCAGAAATTCCAGGGAAAAGACAGCTCAGAATGGCCGGGCCACGCTCAGACTCCCAGATTTCAAATTCCTGGAATGATTCCCTTGGGGAAGGGGCTCCCGGTTTCTCTGAGGGATCCACAGCAGCTCTTGGGCTGAAGTTTAGTCCCGAGTTTAAAGGCGGCACCACAAAACCCAGGCTCCGTTCCTGACGCTCCCTGCCAGCCTCCTGTGGGATTTATGGAATTTATTCTCCCATATTTTTATTGTCAAGCCCCTCAGTGGGTTTTAAGCTGTTATTTTCCACTGCCAAATCCACAGGGATCTGGCAGCCTCCTGGTTTTTATGGATCTCCACCATCCCCTCTCCATCCCAAATCCTACAAATATTCCTGCAATAAACACAGCAAAAAAAAAAAAAAAAAAAAATTAAAAATAAAAATCTGGGATGGCATCAGAGCGTGACAAAGCTTCCATCCCATGCTTGGAATGAAGGACACAATTCCCAACTTCCCAGGAGCTGCAGAGGGAGCAGCTCCATTTGGAAATTGCCAATCCCAGTCCTCGTTCCACGTGGGAGAGAGGCTGGAGCCACAGGCCTGACACCCAGGAGCTGAACAGAAGCAGGAGCACGGCACCGCTTTCCCATAATCTTATTATTTCTAAGCCACTCAGGGGATTTTGGAGACTTAACCCATGATTTTAACCCCCGGGATTTGGCGGGATCCTGGTTATTATGGATCTGCCCCCAGGCTGAGGAAAATCCCAAAGCCCTAAATCCCAGTGTGGTTCCAGGAAAAACCAAATATTTACGGGAGGAGGTTTCAGTTTGGGTGGTTTGAGATGTGAGTAATGCACGGAACACAAACACGAATCCTGGGAATTCCAGAGCCTTCCAGGGATGTGCTGCTCCTCCCAGAGCAGTGGGAATGGGTGGGGAATGTGGGAAGGGAAAAGGGGGAGAAAAGGGGGAGAAAAGGGGGAGAAAAGGGGGAGAAAAGGGGGAGGAAAAGGGGGAGAAAAGGGGGGAGAAAAGGGGAGAAAAGGGGGAGAACAAGGGGGAGAAAAGGGGAGGAAAAGGGGGAGAAAAGGGGAGAGGAGAAAAGGGAGAAAGGAAAAAAGGAAAAGGAAAAGGAAAAGGAAAAGGAAAAGGCAAAGGAAAAGAAAAGGAAAAGAAAAGGGAAAAGAAAAGGAAAAGAAAAGGAAAAGAAAAGGAAAAGAAAAGAAAATTATAATAAATTAAAAATTATAATAATGTATTTTGATTTATAATAAAGTATAATTTATTATTATACTTTATTACAAATTCTAATAATTTATTGTTATAATTTATTTTAAATTATAATAATTCGTTATAATTTATTATAGATTATAACAATTTGTTCTAACTCAATTCTTTTAACATTTATAATATTTATAAAATAAACTAGGAGAAAATCAAACCAAAGTAATAGCAAAGCCATAACAATAGATAACAGCAATATGCAATAATAACATGCTGATAAATAGCAGTGCAGATAATGATTATAGTGGTGCTGGTGACAATTAATAATTATGATAATAACGATGATAATGATGATGATCCAGTTAATAATGGCAAAGCAAATGGGTGAACAAAGGACAGGGATGATCCAGAGGAGGAGCCACGACCCAGCACCTGGGTCCTGTGTCACTTGGTCCCCAAACTGCCACCCTGCTGTCCCCAGGTGGGCACACAGCCCAGCCTGGTCCCCAAACTGCCACCCTGCCATCCCCAGGTGGGCACCCAGGGCAGCCTGGTCCCCAAACTGCCACCCTGCCATCCCAGGTGGGCACACAGGGCAGCCTGGTCCCCAAACTGCCACCCTGCCATCCCCAGGTGGGCACCCAGCACAGCCTGGTCCCCAAACTGCCACCCTGCCGTCCCCAGGTGGGCACACAGCCCAGCCTGGTCCCCAAACTGCCACCCTGCTGTCCCCAGGTGGGCACACAGCCCAGCCTGGTCCCCAAACTGCCACCCTGCCATCCCCAGGTGGGCACCCAGGGCAGCCTGGTCCCCAAAGGGATGTTTTCCCTCTGTTCCCATGGATTTTTTTCCCTCTGCTCCCAGGGATTTTCCCCCTCTGCTCCCAGGGATTTTTCCATGTTCTCCCCAGGGATTTTTCCATGTTCTCCCCAGGGATTTTTCCATGTTCTCCCCAGGGATTTTTCCATGTTCTCCCCAGGGATTTCCCCCTCTGCTCCCAGGGATTTTTCCATGTTCTCCCCAGGGATTTTCCCCCTCTGCTCCCCAGGGATTTTTCCATGTTCTCCCCAGGGATTTTCCCCCTCTGCTCCCCAGGAACATGCAGGCCCAGTTCCCCCCCAGCCCCCCCAGGCCCAGATGCATTTCTCCTGTGCCATTCCCAAGATCCTTCCCAGGGATTTTACCCCATAACTGAGGAGAAGGGGAAGCAGGCACTGCCTGGCCCCAAAGCTGGGGAAGGGGCAGCAGCAGGAGGAGCTGGCAGCATTCCCAGCCCGGGCTGGAGCTGGATCCCTGCGCTGTCCCCACCATCTGCTGCAGGACACAAATCCCTCCCAGAGCCGGCTCCAGACAGGGAATGCCCTTTTCACCCCGGGAATGGCGCTCCCAGCTCCCAGGGCTCAAGCTGGCCTGGGGGAATGGGATCAGCTCCAGGCCCTGGCACGCTCCAGGAGCTCTTCTCCCAGCTTCTCCCAGCTTTTCCCTGGCTCTGGATGTGCAGAGCTCAGTGCAGTTTTCCAGGCACAGCCCCGAGCCTGGAGCGGAGCCCTCCGTGCTCCCGAGCTGGGCTGGCCTGGGAGCGAGGGGAGCTGAAAGAGGGGACAAGGGACAAAAGGAAATGGGATTTTGGAGCTTTCCAACTTCCCGTTCCCTGCCTGAGCACCCTGGGCTCCCACAGGGCACATCTGGATCTCAGGGTGGCTGTGCAGGGCCAGGAGTGGGATCCTTGGGGATCCCTTCCAGCCCAGGAGATTCCAGGATTCTGATTTTTAGGAATTTTAGGCATTGAAACGAGCTCAAAGTTAAGCCAGGCTTTATTCTCAGCTGTGATTTCTGACTTGGTTCTGCTGGAATTCCCCAAATTCCCATGAGCTCAGCAGGGACCCCAAGGATGGAGCGACCTGGGATTGGGCAGGGGATGGAGAGGCCACGCAGGGTCCCTGTGCCACATTTTGGGGACAGAGGTGACACCTGGGATCACCCCAGTGCAGCACTCTGGGGTTTTCCCCCTCCCCAAACCCTTGGCTGATTATCCCCTGAGAAATCCAGGTGGGATGGAAATCTCCTTGTTTCCATCCCATTTTCCCATCTTGGATTAGCTGGTGAATGGAAGGAACCGGACACATCCCACTGAAGGAATCCCAGAGATCCTGAAGCCCAATCCTCAGCCCCACAAGGGACCAGAGCCTGCAGCACTGGGCATGGGGTGCCCCCAGCCTGGGGTCCCACAAACCTTCCACCAGGACACCACTGAGAAAAGGAATTTCCGAGGAGCTGCTGGAGCTGAACCTCCTGGAATTCCTGCCTGGGGGGGGGCTGCTCCCGGATAAATATTTCCCAGAAAACCACCTCTGTCCCTGCTTGGATTCCTGGGTAAATATTCCCCAGGGATTCCCAGGTTCTCCCTCCTTTTCCCAGGCTGGATTTGGGGTGGCTGAATCCGCCCAGGAGCTGTGACACATCCCTGAGCTGCAGCAGCGCCATCCCAGCATAAACACATTCCCACACATCCCAGAGATGTTGTTTCTATCCTGGGGATTCCCAGGCTGCTGTGGGATCCCAGACAGGCTCCTGATCTTTAATTCTCTGTGTGAGTAATTCCTTTCCCTGCTCCTCACCCCGAACGCTCTTTCATCCTCTCCCTGAGCTTCTCCTCCCTCTGGATTTATTCCCTTTCATCCCAGCTCTGCCAGGATGACAAACACGGCCCCAGATGCCAGAGGAAATGAGGCACAGGCAGATGCAGCAGGAATATCCGAGATAACAGCAGATCCCACACCCAGGGAGCTGGTCCTGGATCCCCTCCCAGGAGCTGCTCCACAGGGAGGGGATGCAGGAATTCGGGGAGGGATCCACAGTGGCAGCTGTGAATCCCTGGGTTCCCTGCTGGAGCTGGAATCTGTGGCAGCTCCGAGTGGATGAGGGATGAATTCATTCAGGGAAAATGAGGATTGGGATGGTTTTATCCCAGAGCTCTGGAGGTTACAGGACATGGAATATCCAGTCCAGCTGTGCACGGATCACACCTGGTGGATTGAACTCCTGGATTTACTCTGCCACCAGGACAAATCCATGGACTCCCCATCCCTCTGCTCCACCAGCAGCACTGGGGCTCCCTGGATGTCCCCAAATCCCATTCAGTGCCTCTGGCAGCCTCCTCATGCAGAGCCCCCCTGGAATTCCCTCCCACCCAGCCAGGGACTGCAATCCCACCTCCAAATGGGATCAGGATGTCCCAGTGTGAAGAGGGAAAATTCCCTGGAATTTTCAAACATTCCTTTGGCAGCCACCTGTGGCCCAAGAGCTCTCCTGGCTCCCACCAGCCTGGACTTCTCCCTGTGCTGTCTCTTCCCTCAGCCTCCAACTGGAATGGCCCCAAAATAAACACAAAAAACCCTCTCAAGGTGTTTCTCCTTCCTGGCAGACAGGAAGGAGCCCTGAGCATCCCTTTGGAGCTGAGGGAAAGGAGCCAGCAGATTTCCAGGTTCAGCTGCGGAGCTTCTAACCCAGAATTCCAGGTTTGCAGCTGGAGAGCAGCTCCAGGAAAAGCCAGCTGGAAAAGGGGGATGCACATCCCACTGAGGGCCTGATCCTGAGCAGGACAGGCTGGGAGCTCATCCTGAAGGGGAAAATCTGGGATAAAAAATCCTGCTGGAGATGGGATTTCCTTCCCAGCTTTCCTTCACCACAGCTCCCAGCTATCTGTGCCCACCAGGCGCTGTCACACCAACGAGCTCAGTCACTCCATAAATCACCCAAAAAACTCCTTTTTCCCAGATGAAATCCATCCATCCCAGCAGCTGCTCCCCAGGAACACCAGCAAGGCCCAGTGGCTGCTCCCTGAGCCAGCCCCATCCATCCCCACTCCAGGCTGACACTTGGGATTCCCCCCAAAACCACCCTGGGATGGCTCCGAGCTGGATTCCAGCCCCAATTCCAAGGGAAGGTCTCACAGAGCTCAGCTCCAAGAGGTTTTGTAAACAAATCCACAAACAAAAGGCTCCCAGAGCTCGGCATTAATGGAAAAGTTACTGGGCTGCTTTTTTCCCCTTTTTTCCTTTCACACAGCAACAAAAGAAAGCTCCTGACAAAACTCCCCCTGCAGCGTTTGCAACCCAAACAAGGAGTGGGAGCTGCACAGAGGTGACAAAATCCCTTTTCCCCACCCTTTTCCCAAGCTCTCCTACCTCAGGTCCCTCGGAATCACCAGGATTTCCCGGCAGGATCCTGCCACAAACAGCACCAGGGCAGGGGCTGAGCAAAGGAATGTGGGGCTGGATCCAGGAGGAGTTTGGGAGCTTCTCCCTCCTCCTGCTAATTAAGGCCCTGCTGCTAATTAAGGCTCTGGTGGTTAGCAGGGGGCTCAGGGAGCTGCAGCTGGCACTGAGGGGCAGTGCCAGGGCTGGGGGTGTTTCCTCAGGGAGGGATCACAGCAGGCTTGGAGGCTGAAAAATCCCAAAACATCATTTATAAAATTATTTATAAAATTCCAGGGATGCTCGCCCTGGAGAGCAACAGGTCCCTGCCAGGCCTGGATGAGCCAGGCTTTGAGCTGGGATGGAAATCCTGTGGATTTGTCCCATCTTCCCACGTGTTTGCATCCTGAGGTTGCTGCAGATTTTTGCTCTGGGCACTGATGGATATTTTAATGTTGAGCTGCAGCCCTGAGCGATGGCATTGGGGGTTTAGTCCTGGCTCAAGCACACGTGTAAATCCAACCAGGGCTGGCCCAAGTCCAGCAGAGCACTTAAACCAACCTTTTCCTGTGGATTTCACCCAGGTTTGGAGCGGGCAGGGCTGGAAGGGGGAGGTGAGGATGAAGCAGCAGGATGGGAGGATGTGATGGAGCAGGAGAGGAATTCCCAGGAAGCAAAGAAGGGCAGGAATTGGTGGCCCAGCAAAGATGGACCTGAATTTCTCTTCTTCTGCCAGGGCACTCTTGATTATCTCCATGTCCTCCTTGCAAGGAGCGCTGCTGGAGGGTGATTCCAAGAGGGAATCACTCCAAGCTGTCAGCTGGAATTGGGGAATTCAGGGGTTTTTCCCCCTCTCAGGAACAGAGCAAGGCTAAAACAAGGCTGGGAATCAAAGCTGAAGGAATCCCAGGACTCGCAGAGCTCCAGGCTGAGCACAGCCAGCCTCAAACACGAGCTCCCATCAGCAATTCCCACCTCAGGCTGAACTTCCCGGAGCTGTCTGTGCCAAACTCCTTCCCTCAGATACAAACCCCAACATCAGTCAGGCATAAATTCATCTCCAGGCTGGGAAAAATCCGAGGAGGCACCGGGAAGGAGCCGCCAGGGCAATCCTTGGAAAGGCTTTGTGCCGCTCCCCTGGGAGAACACGTCTGATGGATTTAATTCCAACATAATACCCCGTGTTCCAGCCATTCATAAATCCAGGGAATCCCTCATCCCGTTCCTCTGGGTTAATTCTGGGAGGTTTGGGCTGCAGGGATCCAGGGTTTGCAGCTCGTGGCTGACACAGCCCCTGAATTTCCTGGTGGGAATTCCCACCTGAGCTCCAGCCCCCAGTGCTGTGTCTGAGCTGCCCCAGGAGCTTTTCCCAGCCTGGATTCTCCCAAACTCGAGGCAGACCCTGGCACCCTTCAGGTTCTTTGGGACTTTCCTGTGTGTGGCTCCCCTGGGATTTTCTCATCCAGCCTGGGCAGCTCTGGCCCTGCCAGGGCCCCAAACTCATTTAGCAGCGTTAATTGCAGCCCTAATGAGCAGGGTAACGAGTGGATCCTGCCCTCCCTGGGGGTTGGGGGTCATGGCTGTCCCTGCAGATTCCAGGTGGGATATTCCAGACTGGCTCTGGGCCCTGGAGGTCTCTGGGGATGTGGGATGGAACAGGACAATCCCTGTCCCTCCACTGCTCCAAGGCATCCAACACCAAATCCAAGGAGATTCCCGTGTCCTTATCCATGCCCTGAATGAGGTGGGAACGGGCACAGGCTCCTCCTCTCCTGGCTGGAACAGCAGGATCTGACTTTTCCATGTTTCCCGTTGCAAATTCCAGTTTGGAGAGCAGGACCTGCCCATCCCATCTCCAGGGCTTCAGTCCCCAGCCTGGCTGTGTCCAGCTCAGAGAATCCCAGGATGGTTTGGGATGGAAAAGCTCCTCCAGTGCCACCCCCTGCCACGGGCAGGGACAGCTTCCACCATTCCCAGGTTTCTCCAAGCCCATCCAGGCCTTGGATCGATCTGCCCAGGGCTCCTCCAGCTTCCTCCCACACCCGTGGGATCCACACACCCACTGCCCACCATCAATCCAGCAGGAAATTCCCTGGCCTCAAGCACAACCCAAACCCTACAATAACACCACCACCACCACCAGGAAAACCAGAATTCTTCCCCAAAAAATTCCTCGGATCCAGCTGCAAGCAGCAGAAACCCCTCAGCACTTCATGAGGATTTGCCACTGCTTTTCCCAGCCGTGGGTTGGATCCCAAAATCCCCTTTTTTCCACCCAGAATGTGGCAGCAGCTCTAACACCAAGCCTGGCATGACTGAATTCCTCGATCCCTGATGCTTCCCAGCTGGAATTTTCCGGATTCTCCCTCTCTGATTGTGCCAAACAACTTCCCCAGCGAGGAAAATATTGTGCTGCCTTCAGAGCGAGTAAAAATAACCCTCAATTCCCTCCTCAATTAGGTGAGGGCTGGAATGGGCTCTTAATTGGGCCTTTCTTGCCTCAAATGATCTCTGGGAAGCAGCTGGGTCCCTCAGAAGCTCTGGGAAGCACAGCCAGGATGGGATAATGGGGCAGCTCATCCTGGGGGGGCTGCACAGGGAAGGGGAAAAGGGATTTGGGTGGAAAAATGGGAAAGGAAAAGGGGGCAAAGGCTGGGAGTTCATTGGATGCTCCAGCTCTAAAGCACGTGGAGGAACAGACGAACTTGGAAGGGAAAGAAAATGGGAAGAAAAACATTTCCAAGGGGGTTGCACAGGGAAGGGAAGAGGGAAAAATGGGAAAAAACAGGTGGCAAAGGCTGGAAATTCCTTGGATGCTCCAGCTCTAAGACATGTGGAGGAATCGACTGAATTTGAAGGAAAAAAAAAAAAAAGGCAGAAAAAAACATTTCCAGGGGAGCTGCACAGAGAAGGGGAAAAGGGATTTTGGGGGGGGAAAAATGGGATTTTGGGGGGAAAAAAATCCCCTTTCCAAAAAGGGATTTTGGAAAGGAAAAGGTGGCAAAGGCAGGAATTTCACTGGATGCTCCAGCTCTAGAGCACGTGGAGGAAAAATTTAACTTTGAAAGGGAAAAAAAAAAGAAAAAAACCAGGAAGAAAACCCATTTCCTGGCAGATTAGAACCTGTTAATGGCAAGGGAGCTAAATTTGGGAATTCCCCTTTTGTTTCCCAAGAAACCCTCAGAAAATGTGGACAGGGCCAGTCTCCAGTGGTCCCTCAGTGTCCCCTGGGTGGCTCGGTGCCAGCTGGGGAGGTGCCACCCACGCTGCCTCCCGGGCACCCGCCAGGCACTGGCTCTTCCTCCCCTGCCTGTCAGCTCCTCTTTTCCCTGGGGCTGATGAATAATGGGAATAAAAAGCCGGGAAAAAGCGGCGTGACAGCCAATTCCTGCCTGTGGTGGGGCACCTCCTGCTCCCTGGATGCTCCCGGCGTGAGGAGGGAAACCAAGGAGCTGCTGCTCCATCTCCCCGTTCTCCTGCAGCTTCTGAAACGTCCCTGAGTCCTGCTGGATCTGTAGGGAAGGCTGGGCTGTGGGATGAGGGTGAGGATCCTCTTGGAAGAGGGGTTGGATGGTGGGGATGGCACCTCTGGTGAAACCTTCCTGTCATCCTCTGCCCTGGCTTCTCTTTCCTTTATTCCACAGGGGCTCAATTCATTCTGTGACCATTCTTAATTCATTCTGTGACCATTCTTAATTCATTCTTAATTCATTCTGTGACCATTCTTAGTTCATTCTTAGTTCATTCTGCTTCCAGTCCTTTCTGGTGTTTGGTTTCGACCCTCTGAATGACCCAAGGGCCACCCAAAAGGACAGGAAGTGGGACAGCACCTCGGGATGGACCCAAAACGAGGATTTTTGGCAAAGCAGCGCTCGGGCCTGGTGGCTGGGGTTGGGTGGAATGGGATTTTATGGGATGTTGGGATAAATCTGGCTGGAGGAGCTGTGGCTGCTCCATCCCTGGAATGTCCCAGGCCAGGCTGGAGCAGCCTGGGACAGTGGGAGGTGTCCCTGCCCTGGCAGGGGTGGCCCTGTGTGATTTTTAAGGTCCCTCCCAACCCAAACCATCCTGGAGTTTTCTGAAGGCCTCGGAATTCCCTGATAATAAATCAGACAAAAGCCCAGATTCCAAACCCTGTCTGCACTGGATTTTTGGGATTTCTCTGACCCAGCTGAGGCTCAGCTGTGACTCAGGTGGGAATTCCTGCTTCCCTGTTTCCAGCCCTGCTCCTGGATGCATGAGGGTGCCAAATGTTCCCATCTGGGGTTTTCCACCCTGCTGAGTGAGAGCCACAGCCTGGCATCAGCACAGCAACAACATTCCCAAATTCCTCAGGCACCGGAGGGATTCCTGGGAATGCTGAGAGAGGAGCATCCCTCTCCTCCACAGCAGCCCCACGGGGGCAGAGCTGCCTCCAAATCCCCGTTATCCCTCCAAATCTCCATCAGCCCAGGCCAATCCCTGTTCCAGCTCCATCAGAGCAGCAGGGTGGGAAGGAAATGAGGATTTGATGGAATCGTGCTTGCAGCAGAGCAGGGGCAGATTTGGATCCACCTCCCACCTCCTGCAGCTCTGCAGCATCCACAGATCTCCCTTTTCCATCTCCTCTGAGCAGGGGAGATTCCAATTAAACCTAAACTCTGCCTGTGCTCCCGGAAATCCCAGAGCCTGCAGGGAGGGAAGGAGGGCAGGAGGACAAACTGCTCCCGCCCTGGAGATCACCTTGGGCTGCTCTGCCCACCAGGATGGAGCTGCTTCTCACCCAACCTGGCACCAAGTGGCTGCACCATGGAAAGGGAATTTTGGCTCAGAGCTTTTCCCCCGGGGATTTTCAGCCCCAAAACCTCCAAAAGCAGCTCAAGTGCTCAGCAAACCTCAAGTCCAGTTTAGGATGAGCCTAAATCAGCAATGGAGAGAATTTTAAATACGGGGGCAAAAGCTGAGCTTTGCCCCCTGAGGTTGAGAGCCCTGCACAGCTCCCATCGATCCTTAGGGAATATAATTATTAATATTAATAATTAACCAAGTCCCCCTGCCTTATCTCTCCTCATCCCCTGCAGTGCCACATCCCTGTCTGGCAGATCTGAGAGGAGCTGGGAGTGACAGAAAATGGGGACATTTGGGGACAATGCTGGAACAGATAAAAGCATCCCACTCCTTCCTTTCTCCAGCTCCTGATTTATTCCCTTCTCCCATTGATTCTGGTCCTACATTTATTCTGTTTTCACATCTCCTTGCAGCTGTTTTGCCACGACAAAGTTGCATCTTCCCCAAAACACAGAAACACGAGGCCCCTTTGAGTCAGGACTCGACAGCCCTTTGAAGGATTACAAATGAAGGAGGAATCAAGGAAAAATCTCAGGGTTTTCCCTCAGGAGTGCTCCCTGCACATTAAATCTCGGGGGGAGGCCGAGGGAATATTTTGGTTTTGGGGAAAGTGGTGCCAAAGGAAATGTGGCTGCTGTGGGGATGGCCAGGGAAGAGCTGAGGAAATAATCTGAAAGAGTAAAGCCAGACTTAAACTAAATCCCCACAGGGTCAATCAGGAATCTGCTGTGCCTGGGGGAAATGAGGAATTCCCAGTCTGTTCTCCCTCTTTCCAGACTCCAGAAAAAAACATGGAGCACACCCTGCTTCAAAAAAATCCATCCCTGGAAGTGTCCCTGGCTTCAGTTTGGGCGCTGGTGCAGCTGAGACAGATTTGGGTGGGAGTGGGGCCTCCCTTCCCAAAGTGCCTGGGAGCTTTGGGAATGCAGAGTCCTGACCCCAATCCTTGGATATGTCCCCCCTCTGATTCAACCCCTCTCTTTTTTTGTGTTTTGAGGGATTGGGGAAAAGAAGACCTGGAAAATGAGACATTTTTAGATCCATGAGGAATTCGGACTTGCAGAGCTTTGGGAATGTATCAGAGCAATTTATGGAGCAGACGTAAACCCCATCCTGGGATTCCCTCTCACCAGGGGGGAATTCTGCCTCGGGCCTTTCCTGGTCTGGGAATTGGGACTTACTGGGAGCTCTGTTCCAAGGAGCTGCAATTGAATCCCATTTTCCCCAAGGACTTCCTTTCCCTGCCCTATTCCCAGGGCTCTGGCACATCCCTGGGGCCCAGCAGCTCAGAGCTGCCACTGGGTTTATCCCACAGCACCCTCTGGAAAAGCTCCTTTCCTGGATTATCCCTGGCTCAGCACAAAGGAACTGGGACATAACGAGGTTGAGTGATTGGCACAAGATTGCACAGGGAGCTAATTATTCCCGGGGTTTTCCAGAGGGGAGCACCTGCAGGAGGGCAGAGGAGGGATGAAACTCCAAGGGAGGCAATTCCAAGGATTTGGCATTTGGTGATGGACAAATCCATGGCCATGACAATCCAGCTGATCCCACTCCTCTTCCATCCCATCCATCAGCAAAGAGCTCTGCACATCCTGGGAAATCCTGGGATGGGCAGAGCAGCACAAGCAGGGAACGTGGACGGCTTTAGATCCAGGGATGAGGCAAAACCCACGGGAAAAGGCTCTGCTTTTCCAGCCTGGAATTCCAGAGCACCTGGAGCCCAGGGAGAGCAGGGGGCTGAAGCCAGGAGTGCCCAAGCCAAGCACCAAATTCCTCCTTTGGTGGAGCCTCAGCCCACTCCAGGCTCAATCCAATATTCTCTGGGAAGCGGAATTGCCGGTGTCGTCACAGCCTGCCCTGATTTAATCACGTTAAAAGCCACGGAGACGGAATTATTTGGGATTAGGGATGAATAAGGCTTTTAAAGCCTGACTCCAACCCTCCCGATCTGCTTACAAAAAAAAAAAAAAAAAAAAAAATCCAAAAGCCTTCCAATCAGGAAAAGTCCAATTGCTGCTCCCAAATGCACTTTAAAGCAACCCAACTTCCAAATGCAGAACTGTTTGGAACAGGGAAAAGCTGGAGGAGGAGAGGACTCTTCCCAATGCAGAGGATTCCTAATCCTAGGACACAGAGCAGGTAATTCAGGTCAAGGCTTAAGACATTAAAGCACTGCTCCAAAGCTTGGGATTTAACGAGCTTTGGGACTTAGTGAGCGAGGGATAAGCAGCAGAAGTTTAAATACTTCCAGGGATATTCCTCTTCCATGGAAAGCTACACCCTGGGAAGTCTGGTAGAACGGCATCCTCCATCCCTTGGGGATGTTCCCTGGGAAAGGAGAACTTGAGGAGGGCGGAGGGTTTGGGAAGGTGATGTCCACACCTGCAGCACCAAAATTACCTCCTCTCTGTTCTCATCTTTTCCTGGAATTCCAATTAATGAGGAATTTATCCTGAGCAGGGCTGCCAGGTGGGCTTTTCCTGGTCCTCCAAGTGACTGGAATACTCGGAGCAGCCCCTTCCCTGAATCCAGGGAGAGACAGAAGAGAAAAGGGAGGAAAAAACCCGTCCTGGTGTGTGGGCTGTTCCCTCAGATCCCGGAAAAATATCAGGGGGTTAAAGGAAAAATGTCATCGCTCCAAAGGGGCTCCTGGGGAGGAGCGTGGGAGGGAAATGCTGCTCCTTCCATCTGCTCTGAGCACGGAGCTGGAGCCGGCTCCTGCTGCAGATCCCGGCCCTGCCTGGAGCTCCGAGCTGCTCCGGGAGGTTTCTCTGGGAGCTGCCGCTCCAAGGGATGTTCCCGGCCATGAGCACGAGTGCAGGGAGGCTGAGGAGGCTCCTTCAGCACCCTCCTGGAATTTGGGAAGAGCTGTCCCTGCTGAGGGTGAGACAAGGGATGTCCATGTAGAGAATTCCCACCAGAAAGTGGGGGTTTGGGTTGGGAAGGAATTAAAGCTCATCCAGCCCCAACCCCAACAGCTCCCACCATCCCAGGCTGCTCCAAGCCTCATCCAGCCTGGCCTTGGGCACTGCCAGGGATCCAGGAGCAGCCCCAGCTGCTCTGGGAATCTGTGCCAGGGCCTTCCACCCTTCCAGCCAGGAATTCCTTCCCAACATCCAATCCAAATCTTCTGAGTTGAAAACAACCGCCCCTTGTCCCCCAAGGAATCCAACTGCTGCCTCTCACAGGGAATTTTACACTTTGGATCCAACATTTCCCCCTCCACACCTCGTGTGGGCATCCAAATCCATCCCCTCATCCCCTGGGAAAACAAAGGGTGAAAACCCCAAAGCCTGCAGCTCATCCTTCAGAGATGTCCTCCAAAAGCTCCCCAGAGTTTCTGGAGGACTCCAAGATCCCAGCTTTCCAAAGGTGGTTTCACACCAAGGGAAAGAGGAACCCATTGGAGAGCTCTGTCACTGTCACCATCCCGGGAATGCTGCTCTCCATGGGATCCTGGAGGTTCCCCCCCTTCTGCTGCCTGCTGGAGCTGCTCCAGCCAACACCAGCCTCTCCCAAGCTCCCCCCACGGCTGGCACAGGCTCAGCCATTCCAGTGACATTTACTCCCACCAGGATTTGGAGATCAGCTCGACATTTGAGATGATTCCTCCCAAAAACATTCCGGTGCCTGCTCGCTCCCAGGGGCTCCTGCTCAGCCGAGCTCCTCAGCACGTGCACACTGCTCTGGGCTCAGGCTCCTCGAGCTGAGCCCAGGACAAGCTCAGTTTGTCTCAGTCCCACCCTGCCTGCTGGTGAGGGATGGTAAGACAGCCAAGCTTTGCTTTCCAGAATCCTGGAATGGGTTGGGTTGGGAGGGACCTTAGGGATCATCTCATGCCATGGGCAGGGACACTTCCCACTATCCCAGGTTCTAAATTCCACCCCTCCCCTCTCCCTCCTTCCCTGACATCCCACCCAATTCCCCTGGTGTTCCTGGTGGGACTGGATGGGCTTTAAGGTCCCTTCCAACCCAACCCATTCCAGGATTCTGGAAAGCAAAGCTTGGCTGTTTTACCATCCCTCACCAGCAGGCAGGGTGGGATTGAGACAAACTGAGCTTATCCTGGGCTCAGCTCGAGGAGCTTGAGCCCAGATCATTCCCTGATCCCACAGTGCCACAGCACACCCATCCCAAAATCCCATCCCAGGCACCTGGGAATTCTGGGCTCCTGCCATGATTAAAATGACCAAACAGGGAAACAGCACCAAAACAGCAAAATCTGGATTTGCCAGAGCAAAATCCAAAGGAAACTCCCCGGGGGAAAAGCTGGGTCTGGGTGGCTTCCAGCTGGGAGCCAAATCCCACAGCGGGAACCAGACTCCAGGCTGGGTCTGGGTGATCCTTCAGATCCCCTCCAACCCAACCCAGCCCACGATTCAACTTCCTGCTGTGCTCATCCCAGGATTTGGGGTGCCCTGGGGGCAGGGGGTGCAGCAGTGGGGTGGATGCAACGAGGCTGGAGCCACGGACCAATCACCAACAGATTCCCAGTGATTCCCAACTGAAAAGGACAGGGATTCCCAGTGATTCCCAACAGAGAAGGACAGGGATTCCCAGCAGAAAAGGACAGGGATTCCAAGGAGAAAAGGACAGGGATTCCCAGGGATTCCCAGCAGAAAAGGACAGGAATTCCCAGTGATTCCCCCCAGAGGACAGGGATTCCCAATGATTCCCAACAGAAAAGGACAGGGATTCCCAGTGATTCCCAGGAAAAAAGGACAGGGATTCCCAGCAAAATCCCAGCTTGGGGTGGGACACGACTCACACGACACAGCCTGGGGATCACCAGCCCCTGCCCCAGCCCCTCCACGAGCTCCTTTCATCTGCTGCTGCTGCTGCTGCTGCAAGAAAAAAAGGACCAAAATCCCAAATAAAGCTGTTTTATGCCCAACTTGCTGCCAAAGCCCCATCATTGGAATGCTCTGCTTTCCCCTCCCTCTGCGCCCGCCTGTTCCAGCTGAGTGAACAAAGGAAAATCCAAATAAAATCAAACGAGCGAGCCTGAGACAGAAACGGGCCTTTCAAACAAACCCAGCTCGATGGCTTCGAGCCCCAGATAGAGCCACAATGGGATGGCCTAGATTCCTTCCCAGCTCCTTTTTTCCCCTCTGGTCTCCTGGATTGAGAAAGGGAAGAGAAACCCTCCTGCAAAAACCTTCCCTGGGCGCAGACAGACAAATTAATGAAGGGAGGAGGAGAGGGAGAGCAGAGCTGGCAGGGAGCTGCCACCAGCCCAGCCTGCCGCGGATTGCACACCAAGTTCATTTGTTTCCCCCTTCTGCTGGAAAACCTCTGGCATTTTTCCCGCTGTGTCAGTCATTCCTGGGGATGGGGAATGCTGGAGGTAACCCCGAGTTCAGCCAGAGCAGCAGCCGGGGGAATCCAACCTCATCCTTGGCAGCCGGGGCCAGGCTTAGCTTACACGGTAAATCCCAAGGGTTCCCCCCTGCCAGCTCCCCCATCCCGGGGGATACTCGATCCCTGGGACGTGTCACAGCTAAAAATACCCCCCTGGCTGGGAAAAAAAACCGGGAAAAATCCTTGGGGATGGGGCTGTCCCTGTCAGGCCGTGGCCGGATGGGGGTTTGGTGTTTCTCCCACACACCTTGCCATTCCCAGCTCCCGCCGTTGCCAAGGGAACGCTGCCGAGGCGCTTCCCAAGGACCTGGCAGCTGCCAGATTGGAAAGGGCAACCCGGGAATGTGGGCGAGGCTCGTGGGTGGGAGCTGCACCTGAGCATCCTCGGGGTTATCCCGGAGTGAGGCACCTTCAGATCATCCCAAAAAGTGCTGCGGGATGAGCCTGAGGATCCTTGGGTTTTCCTTCTTGGGTTCTCCTTTCCAATCCAGTCAAACACGAGGTCACCCTGCTCCAACCTGGCGTGGTGAGGAATGAGCTGCCTGCAGGCCACGGGGAGCAAAGGGATTTTCTTTGGGATGTTGGGCTTGGGAAATGAAAAGGAGCCAGGGAAGGCTTTGCTTGAGCCTTGCCAAGCTCTGGAAATTCGGGATAGCAATTCCAGCGCTTCTTCATGGAGCAGCCTCTGGAGGCAAATGAACCTACAGAGGAACAAGAGGGTCCAGCCATGGATTTATCCCAGAGGATCAGGAGCTTGCAGGGCTTGGAAAACCTCAGGGGAAGGGATTCTCTCAGGGAAATCCAGATTTTGGTCAGGAAAAGCCAGACCTGGGCTGTGGGAGCTGCAGGATCTGTTAACAGCAAGGAGCAAGTGCATGGCCGGGATGCCCTCAGCCACGGAAAACCAGGAAATCCCATCAAAACAAATCCACAGGATTTCCAGCAAATCCCAGGAGATGAAAGAGAGGGAAGGAGGGGGGGAAGCAGGTGATCCATCAGCCTCGGGAAAACCCATCAGGAAAACCAACCCTGCCCAGGGAGCGCATGCGAGGATTTGTCAGGATTGGAGCCGGAGGAGATCAGTCCTGTTCTCCCGGCCTCTCCCGAATCCCACACCTCCCAAAAGGCTCGTTTGGAAAAGCCTGGCAATCGGCCCCCCCAGCCAGGAGGAACACCAGGAGCAGGGATCATAAAGAGCCACCTGGAGCCCTCGGGCTCGGCGCTGCCTCGGGAGCCACGCCCGGCACGCGGCTCTGCCGACCCACAGCTGTTCCTAGGGCTCGGGAGCAGCTTATCCCAGCCATAAAACACAGGGAAAAAAACCTGGGAGCAATATCTCTGCTGCCTTCTCATCCCTGCCGCCCCAGGGAACAGCTGAGAAACAGCTGAGTAATTGCCAGGAGCAGGGATGGAGGATGGGAGCCACGGAGCGGGGAAGCCCTGGAAGATGAGCTGGGAGTGGGAATCCAGCTTGTGGGGGCTGCATCCTGCTCCTGGGGGATGGATCCTGCTCCTGGAGGATGGATCCTGCCCCTGGAAGGTGGATCCTGCCCCTGGAGGAGGGATCCTGCCCTGGAAGGTGGATCCTGCCCCTGGAATGTGGATCCTGCCCCTGGAGGAGGGATCTCTCCAAGATCCTCCCAAATTCTAAGTTGAGAGGAGCAAATTGAGGGATGTCCATGGCTGGACCAGTGAGTTGTTATCCCAGGATAACACACGACTCGGGAAGAGGCCATGGAGTGATGGAATGCTGGGGTGAGGGTGGGATCAGTGGGAAATGCTCTGGAGAGGGACCCAGCCAGCACAGAAAGGTGGAAAACACTGGGAAAACACAAGTGGGGTCCAAAGAAAAGTTGGGCTGCAGCGGGGAAAGGAGCAGCAGGTTCACGGCCAGAATTCCAAGTGGGAACACAAGCCCTGCTTAGAAATTCTGGGTGGAAAAAAGCGGATTTCTGGAAATCCACCAGAGGAAAACGTGGCCCTCCAAGAGTTGTTCCGCTGTTTAAACTCCCTCTGACATTTACTCGCTCTAATGTCAGCTCTCCCAATCCAAACATTCCAACGGAATTATTTCCCAACCTTTCCTCTGGCTGCCCTGATGAAGGTTAACTGCTCCCTCTGCTCCAGCCCAGCCCCACGTGAGCCCTGCGGAACGAGGCTGGAATTCCAAGGGAAGCAGATCCCGGCACTCCAGGGGCAGAGAGTGACCTTTCCTCCGAGGAGAGCTGGATTTTGGGCACACAAAGAACTGGGAAAAATGGCCTGGAAGGGCTTGGATGGGTGGGAAAGGTAGGAGAGCCCAAGGTGGAACTTTGGGAATGCTGGAGGGAAGAAGGGATGTGGGAAGGAGTTGCCCTGCTCAGTCTGGGAACGCAGACCCTTGAGGTGAACTGATCCCTCTGCTCCAGAGCCATGTGGAATGAGGCAGGAATTCCAAGGGAAGCAGCTCCTGGCACTTCAGGTGAAGATCCAACCTTTCCTCCAAGGACAGCCGGATTTTCCAGCAAAAAACTGGAAAAAAAGTTTGGAATGGGTGGGACAGGTGGGGGAGAGCCTGAGCTGGAAACTTTGGGAATGCTGGAAGGAGGGAGGGATGCGTGAGGAGCTGCTCTGGGAGCACAGGGAACAGATGGCCTTTCCATGGATAACGCTTTATCATCAGGGTTATTTAAAGGAACTGCCCAAATGCAGCTCCCGAGCCTTGGAAAATCGTGTTTTCCAGGAATAGCAATGGGAAAAAGGGATGGCAGCCCCTGACAAGGAGAGCTCAGCAGCTGAGGCAGCTCTGGTGAGATATCCCAGGAATATTCCAAAATCATGGCTCTGGAACTGGGAGGGATGGTGGAAAGAGGCTTTAACTGGGGTCGGGACAGGAGGGAATAACTGGATTTAAATTGGATTGGAGGAAGGAATTATTCCCTGTGAGGAAGGGGAGGGGCTGGGCTGGAATTCCCAGAGAAGCTGTGGCTGCCCCTGGATCCCTGGAAGTGTCCAAGGCCAGGCTGGACAGTGGGGCTTGGAGCAGCCTGGGATGGTGGGAGGTGTCCCTGCCCATGGAATATGGAATGGATGAGCTCCAAGGTCCCTTCCCACCCAAAGCATTCCATGGCTCCATGATTCCACAACATCCCACCACTTAGGGAACCCCCAAATCCTCTGGGACTCTGTGGAATTCTCCAAAGAGAAATGCCAGGAGCAAGCCAGACTCACCCCAGCATTCCCAGAGTAAGGAAAACCCCAATCCACTAGGATGGAACAGCCTTGGACACTGCCAGGGATCCAGGGGCAGCCACAGCTTCTCTGGGAATCTGTGCCAGGCCTTCCTCACCCTCCCAGGCAGGAATTCCTTCCCAAAATCCCATCCATCCACCCTGCCTTCCCCACTGCTGGTTCCTCTCTCCTGTTTTTGGAAAACCAGGAATTCTGGGGATGGATTTGATTGATTCCATCCCCTCGGAAGCAGCGGAGATTTGTCCCTATGGATTGCCCAAGGCAGCTTTGGATCCCAACTTGGATTGGGAATTAATTCTCCCCTCCACCCCTCTAATTACACCTCGAAGGCTATCCCTCATCTAAGTGTAATTAATTACCTAATTAATTACCCAATTAATTACCCAAATAATTAATTAACAAGCCAGGCTGACCAGCACTAATTGTTATTCTCGGCCACCTCCCCAAGCCCCTGCTCAGTTGGATTCCCAGAAAAGTGAATTTTTCCATTAAAACCCACTCCATGGAGGAAAGAGGGACAAACCCAGCCTGGGTGTGCCTTGGGAAGAATTGAAGTGGGAAAAAGATGTTCCCAACCTTGGGATCAACCCCTGGAATGGCACATCCAGGCTGCTGCTCCTGCTGCTGGCAGAGGAGCTCCGAGTGCCCTGGAAAATCAAAAAATGGGGGGAAAAATGGGGAAAATCCACCTGGAGGCCAAAGGGGTGGGAAGGGCTGGGATTCTGTGGTATCCAAAGGCCCCTGTGGATCCCAGCGGCTCCGTTGGGAATTTCTGCTGTTCGGGAAGGGATTGTGATGAGTCACCCTCCAGCCAAAGTTCCTGCGGGAGGAAAGGGGGGGCCCAGCAGGGAGATTTCCAAACATGGCAATGTTTATTTGGAATTCGGGCTGAAGGAGAGATTCTGTGAGATCCAGAGGGAAGATTGGCCGGGGGTGAAACCCGCTGGCTACTGGATATCACCAGAAATCCAGGGAAAAAAAAATGGGATCGCTGCAAAGCCCAGAGCACACGGGGACAGAAATACCTCCAGCAGCGCTTCCCCTCTCCATGAAATCCTGGAATTGCTGAGGCTGGAAAAGCCCTCCAGGATCGCTGATCCCACCTTGTCAGCCCAGAGCACTGAGGGCCCCATCCAGGTATTCCTTGGATACCTCCAGAGGTGGGAAATGCTCAAGAAGGAGCCACCAGGAGTGGGAATTTCCCAGTTTGGCCCATTCCAAGGGGATTCTGTGCCGTGTTCAGCCAGGCCAGATGTTGGGAATCACCTCCACAGCTGGGCCTGGGCCTCTCCCAGGATTCCTGACCTGAGTTCCTGTCATTCCCATCCCACCGACACCCCCAGGCCAAGCTCAGCAGCAAATCCTGGATCGAGGGCATGGAAAAACACAGGTGGGATAATGGGAGCAGGGAGCAAAGGCAACAGCGGCCTCAGCATCGTCTCCTGGGGAACACCAGCATTCCCTGTGGAACACCAGCATCCCTATGGAAAACCAACATTCCCCATGGAACACCAACATTCCCTATGGAACACCAGCATTCCCCGTGGAACACCAACATCCCTATGGAAAACCAACATTCCCCATGGATCACCAGCATTCCCTATGGAACACCAGCATTCCCCGTGGAGCACCAGCATCGTCCCCTATGGAACACTAACATTCCCTATGGAACACCAACATTCCCTATGGAACACCAACATTCCCCATGGATCACCAACATTCCCCATGGATCACCAACATTCCCCATGGAACACCAACATTCCCCATGGAACACCAACATTCCCCATGGAACACCAACATTCCCCATGGATCACCAGCATTCCCTATGGAACACCAGCATCCCCTATGGAACACCAGCATTCCCCATGGAACACTAACATTCCCTACGGAACACCAGCATTCCCCATGGATCAGACATCCTGGCTGCCAGAGGGGAGCGGGACAGGGAGAAGGGATGGAACACGCAGGAAAATGGGAATACCCCAAGGAAATGAGGATTGGGATTTCCTTCTCCACCCCTCAGCCCTAAAATCTCTTCCAGTGCATCCCAAAATGTGAAATCCAGCTGGGAATTGCAGAGTGGGAGAATCAGGGATGTTTTAGGCTGAGGTTAAGGCAGGGCCTGAGTCATTCCAGCAGGAATTCCCAGCTGGGAATATCCATGGGGATGAGGAATCAGCAATGAGCCCTCCCAGTCAAACCAGAGCAATCCCAAAAGGAGGGATTGAAGAGGAGGACGGAAACTTCTGGAAAAATCTTGTATTCCCACATCAGGATGAGTCCAGCTCCAAGGGTGGGACTCTCCCCCACTTTGCTATCCCTGGATTTCCCACACATCAGGAGCTCTCCTCTGCTCCCCCAAATCCTGTCCAAGGTTACGGATGGATCCAGCTCCTTCTCCCGGGGGAGCGCGGGACAGCCCTGGTGACACGGAGTGTCCCGTGTCCCTGTGTCCAGGCACACCTGGATGGGAGCAGAGCGGGATCACAGCAGCAAAAGGGATTGCTTGGAAAAAAAATCCCAGGATGGTTTGGGTTGGAAGAGATTCCAACTCCATGGGCAGGGACCTCCCACTACCCCAAACTGCTCCAAGCCTCGTCCAGCCTGGCCTTGGACACTCCCAGGATGGGGAATCCCCAATTTCTCTGGGAATCTGTGCCAGGGCTCCCCTCCCAGCCTGGCACAGAACCCCTGTGGCATTCCAGGAGGATCCACACACCCCGATGATATTCCCTGGATTCCGAGGCTGGCCCTTCCCAACGGAGACCCCCAGAAGGTCTCAGGGAAGCCCCAGCAGGACCTGGGTGACTCCACAGGCGCTCTGGGATGAGCTTTGCTCCTTCCCACCCAGCAATTCCCACCCAGCAGCATTCCATGAGCCGGGGGGGGGGGGGGAGGGCTGGGATCCAGCTGCTCCCGTCCCACGCTGGGTGTGGAGGGTGGGAATCCCGCTGGGCTGGGCCTGGCCTTGGCAGCAGGAGCAGGGGGACATTCCTGCCCTGGCTCCCGTGCAGCTGTCCCTGCCCAGCTCCTTCCCTGGGACCAGCAGGGGGGTTT
This sequence comes from Serinus canaria, assembly GCF_022539315.1. Classification (NCBI taxonomy): domain Eukaryota; kingdom Metazoa; phylum Chordata; class Aves; order Passeriformes; family Fringillidae; genus Serinus; species Serinus canaria. The sequence goes on from NC_066328.1 coordinate 14,397,207, forward strand.
GGGATGCTCCCGGCCAGCAGGGATCCCACCCCGCCCCGGCTGCCGAGCATTCCCGCTCCACGTGGGATGGGAGACCCCGGCACGCAGAACTCCCCCTGCTCCAGCCTCTCCGAGATTTTCCAAGCTGTGGAAAAGAGGAGCTGGGGTTTGGATCAGGCCCAGCTCCAGCTTTGAACACGGATATTTGTCCCCCCTGGCAGGGACACCTTCCACTGGATCGGGTTATTCCAAGCCCAGTCCTTATCTCATTCCAAATAATTCCATGGATTCAGACAAGGATCTCGCTTTATCTGATGCTCCCATCTCGTAACACTGAGATATTTGGGTTTCTTTTAATGTAGAAAGGCTGAAATTTTATTTCCCTAGCTTATATTTATAGGAATATTAAAAGGTACTGCGTTACATTTAATTAGCAATCGACTAAAATTTAGTTTATCGGTGAGTAAAGAGCTAGTGTCTATGTTTATTAAACTTTTCTCTTTCTAGATAGTTTATATTTTTTTAAATGAATTTTCATGGGATTGATTTTTTTAGTTTTTAGGCATAAACTGTTTTTCTTACAAGAACAGATTGTTACGTAAACCAATTTTCATTCTTAGAATCTTTTTCTTGTGGAAACTTAATAGGTCAGCTATTAACTCAGCTGAAATAAGATAATCTAATTTATAAAATTTTTATAAAATAAAGTTGTGTATGATTTATAAATTTTTATTTTAAAAGTCATTTATATTTATTTATATTTATATTTATATTTATATTTATATTTATATTTATATTTATTTATATTTATTTTATTTATATTTATATTATATTTATTTTATATTTATTTATATAAAACTTTAAAAAGTTTTTAAAGTTTTATTCGATAGAGCTGAGTGCCCTGGGCCGGCTCTGCTCATCCCACCCAGCACATTCCTTTGGGGACACCCACGGAGCAGTGATTCCCGGGATGGAGGAGGGGACAGGGACACCAGCAGCTGGCCAGGAGCCATCCCGACACTTCCCACATAAAAGGAAAGATTCCAGGGCCGGGGGAGCCGGAGCCTCGCTGTGACCTTGAGATTTTCCAAGGATTAAAGAGCCCGCTCGGGTTTCTGTGCCTGGGCCAATTCCAGAGGCTCCGGGCTGTGCCAGGGGCTGGGAATGGCTGGGAAGGGCAGGTGGTGGTGGCCACAGAAAAGCCTCATCCCCATCCCATCCCATCCCATCCCATCCCCATCCCCATCCCCATCCCCATCCCCATCCCCATCCCCATCCCCATCCCCATCCCCATCCCCATCCCCAAGATGCAGCAGCCCCTGGCAGAGCTGCATTCCCAGCCTCTGCTCCATGGAAAAGGGGGATTTGGGATCCCTGGGATCAGGGATCAGCAGCCCAAGTGAGGCTGATCCCAACCTTTGATCCCAATCCAAACATTCCATGCTCTTTTCCCTCCTCCTCAGCCTCAAATCCCATGGGATTATTAGATGATTCCCAAAAAGCCCGATAGGAACAAAGCCGGATTTTGGTCGTGGCCAAATCCTCAAGTCCCAACATGTTTGAAACTCTCCCGTTCCCAGCAATCCCTTCTCCCTGAAGGAGAGATTTTTCCCAGGAAAAATAACATGGAAAAGCAGCAGAGGAGAAATCCCTGCTTGCTGAGCACCTGGTTTCTCTTGGGAAAGGCAGAAATCCCTGATTTTCCAGCAGAAATCCCTGATTTTCCAGCAGAAATCCCTGATTTTCCAGTGGTGTCGTGCCTAACACAAAGTGACATCAGGAATGTTTTCCAAGAGCAAAAACATTCCTCGTTTTCCAACTGGGACAAAGCCTGGCCTCGTTTCAATCCTGCTCTGACCTGGCTGTGACCAGGGGTTGAACTCCCGGGAAAAGTGGAGCAGGGAAAGGCAGGAGAGGGGATGGAAGGATAAAGGGAAAGGAAAAATCAGGTGGAAGTGTCACAGGGGAGCAGAGACAGGAGATTTTCTGGGATTTCATGGACACAGCAGGGAAAAACAGAAATCCCACATCACCCACAGCACCAGGAATTGTTTTCAGGGATACATATCCCATTTCCAGGAAAACTCATCCAAATCCAGCATCTCCACAGCCAAAATCTAAATTTTTCCAAAAGTTTAAAACCAACTGAATGCAATTCCAAAAGAAATTGGCTTCCCAAGAGTTATCCCTAAGAAAAACCAGGATCAGCAGGAAGCTCCAATACCCAACAGCTCCACATGTCCTGGAGTGGGGATTCCCAGAACCTCTGAACTCAAATATTCCCAAAATCCCTATCTCCCATCATCCCATGGGAGAAAGGAGCCAGCCTGGAATGAGCCCAAAGCAGCTCCCAGCTCCTGCTCCAAACAAATCCCTCCCATCAACAAAATTCCAGCTTTTTCCAAAGCCAGTTCTCCAGGATGTGTGGGAGAGCATGAGTCAATAACATTGGGTTTCAAGATGCTTTTCCTTCTCCAAACAAGCCAGAAAATTCCTGAGAATGGGAATTTGACTGAAATTTAACTCTGGGATGAAATTCCCAGCTCATTTTAAGCAATGAATTCCTTTCAGTGCCCACTCCTGGGGTCTCAGAAGGATTTGGGAAGTGATCCAAGGCTCCTGGAGAAGGAGATGCCACATGTCCAGGGGACATGGATGGGGCTTCTGTGCCAGAGGGAAAGTTTAGATGGAATACTGGGAAAAAATTCCTGGCTGGGAAAGCGGTGAGGCCCCAGATTCCCAGAAAATCTGTGGCAGCCTCATCCCTGGAATTGTCCAAGGCCAGGTTGGGCACTTGGAGCACCCTGGGGGAGTGGGAAGTGTTGGGGTCGGAACAAGATGATCTCCCACCCAAACCATTCGATGACTCCATGAATTCTCCAGGGCCAGCCGACCCCAAAGCCCACATGCCCATCCCTGATGGATCAGCCTGGTTTTCCCGTTGCTCCAGAGGAAATGATCCCATTGTTATCCCCAGCAGAGCCACCTCCCAAATGCCAATCCCCATTTCCTTCCCTGCCTTTCTAATCCCAGGATAGTCCAAGGATCAATAGCCCAGGGATGCAGAGGAAGCTGCTCCCAGCCCAATATCCAATAATTATTGGATAACGCGGCCTCCAGCGTGGGAGGGTTGCCAGGTTATGCCAGCACAAAATTCCATTTCCACAGGGAAAAAAATTCCCCCTGGGGAATCAGGATTTATGGTTGGAGCAGGATATTTCCATCCTGTGAAAACAGGGACAGGAAGGATGGAAAAGCTTTGGTTTTCCCACTTCTCTTCCTGCTTTTCCTGCTGTCCCTTAGGACACGAGGAGCTGATATCCATGGATACAACACCGGCACATTCGGGATCAAATCCTGCCCTAATTATCCCAAATCCACCATCACAATCCAGGGGGGATCCCACTGAACTGGGAAGTTTTGGATGCTCCCATTGATCCAGACTAATTCCAGACGGGTTTGGAACTGGAAGGGACCTTAAAGCTCATCCAGTTCCAATCCCAACACTTCCCATTATCCCAGGCTGCTCCAGCCTGGACTTGGACAGTTCCAGGGATCCAGGGGCAAGCACAGCTTCTCTGGGAATCTGTGCCAATTTTCCTCATGGATCAGCCCTTCCTTGCTCACACACTCGTGGAACAGAGGGAATATTCCTCTTCCTTTCTGATCCAACCCCAAAAAATCCGGGAATTCTGGATGCACCATCTGAGTCTGCCAGCAGGAATTCCGAGTGTGATCCCTGCAGGGGCAGAGTTTGGATTGCACAAAACAGGGATCCATGGAGAGATCAACTGCCAGAGGTGGGAGCTTTGTACAGCCACCAAAAAAAAAGGGAAAAATGGGAAAAAAAACCTCCTAAAAATGCTCCAATCCCAGGAATTCCTGCATTTCCTGGGTTCTCCTTTCAGCTTTCCAATGCAGCCACGGCAAATTCCAAGCAAATTCCAGGTGGGAGTTTGACAGTGACAAAAGCACTGCTTGGGATTCCGAATTCCCAAGGGCTCCTAATTCCAGCTGGAAGCTGTTCCAGGAGCTTGGAGCTGCAGAAATCCTGGGATGCTGCCACTGTTTAGATTGGAGCCCTGCTGGGAGGTTTCTCCGGGAAAAGCCCCACATATGGATGACCCAGGGTGAACAAAAGGCAAGGAAGGAGCAGGATTTGGGATTCCTCAGCCAGGGAATGGGGCTGGATGTGTCACCCAGCTCCCTCCAGGCCATCCCAAGGATTTACAGCTTCTCCCTGCTCCCAGATCCTGATAAAGCTGCTGAAATTCCCAAGTTTTTTACGTTTCCCCTCGATCCCAGGATCCATAAATAGCCCTGGCATTTCCAGTGGCACATCCTGCCTGTGGAAATTGGATTGCAAAGGAAAATTGGCCGGAGTCCTTGCTGAATTCCCGTTGTTATCCATCTTTTCCGACGTCCTTCCCTCCAAACCCTGTCAGAACTCCAGGCAGAGAGGTGAAGTCGTTAGGAAAGATTTCCTGACAAACCTCGGGAACACCGAAGGGTTCCGGGCATTTTTCCCCTTCCACTGGATAAGCCCTGACATCTCCATGCTCTTCCCAATCTTCTCCTTGGAGCCAATCCTGCTCCTTGCCTGCCCAGCACAGGGAAAGGCCAAGGTTTGTGTGGAATCACGTGGTTTTATCCGGGATTTATCAGATTTTGCAGGAATTTTACTCAAAGAGGGGAAAATTTAAATATTCCCAGAGTTCTTTTTCCTTTAAAAGCTTCGTCCCCCCAAGGAAAGGGGAATGGCTTTAAACTGGAAGAGAAGAGGTTTCAATGGATTTGGGAAGGAATTCCCAGCTGGGAGGGTGGGGAGGGGATGGGATGGAATTCCCAGGGAAGCTGTGGCTGCACCTGGATCCCAGGAAGTGTCATTACTGTGGTCACTATCCCTGTGCCAAGCCAAATCCATGGATTTATTTTCCTTATCCCAACATCAGCCTTTCCTGCTTAACACGGGGAGGATGGAGCATCCAACCATAAAAATCCGGGAAAAAAAGGAAAACCACCAAAGCTGCAAAATCTGACAAGGGAATTGAGATGAAAAACAAATAATGACGGATTTTTCCATTAAATACCTGAATAAAAAAGGGTTCTGGGAGTCCAGATCCACATCTGGGAAGGGCTGGAAGCGGCCTGGGATGTTTGGAGCCGGCGCTGACGTGTGGGACGAGTGACGTTGGGCTGGGGACACGGAATGGGATCAAGCCATCCCAACAATTTATTGGGAATCAATGAGGCTGCACAGACCGAGCAGCACTGCCACATTCCCATGGAACTGCAAATGGATCAGGAATGCTGGGAACATCCCCCCTGATTCCTCTCAATCCTCTTTCTTCCCTCTGTTTAGCATGGGAAAGCTGCCTTTTCCAGGAGCCTGACTGGCTCATTCCCTCAAAATTAGTAGGAAAGGGAAATCAGAACCTGCACAGTTCATGGAAAAAGTTCTCCAGGATGGAGGGGATGGAGCCAGGAAGCTTCACCGACTCCCTTGATTTTTTAGGAATTTGGATTTTTGATCCTTGGCCGAGGATGTTGGGAGAAGGATGGGGGCAGGGAGCAATTCCTGGATTTATCTGGAATTCCAAGTGAAGCCAAGGGGGAAGGACAGATGAAAGCAAAATCTTCCTCACATTCCATTCTGCATTTCCAGCCTGGTTTTTCATTCCAAATCCCAAAAAACCCAAAAAAGCTTTAAAGCCCCTCCCACACGGAGGGCAATCGCCCAGGGGAAAAAAAAAAAAGAGGGATTAGAGCCGGAGGCACAGGGATATGGATTATTCCATCCTTTGGCAAATGGAAAACAAATCATCCCATTGGAGCCAGAGCCACGAGGGCGAGGGAGAGGGGGCAGAAAAATGGGAATGATCCTAAATGGATTCATTCCAGAGCATCCTTGGAATGGGACGGAGGAGCTTCCTGCAGAACCGAGTGCTCCCAGAGAAAAAGCGGATTTAAAAGGGAAAAAAAAAAAAAAAAAAAAAAAAAAAAAGGAACAACCAACAAATGAAACGGAAAAATCCAACAATGGATAATTAGCAGATGGAAAAGCAAAGCTGCAATTTAGGTGTCTCCAAAGGGAAATCCCAACAAGTGGCTCCGCGGATTTGTTTTCCCTTTTCCCTTTGATCTCGCTGGCTGGGAGGAGAATTCCTACAAAACTGGAGCAGCCCGGAGCAGGAGGAACCCGAGCGGAGCCGTTCAGAGTCTCCCCCTCTCCTGACCCCTCTTCCCGCCCCCGGGACTCGTTAAACAGGGAAAATCCCGCGGGATCGAAAGGTGCTGGCAGGGAGCACACAGAGATGTTTTCCAGAGCAAATGCTGGGCCATAAATAATGGATCAGGAACGGGGCTGGGATGAATGGATTTATCCCCTCCGCAGCTCCCGAGTCAGAGGGGGCTGGGATTTCAGTGGATTCCAAGTAATCCAAGATTTTTCAGGAATAACCTTATTTTCGAGGCTTTTCTTTTTCAGGCTAAATTCTGGAGTTGGGTGTCTATTCCCAAAAATTCCACATCATCCTGTTCCCCCCAAAATTCCAACATCAGGGCCAAAAATGCTCTGGGAGTTGTGGGACAGTTGTGGAATGTGGGAACAGCCCCCAAAATCCAGCTCCAAAATGATCTCCCTGGAAATCACTGCTGCACCATTCCTGGGTGTATTCCAGAGCTTTTCCCATTTTTTCCAGCAATGCACAAGGAATCCTGCCCTTGGATTTTCATCCTGGGATGTCAAACCCTTGGGACACTGAGCCAAGGGTTTCCTTGGAATGACCAAAGCCAGGGATTTCTGGGATCTGGCCTGGTCCAGGCTGCACCGAAGGATTTGGATCTTGGTCAGGATTTTGCCCGGGCTCCTTTTCCCAAAGTCCAATCCATTCCTATGGAATGTGGATGGACCTGCCACCAACCCTTCCCTTTGAGGTGACATCCAGCCCTGTGCCCGTGACTTCCTCTGGAATGATTTCCTTCTTCATGAACCAAAATTCCATCCCAAGCTGAAATCCCGATTATTCCGGCGGGGAGGAGGAAGGGTGGGAGGGAGGGAAGTGGTTTTCCAGGAAAATCCTGGATCCAGCAGACTTTGAGCCACCCTCATTCTGTCACTGGAATTTCGCTGACCAGAAGCTCACGGATCCCACGGATCCCATACCGTGTCCCATGTCCCAAATCCAGCCTGGATTCAAGGACATTCCCAGCTGGAATCTGCTGGAATGAGGTGTTGGGATAAGGGAGGAGACGCCTCTTGTTTGCTTCCACTGGTTTTCCAGCTTTCCCTGTAATTCCCACTTCTCCTCGTGACCTTCCGCGGAGGACAGGCACGGATACAAGAAGAGCTCCCTGAATTCCATTAACTTCCCAAAAATCCCTCTGCCTTTCAATGCAGGCTGCCTGAATTCCCAAATAATGCAATCTCCCGTCAGGATGATATGATCCAAAGTGACATTGGAGGAAGAAAGGGGGGAGGAAAAATAAGGATTAAAAAGGGAGCCAGGGAAAAATGGGTTGTCCTGGCAACTGGCGATTCCTTCCCAGCATTCCCAGATTATTTCATGGAATGAATGTTTTCCAATTAAATTGATAAAAGGTGGAATTTAGCCGAGGGTGACCACTTAAGCTTTAGTTGGAAAAAATTCCCTCTCCATTAATTGGAATGATTTTTTTTTACCGTGGAAGGATTTAATCACGGCCTGGATTTGCTGGAAAAGCGAGAATTCCATCTTTTTTTTTTTAATTGAGCCAATTTATTTTCCCTTTAAACAATCCAAGAGGAAATAGGGAATAAAGCCTAAATCAGCACCTCGGATTAGGAAGGAGCAGCTGTGAACCTCTCCCATGGAACGATCTAATTCCAAGGTAATTATCCCGGATTTTTAACGCTCTGCTAAAATCCCAACATCAGCATTTTTGGGATTGACAGGCTGGGAATTCACGCCAAGGAGCCAAGTGGGAATCTGCAGTGCTGCCCAGCTTCTCCTCCAAGGTCAAGGATGCAGGAACATCCTTGGAAAAGCTGCCAGAATCCATAAATCTCCCTCAAATCCCACCTTTCCTCTCCAGGCACCACCAGGAATCCGGCACAGAATGGACACGGAGAACGGCGAGACCGCATCGGCTGGGAGGGGGCTCCAGGAATTATTTTGGGAAAAGGAAGAGCAAGAAGCCCCAGACTGGGTTGTAAATCCCTAAAAATCCTCCTGCTGTTGGAATGGCGCTGATCCTCCCTGAATTCCAGGGTGGATTGAGCCGAAGCCTCTGGAAAGGCTGGAAAAGTTTTTGAACTCCAAGACCTCTGAGTTAAACAGTCTGAATGAAGATCCAAACATTCCAGGCTCCCTAGCAAAGCCATCCATTCCCGAGAAGCCTTTGGAAAACAAGGAATCCACCAGGGAGAGCCATGGGACAGGATAACTTTGGATAACGACTCCGAGTGACCTTCCCTGGATTGAAAGTGGAACAAACCCAACTGTCCTTGGAAAAGCAGCTCCTCGGAGTGCTGCTCACCCAGAGAAATCCATTTGGATCCAAATCCATCCGGATTCTTTGGGAAGAAGGAAGAGCTCAGGCTGGGAGGCAGGAATTTGATGGAATCTTGACCAACCAAAGGCGACAGAAAGCCAAGGAAGACAGGGAAGGGGAATTGTTCAAGGAATGAGCAGTTCCCCCTGTGCCTCCTTATCCTGCCACAAAATTCCCACTTTTCCCAGGTTTTTCTCCCAAAATTCCAAGGTCAAGGGGATCCCCTCATGCCTCATTAGCCCACACCACAAAATTCCCACTTTTCCCAGGCTTTTTTCCCCAGAATTCCAACTTCAAGGGGAGGGCGAGGAAGAGGAGGCACCAAAGAGCAAATGGGAAGTGAGGGTTGGATTTGGGATGAAAAACTCCCAAAAAAAGACAGGATCAACTTAGGAATTTTTACTCCAAGCATTCCAAAAAAACCTCTCTGGAGTAGCAGGAATTTTTTTTTCCCACTAAAAATTCCTGGGATGATGGAAAAAGGAGCTTTTTTGTGCCCTTCCAAGGCGGTGGCCCGGGAGGGATCAGCGCCATCCGTTGCCATGGGAATGATATTCCCAGGAAACGCTGCTGGAGGTGGAGAGGAAACCCCAGAGATCCATTAGCAACAGGTTGCCATGGCAACGGCTCCAAGCTCATTAATTCCTCCTTTCCTTCCCCCCATCCCAAATAAAAACCAAACCCAAACTAACTTTTCCTGGGCGTGGGGTGGAAAACCCTTCAGGAATTTCACCAGGAACGCACACGGAGGAAGGAACGGCACCAAAATTCCTACTTGTGTCCCCAGAGCACCTTTTCCAACTGGGATTTCAAATAAAATGAGGATTTTAGGGATAATTCCTTTTTTTTTGGTGGCCTGAGAGCTGCTCCCAAAGGGAAAATGAGATTTTGCCAGGAAAACTGAGGAAAAGCAAAAAATTCTGTGGTTTTCTCCCCGCTCTGTCCCCTCATGTCCTGCCAAGTCCCAATTCCTTGGATAAACTTGTTCTCCCTGGATTCAAACTGGGAATTCCCTCCTCACCCAAAAAAAACTGGGTTGGGAAAGGTGTTCCAAGAGGAGCAGGACGTGGAAAAGATGGGAAGAGGGAGATGAGATCCAAACTCTGGTTTGGAATTCCCTCCTGGCATTCCCAGGAAACACAAAGCACTCCTGGAAAATCCCCTGGCTGGAGCTTTTCCAGCACTTCCAGGAAATCCCGTTGTCCTGTGGATGTCCCAGCTCAGGTGGGAGAGGGATGCTGGGAATCTGACTTGGAAAAGACAGGGAAGGAAATACACTTTGATTAAAATGTGGAAAATTCACTGCTCTAACAGCAAAATTCCTGGGAATGAGGGAAGAACTGGAGCAGAATTCTCTATGGAGCTACTAAAGGGAAATTCCCGGGAAATTCCACACTCTGGGATCAGGCAGCACAGGGAATATTAAAATATTCCCATTTTTCCAGCTCACTTGAACTTTTCTCCATTGCTACCACTTGTTCCCAACTGGAATTGAGGGGACAGCAATGCTTGATCCCTGAATTACAAAATTCCTGGGAAATTCTGTCCCTTCCATCCTTTTATGCCTCTTTCAATCTCCAAAATTCCCGGCAGGATTCAATCCATGGAATTTGTGCTGAGCTCAGCTTTTCCTCACTTTCTTTTCCTGCTATTCCACAGGTTTTTCCTCCAAATTAAACCTCTGGAATTCCAAGACCTTTCCCAAATCAGAGCTAAGCCCAACCCCGCTCCTAGGATTTTTCCTACAGAATCCAAGGAATTAGGCAGTGCCTGGAATATGAAGTGTTCCAGAGGAGTTTTATAATGATTGGGATTTCTCTCCAAGCCTGCTCTGGGACACCAGGAATGCTCAGGGACACAAGGGATTCCCTGGGGATCCAGGAATGCTCCAGAACACCGGGAAGGAAGGTGGAAAGTGCTCAGATCCCAAGCACTGATCCCAAAAAGCACTGCTAGAAAATCTGGGATTCCTGATCAGATCCAAAGGATTTGTGTCTAACGGGGGCAGTTGAGGGGAATATTCCAGAGGCTGGGAGGAGCTGCTGGCTCTGTCCTGGGCCACCAGTTTGTGAACTGGGATGGAGCAATTCCAACCATTCCAAAGGGAATCCAGCCCCACCCCTTTGGTGGGAATTCCATCATTCCTGCCATTGTCCCAGACTTCTCCAGCCCTCTGCAAACAGCACCTGGAAATTCACGGATTCACCAGGATGTAAATCCAAACATTAATTCCACATTTATCCAGGTTTCTTCCAACCTGGAGAAATCCCATTCCTGGTAATATTTATGGACTGCTGAGAACTTCCATGGAAAAACCAAACTTTTTCCAACATCCAGGCTGAAGGAGCTCAGGACAGGCTCCCGGTGAAAAAATGGAGCTTTTGGCTTCCCAACCCTCTGGAGAGGGCAGCACATCCCAGAATTCCAGAGAAACCAACCCCACGGGATGCACAGCCAGATCGAGCTCATCCCTCTTGGCAGCCCCAGCCCTGGAGCCTTTTTAGGGATTCTGGTCCAGCATTCCCAGGCAGACAGAATCCCAGGGATGTCTGGAGCAGCAGGAATTGCTGGCACTGGATCGCTCCAGGAGCCATTGGAAGGTGCAGAAATCCTGGAGAACATCCAGCAGGAGCTGGGATCAGGACACGCTGCTGGGCCACGAGCATTCCCTGATTCCTGAGACTCCCTGATTCCCAAGTTTCCCTGTTCCCAAATCTCCCTGCTCCCAGCTCCCTGATTCCCGACTCTTGGGAAATGCAGGAGTAAACCTGGCTTAAACTCGGGCCTAAAGCCACTTCCTGCCCTGTCTGCCCTCAGCTGTGTCCCAAGGGATGCTGGAGATGGATTTGGGATTGAACAGCCCCATCCCACCGGAGCTGGCAGCCCTTGGAAGGAGCCCTTTCCCAATCCCAAAGAATTCCCATTTGTGGCACCAAATCCCACATTTTGCTCTGTCTCCTGTCCTTCCCTCCCTGTCATTCCCAGTAAAGGAGGTGTCAGTTCCTCCTTCTCTCCACATCCTCAGAGACAGGAGCAGAAATCCATGGAAACACCTGTGTTCTGATCCCAACTCTCCCAGGAATTCCTGGGACAGCAGGAAAATCCAGACAAACAGGCAGAGAGGATCAAAGAGTTTGGGTACAACGAGCTCCACACAAATCCCACGGGATGCTCTTCCCAAAACATCCCTGTCTGTCACATCCATCCAACATCCCCCATCCCTCGGGAATGGGGCTGATATCCCAAAAATCCACACTGCATCTCCTGCTTCCAGCAAGGTCTCCCAGGATTTTTGATATCCAGGCAAATCCTCCCTGCTGGGATGGAGGGAAGGACTTGGGAGCAGTGACCCAGCTGGAATTCCTGCCTGGAATAGCTGCACACACACAGAGCCATCCCATTCCTCTGGAATTCTAGGGAAAAACAGCCAAAGAGTGGGAGCATTGTGAGCTCACACAATTCCCATCTGTCCATGGAAAGAGGGAAAATGAGATCCCGGAGCCGAGCACTTCATCCGCTGCCAAATCCCTGCTCCTGCTGCAGTGCCCAGACCGGATTTTTATCTGGGAAAAAAAAGAGGGAAAATTGTCTTTTCCAGCTGCTTCTTGTCAAAGTTTCCCAGACCACTCCAGAGTGACCATTCCCGGATTTCCATGGAGGTCAGGAAGAGCCCTGGACACGGAGCTCGGCACCCTCTAATTCCCTTCCCTTGCTGCTGCAGGAAAAGGTTTGGAAGTTTTGGAATTAACTCCGAGCTGGGATCATGGAATAATCCTGGAGTAACTTCCCTCCTGTCCCAGGCAGTGAAATATTCCCTCTAAATTGTGTTTTCCTTAAAATCCCAGTGATTTAGGGATTGGGGATTTAGGGATTTGCCCCAAGCAGCAGCTGCTGCCTCAAGAATTAAGAGCAAAATCCAAGTTTCCAACATCTGTGTAAATATTCGGAAAATATTCCTCGCATGAGGAATTCCAGCTTTGGAATGCTGGGCAGGCCCTCCAGGGGATGGAATTCCGAGGGACTTAAGGAAAACACACCTGGATGGCTTTGGATGGGCATCCCTGGGACTCCTCCTGAATTTCCAGCAGCCCGAGGAGATCCCAGACTGGGAACCAGGGGGGAAATCCGAGGAAAACTCTGAGTGGGCAGCAGGAATTCTTGGCTGCTGCAGGGATTGGGAAACAAATCCCAAATCCATGAAAAAACAGGGAGACAATCCCAATTCCTGCAAACAAGAGTGATCCCAGTTCCAATGGAATTATCCCACTTGGAGCTTGGAAAAGTCAGGATTTGTCTCCCACAGGATCAGCCCAAGCCCCCAAACACAAAGCCAAGGGAAAGGTGAGTTTAAATCAATCTAATCCCATTTTTCCATTAAAAAATTCCCTAAGAACCAGCAAAACACCCCGGAGGAGCTGGATGATCATTCAGGAAATATCCACAGAAAATCTGGGATCCCACCTCCCCAGATCCAACCCTAGGAATGAGCTGGAGCCTCGGATCCGCTGCATTCCCAGTTCCACTCCTGGGATACACTGGTCCACATTTCCAAGGAATTTGCCATCCTGAAATGCTGGAAGCACACCTGGACTCAACCCACATCCCAAAATTCTGAACCAAACTCCAAGCTGGAATGGGATTTGTTGATTCCCAGCAAATTTGAGGGAGGCATTGAAGGCAACTGGCAAAGCCAAATGAAGTCTGGGATTTCCACGGATCCACGCATCCATAAATACCATGGAAAATGGGAATTAGATGCTCTGAAATTAGTCTGGAACAGGGAATAAATTGAGGATATTTCCCAGAGATTATGAGGAATCCTCAGGAAAATTCAATGGGATGAGCTGGATTTTGCACTGGAGGGGATTTTCCAGGGAATATCCAGCCCAGGAAAACGTAAAATAAATCAGGAGAAGAGGAAAACCAGCCCCAAAACCACCCTGGAATCACTGAATTCCTATTTTCTGGGAAAAGCCCTGGAACTGGGGATGCAGGGATGGATAACTCTGGAATCCATTGGCAATGAAACATGGATTAGGATAAAGGGATCCTAGATAAGCAGATTCCCAGTGCTGTGCCTCCCATCCCTCCATCCCATTTTCCCAGTTTTCCAAAGGGAAACCCCCTTGGAGATGTCCTGGGATGGATTCCAAGCTTTCCTCCACACCAGAGCCCACCTGGGGTCACATCCATGACCCAAAAATCCAGGAGACGCTTCCAGCCCCTCCTGAGGGCACTCAGGGATTCATTCACCCCTTCCTTGCTAATCCCAAATATTCAAGGAAACCCCATTTGACATTCCAGGTTTCCATGGATCCACTTGGGAAAAGCCAGGGAACGACCCTGAGGGGTGGCAAATCCCAAATCCCCACGGGAACAGCACAAAACGCCACCCACGGCCCTCCAGAAATAAACAGACGTAGGAGATCCAATCCGAAGGAAAATAGAGAAGTTTGATCCCAGTTTTGTGCGGATTAAAAAAAAAAAACAAAGGAAAACTCAAAGCACAGCAGGGAAACAGGGAAAATCCACCTGGGTTTGAGGGAAAATCCCATTTGGATCGGGGCTTGTATCCCAAAAATGATGTTTGGGTTGGTTGTTTGTTGTGATCTGTGATTTGGGGGTGGGAAATGGGATTGGAGGTGAGCCTGGAGCTCGGGAAGAGATTCCTGCACTCAGGAAATCCAGGAATAAATCCAGGAATGCCACTGCACGGCAAAAGTGACAGCAGAGCGTCCCTGCACGGATTAATTGAATTAACACACTCCTAATTAGTGCTCCCACCCCCCAAAACCGGCGCTTTTCCCAGCTGGAATGTTATGAGCCCAAAGCTCTGGAAGCAGAGGGGGAGGCAGAGCAAGATCCTTCCCAGGGTCACTTTTCCAGGCTGTTCTCAGCATTCCCAAAGGCAGCGGTGCCGCTGAGGTGCAGCTCCTCCATCTGCCCCATCCCTTTTCCCGCTGATGCCTCCGGCTGGGAATGTTTCCCGGGAATGCTCCCGGCTCTGTAAACTGATCCTGCCCCACCTGTCCCCTCCAGAACCCGGCTCCAGCTTTTTTTAGCCATTCCAAAGCCTCCCAGTGACCCCCTCCCGCTTAAGCTCCACACAAATCACGTTTTTTGGGAAGAATCCCACCTGCTCCAGGCCACAGGGCTGGGATGGCTCCGATTCCCAAAAATATCTGGAGTGGCTGGCAGCTCTTGGAAAATCTGGGTGGGAAAGGGAGATTCCCAGGAGGTTCACTGGATGGAAGCACAGTGGGAATTTTGGGTGTCTCATCCGAAGGCAGCTCCATTCCCAGAGCGTCCCATGGGATCGGCCTCAAGGAGCTGCTGGAAATTGGAGCCTGGAGCTGGGATTTCACAGGAGGAGAATTCCCAAATCAGCAAACACAGGGAAAAGAGGGATATGGGAATTGGAGGGCACGGAGTGAGACCTTCCCCTCTTCCCACCAAATCAATCCCAGAGGGAGCAAGGACAACTTCCCTGGGAAAAACAACCAAAAAGCCCCATCCAAGGAGGGCACCTTGGAAAGATCCCAGGATTTTGGGAGCATTCCCAGTTCCCATCCCTCCCTTCCATAAATCCTAAGGAAAACCCAACACCCTTTTTCCTGGTTTATGGATTTCTGCTTTGGGAAGGGCAGGAAGTGAATCTCAACCCACACAGCCAGGAATTCCCTCCGTGGGATCTTTTCCCTCTGGGAAAATCTCCCAGGAATTCCAGCCTTCACTGCCCTGATCCAGCCATGCTGCTCCTCCAATCCCCTCATCCAGCTGCTTCCCAAGTGTCCCACTCCATGGAATTTTTCCCAAGCTCCTGGTTTCCAGGCGCCTCTGGTCCAACACACCCAGACCCACATCCTGCTCTGAGGTGGCTCCAAAAATCCCAACCCGCTCTTCCTGAAAGATTGAATCCAAGGGTTTGATTTTGGAGACTGGGAAAATGGGAATAAATCCCAGCAAGGAGCTCATCCCTCCTGCTGCCATCCAAGCACACCAGCACTGAAATCCTGGGAATTCTATGGAATCCTTGCTTGGCTGTCAACAATCCATCCCCCTTTCCAGCTGATGTTTTGTCGGATGAGGAAGTTCGGGAAAGGCAGGTGCTCTGCTGGGAATTCCCAACAGGAAAATCCAAGCCCAGACTGAGCACACCTGAACCCTCTCCAAAAACACCTGCCTCGGAATTCTCCACCTCCAGAGGAGATTTCAGGAATGCCAATTCCAGAGACTCCCCCAAACCCAAAGGAAATGACCTTTCCTCCCACAGACTCCCAAAGTTTTCCATCACAAGCCCCTGGATTAGGGAGTAAATCCATCCTGACTCACTCCTGCCTGCGACAACACAGTGCCCTCCCCAAGGCCAGCTCCATCCCATTTTTCTTATGGAATTATAATTCCATGGAATATTTAAGCATCAACTCCTTTCCACCCTTGCACATCCAAGTTCCCCCCTCAGGGCTGGAAATCCCAGTTGCAGTTGCCCCAAATCCCTTTTTTCCAGCATCCAGGCACTCGGGAATGCTGGAATGAGCGCCCAGGATGGCACTGGTGATGTTAGGCCTGGCTTAACCAGCAAGAAGCTCTTTGGGAAGAGGAATTTAAGCCCAGATTTGCTGCAAGCAGAGACTTCACCCGACAAGAGCAGAGCCAAGAAATCAGCTGGGGCCAAGGAGCTCCATTTTCCAGAGAAAAGAAATTGGGAAAGGGATTTTTCCCAACTAAATCCAACCCTTAATGAATCCCTGAGTGCTTTGAGGAATCACTACAGGACCAAAGTTGGTCAACATTTTGTGCAAAACAGAAGCAGCCCCAAATCCATTAAAACAGTGGGATTTTCCCTCTGAACATTCCTGCACATTCCCGGGAGGAATGTGCAATTTCTGCTGGGCTAGCTGCTGGGGAGAACCAGGGGTTTGTGTGGGGAGCTGAGGCAGATCAATAATCAGCTTATTAATAAATAATGGGCTTAATAAATTAATAAATAACGGGGAGAGAGGCAGGCAGGGATGGGGGTAGGGAAAAGCAGGAATTCTCCACACAATGCTTATGCTAAAAGCTCACTTCCCAAAGATTCCGGGCACAAACTGACAACTCTCACTCGCACCCAGCATTCCGGGGAAATTTCCATCTCCTGGATGTCACAAGCCAGAGCAAAACGCTGCTGGGTGATTATTTAACATTCCTAAAGCCGGGAAAGGACACCGGGAACGGCGGAGATTTAAGGGATTCACTGTTCCCTTCCTTCCCCGCAAGTTGCAGCAGAACAAAAGCGGAGGGGACTTTTCGGGAATGTGCCTTTCCCAAAGCAACTCCAGCTCCATTTTTCCCCGTCGGGAAAGCTCCCGTGCACTCGCGGCTCTTATATAAACAGCGGAGGGGCTGATCCCCCCCGGCATTCCAATAAAACCGAGGTCGCCTTCGGAATTGCGAGGATTCCCACCCCAACGAGCCGCGAGCGGAGCTGAGGGATTTTTCCCGCTGGGAATTTCGGGGGTCCGCGGCTCCGCACCCCATGAGCGGCTCCGTCCTGCCCGTCCCGGACACTCGCACGGAGCCGCTGCGGGACCTTGGCGTGTCCCCAGCACGGGGGACACGGGGGACACTGGGGACACTGGGGACACGCTCCCTGCGTGTCCCGCTGCCACAGACCCCCCCTTGTCCCCCTCTCCGAGCTGGCAGTGGGGACACACCGAGGACACGCCGGTGGCTCCGTGGCATCCCCGGGCGCTGCCGGCAGCGGGGACGCGCAGCTCCGCCGGGATGCTCCGGCCACGGGGAGGGTCCCGGGGGTGTCGCGGTGTCCCGGGGGTGTCGCGGTGTCCCGGGGGAAAGGATATGGGTTACAGACCAGCCTGAGGCACCAGCTGCGCGGGCGGGTGGTTTGCTTGAGGCAGAAGAAGGCGGTGGGTGCCAGCGCCGGGTAAGGCACCTGCTCCTCCTCCTCGGAGCCCAGCTCGGCGGGCGGCTCTCGGCCGGGGGAGCCGCTGCTGGAGCCGGAGCCGCTGCCGGAGCCGCTGCCGGCATCCTCGGGCGGCTGCTCGGCGGGGCGGCGCGGCGCTGGCAGAGCCGTGATGGGCACCCGCACCTCGGCCGGGCGCGGCGGCTGGCGGCTCTCGCCGGCGCTCATGGTCGCGGCCAGCGGCACCTGCGGGGCGAGGGCAGCGGGTCAGGGCCGGGCCGCCTCCGCCGCGGCTCCCGGGGATGCTCCGCCGGGTCCCGGCGCTCCAGCCACAACAAAGGCGGGCGGGGGGAGGTCGAGCCTCCGCCCGGGCGCGGCCGCTCCCGCCCCCCACGGCGAGCTGGGGGTGCCCCCCACCCTCCGGGGACCCCCTGGAGGAGCCTCCCGGCGTTGGATTTTGGGGGACGGAGGATTCTTGGGGGGTGTCCTACCTCAGTTGGGCGGAGCGCGGTGTCCCCAGGGGCATAGCCGTGCCTTGCAGCTCACATGGGACCGGCGACAATCGCGGCTCCCGGGGGTGGCCGAGCCCCCCCCAGGCACGGTGGCACCCCCAAAATCCAGCGGGGGGGGAGGGAGGGGTTGGGGCTCAGCGTGCGGCGCCCGCCCGCGGGGATGGAGGATGGCTGGGGAGAGGAGGAGGAGGAAGAGCAGGAGGAGGAGGAGGAGGAGGAGGAGGAGGAGAAGGTGGCGGGGGCCCTTCCCGAGCCTCTCCCGACGGTAAATCCCAAGGAGCGAGGAGGAGGCAGCTCCGCCGAGCTTCGCCCGTGCCCAACAGGAAACTTCGGATTTACCGGGGGAGGAGGGAGAGCGAGGGGAGGGGAGAGCGGGGGCGGCGGGGGCGGGGGCCGGGAGGAGCCGGGGCAGCCCCGCATCGCCCCCTCCCCCGCCTTTGTTCGGGCTCCGCGCGGCGCTGCGGGACGGGAGGGCACCCATGGGTGGGGGACAACGAGCCGGGGACCCTCTCCGAGCATCCCCGGGCGGGCGGAGAGGATTTGGAGCGGGAGGTTCGGGTTTGGTTCCGCTCCATCCCGCGAGGGCTGCGCGGCTCCGGCACCTCCAAAGGGGGGAGATCCCAAAAAGGCGGGGACGCCCCCCTAAAAAGGGAGATGGAGCCCCAAAAAGGGGGATCGCCCCTCCCGGCGCTCCCCCAGCCCCTGGCTGAGCCCGGGTTGGAGGTAGGAGCGGTTTAATAACTAAGCTCGGCTCTAAGCTCGCAGCTCAGCTGCTCCAGGGTTTAACTCCCAAGAAACTCCCAGGGATCCCAAGAAACAGCTCAGGGAAAGTCCTCACAGGCTCCAGCCCTTCAACTCCGCTCGGGAAGTTTTATCCCTTTGAATTCCTTGGAATTCTGTGAATTCTCTCGGGTTGGGGGTGCGGGGATGGGATTGAAATCCGGGAGTGGATGGGTTCCCGTCCCCTGGAATGTTTTCAGGAGTGCGGGTTCATTATCCAGCAGCACATCACATTCCATTTGCAAATGCAGCTCCCGATGTTCTTCCCGGTTAATAACTGGGAATTGACTGGGAAGAGAGGTCAGGCGGCTTTCAAAGCACCCAAGGCTGAGCCTAATGGGGCTCCGAAAGAGCTGGGATGCAGCGGCGATCCCAAGGTTTTATGGGATGTTCCCGGGTGGGGATGAGCAGGGTGTGGCGATTTTAGTGTGGGATACAAAGGGAAAAGCCCCGCCAAGAGGAGAGAGAGGAATGGAAAAGACCTCGAGGATGGAATCCAAGCATCCCAAAAATTCATCAGGATGATCCATCCTGTCTGCAGGGGCTGCCTGTGGGAATGCCGCGGGGATAGGAGGGATATGGGATGACAGATTGGGGTGGGGCACACGGGAAAATCCGAAGGGAATCACCAGGATCTCCTTCCAGTTGAATCCTGCTGGAATTCCTTCCCTGGAGTTGAATTCCCTCTGTTTCCTGCCCTTTTTGCCAATGTTTTCCATGAAAACTGGGGTGAGTTTGTGAGAATTCCGAAGGATGTGGGCTTTCCAGTTCACCTGGGGGTCTCAGTCACATTGTTTCCCAAGCTTTTGGAATTCCTGACCCTGGGAAAGAGAATTCCAGAATGATAAGGAGGATCCTTGCTCTGGCCATATCCCTGGAATTGTTCAAGGACAAGGCTTGGAGCATCTTGGAATAGTGGAAGGTGTCCATGTGGGAAAAAATCAACTTCAGCTAATTCCAACCCAGAGCAAGATCTGCCCTGCTCCTCCCAATTCCTTGTGGGATCCTCAGGAATTAAAGGAGGGAATAAATCCTCATGCCAGGAAAGTGTGGGCTCCTTTCCTCCAGGGATGGATTGGAGGATGGATTTGGGGCTGGATCCAGCATTTTCGGGAGCATCCCGCTCTCCTGACACCCTGCTGGAAAGCTGGGAATTTTGCTGCCTGCCTTTGGGATGGGGTCAAGGAATCTCCTGGCCCCTCCTTCTCCCCATTCCCATTGGACTCCACCTCCTGTTTCCCTCTAGAAGTCATTATCCTGAGCTGGAGAATTCCAGAGTGGGAAGCTCCAGAAGAGCTCCACCAACTCCCAACCACATCTTCCCTCTGGAATTTAGGATTTGTCCTAATTGTGGAATCTGCAATGCAATCCCTGCTTTGCACAGTTCCCACCCTTTCCCTTTCCCCTTGGTGGCACCAAATCCCAAATCCGAGGGAACAAAATCATTGGAATTGCTGCAAATTCCTGAAATTAATTATCTGGGATGCTGATGGAGAGCTGGATGTGTTGGAGGAGTTCATCCAGCCAGGGATCCACATGGGAAATATCGAGATGAATAAATTGGGGATGTTTTAGCAGGAATCATTGAATTTGGGATCTGTGGATCCTCCCAATCCCTTTTCCATCCCAGAAATTGTTTGGCTCTTCCCTTCCAGCCTCAAAGTCAAATCCAAGATCAGGGAATGCATCCAGAGGGGAATCTGCATCCCTGCTAAAGTTTGGGATGGAACAGGAAGGACAAGCCACATTCCAAAGGTGCCAGGGAACAACAGCCAGGATTTGCTCCTGCTCTGGGAGTCTCATCTGGCTCTTTCCATGATTTTTTATGGATCACTCCTGGCTCCTTTAATGCTCTGCTGGTTTTATTGGGATTTATGGCATTCCCACCCGGCCTGGGAGGGAACAGCCAGGGATTGATGATCCTTAATCACATCCCAAACTCCTGGAAGTTCTGAGGGACCTGAGATTTGTGGGAAGGAGCATCCAGGGATTTACAATCCTAAAGTCCAAGCATCTGGAAGTTCTGAGGGATCTCAGATCCCTGGGAAGGAGCAGCCAGGGATTTCTCATCCATAATCACATCCCAAACTCCTGGAAGTTCTGGTGGATCCCAGATCCCATTCCCGACCCTCTCCAGCCTTGGGAATGTCGCCTCCTGCCTCCATTTGTCCTCTTGGAAAAGGGGTTCGGGAAGAGCTGGGAGCTGGATCCCATCTCCATCGATTGTGTGCCCTCTGCTGGCAGCCTCTTTTCCAGGGAAAAACGGGAAAATCCCGCCGGGAGGGATTCGGGGCTGCCCTTCAAATATGGGAAAATCCTTGAATTCCATCTGATCCTCACGGGGATTTCCTTCTGCTCTTCCAGGAGCAGGGAATGAGCTCGTGGATTTCCTTTGGAGCCGGTTGGATTCTGCAGGAGATGCTGAATCCTGGGCATCCAAATCCCTGGAATTCTCTGCTTCTAAGAGCTGTCAGTATCACCCTATCCCTGAAATAAATGAGGGAAAAGCAGGGATTTATGGAATTCATCCTGGCTGATATCCAAGATCAGTGGGAGAGCCATGGCAGGAATTCCCTGTTTTCCAGAGAAGCTGGGATGCCCCATCCCTGGAAAAATCCCTGGCCAGGCTGGACGGGATTTGGAATGGGATCAGCTTTATCCCTTTCCCACCCAAACCATTCCAGGGATTTCATGAAATGTGGGAAAACCAGGAGAAGGAAACACTGGTGTTTTCCAGGAAATCCATTTTAAAGGGAATTTTGAGTATTGGGAATAACCAGAATCAAGCCACCTGTACTTCCTAAGTATTCCCTACAAAGTTCCTTCCCTCATCCAAACTTTGCATTCCCGAAATTCAGGTCGGCACCTCCAATTCCCAGAATTCCCCTTCCAAGTTGTGATTATTTTTTGGGAAGCTCAGCACTTCTCCAATCGGAATTTTCAGCCCAGAATGAGGTCAGGGAACCTTTGGGCCAGGTTAAAAACCTTGGAAAAGTCGGGGTTTATTCCTGATAATCCTCAGGGATGAGTTCAGGGAGGAATTCACCTCCTTGGGCCAGCTGGGAATAAAGCAATTTAATTTCTCTTTGTTATCTGGGAGATTCCTTGGCCTCCTGGCCTGGATGTTCATTTTTTGGGGATAACAAGGAAGGGATGAAGCTGGAAAAAAGGGAAATCATCTTTCCCACAGATAATTGGGATGAGCTCCTTATCTGGCCTCTAAAAACCGGGAGCAGGAGGGGTCAAACGAGCCCAAATGATTTGGTGATCCCGAAAAATGAGGTGAGAGCTCCGGAAGCTCCGTTCTTGGCCAAATTATCCTGGGTTTTTGGGGATAGAAATAAGGAAAAGCAGCCCCAGCTCCGAGGGTCCCTGGAATTCCTGGTGCAGAGGGGCTGCAGAGCTGGGAATTCCCTCAGAAATCCACAAAAATCCAGGAAAACTGGGAGCCTCCAGCCCACATGGGGATGAAATCCCAGCTGATCCCAACTCCAGAAGACAAAACATTTCCAGTTCCAGAGCTTTCCCTGGGTGCTCCAGACCCTGAGGAAGGACACCCCGGAGGATCCAAGCTCATCCCAGCAAATCCAGCTGGAAGATTCCGGAAAATTCCCCCTGGAGCATCTCCCATGCCTGCAGCTCCCACCGGCCTCATCCCTGAGCTGCTCCAGCCTAAAATATTCATGGGAGGCCTCTAAAAGCCCAGCTTAGCCCCTAAAAGCCTGGTTTAAACTCTAAAAGCCTGGTTTAAACTCTAAGGCCTGGCTTTGGCTCTTAGGCCTGGCTTTGGCTCTAAAGGCACGGCTCTGTAAAGTCTAGCCTGGTCTCCAAGGGCCCAGCTTTGTAAAGCCCGGCTCTAAGAGCCTGGATAAGAACAAATCTTTGGGAATGATCCAGAGGCTGAAAGGAGCCTCCCCCTAGGGAGTTTCAGCCAGGGAAAAGCGGGATCATGTGGGATTGGAAAAGGCAGGAATGAGCTCCCTCCAGGGCCTGGGAGCTCTTCCCATTCCCATCCCACATTCCAAGGACAATTTGGGAATTTTCCTTTTACCTCCTTTGCTCTCCTCCTCTTCTCAGTGTCCAGCCCGGCCTCTATCCCTCCCCCTCAGGAACAGCATTTTCCAGGATTTCCCCTAAAATCCCAGCATTCCCAAAGAATCTGTGGCTGCCTCATGCTGGGAATGTCCAAGGCCAGGCTGGATGGGGCTTGGAACAGCCTGGAATTGTGGAAGGTGTTGGGATGGAACTGAGCTTTCCATCCCAAACCATTCCCTAATTCCAGAGGCTCAGGATTGCCCTGCAGGGGGGTTTTCCTTCCAGCAGGATTCCCAGGGAAAGCTGGAGCAGCTTCCCAAGATTCTGGGCTGTCCATGGGGTTCATTCCTGGTTTATTTTCTGTTTAAAGGAGATTTTTGGGATATTTTGGCTCCAATAAATCAATCTGGTGTATCCCAAAGGAGATAAGGAATAACAAAACTCCCAATCCAGTTTTATCATTACTCTTGGTTTATGGCTAAATCCATGGATTTATTTTGGAATTCTCTCCAAGGAGAAATTTGCCCAGCCCAGAGCTGCCACTGGAGTTTGGGAATCATCCCCCAAATTCCAGATTATTTGACTTTCTGAGGATCAGTTATGGAATATTTTTGTCAATTCCCATTCCCACTCATCCCAGAAAACCCCTTCCCGTTTTCTCCTGCAATTCCAACCCTTCAGGATCCACAACAGCTCCAGCTTGGGAGTTTTGCCTTTTTTTACTCTTTTTAATTGGATTTTCCAGCTGCATTCCCTGCTTTTCCCTCTTCCATGGGCTTTGCTGCTGGAAGGGAATCCCTGCTCCACTCAGGAATTCCTGAATGCCCACCTCGGGGCTGGAATTCTGGTTGCCCATGGCAACCTCTAATTGCCGATGGAAAACCCTCCTTAAAATTCCTTTTTCCTTCCAAATCCAGCAATTCTGTATTTTTCCCAAGAAGAAGATCAGGATTTTTATGGATCCTTGACATCCAAGCTCCTCTTATTCCCCTTTTTTCCTTAATTTTCTTTCATTTATCCCTTAAAATTCCTTTAGTTTCCAACGAGCTCCTTGTGCCACTGATTATCCCATGGCAAACTGATTCCAAACCCTCTGGAATCTTTGAAAATCACTTGGAAGTGTCTGAACTGGGAGCAGCTCCCTGGAATTGTGCTCCACTCCCAAATATTCCTATTTATCCACGCATTCCATGAAGGAAAAATAAAGGTGTTGGAGGGGTTCCCTCAGGATTCCCTCCTTGGGTTTTTCCCGTTTTGTTTTTTTTTTTAAGGAATGCCGACTTGAAACTCGTGGAGTGTGAAATCCTGGCTGGGCGTTTCCATGGGAACCAGCCGGGTTTTCCTGCCGAGGATTCCCGCTGACCTCACTCCCGCTGGAATCTCCCCCTCCCGCTTTTACCTCGGTTTCAATTCCCGGTGTTCCCACTCTCCTGGATTTCCCTCTTTCCGTTTCAAGGATGGAGAATTCCCGGCATTAAAAAAGTGGGATAAAACCACCTAAGGCTGGTTTTCCCAGGAAAATCCCCTCAGCTGGGTGGGAATGATTGAAATCTCCAGGAAGGATGGAGAGGGAATATTCCCAAGGGTATGGAATGATGGGAGAAGGGGGAATAGCTTCCAACTGCCAGAGGGCAGGGATAAATGGAATATTGGGAAGGAATTCCCAGATGGGATGGAGGGGCTGAGATGGAATTCCCAGAGAAGCTGTGGAATTCCTGGATCCCTGGAAGTGTCCAAGGAAAGGCTGGATGAGGACCGAGGTAATGGGAAGCTTGGGTTGGAATGGGATGAGCTTTAAGGTCCCTTCCCAATCCAAACCATTCCAGGAGCAATTCAGGATCATCCTGGCCTGGCCATTCCAGAGTCAATCCCACAAAAAGGTGGGATTTTAGAATTAAAAAAAGAGAGGGAAATGGGATAAGTGATCCATCCTGGGAATGATCCGAGCAGCAGGAGCCTCCAGGTTCCTCCTGGAATGGGAAAGCTTTTCCAGGAGGCTCCTCTTGCACTCCAGATTCTCCCAGGAGAAAAAGAATTCCTCCTTCTTTCCCATAGAAATGTTTTCCAGGCTGGGATGAGAGAATTCCAGTATCCCCATCCATGGCAGGGCTGCAATGGGATGCTCCGTAAAATCCCATCAATCCAAACGAATTCCATGAAGGAAATTCCCTTCTCCCATTTTTCCAGCGGTGCTTTCCCTTCCTCCAGCAGGAACAAAGGCATCAAAAGCTCCTGCAGGAAGAGCCATCCCCGAAAAGTCATGGAAAGGGCACATTAATAAGGGATGAGCCAGGAGGAGGCAGAAATGCAGGAAGAGCAGCAGAGCCTCATTATCCCAGATCCCAAAATTCCTCAGGAGGCTCCAGCAGAGCTGAGCCAGTGAATATTTTATAGGGAAGCTCCCATTCCCTTCCTGATTTTCCGTGTGGCCTCTCCCGAAAGAGCGATTTGTTTTGGAAAACAAGGAATGTTCCCTGAGTGGAAAACAAGGAATCCCACAAAACTCCAGGCACAGCACTGGGATCAGAGCCAGCAACACCTGGAATATTCAAAATTCCCCCCTTCCTTCCCTAAATCCCAGCACATCCGACTTTTCCCTTTATCCTGAAGAATCCCGGCTCGAAACACCAGGAATAAAATCCCTGAGTTTGAATCCCCCTCCAGCCAGGATAAAAATCCCCCCCTGTGTCACAGCCACATTCCCTAATCCCAAAATTCCCTTGGATGTGCCCCCCCCCTCCCGTCCCCCCACACCGGGAGCAGCCAGCCGGGAATGTTGGGATTGGGATCGCTCCAGGTTTTTTTTCCCTGCTCCAGACGGGGAATTGGAGCTGCGTGGGCGAGCGGCTCCTGCAGGCACGTGGAGGAATGTGTGCCAGGAACAGCGGGAACACCGGGAATGGGGGACACTTGTGTCCCTCTCCCCTCCTCAGGAGGATCAATCCATCCCTGATCCTTTCATTAGGCTGGAAAACTGGGAAAGATGGGAGGGGCGGGCTCCTTTCCCTCTCCTTGAGCTGTCCCAGGCAGGATTTTTGCATCCCTCATCCACCCTTCCCAAATTGCTGCCAGCATCCAAAAAAATCCTCTATCCCTCTTTTCCATGAAGGAATCAAATAAATGACATCAGCACCTCCCTACACAGTAAATCCCAGAAATCCCGTCAGATGCCATTTATCCTTGGAAAAGATCCTAAACCCAGAACAGACCTGGGAATATTTGCATTCCAGGGATTATTCCAAGAGCTAATCGGCTCTGGAGCGGAGCGTGGGGAGGATTGGGAGCAAACAGGATTGGAGGCTGGAATTCTCCTGTTGTAATCCAGCAGGGATATCCATAATCCAGCAGGGATATCCATAATCCTTCCCAAAATTGCCCTCAAAGCTCTGAGGTGCTGGGAGAAGCTTCAATCTGAGCAATAATTCCCTCCAGATCCTGCTTTTCTTGTACATTCCCGGTTTTCCAAAATGGGAGTGATTCCCCTCTGCAGGAATGGGGAGGTGCTTTTAAAATCCACCTGGAGCGTGGGATTCCCTGTGGAAATCCGGGAATTCTGCCCACACCTGCCAGGTTCATCCTGAAGTTCTGCCAGCTGGAAAAAGCATATTTCCCAAGCCAGAGAATTCCATAAATCTCATCAAGATCCACGTCTCCTGCAGGAGATCTTTTATTTCCCCTCTCCTTTCTTCACCTTTTGCACCTTTCCCCCCTCTTTTCCCTCTTCTCCCCTTCCCCTCTTTTTTCCCCTCTTTTCCCTTTTCCCCAACAGGACCAGAGTCACAAGAAAGGCCTCAACAAAGAAAATTTGGGAATAAAAGCAGAACAAAGAGCACAAACATGTTCAACCGAGCAGCCTAAAAACCAGCAGGGGCTCTCTGGAATTTTCCAGGGGAAACCAGAGGGGTTGGAACTGGGATGAAATCCTGTCACCCCCGAGCCTGCTTTTTTCCAGGCTAAACAACCCCAGCTCCCTCAGGGTTCTTCCAAACGTTGGTTTTCCAAGCCCTTCATCTTGTTGCTCTCTTCTGGATGTGTTTAATCTCAATGTCTTTCCTACGGTTCCATGAGGGCCGCCCCGGCCGCCATGACACCTCCCTCAGCACCTTCCCGCCTTTTCCCGTCGCCATGGCAACGAGCCGCCCTCACCATGGCCGGCCTTGGGCCCTTGGAAAGGGCAAGGGCCAGACCCTCAGCCCACGGGGGACAAAAAGGCTCTGAACTGCCCACCCCTGCATATAAACTGCATATAAACCCTGCTCCCCACACAGGATTCTTCTGGAGGACTCCAGAAAGCTGAGAGTGGGCTCTGGCTTCTCCGTATTGCTCGTTCTAAAGCTGCCTGGGAGAAGGAATTTTGGGTCCCTCCTGGCGCAGGGCAAGGTCTTTGTGTGCCGAGGCTTTGCTGCAGCCAAGGAAATGAGCGGATCCTGGCTCAGGGTCACCTTTCCCGCACAGCCACACACCCCGAGTGCCCCAGCCACAGGAAATTGCTGGATCCGGGCGGTGCCGGTGCTGGCAAATGCCAGAGCTGGGCGGTGCAGGGAAATTGCCGGATTTTGCCTTTTCGCGCCAGCAAATTGCTGGACTTGGGCTGTGCTGGCACCGAGAAATTTCTGGGTCTGGGCTCTGGCGGTGGCAGCAAACACCAGATTTCAGGCTCCAGGTGCTGGCAAGCACAGGATCTGGACCCATCCCTTCCTTCCTGGACGGAGGTGCCCTGACCCTCCCAAAATCCCCGGCATTTCCCCTCAGCCCTGCGCAGCTCGCGGCCTACACCGCAGCCTTCCCAATTTAACTGCAACCGCCTTCCCGTTACCACGGCAACGAGCCGCGTGGGGGGCGGGCGCAGACAGCCTATCCACCAATCAGCATCGCGATTAGGTGGCTACGCTCTCTGATTAGTACATTCTGCTGTCCATCAACCCGCGGGCCCGCCCTGTCGTTGGTTGCCGCGGTGAGGGGAGGACGCTCGGGCGGGAGCGGCGAGCGGCAGAGGCTCCGCCATGGCGCAGCCCGACGAGCCGCACCCCCCGGTCGTTCCCTCCGGCCCGCGGCCCAGCAAGACCTGCGATGTGGTCCGCACCGAGAGACCGCGCTCCTGCTCCGGCATGGCCGTGACCGGCCTCCGCACCGCCAAATACCATCTGCCCGAGTGGCACCGCCGCAACGCTGGCGTCTGCTACGAGGCGCACACGGCGGGCGAGCAGGCGGAGCGCGGCCGCGCCGAGGCCAAACACCTGGTCAAGCATGCGGCCGCCAGCGCGCAGCGAGCCCAGGGCTACTCCAAGGCCACGCTGGGCCAGCGGCTGCAGGACGTCCACTTCTGGAGGGTGGAGCTGCAGAAGGAGATCATGGAGCTGGACGCCGAGACCAACCTGCTGGCGGCCCAGAAGCTGCGGCTGGAGCGGGCGCTCGATGCCACCGAGGTGCCCTACTCGGTTGTCATCGATAACCTGGAGTGCCGGGAGCGGCGGCAGCCGCCGGACCTGGTGATCGATGAGGTGGAGAGGCAGCTGATGAAGGTGAGCGGCACCTGGGCTGCTGCTCGGGTGGTGACAGCGCTGACATGAGGAGCAGCAGGGAGGAGGTGAAGCTGCGGCTGCTGGAAGTG
The DNA here is from genome assembly GCF_022539315.1 of Serinus canaria. Lineage (NCBI taxonomy): Eukaryota > Metazoa > Chordata > Aves > Passeriformes > Fringillidae > Serinus > Serinus canaria. Next base: position 14,425,561 of record NC_066328.1, read on the forward strand.
TCTCCTGCCATTCGGGGTCTGGTGCTCCTTCCTGCACTCCCGGTGTCACCCTGAGGATTTGTTCGAGTCCTTGCTGTGTTTGAAAAGTGTTTCAAATCACTTTGGGAAGTGTGGCTGGAGGAGAGCAGGTCCCTCCCTCAGCTCAGACCCCAACAAAACCGACCCAAAGTTTTTGTGCACCAACACAAAAATCTTATTCTGGCTTAAATTCCTTCTCTACTCACCTTGAAATCCCTCTCCTCTCTGCAGGTTACACTTTAAAACTCCACAATCCAGAAGTTCAGGAATACTGGGATATTCCTTGGCTGTTCCCATGCTCAAATTGTCCAAAATTTGGCAGTTTCTGTCATTAACTCTCCCCGAGTTTTGCCAAGGTGATGATCCAACCCTGTCACCGAGATTCCTGTCAAATTCCAGTGTCGTTCTTGTGCTGGATGTTAAAAAAAACCACATTTTCTATATCCCATAAATTAATTAATGATTATTCACCTGCAGCCTCCAGTCAGAGTCGGTTCATGATATTCCCTGATTTTTCCCTATCTCAAAACTGAGCAGGGATTTCATTTATTCCATTTAATCTGATGGGATCATGGAATCCTGGAATGGTTTGGGATGGATGGGACCTTTAAAATCATCCATTCCCACCTCTTCCCACCATTCCCACCCACTCCCACTATCCCAGGTTGCTCCAAGCCCCTTCCAACCTGGCCTTGGACATTCCAGGGATGGAGCAGCCACAGCTCCTCTGGGAATCTGTGCCAGGGAAGAAGTCCATAACAGGATAACGCTCAGACTTTTTCATGGAATCCACAGAATTCCCAGGCTTTGGAAGTATTCCAGGTTTTTCAGCCTCCATAGGTTTAGAGCTGAGTTCCCTCAGGATCTGGCCACTCCAAAATTCCAAGTTTTACCATAACAAAGAGAGTAGAGAAGGAAATGTTAGGATTTATCCCCAAGTTGCTCCTTGGGATTGTGTTTCCTGCTCTGGATCCATGGAATTGTCCCTGTTTTCCTTTAGGAAGCGGATCTGATCCGGGAAATCCGGGATCTCCTGAAAAGGACCATCATCCAAGCTGCCACCCAGATAAGGTAAAACATTTCCCAGGATTCTTCAGCCAGATGATTCCTGGGATAGAGGTGGGCACAGATCTCAGCCAGGCCTGGCTTAGGAGCTGAGGGAATTCCATGTAAACCTGGATTTTCAGGTAGATTCAGATTTTCCTCCTTTCCACTGCTTGGATTTGTTTCCCAACACTAAATTCCAGTGCTATGAAATGGTTCTTTGGATATCTGCTTGGGAATATCTTTGTATGATTCAAGGGATTTTTGGGATCAGAGGAGCTTTCCAAGAGGAATTTTTTTGCCACCAGAGGTCAGTGTGAACTTTGAATCTGGAATTTCTGTGCCAGGCCCGGTGTTCCTTGCCATTCCAAAGGATTATTTCCTTGGAATTTCAAACAAACCCTTTGGAAAGATGTTATTGTGTCCTAAATTCCATCAATATAAAGGAATCATGCTGGAAACTTCATATTTTAGTTAAAAAAAAAATCCTTCAATCTGCTCCTGTTCTACCTGATAAAAGAAATATTGGTTTTTAAAAAAATGGCTGTAAATGCCAATTAATAGAAAGTAGCTCTGTTATATTAATTAGAGCATGAGAGGAGCCTAATGAGTTTAATTTGGGGGTTGTAATTGTTTTAAGATCATTTTATCCCCATTTTAGCCCAGTTTTAGCCCCATTTATTCCTATTTTAGTCTCATTTTTGCCCCATTTATTCCCATTTTAGCCCATTTTTATCCCCATTTTAGTCCAAGTTTAGTCCCATTTTAACCCCATTTTATTCCCATTTTCCAAGAGAATTCCCAATTCCTTGGCTGAGAGTGACACCTGCTGTTATCAGCTGATAACAACCCACAGGCTTTTGTAATTAAAATCATTATAATTATAATTAACCGAGCCACGTGTGACTCTAATTAACAACAAAGCAATAATTTTAATCTGAATATCATTAAAGATTATCCAGTTCCATGGGCAGGGACCTTCCACAATCCCAGGGTGCTCCAACCTGGCCTTGGGCGCTTCCAGGGATGCTGGAGCAGCCACAGCTTCTCTGGGAATTCTATTCCAGGGCCTCCCCACCCTCACACTGGAATGTTTTCCCAAAATCCCATCTCAGTCAGGCTCCTCTTCCAGGCACCCTCACACTGGAATGTTTTCCCCAAATCCCATCTCAGTCAGGCTCCTCTTCCAGGCACCCTCACACTGGAATGTTTTCCCAAAATCCCATCTCAGTCAGGCTCCTCTTCCAGGCACCCTCACACTGGAATGTTTTCCCAAAATCCCATTTCAGTCAGGTTCCTCTTCCAGGGAATGGCGGTGGGAAGGGAGAGTTTGGGATTTTCCAACCCGCAAGGAATTTCACGGTCTTGTTTCCCTGTGGAACACCAAGGGTGGAGCTGTGCTTCCCTAAGAGGGCTGGGTTGGGAATTGTCTTGCTTCCAGCTGAGCGGTGATCCCAACTTTGCAGATCCAACCGGATCCAGAAGGAGAACTGCGAGCTGGACTGGTCGGATAAGGTGGAGACGTATCACATCGACGACAAATGCATCGGCTACTGCGCCGACAGCACCAACGTGCAGTTCCACCCCAGCTCCGTCAAGTTCGAGGAGAAGTGAGTCATTCCCAGCACCCCCCTGGGACAGCACCCCTGGAATGTCCAATCCCAGCTGGCACCGGGCGTGGAAGAGCTTCGAGGCAGCTCCGTGCATGGGAAGGCTGTGCTGGATGTCCTCTGTGGAATATTTGGGTTGGGAGTTCCTGGAAGCTCATCTGGTTCCAATCCCAACACCTTCCACCTTCCCAGGCTGCTCTAAACTCCATCCTTGGGTTCTTCCAAGGCATCCAGGGGCAGCCACAGCTTCTCTGGGAATTCTATTGCAGCCCCTCCCCACCCTCACAGGGAATTCCTTCCCATCCATCCCATCCATCCCATCTCTCCATGTGAAGCCATTCCCTGTGTCTGTCCCTCCATCCCTTGTCCCCAGTCCCTCTCCAGCTCTCCTGGAGCCCCTTCAGGCTCTGGAAGGGGCTCTGAGCTCTCCCTGGAGCCTTCCCTTCTCCAGCCTGTCAAGATCCTGTTTCTTTTATTTCCAGCCTTTAAATCCTGGATATATTCCTGAGTTTATTTGCCAGAACTGAACTGGACAAAAAATGTGTGAATGTTTTGAGCAGCTTTAGCTCAAGATGGAAGCACTTGGACTGATTTAATCTCAGGCTTTCATTCCCTATGAAGCCACAGGAGCGAGAGATTATTAATTTGGGGCTTTTTTATTAATTTATTTGAGGATTTTTATTAATTTTTAAAATATTTTTATTGATTAATTTGAGGATTTTGTTATTTTATTCAAGGACTTAAACTGATTTATTTGAGGATTTTTATTGATTTATTTGAGAATTTTTATTGATTTATTAGAAGATTTTTATTCATTTATCCAATAATTTGTATTATTTTTTCAAATATTTTAACTGATTTATTTGAGGATTTTTATTGATTTATTTGAGTATTGTATTGATTTATTAGAATATTTTATTTAACCTAGAATTTTTATTAATTAATTTGAAGATTTTTACTAACTGATTAAAGGATTAATCCTGTTCCTCACGAGAAATCCACACCACAAGCAAGACCCCAACCAACCAAAAACCAACCCCACCTTTCCAGAGAAACAACCATTGTTAAAGGCCAAAATTCCCCATTTACCCCATTCCTCCTTCTTCCAGCGCCTCCACCCCGAAGTCCTGGGCGCAGTTCAGCCACGACAACATTTCCAGGGCGGAGCAGGAGAAGCTGGCCTCGGTGCAGCTGCGCTCCCTGATCAACAACATCATCCACGACGCCTCCGAGGACCTGCGCATGCAGCGGGCGGCCGTCAGCGAGGCCTTCGACAGCCACTGCAGGGAGCTGGACCAGGCCAAGCTGCGCCTGGAGAGCCACCTGCGGCAGGTCCGGGCTGTCCCCTGCAGCTCTGGCATCCTTGAAACAAAAAAATATGGTTTGATCCGCATAGCAGTGAAATATTTTTGTGTCAGGTTAGGATGCGGGGAGAGGTTGTGGGGTTTCGTTGGGATGGAGTTCGGTGAAATGCTTCAGTCGTGAATTCAACCCTTTAATCCTGCATTCAACTCTTTAAACCTGAATTCAACCCTTTAAACCTGCATCCAACCCTTTAAACCTGTATTCAACTCTTTAAACCTGCATTCAACTCTTTAAACCTGAATCCAACCCTTTAAACCTGCATCCAACCCTTTAAACCTGCATCCAACCCTTTAAACCTGAATTCAACCCTTTAAACCTGCATTCAACCCTTAAACCTGAATTCAACCCTTTTAACCTGCATTCAACCCTTAAACCTGCATTCAACTCTAAAACTGGATGGTCTGGTCAGGGAGCTCTGGTTGAGCCAGGATTCCCAGATTTTTCTGGAATGGCAGCAAAGTCAACCTGGCAGGTGACTTCAACATCCTGTAAAATGGAGCAGCTCCTCCTTTTGTGGATTTTACATGGAATTCTGTGCACTTTAAAAGTTATTTACTGTTTTCTGGTTTTTTTTTTAATGATGTCCTGCTCCTTCTTCAAACACTTTGGGAGTAAAGATTTTCCTCATCTCTGGACTGAAGCCAATGGAAATGGAAAAAAGTCATTCCTTAGCTCCTGGTGGAATGGGCTGGGCTGGGGATGTGTTGTCATCCCACAGAACACATGGAACAGGTTTTGAGGGAATATTTCCTGCTTCTTTCCAGATTGAAAATGGGATTTTCAGCCTACTAATAAAAATAAAGAGGTCAAAACCATCACAGTACTTTTATTTTTAATATGAACAAGGGGTGGCTTTGGGCCTTTCCCCTTTTCCTATATGGAGCAGCTCCCTTTTTCTCTTTTAGCCATTGGCAAGTGTGGGAAAAGAAATAATTCCGGATCTGGGAATGACAGCTGGATATCTTTATTCTTTGCATGTGTATCGATGGTTATGAAGGGAAGAATTTCAGGATTACCTGTCTTTTCCATTTTCTTTGGAAAAGCAGGTATTTCCAAGGTGATCAACAGCTCTCCCTCAAAATAAATCGATTTTTAAATTGAATTTCCAGTTAAAATTTGCATTTCAAAATTTACATTTCAAAGCACTCCATGGAGATGAGATGTGTTGTCATCCCACAGGAGACATGGGAGAGGTTTGGGATCTCTCCTGTGGTTTTGGGACATGGGAGAGGCTGCAGAATATTTCCTGTTTTATTTAAACTAAAGCAGCGATTCTCAGTGTAATATTAAAAACAAACAGGTCAAACCCACCTTAATTATTGCATTTAATCTTAAATAAAATGAAATTATTGTATTATCATCTAAAATGAAATTATTCTCATTGTACTTTGTTCCCCAGACTGGTGGTGAGGACTTTAACTCTTCACCACGAACAGATATTTTTGGGGATGATATTCATCATTGTTTGAAGGGTTTTTTCCCCTTGGATTTTCTCTCCAGATCCTGAAGGATATTGGGGATGAGGAAGCCAACATTGAGAACCTGAAGAAAGCCATCAGGGACAAGGAAGCTTTCCTGAAGGTGGCTCACACCCGGCTCTACGACAGATCCGCCAGGCCCAACGTCGAGCTCTGCAGGGATGAGCCCCAGTTCAGGTCATTCTGCCTTCCCCAGCCTGGGCCATCAGTCAGCTCCTCCAAGGCTCCTGTTCCATCCCAAAGCCATTTGGGGGAAATTTATTTACCTCACAACTTTTCATTTCTTCACTTGAAGTCAGAAATTACTTTTCAGTTCTGTAATTGATCTTTATCTCAAATCCAATCTTTTCTTGGATTTTTCTGAGGTTTTTTCCTGATGAATTTTAGATTCTGTAGTTGTTCTTTATCCCAAATCCAATCCTGCATTTTCTGATTTTTGATAATCGTTTCTGCATCAGGGTTTTTCCTGATAAATTTTTGATTCTGTAATTGATCTTTATCCCAATCCAATCCTGGATTTTCTGAGGTTTTTCCTGATAATTTTTGATTCTGTATTGACTTTATCCCAATCCAATCCTGGATTTTCTGAGGTTTTTTCCTGATGAATTTTAGATTCTGTAGTTGTTCTTTATCCCAAATCCAATCCTGAATTTTCTGAGTTTTTTTCCTGATAAATTTTTGATTCTGTAGTTGATCTTTATCCCAAATCCAATCCTGGATTTTTCTGAGGTTTTTTCCTCATAAATTTTTGATTCTGTAATTGATCTTTATCCCAAATCCAATCCTGGATTTTTCTGAGTTTTTTCCTGATAAATTTTTGATTCTGTAGTTGATCTTTATCCCAAATCCAATCCTGGATTTTTCTGAGGTTTTTTCCTCATAAATTTTTGATTCTGTAATTGATCTTTACCCCAAATCCAGTCTTTTCTTGGATTTTTCCGAGGTCTTTTCCTGATGAATTTTAGGATCTGTAGTTGCTCTTTACCCCAGTCCAACCCCCTGGATCACCATCCCTGATTTTTCACGGCTCGGCCCAACTCCTTCCAGGTTGGTGAGCGAGGTGGAGGAGCTCACAGTATTCCTGGAGGCCCTGAAGAGAAAACTGATGGAGTCAGAGCAGAACCTGAAGAATCTGGAGGAGACCAGGATGAAGCTGGAGAAGGAGATTGCTGTGAAGGCCAACAGCATTTTTATTGACAGGCAGAAGTGCATGGGCTACCGAGTCCGCTACCCCGTGGACCTGGAGGTGGCGAGCTACCAGCAGTGATTTCTGCTCCCAGCCTGCAAAACCCAGGAGAAAAACTGTTCCTTCTTTTCTGTTCAGCCATTGGCAAGTGTGGGAAAAAAATTAAAAATCTGTGAGCTTTCATATGAAATAAATTGAGAAATTGTACATTAAAGTGTTGCGCTCACTCGGTTTTTGTCTACTTGGGATAAAATCCAATCTTTTTCCTTTCCTTTTTCCTTTCCTCTTTCCTTTCCCCTTTCTCCTTTCCCTTCCCTTCCCTTCCCTTCCCTTCCCTTCCCTTCCCTTCCCTTCCCTTCCCTTCCCTTCCCTTCCCTTCCCTTCGCCCTTCCCTTCCCTTCCCTTCCCTTCCTTCCCTTCCCTTCCCTTCCCTTCCCTTCCCTTCCTTCCTTCCCTTCCCTTCCCTTCCTCCTTCCTTCCTTCCCTTCCGCCTTCCCTTCCCTTCCTTCCCTTCCCTTCCCTTCCCTTCCCTTCCCTTCCCTTCGCTTCCCTTCCCTTTCCCTTCCCTTCCCTTCCCTTCCCTTCCCTTCCCTTCCCTTCTTCCCTTCCCTTCCCTTTTCCTCTCTCCTTCCCTTCCCTTCCTCTTAAAATCAATTTATTCCATCTGCAGTCTAATCTATATCATGTGTGATATTTTGGAGGATTTCACCCTAATAATTAAATAAGAGTGAACATTTATTAGGAATAATAAGGAACAGGAGTGAATATTTCTTAGGAATAATAACAATATCCAGGTGGAAATAAAATATTTATAGCTTGAAATGAGAGCAATAAAACTCAGGATCACCTACTCAGCCAGGAATTTAGGCTGCTCAGACATTATTAATAAAAACCACAAATTTTCCACAATTTTTCCAGGTGTGATGCCAATCTGCCCTTGGGAAAACCACTCCCAATCCATGGCACCTGCTGAGACGAATCCAAGGATTTTAATTTTAATTTTTTTCCAAGGGAAAAGAAAAGATAATGTAACCATCTTGGGGATGCAGTCCTGAATTTCCCCATCAGCTCTGGGCTGTGGAGTGGAGCTGGTGCTGTGTGCTGGCTTCTCCCTGGCAGCAAAGCCTGGGGATGAGCTGCTATCCATCATTTATCCACAATTATCCCCATCCCCAGCAAATGCCATGGAGCCATTATTGGGCATTTGTTGAACAGGAGATGTGTCCAAAACCAGGGAAAAATGACCAGACCAAAATTCCATCATTTCCTGTTTTACAGGGATTTTTAACCTTTAAAAAGCAGCTGCCCAAAGGTGGGGGGGGGGGGGGGGAAATTCCTTAAAGGCAAAATTCCCACAAAAAGCCCTGGCCAGGGACATTTGCAGAGCCCATGGATGGGGTGTGGGGTTGGAATTCCTGGGATTTTGGGTTCTCTGAATTCAGAATAAGCCAGGAATTGCATTTCCTGCTCCAAGCTGCTCCCATTCCTTTGGGGATGTCAAGGAGGGTTTGGGATCCAGGAGTTTGGGTTGTCCTTGGGGGTTTTTCATGGATTTCTCCTCATGATTGCATTTGATAGCCCAGATGTTGGATCCTGAGGGAGAAGTCAGGGAATCCTGGAATGATTGGGGTGGGAAGGGACCTTAAAGCCCATCCACTTCCAACTCCAACACCTTCCACCATCCCAAGTTTTTCCAAACTCTGTTCAACTTTGAACATTCCAGGGATGGGGCAGCCACAGCTTCCCTGGAATTCCATCCCAGCCTGGAATTCCTTCCCAAAATCTTCCCCTCTTTTTATTGCTAAATACATTTACAATATAGAATGATGATATTTTATAGGATCACGACTGAAGGGAAAACCCTGGAGCAGCCTTAATCCCACTTTTCCCAGGACTCCAAGCAGCAAAGTTTTGCTCCCAGCCCTCCCAACCAGCAGCACTTGGAAAAAGGGAAACCTCAGCGTGGGAAACCTCAGCCTTTAATCCATAAAAAGTGAAAAAACGGGGCTGGGAAAAAAGAATCCAAACACCCCAGGGCATTTAAACAAACATTCCAACACATTTATCCAATACCCTGACACTTTTATCAAATATCCCAACATTTATCACCCTCTGCTGATAAGAGGGATTTTATTCCCAACCTGTTTGAAAGTTGGAGGGGGAAGGGTTGGGAAATTCTGGTGAAATGGAATTCCTTTACTTTTCTATAAAATCCAAATGGTTTGGGTTGGAAAGGACTTTAAAAATCATTCTGGATTTAAGGAGCATCTCTGCTGGAGGGGAGGGGAAGTTTGATCCCATTCCCACCCTGCCAAGGGCAGGAAAATATTGGGAGGAGGATCCCAGAGCAGGGAGAATTCCCAGCCCCTTTCCCTCCATCCCAAACCATTTCCCTGCTTTCCCTCCGGTGGCTCCTCCTGTTTTCCCACTTTTCCCTCAGGGAGCGGCGGTGCCAATCCCAGTGATTCAATTCCTGGGGATAATTGGTCTGGAGGGAGAATGGAATGAAAAGCAGAGGAGGCAGAAATGAGATTATTTCCCAGGCTCCGCTGAACTGCCGGTGCCCCCGGAGCGCGCGGATGTTCCCCAGGAACGGGCAGGGCCCATTTGGCTGCAGTGGAAATGTTTCATTCCTGGGAAAACAGAGCCAATTTGGCAGATTACTGTAATTATTTCGGACTGGATCTGCTGGAGAGAGGGGGGGCTGGGAGCTGGGATAATGAAAAATTCTGGAAAAGCAGTGAGGAACCAGCCTGGGAAAGCTGCACAGCCCCAGGAATGAGCAGCTTTGGGATGGGGTTGTGGACCCAGGGCTCTCCGGCTTCTCTTCATCCCAAATTTTGCATCCATAGGTAAATCTTTCCTTTTCCTTTTCCTTTCTTTCCTTTCCTTCCTTTTCCTTTCCTTTCCCTTTCCTTTCCTTTCCTTTCCTTCCTTTCCTTTCCTTTCCTTTCCCCTTTCCTTTCCTTTCCTTTTTCCTTTCCTTTCCTTTCCTTTCCTTTCCTTCCTTCCCTTCCCCTTCCCTTCCCTTCCCTGTCCCTCCCTTCCTTCCCTTCACCTTCACCCCCGCCTTTCCAGCCCCCCTTCAGCCTTCACCTTCCCTTCGCCTTCCCTATCCTATCCTCGTTCCTCTTCCCTCCCTCCGGAAACTTACCACGGTTTCCCGCAACAAATGCGCGGCGCGTACTTGATGCAGAGTGCGGAGGGCCCCTATTCGGCCCGGGGGACTCGGGACGGACAGGGGCTTCGGCTATGCCATCCGAGGAACTATTGGAGGCCCAGAGTATGGTTGAACGCGTCGTTGACCACCGTCGACTGGGACGCCTTTTGTCCCTTCTGCATTTGAGGGCGCCGAGGCGCCGACTCGCCGTTCCCTCCACTCCGGGGGACTCAAGTTGGAAGCTGGGCCGAGCTTTGCGCCTTGGGGACCTTGATGGACGGGCTCCTGGGTTGGAGGGGTTGGCGTGTGATTGCATATCCCTGAAGAACGCCTCTTGGATCCCTTAAAGGGTGCGGGAAATGCGTGCGAGGGTCATATGTTTTGGAGCTTCCCTGACCCACTTTCCCGTTACCCTTCCCGGAGAAGTTGGGATGCCCGGTGAAATTGTGGTGGTGACGGGTTTCAAAACCATTTAAAACGTCCGTGTGTGGATTTCCTCCCACAGTTCCTGGTAATAGGTAGATGACCCGCCGTCATAGGGGCAGGATCCCGTTTCAGCCTGTGGCTATCTCACCTTAAAAGCGAGTTGGGAAGAAGGGCGCCGTGTCTGGAAATGGGGGTTGTGAATGTTCGCCGTGTTTATGAAGGTGTAAGAAGATGTGGGTGCCCTGTTCCCGAAAGAGGTAGGTCAGGATTGGGACGGTCCCGGCGGCTTTCACCGTATCGCCTTCCTTTGCCCGTTCCTTCCCTTCCCTTCCCTTCGACCGGGTCCGGCCTTCCCTTCCCTTCCCTTCCCTTGGCCGCTTCCCTTCCTTCCCTTCCGCTAATCCGTGTCCTTCCCTTCCCTTCCCTGGTATGCCACGGGGGTGGTGCCTCTTCACCTTCCACTCGACGCTTTCCCTTCTCCTATCCAACTTGCCTTCGCCCCCGGCTTTTTTTCCCTATTGGTTCCTCTTTTCCCTTTCCTTCCTCCTTCCCCATTTTTCCCATTTCCTTCCCCGTTTTCCCTTTTTTCCCCTTTTATCTCCTCCCCGCACCCTGCCGTCCACGGGCCCTCCCTCTGAGCAGCTTTTCCTGCTCCATCCTCAAATTTCAGGCAACATCTGCTGGGATGGAGCTATTCCACAGGTGGAAAAAGGTGGGAATTAAATAAACACCAGCAGCTGGGAATAAATTAAACCTCGTTTGGGATGATGTTCCCCAGGGAATGAATAAAAATGGAAGGGCAGAAATCCACCAGGGAGGTAAACACGCTGTTCCTGCCATGTTCTCCTGGTGGGATTTGCCAGAGGGAAAAGGGGATCCTAAATCTGGGAATTGCAGGGAACAGGCCCTGAGGGATCCCATTTCCCTCTGTGGGTTGGGAGCTGAGGCATTCCCACATCCCAGGCTGCAAAAAAAAAAAGGATTTTCTGTGATTATTTTAGGGAGGAGTTCACTCCTAAACCAAACTTTTCCCTGATTTTATTAAAATGGGAGCAGGGAGAGGGGAAGGGTTTGGGATTTGCAGGAGTGGGAAAAGCAAAAGGAAAGCTGGGATGATGCAATTCCACTCCCAGACCTCTCAAACTGAGCCATAAATCCCTGCTTTTCCAACTCTTTTTCATCTCAGGGTTTGGCAACGCCAGAGTCCCCTCTGGAATAAAATTCCAGCTGGCTTTGCTGCTCTGCAGGGAGAAGGGAAGGAGTTTTCCTCTGGAAAAACCAAAATTCCTCTTGGAATTGGGACTTCCCATCCAACAGGATTCATTTGGGGCTGAGAGATTCACCATTCATATCCAGAATTTCTCCTCCCTTCCCATCCCAGAATTTTCTGGAGGAACCACAGGCTGGGAATTTTATTTTTGGTGTGGATTTTTCAATTCCCACCCCAGAGCAAAGGGCAGGAAGGAGCTGCCAGCTTTTCCAAGGATTCCCACGCAGGCAGGGCAGGAATTTCTGGTGTTTTCCTTAAATACCTCGGTGTTTGCAAGCTCCAGCAGATTTTTCCAGCAGGTGGCAAAGGATTTATTCCTGGAATTTTCCTCACCCACTCTCCTGCTTTGCCTCCCCCATCCTGGGTTTCTTGGGGCTGCAGCTTTGGGATCAGCGATTTTCCAGGAAAAAAATGAAGGCAGAATTCCTGCCTGGTAAGAGCTGGGCATTGTTATCTTCCCAAAAGTAGGAATATTCACCAGAGATTCCTTCTGCAATGGGAAAACATTCCCAAAAATCAGCACTTGGGATTCCTGAGGAGAAAAGCAGGACAGCAGGAATCCTTTTCCTCCAGGGAATTCTGGGAGCCCCTTTCCCTTCCTGACCCTTCCCTTAATTTTATTCAGAGTCTGGCACGGTGGAAAATGAATTTCCAGGAATTTCACCGTGTTTTGGAGGCGCTGGGAAGAAGAAATTCCAAAAATAATGGGATTTTTCACAGGTTCCAGCTGGGCTTTGTGTGGGAGAACAATCCAAGGAAATCAGGAGCTGTCAGGATTTGAATGGAATTATTCAAAGCGGGTGTGAAAAACCCTTTCAGTGCTGCTGCTGGGCACCCCAGCCACAATCCAGGACTTTTGGGGAGCGATTCCAGCCGGGAATGCCTGACTGGCAGCAGCCAGAGGTTTGGAAGTGGGGAAGTTGGGTGGGATTGGGGTGGGATCAGTGGGAAGGGAGCGGGAATGAGGCACTGCTGTGCTCCAGGATCCGCTTCCCCTGCGGGATCCGGGAAAACACGGGATGCTGGCTGGAATAAATTCCTGCTGGGGGAAAATGAGGCCAAAAAAAGGAAATTTGGGCGCGTTCGGAGCCGCTCAGCACCACGGAGAGCGACAAAGCCAGAACCTGGCAGGGAATGGGGAATTCGGGAGCGTGGGAGGAGCGGGAAATGAAACTGATAAGGGTCACAGATAAAAAAACAAATTAAAAATTTAAAAAACAAATGAAATTAAAAATTAAAAATTAAAAATTAATTAAAAATTAAAAATTAAAAATAAACATTAACAAAACTGAAACTTAAACTAGTATAAAAATAAAAATAAATAAAAATAAAATAAAAAAATTAAAAATAAACATAAACAAAACCTAAAACTGAAACTAAAACTTAAACTAGTATAAAATTAAAAAAATAAAAATAAAAAAATAAAAATACTAAACTAAACTGAAACTAAAAATATAACAATAAACATAAAAACAAATAAATAAACTGAACAAACCTAAAACTGAAACTAGCATAAAAATAAAAAAATAAAAATAAAAATAAAATAAAAATAAAATAACATAAAAAACCTAAACTGAAACTAAAACTTAAACTAGTATAAAATAAAAATAAATAAAAATAAAAATAAAAATAAATAAAAATTAACATAAAAAAAACTAAAACTGAAACTAAAACTTAAACTAGCATAAAAATAAAAATAAAAATAAAATAAAAAATAAAAATAAAAATAAATAAAATAATTAAATAAAAAACTAAAACTGAAACTACACCTTCAACTAGTATAAAATAAAAAAAAAAATAACAAAATAAAACCTAAAACTGAAACTAAAACTTAAACTAGTATAAATTCAAAAATAAAAATAAAAATAAAAATAAAAATAAAATTAAAATAAAATTAAAAATATAAAATAAAATAAAATAAAATAAAAATAAAAATAAAAATAAAACTTCCTGCTGCACGTGGAATTCCTGAGAGAAGGACAAACTGGGAATGCAGGGCCGTGGCTGGAGGTGGTGATGGATATCTGTGGATGGCTGTGGATGTCTCGGAGCAGGGAGCAGCAGCAAACACATCCATTAATTTCTATGGCAACAGGAATAACTCAGGGCTCAGCAGAGCCCAAATCTCCGCCGGCTTTGGAAACTCCAAGGGATGATTCCCACTCTGATCCGTGATTTTCCCAGCAATATCCCGAGATTTTATCTCAATATCTCCTTTGTCTTGGGCCGGCCAAGTTAAAAATCAGCATTTAAAATCCTTAGAGGAAAAGGTGGTGGGAATTCCAGGCAAAGGCTGGGATTGGATCCCTCAGGAGATGGGATTGGATCCTCAGGAGATGGGATTGGATCCCTCAGGAGATGGGGTTGGATCCCTCAGGAGATGGGATTGGATCCCTCAGGAGATGGGATTGGATCCATCAGGAGATGGGATTGGATCCCTCAGGAGATGGGATTGGATCCATCAGGAGCTGGGATTGGATCCATCAGGAGATCGGATTGGATCCCTCAGCATTTCCAGCATTCCCACCCAATTCCAGCATTCCCACCCAATTCCAGCATTCCCACCCAATTCCAACGTTCCCACCCAATTCCAGCATTCCCACCCAATTCCAGTGTTCCCACCCAATTCCAGCATTCCCACCCAATTCCAGCATTCCCACCCAATTCCAACACTTCCACCCAATTCCAGCATTCCCACCCAATTCCAGCATTCCCACCCAATTCCAGCCAGGCTTGGACTCCAGTCTCTCCCGGAGATGATTCCACTCCCCTCACTCCTCCTCAGTGCCAGCCTCCCCTGGAAAAGCTGCTGCCAGGAGTTCTCCAGGAGTTTTTCCTGCTGAAAACAGGGATGGATCCAGCTCCTCCCTGCTGCCCCGGGCGGATTCCAAAGGCAGGAGGAGCCTCCCAGCTCCTGCCCCCGCAGCATTCCCGGTGTCACAGCCTGGGCTGCTGCCAGGACCGGGGCAGCGTTTCCCCATCCTCAGCATTCCCGGGGGAAAACCCAGCCAGGGATCCTGCCAGGACATGGAATTGCTGGGTGGGACACAGTGAGGAGGCTTGGAGCAGAACTGGGGGGTTGGACATGGATCATGGAATCCTGGGGTGGGGCAGGTGGGGGGGGAGCACAGGGGTCATCCCAGAGTGGGATTGCATCCTGGAATTCAGGAATATCCCCAGGAGAGACCCCACAGCCTCTGTGGGATCTGCTCAGGGCTGGGCAGGAGTTCAGGGGGGAATTCCTGGGATCAGTCCCTGCCTGTTCCTCTGGAGCAGAGCCCTCCCTGCAGGACAGGGACACCCAGGGACAGACAGGGACAGACAGGGACACACAGGGACACACGGGGATACCCAGGGATAGCCAGGGATAGCCAGGGAACCACAGGGACACCCAGGGACATCCAGGGATGCATGGGACACCTAGGGATATCCAGGGACACCCGGGGACAGACAGGGACACTCACCCAGGGACACCCAGGGACACCTAGGGACAGACTGGGACACACCGGGACACCCAGAGACAGCCAGGAATAGACAGGGACACCTGGGGACACCCAGGGACCCACAAGGACACACAGGGATCCATGGGGACAGCCAGGGACAGCCAGGATCACCCAGGGACACCCAGGGACCGACAGGGACACCTGGGGACACCCAGAGACACCCAGGGACACACAGGGACATCCAGGGACCACAGGGACACCCAGGGACAGACAGAGACCCACAGGGATCCATGGGGACACCCAGGGACACTCAGGGACCCACAGGGACACCCAGTGATCCGTGGGGACACCCAGGGACACCCAGAGATCCATGGGAACACCCAGGGACAGCCAGGGATCCATGGGGACACCCAGGGACCCACGGGGACACCCAGGGATCCGTGGGGACACCCAGGGACACCCAGAGATTCATGGGGACACCCAGGGACACCCAGGGACCCACGGGGACACCCTGGGCCAGCCAGGGCCAGCCAGGGCCGAGGCTCCTCTCCCTGGGCTCCTCTCCAGGCCGAGCAGCCCCAGCTCCCTCAGCCCGTCCTGGGCTCGGAGCTGCCCCAGCCCCTGCTCAGCTCCAGGAGCTCCTTCCTGTCCCCCTGTGCTGAGGGACAGAGCTGGACAGAGGGGCAGGGTCACTCCTGCTCCTGCTCCTTGTCCACACCCCACCCTCCCATTGTCCTTCTCGGCCACCAGGACGGGCACAAAGAGCAGGACCAGCCCCAATCCCTCGTTTTGAGGCTTTTATCTCCATCTCAGCTCTCCTTCCTCTCCGCAACGGCAACAGAAAAAATGTCACAAGCGCGTGGACCGTCAAATATTCCTTCCAGCCGAAGGAGAGACAGAAAAACTCAAAAGAAAAGAAACTCTCCCATCCCTGTGGGGCCCTGTCCCCTGTGCCACCAAAGGTCTCTGTGCCACCCACGGGTGCCAGGAGCTCTTTGCCCTCTGCCCAGGGGACTCGGGAACTGGAATCAGGATTGCAGGGAATGCTCTCCCAGGCTTTGTGTTCCCTCCACTCAGCCCCAGCACGGCGCTGTTGGCTCGAGTGGGTAAAGAACTGAACCAGCCTCGAGAGCCTTGGAAAATCCAGCCTGTCTCCCTGCACAGATCCCAGTAAAATTCCTCTTTTCCCACTGTTTATTTACGGGAAAAGCGCTGCTCTTTCTTCAGGGCAACTCAGGCACCACCGTGTTTATCCAGCAACATTTTCCCCAGCACAAACTGCCAATAAATCCTAATAAAATAAAGATAATTCCTTTAAATTAACCCCATTTGGCTTCAAGCTGCCATTCCTGGCGGGATCATTGCTGGGCAATAAATTGTGGGCATTTTCTGGGCGTGTTTGCCGAGCAGGTGATGCGAAGCTCCTCTCCTTGGCTGTTTATCATGCCAAATTCTATTTTTATCAGATGACTCTTCCCATTGTCATGGCGAGAGCAGGCTGGAGTCTCGCTCGCGTTTAGCAACCCATGCCCATAAATACATCAGCAGATTGAATTCCAGCCTGACATGCCAGCAGCAGCTCTGCCTCGCTTTTTTTCCTCCGTGTTCACACGTCTGACTCAAGCACCCGGCTCTAATTGAAAAGCCTCAGCAGAGGGTTAAGATCAGATCCATTATTGTGAGCGCGATGCTCTGTGCATGCTGATGAGGAGGGGCTGAGCTCGGAGCTGCTCTGAGCCCCCCAAGCTGCCCAGAAACTGGGCAGAAAACACTCGAGGTGCTGCTGGGAGCGATGTTCGAGCGTGTGACAGCGCAGGGAGGGCGCGGGGAGGAGGGGGCAGAGATCTGCCTCACTTTTATCGCACTTGTTGCATCGCAAAATACTCCAAATCCCAAATATTTCAGCCCCTTCCTGCCCGGCAGCGCCCGGGGGGTTCAGGAGGGAGCGAACCCAACACCGGGCTCCCCTCGCAGCCGGGACCTTCAGCCCCCACCTTCCCTCCAGGGAGCGATTTTAGGGCCTGACTCGGAGCCAGCTGGAGGAAATCCTCCCCACATGGGATCCCGTTCTCCAGGGATGGTGGAGATGATGGAGATGCGCCCTTGGCGCTCGGGCTCCCGTTCTGCCCAAGGACGGGGTTGTGAAACCGGAGCCCCGCGGGTGCCGGAGCCCTCCGTGTCCCCAGACGCACCCCGGGCTCGGCTGCCGCCTCTGGGGGTCGGGAGGGGCTCGCTCCGAGCCTGCAGGGGGCTTTGGAGGAGTTCTCGGGGCTGGACGGGAGAAGGAGCAGGGGGAAAGGCGGCTCTTCCCCCTCCGGCTCAGCCCCGGGGCTGCGGGAGCGGCAGAGCCGGGTAAGGACAGCCCGGGATGGGAACGGGGATGGAGGGACAGGGATGAGGGGACAGGGATGAGGATGGGGGCACAGAGATGGAGGGACAGGGATGGGAGAACAGGGATGAGGAGAGGGGAACGGGGATGGGGGGAATAGAGACAGGGAAACAGGGATAAGGATGGGGGGCCAGGGACGGGGAGGGGGGAACAGGGATGGCAGAACAGGGACCGGGAGTGGGGCAGAGGCATGGGAAAGGGGACAGACATGGAGAGGGGGACACAGGCATGGGGAGGCGGCACAGACATGGGAAAGGGGACAGTCATGAAGGGGTGGCACAAGCGCGGGGAGGGGGCGCACACACACTCGCAGGTGGCACACACACTCGCGGGGGCACCGGCGGGCAGAACATCCCCGCAGCGCTCCCGCCGCCCGCAGCAGCCGCTGCCAGCCCAAGTTGCCGAGCAGGGGGCGGCCCCAGGGCTGCGGCACCCCCGGCCCCGCCGAGCCCCGTGGCTCCTCCCGGGGGAGCGGCCAGCGCGGGGAGCGCTCCCGGCGCGGCTGCGGGAGCGGCGGGTCCTGCTCCGGCGGAGAGCAGCCCTGGAGCCGCAGGTAAGCACGGCAGGGAACGGGAGCTGGGATGCGGGGAACGGGAGCCGGGATGCGGGGAACGGGAGCCGGGATGCGGGGAACGGGAGCGATGGCTGCGGGGAGGATGGGCACGGGGCAGGCGGGGGAGCCGCAAGGGGCGCCCCGCTTCGGGGGCTCGCTGGGGTGGAGGAGGCACCGGAGCCGTGGGTGCCACTTGTGGAGACGCCGAATTTGCCCTTCTGAGGGGGGTTTTGGTGCTGGAGTGACTCTATCCTGGCTGGAAGGTGGCGAGGGGGACCCTCTGGGCGGTGGGGTGACAATCCCGGCTGGGGGTGGCATGGAGGGACCCCCGGCCGTGGGGACGATGCCGCGTTTGAGGCAGGAGCAGCCTGAGGGCGGCTTTGGGGCTGGAAGGGAGGCGAAAGGCACCGGCGAGCACAGCCCGGGGCCGCTGTCACCCCGGGGATGTGACAGAGCCCTGATGGGGCTCAGGGACAGAGCAGAGCCTGGGATAAAACACGGCAGGGAGCTCCCGGAGCTGGGGGCTGCTCCAGGGGGGTCAGCGAGCACAGATGTCAAGGTCAAGGTGACATCGGGGGAGTCAGGATGGGGCGGGGCTGGGAGCAGCTCCGGCTGACTCTGGGCTGGATCCCTGCAGCTCCCGGCCCCCGAG
The DNA here is from genome assembly GCF_022539315.1 of Serinus canaria. Taxonomy (NCBI): domain Eukaryota; kingdom Metazoa; phylum Chordata; class Aves; order Passeriformes; family Fringillidae; genus Serinus; species Serinus canaria. Next base: position 14,444,155 of record NC_066328.1, read on the forward strand.
CCCAGAGCTGGGCATGGAAGAGCAGGAAAAGAACAGCCGGGCTCAGAAAGAGCCAGGTTCAGGCGGTTTGGGCTCGAGCAGAGACTTTTTGTAGCTCTGGGGAGGAGGAGACCCCGGGGTGAGACCCCACAGCCGCTCCCGGGGTGCTGGGACCAGTCTGGGGGAGCCTGAGGGACCCCCAGCTCCTGGGGACAGCCTCAGCTGCAGAGGAGCTGCACTGCTGGAGTGGGATAAATCCAAGCCAGATACCCCAAATCCTAGAATTTCCCCCCGGAGCTGCTGTTCCTGAGCTCCTTCCACCGCGGGGCTGTTCCCATCCTCCCTCAGCCTGGGAGCAGCCCCAGCCTGGAATCAGCCCCTCCTGCACCCACCTGGAATATCCCTGAAATCCCTGCGTGTCCCTGGATTGCAGGGGGGAAGGGAGGAACAGAAACCTTTGGGGAAACCCCCTGGGTTTGGGGATGAGCTGGAGCTGGAGCCGGGTTTGGGAGCTCCACCCCAGCCCCACTGCCCGGCGGGGGAACAGAGATGGAGCTCCACACCTTGCTCTGCCTGGAGTGGCTTAAACTGGGAGCAAACCCAGCCTTAAATCTGGGACCAAACCCACCTTAAATCCAGGAGCAAACCCAGTTTAAATCTGGTAGCAAACCCATCTTAAATCCAGGAGCAAACCCAACTTAAATCTGGGAGCAAACCCGTCTTAAACCTGGGACCAAACCCACCTTAAATCCAGGAGCAAATCCAATTAAAATCTAGGGGCAAACTCACCTTAAATCCAGGAGCAAATCCAGTTAAAATCTGGGGGCAAACCCATCTTAAACCTGGGGGCAAACCCAGTTTAAATCTGGGACCAAACCCATCTTAAATCCAGGAGCAAACACACCTTAAATTCGGGACCAAACCCAGTTTAAATCCGGAGCAAACCCAGGTTAAACCTGGGACCAAGGCCAGTTTAAATCCGGGAGCAAACCCAGGTTAAACCTGTGACCAAGGCCAGTTTAAACCCGGGAGCAAACCCAGTTTAAACCTGGGACCAAGGCCAGTTTAAGTCCTGGAGCAAACCCAGCTTAAACCTGGGACCAAGGCCAGCAGCTTTTGCTTTCCAGGAGTGTTGGTGTGGCAGGAGCAGCTCAGCCCGAGTGAGTAATCCCTGAGCAGGACTGAAATGTGTTTGGGGAGAAAAGGAAGGATTCAGCCAAGATTTGGGTTGATGGGCTGTTTCATGAGTTGTTCACTCCTGAAAATCGGAGCAGCTCCTCCGAGCCGCTGCTCTGGGACAGCCTGGGATGGGCTGAGGGGTAACTAGGTGGTGCCAAATATGCAGTTGAAAAGATTTTTTAGGGTTAAAAGCGGGAAGAAGTTGTGGAACTTGGAGTTCAGCTGACTGGTTTAGTCCCAATTCAGGGAGTGGAAGCAGAGGAGCAATTTCAGGCGAGAAAGTTTTGTTTTCAGCAGAGAAAAATCCATAATTTGGTTTTTTTGGGGGCAACAAACACCCTCTGGAAAACATCAAAGATTTGAAAAAGGAGAAAATTCCTTTTCGGGAGGATCTGAACGGATTCCTTCGGTTTTTAACCTCCAGGTGGTGGGAATGGGAAACCCGAGGTGTCCCCGCTGCCTTGTGCAGGACATTTCCATCCCTCGGAGCCGAGGCAGCTCTCAGGGTGATGCTGCATTTCCCCCCCAGCTTTCCCGGGATTTCTGAGCTATCCCAGAGCTGCTCTGCCGGGTCTCCCTCCCTCCCCTGGCTGGAAGGAGGCCCCAGGGGCTCCCAGGTGATGGACACAGCTCCAAACCACACGAAAATGATGGAATTACCGAAACCCCGGGGATTTACTGCGGCCAGCCGCACGGGGTGGGAGCTCTGCTGGCAGGAGACAATTCCTGGAGAGTTCTCGGGGTGGTTTTTCCTCCCAAGACAGTTTGAAAAGCCTGGATTCCCACTGGCTGCGTTATCCCTAATTATCCTGCTGCTGGAAGCAGCAATCTGCCGCGCCGGTGCTGTAATTCCATTCCCGGCAATTATCGAGGATGAGAGAGCGATGATTCCAGAGGCAAACAGGCAGCAGGATCCAATCCAGCTCGGAAAATCAGGTTTAATTCCTGCCATTCCTGCCCCAGCCCCACTCTCATGCAATGTTCTCCACGGAGTTATTTCTGCTTTCCTGCTGTGACCAGAGCCCAGGGAAAACTTCAGCCTCGATCTGTCTGGGCATTTTTAATTTCGAATTAAAAAATTTTAATTCCATTTTAAACGTTTGTTTTTTTCCTTAGGTCGGGATGATTTTTCAGTCGCTGTTCTGCTCATCCTTGTTGTTTTTTTTTTTTTTTTTTTTTTTTTTTTCACCCAGGTTTATTTAGGAGTTTTCACAAATGTGAAATCCTGACACCATAACACCTCTGCTATTTATTCCCCGAATTTTTTTGGGAAGCAGGGACAGAGATATATTCAGCTGCTGTGGATGCTGATTTTTTCCTGGATGGTGCTCTGCCAAAACTTGGAATTCTGTCAGTGATTATTCCAGCTCCACATTTCCTCAGTTTTAAGCAGAAAACCCAGAATTTATGGACAATCCCAGGGAGGGGGCTTGGAAATCGCAGGGGAAAAGAGCTGGATGAGAGAAAATCCCCTGGAGGAGTGTTTGTTGTTAATCCCTTAATTAAGAACACCAAACAAGGCCGGGAGGGATCAATCAGCGCCTCTTAATTACCTTTAATCGTCATCTTTAATCACCTTTTGTGGAGCTCGGGGGTCGTGGTGACAAAAGGAGCTGAGGGCGAATCGCGCTGCTGAGGGACAAATTGTCCCCTGGATCTGGGCAGAAATTCCCTGTGCTTCTCCAAGGGAAAACATGGATTTGCAGCTGGTGGGGTTTGTTTTTTTCCAGGAAAAATCCCAGAATTCTGGGGGCTGCAAGGCAGAGGCTGAGGGAAGCAAAGGTGGGATGGGGATCTGGGTTGGGTTTGCAGATCTGGGGGGCCTTGGGATGTCAAATCCCGGGAATGGGGAATGTCCAGGTGGAGGAAATTCCTTCCTGGTGCTGAGAACAGCAGGGAAGGGTTGGAAGGGTTTGCAGCAGAGCCTTAGGAAATGGATTTTCCCCCAGGAAATGCTCTGGGGCATCCCTGGAGTTGTCCCCATCCAGGCTGGAGCAGTCTGGGGTGGTGGGAGGTGCTCCTGGATGAGCTCGGAGGTCCCTTGGGACCCAAAGCATTCCAGGGTTCTGGGATTCCCTGCCCAACCCACCCAGTGTGACAGGGAATGTTGCACAGAACAAAAATCCCGAGGGAAAGGTGAATATTCCCACAAACCCATGGAAGAGCCCCAAAACGCTGAGGTGACAGAGTGTCCCTGACTCCAGGAAAAGTCTGGCTGCTGAGGGAACCTGGAAGTTCCTCTCTGTTGGAAAATAAATTAAAAAAAAAAAAAAATCTGAAAAATCCACAAAAAAAATCTGAAAAATCCACAAAAAAAAATCCGAAAAATCCACAAAAAAAATCTGAAAAATCCACAAAAAAAAAATCTGAAAAATCCACACCTCTCCATGAAAAACACACCCAAGTCCTTCATAAAAAAAACCTCTGGAATGCCAATGAATGGCTGGGAGAGCCCGAGGCCCTCTGCAATCAGGGATCTGGGGCTGGAGGATTTCTCCAGGAGGGAAGAAATTGGAATGATCCAAAGGAAAGGGCTCCTCTTCCCAAGGCCTGAGCTCCCGAGGTGGTGGAAGGAGCAGGAGTGAAGTCAGGGTGCAATTCCTGCAGTCCTGAATCCCAGGGTGTGCTCTGAGGGAGAAGGGATGCTGGAAATGTGTCCTTCCCATTTTCTGAGGATGAGCCACACATGACTGCCCCTCCTGACCTTCCCTGCTGAGCTCCAGCTCTGCTCCTTGCTCTGCCTTCCCATTTTTCCCAGGCCCAGATGGAAATTTGGGCTCTTTGGGCCCAGCCTGGATGCGCTGAGCTGGTCTGGGAAGAACATTCCCAATGCCAAGGATGCAGCTCCATGGATAGGAGTTTATAAACCCTGCCTGCCCCATCCCTTCCCATCCTTCCCTTCAGTGATCCCAGAGGGGTCACAGCAGGAAATTGGGAATTTCCAAACCCCTCCCAGCCGAGGATGAGGGGTCTCAGCTTTGGCTTCTCCCAGAATTCCCCCACCAACAGGATTTCAAAACAGGCTGAAGATCAGGATTTAAAATTCCCCTTTCCCAGCCTGAACTGGACTTTCCCTGTGTTATTTTACCCAGGCTCTGACCCTCTCCTGATTAATTTATGAAGGATCTCAGGCTGAGCTCTGCCTGCAGCGGGATGCTGGGAATTGCAGGGATGCTCCCGACAGCTGAACCCCAAATATTCCAGCAGCACAGCCAGCTCCTCCCGCCCCATCCCCACCCCCTGGAGCTGCAGCAGCTCCCTCAGCTCTCCCCAATTCCCGGTGCTTCTCCACCCAGCCACGTGAGACTCCTACTCCCCATCTGCCCCTTCCCAAAGCAGCTCGGCACATTTGTGATTCCTCCCGGGAGCTGCCCGGGCTCCTCCTCTCCCCCAGGTTTTCTCACCCCAGGAGAAAGCCCAGCCACCGAGGGAGGTGGTTTCGGATTGCTCCTGGAGACAAGGAGCTTTTCCAGGGCTGTGGGCTGGCTGCTTGTGATTCCAGACCCAAACCCCCGGATTATTGTGGGAATCTGATCGTCAGGTGATGGCAGCTAAAATTGCTCAGTGTTTCTGCCACCTTCACCAGGATTTGCTGGGGGATTTGGTGCTTTGAATCTGCTTTTTTTTTTTTTTTTTTTTGGTGCTGTAAATCTCCATTTTTTGTTTGATGTTCCCAAGTTTCCCCACCTGATAAACTGAACCCCACTCCGACAAAAAGGTGGGAAAATATTCCTGGGGATCAAGCTCGCCACAGGAAAGGGGCGTTGGAAATTCTCCACCTTTTTCAGGATGGTTGGCAAAATTTATTCCAGCTTCAAACCTGCTCAGCTGTCCTGGAGCTGCCTACTGCAGCTTGGATTTCCTGCAGGAAAAAGGGATTTTTGGGAGAAAAAGCAGTTCAGGGTGAGAGGAGAGGATGAGGGAGCACAAAAAAATAACCTTGAAGGATGGGAAAAGGGAATTTATTCCTTCCCTTCTCTGTGCACACACCCTGACCTGGTGGGGAAGATCTCAGACGTGATCCCTTCTGTCTGGGAGCTCAGGGATTTTTTTCCAAGGGTTTTCCATTGTTATGGAAAGTTTTGCTTCTTTCCCTGATCCCAGTTCCAACCCTGACACCTTCCACTGTCCCAGGCTGCTCCAAGCCCTGTCCAACCCAGCCTTGGGCACTTCCAGGGATCCAGGGGCAGTCACAGCTCCTCTGGGAATTCTGTTCCAAAGCCTCTCCGCCCTCACAGGGAAAAATGCATCACAGCCACACCCAGCCCTGGATCCTGTGAAAATGAAACAGAACCTGGGATCTGCTGGGATGAGCACGGAGATTCTCCCACTGTGCAATTCCTTGGGAGGGAGAATTGATCCCACCCCATTCCCTGGCTGAATCATCCAACCCCAAATCCTGAAAAGAAGAGAAAATGGAAGTGATTGTAAAAGTCCACTTTGCAAAAGTGCTGTCGCTGTTTTCCTCGAGTTTTTGAGGTTTTTGAACTTTTCAATTTCTGAATTTCTTAATTTCTGAGTTTTTGAATTTTGACTTTTCGCATTTTGAATTTCCCTTCTAGGAACAAAATGTTCCTTCTAGGAACTGCACTGCCCATGGAGTTTAATCTCTCCTGAGAGGAAGAACCCACGGAGGGAGAAAACAAAGGAGCCATGGATCCCCTGTACTTCTCCAGCACGTTCAGCTCGGACGGCGCTCCCGGCCAGGCCAACTCCTCCCTGCTGCCCAACGGGACGGAGAACGGGACGCTCCCGGGGCCGCCCCCGTTCCAGTACATCCACAAGGTGCTCATCCCCATCTGCTACCTGCTGGTGTGCGCCCTGGGGCTGAGCGGCAACGCCCTGGTCATCTACGTGGTGCTGCGCCACGCCAAGATGAAGACGGTCACCAACATCTACATCCTCAACCTGGCCGTGGCCGACGTGCTCTTCATGCTGGGCCTGCCCTTCCTGGCCACCCAGAACGCCATCTCCTACTGGCCCTTCGGCTCCTTCCTCTGCCGCCTGGTGATGACCGTGGACGGCATCAACCAGTTCACCAGCATCTTCTGCCTGACGGTGATGAGCATGGACCGCTACCTGGCCGTGGTGCACCCCATCAAATCCACCAAGTGGAGGCGGCCCAGGGTGGCCAAGCTGATCAGCGCCACGGTCTGGACCTTCTCCTTCTTGGTGGTGCTGCCCGTCATCATCTTCTCGGACGTGCAGGAGGATTTCCAGACGTGCAACATGAACTGGCCGGAGCCGGTCAACGTCTGGTCGGCGGCGTTCATCATCTACACCTCGGCGCTGGGCTTCTTCGGGCCCCTGCTGGTCATCTGCCTGTGCTACCTGCTGATCGTGGTCAAGGTCAAGTCCTCGGGGATCCGCGTGGGCTCCACGCGGCGCCGCCGGTCGGAGCGCAAGGTCACCAGGATGGTGGTGATCATCGTGGTGGTCTTCGTCTTCTGCTGGCTGCCCTTCTACACCATGAACATCGTCAACCTGATCCTCATCCTGCCCGCCGACCCCGTCCTCGAGGGGCTCTACTTCTTCATGGTGGTGCTGAGCTACGCCAACAGCTGCGCCAACCCCATCCTCTACGGCTTCCTCTCCGACAACTTCAAGCAGAGCTTCCAGAAGGTTCTCTGCCTCCGCAAGGGCGACGGAGCCGAGGATGGAGAGCCCGTGGAGCACAGGCAGGAGAACAGCAGCCGCCTGCAGGAGTCCATGCTGACCCCGAGGAACGCGGAGTTCAACGGGCACATGCAGACCAGCAAGGTCTGAGGGCACGGCCTGGCACTGCAGGGTCCCCTGGAGGACCTGGGGACTTCAAGGATGGCACGGCCTGGCACTGCAGGGTCCCCTGGAAAATTTAGGGAATTCAAGGACAGCATGGCCTGGCACTGCAGGGTCCCTGGAGGACTTGGAGACTTCAAGGACAGCATGGGCTGGCACTGCAGAGTCCCCTGGAAAATTTGGGGACTTCAAGGACGGCACGGCCTGGCACTGCAGGGTTCCCTGGAAAATTTGGGGAATTCAAGGATGGCATGGCCTGGCACTGCAGGGTCCCTGGAGGACTTGGGGACTTCAAGGAGAGCTCAGTCCATGCAAAAGGAAAATGTGGAGCCCCAGAAGCTCCCAGAAATGCACACAGAGGGCTCTTCCCTGCTATTCCCAGCTGGAAGTGCCCAGCTCTCGTGGTGTCCTGATGGATCTGATGTCCGGGACCACTTTGGGTCCTCCAGGGAATGATTTCCAGGCTTTGTGCCCCTCTAGCCATGCAAACCAACACCCAGCCAGCTCCAATTCCCTTGTTAAGCTTGGTTTAAGGCTGCTTTGCACTGCTGGGATCAGCTCCGAGCAGCAAACAGCTCAGCTGGGATCTTTGGGAATTCTTCAAGGGGATTTCTGAAAGGAAAATGAGATTTCTTCGGAGTTTCATGCAAAAAAGGCACCAGCACAGCTCTGGAGATGGGCTCTGATGTGCTGGGTGCTGCCTTGGCTTTGTTTTCCTGTCATTAACCCATCCCAGGGCAGCCAGGACCCCTTCAAAGACAGCCAGAAAGGACAAAAACCGAGCTTAGGAGAACATCCTGGCAAGGACTCAATGCAGCCGTGGAATTTCCTCCTTCCCACCCCATGGGATGGGCTGTGACCCCGTTGTTGTGATGTCAGGGCTGATGGCCCTGGGCTCCTGGGGAGAGTCTGTGTGCAGCCCTTGGTTCTGAGTGCAAATCTGGACTCAGAGCTGTGTGTTCAGGCACTAAACCCAGCTCAGTCCCTCTGAGTGTAAATCTGGACTCAAGGCTGTGTGTTCAGAAATTAAACCCAGCTCAATCCCCTCTGAGTGTAAATCTGGACTCAAGGCTGTGTGTTCAGAAATTAAACCCAGCTCAATCCCCTCTGAGTGTAAATCTGGACTCAAGGCTGTGTGTTCAGAAATTAAACCCAGCTCAATCCCCTCTGAGTGTAAATCTGGACTCAGAGCTCTGTGTTCAGGCACTAAACCCAGCTCAATCCTCCTGGCTGGTGCAGCTGCCAGGGGCTGTTTGTGCCTCAGTCCTGGAGGATTTTTCCCAACTTTAATGATTCCATCATCCCCTTTATTCTGTTGGATGTGACACTCACATTCCCAGAGCCAGGAATGGCACAGGATGCACCCAGAGCCTGGCTGGCACCAGGAGTAATTTACTCCTGGGTTTCTCCCAGGAGCAGGCAGTGCCCTCCTGCCCTACAGCACATCCCAGATCCCAGCACAGCCAGGCTCAACGGATTAATGAATAAAATTAACTTTTCCCATAGTTTTGGTGGGAGCTGGGCTGTGATTCCCTCAGTTTTCCACCTGAGATGATCCCTCCTGGAAGCTCCAGAGTGGAAAGCTCAAGGTTGGGGCAGGAAAATCTGCTTTTAAAAAGATTTTAATAAATTCGGATTTCTGGGAAGGAGCTGAACCCTGGCTTGGGCAGAGCAAAGAGCATTTGTCCCCTTCTTCCCATCAAATCCTTGGAATTACCAAGGGAAGTTTGATCTGGAGGGAACAGACCCTGGAAAAGAGGTGGATAAACCTGGGCCTCGTTTTCCACCTGCCCCTTTTCCCACTCCCCTGGATCAGGGTGGGGATCCCAATTCCCAGAAAACAGAAATTCCAGCCATCAGATCTATGGAGCAAATTTAGGAGAGCTCTCAATGCCCCAATTCCCAGGAAAATTCCCTTTCCAGCCAGCATTCCCTGGGGAATTCAGAGCCATGGGAATGCTGCTTTGGAGGAGTTATTTTTTATTTTTTTCCTGGCCTAAGGGATTTTTTTCTGGGAGCAGCTCCTGCAGATCCCCTCTCCAGTGCCACTCAGCCTTTGCTCCACGGGATTCCCTCCCCATCCCAACAAATCTTTCCTCAGACCTGCTCCATGCCTTAGGAAGGAGCTCTGCTGGCTTTTCCCTGAATCCCAAACAGCATTCCCGGGCTTCTCCCGGCAGCCTGGCAGCGGAATTTTGAGGAGCCAGCTGAGCTGCCAACATCCCTGCACACATTCCATCAAAACATGTCATCCTTCCACAAAGAGTGACAAATTCCCGGGGGAATCTGTCCTCCCAGCCAGCCCTTCCCGGAGCTCCAGACACTCCCCAGATCCCTTTTCTTCTCCACACATTCCAGCCCCAATCCCTCAGCCCCAGGGATTGAGTGACATTTCTAATACCTCGACAGACAATCCTTCCAAATTCCAGCTTATTCAGCTTTTCCTTCGATTCACCCAAGGATTCCAATTGTTGGCTCTGCTCTGCTGGGAAAAAAAAAAAAAATCCACCGAAAAACCACCCACAGAAAATTTTCCCCGTGCCCACCTGACCTTCAGGAGGTGGAAAAATCGTTTGGATAAAATAAAAATAATAAAATAATAAATAAAAAATAAACTGGAATTTCTGGTTCGGGCTCCAGCTATGAATATTCAATGAGATGCATGGAATAAAGGGAATTCCAGCTGCTGGATACCAAAGGAAGGGAAGGAAGGGTGTGGGGGGAAAATCCACCAAGAAACCTTTGGGATACAGGAGCAGCTTCCTTCGGGGATTCACTTTTGATTCCATGAAAAATGGGATTAATTGATGGATTTGGACAAGGAGCATTAGGAGATGGCAATTCCAAAGGGCAGATTCCAGATGGGCATCCCAGAGGGATCGGGATCCATGGGCTTCACTGGGCATTACTTGGTTTCAGCAGGGAATCCTCTGGCTTTGGGATCTCTCCTGGCTGCTCCCCAAGGGAGGAAAAACCCAGGAAAGTGCCAGAAGTGTGGAATTTATCCCGGGATTTATCAGTGGATTGATGTTGGAGTAAGAGCAGGACACGCGTGGAATTATTGCCCCTTCCCTCTTTAACTCCCAGTTAAACTCCCAGCTCTCTCTTCCCGAGGTTCCAGGGCTGGGATTATCCCTGGGATCCAAACATTCCCTGTGCCACAAAGTCCTGGCCCAGCCTTGATCCATCAGCAGGATCCTTGAATCCTGCAAATCCCAATTTCCAGCTCCTCGGAGCTGCAGCCCAGGCGGGAGCGGCCGATTTCATTCCCAGGTTTATTCCCAGGATATTTTATCCAGCTCCAGCCCCTCGCTCACCTGGAATGCCTCAGCTTCTCACCTCACCCTGCTCCTGGCGTTCCTGGGTCCTCATTCCCTCCTCTCTGGGGCTTGTTTGGAGAACTCCATGGAAATCCGGCGCTGTTGCCATGGGATGGGCGACGCTCCGGGGTTTCTGTGTTCCCTCTCCCTTTCACACTTAATCCTCCCTGTCTGCCCATCATTCCCTGGAAAGTCACAGCAGGTGAAGCTCTCCCTGCTGGCTCCTTTCTCCTGAGCCCTTAATCCCTGGGAGCCAGGAGTCATCCCAAATGTTGGATGTATCCCATTGCCTCAGCCTGGGCTGAACCCGCTGTGCTTTCCCAACAGGAAAAGCTGGGAATGAACAATCCTGGCCCGTGGGGGTGGGAGATTACACAGGAATTTCCGTGGGGATTTGGCCCTGGATGCAAACACAGCCCAGGCCTGGAAGGGCAGTCCAGACCTGGGAATTATCAGGGAAGAGTTTTCCCTGCACCTTCCGTGGATCACCTCTGCCGGCTGGATTTGGGGTTTGTAATCCTGGTGCATCCCTCTGGGATGGGAGATCCAGGATTGCAGCCCCCTCCCTGCTCCAGGGGATCCCTGTTTTATATTTCAGAGGGAGATTTGGGGCTTTTCCTCTCCCTGCTCCAGAGCTGAATCCCACCATGGTTTTCTCTGGAGAATCTGGTGGAAAAAACAAAGGATAAAACCCCTCCGATGAATTTATGCACTCCTGGCTTTTCCTAGCAAAACAAAGAATCATGGAATGCTCTGGATTGGGAGGGACTTTAACCTCATCCCATTCCAACCCCTGACATGAGCAGGAACAATCTCCACTATTCCAGGATGCTCCAAGCTCTGGCCTTGGACGCTTCCAGGGACGGGGCAGCAATCCTGGGCACAATTCCTGCATCCAGGAGGAACAACAGAGCCAGGCAGGACAGATTCCATGCACAATTCCTGCACAATTCCTGCTTCACCAGAGGAGGAGAAGCCCTGGCTCTGGTGACAGCCGCTCCCCTGGGCAGGGTAATTAATTAATTATGCATTCCCAGAATTAATGAGAGCACCCTGTTTGCATCCCTGTCCCGTTTTTCCACAGATTCCAGCCCCATATGCCAGGTGCCAGACAGGGCTGGCGGGCCCCATCCCACACTTGGAATTCTTTTATTTCCTGACGTGTCTGTGCCTGGCTCCTGACAGGAATCACAGGCATTTCCAAGGAATTAATTCATGGCTCTCCGTGGTGTTGGGACTTTTCCAGCAGGTTTTCAGGGAGGGAAAAGCAGATCCGTGGATTTCTGACCTGATGAAAATCTGGGAGCTGAGCTGGGCTACAGAGAGAGAGGCAGGGAATGGGAATGGGAATGGGAATGGGAATGGGAATGGGAATGGGGAGTGGGGATGGGAATGGGAATGGGAATGGGAATGGGAATGGGAATGGGAATGGGAATGGGAATGGGAATGGGAATGGGAATGGGGATGGGAATGGGAATGGGGATGGGGATGGGAATGGGGATGGGAATGGGGATGGGGATGGGAATGGGGATGGGGATGGCATGGCGTGGGAATGGGAATGGGATGGATGGAATGGACTGGGAATGGGACTGGGCCTGGGGATGGGCATGGGAATGGGAATGGGGCTGGGAATGGGCATGGGACTGGGCCTGGGCCTGGGACTGGGACTGGGGCTGGGGCTGGGCCTGGGAATGGGCCTGGGCATGGAATGGGAATGGGAATGGGGATGGGGATGGGAATGGGGATGGGGATGGGAATGGGAATAGAGGGCTCTGCACCCCTGGAATCACAGGATCACTGAGGTAGGAAAAGATCTCTGGCAGCACCCAGCCCATCCCTGCCCAGGTGTCTTTTCCATCCTGGAAAAATTCAGGATTCTGACTAAAAAGGGATGAAAACACAGGAAAACGGGGAGAAACGATCTGGTGGAGGAATTGTTTTGGATTCTCCCTTGCATGGAAAAAGGGAGACAATTCCAATGTGATCCCCTGGGAATTCACAGGCTCTGTGCTGGGTTTTGGATCAGCAAAACCCCAAATCCAGTGGCAATTCCTCGGTTACCTGCAGGTGGAATTTCACTCCTGAAAGGGCCTTGGGGTGGCTGAGATTGCAGCATTCCAGCCTGGAGCCAGCAGAGAGGGATTTGCTTCCAGAACGATCCAGAGAGGAAGCAATTCCTTGGAGAGCTGAATTTAATGTGATTTTCCCTGGAAATGGCATTAGGCTGCCATTCCCTGTGTCTGGCAGGAATTGTTGGGTGCCCAAATCTCTGCAGCAGCAGCTGGGGAGGAAACATCCACAGCTTTGGGAACAGGGAAGCAAATCCCTCCCCATCCCAGGGATCCAGCTCATCCCCCTGCCTGCCCATTCCTGAGGGGAGGAAGCTCTTCCCACCTCTCTGCTGGGGCCAAATCCAGCCCTGCCAGGACACAATTCCTGAGTTTTCCCCACAGGAAGGCCCTGCCCCATCCCAATCCCAAGGATTTTACTGAAAAACCTGGAAAAGAACAGGGAATCTCCCAAAATTCCGCAAGGAAAAGGTGCTGAGGGCAAAGAGCATACACGGATCTTCTGGGTCTGGCCAGGAAAAGTAAAACCACTCTGGAAAATCGGGAGGAGAACGAGGAATCCTCAGGATTTACAGGAACAGAGCAGGGAATGCCTCAAATGAATCCCACCTCTCATTCCAGGGAAGGATGGAGATTTCAGCCCGTCCAGGTTTGGGAATTGCCATTCCCAGCCTATCCAAAGTTTGGGAATTGCCATTCCCAGCCTGTCCAGGTTTGGGAATTGCCGTTCCCAGCCTGTCCAGGTTTGGGAATTGCCATTCCCAGCCTGTGCAAGGTTTGGGAATTGCCATTCCCAGCCTGTCCAGGGATTGGGAATTGCCATTCCCAGCCTGTCCAGGTTTGGGAATTGCCATTCCCAGCTTGTCCAGGTTTGGGAATTGCCATTCCCAGCTTGTCCAGGTTTAGGAATTGCCATTCCCAGCCTGTCCAGGTTTGGGAATTGCCATTCCCAGCTTGTCCATGGTTTGGGAATTGCCATTCCCAGCCTGTCCAGAGTTTGGGAATTGCCATTCCCAGCCTATGCAGGTTTGGGAATTGCCATTCCCAGCCTGTCCAGAGTTTGGGAATTGCCATTCCCAGCCTATGCAGGTTTAGGAATTGCCATTCCCAGCCTGTCCAGGTTTAGGAATTGCCATTCCCAGACTGTGCAAGGTTTGGGAATTGCCATTCCCAGCCTGTCCAGCTTTGGGAATTGCCATTCCCAGCCTGTCCATGGTTTGGGAATTGCCATTCCCAGCCTGCAGGGAGGGTGTGGAGGCCAAAGTCTCCATCGGAGCTTTCAGCCAGGATTGCTCCCTGGCTCTCTGTTTGTTTTCCCACTTTCCCCTCCCATCTCCTGCATTTTCTCTCAATCCTTGGGGTGGGACAGATCCTTGCTGGAGCCATTAAATCCCATTCCACTCATCCAGAGGCAATCCATTAGCCTGATTTGTTGCCTGGTTTCCTTATCAGCCTCGATGTTATCTCGCCGTTCCTGTTGTAAATCCAAAGTTTCCTCCTGCAGAGGAAGGGAAGAGTTTGCCCAAGGCACCGGCGCCTGTTGTTATTCCCGAGAAAAATCCATCCAGAGGGATGGAGCCGCACCCAAACCGGCTCTTTGTCCCCAAAACAGGCTGGGAGGGGATGGGAATGAGGGGTTGTGGCGTTCCTGGGATAGAGGGAGCAGGGAACACAGGGCAGAGGGGGCGAAACTCGGATTTCAGGGATTCCAGCCTGGAAAAGGGATTTTAAAAGGCAGCAGAGGGAAAAATCTTTGGATATTCAGCTTTTAGAGTTTCCAATGAATTCCCAGAAAACCTCATCAGGCTGAGATTCCTGGTGGATTTGAGGAGATCTGGGCCCTGTGGGCTCCCTCTGGGATTTGCCCCTGGAATTGGTGCAGATTTCCTGATTTCCCTCTTGATTCCCAAGGCAGGCTGGGAGGAGATGGGAATGAGGGATTTGGCATTCCCAGGGCAGAGGGAGCTCAACAAGCAGAGCAGGGCAGGTTTCAGTTGGATTTTGGGGAAATTTCCTTCCCAAAAGGGAAAGGGATTCAAAATGTGCCACTGGGAACATTCAGCTTTGACATATCCCAGTTTTTCCCTAAAAAACCTCGGCAGGTTGAGATCCCCAGTGGTTTTTAGGCCTTTAGGGATAATTTGGATCCTGCGGATCCCTTTGGATGCTTGGGAAGGTCGTTGTGCCCCTGGAATCCATGTGGATTTGATGATTTCCTGCTCCTGGCACTGGGGTGAGTCGGGAGAGCTCCAAAATCCAAATCTCTCTCCTGGAGATGAATTTACTCAGGGATAAAAATGATGGATTTTTTTGGCTGATTCCCAGGAGAAAGGGATTTCCCTGGAATTCTGTGGATTGAAAACGTTCTGGGTGGGGTTTTTCCCATCCCTGGCAATAATCAGGGAATTTTTAATTGTAATTTTAATCATTGCAGTGAACAGGAGATGGGAATGAGCCAAAACTGTGGGAAATTGCTGGATCTGTGAGGAATGAGGAATTCCAGACCAGCTGGGAATGCTCCTGCTCCACCCTTTTCCAACCTAGGGATGGGACAGGGAGGATTTAGAAGTAGGAAAAGGAGGGGAAAAGATGTGGAGCTCTCCAATGTGGCTTTAAAATGACGGGAATTTCCTTTTCAGGATGCAGGGTGAGGGAAGCAGGAGCACACTCGAGGTTTCAAGCCTTGGGATCCATCTTTATCTGGAATTTTCTACTTAAAAGTCCCTATTTTCAGGAAATTTTGGAGGTCTTGAAGATTTGGGATTGATTTAGAGGAAAAGGAGTTGGTGACAGCTTCCTTTCAGGAATTCTGTGGATTAAAGGGGCTAAAATTGTCCCTGGAGACTTTTCCAGGGGCAGTGTGGTGCTTTTAGCAAGGGAATGAGGAAAAACTTATGGAAAAATTTATGGAAAAGAGAGAAACAAAGACAGGTACTGAAAGCAAAATCTTTATTTCAGCTACTTTTCCCAAAGCAGGGGAAGGTGAGATCCATGGGAGCGTTTTCCTGGCAAGAATTTCCCTGGATTCTTTGTACAAAAGGTTTGGGAAGCAAACGAGAGCCTGGGAGGAAGGAGAAGGAGGAATGGGATAAAATGATGGGGTTTTGCTGCATGCACCAGGCTTCCATCCATAATATTTTAGGAAAAAAAAAAAAAAAAACACCAAATCCTTAAAAATTACTGCTTGAAGAAAAACTCCTTTTTCTTTCCTGTTTTCCCTCCACTTTCCATAAATGATGGTGCCATAAAATGGTAATTTCTGGGAAAAACACCCCCAAATCCCTAAAAATCGCTGCTTGAAGAAAAACCCATTTTTCTTTCCTGTTTTTCCTCCATTTCCCAGCAATGATGGTGCTCCAAGGCGGTAATCCCTGAGGAAAAACCCCAAATGCCTAAAAAAAGAAGCCCAAAAAAATAAAACCAAAAACCCTTTTTCTTTCCAGTTTTTCCTCCATTTCCCAGAAATGCTGGTGCTCCAAAATGGGAACGTCCAGATGGGAGCACAGCCTGCAATCCCAGCTTGGCAAATCCCAAATTCCCAGCCTTTTGTCCAGCTGGGAAACCCATTCCCAGGCAGGCTGGGTGTTCTCCTGGGAAGTTTTTCTCTGGAGCTTGTGGTTGTACCGAGCTCTGTTTCCCTGAATCCATCTGCTGTTTGTTATTCCTCCAATTCCACCATTCTGCTGGAACCATGGGATACGGCACAGAATGGAACCAAGCTGGAATTTGGGATTAATTCCCGTGCAAAATATGGATTTCAATGCCAAAATTCCTGCCTGAGAGGAGCCAGCTTGGTTCTGCTGAGGGGGGTGGCTCTAATTCACTGAGATTTTTGCAGGAATAACAGAATTCCTTAATTAGCACCTGGATAACCACTCTGGCCCTCAAGGATAATTATTTAATGGTAATTATATCCTAATTGTTGTAATTCTCTATCTAAAGCCCAGCAAAGGAGGGAAATTCTGCTGCCAGCTTGGCAAACTTTTGGGGATGTTCCTGAGGGGCTGCACAGGGAGCTGGGAATCTTCTGGAATTTTTGTGCAGGTGGAGCAGCTCCCTCCACCCACCCAGGGGTGGAAACCCACCCATCAAATATTCCAACAGGGACTGGAGATGCAGAGCAAGGCGGAATTTTTGCTGTCAGCTTGGCAAACCCTTCAGGGATGTTCCTGAGGGTCCTTACAGGGACCAGGGAACCTTCTGGAATTTTTGTGCAGGTGGAGCAGCCGCCTTGGAAGGGTGGAAAACCACCCTTCCAAGGGCTGCAACTGGAATGGGAGACGCAGGGAAAGAAGGGGAATTTTTGCTGCTAACTTGGTAGCTCTTCAGGGATGTTCCTGAGGAGCTACACAGGGAGCTGGGAATCTTCTGGAATTCTTGTGCAGTTGGAACAGTTCCCTCCCTCCATAAATGAGTGGGAAAACCACCCTTCCAAGGGCTGCAACTTTTCCAAATGGGATGGGAGACGCAGGGAAAGAAGGGGGATTTTTGCTGTCAGCTGGACAAGCCGCAGGGATGCTCCCGAGGGGCCACCAAGGGAGCTGGGAACCTTCTGGAATTCTTGTGCGGCTTGGAGCCACGCAGATGTGGGGAAACAACTCTTCCAGGGCTGCTTCCAGACGGAATCCGAGCTGCGCTTCTCCAGGGAAGGCAGTGCTGGATGTCCCAAAGCTCGGCCCTGGAGCCAGGGGAGCTCCTACTCCAGGGCGGGTTTGATCAGGTGCCCGTTGAAGACGATGTAAAGATCCGACTCCTCGCCGTAAATCGCGTTTTCCCTCTCCCTCTTGAACATCCTGACCCAAACCTCATCCCCTTCCCGCAGATCCAGCATCAGGCTCTGGCTCTGCATGATGCTCCTGTCGCTGGGCTGGGCGTACAGGATGGCCACGGCCTCCTCGTTCCTCATCAGGTGCACGTAGGTCTCCTTGAAATTCCAGGTGTGCACGTTGAGGCTGAAGTAGTAGATGCCGGGCACGTAGCAGAAGAACTTCCCGGAGAACATGTTGAAGTGCTGGTAGAGGTTGACGAGCTCGGTGTCGAAGGTGACGTGCTGGAAGTAGAGGGAGCTGTGCAGGGCCTTGCGGCGGCCCACGGAGAAGGCGGCGAAGAGCAGCTTGCAGGGGTGGCCCTGGGGACCCGCCTGGCCCTTCTGGCCCTTGCGGCCGCTCGGCCCGCGGGATCCGCGCTCTCCCGCCTTCCCCGCCGCTCCCGGGAATCCCCGCTCGCCCATCTCGCCCTTCTCGCCTGCCATGGGGAGGGGGAGGAGGGAAAACACAAGGGTGGGAGCTCAGGTGGTGGGAATGGCAGCAGAGGAGATGCCAGGGCATGTGCTCTGCCTGGGAATGTCAGTCAGGTATCGGCAGCTTCCCATTCCTCTGAAGGATTAATCTGGGAATATCAGTCAGATATCAGCACTTCCCAATTCCCAAAGGGATTAACCCATGGTCAGAAATCAGCAGCTTCCCAATTCCCAAAGGTATTAACCCATGGTCAGAGATCAGCACCTTCCCAATTCCCAGAGGGATTAATCTGGGAATGCCAATCAGATATCAGCAGCTTCCCATTCCTCTGAAGGATTAATCTGGGAATATCAGTCAGATATCAGCACTTCCCAATTCCCAAAGGGATTAACCCATGGTCAGAAATCAGCAGATGCCCAATTCCCAGAGGGATTAATCTGGGAATGTCAATCCAATATCAGCACCTTCCCAATTCCCAAAGGGATTAACCCATGGTCAGAAATCAGCAGATGCCCAATTCCCAGAGGGATTAATCTGGGAATGTCAATCAGATATCAGCACCTTCCCAATTCCCAAAGGGATTAACCCATGGTCAGAAATCAGCACCTTCCCAATTCCCAGAGGGATTAATCTGGGACTGTCAATCAGATATCAGCAGTTTCCCAATTCCCAGCAGGATTAATCCATGGTCAGATATCAGCACCTCCCCAATTCCCAGAAGGATTAACTTTGGGCCATGTTTGGACACCACCATATTTTGGGGACCACTTGAGCTTGTTTTGGACACGTTTTGGGCGTGACAACCCTTCGGGCACAGTTCAACCTTTGGGCACAATTTGGGCACCCCTTGACCCTGTTTTGGGCTCCGCCATGTTTGGGGCGCCCCTTTACCTGGTTTTGGGCACTTTTGGGCACAAACACATTTTGGGCAACCCCTGGCCTTGTTTTTGGCACTTTGGGGCAAGTTTAGGCGCCACCACATTTTGGGCACCCCTGACTTTGTTTTGGACACATTTTGGGCATGGAAACCTTTTGGGCACCCCTTGACCTTGGCTTGGGCACATTTTTGGACACCCCTTGACCTTATTTTGATACTTTGAAGCCCATTTGGGCACATCTTAACCTCGTTTGGGGCACTTTTGGGCACAACCACATTTTGGGCACCTTTGACCTTATTCTGCACACCTTTGGGCACAACCGCATTTTTGGACACCCCTTGACCTTATTTTGATACTTTGAAGACCATTTGGGCACGTCTTAACTTCATTTTGCACACCTTTGGGCACAACCACATTTTGGGCACCCCTTACCCTCGATTTGGGCACAACCTGATTTTGGGCACTTTTGGGCACGCCTTGCCCTCCTTCTTGAATTTTGAGCTGAGTTTTTCCCTAGGGAAGCGCCAAGGAAGAGCAGCAAGGAGAAGGTTGGGAGACGAGCTTCACCCACCTTTGAGGATGGTGATGTCGATGGTGGGCTGGATTTTGGGCAGGGAATATTGGGGGTGGCCGCTCATCCTGGCGGATCTTTGGGAGAAGATGGAGACGGGCTGCTCCGAGGGCCCGCAGCACCTCACGCACGCCAGGCGCCGCCTGGGCAGCGCCTGCTCCGGCTGGGAGCCGGCATTCCCGGCTGGAAGCAGCAGCAGCAGCAGCGGGATCACGGAGCTCATCCTCCCTGGGAGCAGCTGGGGAGGAGAGGGAACACAAACCATTAACGGGGCGATCCCAATCGGGGCCACCTGGCGAGTGCTTTCCTTGGGGTTAATGATTAACGGATCCCGGGAGACTCCGGGTGGGAACGGTGCCCCTCGGAGCGCTGGGATCGGCGATTCCTGGCTGGCATTGCCTGTGACAGCTGCTGAGAGACACCAGGTCAACAAAGGGACGGGGGGGGGGGCCAAAAAATCCCAAGCCAAACAAAACCTGCTGGGAGCAGAAGCTTTTTCCGCTGGAAAAGCTCTTGGAACAAGTGCTGCAGGAAATTTCTGGGGGAAAGACCAAAGTGATGCTCTGTTGGCTTGTTTGGTGCTTCAGTATCCCAAAAAATTCAAAATGAAGGGCAAAATACGGAATTTTATTTAAATATAGAGCCAAAACATGATTTTTTTGGGGGGAGGAAAAGCCCAGAAGAAAACCAAACCCAAAAGAAATCAAAAGCATTTCTATCTTTTGATGTTCTCCGTCAGCCTCTTGCTGGTGACTTCTTTCCATGGTTTATCCATTCCCATATTCTCTTCCAGTCGGAATTCCTGTGTGCATTTTCCAGTTTGATTTTCCCACGTGTGGAATGGAAACCCAAAGAGCTGCACCAAACTGGATTTGCTCGGCACAAACCCTGGGCTTTGGGAACCCTTGGTCGGATTTGCACCTGCTCCCTGCGGGCTCCAAAGGTTCTGGATGCAGGGAGAGATCCAGGGAGAAAATGCCTCGGATGGGGAAAATAGAGGAATTTTCTCTGGCTCATCAATGTCCTGTTCCTAAGGAAAACTGCAGCTGATACTGGGAGAAATCCACTGGGGAAAAAAATTGCCTCACATGGGGAAAAAAGAGGAATTTTCCCTGGCTCTCCATTGACCTGTTCCTAAGGAAAATTGGAGCTGATTCTGGGACAAATCCAGGGTGAAAATTTCTCTTTTTTCTCCATTTGAGGCATTTTTTCCCTGCATTTCTCCCAGATTCAGCTCAGTCCTTCCCTAGGAACAGGTCAGTGAAGAGCCAGAGAAAATTCCTCTATTTTCCACATCAAAGGCAATTTCCCCCTGGATTTCTCCCAGATTCAGCTCCAATCCCTGCCTAGGAAGAGGTGAAAAGAAAAGGAATTTTCTCTGGCTCCTCACTGACCTGTTCCCAGGGAAGGATTGGAGCTGGAGGCTGGCCACTCATTCCCATTCCATGTGTAATTAGTGTCATTGCACTGATTGCAGTGGAGCCTCATCCAGGACAGATTTCTTGGATCGACGCCTCCGTGGATCTTCTCCAAAGTCCAATTAGTGAGATGGACTCAGGCTGACCCCTGGCTGGGAATGGCTCCTCTTCCACCAGCTGGAATTCCTGGAATAGCTCGGGAAGAGGGCGCTGGATGGCCTGGATTCCACTGGAAATCCAGGATTCATGGATTTCATTCCATGGACACCCAGAGGGAGAACTTCCAGCCTTGGAGCTGCTTCCCTGGGAACAAAACGAGCCGGGTGGGGGGGAAGGGAGGAAAAACCTGTCAGGAGTGGGATTGGACCAGCATTCCTGGGGAATGTTTTCTTCCCATTCTCCCCTGCTGCAAAAGAAGTGTCAGTCACAGCTCTCCAGCTTCCTGGAAATCCAAGAAATCCTTATTAGCAGGAAAACAATGACTTTGCCTCTGAGAGCAGGGAATGTTCTTTCCTGAAATCCATCAGGACTGGAAATGCCTTTGCATTTGGAATTGTTCCTCGTTCCAGTAGCAGCTGGAGGAGGGATCAGTCCCCATTTTCCACCAGGATTCATGGCTTGAATTCCATGTAATTAAATCCTTTTTAAAGCCATCCTTGAGTTTCCAACCGGGAATAGAAACACAGGAAGATCAAATGGGCAGAAAATCCTGAAAACCAGCCCAGGATGGTCTTGGGGGGCTTTTCCAACCTCAGGAATTCCAGGACTCCCTGAGCCACACTCTGAATTCCTGCTGATGTTTTCCTTCCTAGGGTTATTCCCAGGGCTTCACTTGGAAAAGAAATCCATGACTATCCTTGCTTTAAACTCATGGACAACACCAGGAGCTGCCCCTGAGCCTTGATTAAAACCCCAGAGTTAAACCCAAAACCTTGATGGAAAACTCACAGATGTGCCAGCCCCGGAGCTCAGCACCATTCCAGAAATATGGAAAATATTCCAGTTTTGCCTTTTTACCTTTTCTCTTCTCTCCAGCCTGAATCTCCTCACGGCTCTGGGGCTCCTTGGATCGGGAGCAGCAGGAAACGAGGCATCCTCAGGGCTGGGATTGTCCAACACTGCGCTTCCTCTTGGAGAGGATTTCCCTGGGATTTGTTTTGTTTTCTCCCCCAGGAGGATCTGACATTTCTTAGTGGGCAGCTCCTCGTGGAAAATCCCAGAGCACTGGAGGATTTTGTGTGTTTTCCAAGGAAAATGCTGCTGGATTCCTGCTGGACAAAATATCCCGGAGGTCCTGCAGGAGCTGGGCTGTGGCAGAAGTGATTTGAGAACTCCCAGGCAGGAATATCTGCATCCCAAAAAGGAAGTGGGTTGGGAATTCCCACTGCCTGTCCTGGTTGGAGGATGAGCCAGGTCCTTGTCCCGGCTGTTTATCCAAGCCTGGGGGGATGGAGAAGAGGGGCTGGAAGTGCTGCTGGAGCTGTGAGGGAGGCAGGAATGGAGGGAAAAACTGGACCCAGCCATGGAGAGATCCAGGAGTGGAGCTGCAGCTGGATTGGCAGTGCCTGGGTGAACATTTGTCTGGGAATTCGCAGCTCCTTTTCCAGTTATCCCATTTATTTCTAATTTTCTCACGTTTTTCAGCCTGGGTCTCTTTCCAGCGGGGGTGATTCCCTGAATTCCTCCATCCCGGGAGGAGCCAGCCCTGAGCAGCAACCACTGGGGTGCTCACCTGCTGGGAATTCACCAGGAGCTCCCCAGGAATGGGAAGAGACGAGATTCCCAAGGAAATATCCCTGCACCCCGGGGGGGCTGGATGGATTTAACACAATTCCATGGGGGGGCTGTGGGAGGAGAGGCTGTGCCTGGATGGAAAAGCTCCAGTGAACCTGGATTCCTGCAAATTCCCAAGGTTCCATCCTGCCCTAACAGGAGGAGGTTCGAGATTCCCAAGGGAACAGCTTTTCCCTTTTCCCTTCTCTTTATCCCAGGATTCCATCCTGCCCTGGGACAGGGAGCAGGAAGAGGTTCCCCATTCCCAAGGGAACACGGACAGGGAGCAGGAGGATGATCCCGATTCCCAAGGGAACAGCTCTTCCCTCTCTCTTTCCCCGTGTCCCTGCCCGCACCTCTGACTCCTGCAGTGTCCTGGAATTGTCTCTGCTCCAGGCTGGGCGGCTCCCTGGCAGAATTCCCGGCTCCCGAGGCAGCCCAGGCTGTGATTCAGCGGGAATTACAGTAAAAGTCATTCCCAGGGCAGCTTCTCCCGCAGGACAAACCCCCCTGATGGAAGCGGCCGGCTCCGATCCCTCCTTCGCCCTTCCCGATGGAAAAGCAGCTTTCCCCGGATTTGGGAATTCTGTGGGAATTCGGGGTTGTCCCTGCAGAGGCTCCCGGGTGGGATTTTCCCCCCAGGATGCGGTGCCTGGATCCCGCCCGGCCACGCTCCCATCCCGGAGTGAGCAGCACATTTCAAAGGGTTGGAAAAGCGAATTCCCTGGAGGAATTCGAGGGAGCAGCTCATTCCCAAGGGTTGGAAAAGCGAATTCCCTGGAGGAATTCGAGGGAGCAGCTCATTCCCAAGGGTTGGAAAAGCGAATTCCCTGGAGGAATTCGAGGGAGCAGCTCATTCCCGAGGGTTGGAAAAGCGAATTCCCTGGAAGTTTCGGCTCCTGTGGAGCCTCCGGGAAGCGGCTCCTTCCCTCCCCGCATCCCGCGGGCACGGCGGATCCATCCCCATCCCGCTGGGATGTGCAGGGTGGAGAACGGGACCGGGAATTTTACCTGGGACAAATTAAACCAGCCCAGCACTCCCCAACCCCCTCATTCCTGCTTTTCCCAAGGAATGTGCTCAGCAGGGCGGGAATGCTCTGCTCCCACAGGGGATCCCATCCCTCCATCCCGATCCCTGGAACTCACCCGGTCCCTCAGAATCCCTGGATTTTCCTTCCCTCGCCGTTCCTCAGCTGCTGCAGCTCTCCAGCCGGGCTGCAGCTCCCGTGCTGGGATCCAAGAGAAACACGGAAAGTCAGCCTGGATCCTCAGGAAACCTCGGCAAAAGGAATTTTTTCCCTGGTTTTCTTTGCTTGCACCAACTTGTGCCGGGCTCCCGAGCCTTTGTCCCGCTCCGGTTTCCTCGGGATTCGCTGCCAGTCTGGAATTCCACAAGGCCTCTCCCGGGGATGGAAATAAAAAGTGAAAAAAATCGGGATTAAAAAAAAAAAAAAAAAAAAAAAAAAAAAGATGAAAAAAACTCCACCACCGAACCCAAAACCACATCCAGAGTTCCAGCCAAGAGGGAAAGCGCTGGGATCACATGGAAAGAATTTTTCTTTGGGAGTTTTCGGCATCTTTTTAAGCAGGAGAAAGGGAAAAAAGGAAACAGGGAAGGCACAATAAAATCCCTGGGATTTGTGCATGAGCTGGAAAAGCAGGAATGGCTCTGAGGTGAAAGAGGGGAGATGTAGATGGGATGTTGGGAAGGAATTCTTCCCTGGGAGGGGCTGGAATGGATTTCCCAGAGCAGCTCTGGCTGCCCCCGGATCCCTGGCAGTGTCCAAGGCCAGGCTGGTTTGGAGCACCCTGGGATTGGGAATTGTCCCTGCCCACGGACCTGGACCAGCCTGAAGGTCCCTCCCAACCCAAACCATTCCAGAATTCCATGATGTTCATGCCCACACTTTCTTACCCTTGGGAAAAACACTTGGGGGATTTATTTAAAGTCACTTTGGGATCTGAATTTCCTTTTCCTTTTCCTTTTCCTTCTTTCCTTTTCCTTTTCCTTTTCCTTTTCCTTTTCCTTTTCCTTTTCCTTTCCGGGTTTCTTTTCCTTTTTCCTTTCCTTTTTCCTTTTGCCGTTTTCCTTTTCCTTTTCCTTTCCTTGTTCCTGTTCTTTTTTTTCCTTTTCCTTTTCCTTAGTCCTTTTTCCGGTTTTCCTTTTCCTTTTCCATTTGTCGCGTTTTCCGTTACTTAAGGTTTGGTCCTTTCAGGTGTAGTTCGGCTTTGATACATTGCTTGTCCTTTCTCTTCTGTCCTTTTCCTTTTCCGTTTTCCTTGTTACCTTTTCCTGTGTTTCCTTTTTCCTTTTCCCTTTTCCTTTTCCTGTTCCTTTCCTTTCCTTTTTCCTTTTCCTTTTTCCTTTTCCTTTTTTGCTTTTCTCTTTCCCTTTTCCCTCCTTTTCCTTTTCCTTTCCCTTTTCCTTTTCCTTTCCCTTTTTTCCCTTTCCCTTTCCCTTTTTTCCCTTTCCCTTTCCCTTTTTTCCCTTTCCCTTTTCCTGACTGCTTCCCATGAATTGAGCAGGGGTGGAAGATCCAGGTATGCCATGGCAGCTCCAGCATCATTCCTTGGGCAGGGATGAGAAGGAAAAGGGAATCTTGGATCAACCTGGGACCACCAGGAGGGAAGGGGGAGTTTTGCCCTCTCTGTGCCTCTCCCATTCCAAGTTTAAATATTCCCTGCCCTGGAGTTTTCCCGATCCATCAGAGCTCCCAGAAATTCCCGTTCTGCCCCAATTCCCAGTGCTCCCAGTGCTCCCAGTGCTCCCCAGAGCTCTGAGCCCTGGGGCAGAGGCGGGGCTGTTTCCATGGAAAAGCTGACACAGCTCTGCAACAGCTTTTCCAAATAAAAGAAGGAAAACAACCTTTAAATCCATGGGTGGAGCTGGGATAAATAAGGGAACAAAAATCCCTGGCGGATGAGTTTTGTCAGGAAGGGTTTGGAATTGGTGGAGTTTAATGAAACGAGCAGGTGATGGGTTTTGTTTTTAATTACAAAAAGGATTTTTGAACAGAAACAAACTCAAAAATTGAAAATAAAAATATTTTTATAAGGAAAATGCTTTGTGAGTGAAATATTTTATGGATAACATAGTTTTATAAATCAAATATTTCTGTAAAGGAAAAGTTTTTTATTAATGAAATTATTTTTATTTTAAAAAGTTTTCCCACTGTCCTGGTGTGACCCCAAGCAGGATCCAGCTCTCCATGGGGCACCCTCTGGATCCCAGCTCCTCCAAACCCTCCAAGGCCAAAAAAACCTGGAATTTGAGTGGGCACAGCTCTGCTTCCACAGGGGTGAGGCTGCTGCCAGGAGCTCCCATGAGTGGGCAGGAAAACTGGGACTAGAGTGGAGAAAAAAGAGGATTTGGGGGTCTGAAAACCTGGAAAACTGGTCCCAAACTGTCCAGGAATGCTCCAAATGGGAGCTTTCATTTAGTCTGGATTTCTGTAAGCGCTGCTGGTGTCTCCAGAATAAACAGGATTTTTCCTCTTGGAATGCCAGCTCGCTTTTTGGGAATAATAATCCCATTCAGGGAAGGATGTTCCTGTTTACACAGTGGATTTATGGGGCTTGGACTTTGTCCATGTGGGGGAAAAAAAAGAAAAAAAGACAAAAATCAGGGTAGAAAAATGAGGAATAGGGAGTCCAAAAAAGAGGGAATTCAACAATATCCAGGTAGGAGAGAAGAGGCTGAGAAAACTGGGAATGTTCTCCTGGAGAAAGGAAGGTTTGGGCACCTCAGGGCCCCCTGGAGAGGCTGCAGGGGAGCTGGGGAGGCAGGAAAAGTGGGAATGGCTTCAGTGCTGAAAAACCTCTTCTTTCAAATTCCTGACGGGACCAAGACCCCAAGGATTTTACATTGAATTTTTTTTCTATTTTAAATTCCTGACAGGACCAAGAACCCAAGGATTTTACATTGAATTTTTTGGTTATTTTGAATTTTTGACAGGACCAAAAACCCAAGGATTTTACATTGAATTTTTTGTTATTTTGAATTCTTGACAGGACCAAAAACCCAAGGATTTTACATTTTATTTTTTTTCTATTTTAAATTCCTGACAGGACCAAGAACCCAAGGATTTTACATTGATTTTTTTTTTTTTTGTTGCTATTTAAATTCCTGAGGGGACCAAGAAACCCAAGGATTTTACATTAAGTGTTTTTTTTGGTTTTGGGGGTTTTTTTTTTTTTTTTTTTTTCTATTTTAAATTTTTGACAGGACCAAGAACCCAAGGATTTTACATTTACTTTTTTGCTATTTTAAATTCTTGGCAAGACCAAGACCCCAAGGATTTTACATTGAATTTTTTTGTTCTATTTTAAATTCCTGAGAGGACCAAGAACTCAAGGATTTTACATTGAATTTTTTGGTTATTTTAAATTTTTGACAGGACCAAGACCCCAGGAATACCCCGAGCTGAGCTGGTGAAGGAGTTTTCCCCAGGCCAGTTTCTCAAGCCAAGGGCAAGGCTGGGTGCAGAAGGGATTTTGTGGAGCTTTGTTCCTTTTTCCTGGGAACAGCTTGGTCTGGAAGCTCAGGGAAGATGGCTGTGCTCCCGAGGAGAGGAGCTGGGCCACGCCTGGAGGAGCAGAGGGAGGGCACAGCCTGCCCTGCCACCGTCACTGCCGGCCAGCCAAGGGCACCTCGTCTGCAGCTCCAAAACCAGGAATTCTTGATGGGACAGCAGGGAATAAAAATGATCAAAAAATGCTATTTTTGGGTCTAAAAATGGGTTGATTTTTTTGAGATATTGAGAGGTTTTTTACAGTGAGGGGGGAAGGTTTTGCACAGATTCCCAGAGAAGCTGTGGCTGCCCCATCCCTGGAAGTGTCCAAGGCCAGGTTGGACGGGGCTTGGAGCAGCCTGGAAGGTGCTGGGGGTGGAGCTGGGTGGGCTTTGAGGTCCAACCCAAACCATTCCCATTCCACAGAAAATGGAAGCTTTCCTAAGGGAAATTCCTCCTCCTGCCTGCTCCAGAGCAGAGCTTGGCCATGAATTCCCAATTCTCCTCCCCAGCCCCGCCCGTTTAGGGAGGTTCTGGCCATCATTCCCAGGAGGTTTTACCATCATTCCCAGGGGATTTTTTTACCATCATTCCCAGGAGGTTTTCACCATCATTCCCAGAGGGATTTTACCATCATTCCCAGGAGGTTTTTGCTGTCATTCCCAGGAGATTTTGGCCATAATTCCCAGTAGGTTTTGCCATCATTCTCAGGAGGTTTTCACCATCATTCCCAGAGGGGTTTTGCCATCATTCCCAGAGGGATTTTACCATCATTCCCAGGAAGTTTTGGCCATCATTTCCAGCAGGATTTTACCCTAACTCCCAGGAAGTTTTTGCCATAATTTCCAGGGTTTTTTAATCCATATTTCCCAGAGGGGTTTTGTTGTAATTCCCAGGAGGTTTTGGCCATCATTCCCAGGAGGTTTTTACCCTAACTCCCAGGAAGTTTTTGCCATATTCCCAGGATTTTTCTGCAGATGGCTGGGTGAGTTTGCCCTGTTTTGGGCAGAGCCATTCCCCATGGCATGGGAACGTGTCAGGAACAAGGAACAAAACCTCTGCATTTTCCATTGTACAGATCCATCCTCAGGGCAAAAAGTTCCAATTTTCAGCCCCCAAAGCCAGCTCCAAACACTTCTAGAAATCCAGGAAGGATTTCTGTGAAACTCCTCTTCCCACAAGTTTTTCCCTGTGATCAAAGGACTCTCACTAGAAATAAGTGATGTTTTTTGTGTGATGTCTATTCCTGATAAAGCCTTGCCAGGAAACACCATCCTCACCCAGCCCCTTTCCCTCAGTTTGGAAAGGGAATTTGTGGGATTTGCTGCTTTCCCCAATCCTCCTGAGCAGCTCCAATTATTGTCTTTTTTTGGCACAGCTATTTATCATCATTTCCTGAACCTGAGAATTGCCAGGCAGTTGCACAAAGCAGGGGCTGAAGTTGGCAGCAAAAAGAGGGAAATAAACCAGGAATAATCCAGATAATCCCCAGAGTGACTGGCACAGCTCTGGAGAGAGCTGGCGCTGCTCACCACTCCCAAAAGTGGTTTCTCAAGGCTTTGAAATCATTTATTCAGGGTTTGTCTGAGCAGGTGGGGATCTAAAGCCACTGGTGGGTGAAGGAGAGTCTGGCTCAGAGTGCTCCTGAGGGCACAGCAAGTGTGGGATGTGCGGATTTATCTTGGGAAAAAATGATTTTACTTTGTTCTCGGTAAGCGCTGCATGAAAACTCCGCAGCTGGGCCCTGGAGATGGCCCCAAAGCAAACCCCGAATCAAACCCCAAACCAGACCAAAACCAGACCAAAACCAGATCCCAAACCAGACCAAAACCAGACCAAAACCAGATCCCAAACCCAAAATCAAACCCCAAATCAAACTCCAAACCTGACCAAAACCAGACCAAAACCAGACCCCAAAGCAAACCCCGAATCAAACCCCAAACCAGACCAAAACCAGACCCCAAACCAGACCTCAAACCAAGCCCCAAATCAAACCCCAAACCAGACCAAAACCAGATCAAAACCAGATCCCAAACCAAGTCCAAAATCAAACCCCGAATCAAACCCCAAACCAGACCAAAACCAGACCAAAACCAGATCAAAACCAGATCCCAAACCAAGCCCAAAATCAAACCCCAAACCTGACCAAAACCAGACCAAAGCCACATCCCAAACCAGATCCCAAACCAAACCCCAAACCAGATCAAAACCAGATCCCAAACCAAGTCCCAAATCAAACCCCAAACCAGATTCCAAACCAGACCAAAACCAGACCAAAATCAGATCCCAAACCAGACCAAAACGAAGCCCCAAATCAAACCCCAAACCTGACCAAAACCAAATCCCAAATCAGACCCCAAACCAAGCCCCAAACCAGACCAAAACCAGACCCCAAACCAAAGCCCAAACAAAACTTTGTTCCAAGCCTTAATTTATTTAAAAAAAACCAATCAGAATTGTCTTTATCTCCCACTTTTAGAGCACCAAATGTCCCAAACAATTCCAAATTAAAATTCCCCTCATTTCAGTCTGATTTTTGATGGAAGGTCGGCTTGGGAAGATCAGGATTGATAAGGAGCAGAAAAACTACCCGGAAAAGAGGGTTGAGTTCCTGAAAGAGTTCTTAAATTTTCTAATTATGTTTTTATTACTAATTAATATGTCCAATACTAATTATTCATTACTAATTAATAAGTCCAATCACTTGTTTTTCCTATCCTGGGAAGGACAGCTCAGGAGCTGACACCACTAGAGGCCACTCTTGCATTTTAGGAAAACAATTCCAAAGGAAATTTTGCTGTTTACTCCATCATTTATTAATTTTTTAAGGAAGTCTTCAGTGGGTGCTGGCCCTGGAGCTAAAAATGTGGATTTCATTTGTTTTTTCTTCCCAAGGGAATTGAGCCTCCCTCTTCCACTTTGCCTGGAGGAATCAAAGCCACAGCCGGAATTTTGGGGAATTCTGGAGTCAACCAAAATTGCCACAAAAGCTGAAAAAAGAGGAATATTTTGCATTTCACAGACATCCGGATTTTCCCACTGATGCTGTTCCCTCTCTCCTATCTCTGTTGAGTTTCCACATCTCTCTCATTTTCCAGGTTTGTTTTCCAGGGTGAACCCACTCAAAACGGCCCAGTTGGGCATCCCAGGAGCATTCCCAGCCCTGGATCCCAGTCCCACCCTGCGGCCACCCAGGTGGGCTCAGCCTCCTCCTCCTCCTGCAGGATCAAAAGCCACATCAATCCCAGAATAGCTCCCCTTTTCCATGCAGGGATTGGGATCCAGTTGCTCTCCCAGCACCTTCGAGGCAGGTGACGCTGACTCTCCCAGGGTGCTCCTCTTCCCATCAATTCTCCTCCTGGAATTCCAAATGATTCCTGGTTTGGTCCTGTGGTGAGTGGCAGGAGAATCCCTCCCAGGACAATGTGTTGTGATCCCCATTCCCATCCTGGAAAAAGCAGCAGCTGGAAATGCCTCCTCCCTCCTCAAGGTCTCAAAAATCCATTTAATAATCAAACACCACCTGGATATTTGGGCTGGGAAGCCAAGCCATAAAGAAATCTGATCCCTGAGGAAGAAGCATGTTGGACATCCAGCTGGATTTTTGTGGATGTGCCGCTAGAGGGGAATAAAGATCTGTAATATTTCCCAGATTTGCACTGAAAAACCTTCTGGAATGTGGGGCCTGGAGATGCCAGCCCCGCGTGGATGCCGCTCCTTATCTGCAGCAGGAAAACAACCGATGCTTTAATTGCAATTATCCCAGGTGGAGGAGAGCAAATCCAAGGATTCCCAGCCCTGTCAACCCTGGCACCTGGAGCAGGTGAGAAACGAAGGAAATCTGCCCTGATAAGGCCTTTGCTGATAACGTTATCTCGGGATGGGGTGTTTGGGATCAACATGGGAAATGTCAGACACAGAGGGATTCCTTCCAAACCATCCATCATTTCCGTGGAGAGCTTCCCAAAGGAAGGAATCCTCTCCCTGCAGTCTGTCTGGCAATGGCAAAGGTTGATAACGTGATTAAGAAGTAATTAATTAGGGAGGCATCGCTCATTTGCAATAATCTGGAGGCGTTGGAGCTGATGATCATTAATTAGGATGCTCTGGAGGAAACATGCAGGAAAGGAAAGTAGGAGGGGGTTTGGAATTCTCTCCAGAACACGAGCTCCCAGATGAAAAGGAAAGGGTCAGGAAATTAGTGACTTAATTAATTTGGAGGAAAACGAAATTATCTGGAATGATAATGTTGGGAAGTTTTAATACTTCTGGAGGGGTTGGAATATGAGTAATCCCAGCAGAAGTTGGGATTTGGCAGGGATTTGAGGGAGGGGGGGAGAAGATTTTGGATATGGAGAGGGGAGGACACAGCCCATGGAATGGACTTGGAGCTCGAGGGATCTCAGGGATTGAGGAGGAAAACTCTGGAGAAATGTTCTCCAAATCCTGCACTCCTGGTGTCCCTCCTCCAGCTGCTTCCCAACCCTTCATCCCAACTTTCCCTCCGCTCTTTAACCTGCTCCAAGGGATGTCAGGAAAGGGGGAATGGGGTGTCCTTGCTGGATTGGCACAAACAGGAACTCCCTGCGCTTGTCTGGATATAAAAATCATGGAAAAATCCAAAGGGATGCTATTGAAGATCCAGCTGATTTCTCCAGCTTTTTTTCCCCAGGATCATGGGAAATCCTCGTTGCTGGAGGCACAAGTGGAAGTTCACTGGAAGATTTGAAGGGAGGAACAAGAATGATCCCCTGGATGTGGTGCAAGAGGAACTTGGAGCTGAATTCCTCTCTCCTCGGTGTGTGATAGGGCAGCAAACCATCCCTTGGTATCCTGAGCTTCCAAAGGCTCCAGGGTGGAAGTTTGGACCCACAGCCCAAATCCCTCATGGCTCCCAGCCCAAAATCCAGGAGATTCCCAGACTGGGTGAGGTTGGGATTGTCTCATCCCAGCATCAGGTGCCACCTCTAAATTAAACCACCACACCCTAAAGGCCTCCATTTATTCACAGAGAGGGTCCAGCTCTGCTCCAAATCCAGAGGGATTTGTCCCTCCCAAAGCATTTAATCTAAAAATTTAATCTAAAAATCCGTCCAAAAATTTAATCTTAATTTCCAGAGCTGGAAAAAAATCCCAGGGTATACCAACAGACCTCCAAACCCTGCCAAAACTCCAGCCCTGTGTCCACGATCAGCTTTCCTGACCCTAAATCCTTTTCCCAACACTTGTACCACAACTGCCTGAAGGCCACCAGCAGAAGGACCCTTTGGAAGTGACATTTGCTCCTTCCAATGCTGGAAAAGATCCCTGACCTCCTGCTAAAAAGGGGTGAATTCCTTTGGGATCATCCTGACAGGTGAGGACACCACACCGGGCACATTTTTTGGGACACGGAGTCCCCACGGAGTTACGCTTTCCCACAGGGCTGAAAAACAGCTGGGAACCCAAATCCCAACCCTCAACCAGCCAAGAGTTAATGCTTCTCTTCCACCAGGAGGAACGGGAAAAGTTGGAGCACCTCAGCTCTGCTCAGGGCGAAGCCAAACTCCCAAACTTTCTCTTAAATTAGGCGCGGCGGGGGCGGCGGAGCCTCCCAGGGGACCGGGGAGCTGCGCGGCGAGCGATGGCAGCTCCACCAACTCGCGCTCGTTAGCGGTGTCGCTCACTCATGTCACCTCCACAATTATTTTGGGACCTGTCACCGGGAACGTTCTCCCACCAGCAAACGCTTCCCGCTCGCTCCTAACGGGGAGGCTGAGGCTGCAGGCAGGAGCTCCCTCCTCCCTCCTCCCTGCCTGCTCCCGAAGCTTGGGGAAGCTCTGGAGGGAGGGGATGTGGGGCTGGGCAGCTCCCCGGGGTCAGGGAGGGGGAGATGGGGTGGATGGGCAGCACTGGGGGATCCCAGGGAATCCCTCTGGCTGCCCTGGAGGGCTCGAGACCCTGCCCAGGGGGATCAGAGACCTTGGCACAGAGCCCCAGACCCTGTGCCTTGGATTAACCCTTGGAAAAAACAATTCCCAACCTTTCTATGAAGGATTACAAGCCACGACAGTTTAAATAGAATGATAGTGAATTTATCATGGGGTGAAAAATAGATTTTGAGGTTTTTAGAATGGGGGTTCAGGGGGCAAGGTGGAGGAATCTGGGTGTGCCCAGCCTTTCTCCTTCTTCTTCTTGGCCTCCACCTTCTGCTGTGATGGTGGCACTTCTGGATTGGTTTAGAGTAGAAGCTCACTGTCTAACACAGGTGACAGGGATTGGGAAGTAATTGTAAATATTGGACACGTAGATTTTAGTATAAAAAGATAACACCACCCCGGGGGTGGCCAGAGTGCCTCTGTCTGTCCTGCTGAGAGGACCTTGGCAGGCCAGAGAAAGAATTTTATAGATAAGGAACAATGAACAACCTTGAGACCGAGAACTGAAGAGCTCTGATTCCTTCATTGAGTGCCAGGCTGGGAAAAGAGACTTTGTGACACATCTGGGGGTCACTGTGAGCAGCCAAAGCCCTGAGACAGCACCAGGATCTGGGAAGAGAATCCAGGGCTGTGATGCCGAAATTCCAACCCAGAAAGCCCCAGATTGGAGGAGGGTTCACACCAGGCTCCTGTGGGTGGAAGGGGAGGACAGAGAGGAGGTGAGAGAAGCCTCCCCTGTTCTGGGGTTGTCATCCTGGTCCTCAAGGCTTGGGCGCATGTTGTGGAGCTTCCAGAGTTTTGGAATGTTGTGGGAAACTGCAAAGCCTTGTGTCACACTAGGACAGGTCTGAAAAGACCCCGCAGCTCCCTAATCCAGACCCAAAAGAGGCACAAGCTGAGGAGGAAAGGACTTCACTGGATGAGCATCCAAGTGCTCCAAGGCTGAGGATCCACACTTTTCCTGTGCCCCTGTGCAGGACTTTCCCCCTCTTTCCTCCAATTCTTCCATCTTTTCCCCCCTTTCCTCTTCCTTCTCCCTCTTTACCCCTCTTTTTCCCTTCCTTTTCCCTCTTCTCCCCCTTTTCCCCCCTATTTCCAGCTATTTTCCCCTCTCTCCCCCTCTTTTCCCCTCTCTCTTCCCATTTCACCCTGCCTGGGAAGGCTCTGCCTCCATCTCCCCCCAAAGCCCCCCCATCTCCTCCCCACCCCTGTCCCACCCTGCTCCTGTCCCCACTTTGTCCCCACTTTTTGGCCACGCTGCCCTCACTCCTGGAGCAGGGAGAGGCTCCAGCCCGAGGTGGAGCTCCGGGATGAGCTCTGTGTGGGGAGGGAGCAGCTCGGGTTCCGTGGATGGTGCTGGAAACGAGCCCTGGAGAAGCCCTGAAATGCTGACAGGAGCTGCAGCACGGAGGGGAGGCAGGGATTAATCAGCTGCAGGGCTGGAACTCATCAGTGTTTGCAGGAACTCTGGACCTGGGAAGCGTTGGAGGAGAAATCCTGGGAATGTTTTCTCCGGGATATTGACAGTTCATAGCGGAATTTTCACAATTCTATTGATATCTTCCCTAATCACCTCGATATATTCACAGATTATATTGATATTTCCCAATCACCTGATCTTCCCAAATCACCTTGATATCTTCCCAAATTACATTGATATCTTCCCAAATTATATTGATATTTTCCCAATTGCATTGATATATTCCCAAATTACATTGATATATTCACAAATTACATTGATATTCCCAAATTACATTGATATCTTCCCAAATTATATTGATATTTTCCCAAATTACATTGATATATTCCCAAATTACATTGATATATTCCCAAATTACATTGATATTTTCCCAATTCATTGATATCTTCCCAATATATTGATATTTTCCCAAATTACATTGATTATCCCAAATTATATCAATATTTTCCTGAATTACATTGGTATCTTCCCAAATTACATTGATATCTTCCCAAATTATATCAATATCTTCCCAAATTATATCGATATTTTCCCAAATTACCTTGATATCTTCCCAAATTGCATTGATATCTTCCCAGATTATATTGGTATCTTCCCAAATTACATTGGTATCTTCACAGGAGGGAAAAGGGCTGATGATTCCTTTGGCGGGAGGGATGTTTTCATGGGATCACAGGATATCCAGAGCTGGAAGGGATCAGAATCATCAAACCCAACTCCTGGCCCTGCCCAGGACACCCCAACAATCCCACCCTGAGCCTGAGAGCGTTGTCCAAAGGCTGCTGGAGCCTTGGGAATGGGATCATTCCCTGGAATCCTGTTCAGTGCTCCACCACAGAGCCTTTCCCTGATATCCAAGCTTTTCCTGATGCTTCATCCATGCAGGCTCCCCACATCCTCATCCCAGCCCCATGGCTCTGTGTGTGTCAGGATTTGGGGATCCCAAGGTTTGGATGCAGCCAGGACTGAGTGAGGTGTGTGTGGCCCACGGGAACCTCCCTGTGCCAGGATTTCTGTCCCACCCCTCTATTCCCTCCCATCCCATTCTCCAGGCACACATTCCCTGGGTAATCAGGAACAAACAGATCAGAGCCCGCTATCAAGTTTTCCTTCACTCCAACTTGAGCTGGAATGGGATTTTCTAGGGAAGAACACCCAATTTCATCACTCCGCAAGCCAGCAAATAAAAACCCCCAATTGCTGGCCAGAAATTTCCTTCCTTTTGGAAATATTTCTGGGGAAGAGAATCCTTGGAGCCCGACCAGTGGCCCCATCTTGCCCCCAGAAATCCCCAGACACCCCGGCCTGAGACAACAGGTGAAAAGCGAATCCACGGAGAATTTTTCCTTCCTCCAGTTTCCCTTTTCTTCCCCTCCCGCCTTTTCCAGCGCAACACATGGTGGGGGTCATGTAACAACAAGAATTCCCAATGTCAGGCAAATAATTTTTCCATCTGTGGGGTGTTTTTTTCCTGCCCAGTTTATGTTTTTTCACGGAAGTGGCATCTGCGAGGTGCTGGCTGTAAATGATCCCTGCAGGAGCTCTGCTTCATGCCCAGCATCCCATTTTTGGCTGCTCCAGCTGTTGTTCTGGAGAGGGCAGGAATGGGTTCAGCTGACAGCTGCAGGCACTCCGAGAAGAGGAAAGTTGTTTTTTCCTGGTCTCCAGTTGTCTCTCCCTTCCCAGACAACCACAGAGAGCTTTTCCAACAGGCAAAGGTTAAAAATGATGAGGAATAAGTACAAGTGTCCTCTTGGTTGGAATCCTGAGCCTTTTCCCAGCCTGATTTACCTGGCTGGGAAAAGTTCAGGATGCTGGGAAGGTCTGAGCTGCTCGGGGTTGGGATAATTCCCATCAGGAGAGGGATAAGGGAGAGCTGAGGGATGAAAATCCTCCAGGTTCAGAGTTCGGAGTGTTTCTGTGGAAACCAGCTCTGAGCAGCAATAATTAAGGAATTGGTGCTGTTTCCCTGGAAATGGAAACATTTCTATCACTGGAGGGCCCTTGTGGGAGCTGGGAAGGGGAGGATGAGAGGATTGGAGCCCCTCTGGCCAGAGCCAGGCTGGGAAAACTGGGATTATCCAGCCTGGAGAAGGGAAGGCTCCAGGGAGAACTCAGAGCCTCTTTCCCAGAGCCTGAAGGGGCTCCAGGAGAGCTGGAGAGGGACTGGGGACAAGGGATGGAGGGACAGGACCCAGGGAATGGCTCCCAGCGCCAGAGGGCAGGGATGGATGGGAGATTGGGAATTGGGAATTCCTGGCTGGGAGGGTGGGCAGGCCCTGGCACAGATTCCCAGAGCAGCTGTGGCTGCCCCTGGATCCCTGGCAGTGCCCAGGCCAGGCTGGACAGAGCTGGGAGCACCTGGGATACTGGGAGGTGTTGGGGTGGCCCTGGATGATCTTGACATTCCCATGGCCATGCCAGGGGTCACCCACAGCCCCTCCATTCCCCAGTCCCCATCCTGGGAAATTCCCTCCAGGTGTGAAGGACCTGGCAGAGCCTCCAGCCATTGACAAGTCTGAGAAATCCAAGGATTCAGACTGTGCTAGGGGAGGCTCAGGATGCACACCAGGAGGAAATTCTCCATGGAAAGGCTGGTCAGGCCTTGGAATTTCCCGGGGAATTTTGGAGTGCCCATCCCTGGAGGTGTCCAAGGAATTCCTGGATGTGTCACTCAGAGCTCTGGGCTGCGGACAAGGTGGGGATCAGGCACAGCTCAGACTCAGTTACCTTGGAGGCTTTTCCAGCCTCAGGGATTCTGGGATTCAGGGATTCTAAACCCCTGGACAAGTGGGGTCATCAGCTGCCCTCCCACCCAGAGAAGGAGAGGCTCTGGCAGAGCCCCAGCCACACTTTGTGCTCCTAAAGGCACCTTCACCGAGACCATTCCCGAGGTTTGCACGGAAAACCTTCCTGCGCCATGGACCAGCTCACCGGCCAGAGCCTGTGCCGTCAGCACATCCAGAGGGAAGCTGCCATCCCTCCTGGATCAGAACCTCCAGCAGGATCCTCACCTGGAGCCCTGAGCGGGGGCAGGAGGGAGCTTCCATCCCGTTACACAACCCCAGCCCTCGCCAGCGGCTCCTTCTCCTCCCAGGCAGGGTCTGCTCCCTCCTGAAATGCCGTGAGGAGGTGGCAGCGCTCCTTCCATGGCTTCCCTGCCCACGCTCCTCCTGTGCCATCCCACGCACGTGGCAATCAAAGCCGGGAATTCAGCCCCGCACCCCCAGCCTGGCAGCCGGGAGCGCTGGGGAACGTTCAGCCCCGAGGTGTCCAGGGGCTCTCTCCTCCATGGGAATGGCAGATGGAATGATCTGGGATCTGCACACAGGAGGAATAGTTCCCTGCAACATCGTCAGGCAAAAATCAAAGGTATCTGATGATTTTTTTTCCAGCGTTTGTTTATTTTTCCAGATCGTGGAAGGATCGTTCCCTACCTGCTAAAATCCTGAGAAAATGGAAAAAAATATTCCTCATCTCTCCCTGCTTAACTGGAAAAGCATTCCCAGCATCCTTCTTTTATTAAATGCCGTTTTTTTCCAATCCTACATGAAAAAAAAAAGGGACTTTATTGGGTAAATATAATGCAACAACCATGTGTTGTTTCCCACTCCACGGCAAATGTTTCCACTTCCTGCCAGGATTGATTCCAGATCGAAAAGCGCTGCTTCATCCCAGGACTTTTCACACAATCTGTTCTACTCAGCCTACGAGCCGTGGAAAATTCCCTTTTCCATCCCATTTCCCTGATTTTTATCTCAACATTTGGGGAGCCAAAACTCAGACTCGAAGATTCCTTCCTGATCAGTGGTTTTTCTCCTCTGCGTTTCCTTTTCCTGGTTGCATCCCCATGAAAAGAGAAGTTCGTGATCGTGGAAAACAAAGGAGAAAGGGAATTTTGTGGAGGATTTATTCCAAATTGGCCAAGTGCTGGTGCTGACCCTGACTCACCTGAGAGTAAAAGAGGAAAACCATAAAATCCTGGAGAGTGGACAGCTCGGAAAAGGCTTTTCCCTAAAAAGACACGGATTGATGGATCCTCTGGACCAGCAGAAGGGATGGAATTTCCTCTGTTTGAAGAGAAAAACCTGAAATTCCCACACCCTAACTCCATTATTTTGGGGGTAGATTCCATCAAGATCCAGGAAAATTTCCCTGTCGCTGATGGAAATCAAGCTGAACATCCAAACCCTCTTTGAAAAAAGCAAATTTCCAACCATGTGGGATTGTATTTTCCTTCAGGAAAGCATCCAGAAAACCCCCAAATTCCTGTGGATTTGCACAGATCTGATTGTGGCATCAGGAAGGAACCCCTGGGATGGGGAAATCAGGTTCCTTTCCTTGGGAATCTCTGCTTTGGGATGGCTTCTGATAAGGAAAACCTGCCAGGACTGAGATCTCAAAGCTCTCCCGTGCCTGATTTTTGTGTGGGGACATCCAGGCCTAATTCCAGGTGGAAAAGAGGTGGGAAAAGAGCTGTTCCCAACAGCTCTCTTCCCAACCATCCGTCGTTGCCTCACCTGTCCCACATTCCTGGAGCAGGAATTCCACGTGCATGGATGGCCCACCTCAGCACCCACTGCAGCTCTCCTGGATCTTCTCCCTGACTTCCAAGACTCCAGGCATGGAAATGAGATTGGGAATTGCCAATTAGACTGGGGAAAGGGTGAGGATGCTGGGATTAGGGCAGGGAATATCTCCCATCCATGGAATATCTGCCATCCCTGAATGCCAGAGGGTTTTCCTCCAGCTCTTGGTCCTGGGGGGGTTTTCCACCCTATCCCTCACAGCTGGGCTGGAGGATCCCATTCCTGCTGGCCTCTCCTTCCCTGGCTCTTCCTTCCCACGTGTCCAACCAAACCTGCTCTGATCCATGATGAAATCCCCAACCCATTCCCATCTTTTTGTCCCTTTCAGCACAGACAAATGTCCCCACTCCTCCATCCAACATGTTGGGACACAACTTCCTCCAGACTGGGAAAATCTTGGCCTCCAGATCCCAACACAATGATTTTTTAATTTTTTTTTTCCCTGTTGTTTTAAGCTGTTGATTTCTCGAGGGCTCCACATCATCTCCTCAGCATTCCCAAACATCTGATGATTTTATTCCAGTTGCCTGGTTATCCACGGCCAGGCTGCTTTTCCACTCACCCAAACCTCCTTCGGTTATGAAACACAAAAACCAAGGAATGCTGGATGTTTATTTGATCTCTTTTCCCCGGAGAAGGAGTTTAATAATTTAACAGCAAATCTGAAACTGCTCCATGAGGAACAATTTGCTTTAGGGGGGAAAAAATGAGAGGATTTTTTTTTTTCCCTCCCTCTGCCACATTCCCAAATAAAGGTCTGGTTTGCTTTGGATCATGTTCACTCTCCGAAGACTTCGTTTTCCTATTAAAATCTTTATTTCACTCCAGATTATTCTACCATTCCTTTGTCTCTCTGCCTTTGGAATGCAGCTGTCACCATGGCTTTTAGGATCCTTCTTCCCATTGGTTCCTGGGAATGCTTTATATCCCCTTGGAACGAGCCCATAAAGGAATTCAGGTGCTTTTGAACCTGCCAAGTGCAGCTCATCAAGGGATGCACGGAAAGGAAGGGCAGGAAGCAACAGATTGGGGGTCACGATTTATTTACTGAGAGCGGTTTTTGGGAGTTTATTGCTTGTTTGGGCTCCTCAGGAATTGTTTTTCCATCTGGAACAGCACCTCCGTGCTTGGAGCGTCCCAAAATGAGGGATCTGTGTGCCCCTGTGCATCCAGAACATCCCTGCATCCCTCCTGTG
Organism: Serinus canaria; assembly: GCF_022539315.1. Classification (NCBI taxonomy): domain Eukaryota; kingdom Metazoa; phylum Chordata; class Aves; order Passeriformes; family Fringillidae; genus Serinus; species Serinus canaria. Next base: position 14,484,054 of record NC_066328.1, read on the forward strand.
CACAGCCGGGATCCATAAATCACATTTGGAGTGTCAAAACCCTTCTGCACAATTCCCAAAAATGTTTGGAGTCGAACAACTTCTGAAATCACCGAGATTTTCCCAAGATCTGTTCCCAGAGGATCTCGGAATCTCGGCAGCCTCAGGGACAGAGCCATGCAAGGAAAAATCCCAATCCCTGCACATCCACGCTCTGCTTTTCCCCAGGATCCTCAGCCCAGCCTAAAACATGGATCCCCTTTGCTCCCAAATGTTTCCCTCCTCCCTGAGAACACCCCCAGGGAAAAAAAATCAGGAATAAATCATCAAATCACAGCTTTTCCAACTGCAAACTCCTCCATAAGATTCAGTTCCCATCCTTCCCAAATGGAAACTCTGCTTTATTTTATTTTTTAAAATATAATAATTATTTATATAATAATTATAGATATGATGCATCCATAATTTATTTTTAATTTGCTGCTTTTTAAAAAATATTTCTCACGTTTTCCTTCCTCCCCTCAGTAATTTTTTTTTTTTTTGTGTGGTACATATGAATATGAAGCTGAGGACACTGTTGGGATAATTCCTTGGAAAACACTCTCCAGATGTGCTGCTGCTTTTCCATAGGGGGAATGCACTGTGTGTGTCTGGGAAAAAAGAAGGGGGAAATAGGGAGTTTTTCCCTAAGTTTGGCTTTTGGTTTGAAATAAAGGAAGATGAGCCACACGTTGGGGCTGGAGATGAGAACCAGCACACCCAAAACTTCCAGAACATAATGAGGATCCAGGAGAGGTCGTTTGAGGAAGGAAAAGAGGGGGAGTAAAAAAGAAGGGGGAAAATCCCACCCAAGTGAGGAATCAGGAGCAGAAATAGGAGCCTCGTTCCCTCTAAGCTCAGCTAATCTCAGCCAAAGCCTACATGAATCAAGTTAAGCTGAGCTCAAGCTGCTGCTCCTGCCCACTTGGATGCACTCACACAAATTTCCCAAGATTTTAGTGGATCCTGCTTTGTTGGGAATCACATTTGCTTTGCTGGGAATCACAAATCCCACTCCCGAGGAGGGCTGGGATTGTTTGGATTTTCCAGTAATTGGGCTTTCACCCCCTGAGTGTTTTCAAAGCATTATCCAATAATCCTCGAGGGAGGTGGGAAAAGTCAGGATTGTCATTCCTGTTTTCCAGAGCAGGAAGAAGCCAGGAGAGGGGGCATCCCCACCTTGCCAAGGACAGGATTAATCCTAAGAATCTGCAGGCTCATGGCCCAGGATCCACTGCCCCGAGCTTCCCTTGGGATGGGAATGCAGAGGAAGACAGGACAGAGGGAGGGATCAGCAGGAATTCTGCACCACGAGTCGCTCCAAGGAATTTTTGGCACCAAAAGGATGGGCTGGGAAGCTCAGTGGTGTCAGCCCTATCCTGTCCTGCAGGATGCTGATATTGGGATGAGGGAAGGAGTTTTCCCAAGGTTCTCTCTGCCCCAGCTCCTTTGGACAAACCCAAGCAGAATTCCAAGGGGGAAGGAGCAGCAGGTCCGTGCTGACGGAGCTCTCCGGACAGAGATGGATGAGGGAGCGCTGACCCCGCTGGCAGGGGAGCAGGGACAAACAGCTGGGAGCTGCAATTCCCTCCCCCGGAACAGCTGGATCTGAGGGAGGACATCTGTCTGCAGTCTGGGTGGTTTGGGAGGAACAACAAGCACGGAGCGAGCCGGGATCCGCGGGATGCGGAACGCGGATCCGCCGCTGGGACGGGGCCACGGGGCAGGGATGGGGATGGACGGGGCCTCCCACGGAGCAGAGGGGGCAGGAAGAGCCCTGTTAGGGGGTCGTGCACTCCAGACCCTCCTCAGTGTCCCGGGATTGCACCTGAACCACCAAAATTCCATAAATCCAACGGCGGGCGTGGAGACTCCTCGTTCTACCGGGGCCAAAGAGCCAAACAGGTGGAGGGAAAGTGGGAAATCTCTCCAAACTTTTTCCACAGACTCCAGCCCTGGCTTAGCAAAGCTGCTGGAAGCTTCTGCAGCTCCAAGAGGGATTTTTTCCCCCATGGATCTGCCAATCCCACATCTCACGGCTGTGCCTGGAGCCTCCTGGGTGGTGCAAAAGCACCTGAGGATCCCAATTCCAGGATTTTTCCAGCCCCTCCCTGGCTTCCAGCAGCAGGTGAAGCTCCACACACTGCCCAGCCTCTCCATCCCAGCTTTTGGGAAGCTCACAGCCACTTCTGCCGAGCTTTCCCTGCTCCAGAGCTGCTTCCTGACTTCCCAGAGCAAGATCCCAAAGCAGCACTCCTCAAAAATCCCTCTAAGAGCCAGAAAATCCAATTAGTGCAGGTGCTTCATCAGGGAGGAAAATGAAGGCAGAGTTTGCACCTCCTGAGACATCAAAGCCTCAGAAGGGCAAGAAATCCGTGTGGGAAACCAAGCTCAGGAGCTCAGGGTTGTTTCTTACCAAGATTGTAGGAAATTCCCTTGGGACATCCCTCTCCACACCAGCAGGAATGTTGGTTAAGGATTAAGCCCAGCTCTGTTTCCTCAGAATTTTACTGTCTGGAGCAGTATTTGCATGGAATTTGGTTTCTCACCAGTGTTCAGCTGGTGAGAAACCAAACATTCCCTGTTGGAGGCACCTTCACCTCCATCCCAGGTGACAGCATGTGGATGACAAACCTTATTCCAGCCAAATTCCGAAGCCAGGAACAGCTGGGCATAGGAGTGTCCTACCAGCTCCATCTCTCTTTCCAAAGTGGCACCAGAGCCCACCAGGAATTCAGGGTAGGAATTTATTGGCTACAGATCCATGTAAAGCTGAGCTGGCCAAGAGTCAGAACCAGTGGACACCACACCAAACAGCTCCCAAAAGCTGGAATTCCTTCTCCTAACTTTGGCTGGAAGTTCATCCCAGTTCACAGCAGTTGTGTTTTCCCTTTGTTCTGCTTCCCTGCGCACGAGCCCGTGGCCTAGAGGGAGAAATGCTGCTTGAATATGCAGGAAAGCTGGGCTAGATTCCCGTTCCTTTGCTCCTCCAACTCCTTTAAAAGGAAAAGGAGCGGGGTTTTCCAGGCACAGGGGTGTCACATCCACGGGAACTCGCTCTCCAAGCCTCATTCCCTTTTGTCTCCCGCTCCAGGAGCGGGGCCGGGGGTGCTGCCAGACCGTGGAATGCAGCGCTCACCCCTTGAAAAGTCTTTCAGGAATTCCAACTTTGCACAGGCGTTTGGAGGCAGCCCAGCTGCCAATTCCACATGAGACAAGGCGGAGATAAAGGGATGTTTGTGATTCTCCAGGTGCTGGAAAAGGGAGGAACCGTTCAGGTGAGGAGTTGGTTGAGTTTACCTGCTCGGGGTGATTGAACTGCAGGGTTCACCCACAGCTGCCCACACTTTTTGCAGTGCCACTTCTGCCCTGCTCAACACTGCAATTACCTTGGTTCCCTTCCCTTCCCTGGTGTTCCCAGCTTTGGGAGTTTTGCCAGGTTTCCCATCACTAATAGGAGTGGAAAATGGTCCTGCAACTGGGAATTTGGGCTCCTTCTCACTGTCACGGGGAGGAAATAGCCAAAAAAATAATGAAACAATGGTTTGGCTTGAGAAATCCCTCAGCAGATTCCTGGGATGCGCCTGGATCCTTCTGAAGGAAGGAGTGACCCTCCCAGGTGACCCTCCTGGCCCTGGAGCACTCAGAGGAGAACTCCAAGCAGGTAGAACCCACCTGGCGTGGGGATTTCATGGCAAACCCATCTCCAGGGCCAAAAGTTGGCTGTGTGGGGGGAATCTTTCTGAAGTGGGATTTGCTGGCAGGGAAAGGCTCAGCCCCGAACTGCTGGAGCCCTCAGGCTCCACTTAACCCCTGCCTGGCCCCCTCAGCCTGAGCCCACGCTAAGCCCGGCTTTGATACGGCCCCGCACCCCCGACAGATCAGGGGGCATCAAATAAACCCCAGAGCCCCAGGGGCTCAGCCCTGCTCCACTCTGCCAGAGCCCAGGGGGAACGTGGGGCACATGGAACTTGTGGAGTGTGTGGAGACCATGGAGCACATGGAGCAGATGGAGGACATGGAGCACATGGAGAACATGGAGAACATGGAACACACAGAGATCATGGAGCACATGGAGAACATGGAGCACACAGAGAACATGGAACACATGGAACATATGGAGCACATAGAACATGTGGAGTGTGTGGAGACCATGGAGCACATGGAGCCAATGGAGAACATGGAGCACATGGATAACATGGAACACATGGAGCACACAGAGAACATGGAGCACATGGAGCACATGGAGCACACAGAGAACATGGAACACATGGAACATATGGAGCACATGGAACATGTGTAGTATGTGGAGACCATGGAGCATATGCAGCAGATGGAGAACGTGGAGGACATGGAGCAGATGGAGAACATGGAGCACATGGAACACATGGAGCACACAGAGAACATGGAGCACATGGAGAACATGGAGAACATGGAGCACACAGAGAACATGGAACACATGGAACATATGGAGCACATGGAACGTGTGTAGAGTGTGGAGACCATGGAGAACATGGAGAACATGGAGCAAATGGAACACATGGAGCACATGAAGTCCATGGAGCACATGGAGCACATGGAGCACATGGAGCACATGGAGAACATGGAGCACACAGAGAACATGGAACACACAGAGAACATGGAGCACATGGAACATACGGAGCACATGGAACATGTGTAGTGTGTGGAGACCATAGAGAACATGGAGAACATGGAATGCATGGAGCACATGGAGCACACAGAACATGTGGAGCATGTGGAGCCCATGGAGAACATGGAGCACATGGAGAACATGGAGCACATGGGGAACATGGAGCACATGGGGAACATGGAGCACATGGAACATATGGAGCACATGGAACTTGTGTAGTGTGTGGAGACCGTGGAGAACATGGAGCACATGGAGCACATGGAGCCCATGGAATATGGAATATCTGCCATGGACAGATGTTGGAACTGAGCATTGCTCTGCCCTTGGTGTGTATCCTGCAAGGTCCACTGGCTGCTGCTGGCAGCTACTGATTTTGGGGGATATTTGTAGGTTTTGGGATCAAAACCTGCAAATATCACCCTGCCCTTCCTGAGCATCCTGCATGGTCCATTCCCTGCTGCTGGTTCCCAGCAGGAACCAAGTGCAGCAGGAGCAGATGGACACAGTGAATCCAGTTCAAAGGATTTATTGGAACCACAGCCTCAGTTGACCACACGTGGCTTCCTCTGAGCTGACACCACCTGATGGTGCAAATTTCCCGAAACTGGGCAGGCAAGAGATGGGGGATGCCAGCAGAAACCCATAAAATCCTGGAATGGCTTGGGCTGGGAGGAAATTTTAAAGGTCATCTAAGTTTCAACCCCCCGCCATGGGTTGAGACACCTTCCACTATCCCAGGTTGTTCCAAGCCCCATCCAACCTGGCCTTGGACACTTCCAGGGATGGAGCAGCCACAGCTGCTCTGGGAATCTGTTCCAGGATCTCCCCACCCTGTGAGGAAAGGCCTCAGGTGTCCCCTGGGTGGGGCTGGGGGGGCAGATGTCACTCCTCCTGTGAGGGGACACTGATCCAGCCACAGCCACGCTCCGGAGGGTGGCACTGACCCTCTGGACAGGCCGTGGAGCCTGCAAGGCTTGGGTCTCTCTCCTTGTCCTAATCCACGCTGGATCAGCTGATTTCATTTCTAATTTCCTCACACATGTGCTACAGCACAGCTGTGGAACATGAGCCGAGTCTGCAGAGGAAATCCTGAGATTTACACAGGCCCCAGTGGATTATAAAAACCTGGAAACCGGACAGATAACACTCATGGAACAGACTCGGAACATGCTGGGGAGAAAAAAACCTCTCAATAGATTAAAACCTGCTGTTCCCTGCTAAATGTAAAAGTGTCTTTTCCAACACTTTGAACTACTGTGGTGAAACTTTGTAGGTAGCTGTCGTTTCAAAGGTGCAATCTTCAGGAGGATTGTTTTCCTTTTTTTTTTTTTTTTTTTTTAATGGATTTGTGAAAGCTGCAATAAAAGAGTCCTTAAAAGGCCTTGACCTGGAGGCCTGCGAGCCTTTAGCCTGGCGAGGTTCAGCCCTAAACCCTGTGCAGCTTCCAGAGCTTCTGAGAACTTCCAAAATCCGAGCTGGCTGCTGATGTTACAGCCCAGGGTGGTGGGAGGAAGAAGTAAACAGTTCCTGCTGGGAGATGCTGCGTTTTCCATCCCACCGGAGCCAGTTGGACACTCTGTGGGTTTCTGACAGGGGACAGGGCTGTTTTCCCAGCTTTTCCCTGCCTATGGAAAGGCAGCTGGAAGGGGAAAAGGAGGCTCAGGGGGGACCTTCTGGCTCTGCACAGCTCCCTGACAGGAGGGGACAGCTGGGGGTGTCGGGCTCTGCTCCCAGGGAACAGGGACAGGAGGAGAGGAAAAAGCCCAGAGTGGCATCAGGGGAGGCTGAGGTTGGACATCAGGAGGAATTTCTCCACAGGAAGGGTGTTCAGGCCTTGGAACTGCCCAGGAAGCTTTGGAGTCCTCACCTCTGGAGGTGTCCCAGGAATTCCTGGAGGTGGCACTCAGTGCTCTGGGCTGGGGACAAGGTGGGGATCAGGCACAGCTTGGATTTAATAATCCTGGAGATTTTTTTTTTTTCCAGCCTCAGCGATTCCATGATTTTATGATTCTGAATAAATTCAGCCAATGATCTCAGGGATGCTGCTGTCCTGGAGAGACATTTTCCTATTCCCCATCTCAGCAGGATGAATTTTTTCCACCTATTTTCCAGTGGGCTGCTGGCTCAGAGCTGCCATTTCTGTGCTCCTGCAGGTCTCCAGCTGCATCAGTGGGACCAAAACAAAGCCCAAGGTCAGACTGGCTTTTCTTGAGCTGTCAAATGGATTTATTGCCTTTCCCAGGATCAATGACTTCAGAATTTGGGCTGCCAAGCTGTGCTGGGTCACGTCCACCCAGGGCCAGAATCTCTCGTTTTGAGGCCTCTTCTTCCCCCAAGAATTGTGGGAATCTCACTCCCATTTTATCTTGAGCATCAAAAGAATTTCGAGGAGGGGTCAGATGAAAGTTTGGGGGGTTTCCTCCCCCATTTCTGTGAAGAACAAACCAGGATGGTTTGGGGTTTGTGAAAGCAAAATCAGCTTGAGTTGGATCTCAGATCTATTTTATCTCAGTCCCTAATCTTCCATTTGAATTTGGGGTTTCCAAACCAAAACCCAGGGAAGACTTTGTGAAAAAACCAACCTGAACTCCAACCTCCTCCACACATTCCAGGTGGTTGCTGAGAGGAATTCTCCTCCAAGTTCATCTGACTCAAACTGTGACAAGGAAAAACCTTGGCTGGCACCCACCTCCCCTCAAAAGGATCGAATTCCACCCCGAGAGGGGCAGGAAGAGAAACAGGGAAAGGCAGACAAGGCCTGGCTTGGTGTCTGTGCCACCAAAACTCTCCAAGCTGGAATTGTTCCAATGCAAAACACCAAGTCCACACATCCCCTGACCTTCAGCACGGTTTGAGACACTAAAAAAGTTGCAATATCCCGGGACAAGAGGGAGGAGAAGCTGCTGAGATTTCCCTGGAATGCCGGAGTTGTTGGAGCAGCCAAGAGAACAGAGTGGTTGGAGTCTGAGCTCTTCATAAGGTCATGGAGAAGGTTTGAAGATGCCTCATGATGGTTTTTTGAAGGGCTTTGTGATGTTGTCCTCAAAAAGGGCATCGCTTCTGTCCTAGATGAGTTCAGTTTTAGGATTTTCATTTGGGATGTGGAGGAACTTGGGCAGCGCACAAGGCTCAGGTTTAAACCTCTTCCTGCATTTGGATTTGGAACCTTTAATATCCAGAAAGAATCAGGTCTTGGCAGACGGTCAGTGACACAAAGGGGGAACTCAGTCCCTGCAGGTCAATTTTTCCACCAGTAACATGATCCCACACTAAAAAAAAAAAGTCATTTCCATCCTCTCCCCTTGGAATCTCTGTGTCTCCTCTTGGATCCAACTCTTTACAAAAATCGCTTCCCATTTTAAAAATTGATTTCCTCAATCCTAAATCTGCATTAAGTCCCTCACACTGTGTTTTCCGAGTTACCCCTTCTGCTTCTCGCGTCAAAAGTCGTCCCCCGAGGGGTTTGTGACATAAACTGTTGCTTTTGACCCAGAATTGGAGCTTCCTGGGGTGTTTTTATTTGCAGCTCTCCCACTCCAGGAACTAAAAAGTAGCCAAATGAAAACCTGCCATTTTATGCAGCCATGACACATTCGCACAAATCACCTTTTTTTATTTTTTTTGCTGTAATTTTTAGTATTTATTTGCTCTGTGTCACTCAAATTAAATGGGAAATAGAATTAATTAAGCAGAATTTGTGGTGATGCCTTTAAAATTTAATTTTGTGTTCCAGAATTTTGCGGTGACTATTCCAGAGCAGGGATCCTGTGATGGTCTCAAGGACAAAATTAGGGCGAAGCTGGACATTTATTTAAGTCCTCAGGGAGGGATTTTCACATTCACAGCATCCCTTGAGTCGCTTCTTCCAGACATTTCCAGCCCTTGGAGTTCCCTACCATTTTTCCATGGCCTTGTCCACCATTTTTCCATGGCCACTCCACTCTGGGGACATTCCAGGTGACACCAGGCTGTGGATTGTCCCCAGGATCCAGCTTTTTGGCAGGCACAGAGCCAGAATTCCCAAATCTGGCCCCAGACCCCGTGCCCAGCAAATGGGACAGTCCCCAGCCCGGGCGCCGCACTTCCACACGGATCCGCGCGGGATGGTTTTCCCTCTGGAAAACCAAAGGGTCAGACTTGGGGATTTTATTGGAGCGTAAACTTGGACAATTAAACTCTTCAGGGAGGAGATTTCTCGAGGCAGTTTTGTCAAGCAGCTTTTTCCAGCTGAGCCTGGGCCCCAAAATAACGAGAGCCCGAACACAGAGCCGCTGTTTGCCGGTCGGGAGCGCCATCCCGGGAATGTCAACCGGGAGCCTGGTGAGTTTTCCTCCTTAATGAGGTGTGAAAAGTCAACGGAGCCGCGTGGTTCCCGCAGGGGAGCCGTGGGGAGGCTGTTCCAGGGCCAGCCCCTTCCACCCTGCCCCGCTCCAAACCCCCACAATCACCCTTTGACAGCCACGGATCCAGCCCTGCTTCCCTTCTCCAGTGGCCCAACAGGGAGCCTGGAAATCCTGGAAATCCCTGGAGAGCCAAGCAGCACCTGGCTCCATCCATTCCTCCAAAGGTTTCTCTGCTGAGGGGATTCAATCACTGAAATTGGGCTGATTTGGGGTGGATTTCAGTGCCTCTCTGCAGGCACTGAATTTTTGTTCTTCTGATCCAGCTGGGATTGGATTTTGTTCTCCTGAGTTTGTTCTGATTTTGTTCTCCTGATCCAACTGGGAGCATCCTGATCACGGACAGGAGCACCACTGAGACCGAGGCACTGGGTTATTCCTTATTTCTGGGTTTCCAAAGAGCTGAAATCCTAATTAAATGCCAAAATTCGGGCGCTGCAGGCTGTGCTCCCCATGGGAAGTCACCCAGCACTTTGTGCCATCACCTCCAGGGCTGAAGCCACCAGAGACAATAATTTTCCTGGTGCTTATAGCAGAAAATTCCAGGTTAAATTCAGTTGCACGTTTCTAATATATCCCACTACAGACTCTGAGATGAACTCCTCAGGCTGTCCTAGGACACTTCCCCAGCCCAGGAGAAACTGAGGGAATTTCCCCAAGGAAGAGAAGCATCCAGAAACATCTCTGGGAATGGGAGGTGGGATCCAGGGAAGCAGGGACAGGTTGCCTCCGAGCCGCTCCTGGCACATGTTCCCGGCCGCCTGTTGCTGTCTCCGAACAGATGTGGGCAGTTTGTGGGATGATGAAGTATTGGATCTGTTTCTCCTTCAGGGATTATTCCTACCAAATAAATCTGCAGGTTTATATGTTTAGCAGCTGACGGAGATCCCTTTTCCCTCCCCTTCCCTGCTCTGTTATTCCTTGCAGCCAGAGCCAAAACAAGGCTTTTAAGGCAGGGAGAGGAGGGGGAATGCTCAGGATGGGATTTGGGAAGTTTTGGAGACAATGCTACAGCAAATGGGGGCAAAACATCCTGCCCAAAACACAGCTCATGGATCCATCTCAGCTTGTTCCAGGAGGGATCCTGGACTCCAGGAGCGTTGGTTTAACCACCAGGTCATAAATTCGTCTGGGAGCTTTAGAATTTGTGGCCTGGGGAAAGATCTTTCCCTCTCTCCTGGTGGTATTGGATTTATTTTTTTTTTCCCTTTTCTTTCTTTCTTTTGGCACTGCCTTGGGCTTGGATTTACAGTGGCTTAAATTCCTCTGAAAATATTCCCTGATCAGCCCCAGAATGAAAGATGGAGAGCGTGTGATGAAGGAGCCCAACCTGTTGGCAAGGGCATTCCAGGTTTTCCATGGGAATGGCAGCTTGATCCAGAGGCATGAGCTGAGTCATGGATGCTGATGTCTGGATGCCTCCTTTTTAGGGAGAGGGTCTGAACTTCCTTTAAAGCCCCTCCAAACCCAGCCTGGAAGGCTCGGTGCAGCTTCTGTGGCTCCTGGATGTCTGGTGCCAGAGATCCTCCTGCAGGACTTTGCTTCCTAAATCCTCCTTCCCGTTCCTAACTTCCCCTTGCTCCATTAACATCCAATTCCAACTGCCAGCTCCGGAGGAAAAGGGGACGTGCAGGAAACGCTTGGTCCTTAAAATGATGCAGCCACCGCTGCACCTGAAAAGCTCCAGGAGAGTTTTACCTGGAACATTCCTCAAGGGATGGGGGATTCCTGGAGATCCAGCTGCTCTGGGAAAGGAGCCCAGTCCCTGCACATGGGAGCCAGGGAGTAGCTGCTGAAGGGTGTCCTGGAATCATGGGATACCCAGACTTGGAAGGATCCCGATAAGGATCAACAAGTGCAACTCCCAGCCCTGCACAGGACATCCCAAAAATCACCCCACGGTGAAAAATCACATCCTGACACTTGGCCATAATCATCATCATCATCATCCTGATCCCAAAGGCACCATGAGGAGAGGGAAGTGGTTAGGGATTGAGCTCATCCGGAGTCTCGGGAAGCCAAGGAAGCAGATCCCCCTTGGGTGGAGCAGGAAGGTTCCTGGTGGTGTTTGAACCTCCCTGCTCGTCCGACCATGGATTGAAAAGCCAAGACCTCTGCAGGAGGAAGTCCAGATTCCATGGGGAGGCTGCGAAAAACTGGGAAGGGTGACTGGGAATGAGGGTTTGGAGGAGGATGAATGCCCTCTGTGACAAGGACACAGCTGGATTCATGCACTGTTGGAATTGCTGATCTTAAAGGGCTTTTCCAACTCCTGGATTCTCTGATTCCATGTTTTCCTCGGCTGCTGTGTTTGGGATGGGGATGTGGCCGTGCCCATCCATGCCCTGGGAATGCTAGGCCATATCCCTGTGGGAATGGTGGCTGCTGAGGTGGTTTTAGGACAAAGGACAAATCCTTTGGCTTGTGGGTTTTCCAGCCTCACCCTTTGCTGCCTTTTCCGTCCTTCCATTAAAATAATTAGTGAGATGATTAAACGAGCAGGGATAAAACAAGGGGATGGATGCATGTGGAGATGGAAAAGCTGCTGGAATCCTGACTATATCCCTGACTCCTGTGGCCAACGCAGGGAACGTGCCTCTGGAGGCGTCTCCCAGACCGTGCTGAATCACCCAGCAATTTGGGAAGAAAAAATCAGAGTGCTTCTCATGTTACCCAGGAAAAGCCAATGGAAGCAGGACAGAGCCACTTCCAGAACGAAGCCTGGGGTTAACGCATTTCACAACAGCAAAATCTTTTCCCAGCTTGTCCTTTATTTAATGGTTAAATGGGGGAATTGCTGTGGAATCCCACAGGGACAAACCTGCTCTTGGACTCATTCCCCCTCATCCCACAGCAAAGCCAAGCAAGAAAAAAATCTCATTTGTAGCATGTTTTAGTCCCAAATAACACAAAAAAAAAAAAAAAAAAAAAACACCAATTTTTTTGAATTTTAGATCCCAGTTTGTGTGGATGACCACGATATTACACAGCTCGGAGGGAACTTTGGCAGCTTCTCTCGCTGTTTTACAGCACAGTTGTTCTTCGAAACAAAAGGTTTGGATTAATGGTGTTTTAATGTCCAGGATATGACAGAAATGAAATGCAGGAACAGTTGGCTCGCACACTGGGAGCCGAGTCAAGCTCAAATTTGGCCGCCAGCCCGCGGAGCTCCTCTGGGACACCCGAAAGGGGTGTGAACATTAACTCATAGAGCCATAACCCCGCTGCTCCCGAGCCTGCTCAGCCTCCCACTAATGCAATAATTGAATCAAAACCATCTTCAATTGTGTTAAAAACAACTTTGAACACTGGAGAAAGGCTCAAAAGCCCAGCAAACCACACATCCCAAGCTATTTAAAGGTCTGGATAACTCCATTTTCCTGCTGAAGGTGAACCTCTGGCACAGGGCGAAGCTTTGGTTGCATTTATTAAGATTTAACAAATTACCCCCCAAAAAGCAGCACTGATTTGGCTTTTTTGTTGTTCCAAGACAACATAAATCCTCTAAATACCCGGAGCAGAAGGCAGGGATAATTATCACTGAAATATCTCTGACATTTCCTTCAGGGTTTGTGAAATCCTCAAGGTCTCTTTCTATCTTTGTCTGTGCCTTCCTCTGCTTCCTACGACCACGTGCCTTAACTCCTCCATCTCTCCAGCCTCCAACTCTTCTGTTCCATTGTGTGCCTGACTTCATTTCGGTGCCAGCTTCTTCCACTCTGTTTTTCTTTCTTCTTTTATTTTATTTTTTTTCCTCATTTTGGTAATTGGGAACAGGCAGAAGTTTGGGTACTTTAAAAAAAAAACAACACCAAACCACCAAAAAAAAGGAAAAAAAAAAGAAAAAAAAAGAGCGTTCCACGTAATTGAGAGAAGTTAACAAAGCGTGAAACAAAATAAGGAACACCATCCGGTGCTGATGTCAACATCCATAAATGCAGGAGTGCTCAGAGCCATCCAGGAGAGACTGGAGCTGCATCCCTGCTTTTGGAATGACTCTGTTCCTGTTCTTCCACAGTGTTTTTAGGAGTTTTCGATCAGATCACTTTTTGGCCCATGGGATTTGCTTGAATGCTTCAGGTCTCCTGCTTTGGGTACTTGGTGTGTCACTGGTGTCACTCTAAATTATCCCCCCCACAACACCCTGGGCACTGGCTGGGGGTTTGATCAGCATCCCAGAATCCCAGAACTGAGGCTGGAAAAGCACTTTAGGATCCCTGAGTCCCAGCTGTGCCCGATGCCCAACTTGTCACCAGCCCAGAGCACTGAGTGCCACCTCCCGGCATTCCCAGGACACTTCCAGGGATGGGCACTCCAAACCTCCCTGAGAGCTCCTTCCAATGCCTCACCAGCCTTTCCAGGAAGAAATTCCTCTTGGATTGTGGCCACCCTTGATAAGCTCACCTTCTGCTCTTGCTGAAGGTCAGAAAGGCCAATAAGGAGGAAGAATGAACAGGGAAGAGACTCAATATCCACCGGAGTTCCATGAGAGGATGCAGAGGCACTTCTGGGGTGCTGTCAGGCTGGGAGAGGGAGGCTCCAGAGCCAGAAGCCATCATTTGACTTTGTCACTCACTGAAAAGTCCCCAGGGAGAAAGGGACCAGTAGAATTTCTTCTGGGTTTTTTCAATATTTTCTTTGAGCTTGTTTCTCCAGCAGATTTCCCAGTGGCCACATCCACAAGGACAATCGCCTTTAGCACATCTTTGCTGGTGTTTTACTCCTTATCTCCAGGAGGATGGGCTTCCCTGGAGCTGGGGGTGTCCTGCCAGTGGATTTTTCCCCCCAAGCTGGAGCACTGTGGTCAGGTTGTGCCTCCAGCAGTGCCAGTGGCAGCTGCTTTGTGTCTGTCTGTGTGACCTCAGCATAACACGGCAAAAATCGATTCCTTCTCCGTTTCTCCTGTCCCCACCCCGAGCCCCTCAGCAGCAAAGTTGATTTCCTGGTTGTGATTAGGGATGGTTTACATCCACTTCCTAAAGTTGTTTTCCTTTTATTCCTATCATTTAAACAGAATTCCGGGGATCACTGCTTTGCCCGGACATCTGCACTTCCAACTTTGCCAACTTTGGGATGCTGAAATCCAGCTCATCCCTGAGGATTTGCACGGGCTGAGGCTCCGACCTGGACTTCTCCCTGTGAAATCCCAACCCCCTCTGTCATCCCACCACTTCCAAGTGGAGCTGGAAGAGGCTCTGCAGGAATTAGAGCACTTAGAGGAAAGTGTGATGTTAAATCCCTACGTGCCAAAGCCACCGGGATGAGTAATAACGAGGTGTCAGACTGACACCGATCCTCTTCCCACGGAAAAGGGGGGGATGGAGCTGGCCCGAGCCGGGCACAGGCAGGAGGAGCTGTGGGGATGGATGAGAAGCTCCTTCCCTGCTCGTCCTCCCTCCAAGGAAAAGCTGGATGAGCTGGAAGAGCTGGGTGAGCTCTGTGCAGATTTCTCTCCTCCACAGCTCAGCCAACGCTGTCAGCACGAGTCCAACCCTCCCCTGCCCGTTCCCACCCGGGAGGAGGGAGAGGGAAGGTGAAAGGGAAACTGGCAGTCCTTGTGAGCTCATTTTTCCCTGCTGGAATTAAGTCATGCTGCTGAGTAAAGAGGTGGATTCACTTCTTCCATGAGTTCCCTGCCACGCTCCGAGGGGGAGTGGAGCTCCTTCCTTCAGCATATTTGGGAATTGTCTGTCCTGATTTTCAGGCACCTCTTTGCCTTTTCCAGAGGGAGTTTATTCCTTGCTGAAGGCAGAGCGGGAGTTTCAGGTGGATTAGGAGGTTGCACCTTGAGGAAAGGTCATTTCTAAACAAAAAGGATGATGGAGTGGCCGTCAAGGGCAGAGCACCCGATCCTCTGGAAGAGCAAAGTGGATTTGGGATCAATACTGGGAATGACTACTTGGCTGCACCCACACCTCATGGGATTCCATCACCCCACTCAGCTGGGAATCACACAGCAGCTGGGCTCTGGGATTTACCTCCTTTACCCCAAAAAAGAGTCAAAATATTTCCACACTGTGTCCCGTTGGGAAAGTCCCACTCAGGCAGCCAAAACAAAATGTTCTGACCTTATTCCCACAAAATTGTGTCAGAATCTTTGATTCCTCCTCCTCTTGTGCTGGTGTGGCTCCGTCCTTTGCCTTTGGCAGCATCCCTCTGGTTTTATGAGCTCTGGGAGGGGTCATTAGCACGAATCCCAACTCCCTGACAATCCAATAAAAGACGTGGTTTCTCCAGCCCTCAGATCCCAGCTGGCTCCAGAGAAACAAGTGGCATTCCCAAAAAAACCCTGTGCTCACCTGTGCTGGGCAGTTCCCAGGGCACTGCCTTTGCTCTGAGCCAGCAGCAGGGAATTTCTGGGAATATTTCCTTGTTTCAAGCTCTCCTCCTTTCCTGCTTTACCATCCTTGGAATTCTCATTCCTGGGGGGGTGGATACCTCCCTCTATCCTATAAAAACCCAGCTATCCTGGTTATTCCTGCTGTGAATAATGGATTGAAGCACCTGCTGTGCTGGAAGATCCAGCTTCCCCCTGGTTAAAGCCAGAGTTGTGACAACTTCAGGAGCACATGGAGAAGGCAGGGGAAGGATTGCGCTCCCTAAATGATTCCCATGGATATTTCAGGAGCAGGGATCACACAGCCCTGGACATACAGAGGTTTTAATAATTTCTCTTTTTTTGCACATCTGCCTCTGCCTGCCCTGGATTCACAGGGATTGCTGTAATATTCCCAATTTCCTGGCTTAACTCTGTGAGACAGAGCCGGGAGATGCCAAGGAAAAACCAGGAGGGCATTCCAGTAATTCAGATGCAGATAATGGGAAATTCCGGGAACAAGTGCCAGCAAGTCAGGAAAAGGCTCTTGGGCAGGAAAACTGGGATCACAAACTCTGCCTGTGGGAGCTCCGTGGGGCCTCATTATCCACAGATCCATCCATTCCCCTCTGGAATTTTACAGTTATTGGCTGTAAGACTCTGACTGGGTCCCTGCTTAATAAATTCCAGCTCCAGCAATCTGGGACAGTGGAAGATGTTCCCATCTTGGGAGATGGAATGGGAAAAGTTTTGGTCTGTTCCAACTCAAACCAGTCTGGGGTTCTGTGACTGTCCCTTCCTCTGGATCCAGAGCAATCCCTGCACTGGTTTTCCAAGGAATCACACAGGGATAACCCAGCTTTTCCACCTCTTAGGGTGGGACACACAACCCCCAGCACTGCCCTGCCATGGGGAAACAACCCAGAAATAAACATTTAAGGGGGGGGGGAATCCCACTTTAAAAACATTGAAATACCACAGGCCTTATCTATAAAGGATCCATATTCCCTGGATTAGGAAAGGGCTGGATGGAGAAGGCAATGTTGTGTTTGCTGTAGCTGCCATGAAATCCCATTCCAAGGTTGGATTTTATTCCTGGAGGCGCCTTTGAATTAAGGGTTTTTAGCAGCATTTCTGACTCAACCCTAAACATGGCAACTGTTGCTAATAGCAGGCAACAATTAACAAATTAATCCCAACGCAGGCACACGCTGGGAACCTGCTGTTCCTGGGAAATGAGAAGGGAATCTTGCCCTGCTCCTTTGATTTAAGCTGATTTTCCAGCACCCAAATTTTGCACCCACTTGGCCGAGTCACCTTCCCCAGGACAAAAATCCTGTCCTTCCAAAGGGTGCAGAGGAGAGAAATTGTCCTGCTCAGAGGTCCCATCATCTGATGGAGCAGGAGGAGACCCCACGGTGGGGTTTCTTATCTTTCCAGGCTGTTTTCCTCCCAGAAATCTCCCGTTCACCTTGGGAATGCTTTAAATGCTGCCAAAGTGTTCCCGGAGTAGGGAATTTCGTGGGGACTGGGATGAGAGCAGGGATTGATGCCACCAGCACACCTGATCCTCAACAAAACTCCATAATGGCCCCCATTCCAGAGATTTCCCGTGTTTTTCCTGAGCTCTGCAAGTGAGGATTTTCTTGTCTCTCAATAGGGGTTGCAGGAGATCCAGGCACCCGAAATCCAGAGGAATTTTTGGCAGGGGAAAATGCAGGATGCAGGGAACACCCAGAGCCAGCTGGGAGCACATCCCTCTCACCCTTCACCTACCAGAAGCCTGAGGGAAAATGTCATTTTATTAAACTGTCCTTTTATTAAATTGTCCTTTTATTAAATTGTCCTATTAGTAAAATGTCCTTTTATTAAAATACCATTTTATTAAATCTTCAGTAGTGAATCAGAGACTGCAGCTTGGCTGCAACCAAATAAATCACCCTAAAGCATTTTTCTGTCAATAATTTCTAGGTTTTAAGCAAAGAAAAATACAAGTGGGTGTGAGGAGACTCTTGGGGATGGTCACTGCACCCAGCTGGGCCATTCCTGACGTGTAACCATCAAAAATCCCCCCAAAATCCTGGAATATTATCATTGCAGGCCATGGGTTTGCAGGAAACACTGAGAGGAAAGATGCATTATCCAGGGAATGCCGCAAGGCCACACCGCTGGGAGAGCTGGTTTATTTACAAAGTGGAACTCCAGGGAGGAAAGGCCGAGGAAAGGCTGAGGAAAGGCCTAGGAAGGGCTGAGGAAATGTTGAGGAAATGTTGAGGAAAGGCCAAGAAAAGGTTGAGGAAAGGCTGAGAAAGGGCTGAGGAAACACTAAGGAAATGTTGAGGAAAACCCGAGGAAAATGTGAGGAAAGGCTGAGAAAAGGCTGAGGAAAGGCTCAGGAAATGTGGAGGAAAAGCTGAGGAAGGGCTGAGGAAGAGCTGAGGAATGGCTGAGGAAAGGCTGAGGAAATCTGGAGGAAAGGCTGAGGAAAGGCTGAGGAAATGTGGACGAAAGGCTGAGGAAAGGCCCAGGAAGGGCCGAGAAAGGGCTGAGGGAGGGCTGAGGAAAGGCTGAGGAAATCTGGAGGAAAGGCTGAGGAAATGTGAACAAAAGGATGAGGAAGGGCCGAGAAAGGCTGACGAAAGGCCGAGGGAGGGCTGAGGGAGGGCTGAGGAAAGGCTGAGGAAAGGCTGAGGAAAGGCTGAGGGAGGGCTGAGCAAGGGCTGAGGAAAGGCTGAGGAAGGGCTGAGGGCTGAGGAAGGGCTGAGGGAGGGCTGAGGAAAGGCTGAGGAAGGGCTGAGAGCTGAGGAAAGACCGAGGAAGGGCCGAGGAAAGGCTGAGGAATGGCTGAGGGCTGAGGAATGGCTGAGGAAGGGCTGAGGGCGGGCTGAGGAATGGCTGAGGAAGGGCTGAGGAAAGGCTGAGGAAAGGCTGAGGGCTGAGGAATAGCTGAGGAATGGCTGAGGGAGGGCTGAGGGCTGAGGGCTGAGGGCTGAGGAAAGGCTGAGGAGGGCTGAGGAAAGACCGAGGAAGGGCCGAGGAATAGCTGAGGGAGGGCTGAGGGCTGAGGGCTGAGGAAAGGCTGAGGGAGGGCTGAGGGCTGAGGAAGGGCTGAGGGCTGAGGAATGGCTGAGGAAGGGCTGAGGGAAGGCTGCGGGAGGGCTGAGGGCTGAGGAATGGCTGAGGAAGGGCTGAGGAAAGGCTGCGGGAGGGCTGAGGGCTCCCCGGCGCGGCCCTGCGAACAGGAGCCCGTCCAGCCGGGATCCTGCTGTCAGGAATGCTCCAGCCCCAGCCTCGAGGTCTGCCCGCAGCTTTTCAGCAAAGCAACCCAAGCCTCGGGCAGACAGCGAGGAAATCACCCTGTGACAGCCACTAAAAATACTCTGGAAAACATTCCGGGGCAGGCCGGGCCGGCTGGAGCCGCCCCTCTCTGACAGACCTCCCCGCTCACTCCAGCTCCTGCCTTTTGCTCTGCTCCTTTTTCCCTGCGATTTTTCCCACTGAATTGGACGGGACACGACTTCCTATTGCGCCCAAATTGCTTCCGTCGGCTTGTGGGGGAGAGAGCAGCACATAAATATGGTAATTTTCCCTCTGAGGCCCGGAGAAGACGATGAGGAGAGAGGCTGGATATGCAGATGGATAAATGATTAACCAGGCGCTGTCCTTTATCTGTCTGGAAGTCCTCTGGAAAAGAGAGGGTAAAGAAAAAAATCCAGGAGCAAGTGGCCCTGGAGCTCATTAATCCGTCTCTTTTTGTTGGCACCAGGCAGGTCCTTGGCTCCCCAGGGGCTCTCAGGGTCTGCTTCAACATTTTTCTTTGATAACCAAAGCAGTTTTTCATGGCCAGCAGTGACTAAGAGGTGGATTCGGAGCTGTTACCTCACCTTACCCCCGTTTTTTTTCGGATCACAGGACAACCCAATCATCAGGAGCTGGCCCAGGCAGTGCTTTTAATGTGATTTCCAGCAAGAAAAACTCTGGAGTTTGGATGGGACACAGCCTGGGTTTCTCTGGAGTTAAATAGTGAGGGAGAGCTGGAAAGAGAGGGAAGCATCTGAAAGCACAACTCTCCTTAATGAGGGAGTCTCAACCAGCATAGTTGGGGTTTTTCCAAGTATTTTCATTGTTTTGCTCCATTAGAAAAAAAGCAGCCCATGTTCTCAATATGCCAAACATGTCAAATCTGAGAAAACTATTCCAAAGAGGTTCTTGGGGCAGTGAATCCCATCCTGTGCTGGTCAGCAGCTGGGCTGTGCCGTTCCCCAGCAGTTCCCGGGGGCAGCATTGCCAGTTCCTCTGGAGAATGGATGCCCCAAGCCGTGGTCACAGCACAGCACATCCCAAATGGGAAGAGCCAGCACATCCCAGAGTCTGCAGGAAAAAGCTCCTCCGGGAGCATCACCATCCCTGTGGCTGTGGGAGTGGGGAAACTGAGGCACAGGTGACACAAGGGGGGTGTTCGTGGAATATCAGAATGGTTTCGTTGGAAGAAATCTTAAAAATTATCCCATTCCACACTCACAGCACCTTCCACTATCCCAGGCTGCTGTGATCCCATTTCCAGAGCCTCCAGAGGAAAATGAGCACCAGGGAAAGGAGGAAAGCAAAGCAGAGCAAAGAAAACCCACTTTTCCCTTCCTTCCCTCAGGGGATGCTGTGGGGAGGGAGGAGAAGGGGTTAAAGGGATCCATCCCGGCTGGGATCACAGGAGACCCCCCTTTGGCAGGGATGGGGCTGAATAATTCAGCAGCTCCTTAACCCTGGGCCAGCGGCTCCCACTCTCCCTGCTCCTGCCAGCCCGTCCTCAGGGAGCCATGGCAACGCTCCGGGCGCCAGGAATATGGAAATCACAAGGATTTCGTTTTGCTGCGGCACAAAAAAAAAGTTGTTTGATCTGAGGGTTGCGGTTTTTCTGCAGCTTTCAGCGAAGAATCATTTCTGTATTCATATCTCCCATTCAGCTGTCAGTTAGCAGCTCCGAAAAACCCCAAACATGAAAATAAAAAAGGCCGAAAGATTCTCCAAAAAAAAAAAAGGAAAATAATTTCGGTTTTCTGGGCTGGGTTAACACTTGAGGTGCTGGAGGGATTTCATCCCGAAGTCGGAGGGGTTGGAGATGGATCTGCCCTGAGTGTGTCCAAAGGAGTGGGAAATAGGGAGATTTAGATGGAAGTTTGATGGGAATCACTGCAAGGATGGGATCAGGATGGGATCAGCAGAGTGGGATCAGGATGGGGCCAGCAGGATGCAGGTGCCACCCTCCGTGCTCTTTCCTTGGGAATTTGCCAGGAGTGTGGGATGCTCAGGCTGGTGTTTTGGTGGGATATCAGCACTCAGAGCCCCTCCAGAGGCAGGACCCAGCCCCTAAGTGCTCCAGAATTCCAGGAAAATCAATCCTGACCCTGTGGCTTCCCGTGGAGGAGCGGGTGGGCAGCAGCTGCCTGTGCAAGCTGCCAAGGGAGCCGGGGATGGAGTTAATGGGAGAGCCCCAGCTCGTTTTCCCTCCCGGTAAATCCAGTTAAAAGCTGGAACAGCTTGGAGCAGGAGCACGGGCTCAGCAGCTGCTGCTGGGACAGTTTGTGACCTCTGCGGGCTGGCAGAGAGGGGAGGCTCCTGTAACACATCCCGGGAAGCTGCTCCAGCTCCTCCGAGCTTGGAACTTCTGCTGGAGCTGAGTTTGAAATGCTCAGAATTCCCTGGAGCTCCGGGGTGCTGCTGCAATGCAGGAAAATCCCATTTTCCCCAAAAGACACCTGGGAAGGGACAGCTTTCAGTGGATTGGCTCAGCCTTTGGATGGAGTGGATTTGTGGGAGTATCTGAAGTTCTTTCCACCCTTCTGTCTCTCCTTGCTCCCATCCAGATCCCAAAGAATGGCAGTCTCACCATTTTGCTCAGGAAAATTCCAACCCAGTTTGTTATTTGGAAGCAACCAAGGAGAGCTCTCCTGGGAATAGCAGAGATTTTTATGCTCCAAGCCCAGAGAAGCAGGATCCTTGAGAGGGAATGTGACAGGAAAGGGGAGGAAGGTCAGACCTGAGTGGAATTTCATTAATCCAGAGTTTTCCAGAGATTTCTGGATAAACAGCTCTAAAATCTGCATCAGCTGCAGGGAATTGCAGGGAATACTCTTCTGGGCATTCAGGGCTGGTGATGGGGAATGTCCTTCCCAATTCCCTGTCTGGCAGCTGCTCAGGGATCTCCTGGAGCTGCAGCGTGGCCTGAATGTGTCCAGGGCAGGAATTCTGTGGGACTCCAGCAATCCCTGGCCTTGGGATGATACCCAGTGGAGATCAGATTCCTTGGAATAAAATCATGGAAGCACCAACCAAACGTGGTGGACTCCAATTCACTTGAAAAACCCTAAATGGTCCCACCCCAAAGCCTGAAATTCCATCACTGCTGGGAGCATTTTTTCCCCCCACCACTGGGATAACTGGGATAAGTGGATTGAACTGAATGGAATCAGCTCCCAGGGAGAAAATTTGGGGCAAATTCCAAACAAACCATGGGAAGAGCAGGATAATGGTGCCTCTGGAGCATGGGCTTTATCGGGCAAATAGACTTGGCACCAGAATTCCAGTTTGCTGGAAATTCCAGTATTTCCTAGTGGCATATAAAATAAAATAAAATAAAATAAAATAAAATAAAATAAAATAAAATAAAATAAAATAAAATAAAATAAAATAAAATAAATAATAATAATAAATATAATCATAATCATATTCATAACCAGAAACCTAAATAAATGGTACAGAAAGTTTTGACTGATGTGTTTAAAAACATGGCAAGAAAACCTGTTAATAGTCAAAATAAAAAATATTAATTAAAATTTTTTAATTAACAATAAAGACAGAAAGTTGGAAAAAAAAAAATCTCCATTTTTACCTGAAAATTGCTGTTTTAATGAATTCCCAGCTCATCTGTTTCAATCCCTACATTTCAAGTGCCACAAAAAAGCTGCTGCCCACCCAACTTTTGTTGGCCCTTCCAAACCCATTTAACTTCCCTGATCCCTTGAACTGAATTCCTTAAAAAAAAGAAATCCAAGAAATTCACTCAAATACCATTAAACAATTTGATTTCAGCAGAATTTTTCTGCCAGGCTGAAATATTTGTAAATCCTCCTCTGTCCACGGCGGGATGAACTTTGCCTCTCGTGTCTGGAAGTTTATTGCCCATTCCTAACGATCAGTATCCATTTCATTCCCGAGGAATGAGGGGATTTGAGTGCTAATGTGGCACTGGGAGCAGCACTTTGCTGCTGGCTTGAACAGGGAAAATGATTCCGTGTCTCCCTGTTTTCCTGGAGAGGGAGGACACCGGACACCAGCCCATGGAAATCGCTCCTGGGTCAGGAGTTTAAGCCTGAGCTGGGCTGGGGGAGCTGATCCCTGTGGGGATCCTGATCCCAGAGCTCCTTCCTGGAGAGCAGATCCCCATGGATATGGCAAGCCTTAAAAGCAAAGGGGAAAATCTTTTCTTTCCATGCTTTTTACACACATTCCAAAATATTTTGGACTTTATTTCTCTCCCAAAAAAAAAAAAAAAAAAAGCACATTTTGAGGCTTCTCACATCCTCGGGTGGTGTTGCTGCTACCTTTTCCAACATCATGGAATGGTTTAGGGTGAAGGGACCTTAAAGTTCATCCAGTTCCAGCCCCAACACCTCCCACTATCCCAGGTTGCCCCGTCCAACCTTGGACACTTCCAAGGATGGGGAATCCACAGCTGCTCTCCCCACTCTCATTGTAAAAAATTCCTTCCTTTTTTCTTGCCTGAATCTCCAATTCTTCAGTTCCAAACCATCCAAGGATGGGGTTTGGAGCAACCTTGGGATAGCAGGAGGTGTCCCTGCCCATGGCATGGATCAGGATGAGATTTAGGGTCCCAGAATTCTGTGGGGATCAGAGGGAAAGAGCCAGTCCTGCTCCCTGAGCAGGGATTTCTGGCAGGACCTGGTGGGCTGCAGAGCCTGGGATTACCCTGAGTTCCCAGGCTGGAAAAACGCCTTGGGAAAGTGCTGGGATGTTGAGCTGAGATCTCTGGGAGCCAGGACTGTCCCTGCTCCAAGAGTGGTATCAAGAAGATAAATTAAGGAAAAGATACCAAGGCAGCCCCCACACTTTGAATCAAACAATCTGCAAAATCCTGGGATCTGCTGCAGCTCAGAGAGGGAGGCAGAGTGACAGGGAGAGATGGGATAACAAGGAAAAGACCACCCAAAGGAAAACTTGGATCTTGGAAGTCACTGAGCAGAGACAGCCAGGAAATCTGCTCTCATTTGAAGGAGTTTTAATGGCTTCTGGTTCCCACAAAATTTTGGATACCTCGCAATCTGCTACACCCCACTTTTCCCCAGGAACATCCCTCTGGGCTCTGGGACCAGCACTGGAATCTCCTTGGTGTCATCCAGACATTTTTCTTGTGGCCAAAATCCGGTGCAGGAGTCGGAACTCCCTCAAAAAATTCCCCCCCTTGCATTGGGAAGGTTTTTGGTTTGCAGGCCGTGGAATGCTGGCTCATTTCAGCTGGGAAACCATTCTCTTTCCAACCTGCAAGGAGCCAGGGCTGTTTTCCTCACAAAAATCCGAGGAGCTGCTGAATTCTGCTCTGTGGCAGCGGCTCCCCAAGGCCAATTTTCCTGGCTAATCCTTGGAGCCTGTCAGGATGTCGGAGCCAGACCCGGCCTGGCACGGTCCCCAGGGGGCTGTGGCTGTGCAGGGAACAAAAGATCCCATGACAGAGCTTAAATCCAGGGATCTGCCTCCCACTCCAGCCTGGACTGACCTTTTCGCTGCTTTTCCTGAAGAGTTACAGGGGGAAAACCCTGCGAGGTCTGTGGGAGGCTCCAAGCCCTGCTGATAAATTCCACATAAATTCCTTTATCATAAGTGAAATCCAACGTCTTTGGCTGCAGCTGGGTGAAGTTCATGGCTGAGGAGTTTTTCTTGGTGCCACTGGACACATCCCAGCCCGATCATTCCCAGCTTTCTCTTGGCTCCCAAATTTCCCCAGGACACAGCAGACAAAACATTTCCCTCTATCCCCTTCCTTAACCCCTCTCTCCACAACAGGGGAATAATAATAATAAAAAAAATAACTAATGGGACATGAGCTACTTTTGGAATCTCCTGGAGCCTGAGGTTTGGGAGAGGGAGCAATAAAAACCAGCCCTAATTATAAGTGTGCAGAGGAGTTGGCCTGGAGGAAATGGGAAGATTACATGCTGGAGGAATTGGGAAGCAGCTCCAAGATGAGCAGTCTGAAGGGAATGATGGCCCACTTGGAACTGTTTTCATTTCAAACTGAAAATAAAAACTCGTCTCCCTTCCTGATGGTTGTTCAGGGCACTCCTTGCCTGAGGAGCAGAGTGGAAATTCCTGGACACAGAGGAAGATGAGGAGGGAGAAGGGATTCAGGCCTTCCTCTGGCCCTGCAGGTTAGGCAGGAATAAAGGGACCATCAGGATAGAAGGGAAGATTTAAACACCCATAAATCCTTGGGATTGGGCTCTTCTCCCTCCCTCTGATCCCAGGATCACTCCTGGATCCCAGCTGGATCTGCAGCACCCTTGTGGCCTCAGCTCATCCCCAAATCCTCCCCAGGGAGCAAACTTTGCAGCCAGCTAAAAACAACTTCACAGGAGGCACCTTCATGGCCTGACAGCCCCTAATTAACCACCTCGGGGTCAAGCGGACTTGGGAGCTAATTGGAGAAGACCCCAGCTAATTAGGGCTTCCCTTCCAGGGTCACAGCCCCTTTAACTTGAAAATATCTCAATTTACTGCGAGCCAGAGTAGGAAAATCATTGGAATTAGACCTGGCCTCTACTTTTCCACTCCCTCAGTGCCAGTTCCTCTGCAGCACCCAATTCTTGCACTCACAAAAGAAATCCTTCTCCAGTAGGGAAAGCTGCCTTCACTTCCAGGCTTAATTTCTTTTTGGCCACCTGGTTGTTCCTGTTCCTTCAAAAAGAAAGGGAAGGGCTCAGCCAGCAGCCTCAGTTGGGATGAGGAGCACTGCAGGAAATGCAGGAACAGCTGGATGGTATTTTTATGGCTTGCTGGGATCCTCCTTCCATCAAATCCTCCTTATTGCATGGGCTGCTTTTCCCTCCAGATGTAACTGCAATTATCAGCTCTGCCTGTGAATAAACCTCAGATAGGGCAGGTTTGGCCTCAGAAATCACTGAAATTGAACCCAAAAAGAGCCCAGTGATGGGAGCCTTCCCAGTTTTCCATGTGTGTTTAAATAGGAGTTATTACCTTGACAATAGATCCAGCAGCAGCTGTTTTAGGGGAAAAAAAAATCCCTGAAAAAAAAGCCAGTGGTGAGCAGAAACCACCAATTTCATGCAGCAAGAGCTGGAGGTGGAAATCAATCTTTTTCTTGCCCAAAAACTCTCTGGCTTTCTCCAGCCAGCAGTGGCAGGGACGGGCTGAGCCAGAGGCAGCCACAGTTTAATTTATCCCATGGATTTTCCCTGCTCAGTCCCAAAAAGAAACCCCCCCCCCCTACCCTGGGCACTGCCAATGGAGACAGAGCCTTTCCAGCTCCTCGTGGGATTTTGGCCTTTGCCAGAAGTTCCACTGCACATTTTAGGACTTGGCACGACAAAAATCCCAGCCTTGGACAGCAACCCCATTAGTGGCTTAAAAATAAAGCCCAGCTTAGGGCTCCAGACTAAACCTCTGCAAGGCCTGAGGGTTTCTGCTCCGTGCTGGTGTGGATTTAAACAAGGGTTAACTCCAGGGTCCAATGGTGGCATTCCAGGACTGGGACCAGCAGAGCCAGGTCTATCTGCTGGGTGAAGAATCCCTGGGAAAACGGGATGTTGTTCCCATGGAGTGATGGAAAACAAGGCTGGGAAGGACCTGCCCAGGCCATCCCAGCCTTTCTCCTGCCTCAGGTGGTGCCTGAAGTGCTCTCCAGGAGGATGATTCCAGTGCATCCTCAAGTGGTTTTTCCCAGTGCTCAACTCCATCCTGTTAAAATTACTTTTCTACCTTAAAACTCCCAGAATTTCCAGAGTTTTTCCAGGGGATATGGAGGGAGGAGCAGCTCTGACGCACTGGAAAACCTGAGAAGATGAAGGAGGAGATTGGATTAGTAATAGCAATCATAATTGGCCCGTGATCCATCCTTTCCTTGGCATGTATCTCTCCAGGTGTCCCCCAGGGATCCATGACCCAATTTTCAGTAACAGCCTGGGAATCCCAGAGCTGGATCCCCAGGCATTCCCCCTTCTTAACCCTCCTAGCTCCCCTTTGTTTGCCCTGTTATTTTTGGGGTGGAAAAGCCCAGGAATGCTGCAGAGGTGGGGTTCCTTGGGAGGTGGCAGTGCCACTAGGGCCACATTCCAACCAGGACAAGAAGGGGCCACGAGCCAGCACAGAAAAGTCATGGACTGGGGGCTCCTGAGACCTCCAGAGAGCTGGAGATGTGGAGATCTTTGGCCTCATTCTTCTGCAGCTCAATGTGAGTTGATAAATCAGAGCCAGCTCCACACTGGGGACGTGGAGTTTGTGTTTGTTTAATTCCTGCATCTGGTTTTGCTCCACTTGGGCTCTTTGTTTTTACTTATCGGGATCCAAACTAAAGCTGGAGCTTCCCCAGGAGCCCAGGAGAAAGCAGGAGGGTTTTTCCAGGGGAGGGAATTCCTGCAGACCCTCAGTGGAGGCTGAGCAAAGGGGTACAGCCAGAGGCAGGAGAAGGTCAGAGCCAAGTTGGAATGAGAGAAATTCTCTTCTAAACTTTAATTTTGTTCCATCCACAGCTCTGCTCTGATCCATGCAGATCCCATGGATGCCAGTCTTTTGTAGGGAGCTGGATTTAACCCTGGAACTGATTCATGAAATCCCAGAATGGTTTGAGTTGGAGGGACCTTAAAGCCCATCCAGGGACACCTTCTACTGTCCCAGGTTGCTCCAAGCCCTTGGGAATGAGGGATTGGCCTCCTGCAGGGTGGGATGCTGAGGGCAGGGAGCAGCCTGGCTCCTGCTGGGCAGGGAGCAGGATGATTTTGGGAAAGGAAGAGGCTCTGGTGTTCCCCACGCCTCTGTCTCTCCTCCTTTTTGGCCTGGCAGCGTCTCCTTTGAGTGACAGCTCAAGAAGAAAACCAAGGCTGTCAATATTTCAAAGACTTCCTAAAAGTCTTGAAGCTCCTACCAGAAAAAAAGCCCAGCCCCAACCCAACCATGCAAACCAACCCCCAGCCCCTCCAGCTTAACAGCTTTATCAATCTCAGAGAGGGATTGTGCCAGAACAGGGCTGGGGAGGACTTGCCAAATTATTTGTTGTCATGAAAATAAATGAGGTATCAAGTTCTAAAACAATGGTGTGGTGACAGAAAGCTGGAAGGGAGGAGCAGCCCTAATCAGAGCGAACACGCCGCCTGTTCCGGAGCCGGGAGCGCGGAGCTGGGACAGGATCCGCATCCGGAGGGGGCTGTGGGATCTGGGATCCATCTGCCGGGCCCGACGGCTGGGAATTAACTCACAGAGACTAATTACCCCAGGAATGGGAGCTGGGGTGAGAGGGGGTGTCTTCTGCTGGGGGTTTTTTGGGATGTCAGAGTGATGGGTTTCCAGGATGGTGTTGTTTGTGGCTGTGGATCGGAGGGATGCAGCCAGGCTGATGAGGAGGAGGATGAAGCATCACCACCTTCTGCCTTCCAAACATTGATCACCAGGAGGTTCCAACCGCTCTGTGCCAGGAATATCCCCAGGGAAAGGAGAAGGACCAGCAAAGGGAGCTGGAGGCCGACACACCTGGACTAGAACCAGGTGCGGGGCCCCAACGCCTCCAGCCATGGCTGAGTTCCCCTTGCAGCTCAGAGGATTCCAGCGGGTCCAGCCCATCCTGGGGCTGTCCCTGGGCTCATCCCATCCCTGCCGGCCCTGGGCTCATCCCATCCCTGCTGGCCCATGGCTCTTTCCATCCCTGCTGGCCCTGGGCTCATCCCATCCCTGCCGGCCCTGGGCTTATCCCATCCCTGCTGGCCCTGGGCTCATCCCATCCCTGCCGGCCCTGGGCTCATCCCATCCCTGCTGGCCCATGGCTCTTTCCATCCCTGCCGGCCCTGGGCTCATCCCATCCCTGCCGGCCCTGGGCTCATCCCATCCCTGCCGGCCCTGGGCTCTTCCCATCCCTGCTGGCCCTGGGCTCATCCCATCCCTGCCGGCCCTGGGCTCATCCCATCCCTGCTGGCCCATGGCTCATTCCATCCCTGCCGGCCCTGGGCTCATCCCATCCCTGCCGGCCCTGGGCTCATCCCATCCCTGCTGGCCCATGGCTCTTTCCATCCCTGCTGGCCCTGGGCTCATCCCATCCCTGCTGGCCCATGGCTCTTTCCATCCCTGCCGGCCCTGGGCTCATCCCATCCCCGTGGCCCCTTGGGCGGGCAGCTGGCGTCGTGCAGCCGGATTAGGAGCGGCGCTGCTCCAGCTGTGCTGATCCGACACAGGCCCTGCTCCGAGACACGCCGGATTCCCTGCAGGGGCTGCAGAAAGGACACCCCCAGTTGCTGCCCGTGCCTCCGTCTCGATCCAGCGGCACTAATTCCCGCCCTAATCCCGCTCCACAACGGGCGCAGTGTTGGGGCCCAGGCAGCCCCTTCCTCCCCGGCTGACCCCGTGTCCCGGCCCTGGCCACGGCTGGAGGGTGTCCCCAGGGAGGGGGTGACGGCCGGGGGGCTGCAGGCACAGGTGGCCTCACCAGCTGTGGGGTTTCGATTTCCCGCTGATTCCCAAACAGCCCTGGTGGTGTCGGGGGAGCGGGAAAGGCAGGGCAGGCTCAGGAAGGGCCTTTCCTCAGCCTGTTGTGGTGTCTTCTGCTGCAGAGCCCGTTGGGGATCCCATTATCCTGCAGAAATCCTGGATGCAGAAACACAGCGGGTTTTCTCTTCCAGTTCTGTCCCAGGATTGCTCCAAACTGGGCTCCAGGCGCATCCCCAAAACTTTGGTTGCTGTCCCATCTTAAAGACACTGCTGTTGTTGTTTTTATTCCTTTCCAAGGAACACAGCACCAGTCTGTGCCCAAATTTCATCCTAAAAATTGTCCTGGACTGGCCAACCCTCTCTGTGCCCCTGGAATGCCCACAGGGATTTATCCAATGCATCCCTCTCCAGAAACATGTGGCAGCTACCTTTAAAGTATCATCCTTGATCCAGTTCAGTTTCAGGGAAGGAGGAAGGGACTGGGCCAGCCTTAAATCCTCCTGAAATTCTCCAGCTGGAGCCTTATCCCTGGTATCCAGGGATACCTGCCATAGGATCCAGCCTTAAAATGTGTTTGGCTTGCAAGGAGCCACTTTTAACCCCTTCATCAGGGACTGAATCATATCAATCCTCTGGAGCGTGGCCCCGTGTCAAAGGAATTGTCTGGTGGGAGGGAGGCTGGCAGGAGGACTCATCACTCAGCATGGGGAAAGAGCTTCCTACACATTCCTTAAAAATGGGAAAGAAGAAGAAAAAGAAGGAGAAGGGGAAGAAGGAGGAGGAGAAAAGGAAGAGAAAAAGAGGAGAGGAGGAGGAGAACAAGGAAGAGAAGGAGGAGGATGAGAAGAAGGAGAAGAAGAATGAAAAGAAAAATGAAGAAGATAAATGAAGAATTAAAAGAAAAATGAGGAACCAGAAGAACAAGAAGATATTGCTAATCCACACAGTTTGAAATAATAACCAAAACCAGATGGCCAATTCCCCTCTGCTTTATTAACTGGATATTCTTCCAGTCTGGAGATCAAGAGCTTGTGAGGTTCTCCTTGATGAGGGAACATCTCTGGAGAACACAAAACAGGAGGGGATTTTGCAGCAGTGAAAAGAATCCCTCCAAACTGATGGATCTTTCAGCAAATTCCTCCATTTCTTCCCAGCCACTGCTGGATTTCAGCTTTCCCTCACAGAACCTTCCCTTAATTTCCCACATCCGCTGAAAACCAGAAGGAGGAAGTGAAAATGGCTCCAACTGGCCAGACCAGTTCCACTGCCCACATTAAGTCAACTTGGAGAAGTTAAACAATGTTTCTGTGGCTAAGGCAGGTCCCTGTAGATCCACACTCAGGCCCTGTGCATTCCCAATGGAATTCCGTGTCCCTGCTCCAGCCAGGGTTGGGTTTTCACCTTGGACACGCTGCTTCCATCCCCTTCCCTTCCTTTATGCCACTGGAACGCGACCTGGCTGAAGCCTTCTCTTGGAATGAGTTTTTCACAGCAGAGCAAACAAGAATGAAGATAAAGGGAAGTCGTTAGGACCCAACAATGGCTCTGCTCCGTGATTAATTAATCAGGAGAAAAGGAAAGTCCCTTTATCAAGGAAAAGAAAAGAGTTCTCAGGAACTGGATTCCCTTTGAAGTGGCTGTGGCTGAGTCACCTGCTGACCTGCAGCTTTATTCCATAAAGGATCTGGGAGATTTCCTGGTGCTGGGACATCAGGAGCATGAGTCAGATGGAGGGAGATCAGGAATTCCCTGGGAAAGGAACTGTGGAACACCTCCAGGGTCGCCTTTCCTGCCTAAACAGGTGATGTTCCTGGACACTGGGGAGCTGTGGGATTCTGCTCAATCCCAGCTTGGACCTTTGCCGACGGTGTCCCACCACCAGGAATCCAGGCTGATTCCCACCCCTTGTCACAAGGTGTGGGACAAGCTCCAGCTCCAGCCCTTCCCAATCCTTGTCCCAGCCCAGCCAGCAGCATCTCCATCCCCCCTGTGTGGGACACAGCTCTGCTCCCTCCCTCTCCAGCTGCCTGGTATTCCAGAATGGGTTTGGAGCCTCCTTCCCTGGAGATACTCAAAAGCCACCTGGACAGAAGACTAAGAAATGTGTTCTAGTGGGGTGGGACTGGACACCCTTCAGTGTTCCCACCATCCTGAAGCAGTCTGGAATTCTGATGGAATTTTGACTCCATATCTGGTCCTACCCACAGAGGCCATCCCTGCCCACCTGGCAGAGACCCCATTCCCACCTCACCCCATTCCTGCAGCACATGGATTCCGGGTTAGGAATGAACAGCTCCCTGTAGGGAGTGAGGAATGGCTGGGGCTGGGAGTGGCACCATCCCAGCATTGTGGAGCTGCTGGAATTGTTTTGTGCCTTGGCTGGGTGGGTTTTCCTCTGTCTTTGCCCAGTGAATTTCTGTGGAATGCTCACTGGAGACAGGAATGTTGGTTTCTCTGCTGCCCTTCCCAATGGCATTCAGAGAAATTCCACACACAGCACTTTTTTAGCTCTTTTCCTGCTTTTTTGAGCTGGGCTTTGCCTCGAGTTGGACTTGAGGCAAGGCACAGCTCCTGTTTTCCCAGAGGTCACTCAGTTATAGCAATCAGTGCTCCCAGGCTTCCAAAAATATTCTCTGGGGACTAAGTGGGAAACAATAGGAAGGGTAAGGAATGGTTGCTGCTGCTTTTCCCATCTAATGGAAACATTATTATAATAATTTAATAGTAATTTAATCATAATTCTTTTCCCATCTCAAAGGTATGAGATCAAGAGATCTGGAGAGGGAAAATTCTGAATTTTCCTTTTTTTCCCCCTGCTTGGTTGGCAGAAAAGGGCTGGTGATCATGGAGATATTCAGGAATCTTCATCGAGAGATCCAAGTTTTTCCTCTACTATTCTTTCTTCCATGAACACTTGGACACTTCCAGGGATGGGGCATCCACGGCTTCCCTGGAAAAACCTGGGCCAGGACTTCTCAGAGAAGAATTACTTCCCAAAATCTCATCTAAACCACCTTTTGTATTTGTGATACATTCCAGGATTTCAAAGCTTCTCCCTCTGCCCCGTCCCTGGAAGTGTCCCAGGCCTGGCTGGATGGGGCTTGGAGCAACCTGGGATGGTGGAAGGTGTTGGGGATGAGCTTCAAGATCCCTTCCAGCCCAAACCATTCCATAATTCCATGATTCCCACTGGATCCAGGCTGTCCTGTGCATGCCAGCACCTCTGTGGGCACTCACAGAAATTTAGGGATGACTCTGAAGCTGCTTTGCCCCATCCCAAGCGGCTCATCCCTGCTTTCCCCCTCCCCTCCTCCTCCCCCAAGTGTCCCCACTGTTTTTTGGGAGAAGGGAAGCCCTTGCAGGGGCTCTTGGCAGAACTTTGTCCCTGGCTGGGCTCACGTTGGCCTGTGGAAAGGCAGGACAAGGAGCTGGAGCTGTTGTTTTTCCTGCTCTCCCATCCCAGGCCGCAGCCTGCTGCTCCTCCCTGCTGGAATTTGGGCCTGTCTGGAGCAGGGGGGAGGATTTTGCCTCAGAGGTGGGGAAATTAAGGAGTGATAATCCCTAAAAAAAGGGGAACTACCCCAAGCAGCTGATTTTACATCAGCACATGACACTGAAAAACACACAGGGCCGAGGGGATTCCAGCAGCATGGGGGAAGCTCCAGGCTCCAGCTCCAGCTGCTCCAGCCAGTCTGGCATCAGAGCATGACCCCAGGAAAGAAACAAACAGGATTTTTATTTTCCATTTGATCCCAGAGAGGTGGATTGTGTCTGGTTTTGCTGAGCTCCTCTGCATGGCTGGGGAGTGATGCAGGCTCGGCGTCATCCCAGGAGAAAATTTCGTGTCCCTGCTTTTAGGCTGGGATATCCCTGAGCTGCTCCAGCTGTCTGGGAGTGAAGGCTCTTTGGGAATGATGCACCTCAGTCATCCTCCTCTTCCTCCTCCCCACGGAGCAGAGCTGACAATGACACTGCAGCCTGAGGCTCTTGGAAGAAGGGAAGATGTTCTTGCTGTGGATGTTTTGGGGTGGAATGTGCTGAATTCTGTGCTGAATTCCCTCAGAGCTGCTCTCCCTGCTCCTGCCATCCCTACGGAATTCTGCTCTTCCCTCTGGCCCTCACCTGCCCTACACAGAAGCCCCTTGGAGTTGTGCATCCTCCCTCCTTCAGGAATCCTGCATGGATTCATCCCCCTCCATCTTCCCCTCCCAAACCCATCAGAACCAAATCTAATCCATTTTTCCTCAAAACTTTTCTTGGGAAGCTTTTCTTGAACTCTCCCAGCTCGGGGGGAGGATTTCTCTTTCACCTCCACTTCCCACCTCGCAGAGCAGGGGCTGCCAGAATTCCAATCCACATTTCCAAGTCTGTCTTGTGGCTTCTGGTGGCCCTAAAATCTGCAAATAAGATCTGCTGGAAATTCCCTGGCCTTGGCCCTGTTTTTGCTGGGGAAGTCTCTGCTCCTCCCAGATCACCCAGCCCTCCTTGGGCAAACAGCAATTGTGCATTTGATACTTTTATCTTTGCCCGCTTCGCCATTTTTCAGCTGCTAAATTGCATTTTTGTGGGCTTGTCTCTCCCTTTTTATTTCGGTTTACGTTGGGTTCTCTCCCTGGTGTAACCATACTCGGAGGAAGATTTTAATTACCTCCCTGTAAAGCCGAATGACAAGTGGAGCATGTCATTGGGAGCTAAAGTATCACTTGGAAATGCAAAAGGCCTGGCTTTATCAGGCTTAAAAGCTTTCCTGGAATCTGTTCAAATACTGCTGACTGGGCAAGATTAAACATCCCAATGTTCAGTCAAAGATCTGGGCATGTGGTGTTCTTTTATTCCCCTGGGGGATCTGTGAAACTGCAGCCCTTGGGCCTCCTGCTCCAATATTCTCCAGGTTTTGTCTCTTTGTGCACTGGGAATGGGAATCTCCAAACGGCTTTACTGGGAGATCACGGATTCCTTCAAATCCCTTCAGGTGTTCCTGGAGCAGCAAGAAAGCTGAGGGATGCTCCCTGTCCTCACACAGCCTCCTCAGGCTGGGCAAGCACCTGGAATTCGGGATCCCAGAGGCTTTGGGAATGCCCAGCTGGGAACGGGATCTGTTGGGAGGGCTCAGCAAACACAGCAGGGGCCAAATGATGCCTCAGGTTTGGCTTTTCTATTTTTCAGTTCTGTGCTGCTTTAGTGGGTGGGTCTGGGTTCCCATCAGGGGATGGAGAGCTCTGTGCACAGAGCAGGGAGACAAAACAATTCCTGCTCCAGCTGGGCACCAAGGACAAATGATCCAAATCTCTCCAAGGACAAATGATCCAAATCTCACCAAGGACAAATGATCCAAATCTCAGCCCAGGAGCACAAACACCGTGGGATGGAGAGAGAAAAACAAGGGTGGGACTGCATAACCTAAAGCTGGGATGGGACAATGAACCCAATATGCAAATGGAGCAGAACTTATAAAAGTAAGACCTTGAGGCCATTTTGGGACCATTTTGGTTCATCTTGGGTGCAGCCCTGGCTGGGCTCTGGTGCTGCCCAAGGTGGATCCATTGAAGCCTTTTAATAAATCCCTGCTTGCCTCTGTTCTAGGTCAGCCTTCCCAAAGTATCAGGAATGGCTGGGACAGAGATTGGGAGTGGCACAAGGTGAGGCCAAGGGTGTCCCTGCCCACCTCCTCTGCTGGAGGTGTCATCCCATCAGGATGAAGAGACTGGGAAATCAGGGAAAGAATGGCCAGAGCTGACTATTCCCACTCACCCCCTGCAAGTCACACAGCCATGTCACACTGGGCAAGGACTGTGGAACTGGGAATTCTGCAGCCCAAGGACAGCCTGAGCACATCCAGGCATTGGGAATTCCCACTGGGAAAGGGTCAGCAGATGCAGCTCCTTGGGATGGCTGGGACAACGACTGGAAGTTGGGAGTGGCACAGAGTGAAGTGTCCCTGCCCACCTCTCCTGCTGGAGATGTCACCCCATCAGGAGCAGCACCCTCTGGATGAATAAAGTAGGAAATTAGGGGGAAATGGCCAGAACTGACTATTCCCACTCCTCCCCCACCAGGGAATCCAGGCTGGACTTTCCTGAAGGCTGCAGGGAAGGGGGAATCTCTTCATTTGTGGCAGCAGGATTTCCCCTCCCTGAGCACAGCGAGTCCATCCCCATCCAAGAGCTCCTTCAAAATGCTTGGGAAGGAGAATTGTGGGATGTGGAGGGGAAGCACTTAATGGTTTAAAAGGCACTTTGGACTTGCAGCTCCGTGCAGATTGTCTCTGAAGGAATCCTGGGGGAGCTGGGATTACTCATTTTTAATAGGAACAGGAACCACCTGCCTGCAATCACCCACAGAAACCAGGGATACTTTGGAAGGGAAGAGCAGAGTAAATGCTTTTTACTGGAATGTTTAACCCACTGTGAATTTTGGAGCTTTTTCTTCTTTTAATTGAAACCACACTTTTGGGAAGTGCAGTGTGCTCCCCTCCAGCCTTCCCAAGAAGCAGGAACAAATCCCAGTATTTGCTGTGGGGTTTGAAGAGCAAACACAGAGCTGCTGCTCCTCCTTCCCCAAAATCCCCCAGGTTGATTGAGGGACACATCCTCATTTTTCCTTCCTGGGGTGAAGCCTCCTGGGCTAAGATCTCCCAGGAAAAGCTCAGCCAGGAGCTGGGAAAATCTCTGGCATCGTGTCCCACCAGCACCAGGGCAGAGAGAATTCCCAACAGGCACCTTCCTCACCCTCATGATTTTGTATCATTCCAAGTAAATCTGAGAAATTTGCTTGGGGATTTTGTCACTTTTTAAAAATTCCTTTCAAAACCTCGTGAAAAATTCCTTTCAAAACCTCCCAAAGAGTGACAGCACTGGGCAGAGGTCTGGGAGAAGGTCTCCTTGAAAGAAACCCTTTTTCCTGATTGATTGATTGATTGATGGATTGACCCTGATCCCAATTCCCCAGAGCCACCAATGAAGGTTTTTAGATCATTTTCTCTTTTTTCACACAGCCAGCCCAAGCTCATCACCCCAAATTTTACCCAACTGAGAAAACCCTGCTCTGCTTTGAGCCAAAATCCAAAACTGGGGCGTTTTGTTGATGTTCCTGTTTTTTTTCCTCTCCTTCCACTCAGGGAAAAGCAACATTTCTGCATCCCTGACCCCTCTGTGTGCGTGTCTGTGTGTCCTACAGCTCGGATCACCTTTTGTCCCTCTGGCTTTCTGCAGGGACTGAGAATTCCCTTCAATAAAAGGCTCCCAATGAACGTCCCCTTCTCAGGGATATCACACAACCGAGCCTGCAAAAGCCTTTTATGAGGACATTCACCTCTGACGGGATAATTTTACCTATCAGATCACATAATCTCTTCCCCTGCTGCCCAGCCAGGAAATGAAAAGGGAGCAGCGGGGAGATTTCTGCCTCGAGAGCCAGTTCTGCTGTGATGACAGCCTCGATTACTCGGTCCCAGCCCTCTGAAAGGACCAGCACGTCCCAAAATGACAATGCCCAACCAGACAAAAGGTGGGGCGAGGCTCAGAGCAGAGACCAGACAGTTTTAGATCAAATTATCAGCGTTTAGCCCGTCCATAAATATTTTAGCAGGCTCGTTAGGAGCTCAGCGAGGGAAGAAGTCTCGTAATGTTTGATCCAAACGCAGGTGGCTGGAAAAAAAAACCCCGAGTTTAAGAGGATTTGGGAGAAGAGGATTGAGATTAGCGCACAAGCAAAGTGAAATGTTATCCCTGCTCTGCTCCCGGGGCTCTGGCTCATTCCAAGGATCCCTTTTCAGCGGGTAACACAATCAGAGGCAGCAGGTGATTAACAAATACCTGCCCGCAAAAGGAAACTGTTCCTGTCCCAGAGGGACCCAGCTGAGGCTCTGCTGAGCCCTGCGGGTGCAGCTCCTCAGGGCTGGGACACCAGGGGCTGGGGGAGGCTCTCCCACCTTCCCTGCCCCTGGAATTGCTGGGGGGGCTGCCAGGGCACCTCTCCTCCCCTGCCCGTGGCGATCTGAGGGGCAGCACTCAGCCACAATCTGTGCTCCCCTCAGGATGAGAATTCCTGGGCATTCCACCTTTCCCCCAACCCACAATTCCATGATTCCCTGATTATTGAGAAGCAATTCCCTGCCCTGGAAGAATTTCACCTTTCCCCCAGCCCACAATTCCATGATTCCCTCATTACTGAGGAGCAATTCCCTGCCCTGGAAGAATTTCACCTTTCCCCCAACCCACAATTCCATGATTCCCTGATTATTGAGAAGCAATTCCCTGCCCTGGAAGAATTTCACCTTTCCCCCAGCCCACAATTCCATGATTCCCTCATTACTGAGGAGCAATTCCCTGCCCTGGAGGAGCTGGTGGTGCTGCCACAGCATTGGCCCTGGGGGTCCCTTCTGTCCCTTCCCTTCTCCTCTTTAATCAGGGAACTTCCACAGGAGATCTGGGACAGTTCTTCCCTCTGCTCCCCTCCAGCAGCTTTCAGCAAAATTCACCCAGAGCCTCCTGGCCAAAAATCCCAGCCCTCCTTTCTCCAGCGTGTGGAGAGCTGAGCCTTCCCTCTTTTTCTTGGTTTGGGGATTGCTCTCATCTGCTTTTCCCATTCCCTTTTCCCTCATCCCTCCAGCAGGCTCTTGGTTCACACTCAGCTGAGCTCCACTGCAATGATTTCAGGCTGTTTGCTGAAAGCCCCCTGCCTGGCTGGTTTGTTTTCCATCCTTCCCAAAGTGCCCATGGATTCTTCCTGCAATTCCTGGGTTATACCTCACATTTGTCTCTCAATAATCTCAATTTTGGGGTCACCCAGCCTTGGAGCTCTGACTCCTCCCCAGTTCCTCCCCAGCAGAAAAGTCACCTCCTAATTTATTAAACATATTCATGATTAGGTTATCCAAATTAATTAGAAGATGAAATAGGGCGAAACTTTGGGAAAATCCCATGGGATCCAGGTGGGCCACCTCTCCCTGCCTGTCCCCTGACACAGAAAGGCCAAACCCCAAAGTTTTGTCCATCCACCACCAGGGTAAATCCGATGTAAATAATCAGCTCTGTGCTGCCACTGCACCTGAACAATCCAGCTTTTGAAAGATAAGGCACTTCCCCCTGGGAATGTCAGTGTTTTGCTGGAAAACTTGTGCTGAAATGTCACCATTGTTCTCCCCAAATCACTTTTATGGTTGGATAACATATTAGCAACATCCTCTGAGCTTGTCAAAACACCTGGAAGGGCTGGCTCCTCTTCCTCCCTCTCCCCCCCCGAACAAAATGCCATTTTTATGGGAAAGGGGCATTGTGCCTCCAGATTTCATTGGATTCCTCAGGGAGGAAAATATCCCAGCCTGGTCTGAGCCACAAGATCCACCTCAAAAACCCCAAGGGGACAAAGAGCTCAGGAGGGAGCCAAAAGGGGAACTCTGGAGTCCAGCCCTGAGTTGGGATGGCAGCTGGGCTGTTGACCTTGGATGGGCTCCAGAGCACTCCCCTGGCGTTCAGAGCCCAATCCCACATTGACAGGACATTGGCATTCCATCAAAATGGGCTCCAGAACTCGTGCTCAGCAGAGGAAAACCCTCTGCATCCCAGGGGCAGCACACAGACACCCTCTTTGTGCTCCCCTCAGCAGATGAGAATTTCTGGGAATTCCACCTTTCCCTCGCCCCACAATTCCATCATTCACCCACTATGGGGAAGCAAGGGCCTGGCTCCCACTCCTGGGGTATTTTCTGGAGCAGGAAGCTGCAGCTGGGCTGGGAACAGAGACATCTCTCCTTTGATTGCCCCTGAGCTGCCTTTCAGCTCCTCCACGAGCCTTCCTGGAGAGTATTCCTTGAAGTAGAAGGAAATATTCCATGAAGTAGAAGGAAATATTCCATGAAACAGAAGGAAAACCCACTTGGGATGTCCTTCCCATCCAAGCAGAGCCCTGAGGATCCTCACATCTTGCTCCACATGGAGAACAGGACATTCCTTTCCACAGCAGCTCAGGAGCCCTGCCTGAGCTGGAGCAGATTTTTGGGGAGAAACTCCTCGGGTTGATGTCTTCAGGAACCCACAGCACACCTCAATCATTCCCTGCTTCTTCCTGCTGGTGT
Organism: Serinus canaria; assembly: GCF_022539315.1. Classification (NCBI taxonomy): domain Eukaryota; kingdom Metazoa; phylum Chordata; class Aves; order Passeriformes; family Fringillidae; genus Serinus; species Serinus canaria. The sequence continues at coordinate 14,523,233 of NC_066328.1, forward strand.
CTGCAGCTCACAATTCCAAGGGCACTGCTTGTTCCTATAGAATTCCTGTCCCTAGGAATGGCTAAATCTGATGGGCACTGAGGACAGTCCCCAGTTCCTGGAAAAATACAGGTATCAGGCTCATTGCTGAGCTGCATTTTATTTACCACACCAACTCAGCATTCTGAGCTATACATAATTTATTTTGCTTTTAAATTTTCTCCCTTTGGGGAAAAAAAAAAAATTGCTCCCAAAAATCAGGATTTAAGAAAAATTCATAGGGATTTGGAAGGACCAAGCACAAAAATTCTTCTTGGGAATCACCTGTGCCAGGGCCAGGGTGGCAAACCTGAACTCCACCTTAACTCCACTCCCAATTTCCTGTCCCACTCTTGTTGCCACCCCAGGGATTTGGTAGCCCAAGAGCTGCAGCAGAGGGAGGATGCAGAGGTTCAAGGACTGTGCATCCCTGGGGCAGCTCACCCCCAAACCTGGATTCATTCCCTCCTCCTGGAACATCTCCAGCCCTTTCTGTGGAGTGCCAGGTGCTGAAAGGGTTAATGGGGGCTATCTGCTGGTTCCTGGCGGAGGCTGGAGCGGTTTTGGAAGGGGCTAATTAATCAGGCCGGGCTTTGGGAGTGGCCAATTAATCAGCTGCGGCAGCTGGGCTGCGCTGGGGGGGCGGAGGGGCGATAACCCCGTCCTGGCGGGCAGATCCCGGGATGCTCCCGGAGGGAGCCGATCCCCCCTTCCCGCGGGTTCAGAGTTCAGCCTCATTAGCGAGCGCTAATCAGGGAGAGAGGGCTGATGGCAGAGCCCTGCCGGCCCTGCCCTGGGCTCCCTGGCCGGCAGCAGGGTCATTAATTAGCTCTTTGATGAGCCCTCCTGGTTCTTCCCTGACCCTGCTCGGGGTGCAGGTGCCCCCCTGGATCCATCTCCAAAAAAACCTCCAGCAGCTCGGGATGTGAGAGGGGAAAGGCCACGGGTCAGCACAGGGTGGCTCTAATAATAATAATAATAAAAATAAAAATAAAAATAATAATAATAATAATAATAATAATAATATTAATAATAATGTGGTGTTTTGGGTGAAACAGAGGCTTTGGAGGAGCTGAGGGGTGGGGTCATGAATGTCACTCTGGGCTACCAAATTCATGGAAATGGCAACAAAAGTGGGATGGGAAATTGGGAGTGGATTTAGGGTGGTGTTCAGGTTTGCCACCCTGATACTGACAGGGAAACAGTAATTCCCAAAAAGAATTTTTCTACTTGGTCCTTCCACATCCCTGTGGAGTTTTGGAGTTTTCTTAAATCCTGATTTTAAGGAGCTTTTTTTTTTTTTTTTCCCAAAGGGATTTATTTACCAACAGCTCAGGACATGAAGGTCAGCAGGAACAAATCCAGGGATTCTCCCAAGGCTGGGAAAGCAGAGTCACCCTGGATCCTCCCTGCAGAGCCCCAGGAGCATCCTGTGAATGCTGCTGGGCAGGAGAAGGATTTCTTGCTCTGAAAATCATTGGGGAAAGTTGGCCCTGGCAAGCAGTGGGGTCTGAAACAGCTTAATCCCAAAAGAGCTGCTAAAATCCCCCATCCCAGCTGGCTCCTGGTGTCACGTTGGTCACGGTGTCACAGGGGTGGCACCGGGCAGGGATGGCACAGGGGACACCTGCCCCCACTGGGCAGGGATGGCACAGGGGACACCTGCTCCCAGCAGGCAGGGATGGCACAGGGGACACCTGCCCCCACTGGGCAGGGATGGCACAGGGGACACCTGCCCCCATTGGGCAGGGATGGCACAGGGGACACCTGCCCCCAGCAGGCAGGGATGGCACAGGGGACACCTGCCCCCACTGGGCAGGGATGGCACAGGGGACACCTGCCCCCATGGGCAGGGATGGCACAGGGGACACCTGCCCCCACTGGGCAGGGATGGCACAGGGGACACCAGCCCCCAGCGGGCAGGGATGGCACAGGGGACACCTGCCCCCACTGGGCAGGGATGGCACAGGGGACACCTGCCCCCACTGGGCAGGGATGGCACAGGGGACACCTGCCCCCATTGGGCAGGGATGGCACAGGGGACACCTGCTCCCAGCAGGCAGGGATGGCACAGGGGACACCTGCCCCCAGCAGGCAGGGATGGCACAGGGGACACCTGCCCCCACTGGGCAGGGATGGCACAGGGGACACCAGCCCCCAGCGGGCAGGGATGGCACAGGGGACACCTGCCCCATGGGCAGGGATGGCACAGGGGACACCTGCCCCCACTAGGCAGGGATGGCACAGGGGACACCAGACCCCATTGGGCAGGGATGGCACAGGGGACACCAGACCCCACTGGGCAGGGATGGCACAGGGGACACCTGCCCCCACTGGGCAGGGATGGTACAGGGGACACCAGACCCCACTGGGCAGGGATGGCACAGGGGACACCTGCCCCCACTGGGCAGGGATGGCACAGGGGACACCTGCCCCCATTGGGCAGGGATGGCACAGGGGACACCTGCCCCCAGCGGGCAGGGATGGCACAGGGGACACCTGCCCCCAGCAGCTGGGAGCGGCCAAAATCCTCAATCTGCTCCACAGGGCAGCAATTTGGGGGTCTCACCCCACAGGCACCCCCTGGGCCACGTGTCCCAGTTTGGGAATGACATGGAGGGGTTGGAGAGAGCCCGAGGGCTGGAGCCAGGCTGGGAGAGCTGGGGGCACTCACCTGGAGAAGGGAAGGAGCCAGGGACACCTCAGAGCCCCTGCCAGGGCCCAAAGGGCTCCAGGAGAGCTGGAGAGGGACTGGGGACAAGACATGGAGGGACAGGAGCCAGGGAATGGCTTGACATTAACAGAGATTAAGATCAGGTGGGATATTGGGAAGGAATTCCTGGCTGGGAGGGTGGGGACAGCCCCAGCACAGATTCCCACAGCAGCTGTGGCTGCCCCTGGATCCCTGGCAGTGTCCAAGGCCAGGCTGGAGCAGCCTGGGATGGTGGAAGGTGTTAGGTTGGAACTGGCTGAGCTTTAAGATCCTTTTTAACCCTTCTGTAATTCCACAAATCCACATCCACTGCACCAGGGCTGGATTGCCCGGGTGAGCCCCATCCCTACAAACCCCCGAGCCCAGAAGAACTCCCAAAATCCCAGATCTACACTCCTGCCTGACCTGTGGCACCCCAAACATCCCCCAATCCCATTCCAGAGCAGCCAGGGAGCTGGGAAGAGCTCCCGGGGGAGGGCTGGGGAGCAGCCCCTGGCTGGGCGCAGATGTCCGGCTGCACCCGCGCATTCCAGGCTGGATTGGATTTTCTGCTCCTCACCAGGGCCCTGCGGAGCAGCAGCTGCCTCACACTGCACCTAAGATGCACAAATAGAGGCACAATACCTTATTAGAAAGGAATGCATGTCTGAGCAGGGATACTGTTACCTTCTGAGGGGAAGGGGGAGGCAGAGGGCTGGGAAGAGGAAGGAAAAGTGACAGGGATCTGAACTGCCTTGGAGCGATGAGACAAAAAAAAAAACCAGAGAAAAAAATCAAATTAACCCTCTCCCCTTCCCCTGCAGCCAACCAAGGGTGAGCCCCATGCCATTTGTTCCCCAGATCCTGGGAAAAGAGGATGAGCCTGGTGCCCTTGGCATCCTTCGCTCCTGGGAGCAGCTCCTGGGCACCAGGAGATGGAGGAAAATCCTTGGAATTGGGAAACCTGCAGTGCCACACTCCAGAGAGGGCAGGATTTCATTCCAGGGCTGAAAATTCCTTTGAGCATGGGAGGAGGAATTGGGTCCATCCAACAAAAATCTGGAATTTGGTCCATCCAGCAGAATTCTGGGCATCCCTGCTGTGGACGGGGAGCGTGGAGGCCACCAGGGTGGGTGACTTGGTGACACCGAGTCCCCTCCCCACGCTGCTTTTGGGGCAGTTTTAGGACAATGCAGCTCCAGTCTCCAGCCCTGGCAGAATCCAGGCAGCACCCAGGGAAGGAGAGCTGAGCCAGACGCCCCAGCAGCCCCTGAGAGCCCCGTGGGGATTTTGGGGAGCTGGGATTCATGGCTGTGCCCACACCGTCCCCTGGAATTGCTCCCTGAGCCCCCCCTGGCTCCCAGGTGGGTCAGAGCAGGAACAAATCCCTGCTGAGCCTGCCAGATCCTTGGCTTTGATCCTCCCAGGCAGGGATGGGAGGGAACACCTGCAGAGCTCTGCAGCAGCCAGGGGAAGGAAAGGTTCTGGCATTAAAGGAGGCGGAGGCTCCTCCAAGCTGGAGGGGCTTGGAGCCCATCTCAGCTTTAAGGAGCTGCTTTTCCAAGGATTCTTCAATCCTGTTTGTTTTTCCAAGCCCTTTTCCCTGTTGGGCATTCCTGTGGGGAAGGGGAGAAGGGACAGCCCTGGGCTGTGGGGCAGTGGCTGTGCCACCTGGGACATCATCCTGCTCCTCCTGGGAGCCCTGAGGTTTCCTGGGAATGTTCTGGGCCGGCTTGGAGTGAAGAAAACCTTGGTGGAGCATCTCCCCAGAGCAGGGCACCAAGCAGTGCCAGCAGCCAGGGAAAACCCAGGGAAAACAACAGAAATCCCTGGTTTGGGTGGCTCCCTGGGCTGCAGGAGCGGGATTCCTGCATGGAAAGGGAATTCCGAGCTCACTGGGCACGCTGAGAACCCTCAGGCTGAGAGCTTCTGTGGGTGTGGGGGGAATAAAGGCAGGGAGAGAGGGGGGTTAAAATCCAGGGAGAGAAGGATCTAAGGGCAGGGAGAGGGGGACAAGAATCCAGGGAGAAAGGAATAAAAATCCAGAGAGAAAGGGATAAGAATCCAGGGAAAGAGGGATATAAATATAGGGAGAGAGGGATGTAAAGTCAAGGAGAGAGGGGGGTTAAAGTCCAGGGAGAGGGGGATGTAAAGGCAGGGAGAGGGGAATAAGAATCCAAAGAGAAAGGGATGAAAATCCAGGGAGAGGGGGATGTAAAGCTCTGTGCTCAGCAGTTGGCAGGGGAAGCCACAAGGCATCCTACAAAGGTTGGACATTCCTGTTTTAGGGAAATTTCTCAGCAAATCCAGGTCTGGGCACCTCTGGGTTAGACAGGGGAAGAGCAGGACCTGCTCCAGGTTAGTGCACAGGATTCCCACTGGGATCAAGAGGGGGAAAGGAGCTCAGGACCTGCAGCAGCCGTCAGGGAGGCCAAACCCATTCCCAGACTGAGCCCAGCAGAGCCAGCTCCTCATTCCCTGCTAAGCCAGACCCAAAGCCAAGAATTTCCAGGCCCAGACAGTGGATGGGGACTCAGAGGAGTCGCAGGAATTCTCACCATGGAAGAGATGGAAAGGGAAATTCCGAGCCTGGTTTGTCTCCAGGCTCTGCGAGGAGGATTTCAGGGAGAGGAGTTGGTTTTCCTGCTAAGGATCCTTCCAGCTCTGATGATTTGTGACAGGCATAATCCCAGACTAATTAGATTTCGGGGCATGTGTTGAAAGCCCTGCACACTTTTCTGTGGGCCGGGGTTTAGGGAGACTCCTGCTTGTTCTGCGCTATTGTTTTCAAATTAATCCTTGGAAACATCAAGAAATCCGACAAGAACAATTTAAAAAATACTTCATTTTTGAATTCTCCCCCTTCCAGTCGGGCACTGGGTTCCAGTCTCTGCCATGACTCCTCAGAAATGTGCCAGGCTGTCTCCTCTCATCCCATCACTGCCATCAGCTGTGCTGAGCTGCTCCCTGTGAGTTTTAATTCTGTTTGCTCTTGGCTAAACTCCATTCCTAATCCTATTTTCACCCCTTTCGATCCAATTTAATCCAGCTTCTGTAAGTCAAAATTAATTACTCCGTGTGCTGTCCCAGCCCCGTGGGCTGAGGGAGGAACAGAGAAATCCCATCTTGGCATGGAGGGCACCTCGTGGCTGCTCTTATCCAGGGCAGCTGGGAGGGAAAGGAATGGCTGAGAAAATCCCAGAGTTTATCTCGGTTTTGTTATCAGTGTTTCATCCTCCTGGAGTTCTCCTAAGGGAAAAGGGAAAAGGGAAAAGGGAAAGGGAAAGGGAAAAAAAAGGGAAAAAGGGAAGGGCGAAACCGGGGAGGGAAAGAAAAGGCGAAAGGGAAAGGGAAAAGGGAAAGGCGAGGGAAAGGAAAGGGAAGAGGGGGCAAGGGAAAGGAACAAAGGGGAAGGAAAAGGGGCAAAGGGGAAAAGGGAAAGGGAAAAGGGAAGGGAAGGGAAAAGGGGAAAGGGAAGGGAAAAGGGAAGGGAAGGAAGGGAAGGGAAGGGAAGGGAAGGGAAGGGAAGGGAAGGGAAGGGGGAAGGGAAGGGAAGGGAAGGGAAGGGACGGGAAGGGAAGGGAAGGGAAGGGAAAGGGAAGGGAAGGGAAGGAAGGGAAGGGAAGGGAAGGGAAGGGAAGGGAAGGGAAGGGAAGGGAAGGGAAGGGAAGGGAAGGGAAGGGGAGAAGAAAATCTGCTCCCACACCTCTCAGGTTTCTTTTCCTACTTTAAAACTTATCCCACTTAAAAACTGAGTTTCTTTCTTCCAGGGATGCTGTGGATTAGAATTAACCGGGATTTGTAAAGTATCCCAAAGATATAAAGCAGAATTCCAGCTAAAGTCTACAATAATTCTTTAATCCCTCATTTGCAGGCTCTCATCATCTATGATGAGATTTATTCTGATTTTCCTGTTTCTCACATCCTTCTTTTTCTTCTTTCTCCAGAGGGATCATTCCCACACTTCAAAAACTTCCCAAAAACTGGAATGATGAGGAATATATGAAAGAAAAGAGGCTGCTCTGCCTGTGAAACAGGTGAGTGTCCTGCAGCTCTGACAGATCCTCACCCTGAGGACCTGCAGTGTCCAAGGAACCAGGAAAACATTTCCAGGCCAGGTTGGACTGGGCTTGGAGTAACCTGGGATAGTGGAAGGTGTTGGGGTTGGAACTGGATGGGCTCAAAGGTCCCTTCCAACCCAAACCATTCCAGGATTCCATGAGTACTTTGAGGAGTTGTTCCTTTCCTACGTTCCTGCTCCTATAAAAAACAAATCCAGACTGTTCCTGCTCTGGAATTCCTCTCCCCCTTTAGTTCAAAGAGCAGAAGTTCACATGGCAGAGCTGACGAATTCTGTGCAGGACTGGCCAAAAAAAATGAACGTCAAGGTTTGCTGAGCCCTTTTGATCCCCACCAAGGCTTTTGGAAATTAGCTGTGAAAACAAAACCAACCCCAAAACCACAGGGGAGAGAAAGGCACTGCTTGACCCACCCGTGCTGGCTTGGTGGGAGAGCCTCTCCCACGGGATGCAGAATTCCTGCTGTGCTCCATCTGCCCACGCAGCGTGCCCTGGGAGGCTGCTCTGGAAGTGCTGAGCTGGAGCAGGCACAAAGGTGCTCTTTCATTCCTGGGGAGCATCATCCTGCAGTCATTAACTGGGGATTAGCCCGGGACCATGCCCAAACAAACGGGACACGGAAGGGCAGGGAATGCTGTTCCTGCCCTGATCCCACCTGGAGCTGTGCCAGGGCAAACAGCAGAGCCAAGGGGCGTTGTGGCTGCAGGGGATGGAGAGGCAGGAGGAGCTTTCCCAAAACTGGGAGTGGTGCCTTTGTCACCTTCTGGTGTCTCCGGAGCTCGCCTGTGCCTGTGTCCCCCAGGGATGGCCTGGAATTGCTGCCCTTCCAGGGCTGGGATTCCATGAAGGAGCAGCCCCGCTCCTCCTGGGAGGTTTCCTCCTCCCGTGGCTGCTGCAAAGGTCAGGAAGGGACAGCAGGGGTGAGGGTTTGCTGGCAATGAGCTGAGCAGCCTGGTCCAGGGCAGCGAGTCCTGCTCATGGCAAGGTGATCCCAAAGGTCCCTCCCAGCCCAAATCAGGCTCTGGTTCCATGAATCCTCTCTGTGGGAAGCACATCTGGGAAGTTCTTCCTCTGGAAGGAGCAAAAACTGCCCAGGGTCTCCATCCAAAGGCTGCTCTCAAAGGTTCTTTGCAGATTAAACCCTGGTCTAAACTGAGTGCAAAGCTGGTCTTAAACTCCCCCCAGAACTCAAAACACAGACCAGAGAGGCTCCCCGTGGACAGGGACACCTTCCAGCATCCCAGGTTGCTCCAAACCCCATCCAGCCTTGCCTTGGACACTTCCAGGGATCCAGGGGCAGCCACAGCTTCTGTGGGAATTCCATCCCAGCCCCTCCCCACCCCGCAGGGAAGGATTCCTTCCCAATATCCCAAACCCTGCTTGCTCCCTGTGTCCCTGCACTGCATCCCGACTGCCCTGGGACCAAACCATCCCTCTTGGAAAGCCCAGGTGGGGCAGGAGGAGCCGAGAGCAGGAGCTGAGTGTGTGTGCAGTGACTTTACAAGCACGCTGCCCCGGGAGGGCAATGAAGGGCACAGCGCAATTACCCAGGTTTAATTAAGAAGGGAACATTTAAATGAGGTGCATCATTGTTGGTGTGGCACGTGTTTCATTTCAGTCCTTGCAGCTCACCCCTGAAATAAATCAGCCCTGGTGGCATTCCTGAGCAGGAGGGAAGGGAACAGAGCTGCCTCTGGAATTTTCCTTCTCAATCCCCAGCCCGCTCCGAGTGCGCGTGGCGGCACTCGAGACAATTAATTCCAGCTAATTAAAGGTGTGAGTTTCCAGCAGATCAGCTCAGCCACCCCGAGCAGCCCTCTCCATTCACAGCCCACACCATCCAGCTGGGATTGATTCCCTTGGCGTGGGATGGAAGGGATGGAACCGAGGCTGTTTGAAAAGGGAGCGAACGCCCGCTCCAGCCGTTCCGGGGATTTCACTGATCCGCTGCGCTGCCCTGAGCATCCCTGGCTCTCCTGGAGCTTGGGTGGGCAGCTCCACCCTCCCAAATTCCAGCTGTGTTGGGACCGTCCAAAGTTCTGCTGGTACTAAAACCCCGTGGGTGGCACTGCCAGGCTCGCCCTGCCCTGCTCCATCCACTCCCAGCCTCCAGCCCTGTGGAAATGGAATATCTCAGCTCCCTGCCCTGGGAGATCCACCATGGAGCTGGTGACACACTCCCGCTGGGAAGGAATTTTCCTGCCAACTTCAGCCTCTCTGTCCAGCCTGCAAATCCCTGGATGCAGCCTCTCCTGGGACCAGGAATCCTCTAGCCACTGGAAAATTTCATCTCCTGCTGCATCAGGGGTGCTGCTGCACCTCTGGAGTGGCAGCTCCCCGATTCCCAGCTCCCATCCCTCCAGGAGCAGGGCTTGGAGCAACACTGGGGTATCCAAACACACTCCCAGCATTCCCAACACTGCCATCACAAGGCTCAGCCTTCTCCTGGCTGGGCTCCATCCCTGTGCACACTCAAGGAATTCCTCCTTATTCCACAGGACAGCCAGGGAAGTCTCCAAGTTGGTGGCAAATCCCTCTGAAATTCCCCACCGGAGCGGCGGGGCCGGAGCCTGGAGACACAGAGAGCTGTCCCTGCTCCAGTGGGGAAATCTTGGGATCTGCAGGCATGAAAGAGCCCCTGTGGTCCCCACGAGGCTGCTCCTTGTCATCCCTTCAACTCTGTGCTCACTTTTCCTGGGAGGGAAGCGAAATTCCTGCCCCGGGATTGGCGCCGCCGTGCCAGAACAGCAGTGACCTCTGTAACCACACAAGATTTAGTGGTTACTTGATTTCAGCTGTAATGAGGCTTTGGAAACCACCAGCAGCCAAATGTTTTCTTCTCCTTTAACTCTTGGTGGATCGTGGGGAATAAAGAAGGGAGCAGATGGGAATGACTGAGGGAGCAGAGGAGCTGGCTGGGCGGGAATGGAGAATTCCCGGAGAATTCCCCGGCGTCTGAAGTGGGAGCACGGTGGTACCCAGAGCAGGGAGGTGCTGAGTGAGAAGTTATTGGGAGAAATGAGGCCTGAACTCCTTCCAGCAGGAGCTGGAATGGCTTGGAACGTTGAGGAGAATCTGAGATTCCTCCCTGCACTGAGATCCAGGGATTCACTGAGGGCTGATTTCATCCAGACCCTGCTCAGGCTCATGGGAGAGGTCACCAGAGCCCAGCCAGCACCACCCCGTGGGATCCTGGAACGGTTTGGGTTGGGAAGGGATCTAAAAACCCTCCAGTTCCGACCCCAACACCTCCCAGTGTCCCAGGCTGCTCCAAGCCCTGTCCAGCCTGGCCTTGGGCACTGCCAGGGATCCAGGGGCAGCCACAGTTGCTCTGGGAATTCCATCCCAGCCCCTCCCCACCCTCAGAGGGGAGAATTCCTTCCCAAAATCCCCCCTAATCTTAATCTCTGTTAATGTCAAGCCATTCCCTGTGTCCTGTCCCTCCAGGTCTTGTCCCAGGTCCCTCTCCAGCTCTCCTGGAGCCTCTTTAGGCCCTGGAAGTTTCTCCAGGAGAAGCCTGTGCTCATCCTTTAGATTTCCACAGAATCACAGAACCAATTAGCTGGGAAAAACCTCTGAGATCGTCAAATCCAACCTAAATTTCTGTCCAAGCTGCATCTGCAGGGGATCCCTTTCCTGTAAAGTTGGTCCTGGCTGGAGTCTGCCCCTCCAGGACCTGCCTTGAGCTCGGGAGGCAGACACAGACCGAGGAACCTCCTCACGGTAACAAAAACCAATTTAACACAACCTGAGGGTTGTGCTTTGCAATGAGTGCCCAAACCCTTTCACCCCCCCAGCAGAGAGCTGCAGGGGCTGCTGGAGCTGGATGGATCTGGGCTTCCCCAGCAGTGGCAGTGTCCCCAGGCCACGGGTGGTGCCACCACCGTGCCACCGGAACGACGGAGCCACGCAGGATGGGGCGACCCAATTAATTGGGAGCAGCTGGAAACATCTTCCTGCAGGTTTAATTTGCTGCATGACTGAGTGTCAGCTGTGTGAGGGAGAGGGGCAGGGCCCCGGGCAGGGCACGGTGGGGTGGAAATGAGGCTCCTTTCCAGTCCCCTCAGGGTGCTGGGATCCAGGTGGCACCAGTGACATCCCGTGTACAGATCTGTGTTACAAAAGGAATCAACATTTCCAAACGGGTCTTTAAAATTCTGCTGTTGAGGAGGCTTTTTAACCAAGTTTGGGTAGGATGAGCTTTTTCCTTTGAGGCTTCCTGAGAGCTCCCACCTGAGCCATTCTTTGGGAATTCCCACTTTGAGTCTCTGGGCAGATTATCCCAATCTCAGCTGCACCAGGCGAGGGAAGCCAGAACTTCCCAACAGCTTTCCAGCCACTCCACAAACGGAACTGCTGCTTGTCCCAGGTGATTCTCGTTTGGGTGGGACTGTGGCCAGGTGGTGGCTGTGAATGTGTGCCCAGGGAGGGCTGGAGTCACCATCCCTGGGCCTGTTTGAAGTAGCTCTGGATGTGGCACTCGGTGCCGTGCTTTGGTTGATGAGGAGGTGGCAGGGCACAGGCTGCCCCAGCACAGGGGCACTGGGGGTGCTCAGCCTTCCCCAAACCCCAGCTCCAGGGCGGTTCAGCCCCACCACACAGCTTTGGGAACTCCCAAGCTGTTTATCCACAAAGCCAGGGCACCCCAAGGCCAGGGATCTGCTGCGTGCCCAGGGAAGGAAGGACATCCCTGTCCCTGCTGGTGGCGGAGGAGCTGCTGGTCACACAGAGCTGTGATTCCTCAGGGAACAGAGCCTGCTGAGACCCCAAACCAGGCTGCACCAGGAGCCTGCCAGGGCTGAGCTCCAAGGCAGGGATTGCTGCCCCCCAAACCCCAGCTCAGCCTGGGGAATAAAACCGAGGGAGAGCCAAGCTTTCATCAGGAGCCTGCCCTGCTCTGGCTCGGGGCAGGGGAAGAATTTCCATGAAATTCACCTCGTGGGCATTTCGTGCCCAACCCTTTGCCCAACCAGCAGCAAACTGTGGCTGAGCAGGGGCTGCTTTCAAAGGCTTGCAGGGATTCACCACATTTTTCCAAGCACCCCATCCCTTTGTTGGCCTGCTGGTGAACTAATCCAGCCTGATACTCCCGTTTTTGTTACAGCCATGACCTTTTCTATCCTGATTCCCATCTAACTCCAACCATTCTGGCAGCTCGGAGCTGTTTGCTGTAACAATAATCCTGCCTGGCTGAGTTTATAACCTTGTGAGCTGCACCAGCTTTTATTTGAATAGATAAAGCCAAATTCTCACCTGCACTGAGTTGGAGGGAAGTCAATTTATGCCATCAAAAGAGCTGGCCCCAAGTTTTAACTCCATCAAACGCCTCTTTGATCTCCTTTTGGAGGAGAGGGAAAATAGAATCACTTTGTATCTGCAGGGGGTTGTGCCCCACGTTTTATCTCCTGCCTCTGAATCCTCCCGGGTGGAATTGTGCTGTTCCTAATGAGGGACTCCCAGCGTGGGTTCTGCTCCATCATGGCCAGGGGATCACACCTTCCACCCATCCTGCAGGACAAAGCTCCTGCTGGGCTCCCACGGCGGGAGGAGAGGACTCCTGCACGCTGCAGGGATTTGGGAATGGCAGGGATGGCTCCCACCCCTCTGGGCAGTGCCAGCTGCAGGTTTGGCACTGCAAGGACAGGCTCTTATCTAATCTCATCTCTCTCAGGTCGAGCAAGGACCTGACCCTGTCACTTGCTCCTCTAGCAGGAAGAACCCTCTGCTCCACACCTCTGGTGGTGCCAAAGAAAGCTCCTCTGCTGGACACCCTGCACCTTCTGCTCCTCCTCCTCCTCACCTTCCTCCAGTCCCTCCATGACCTCCCCGTGTTCCCTCTCGTGATCCTGCTCTCATCCCATGGAGCAGCCCCTCAAACAGCTGTCCTGTCCACGTTCCCAGTGGGATTTCTCCAGGATGTGGCTTTGGGTGGCAGAGGAACGTGGGGAGGTGTCACAAGAGGACACGAGGTGAACGACACGCACTCTGAAACCTTCGAGGTAAAAAGGAGGAAGTTTATTTCTCCACCTCGATATAAAGTGACCCTGGACTGGAGGGTGAAAGTGCCCCCTCTCTAATGACACTGGGCAAACTAACAGTCCATCACATTTCTCCTCCTCCAGAAAAGAATGTGAAACAATCATTATTTACATGAAATGTGCCTGAGAGCTCTATTACAAAAATGTAAACATCAGAAAGCTTAGAAGGACTGAGACGAACAGGGGGACAGGGAGGTTTCCAGAGAGCTCTTCATGCCTTCCCTGCTGAGCACCACCTGAGAGGCGTTTGCCCAGTTCAGTTCCTGGGTTTCCTGCGTTCCCTTGAGCTGTGGGATCAGCCTGGGCTGCTCAGGGGCTCTGCAGGCTCAGTCTGGGTCACTGTGCCAAGCTGGCATTGCTGCCTCGGGTCTCAGCAGGGACAGCCAGCCTCGGGGCTGTCACTGCAGCCCGGCATTCCCAACCTCCAGCAGCCCAGGCTGGATCCAGAATCCCGGGCAGGGATGGATGCTCTGCCTCCTGAACAAACCAGCTCCTGCTGGAGTCCCCAGCTGGGCTGGGAGGGAGGAATTTAATCGAGCTGGGTCTGCCTGGCCTTCGGGAGCCGCTCAGGCCAGCTGGGAGGAACATCGAGCAGGCAGCCAACGTGTCCAGGAGGGAAAGGCCGTCCTTCCCCCTGTTCACTGGAGCATGAGAATTTATAATCTTTCCCAGCTATTGCTTCTGGGCTTTTCCTGAGGCTCTCCAGCTCCGGGTGTTTGTGTTTCACCGCTCTTCCTCCTCCCTCCCTGCTGCTCCAGCCCATCCTGAGTCACCTGCCACGGCACAAGGCCCCAGCCGGCCCAGACAGGGCTTGTGCAACGAGCTTTTGGAAAGTCTGAAAGGTTAAACCATCCTCATAAACAGAAGAAAGGTTATAAAATTGTGTTTCCAGCCCCGCGCCTCTCCCCGCGCTCCTCGGAGTCGTTTTCTTTACGGCGAAAGAAAACAGAGCTTTTAATTCAGCCTCTGTGCCGAGACCCCTGAACACTGGGAAGAGGGCACTGGGTCCTCTGCTGCTTTTAGAGAGCTAATTAATTTTAACTAACTTTCCCTTTGTCTGGGCAGAGCGGGGCGGGAGCGATGGTGTGCGAGACCATGGCCAGGCCTCACCTGGAGGAGACCCCCGGGACCCCCTGCCAGCCCAGGGCTGCAGGAAAACCCATTGCACCGCTGCATGAGGTCACCCCGGCCTGGGAGACGGCGTCTGCCACCGGGCTGTGCGGCAGCAATCCCACAGAAGTGCTCGTGCCTTGTGAAGTTGTCAAACTGTAAAGTTAATGAGGTAGAAATGAGAGCCCGGCGCAGGCGTCTGAGCGCTGGAACGGCTCCCCCGGCTGCAGCCCCGGCAAATGAAGGGGCTGAGGGTCCCCTTGGAGCCCGGCCAAGTCGCCACTGCCGCTGCAGAGAGCTCCTGGTGCTCCTTGTGCAGCCCCTGGAAGGCGGGCGAGGAGGAACAGGCGGCTCCTTGGGGCGAGACGAGCAGGAAAAGCAGGCAGACATTCCACTGCTCCTGGGCTGGGAACACCAAGGCAGGGCAGGCACTCACCCTCGGGCTGGGACAGGGCTGGGACAGGGCTGGGACAGGGCTAGGACAGGGCTGGGACAGGGCTGGGACAGAGCTGGGACAGGGCTGGGACAGGGCTGGGACAGGGCTGGGACAGGGCTGGGCCAGGGCTGGGACAGGGCTGGGACAGGGCTGGGACAGGGCTAGGACAGGGCTGGGACAGGGCTAGGACAGGGCTGGGACAGGGCTGGGACAGAGCTGGGACAGGGCTGGGACAGAGCTGGGACAGGGCTGGGACAGGGCTGGGCCAGGGCTGGGACAGGGCTGGGACAGGGCTGGGACAGGGCTGGGTGCTCCTGGAGCCTGGGAACACCTGGGGACACCGGGGGACACCGGGGCACAGGTCTGCATGGAGGAACTGCAGGATTTTATGCTGAGCAGTGATGGGGTGGGACAGAGATTGGGGATGCTGAGGGAGATGAGGGTTCAGATCTAGATGGAAAAAGTTGGAGGGGTCTGTGCACGGAGCAGGGATAGGGCAGGGGCATTCCAGGAGCTTGGGGACAGGATGGAGAAGGCTGGATGGGTTTGTGCCCTGAGCAGGGATGGGTGGGACAGAGCAGGGGTGACCCAGGAGCTTGGGGACACTGGGGCACAGGTCTGGATGGAAAAGGTTGGAGAATTTTATGCTGAGCAGGAATGGGGTGGGATAGAACCACAGGGGACACTGGGGGACCCTGGGGGACACTGGGGACAGGTCTGGATGGAAAATGCTGGATGGGTTTGTGCCCTGAGCAGGGATGGGTGGGACAGAGCAGGAGTGTCCCAGGAGCTTGGGGACACTGGGGGACACTGGGGCACAGGTCTGGATGGAAAAATGGGGAGGTTTTTGTGCTTTGCCTCTGACAAAGGGATGTGGATGAGTGGGTTTGGTCAGAGCTGAGGGGGTGGGCAGGGACAGCCCTGTCTGTGCTCCATCCCTGCTCCTCCCCCATCCCAGGTTCCCCTTTCCCTGAGAGGAACCAGGATGCAAAGAGGGCAGGGCTGGAGCTTCCACCTCCCTGCACACCTTCCTCCTCCTCCTCCTCCTCTGTTCTTTCTCCACAGAATCAGGGATTTTCCACACTTCTCTTCCAAGTCATTTCTTCATCTTTCATCCTTCCCAGGGACTCCACACTTCCCTGGCTCCCTCTCCCACAGCTGCTGATGTTTTCCTCTCCAAGAGCAGACATTTCCCCTGCCTTCCCTTCTCCCTGCACCCTTCCAGGATCCCTTTGCCTTCCCAAGCACCAACCAGGGCCTCCCTTTATTCCACCTGTCAGATCTGCAGTTCTAATCCCACTTGGTTTGTAGGAATTCCTGAGGAGCAGGAACTCAGGAGAGGGATTTCAGAAGGAGTCGGGCTGCAAAGTCCCCATCAGCCCAGCCTCATTCCAGCATTTTCTTGTCACCTGCAGGGATTTGAAAGTGGATGTGGCCCTTGGGGACATGCTTTATTGGGAGAACAGTTCTTTTCCAACCTAAAGTTCATTATTTCCATCCCAAATTCCATGATTCCCAACCCAAATCCCATCATTCCAGGACTGTTTCCAGCAAGCAGCTCCTGCCCACCATCCCAGACAGGGCTCTGGGTTCTCATCCCGAGCCTGCCTCCCCTCAGAGGGCACAGAAACCCCAGGAATGGCTTCCAGAACTTCCCCACTGCAGGGCAACACTCCCCGAGAGGGTGGGAGCAGCTCCTGCTGTGCAAATCCCGGTTTATGAGCTCCCATCCCAGCCCTGACAGTTAGGATTGGCTTTAGGATTATTAGACACAGCTTAAAAGCTGCAAGGAGCCCACGTGCTGCTTTCTGCTCTGCAGCACCCAAACCCGGAGCTCATGCCCTATTCCCAATTTCCCAGCCCCAAAGCCCCTCTTTTCCCCAGTTAGGCCCAGTTTGCTGTGCCCCCAGCCTCTGCCAGGCCTGGCTCTCCCCTTCCACGTGGGCAGAGCCCGGAGCAGCCTCGCAGCTCCTCGGCTGCAGATGTTTGACACGGACACTCCCCGCTGCTGTCACAGCTGCACATCCCATCAATAGCAGCAATATTTGGGTCGAGCTGTTTTAATTGAAACCACGGCTGGGATTTTTTTAGGGTTTTTTTTTTTTTCCCCCCTCCCTAACTCAAGGCAAACGTGTTCCTGTCGTCCTTCCCAGGACAGTTATTGCTGGGAGACATCTGGTTTCCCAGTTCCAGCGGCGCAGACGGATTTCCACCGTGTAGTTCCTCGCCTGTTGACAGGGCAGAATTTTTTAATATGGGGTTACTATCATCCAGACTTCCTCCACCTCCTCATTTCGCTGATGGAAACCTCTAAACAGTCCCTCAGCTCCTCCATCTTCAAGCTGCTGGCCCCGGTTTATGAGCTCACAGACACGACACCTCCATGTCTGATTTCCCTCCTCCCTCCCCTCCGAGGTGAAATCCAAACCCCAAATGTGAGCCGGACCTGATGGGGTTGTTGGGGTTTTTTTTGGTTGTTGTTGTTGTATTTTTTAGCCCTTTTGTTGAGGTCTGTTCCACAGAAAGCAGAGCAGCAGCTTGGAGCACCAGGGGGAAATCCTCCCGGTTCCAGGAGGGGGATTCTGAAAGAGGGAGAGGGGATTTTCTAGGGACTGATCGTGGCAGGACAAGGGGAGATGGATTTAAACTGCCAGAGGGCAGGGAAAGATGGGATTTTGGGGAAGGAATTCCTGGCTGGGAGGGTGGGCAGGCCCTGGCACAGGTGCCCAGAGCAGCTGGGGCTGCCCCTGGATCCCTGGCAGTGCCCAAGGCCAGGCTGGACAGGGCTTGGACCAGCCTGGGACAGGGAAAGGTGTCCCTGCCATGGCAGGGGTGGCACTGGGTGGCATTTAAGGTCCCTTCCATCCCATTTTGGGATTCTGTGACCCTGGAGCTGCCTCCAGCATTTCCCTGTGACACCCACGGGGATGGCAGCGCAGGATGGAGCTGAGACCAGAACGGTTTGGGTGAGAGGGGGACTTAAAGATCACCCTGATCCACCCCAGGGACATTCCCACTGTCCCAGGCTGCTCCCAGCCCCATCCAGCCTGGCCTGGGACACTCCCAGGGATCCAGGGGCAGCCACAGCTTCTCTGGGCACCCCATTCCCATTCCCTGAATCCATTCAGCACCCAAGAGGGGTTCCAGCCCAGCTCACAGAGCTGCACTTTCCCTGCAGCAATCCCACCTGCTTGCCTAAGCTGTGACCTCCTCTATTTTCTTTTTAGGCTTTCCCCCCCCTCCCCAAAAAAAGGGGCAAAACCCAGGGAGAAAAAAAAAAACAACAAAAAAACAACTTGGTTATTAGGTAAGGTAAAAACAAACTTTACCTTTCATTCCTGCTTTTATTGGTTACTGGAAAATAAGTTTTACAAACTATCTCTTGCAGAGGACTTGTTTGCAGCTAGTTTATATGGTAGCTTTTGTTCACATAAAAATTTAGAAAGCTCCTTTCCTCTTCTCCTTTCCCCCCCAGCCCCTGCAATCCATAAGGGAGGAATTACAGTGTGAAATATATCCAGCCCTAGCAGGGCTGTGTTGTGAAGCTAAAATGAACACAGTAAATTCTGAGAAGGAATTTGTTTAACCTATAACCTTAAAGTAATAAGTGGAGTGCTAAATGTTTTGGCTCACACTGATATATTTTTATAACACTTGGCAAGGCAGCTCGGAGGCTGAAAGGAGAACTGGAGTGCTGCAGGAACAGTTCCCTGCTCCTCCAGCCCCCAATCCCGCCTGGGCACCCACCCCAAAATCCCTGCGGGCACACCAAGGCCCCACCAGCCCAGCCTCAGTCCGGCGTTCTCTTCTGTGGCCCCTGGGGACACGGTTTAGTGGGAGAACAGCTGGACTCGGTGATCCTTTCCGACCCATATTCCGTGATTTCCGACCCAAATCCCGTCTGGAGCGGGGATGTGCCAGCCTTGGATTCAGAGCGTGGTGGGGCACAGGCGGGTGCCCCCCGGGCATCTCCTGCTGCCCCCTTCCAGCCGCGTCGGCTGAATTTGCATTTTTAATGGAATTGGGATCCTTGCGGGGCTGGGTGGGACCGGGGCACCAGCCGGGAGCGATCATCCCCTCCTCTGCCTCTCCCCGGGGCCGAAGGGCACTGCCGGGCACGGGGCTGGCTTCCCTTGGTTAACCCCCGCCTGAGAGCGCTCGGGCCAGCCCGGACCGAGCCGTGCCACCGGGGCTGGCCCCGGGCAGGGATAACCGGCACCGGGGATGGGCTGGGATGGGAGGATGGAGGGGCAGGAGGGGTGGGAGCCGAGCAGGAGAGCTGGGATGGGGAGCAGGACTGGGATGGGGAGCAGGAGAGCTGGGATGGAGAGCAGGACTGGGATGGGGAGCAGGAGAGCTGGGATGGAGAGCAGGACTGGGATGGGGAGCAGGAGAGCTGGGATGGGGAGCAGGACTGGGATGGGGAGCAGGAGAGCTGGGATGGAGAGCAGGACTGGGATGGGGAGCAGGACCAGGATATGGAACAGGATTGGGATGGGGAGCAGGACTGGGATGGGGAGCAGGATTGGGATGGGGAGCAGGAGAGCTGGGATGGAGAGCAGGTTTAGGATGGGGAGCACCAGGACTGGAATGGGGAGCAGGACCAGGATATGGAGCAGGATTGGGATGGGGAGCAGAAGGACCAGGATGAGGAGCAGGATATATCCCATCCCATGAATCCCATCCCATCACTTTTTGTCCCACAGATCCCATCCCATCCCATCCCATCCCATCCCATCCCCATCCCATCCCATCCCATCCCATCCCATCCCATCCCATCCCATCCCATCCCATCCCATCCCATCCCATCCCATCCCATCCCTCCCATCCATCCCATCCCATCCCATCCCATCCCATCCCATGCCTGGCTCCAGGGCTGTCTCTCCTGGGGCCCCCAGGGTGCTCTGCCTGCAAACCCTCACAGGTTAAAGCAAATCCTTCTTTCCACACAACGTCACTGTTGTTGCCTCCCAGGCCGAGGTGATGTTTTTCCTGGGAAGAGCCCAAGAGCTGGATTGCAGAGCCCTGCTGAAGGTGCTTGCAGGGAGCTGAGGGGCTGCAGCCCCAAATCCATTCCTGGGGGTCTGTCAGGGGTGTCCATGTGGGAACAGCCCAGTGCCAAGGGCAGGCTGGGTGCTCCTCTGGGGAGGAGAGGGGAATGAGGATTTTGGGGGGATTCCAGGGGAGCCTGCCCAGCCCTCCCAGCAGAGGGGTCTCACCTGTGAGCACTGGTGGAACTCCAGGTCTCTGCCCTCAGCCCGGGCCAGGGCAGGTCCCTCCGGGCACTGCCCGAATTTGGGAAAGCAGCCCCTGGCAGGGGATTTGTGCAGTGACACCCTCAGCGCTGAGCATCCATTCCTCCCATCCTGCTGGGATGCTCTTGGGAATTAGGAAACATCAAAATTCCCTCAAAAAGATGAGGGAACTGAGTCAGGGCACTTTTTAGTGACTCTGTCCTTGTGGGAAGCCCGGGGCAGGTCAGGACAACACCAGGAGCTTCACCCACCTCTGTCACCCTCCAAAGCTCCTGGGAGACCAGCGAGGATCCATCCTGGCACTCCATGATCCCGGTGGGTCCCTTCCAGCTCAGGACATTCCAGGATCCTCTGAACTGGGGCATTTTTCCTCTCAGGAAATCAGGGAGCAGCGACAGCAGGAATGTGTCACCCCCTCCTCCTCCTCCTCCTCCTCCTCCTCCTCCTCCTCCTCCTCCTCCTCCTCTTCATCCCCCTCCTTCATTTTTTTCCATTTTTAATTGGGCATTATTAATCTCGGGGGGGAAGGGGGTATAAATAACCTCCCTCCCCTTTCCCTGCCTCCCCTCCCAGATCATTTCCCGTGGATTAATGTTTGCTAGCTCGTTTGCACAGTAGCCTGTGGATTTTCAGCCTCGTGGCAGCAGCGATGTTGACTGGCCGAGAAATTACAGGGGCTTTGCCCTGGCACAGAGCAAACAGGGTGTGCTGTAATCAGACTCAACACCTCGGCCCGCAGTGAAAAGAGATATTATGTGGCTCTAATTTCCACGCAGGATTAGGTGTTTGTCTTGTAAAGCCTTCAGGTGGGGGAGCCAGGGGGAATTTTGGGAGATGGCGCTGCAGGAGCCGGGAGTTGGCAGCTCTGAACGGCTCTCACGGCTCCTGGGGGCTGCAGGGACTCTGCTCCTGGATCCCCACTGCAGACCCCCATCCAAACCCAAGGATTTTCTGCTCATCTTGTTTTGGGGTGAACCCAGAGCCCCTCCAGTGCTGTCCCAGCTGGCACGAGGCCGCCTTGAGCCACACAGGAGAGCCAGGACGGGTGAGGTGACACTGGCCAGAGCCACATCCCAAAAACGCCTCTGTGCCCTCCAGGTCTGCTCTGGAGGGGTTTATGGCCTGGCTGGGGAGGTGTGAAGGGACAGCAGCACACTCTGAGTTTCCTCCTGAATCGGTTCCTTGTTCTCTGGAGGCTGGAGAGGGCCCAGCCCTGGCTGGCCTGGGACGCCAGGAGCCGCTGGAAAAACCACCACAGGCAGCGGGCTGGGAATGTCCCCCCACAAGGAGACTCTGGGGTGGCAGCAGCCCCAGCAGGGATGGAAACCACCCAGAACCCAGCTGGGAGCAGGGGCTGCCCAGGGTGGGGAGCAGTGTGAGCCGCTGCCAGACATCCCACGGAAAAATGATGGATTGGGCAGCTCTGGGGGGATGCAGGGGGAGAGCTGCTGTTCTGGCAGAGAAATCCCTCTTGGCTCGGCACACGCACAACTGGAGGTGCCTCCCAGCCTGCACGGTGCCATCCCAGCTCTGGCTCTAGGAATGCCAGGAGTTTTCCCTGGAACTGGCCAAGCAGCTCCCAGCAGCCATCCAGACTCCCAGCAAGAACCCCCCGGGGCCACTCGGTGCCCACGCAGGGCACTGGGGAGCCGTGGGGTCCCGGCAGCCTGGCAGGGCTGGAGGAGCAGGAGCAGGGTCCAGGCTGGCAGGAGCAGGGTCCAGGCTGGCAGGAGCCAGGATGGGATGGAGGAGGCCGGGCTGGCTGCCAGGAGTGCCAGGCGCCTGGCACAGCGAGCTCTGGAGCCACCCCGGCTGCCCAACCTGGGCTCACCCCATGGGGATGGCCAGGGAGCAGGACCCCCCTCAACCCTCTGGCATTCCTGGCTTTCCCATCCCATCCCTGGGCAGGGAATTCCCTGGGCATGGAGAGTGGGGGGCATCAAGGAGCCCCCCCTGGCACCTCCCCATTCTCCCTGTCCCTGGAGCCAGTCACGGCTGATTTTTGGGAATGTTTTTGCAGTGGCATCCAGGAGCAGGCAGGATCCTGCCTGGAATGTTCAGGGAGCTCTGCCATGGGCACATTCTTCCATGGAGTCATTTGGGTGGCAGCGCTGGCTCTGCTCGGGATGGGCTGCAGCAGTTCCTGGGGTTTTTCCTTCTCTCTGCGGGAGATTCACCTCGGATGTGGATTCTGTGAGTTCTGTGAGTTCTGTGAGTTCTGGGAATTCTGGGAATTCTGGGAATATTGGACACCAGATGTTCTGCAGGAAATCTGGGCTGACGGGGCTCGGGGTCAATGTCACCCAAGAGAAAAAGGGTGGGAGAAAGGAAGAATTTGGGAAGACCCTAACAGCCCTACAGGGTGAGAAATTGGGATGTGACGTCAATATTCCAACCTTTATCCCCAGCTGGGTGCAAGTTTTGGGGCTGGATAAATGACTTCTAGAGGTCTCTTCCAACCCAAATGTTTGGATTCTGTGGCTCAGCCCCCTGGGATCTGCTCCCTTCCCGAGCATCCATCCCTTTTTCCTTCCCTGTCCCTTTAGAGCCGTGTCCCTGCCTTCCCACTGCAGCCCACCCCATGGAAATCCAGCGACAATTAACATGGGATAATTGTCCCAGGAAAAGAAGAGGGCTGTGCCTTGGCTGGGGAACGAGGAGCCACCTCCCAGCTCTGTGCCAGCCGGGTTTGGTGACACAGAGCAGGGACAGGGAGGACATCCAGGCCTTGTGGCCCTGGAGCAGCCCGGCCCAGCGGGTTGTCCCTTCAGCCTGACTGGGAAAACTCTTCCCAGCAAAGCAGGGAGAGGTTTGTTATCCCTGTCAGATCTGGGAGTGGCAGCACAGGACAGAACCCAAGCCCAGGGTAAGAATTCCAAGCCCCTGGGGATAAGGAGATGAAATAAAAGAGTTGTGCCCCCCTCCTGTCCACAGGGAGGAGCAGGAGCTTCCAGGGCTGCCCTGACCAAGCTCTCCATCCTCATCCCTCAAATCCCACATCCCAAAATCCCTCGTGGCCCGGCAGGGACATGGATACCCCCAGGAGAGCTGGGAAACAATTCCCTCCTGCCCTGGGGCCGCTCCGAGCAGCATCTGCACCCAGCCAGGGATGCAAATCCCCGTCCCTCTCTTTTGCATCTCATCTGCATCTCATCTGCATCGTCCTCCTGCTCCGGGATGGGCTGGGGGAGAGCGGGAATGGGGGGAGTGGGAATGGGGATGGGGATGGGGATGGGGATGGGGAATGGGGATGGGAATGGGGATGGGAATGGGAATGGGAATGGGAATGGGGATGTGGGATGGTGGGAATGGATGGACTGGGATGGGGATGTGGGGATGGGGATATGGATGGACTGGGAATGGGGATGGGAATGGGAATGGGAATGGGGAGTGGGGATGGGTGGGGATGGGAATGGGAATGGGAATGGGGATGGGGATGGGAATGGAAACAGAAATGGGAATGGGGAACAGGAATGGGGATGGGAACAGGAATGGGAATGGGGTAGCCCATCACCCAGGTAAAATGAGGATTATTTACCCAGCATTTCCCTTGCAAATCAGGAGCCGCTGCCCCAGCCGGGCTCTGCTCCAACGCCCGGCTTGGGCCGGATCTTCTGCTTTTTGGCAACAAACCACCAGAACCTGAGCTGGTAATTCCCTCTGGGATGCTCCAGGGCTGAGCCAGGATCTCATTCTCTTCCTGAAGCAAAGGTAATTCCGCATCCTCCACGGGCTCTGCTGGAGAGGGAGTCACAGCCCCAGGAGTGGGGTAATTTTTTGTCAATTAACAGTGGTCATAATTATTTTTCTGGTTATTTGCAGGCAGAGCACCTGTCCTGTGTCCTAGAACAGCACTTCCCAACGGTGGGAAATAGATTTGTGGTGAACTTTTGGACTTTTAGTTTGGAAATAGTTAACTTCTGGTTGTGATGGTGTGAATTATAACATCTGTATGGTCTCACCCTTCATGTGGGACTGGAAATGGAATAAAAGCTTTTCAAACCCCTCTCAGCTACCCCATCTCTGGGTCAGGAAAATACAGAATCCAACACCCAACAGCCTTGGAATTCCCTGCAGCACGGCCAGGCTGTCAGCAGGATGGGTTCCCCCATTCCCAAGGGAATTCCCTTGGTTGGATCCAAAGCAGCTCCAAAGGGGCCTCACCCAGTGGAATCTCCAGCAGGAGAGCCCTGTGCCTGTTCCCAGCCCAGCCAGACCCGTGGGTTCCATGAGGGAATGGGAGCCTGGGCTGTGGAATTGGGACTGGTTTGGAATTCCAGGGGTGTGCAGAGGGATGGGGTTGGGCTGAGAAAAGTTTGGGGGGAGAAATCTCAGGGCAAATCCTCCCTTCATTGCCGAGTCTCCAAACTTGCAGCATCCTTCTGGACACTGGGAATGGGACCTGGGGTCACGGGAGCTGAGCCTGGCCCAGGAGCATCCAAAGCCTCTGGAGCACTGAGGGATTCATTCCAGCAATTCCTGCTGGAACCACCCCTGAAATTAAACCACAGCCCTCGGCAGGTGCTGACCTCCACAATGTTCCAATCCTCCTGGAGATTCTTGGGATGAGCAGTGCCCAGCTTGGCAAGGTCCTGCAGAGCAGATGGAAGCTGGAAACGAGACCCAGAGCTGCCTCCTGTCCCTGTCCTTTGGGATCCAGGGCACAATGGGACAATGTTCTGCTGGGAATTCCCTGTCCCTCAGCACGATGCTCCCAAGAAAAATGGGAGTGCAAGGGCTGCCCTGGCTCCTCTGGGAATGCCAACAAGAATGGGAATTGTTGGCCATGGGCGTGGTGGCGCCCAGCTCTGAGCCTGCCAGGCTTGGAATTCTGCCCCAAACATCCACATGGCCTCCATAAGGATCCCATTGCCCCGTTCCCTCCCTTCCCCACGGCCTCACCAGGGCTGGGGGGCTCCTCTGCTGCCACCGACAGAGCCCCACCCTGCCCAGTTGGCTCTGGGGACACCACCTGCAGGGACCCATCCCACTGGAGAGCCAGCTGGAATATTTGCCCATGGAAATTGGGATAATTCCTTCTGGCACCTGGTGGCTGGATTGACAGGGTGGTGATGGATCAGAGGTGGGAATCCAAGGCCTTGGAGGTGTTTCCCTGCCCAAATGTGATTCCAAACGATCCAGCTCCAAACACCCAAATGGTTCAGGTGACACCACCTGCAGTGCGGAGCCATGCCACGGGAAGGCCAGCTGGAATATCTGCCCATGGAAATTGGGATAACTCCCCCTGGCACGTGGCACTCAGTTGACACTGTGGGGGTGGATCACAGCTTGGATTTGACGGCCTTGGAGGTGTTTTCCAGCCTAAATGATCCTGTGATTCCATCAGGACAGGGCAGGAAATCCGGGAAGCCCGCGAGGAGCTTCCCTTGGGCTCCCAGTGCTGGCTGTGGGATGGGAGTGGGTGAACCCCCCCAGCTCAGGTTCTGACCCCCAGGCAGCAGTGCTGGAGGAGAACAGCGTTTTTCCACAGCATTTTTCCAGCTCACCACTGGTCTCCCAGGAGCAGAGCCCTCATTCCCAGCCCTTCAGGTGCGGGGGAATTGACTTTTGTGTCTGGCTCCGAGTGGGGCTGCTCCTGCTGCAGCTGGGAGGGCATTTCCCGTCAGCTGCTGGAAAAAAAAAACCCCTCCTGCACGGAGGGAGCCGATATTCCATGAATAAATTGAGGTGGTCAAGTGGTGTTTTGTGTGGCAAGCAGGGTTCCCTGCCGGGGATCCGGCTCCTCGGGACTTTGGGATATAAATAACTTCACAGGCTCCCTCTCCAAAGAAAAGCAACATTCAGTTATTTGATTTTTCTCCCCCCCCCCTTTTTTTTTTAATTTTATGCAAATGATCTTCTGTTCTGTGTTATTATGTAAACGAGCCAACTGAAATGGTAATGAGGGAACCCAAAGTATGCATAAATTAACTGCTCCGTGGAGCTTTACACCTCCAGAAGTGGCACCAAGCCCCACGGCCAAGGGAGGCGCAGGTGTCCCCAGGGGGGAGATTTTCCTCCAGGACTCGGCTGTTGCTGCAATCCTGCAGAGAACAGCCAGGCTTTGGATCCAGCACTGCAATTCCAGGGTGGGAAAAGGGGGGAATTCCGTTGGCACTGCTCTGGGCGGCAGCAGGTCACATCCCACCTCCCCTGTTGCAATAAATCAGAGGCAGCTCCACCAGATCTCCCTGCTGGAGGCAGAGCCTTGGGAATGATTCTCTCTCTTTCCGTGGGGAAACCACTCCAGGGTTGGGAGAGAGCATCATTCCCAAGCCCAGGTGGTCCCAGGTGGGATGAGACACAGCTTTAAGGGAGAGGCAAAGCCCGTTTCCAAATTTCCCATTTCCAGGGGGTCTCCAGTGAAATCCACGGCAAAACTCACTGCTTTTAAAGGAATTCAAACATTTCTGCTTCCCTGCTGCTCCATGGGAGCCTCTGCTGCATGGGACACACCTCAGCCCACAGAAAACACCCTGAGGGTAAGAACCCCCAAAATATCTTCCTTTTCTACCTTCTCCAAGAGGTCAAAATCAATTTCCCACCTTTCCAAAACTCCCTGAGAGCCGAAGCTCAGCCCACGGAGCGGGGATGCCTCAAATCCCACCAGATCCTGTGTCCAGCTGAGGTCTGAGGCACCCCCAGGATCTTTTCCCAAAAAGCTGAGGCAGGTGTTGGGCACAGGGGAGGCTGGGCTGGAGGAGCCTTGGCCAAAATCCACCTGCTGGTGCCTGGTGGGGAGAATATTCAGCTCCAAACTGCCTGGGCCACAACCCCACAGGTCCAGCCGTTCCCAGTTTGTGGAGTGGGATCCTCCTGCAGGCAGTGGGAGCCTCCTCCTCCATCCCAGGGCACGTGGAAGGGAAATGTCTGCAGCTCCTGGCCTATTAAAATAGTGATATATAAATTATATTAATTGATATCTAAAATATTGGAGCACAAATGGCACTAGATAGAATAAATATATACTAATATATAAAAATAGATGAAATATAAGGATAAAGTAATCTAAATATAAATATCAATATAATATAATATAAATATAAATATAATATATTAAATATATTAGATATAACATTTTTTCTTCTTTCACACTGTTAAGAAGCTGAAGGAAGAAAAAACTCCTGTGGAACGGTTACCTTCCCACTTTATTTTATAGTTAATTTTATGTTTTGTTTTATATTTTATTTTATCTCTTCTATTCTGTTTGTGTTCGCCACCCTGAACGAAGAGTGCCACTCCTCAAGTGCTCTTGCAGCATTTCATGGAAATATTTTAGTTTCATTGGATATTCAATTTAACAAACATTTTATTTCATTATTGCTCTATCCTGCTGGGAGTGGCATTTTTGGAATTATTTATTTATTCATTTATTTATTTATCATTTTTATTTATATATTTTTATTTCTTATTTTTGGTCCCAGCCCCAGTTTGCTTTTCCCTTTCCTCCTTCCCAACCAAGTTTTGGGCTGCAGCTCATCCATCTCCAGGACACCCAAATCCCATTTCCACAGATGTTGTTAACCCCTGATTGCCCTGCAGCTTCCCAGGGGAACTGAAACCAGGGAAAAGTGGGACAGGGCAGGGACAGCTCCTGCAGGGACGGACAGAGCTCCTGCAGGGACGGACAGAGCTCCCATGGGGACGGACAGAGCTCCCAGTGTCCCACTGCCCCAGCCCTCCGTGCTGGCTTTGGACAGTCCCAGGGATGGAGCTCCCCCAGCTGCTCTGGAATGTTCCTCACTGTAAAACCATTCCTGACTTCACTCTGAACTGAGTTTTGTTCATTTAAAGCCATCACCCCCCACAGGGATGAGATTCCCTCTGTTCCCATCCATCCCAGACAGGGAAATTTGGGATCAGAGACGGAGGAGGGGCAAACAGAGCTGCCCCTGTGCCCCCAGCCAGGACCCCCTGTGAGGGGTGGGAGGGTTCCTAAACCCCCTGGGCTGGGAAGGATGGGGAATGGAGTGGGATGGGAGGCAGAGTGGAATCCACCCAGTCCATCCCAATCTATCCCAGTCCATCCCAGTCCATCCCAATCCATCCCAATCTATCCCAGTCCATCCCAATCCATCCCCATCCATCCCGGTCCATCCCAGTCCATCCCAATCCATCCCCATCCATCCCAATCCATCCCCATCCATCCCAATTCATCCCCAGTCCATCCCAGTCCACCCCCATCCATCCCAGTCCATCCCCATCCATCCCAATCTATCCCAGTCCATCCCCATCCATCCCAGTCCATCCCCATCCATCCCCAACCATCCCAGTCCATCCCAATCCATCCCCATCCATCCCAGTCCATCCCAATCAATCCAAATTCATCCCAGTCCATCCTAATCTATCCCAGTCCATCTCAATCCATCCCAGTCCATCCCCATCCATCCCAGTCTGTCCCATCTCATTGGCAGGAGCATTCAGGGATGTTCCAGAGCTGGGGTGAGGGGAAAAGGAAAAGGAAAAGGAAAAGGAAAAGGAAAAGGAAAAGGAAAAGGAAAAGGAAAAGGAAAAGGAAAAGGAAAAGGAAAAGGAAAAGGAAAAGGAAAAGGAAAAGGAAAAGGAAAAGGAAAAGGAAAAGGAAAAGGAAAAGGGAAGGAAGCTGGATCTCCGTTAAAGTCCCTTTTCCCCCTGAAACCGCAGCAGCTGCGCCCAGCCCTGACAGCAAAGCGCGATTCCTGTTTGTCATTCCCGGTAACAGCCGAGCCCATTCCTCACGGGAATCACCCCTGCCCGGCGGGCCGGGCTCTCATTCCCGTTCCCCTCCCGTGTGTGTGTGAGGTTTTATTAAATCTCCAACCAGCACCAGCAGCAGCAGCAGCGCGGCCGCGGCGGGAGCCGCCCCGAGGATGCGAGCGCGGGGTGTCCCAGGGATTTCCTAGCGACCGATAATTCCACTTGGCTGCTTTTCCTTGGGCTGCACCGCCCGGCCTGGGGCTGCGGGAGCGCTCGCTGCCCCGGCCCCGCCGCTTTCCCCACCACGGGGGCTCCGGCAGCTGCGCGGGGCTGCGCTGGGAACCGGGGAAAGCCAAACAAAAAAAAAAAAAAAAAAGGAAGCAGGAGAAGTTTATTCCTTCTTTTTTCCACGTGCTAAATGAAGCTCCTTCTGGCAAGTCTAAATATTTACAGCCAGTCCTCAACACACACACACACACACACACACAGAGAGAGAGAGAGAGAGAGAGCAAAATTAATAAAACCACGCACGGAGCGAGATTCTGCTTCCCCAATTATTTTGAAGTTGAAATCCAACCCCCCCACCCCACCCCAACCTCTAAAAAAAAAAAAAAAAAAGAGAAAATAAAACAAAAATCCCAACTTTGTTTGCGCATTCTTATTGGCAGCACAATGCCAACAATGGCTAAATAGACAGCAGAATAAATAGCCCCACAATGCCGACAGAAAGGCCTTTCTGGTACTGCATACAAAATATAAACTGTGCCGTGCCATTATTATTCTGGAGCCCTTGCTGCAACAGTGCAGTTGAAATTCCACCCCCAATGTGCACCTAATCAGCCATTCAGAGCCCCTTAATGACTTGTCAGTTCTTTGCCCTGCCATTTTCTGTCCAATTAATTCTTTTATTGTGCACCGGATAAAGGAAGACAAAGGCCTTCCATGCAATAATGAATCATTAAAATTCAGCAGCTCCTCTCTTGTGCTCCTGGCTCCTCACCAGCAATTCAGGCTGCTGTGCATTCGTTATGTGTGTGGTGGTTAAAATTCACTCTACCTCAAACAAGACCTTTCCAAAGGTTTAACCCTTTCCCAGCCCCGCGCCGGGAATTTTGACGCGCACCAGGAAAAAAAAAAAGCTGAGGAAAAGAGGAGGAGGGGGATGAGAGAGGGGAGGGGAGAGGCAGGCAGAGGAGTTTTGGGTGAATGCTTTAATGTCACTCTGACAGCCCCAAGATTGCCTGAGCACACAGCCACAAACAAATCCAGGGACAGGGATGGGATGGGATGGGATGGGATGGGATGGGATGGGATGGGATGGGATGGGATGGGATGGGATGGGATGGGATGGGATGGGATGGGATGGGATGGGATGGGATGGGATGGGATGGAGGAGAGATTCCATGGTGGGATGAGTGTGAAGGGATTGAATGGGATCGGTGTGAGGTGCTGGGATGGATGTGATGATCTGGGATGGATCTGTGTGATGTTCTGGGATGGGATTTGTGTGATGTTCTGGAATTGATGCGATGTTCTGGGATCTGTGTGATGTTCTGGTGTGGATCTGTGTGATGTTCTGGTGTGATCTGTGTGATGTTCTGGTGTGGATAGATTTGTGTGATGTTCTGGGATAGATCTGTGTGATGTTCTGGTGTGGATCTGTGTGATGTTCTGGAATCTGTGTGATGTTCTGGGATAGATCTGTGTGATGTTCTGGGATCTGTGTGATGTTCTGGTGTGGATCTGTGTGATGTTCTGGGATCTGTGTGATGTTCTGGTGTGGATTTGTGTGATGATCTGGGTGGGATGGCTGTGAGGTGCCGTGCTGGGACAGGTCTGTGGCTCCCCATCCCTCCTGCAGCTCCCCTCCCACCCCAGCAGTGCCTTTCCCTCCCTTTCCCCACACCAGCCCAGCCCCAGGGGGGCTAAAAGCACAGAGGGAATCCCTCCTGGTCTGGGTTAGGAGCAGCCTGGCTTTCACCCCTAATTTATTCAAGATAAACAGAAAGAAGGGGCTTTTAAACCTGACTCAGAGTGTCCAACTGGCTTTTTTTAACCAGGCTGCCCTAAATCAGGCCAGCCCCGAGCCTGCAGTTAAGGCAGTGGCACAGAGGGCCTGCCTGAGCTCTGGGGCCATGAGGGAGCAGTTTAACAGGGGTCAGCAGAGATGCTGGCAGCTCTTTCAAGCCTGGGAAGGGCAGAGCTGTGATTTCAGCAGCAGCCACCCCCTTTATCCCAACCATTCCTGGGAAAAAGGCCCCGGGGTGGTGGCAGCAGCCACCCCCCAGTGTCCCACCCTCTGTGGTGCTGGGCTTGGTTTGGTGTCTGAGCTCTGCTCAAACTCAGTTTTCCCATGCAGACAGCGTGGCTGTATGGAGAAATGATGCCTGGAATATCATAAACTCCCTTCCCACCTCATTCACTCCGGCCTCACCCCCCCAGCTGGAACCTCTGCAAATACTCAGTGACAGCAGCCCCGCAGCCTGACACCCACCCCGAGGCACCTGCAGGGCTCTCATCCCCAAAATCCCAGCAGGCAGCATCCCCAAAATCCCAGCGGGCAGCATCCCCTGAGCCCAGGGCAGGGCAGCAGGAGGGGAAGCAGTTTGGAAGGAGCCCCATGTGCTGTGGTTTGGGTTGATCTCCAGGGGGATCATTTTTAGCTCCTGCTGACTCATCTGGGAAATGGCTTCCCCTCCCCTCAGCCTGGTGCCATCCCAAATTCCTGCTTGGAACAGGCAGGAAATGAGCTGGGAATGGCACTGCCCTGGCTCAGCTGGTGCTGCTGGGGAGGGGATGGATGCGGGGCTGGACGGGCTCTCCCTGGATCCTGGAATTCTCTGCAGGTCCCCTCGCTGTGTTCATCTGGAGAACTCCCAAAAATCCTGGTGGAGCCTCTGCAGGGTCTGAGGAGGGGCAGGGCAGTGGTGAGGCCGTGCCGTTCTTGTCTCCTGGGGTTTTCCATGTATCCCTCATGGACAGTCGGGATTGATGTGAAATTCCCTCCTCCCCACCCCAAAAAGGGACTTTGGAGCCCTTGATCCATTCATGTTCAGGAGTTTGCCCTCAGAGCCCTCAATCCACACTCAGGGCCCTGAAGGCTTTCCCAGCAGAGTTGGAGTTTCCTTAGAGGTTCCCAAAGGGAAGCTCAGCCCAGCTCCGTGGGGACAGGGCTGTGCCACGCTGGGGTCACAGCAGTGCCACCTCCTCAGGTGGCCATCAAAACCTTCCCGTGGCCACCAAAACCCTGCCATGGCCACCAAAACCTTTCCATGGCCACCAAAACCCTCCCGTGGTCACCAAAACCCTCCCTTGGTCACCAAAACCCTCCCATGGCCACCAAAACCCTCCCTTGGTCACCAAAACCCTCCCATGGCCACCAAAACTCTCCCTTAGTCACCAAAACCCTCCCTTGGTCACCAAAACCCTCCCATGGCCACCAAAACCCTCCCATGGCCACCAAAACCCTCCCTTGGTCACCAAAACCCTCCCATGGCCACCAAAACCCTCCCTTGGTCACCAAAACCCTCCCATGGCCACCAAAACCCTCCCTTGGTCACCAAAACCCTCCCATGGCCACCAAAACCCTCCCATGGCCACCAAAACCCTCCCATGGCCACCAAAACCCTGCCTTGGTCACCAAAACCCTCCCATGGCCACCAAAACCCTCCCTTGGTCACCAAAACCCTCCCACGGCCACCAAAACCCTCCCATGGCCACCAAACTCCTCCCATGGCCAACAAAACCCTCCCTTGGTCACCAAAACCCTCCCATGGCCACCAAAACCCTCCCATGGCCACCAAAACCTTTCCATGGCCACCAAAACCCTCCCATGGCCACCAAAACCCTCCCTTGGTCACCAAAACCCTCCCACGGCCACCAAAACCCTCCCATGGCCACCAAACTCCTCCCATGGCCACCAAACCCCTGCCGTGGCCACCCAGCCTGCGGTGGGCTCTGCTGTGCCTCTCCTGCTCCCGAACCCCTGTGGCAGCGAAGCTCTGCCCTCCCAGGATCAGCTGGAAAAGGCTTTTCCTGGAATCCCCCCCGTGTCCCAGATGCCATCCCATCTCCAGGCACTTTTATTTTCTATTTCTCTTTTTTCCCCCCCAGATCCCAGCCCCAGGGAGGATCCAGCCCTGGGAATACAAACCTGGCAGAGGGGAGAGGTCGATCCTCAGGCAGGGACATCCCTAAGTGGAAGTTCACTAAAGCTCAAGGCTGTCATAAAAATGCCTTTGAATCATTTCTTTGCAAACTTTAAAAAAAAAAAAAGTTTAACACGAGCTGATGTCACTCCAGAAAAAATTAAAACAAGGAGGATGGGAAGGGATTTTTTTTTTTTTCCAGCCTGCAGGAAGAATGTGGATATGGTCTATAAAATTAATTTCCTCTTTCTTGCTAAGCAGCACTGTCTGAGCTAAACAGCAACACTCTTTATTCCCTGCTCCAGAAATAAAACGGAGGGACTTTCTCACCCGTGGGTTCCTGCAATTATCTCGAGAAGCCTTTTCAGGGGTCAAAAGGCAGCCCTGGCTTCACCTGATCTCATTGACTCTGCAGAGCCACCAGCCCCGAGCAGGGACACACAATGCTGCCATTCAGCCTGGAAAACTCCTGGAAAATCCTCCTCCTCCTCCTCCTCCCTCGGCCCGGAGCAGCAAAGGGAAGAGGAGGAAAAATTACTGCTGCATACTACTGCTGCATTCCACAAAACATGGAAATGCAGCAGTAATTTCTGATCAAAATTATCTTTTTTTGGGGGAAAAACTCATCCCTGTTTTCCTCTCAGATGGGGAATTGAGGGGAAATGTAAATTGAGGAGTAAGAAATGAAATTTAGGGGATCTTGGGAATGTCCAGCTGCCCCTAAACCCTGAGTTTTAGCCCTGGATTATCCCAGATGCTGCATTTTACCTTCCTGAACACCCATTCTGCACCACCCCTGAGCTTCACCCCCAGCCCCACAAAACCCCAGGAGCTGTTCCCTGGGATTGCTTCCAGGAGCTCTCCAGCCCCTCAGCCCTGGAAGTGTCCAAGGCCAGGCTGGATGGAGCAGTCTGGGTGGTGGAAGTTGTCCCTGCCCAGGATGGGACCAGGAGGAGCTTTTAGGTCCTTTCCAACCCAAACCATTCCGGGATCTGATGATTCCAAAGCTCCTGTCACCCCTTGAACCTATGGAGTGGATCTAAAAAATAGAATTATGACATCTAAAATCAGGATTGGATTTACATGATCCTCGTGGATCCCTCCCAACCCCAATTCCATGGTAAAATCAATACAGACCTATATTAAATTATACAATTCAATTACCTTATTTCTGTAAATACCAGTAAAAATTCAATTTGTTTTTGCAAATCTTACAGGAAGTAAAACCAACTGTGGCCACAGCAAGTGGATTTAAAGCTTGCCTGGTGGGATGTGCCATCCTTGGGATGGGAGCACAGCTCCACCCTCACCCTGCAGCTCCTGGCTGGGACAAGGCCGTGGCACTGGGAGAAGGGAGAGGAGACAGGGATGCATCCTGCTGGGTGCACAGAGCCCCCTCCCCGTGCTCTCCCAGGAGCCAGGCATGCTTCAGTGCAGTCTTTGATATTTTGGGGTGATTTTCTATTTTTAATGTCGTTATTTTGGGTGATTCACCGTTTTATCTCACACAGATCTTTTGTTTTATCAGCCACCAGTGAAGCCACCCCAAGCTGTACCACCAAACATCCAGCAGAAACCAAAGATCATCCCAAACCATTCCCATCTCACCTGGTATTTCCTTTCCCCTTTAGACCATTCCCAAACCATTCCCATCTCACCTGGTATTTCCTTTCCCCTTTAGACCATTCCCAAACCATTCCCATCTCACCTGGTATTTCCTTTCCCCTTTAGACCATTCCCAAACCATTCCC
Source organism: Serinus canaria (assembly GCF_022539315.1). Taxonomy (NCBI): domain Eukaryota; kingdom Metazoa; phylum Chordata; class Aves; order Passeriformes; family Fringillidae; genus Serinus; species Serinus canaria. The sequence continues at coordinate 14,557,436 of NC_066328.1, forward strand.
ATCTCACCTTGTATTCCTTTCCTTTAAACTATCCCAAACCTTCCACTCACTGTATTCCTTTCCCCTTTAGACCATTCCCACCTCACCTTGTATTTCCTTTTCCCTTTAGACCATTCCCAAACCATTCCCATCTCACCTTGTATTTCCTTTTCTCCTTTAGACCATCCCCACCTCACCTTGTATTTCCTTTTCCCTTTAGACCATTCCCAAACCATTCCCATCCCACCTTGTATTTCCTTTCCCCCTTTAGGCCATTCCCACCTCACCTTGTATTTCCTTTTCCCTTTAGACCATTCCCAAACCATCCCCATCTCACCTTGTATTTCCTTTTCCCCTTTAGACCATTCCCAAACCATTCCCATCTCACCTTGTATTTCCTTCTCCCCTCACAAACCCCAGCCTCGAGGGCAGAGCCAGAACTCATCCATTTCCCAGGCATAAATCAGGATTAAACCCAGGGAAATCTGCAGAGTCACGGGAGGAGGAGGAGAAGGGAGGGAAGGGAAGGGAATTACGCTGCACTTTGGCTCGGGCTGGGATGAAATCCCCCTGCCAGGAGCTCTGGAAAGGAGCACGGAGAAAATGGTGTCGCCTTCCAGCCCCTCTTGGCAGAGGCTGCAAACACCGAATTCCACCCGGGATTCTGCTCCCCAGCCCTCCTTAATGGGCTGCAGCTTCATTAATTGTCATCACATCTATTCCCCTTCACTCTTCCAGCCCCTTCTCTCCAGCAGGGAGGGCTGGAATTCCCCCATCCCAATTTTTTCTCCTCCCAGGTTGGGATCCCTTTGCTGGCCGAGCGGACAAAAGCCGAACCGGGAGGGAATGTTTGCTGTAAGAAAGCAAAAGAAAAGTTACAGATGTAACAACGTTAATGACCCTGTTGAGAAGAGAAATACACCAAGACCAACGTGCACTGTGTAATTTGGTTGCTCTCCTAACTCAGAGGGATTTATTTACCAGGGCTCACCAAGCAGAAAAGGGAATTTCTTCCTGTAAATTCCCTACAGAAGGAAAATCAGCTCCTTGCAAACCCAGCCTCGTGTGAGCAGTCTGGAATGCCCAGGATTATGGGCATGGAAATGCCCTTCTTAAAGGAAAAATCAAATTAATTTATCTGTATTTCAAAAAAAAATCTCAAACACACAAAGCAGAGGGGAAAGGAGCGAGTAAAAAACCAAATCCAGACCAAAAGGGAAATAAATCCTTGATGAAAATATTTTATTCTGAAGATTCCATCGCCTTCCAAGCTGTTTTCCCAGGTTTTTTTTTTCCCAGCACGGAAAACAGGCTCGGGCAGAAAGAAAACAGAACACGTCCTTGATAAAAAGCACTTTTTAATTTTATCAAATGGATCTGTACAAAAGTTAGCATTGCTTAGTCAGAAGCGAGTGAAGAGAACAGATCAGTAACAACCAAAAGTCTTTCAAACTTTATACAGAAAAATAGATTGCATAAAAATGAGCTTTTTTCGTCTTTCCCCCCAGCCCAGCGTGTCCCTCCCTCCCTCCCCCGCCACGAAAGGAAATATGCAAAAAAATATTTTTTTAGAAAAAAAGAGTAGGAAACGTAGAAAAGGTAAAAAGATGAATAACCTCTGAAAGGTGGGTTTAGATTTACAAAGGCTTTTAAAGGCACGAGTTCCCATAAAATAGACGGTTATTTATATGCTCAGCATACAATGGAAGAAGTAGAAATATATCAATGAAATATTAGTCTAAAAACTAAGTACCCTAAACCCATTTTTTTTTAGTGGAGGAGGTTTTAGTTTCACAGCTTGATGGATGATATCTGGTCCCTAGAAGCCGAAATTAAAGCAGAAGTCGTTGGTTTCTCATGGAATTACAGCTCCTTTTAAGCAGTCCTGGTTCTGAAAGCCTCCGAAGACTCCTGAAATCCGATTTTAACGGCCCGAAACAGGTGGCCAGAAAATCACCTGCCCTTTCCAGGCAGCATTTGAGCCTCCCAGTTGAATCAGTAATTCCCCCCCTCGTTATTTGACATTCCCACTGGAGTTTCCAGGCGGATTCCTTCAGTCCCTCTCTCCAGCACGGCTCCTGCAGCGGTTCCAAAATGAAAAAAACCCAAAAACCAAGGAAAATCTATAGACTCATAACACCAGTTTATTGTATCATCTCCACTATTTTTTTAGCCTCCCTCCCCCATCTTTAAAATCTTTTAAAAATTCTACTTTTTTTTTCGTTTTGCACAAAATGACTTCATTAATTAAAAGACAAAATAATACAGAACATAAATACATATTTAACAGATTAAAAAAAAAAAAACAAAACAAAACCAGAACAACCAAAAACATTTGAAGCTTCCAAAAACAAAAAAAAAAAAACCAAACCAAAATGTTAATTACAGCCAAACCTTGCTTAGAAGAACTCCTGACTAAAAAAAAAAAAAGAAATAAAAATAATTCAACAAACACTTCAGACACTGAATTGGTTGGTCCCATCAGACTCTTCCCACGGGATTTTTCTGGGATTTCAGGGCTCATCCCTGTTGGTCCCAGTGAGTTCCTGCCCTCAAGGTTGGTCCGTTCCTCACATTGCAATAGACCCTGAAAGTCTCAAACAGCTTTTTTGTCGTTGTCTCGTGTCCCCCTCTCTCTCTCTCCACGTTTTGCACTTGGCCAAACTTCCAGGCCGGGCGAGTTCGGCTCAGTCCAACTTTTTGTCCTTCATTTACTCAAAAGGCATCGCCGCTCCTTTTCCTTTTGTTTTTATTTTTACCTCTCTTGCTTTTTTTTTTATTTAATTTTCTGTCCTCTGTTTGTTTGGTTTTTTTTTTTTTTTAGTTTTTTGAATTACTTGAACCCTACGAATCAAAGAAAATAAAATAAAAAAACAAATAAAAATAGAGCTCTGTCCATTCGGGGGGAGTTTCGAAGCAAGGTGGCGACCAGCAGAAAGTTCCCAGCGGCTCAGGAGGCACTTTGGAACACTCCACGCTCTTCCTCCTCATTCCTTCATTAGTGCATAATTCCAGGGGAGCCTCGGGAGGCTCCGGGAATCCTTTAAGGCCGGGTCAGCGTGGTGTAGACGGGCTGCTCCCAGTTGGCGGTGGGGCTGTGCGCCGGCGGGATGGAGAGCCCGTTGAGGATGGGGGTGGCGTAGGGGCGGCGCGAGGAATGGAAGTAGGGGTACTGGTAGAGGCTGGAGGCGTAGCCGGGGTAGGGGTTGTAGTAGTTGGAGCTCTGCAGGTCCGTGTAGTCGCACTGGGAGCTGGAGAAGGAGGCGGCGGCGGTGGCGGCCGGGGCGGCCGAGGTGGCGCAGGCCTGGCCGCCGTAGGAGCCGTAGGAGTCGGAGTGCGCCGGGGAGCCGTGGGGCTGCTCGCTGTAGTGGCTGGGGCTCAGCTGCTCCGTCTTGATGTGAGGCCGCTGCTGCTGGCCCGGCTCGGGCGCCGCCGGCGAGGCCGCGGCCGGGCTCTTGTGAGTCCACACCTGGGCGGCCGCGCCCGAGTGCGCGTACGAGGCGCCGTAGGAGGAGGCGGCGGCGGCGCCGTGCTCGGCCGGCAGCGCCGCGTGGCCGTTCAGGGGCAGGTACTGGTCGAACTCGTGCACGTCGAAGGTCTCCATGTTGTTGATGACCTCGCTGCTGAGCTCCGAGATGTCCACGTTGCTGAAGTCGATGTTCTGGCGGCCGCTCTCCACCAGGCGCCGGCCCTCGTGCTTCAGCTCCTGCTTGCTGCCGTGGTGCAGGTCGGTTTTGGGGGTGGTGGGCGGCGTGGGGGGTCCGTGGGGTTGGCCTGGGGATGAAGGGACAGCGAGGCTTCAGCAGTGACCACAGAACACCCGACTCCTTCGCCATTCAATAAATTGGCTTCACCCGTCTGTTAGTGCTCCCTTTGGGGATTTCAATCTGCGGCACCGTGTCGGACACAGAATGTCCACCCATGTTCCCCCTGGGATGAGCCTCCCTCATGGGACAGGGGATGAAGCTGGGAGCACGCTGTGCCCATCAGGATCACCCTGGGACACAGCATCAATCCCCCCAGAGGGTGCATTCACAGAGTGAAGCCCATGATGGAGCTCATCCTTTCCCTGTGGGCTGCCGAGCCCAGCCTGGCTCTCCAAATCAGAGGGACCCAGGACGGTGACCCAGCAAGGTGTGAGGCTGCAGGACATTCCAGAATCTGTCAGCACACCAATTCCCAGTGCTGGGAAGCTCTGCCCTGGGAACCCTGCTCCCCAGGCACCCTTATTAGCCCATCATACAAATAATTAGCCCAGAATAATTAATTATCCCCATCCAGGGACGCCGGAATCCCGGTGTTTTGGCACTCCCTACGGCACAGGCAGCTCTAAGGAAGAAAAACCATGGCCGTGCTCCCAAGCACAGCTCTTGGGACAACAGCTCCTGCCTGGGGCTCTGCCCGGTGGGAAGCAGCGGGATCCCATCCCATCCCATCCCACCGCCCACGGCACAGGGATCAGCGGGATCGCCGCCCTTTACCTGCGTGCTCCCCGTGGTGGTGGGAGTCAGCCATGCCCCCCAGCCCCGTGTCGGCCTTGTAGAGCTGGGTGCCGGCGTGGTGGCTGAGCTCTGCCCCCGAGTCCGAGTCGCTCTGCCCGGCTTTGACGCTTTTCCTCCTCCGGGGCTGGTATTTGTAATCCGGGTGATCCTTTTTGTGCTGCACCCTGAGCCGCTCGGCTTCCTCCACAAAGGGACGTTTCTCGTTCTCGCTCAGTAAACTGGTTTTTGGGGGGTTGGTTGTTTTAGTAAGGAAGAGAGGGGAAAAAAAAAAACAAACCAAAATTAGGATCTTTTCCTTAGAAGTTTTCTTCTTGTTTTTAGACTCACACATCCCCATGCATGGATCGAAGAACTCAGTGGACTAACTACAAAATTAATTTGCTGTGGTAAAAGGAGTTAAAACCCACGGCAAAAAAATGGATTAAAATGACAACTACAGCAGCATGAAAAACCCGACCACTATAGACAGGGGTAACCGGGCAAAACAAAATCCCCCTTCCACATTTCTAACACAATTACAAAACATAATTCCCATGTTTGCCCGGCAAATGCCACCCCCTCACCGCCACAAACATTTCCAGCTTTGTTTGGTGCTTACAAAGAAACCACCAAGGCACCAGGGATGGGATTATTGCTTTCCAAACTCTCTGCCCCCTGCCCACACCTCTCTTCGCAAACTCTTGGAGAGGCTCAAACCGCAGCGGGAGCATCGCTGGCCCGAGCGGGCAGGAAAAGACGGGAATTAGGTACAGGCAGACACCACGGGATAAACCACACGGAGAAACGTGGCTCGGGGAAGAGCCTTGGAAAGCAAAGCGGGCTCGGATGCTGCTCAGCAAATAAAAGTTTGCATCCCCGGGCAGCACTGAGTAGATAAGCAGGGAAATTAGGGAGCTCGTTAAAATAACTGCTAAAAAATGAGTTTAGCTGCGTTTATAGCTTGTAAAGCATCAAGCGAGCCAAAAGGAAAAAAAACTTAGGAAAAGCCATAAAACAAGTCATTAAAGAAGCCTCATCGCGTGGGGATGGAGAAGGCGCAGGCAAGGGAAGGGCTTGTGCATCTCCGAGATGGAGCAGAGAAAATCCACCCGCGGCAGGAGCGAGAGTGCCCAAGCCCCTGCTCGGGGGATTTTTCGGAGCAGGGACCGCTGTGTCCTTCGCAGCGCGCCGGGATGCTCGGGAAGGGGATGGTACCTCCCTTGGAATCACTCCGAAAGCCCCGAGAAACAGAGATTAACAAAAACAACGCGGGCAGAAGCCTTAGAGAAGCGCTGGGACGGGGCTCCGGCCGCGCAGCCCCGCGGAGGAGGCGGCGCGGGGGATCCGCGAGGGTCGGGTCGGGTCGGGACTCACCGCCAGAGCTTGCCCAGGGTCTTGCTGAGCTCGGCGTTGTGCAGATGCGGGTACTGGTCCGCCAGCTTCCTGCGGGCGGCCTGCGCCCACACCATGAAGGCGTTCATGGGCCGCTTGACGTGCGGCTTGGCTTTGAGCGATCCGTTGCCGCGGACGGGCATGGGCACCAGGCTCCAGTCGTAGCCCTTGAGCACCTGCGAGACGGCGTCGCGGATGCAGGCGGGGAAGCGCTCGTCCACCTCGGCCGCGTCCACCTTGGCCCCCAGCGCGGCGGCGCCCGGCGGGCGCGGGGCGGGAGCGGGGGCGCAGCCCAGCCCCTCGGAGCCGGCGGGGGAGAGCGGCGAGTCCGAGTCCGAGTCCACGTGGGACATGGAGCTGGTGGTGCCCGCGGGGCTGCACGGAGCCTCCAGCGCTTTGTCGTGCTCCTCGGTCATGTTGAGCATCGGCGGGCGGCAGAGCCGGGCCGGCCGCACGCTGTGCCCGCCCGGGGGAGGGGGGCCGCGCACCCTCCGCGGGGCGCCGCGGGAAAAGGGGTAAAAACAATAAGTGCTAGAAGGAAAAAAAAAAAGACACGAAACGCTCAAAACTCAGCTCAAAATCCGCGCTAGCCCCCCGCTCCGCAGCCGGTCCTGCCGCCGCTGCCGCCGGGGCCCCGCGCTGCCCGCGCCGCGCTCCACGTCCAGTGCGAAACGGGGCCCCTGGCAACAAGTTACTTTAAGGGCAGGGCGAGCGGCCCCGCCTCCGCCGCGGCTCCCCATTGGCGGAGAGGGCGCGGTGATTTGCATAAGGGGCGCGGCTTCGCACGGCGGGCCCGAGCCGCCCGCCCGCTGCCTCAGAGCTCCCGCTCCGCCGGACGGAGCCACCGCGGGCCGGAGGTCCTGCTGAGGGTCCCGCTGCCGCCCGGGCCCGGTGGATGCCACCCGCCTCTGCTCCGGCTGCCTTTTTTGGCTCCTCTGTGCTTTTTCCGCTGCAAATCGTCTGGGCGCTTCACCGCCGCGCGGTACTGGCGGGGACCCCCCGACGGTGGGGGTGTGTTTGACGCTCCGGTGTGCAGCCGGGGTCCCGGTTTTCTAGCGGGGTACCGGGTGCGGGATGGAGCGGCCGCGTCCTTTTCCCAGCGCTGCGGAACGGGGATGGCGGAGCGGTGCCGTGGGACGGCCGGTTGTTTCAAATCCCCTTTTCCAGGGCTTTTCGAGGCGGTCGGTGCGTGGCCGGGCGGGCAGAGCTCCCCGTGTGTCCCCCGCAGCCCATCCCCGGTGCCCCCGGGCCGTGCGCTCCCGCAGCTCCCAGCGCGTCGCTCTTGCCCCGCTCTCTCCAGCAGGCGAATAACGGAGGAAATCGGGGAATCGGTGGAAAAAAGCGACACGAGACTCTCCGTGTCCCCTCCCCGACTTTCCCTCATGTTTTCCCGCAGTCTTTCCCGCAGCGGGCTCCATCCCGAGCACCGGGAAGCGCCCGGCAGGTCCCGGCCGGAGGACGATGCGGCACCTCGGGGTGAGACTTTGGATGGGGGGAAAAAGGGAGGGTGACCCCCAAAATCTCGCCCGTCTGTTTAAGTTGTCTCTTTCCGAGCCAGCCCTGCTCTTCCAGCGTTTCTTTGGAGCATTTGATTCTAATTAGCCGCGGAATTCAGCCTTCTAATTGCGACTGGGGGGGGAATAAAAGCAACTCCCCAAATTCAAGTTTTATCTGCTACTTCCCCCTGGAAAAATAGAGGGTCATGGATAAGATTTACAGGGGAATAAATAAGAAATTTGGCTTCAAGAGTTCCAGCGTTTAAAAAGTGCCAGGAACATGGTGGTTTTTGTTTAATTACTGTGATGTGTAATAAATAAACCATATGCTTTAAATTTAAATGTGTTTAAATGTGCTTAAATGTGCCCAAATATCCATCTGCCTTCTATGTGAAAATTAATTTGTTCTCTCAAATGGCAAAGCAGGATTTAATTTTATTTTTTTTAAAAACCCCCAACTGTAATTTTTCTGGTTTTCAGCTTTCCGTTTGCAGAGTTACCGCCTGACATATTTGAAATAATTTTTCTTTTAAAGACGCTTTGAAAATTGTATTTTAAATCTCAAGGCAAACTAAATACGTTGGACTTGCTAATTGAATAATTGAAATTTTCTTCTAAAATTTAATGAGATTGGGGATGAGTTTATGTTTCCCTGGGCTGTGGATTGGTGACTTTGCAATGCTGTTGGACACTTGGGAAAATCTTTTTTCCCCTCTCCTGTGACCCATAATTAATGCATATTCCTATAAATCCTGTCTCATTAGGTATTTTACCTTGACTCACAGAATTCCACTGTTTCCTCTGTTTTATCCAGGGCTGAGTCCAAGCAATAATCACTATTTTTAGTCCATTTTTTCCTAATCCAGCCCCTCCTGCGGAGCACCTTCCTCGGAAGATCCCAACCTCAGTGCGTGACTGAGGCTGGGAAGGGATTTGTGGGATGCTCGGAGTTTTGGAGGTAGGAATGGGAACAAGAACCCCTTTTTTCTGCCCCCTGTCTTCAGCTCCAAAGATCCCTGCAAAAGAAGGCCCCAAGGACAGGAGGAATTACAGACTTTGGTTTTCTTCCCTGCTCGCTGCTGCCTTCCAGGGCTCCCCAGCCCTGCCTGAGGCAGGGAATTGCATTTCCCAGCCCACAGGCTTGAATTCCTCTTTGTGCAGCACAGGTAGAAGGAGGAAGGTGACTTTGGGTGGTTGTTTCCTCTTATTCCAGAGATGGGCTCGGGGATGAGGCCGTGCCTGGGAGCGGGGCAGGGAACGTGTCCTGCTGCACGTCCCTGATCCCTCACGAACCATTCCGCCTTCCCGTGTCTCTCCTCGGGGGATGGAGCACAATTCCCTGGCCTCACACAGCCAGAACACAGGGAAAGGAGGGAGCTGGAGCACCTGGAGGTGCTCAGGAGCTCTGGTTTCCTGAGAGGTTCACTCAGCCATGAAATGGAATGAGATAATGCTCAGGGAACAAGTGGGTTCAAGTGGGGCCGTTTGTCCCGCGGGGTCTCGTGGCCGGATTTTTGTATGACAAAGGATGGGGATGTTTGCCCAGGGATGGGCACGGGCTGGAGCTGCAGGGCAGGATCCCACAGGCTGCGTCCCTGGCCTGACACAGCAGGCCCTGACATCAGCATTCCCAGGAAAAGGGTGCAGATCTGGGAGGGAACAACCCAGGCTCCTGCGGCCCAGTGGAGCCTTTAGGAGTGCACCCAGTTCGGAGAGGATTTGGGGGAACAGATCCAGCTCTTCCTGACAGAGTGGGCACGGCAGAGGTTGATATTGGGAATATTGCTTCATTTTCTGACGTGGCCTCCGAGAAACACTGCCTGAGCTGGCCAGGAACTTTCTGGGAATCGGGCAGTAAATCCAAGTATGTGTGCCTGGCTCCATCACGCTCCCACTTGGGAATCCTCAGCACCCCTGTGGGATGGAGGCTGTTCCACCTCCCATCCTGGTTCTTCTGTTCCATACCCCTTCCTCCTGCAGGAATAAGAGCATGTGTGCATTGGCTTCAGAGCAGGCAGAGCCCTGCTCCTGCCAGAAAGGAAAAATTTCCTTTCCAGTGGCAGCCATGGAAGGCATTTTTAGAGGATAAGAGCACTCTGGAGCCTGTGGATGTGCTCTGGGATGCAGGATCAAAACCCACCCATGTACGAATTACACATTAAACGTCAGGTGAGGTGTTGGCAAAGGATCTCTTATTTTCTCCTGCATAGCCCAGCCTGGATGGCATCTTTTCAAAATAATGGGGATTATTGTGATTAATTATGATTATTGTGATTATTCATTTCTTGTCCTGTGGTACCACTTAAGGATCCCTCTTCTGAACCAGCCCCTCCTCATTAACCTGCACAAACACACGAGAAAAAAAGGTGATTCTTCCTCTAAAAATCCTTTCCAGCCTTAATCCTGGAGTTAAAGATTAGATTTCCACAGGGAAAATCGGGGATTTTAAAGGGAAGAATTATTACTGCTGAAAAAAAAATGGCTTAGCAGAAGGAAGCTCCCGAATTCCCTGTGAGGTGCCCAGGTCCCCTTCAGCAAGCCCAGCTGAGTGCTCGGTGTGTGCCTGCATTATCCACAGCTGCATGTCTGTTCCCTTCAGAGCAGCCCCCCGTGCCCATGCTGCCTCCCAAGCTCCTGATTTCAGCTTTCTCTGCTCCCTTTCAACCCAAATCCTGGCAGCCAGAGGGGAGAAAGGCCAGAGCTGAATGAACACAGGGCGATTTCGGGTGCCAGGGCCAGCCAGCGGGGTTGGGGTGCTGCTGGGGACAGCTGCTGGCTGCTGTGACAGTAAAGGCTTGTTCCCCTGGCACTCCTGCAGCTGGTTTGGAACACAGCAAAATAGGGGACGTGGCGTTGGGGGCGGCTTGGTGAATGGAGATGAGCATCAATGATGCCCCTGCCCGCCTGGCATTCATGAATCGCCTTCCCCTGGAGGCTCGAAAGGCTCCAAGGCTTGCTCTGAAATACCTTGTCTGAGTTATTTTTGCTTGGTGTTTGCACTGTTTTCTTTCCTCGAGTTGCCAGGTGAAAATGAAAGAAGAAATCGAGAAGTGAGCAGGAAAGCCAGCACAGGTGATGGTCCCCACAAAGGGATTCGTGCAATCACAGTGTCTGAGCTGGGAGGGACACACAAAGATCCTCGAGTCACATTTGGGACAGAAAAGACGTCATTTGGTGTCCTAATCAACTGCTTTATCACATGTTTTTCTTTCTAGCCTGAATCATCTTCCAGGAAAGCCTTCCACTGCCTGTTATGTGAATTGAGTCCTTTTTGGTTTCACACATTTCTGCTGGTTTAGGCTTAAAATTTACAGCTTGTCCTGTTGGAAGGTGCTCCTGCTCCATGATGTGGCACATCTCAGAGTGACCCTCAGCAATGAAAACCGACCCAGCTCAGCATTCCCCTCCCAGCCCCAATTACTCTTCCCTTTTTGCTAAACTTTAACCTAAACCCTCCACTTTCCCGCAGTAATTTCCTCAGTTATCCAGTTTGTTTTACAGACACCCCCGTTTATTGTGGAATTTGCTGTAAAAGACCCCACAAAGGAAACCATTAGCTCCCATCTATTGAAATTTTCCTCTCCAAACCTCGTGGCTGATCCAGAACTGCAGTATTGCAGTGGCCTTTAACAAACAGCTGATTTTTCCTTCCCTATACAATGCACCATTATGTGGCATTTTTTCTATTTTTTTTTTCTAAGGAGAACAATGCGAGCAGCAGTGATGGGAAACTGGAAAAACAAAAGGGGCATTTAGAAGGGACTGGTTTAGAGGCTGGGAAGTGTTGAATAATGTTACACCTGATAGCAGATGCTTTCTCAGCGACCAGCACCGAGGTGTTTACTAAGGGGATACTCAGTGTATGTTTATGCTCAAAAATGCTATTTATGAACTCCATGCAGCCAAGTGTTTGATGTCTGTAAATTATTTAAAGTAAAAATCATGGTGGAATTTTAAGTAGTGAGTTTAGATGGGATTTTAGGAGGAAATCCCTGTGAGGGTGGAAGGGGCTGGGATGGAATTCCCAGAGAAGCTGTGGCTGCCCCTGGATCCCTGGAAGTGTCCAAGGCCAGCTTGGATGGGGCTCGGAACAACCTGGGCCAGTGGAAGGTGCCTAAAATTGGAACTGGATGAGCTTTAAGGTTCCTCCCAACCCAAACCATGAGAAAAACCTGAGGAATTGGATTAAAAATGAACTTAAATTCCCCAGCCCAGGCAGGGTCACCCGGAGCAGGGGACACAGAAACGTGTCCAGGTGGATTTGGGACGTCTCCAGAGAAGGAGATCCACACCCTCCCTGTTCCACGGCCCTGGCAACTTCATGGAAATCAGCTTTTCTGTAAATTGAGGTGGAGTTTGTGTTAATCTGTCCTGAGCTCAGCCGGTCCGAGCATGGTGCTGACAATTCCAAGGTTGTGGATTCAATGTGAGCCATTCACTGAAGGGACTCAATCATCCTTGCCAGTCAATTCCAAACCAGAATATTCTGCGATTTGGATTCTGATTTTCCTTAAGGTATCGCTCCTCATCCTTTCGCTGAGCACCACCGAACCGAGCCCGGCATCATCCCCCAAAACCCCTTGGAAATAAATATTTGAATGCATGGGATCCCCTCTCACCTTCCCTCCTCCAGCCCGCCCCAGCTCCCGCAGCTCATCGCAGAGACGCACCAGCCCTCTCACACCTCCGCAGCCGCGCTGCCCTCTTACTTTATTTCATTTTTTAATTTTTTTAAATAAAACTTTGCATTTTCTCGCCGGTTCGCAGAGAATTATCCCCGTTCTCCCCGTCCCCGCCGTGTCCCCTCACGTCCCGCCCCGCCGGGCCGCACTCGCTCGCTGTCCCCGACACGGCGGCTCCGCTTTGAAGAGCAGTCTGTCAGTTTCTCCCCATTTCTGCCAGTTTCTCTCAATTTCTGCCCGTTTTGCCCCATTTCTGCCCTTTTTGCACAATTTCTGCGCGGTTTGCCCCATTTCTGCCGGTTTTGTCCCATTTCTGCCCGTTTTGCCCCGTTTTCTCCCCGTTCCGGCCGTGTCCCCTCACGTCCCGCCCCGCCGGGCCGCAGACTCTCGCTATACCCGACACGGCGGCCCCGCTTTGAAGAGCAGTCTGTCAGTTTCTCCCCAGTTCTGCCCTTTTTCTGTCAGTTTCTCCCCAATTCTACCCTTTTGCTCTATTTCTGTCAGTTTCTCCCCATTTTTGCCCTTTTTCTGTCAGTTTCTCCCCATTTCTGCCCGTTTTGCCCCGTTTCTCCCCGTTTTCTCCCCGTCCCCGCCATGTCCCCTCACGTCCCGCTCCTCCGGGCCGCACACGCTCGCTATACCCGGCACGGCGGCGCCGCTTTGCAGCGCGTTCTCTCCGTTCCTGCCCATTTTTCCCCATTTCTGCCCGTTTCCCCCTATTTTTCTCCCGACCCCGCCGTGTCCCCTCACGGCCCGCCCCGCCGGGCCGCACATGCTCGCTGTGTCCGACATGGCGGCTCCCAGCGCGGCGCTGCGCCAGCGGCGGCCGGGCCGGGCCGGAGCCCCCGATGGAGCTCCCGGAGCGGCCCCCGCTGCGTCCCCCGAGCCCCCCGAGGCCGGGCTCGCTGCCGCGGCCCCGCCGCTCTCCCCGGGCACCTTCTGGCTGACCCGCATCGTGCTGCTGCGCTCCATTGCCTTCCTGTACTGTGAGTGCCGGGCGGGCGCTGATCCCCCCGCGGTGTCCCCGAGTGGAGCCCGGGGACGGCGCCCAGGGAACGGCTGGAGCTCTGCTAGGGAGGGCTGGGGGAGAGCAAGGAGAAGTTTTCCTGTTTTCCCATCCCCCGAGGGTGGTGGGGCACCGAGCAGGCTCCCCAGGGAATCAGCACATTCCCAAGGCTGCCAGAGGAGCCCTTGGACGCCGCTCCCAAGCACGTGGTGACATCCTTGGGACGTCCCGTACGGGAATAGCGGCGGGACCCGACGATCCTTGCAGGACCCTCCCACTTGGGAATATTTAATGATTTTATGATTATTGTGGGTCCTCACCAGCTCTGCATATTCCACTATTCTCTACTTTCCCAGTCCCACTTTCCTGGTGGACTGGGGATGGCTGGATGGGCTTGGTGATGCTGGAAGCTGGTGGAGCTGGAAGGAGAACTTTGCTCACACCATGAGGCTGGTACCTCTCAGCAGAGCTGCTTGGAGCTGCTCATCCTTTCCCTTGAAGTTGTGAGCTCACAGTGCAAGAGAGGAACTCTTTGTCTTACGCAGCGGCGGGACTGCAGGGACCGATGCCATCCCTGGGTGCCAACACCACCGACAGCCAGGACCTAGAGTCAGCATGACCTTAAAATATTCCACAGTGAAAGCAGTTTCCAGCCTCTGCCGTGCTCGTTTGCCTCTCGCTTTGGCACTGAGAGCTGTGCTCAGAGCCCACTGGTGCTCTACTTAAAAATATTTACAGTGAAACCAAAACTGACAAGTAACACACTACGGTACAAATTCTAAACTTGCCCCAGATTTGTCCACAGAATCATTAGAATTTGTAGCCTGCCAGCCTGCTTAGATTATTTTGCATCAAAACCATGCAGCAGTTGTAGTTTCGTATGGCTTTGACACGTGCTCTGGTTCTAGTTTGGTTTCAGCTCTCGGTGAAATGCGAGGTTATGACTCTTTCAGTCAAAATGAAAGCGATTCCGATATTCCCCCGTGTGTAAATCCAGGCTGCTGAGTTTCCCGTGGCTCAGTTTGCAGTTTCCTTATGAAAAACTGATTAGTGCTCTGTGCTGTGCCTTCAGTGGAGGCTGCTGCTGCCCAGGGGTGGATTTGGGGTGATAAATGTGCCACACCTGGGACCAAAGGGGTGTTGGGGGTGGGAAGGGAGCAGGGGCTGGCTGGAGGGGTGGGAATTGGTGGAAATCAGAGGTGTGGGACCTTGTGGTGAGTGGGGCACCTGGGACAACGAGGTGGGGAACGAGGATCTGATTGGGTTCAGGTGAGTTACAGGTGGAAGCGATTGAAACTGCTGGGCTGCAGGAGAAAAGGAGGCTGGGAGGGGACGAGCCAGAGGGTGAAGTTGAGCCTGTAGGTTGGTGAGTAAATGTGGGGTGCTAAAAAAAGAGGGAGAATTCTTTGTGGTGGTTTTTCAAGCAGGAGAGAGGAGTGGGAATGGCTGAAAGTCAGGGGGAGGCCCCAAAATACCTCTGTAGTGTGGGGTGAGGAAACCTTTTGGAGAGTGGGCTGGCAGAGGCTGAGTTTGGGGTACTGAAGCTGAAAGGAGCAGGGCAGGAGAATGTTTGTGTCCCTTGTTAAGGGAAGAGGTGAAGGAGAGGAAAAGTTCACCTGCTTGTTGTGCAACTTGTGCTTGGCTGCGCTCAGGCCCTGGGGAGTTCTGCTGCTGGTTTGGGGTGAGCCAAATGAACCAAAGCCAGGAAGCTGGGCCTGGTTTGAGACAGGTCAGATCCCTCCAGGCAGCCGTGCTGGGGCTGGCAGTGCAGGAGAGGTGCCCCACAAGAATTTGTGGGGTGGAGAGGGCTTGTTGTGTGTGAACCGGGGAGGCTGCGAGCGGGCAGATTCCCTCTGGATGCTCCAGTGGGAAGGAGGGTTTGCCCTTTGATCTCTTTGGAGTGCCTGGCTTTAAAAACAGCAGAAAACAATTCTGTGCCTCTGTGCCAAGCTGCTCTTGCAGGTTTTTTTCTGGAGATGGAAGCATTTACTGTGACAGCTGATTTTTCTCCCAGACGCGGCGATTCCGCGCGCGCCGAGGCTCAGACTCGCTGAGGAGACGGTTGATGCCGTTGTGACAGTTTGACATTCCTCAGCCGTGGGATGTTTTCCCCCCTTCTTTCATTTCACCCTTTTATGTGTAACCCTTTCCTTTCCCTTTCCTTTGAGGGGGGTTTGTGTTAAGGTGTCGGGGAGTGTGGTTGGGGCTCAGCTCTGAGAGCCGAGGGATTGTTCCTCTCCTGGGATTGTTCCTCTCCTGGGTGGGAGAGTGAAGGACCTGGAGGATGGGGGGGAGAGAAACACGATTTAGGGTGTGCAGTGACCCCAGAGTGTGCTCTGAGGGCTTGTCACCTCCTTCTTGCCCCCACCCCATTCCCTAGGGGGTGTTCATTGCCTGCTGCAGGTATGGGAGATGTTTTCCCTGAGGATCTTCCCGTGTGGAAGGGAGGACAGGCAGAGCAAGGCAGGTGTGGAGTGTCCCTCTGTGTGCCCTCCCCCTATGCTTTTACTCTCCCCTTCTCTTTTTGTGTCTTTTGAAGGGGTTTTCCAGAAGCAGCCCGAGCCTGGGAAGTCCCTGGCAAAGCAGCTGCTGTGTGAGAGGCAGGTTGGAGATGGGAGGTGGGTGAAGATCTGAGGGTTTGGAGAGGTCAGAGACCAACCCCAACTGCTGTTGGCAGGGAAAGTGGATCCAGCTGAAAGAGCTCTGTGAAGTTTGGTCCTTACAGCATTATCCTGTCCCTCTATCCCTCGGAAATGGTGTCTGTCTGTTTCCTGGTGGCTCCTTCAGGTCCTGGAAGGCCACACTGAGGTCACCCCAAAGTTTCTCCTCTCCGGGTGAACGACCCCAGCTCTCCCAGCAGAGCTGCTCCATCCCTCTGCTCATCCTGCTGCCTGCTTTGGACTCTCGCCAGGGTTCTCCCTGTGCTGGGACCCTGGAGCTGGAGGCAGCTCTGCAGGTGGGGTCTCATCTGAGCAGGGTGGGTTTGGCCAAATGTCACTTGGAGATCTGCAGCTTTTCCATCCTGCCCTTTCCCTGTGTGTGTTCCCTGTGCCAGGGATGGGTGTTTTGGCAATCCAGAAATACTTTGAGATCTTGTTGGAAGTGCTCTTACAGGTAAATAGCTGGTCCCAAAGCTCTCAACAACAAATGTGAATTATTTGCTCCCTTCACCCTCCTTCTAAATCATTTTTAAGTGCTCTTTTTGGGTGATTACCATCATCAGATTCCAGCTGGAGAAATTTCAGTAATTAGATACCACCCTCCCCAATCTCAGCCAGGCTCTGTGGAGAGCTTTGAAATAAAAGCTATTATTTAAATCCAGTTTATCTTCCTTCTCCTTATGTATTGTTTAATAGTATTTTCTTTCCCCAGCGCCAGAGCTACGGGAGGTTCAGGCTCCTTCTTCCTAAATCTGAAATCCAAAGCCCTCTCGGGGGGTTTGGCTTCCTGTAGGCTCCTGGCTCTCCCCGGTGTCCTTCCTCCTCTCTTTCTCTGCCATCTCCCCTGCCTTCCCTTCCCTCAGCTTTATTCAAAGCTCCCAGTAGCTTTCAGCCTGCCTGCTCAGGGTTAGAGAACATCTTCAGGCACTTCTGCTGCCCTGAGTGGTTTTATTCCAGCTCAGTGCTCCTTGGCAGGGCTGTGCAGCACCAGCTCTGGGTCCTCTGAGCAGCTGCATCCCCCCGGAATGGGAAAAAAAAAGTAATAAAGGTGGAGAAGGGAATCTCTCTCCCAGTCTTCTCCTTGCCCAAAGCCCCTTTGGAGCAGAGGGATCTTCCAGCTGTGAGCTGGGGTGGTTTTGGACAGCCTGAGACCCAAAGAGAAGCTTTTTCTATTTCCACAGCTTTTCAAATAAGGAGGCAGCAGGGAGATAAGCACTTCAAACCACCCCAAAGTCTTCAGCTGGGCCGTGAAAGTCAAGAAAACAAAAAAGGTGTTAAGGGCAGAGCACTTTGTGTGGTTTTTGTGGGTGCTGAGCTTCACCCTTTTGCTCAGTGCTCTGGTGTTGTTCCTTCCTTGTTGCAAAACTTTGCAGGGGAATTCATCAATTGAAAATTTGATTCATTTCTCTGGTAATAAAATACCAGGAATATTCTGCTCTTTCTTCTTTGCAGCAGTGCAGCCTCAGCTGGCAGCATCCAGCTCGGGGCCTGTTCAAATGCCTCGTTGGGTCAAAGGGGTGCTTGA
The DNA here is from genome assembly GCF_022539315.1 of Serinus canaria. Classification (NCBI taxonomy): domain Eukaryota; kingdom Metazoa; phylum Chordata; class Aves; order Passeriformes; family Fringillidae; genus Serinus; species Serinus canaria. The sequence goes on from NC_066328.1 coordinate 14,574,657, forward strand.
TAAACTGCTCCAGGCAGAGTTTATGTGTGTGTGCAAAATGTAGTTTGGTTTTCAGGCAAGGCTCTGTGCTCCTGGTTCAGTTCTTCTTGTGGTTTGGGCATCAAGGAAAAGTTAAGACTTCTTTTAACAAGAGGGAGGAAGACAGAAAAAGCCATATGACCGGAAAGTTTTGGATTTCACATCTTTAAATCTTTCCTGAGCATGAAAAATGGGATTCTCTCATTCTCCCGCCATGACGGGCTGAGCCTGGACTGAGAGGAGGGAGCTGAGGTGCCAGGGAAATCTGGATGGAGCGAATCCCTTTGGATGGGGATGCTTGGGTGGTGGTTATTGGTACCATGTGGGGTTGAACATGCTGGGTTTGGGGGGAGAGGGGAGTCTGGAAGGGGAAGGAGAAGGTGGAGAGGGGGGGAGTTAATGGAAAAGTACAGTGAGGCACCTTCCGAGGTGAGGATAAGTAGGGAAGGTCTATTAGCAGCCCTGGTAATTTGCATGTATTATGTAAAGCTCAGCTGGCAGCAGGGAGAGCTCCCATGTGAGCTGTCAGAGGCTCTGCAGTGGGAGGCAGACCTGGAGCTGCTCTGTTCCCTCCACCTGCACAGCCCCAGGAACAGGGGGCTGGGCACTCCCAGATCCTGGAGTTGTCCGTGGGAAGCACGGGCAGCGAGCCCAGGGGTGGAGGGGCTTGTGCCAGGTCTGGAGGCTTGGAGGGTGCAGAACCCCAGGGAAAAGCTCCAGGAGCAAGGAGGGGTGGGTCAGTGCCCCAAGCCCAGCAGGGTGGTGATGCTGCCACTCAGTGCCCAAAGAGGAACCAAAGTTGTTTGAGCTGGAAGATGCAGAGTGAGAAATCCCCAGACATGAGGCCACAGGGAGAGAGGTTCCAGAATAAGGGTTAAGGAAGAGGAAGGAGCACAGGCTTCGGGGGGAAAGGGATTTTTTTACCCCCTGCTCAAGCCATGGTTGAAGGGAAGGTTCCTGGAGAAGGCAGCAGGGTCTGTTACAGTGAATTTAAGGCTCCAGTTTCTCTGGGCTTCAGGGAGAGGAAGCAATGACAAGCTGATAAATAACTTCCCTTTTTCCCTCCTGGATCTGGGCATCTCCTGTGCTGCTGAAATCCTCTGCAGTTTCTTTAGTTTCAGCTCTTCCCGTGTCCAGCAGCACAGGAACTGCTGCCTGAGGGGAAAACCTCAGGAGATGGAGGTGGGAGCTGGATGGGGATGAGCCCATCCCAAAGATGCTGGGGATGGGTGGAGAGGGAGCCTGGAGTGATCCCGAGACTGAGCATGGGGAGTGTCCAGGAGAGGGAGCTGGATCCGGGATGGAGCTCTGGGAGCGTGACCATCACCTGGCAGGTGATGGATCAGACACAGCTGGAACCGTGGGGTTTGCTCTGGGGGAGGTGAATCCTCCCAAAAATAGGGCTGCTGCTGCTGTGGGAAATCCCAGCAGTGGGAAATGGGAAAGCCCCTTTGGAGCCTGAGCTGGGCCATCCAAAATGTGCATTTCATGGCAGCTCCAACCCATTTTTTGCTGCCTGCAGGCTCAGAGAGGCTGAGCAGGATTTTGCCCATCCAGTGTGCTCTTTGCTGGAATTGCTGGTGTTTGTTTTTCCTAATTTGCCCTTTCCTTGTTTGTCTCATGCACGGCGCAGGGGTCTAATTTGGACTTTTTTTAGGCAAAAACCTGCTCAGCATTTATGGGTTGGGGCAGCAATTCTGGAGCATTTAGAGGTGAATTTGATTAGCACTTTTGGAAAACTCGGCAGTAAATTGCAGTGCTAATCATGGGAAATCAAGCCACGGAGTTTTAAGGCAGAACTGGCTTTCACTTGGCTTTTTCAGAACCAAAAATGAAGATATTAAGCTGTATAAAGCTCAGAGGAATTTTATTTCTGCTGGTTTCATGTCAGGCTTTTGGATTACACAGTTGTGCTGAGCTGAGTGTTGGCGGAAAAATATGGATAAAATAGAAAACACTTAATTTGTGTCCCAGAACTGTTCCTGTAGTGTTTGAATCAGCTTTTCTCATGTCTCTCCCCATCCATAATTGAGTAAAATAATTGAAGAAAAATGTCTTTTATTTGTAAAATCATTCACTTTGTAGAAAAGATGGATGGGAAGAGACACAACCCATTAACTCCCAACTTTATTGTGCCATCCCTGGGGTTCAGGATCTTCTGGAATCAAAGGGAACCCTCCCAGTGACCTCTGCTGTGAGCTGATGATGACTTTTAGTGGTTTTTAAGTGAGAATAAAACCCATGGCTGTGTGCAGAGAGCTGGGGGAGCATTAAGTGGATTAAGTGGAACCCACTGGAGACCTTTGTCTGGGGAATGGGACTTTCAGTCGGATTCCCTGGGGCTGCAGACTTTGGGTTGCTGCTTCAGACTTCAAAGAAACGGGAATTTGGGCTCTGATTTCACACAGCCTCTCCCCCAGTGCTCCCAGTGAGAGACACCAGATGAACACCAGGGTTGTTGTTTGCAGAATGCCAGCATTGAGATAAGGAAAGAAACAGATTTGATCATTAACCAAGGAAGATTGGGGAGGGGAACAAATTGGCTTTTTCCAGGAGCTCTGGTGCTGCTGCCCATGACGTGGCTGGTGTTTGGGTAATGTTTGAAGGATGGGTAAATTAGTGGATGCAGCCTAATCAGGAAATGTTGGCCTTCCTCATTTTTTTTTTCTCTGAGACATGGAGATTACTGGAGTTACAAACTGCAAATTGGTAACTGCAGGAGATGCCTAAAATATGAGATAATGCCTAAAAACTGCCCAACTTTCTCTGTAGGACATCAAATGCTAGGTCTATGAGCTGTAATTAAATTGCTGATGTGCTGTTAAAAAAAGCAGCTGGCTGGTCTAAGAGTGTCCAGGGCTGGAGCAGCAGCCCTATAAATGGGACAGCTGTAAGGACATGGAAAAGGGGGAATTTAAGGGGTGGGAAAATGTAAGATTTTGGATTTCCAACCTTCCAGGGTGTGAGAGGATGCAGAGGGTCAGAGCTGCTGTTCTGGGCAGTTGTGGGAGTGAACCATGGACTCAAAGAATTGAGGGTGCTCTGAGCAGCTCTGGGGTCCTCAGCACAGGAAGGAATTGGAGCAATTCCAGAGCTGCTCCAAGGCTGGAGCCAGGCTGGGAGAGCTGGGGGTGCTCACCTGGAGAGGAGAAGGCTCCAGGAGAGCTCAGAGCCCCTGGCAGGGCCTGAAGGGGCTCCAGGAGAGCTGCAGAGGGACTGGGGACAAGGATGGAGGGACAGGACCCAGGGAATGGCTCCCAGTGCCAGAGGGCAGGGATGGATGGGAGATTGGGAATTAGGAATTCCTCCCTGTGAGGGTGGGCAGCCCTGGCACAGATTCCCAGAGCAGCTGTGGCTGCCCCTGGATCCCTGGCAGTGCCCAAGGCCAGGCTGGAGCAGCCTGGGGCAGTGGGAGGTGTCCCTGCCATGGCAGGGGTGGGGTGAGAGGATCTCCAAGGTCCCTTCCAGCCCAAACCATCCTGGGATTCTACGAGCACCTCATTCATGGTGTAGATGAGTTCAAGCTGTCTCATCAGCAATATTTTGATCTATGAAGGGTTTTCAATACAAGGAAAAGATTCTGGTACTTGGTAATGTTACATAAAGGGGGAGATCTGTTCTCCTCCAAAGCCAAGACAGGATTTGTGGAATTCCTTTGCCTGCTGCATTGTGGTTCATAGAAATCACAGAATCCTGGGATGGTTTGGGTTGGGAGGGACCTTAAAGATCCTCCAGGTGCAACCCAGGGAACCTTTTGCTGGGCTCTGTAGTGACTGTGTTGGATTTTCATGGAGATAAGGACTTGGGAATAAATTCCTTCCAAGAATGACTTCTAGCTCTGGATTCCAATCCTGTCCCTCACCCTGGGTGATTCCTCTCACAGTTTTCCCTCTCTTTTTCCCCCCCTGCAGTTGTGGCCTTCCTGGTGGCCTTTCAGCAGAACAAGCAGCTGATAGGAGAGAAGGGGCTGCTCCCCTGCAAGCTCTACCTGCAGGAAGTCAAGAAATACTTCAAGGGCAAGGTCGGCCTGGATGCCTTGAGCTATGCCCCCACTCTCATCTGGTTCCTGGACTGGTCTGCCATGGACAGCACCTTGGATTGCCTGGCCCTGGCTGGCCTGGCAGTGGCAGCCTTTGTGCTGCTGACTGGCTGTGCCAACATGGTCCTCATGTCCCTGCTGTGGCTCCTCTACCTCTCCCTGGTCAACGTTGGACAGATCTGGTGGGTTCTCAGTCCCTCTGCTCTGCTTTTCCCTCCTGCTCTTTGTGGTCCACATTGATTTTTCCTGGTGCAGTTTGGATTTCCAGTCCAATTTGTGATTGCTCCTCACCAGATTATCCATGTAGGAGTGTGAGATGAGGACAGCAGCTGGCAGGAATGATTTATGGGCACAAGTGATTGATGGCAATGTCCCAGCTCTGTCTTACCTGGGAAATCTGCCCTGAGTTCTCCTCTGCTCATTTGATAATCTTCATTCCATGGTTCCATGGCATTCCATGGCATTCCACGGCATTCCACACTCTGTTATCCCAGCTGTGCAGTGCTTCCCCTCATGGCTGTTGAAGGGAATTCCCTCAATCATTGCTTTTAGGGTGGTGTCTCAGTTTTCAGCTCTGTCCAGGAGAGAGCTGCAGTTCTGTGTTTCACACTAAGCACAAAGTTTGTGGGGGGCAAAGAGAACCCTGACTCCTGTCAGTCACCCTGCTGCAGGGGAGGGCTGTGGTGCTGCAATAAAGGGTTTGGCTTGTCCCTGCTCTTGTTGAGGCCCCAAATACATTGTCTGAAAGAGGGTGAAAACCCCAGATTCCATCAGGTCACCTCCTGAGGTGCCTCTGCCTGCAGCTGAGCTCCTGTGCAGGGAAAAGCTTCTGCCATCCAGAGGTGCCCAGAGATTCTTCCCAAATGTTCTGGCTTTACAACAGGGCACCTTTCCCCCACTTGGGCTCAGTGGGTTTGATTTTAAGGGTTTGCATGTGCTGCCCTGTTCATTCCCATCCTACTCCAGCTGGAATGTCAGTGGGTGAAGGAGAGCAGCCTCTGAAAAGCTCCATTCTCTGAGCTCTTAACTCAGCACCAGCTTAAAGCATTGTTGGCCTTAAAACCAAGGCTGGCTCTGCACCTCCTGCTCACTCTGGTTTCTAGGTGGGGTTAGATGGTGCAGTGATTGTCTTGCTCACAGTTTGGGGCAGGCTGAGAGGTTCTCATGGGTTCTGTTGCTTCTCCAGAGCACCTGCCAGAGAGCACAGCTCTCCTGAGGTGGGAAGGACAATGCCAGGCATTCCTGGCTGGAGTGATGAGGCAGCTCAGCAGAGAGGTCTCTGAAATGAGCAGGAAATTCCTCCTGAGGCCCAAATATATATATAAAAAAATCCTTTGTGGCTCAAAATAAAAACATTATTTTGATTTTTTTTTTTTTCTTTTGTGCAACCCTGCTGTCCCTATCCACTGGCCAGCCTGGGCTCCTGTGAGCTCTCCCCATCCACCAAAATCCTCTGCTGAGCCTCCCTGGGAAGCCCCTCCAGGGCAGATGCAGCAGGATCAGCAGGAATAGAGCTCTCTTCTCTAGGCCAGAGAGGGACAATTTATTCCTTTTATCGCCCTTTTGTCTATTTTAATTTTAAATGTCCCTATTTGTTTTGGGCTGCTGAAGGAGCAGCTCTTTCAACTGCTGCCCAGCTGGCTTGGGCTCAGCCAGGGGAAGCTTCAGAAGAGCAAAGGGTGGCCTTTGAAGGGCAGGACACGTTCCCTGCCTGCCCTGGCCCCACCTGGCAGCTGGGGAATATCCACCAGCCTGGGGACAGCACAGCTGAGGGCTTGGAGGGTCTGAAAGCCCTCAAAAAACTGTTCCTCTGAGCTGTGTGCAGGATGAGGAGTGTTTGGGCAGCCTAAAATCCCAAGGAGCAGGCCCAGCTTGTGGCCCTTGGCTTTGCCAGGTTATTGTCCTTGACTCTCAGCAGCCTGAAATAAGATGCACTTTGATTCTCACAGTGAAATGGATTTATTTTGGTGCCTGGGAAGTGTGGGGTGGAGATTGCCAGTGCTTTCCACCTTGAAGTGTGGTGGGTTTTGTCCTTCTGGGTTTCCCAAACCAGCTGTGGGTCTGGGCAGACTAAACCTGGATGTGTTTGGGGTCAAGGCCACCCATGTGATGGTGTCACACTTCCATCAGAAGCTCAGTGTGTCTGCCCTAAAATACTGGAATTTTTTCTTTTTTTCTCCATCTGCCACTTTGAACTTTTTCCTTTTGAAGTAGGAGACTGTCAAGAAGTTCAAAATCTTCCAGGGCAGAGGAATATTGAAAATCTGACCTGTTGGGTGAAGTGCTGAATCATTATATTCATTTTAACCTTGATTATTCCTGTCATGTTTGCAGTAGTGAAATGACAGTAGTCAGTTTGAGTCGAGTAGGAGCTGTTTAAAGATGCTTTAAAAAGGTTTTTGTGGGAATTCCTCATAGCCCAACATCCATTCTGCAGCCTGCCAATCCAGCTTGCCCAGAGTGCAGCTCCACTGGTCCCACACAAATGGCTTTGCCTTTTTCCCCACTTCCTCCTGAATATTCCTATCATGGCTTTTCATCCATTTAAACAAGAATATGGGAAAAGCTTGGCTGGTGTAATCAAAATGCTCATTGCAGGTGACCCCAGGAAGGCTCCGTGTGTGGTGTTGCTCCCTGTGGGATTGTGTTTGTGGGGATGAGCAGGACAAGCTCTGGGGGAGAGGCTTCCAGCAGGAATGAAATCAGTTTTTGTACCAGAATCACTAATGCACTCCTGAAATGACTGAGTAATTCTGGGATAAATTCACTTTTCTCCCCCAGTAAGGTGTCTCCAGAGAGCTATTACATTTTCTTATAGAAACAAACTTTTCAGCTACTCTGCCACTGATCTCCTGTTTCTTCTCCTGTTGTTTCCTCCCTTCCAGCATTTCCAACTGGCATCTGAAAACCCTTCCTTCCCCTGGGTTATTGTGTTCCCAAAGCTCATTGCCCATTGTCAAACAGCACAGATTAAAAAAGGGAAAAAGGAAAAAAAAAAGCTGGGATGGGGGGATTTTAAATTTTTAAATCCTGTTGCCTTTATTTCCTTTCTAGATTCTGGTTGAGTTACAGGAGCTCAAGGGAATAAGTTAAACAAGGCAATAAATAAAATGTTATAGCAGGAGGTGGCTGCAAGGTTCTTTTTAGTGAGTTCTTCCCTTGTGGAGAAGAGGGGTGCAGCAGGGTTTGGGGGTGCAGTGAAGGACCAGGCAGGGATTTGGGGAGGGCAGAGAAGGACCAGGCAGGGATTGGGGGAGGGCAGAGAAGGACCAGGCAGGGATTTGGGAGGAGGGCAGAGAAGGACCAGGCAGGGATTGGGGAGGGCAGGAAGGACCAGGCAGGGATTTGGGGAGGGCAGAGAAGGACCAGGCAGGGATTTGGGGAGGGCAGAGAAGGACCAGGCAGGGATTCGGGGTGCCAGAGAAGGACCAGCTCCTTTTTATCCTGTAAGGACTATGAAATGTGCCCTTTGAAGCCCAAAAAATTGTTCATAGTGGAGGAGATGCCTCAGTTTCTGCCCCCAAGTTCCTGGTGGTTTTTCACCTTTAGCTGCTGGAAGAGAACAGCTTGGAAGTTTGACATTAAAGGGCATTTTGGAAGGCCAAGTGTGCAGCAGGTCAGGCAGGCTTGGCTCTGAGGCAGGTGCTTTAATTGCAATTAAATGAGTGTCCTCAGGAGTTCATCTGCAGCAGAGAAAGAGGAAGGGCTGCAGTGTGGTGGAGGGTTTGTGGGGTTTGTTCTCATTAAAAAGCACTTGAACCATGCAGGATTTAATCAGGGTGAGCTGAGGGCTGGCTCAGGCTGAGCTCCAGTGTGGCTCAGGGAGTGTTTTCCCTCTCCAGGAGCATGTGAGTGGCCATTAACTGAACCTCTTCCAGTGCTTTTTCCTCTTATTTTCTACACCTTTGGCTTCTGAGATTTTAGGTGCTTTGTCCAGAATGATCCAGCCTGGTAAAGGTTGGAGCCAGGTCTTTGAGTTCCTTCCTCCAGCTTGTAAAACAGCCAGGCTGTGAATCAGGGCTGGATTTGGCAAAACGTTCCCATTTTTAAGCACTTCTGTTAGCGACCCTTTGATGGTGATGGCACAAGAGCCTGGACAGGATCATCCTGGAGTGGTTTGGGTTGGAAGGGAATTTAAGGATGATCCCATTCCACCCCTATCCCAGCTCCATCCCTCTGCCCATCCTGGGGATTCCTCTGGCCTGGGGGGCCCTGTCCTGAGCAGCAGATGAAAAATTCCCCTTGGAGCTCCCAGCAGCCCAAGGCAGCAGGAATCAGTGGATTTTTAAGCAGCTTGGATAATTCAGGAAGGCTTTTTTTGGAAAAAAAGGGGTGTCACTCCCTGTGGGATTGTGTTTGTGGGAATGAGCAAGACAAGCTCTGGGGGAGAGGCTTCCAGCAGGAATGAAATCAGTTTTTGTACCAGAATCACTAATGCACTCCTGAAATGACTGAGTAATTCTGGGATAAATTCACTTTTCTCCCCCAGTAAGGTGTCTGAACAATCAGGGGCTGTGAAGAAAGAAGTGGCAACCTGGGTGTCCTGGGTTTTATCAGGCCACGTGGGAAGTTCTCAGGGATCAGTGCACAGGCAGGAATGGATGTGGCAGCTGTGCTTGACAGGGTGACCTTGGCAAGGGCTTCCCATCAGTCTCTGTCCTGCTTTATCATGTCTGGAAGTGATACAAGCTTGTACTGAGGGGCTGTAATTCTTAACTGAGAGCAGCTTTCCATTCAGGTTGGAAGTGAAAGCAGAAATTCCTGCTGTGCCTGAATCCAGTGTCCAGTTTTGTGTGTTAAATGTCTTTAGATAAATCTCATTAACCAAATCACCTCGGTGCCTTTGCTAAATTGGAGGTTTTTAGAGCCTTGTAAATGGGACCCTTTTTGCAACCTGGCTTTATTTTCCCAGCTCTCCAAAATACCCCAAAAACAACACCTAGAAAAGTTAGAATATCTTATTCCTTAATCAGGCCTTGGCAGGGGAGCTCAGGAATTTCTTTGTTATCTCAGCCTCGCATCCCTTTTGCTCCGAGCTGCCCTCCCTCTGTCCCCAGCAAGAAAAGATGATCTCTGCAAACATCAAGCCAGAGTTGCAGGATCTCAGGGGGTCATCCTTCCTGCCCAGGAAGCTGCTTTTTGGCACTTCCTCCCCGCCCAGAAGAGAGGGAATGGATCGGTTTCAAAGAATGCTGCGAGCAGCCCTGAGCGCTGGGGATGACACATTAATGAAAACAAAGATTAATTCCATGTGACACCGCTGCCTTGCAGCACAACTGGGAGCTAATGAAGCTAATGAGAACCATATTTGGGGTGAGAGATGGAAATTGAATCGTGGCTGATGGCAGAAATGAATCACTGAATGTTTTCCCCCCCTCCCAGCATGAGGAAGGTTTTCCCCTCCTTGCCCCGGGCTGGGGTTGGGGTTGGGGTGGGAGCAGCCCTGAGAGGTCCCAGTGGGGTCTGCTCAGCTGGGGTTGAGTGGGTGGGCAGCAGGAGCTGATCCATGGCTGGGTTCCTGCTGCAGGGCTGGAATGTGGGAGGTTGCTGGTCCTGGCTGAGGTGAGTGCAGGTGGCACTGGGCAGTGCCAGTCTGCAGAGTGCTGGGCAGCAGGGGCCAGCCCCACAGAGATCCATTAATGCCATTAAAATTAGGCAATATTTATAATGCATAAATGCATTTTATATATATATTACACATGCTATATATACACATTTATATAGGATATAATATGCAATAGAAATGCATATATTTATATGCATTTATTAAACAATGCATTTTAATGCAATTAAGGGATTCCTCTTTTAATCAACCAGTTACTGGCATCTTGTTTTCCTGGGATTTCACCGCAGTGCTGGGGCTCAGCTCCATCATTCACACTGGCTCTCCTGGCCTGGCCTTGCCAGGGGAGCACAGTGTGATGTTTTGGGAAGAGCCAGGTGGATGCACAGGGTGGGACATCCCTTTCCTCACCCCCTGCTTGGCTCCAGCCCTGCCCAGGCACCTTTCCCAGCACGAGGAGCAAACCTCCTCCTCCTCCTCCTTTATTTTCACTGTTAGCCCCATTCCTCCCATTTCAATGTGGATGTTGTAATTACAGAGCACAGCATCCCAGCTTTTAGAGCTCTGTGACCACAAGAAAGTGAATCCAGAAACCAGACTGGTTTCATTTGCTCCCATTCCAGCTGATTTCCTCCCCCCAGCCATGGCTGTGCAGTGCTGACGGATTGGCAGGGACCAAAACCAGCTGTCAAAAAGGTTTCTTACCCCCAGACTTCTGAGTTAATGATGTTCTGAAATTAATGGTGCACCAGACTAATCCTGGATCTCATTTTGATGGGTTTTGCCAGGGATGTTTCCCATCTGGGCTGGGGAAGTGAATCCCCAGGTCCCAGGGAAAAGAAAAAAAAAAAAGAAGGGGTGTTTTTCCATCCTAAGTGTTTACAGCTTTAATTTGGTTGGTATAATGTGGTTTTCCAGCAGGCTTTCAGTCACTTTTGGAAGCTGTGGATGAGCTTTTCCACTGCTCAGGGCCAGGGAAGTGGCAGTGTCTGGGTGTCCCTTTGCTCTGCAAGTGGCTGCAGGCACAGGAGAGGCTCCAGCCTTGGCACAGGGGGGAAAAGCTGAAGGAGATGGGTTGGGTTGGCTGAGGGAAAATTAAAAAAGCTAATTAAAGTAATTAGCTGAGGGGAAGGAGACAGAGCAAAGGTGTGTGAAAGAAGCAGAGAGGTTGGAGCCCTGGCACAGAGGGGTTGTGGAGTCATCCCTGGAGGTGTCCCTGGACAGGGTTTGGAGCAGCTGGGACAGTGGGAGGTGGCCCTGCCATGGCGGGGGTGGCACTGGGTGGGATTTGGGCTCTTTCCAACCCAGACCATCCCAGGGTTCTGTTCTCTGTCCTGTGGCACTGGGGACAGGACAAGGAGCTGCTGGTTTGTGTGGTGGGAGGGAAGATCCAGGTCAGGCTTAAGGAAAAGCCTCCTAAATGTCCATGTGGAATAATCCCAGGCTGGATGCCATGAGAGGGAGGGGAAAATCTCAATTTCTGCCTGGCCAGGCCCCTGGCTGAGGTGATTCTCTCACAGTCCTATCCTGGGACAGGTGCATGTCCCACATTTTCTGTACTTCCACGGCTTAACCCTTTAACACCCTGCTGGATTTGTGGCAGGTGGCTGATGCAGCTTTCCCTGTCCCTGGAATTTTGGAAGGAAGCTCCCTTTGGTTGCCTGCTGTGGGCTGGGGCTGCTGCAGGGCAGAGGATCCCCCGGGATGGGGATGGAGATCCATCCCTCCCTGGCAGAGGGAAGACCTGCAGAGTTAAAATGCCACATTCCCATCTTCCCAGGGATGGGATCTCCCACCTTGTGGAGACCTCCTGGAAACCTTTTGGGGACCAAATCCTGGTGGAGAAAAGAAAATATACCTGTACCAGGAACTCTTCCCTCATCCCAAGCCCCAGGGAAGGAGAGGGATTTGTGATGGCATCCTCAAAGTTGCCATCTGGGCTCACTTTCCATGGGGATGTTCTCTGTGGGGAGCAGCAGTGGGAGCTGTTAACACCAGCTGCAGATTTAGGGATGAGCAGGGAATTCTCCTGCCTCTGGGAATTCAGCTGGAAGGAGCTGGTGGTGATGGGCACTGCTGGGGTGGAGCTGGTTCTACTCTGGTTTTGTTACAAATTCAGCTGGATTTTCCTCAGAGCATCCAGGATTTATAGATGTAAAACAGAGTTTATAGATGTGAAGGTAAAATCTGCCTGGTTTATTCAATTTTTAATGGACTCTATTTGGAATATTTTTTTGGGGATGTTTTACAGATGTAGAGACCCCTGTCCCAAAGAACCCCTGCATTAAATAACCTGGGCAGCTCTGGGGCAGCTGAGTGGAGGAGGAAATGTGAATTTATGGGACAAGCCTGGCTGATGAGCTCCTCCTCCAGCAAATAAAACCAATCATCCCCCATGCTCTGCATGCAGGAAAAGAGGAATTCTCTGGAAAAGTGGCATTTTGTGTGGGGTGGGGAATTCCTGCTCCCTGGAAGGTTTGGCAGAGCTGTGTCCTCAAACCCCTGAGAGCAGGATGTGTTTTCCTTGGGAATAACGGGGTTCAAAGCAGGTTTTGCTCTCAGTTTTTACTCTCCAGGAATATACTGAAGCTAGAATTAATCATCAGGACAAGGTGGTGAAAACAATTTAACTCAAATATTAAATGATGTTTATGATTCCCAGCTGATCCAGGCTAAGTGGGACGTGGATTTTCCTCCCCTGACAAATCAGGGCTAAAAATGTTGTCTCTTCCAGCAGCAAACAGCCATGACATCACTTTTTAATGGCATTTATGCAATCCAAGTGGAATATTCTTGGAATCAGCAGAATTCCTGCATTTGACAACGTGCAGATCAAAAGTTCTGCTGGTGAAATTTACCCCCGAGCCTGCAAAATCAAATCTCTGTTTTTCCTTATTATCTGTTGGGAATGTTTCAAATACCAAATTGTGGCGGGGGGGGGGGAAAAACCCAACACATTTTTTAATAAATCCTTCTGTTAACTCATTCTAGCCACCTTGAAAAGGAAAAGTGGTGATTAAATTCTAAAGCCCAACCTGAAATCTGTGGGAATTGGGTACCTGCCCTGCTTGTACCTATTAAAATCTAAGAAATCCCTGCAAGAATTCCTGCTGCTTTTATGGATTCAGAGAGGGCCATTTGGTTGGGTTTGCTTGGCATTTGTCTCACAGGCTTCTTCAGAGAAATAAATCCACAAGTGTTTGCCTGTCATCACATGACGGGGCCGGGAGCCTGGATTGATGTAATCAGCACCAGACACACGTCAGAGAACTTCATGTGGTTCAGCAAAATACAATATTTTATTAATTCCTCGTTTGGGGGGGTGCTTTAAATGAGCCTCAGGGGGTTCTCAGCTTGTGCCAAGAAATGAGAATGGTTCCTGTGAGTTGGTGTTGAGCAGCACCAGGAGCGGGGTGGAGATCAGCAAAGTGAGCTTCCCCTAATGACAAAGAACTTCATAAAAAGCTGCTTTTATTATTCATTAAATTACAAATTGTCCTGGGTTTTTTTTTCTCTTTATACATCACTAAATCTGTAGGAAGTTGTTGTTAAATATGGTGTAAAATGCTGAGGTTGATTAGTTTGAAAACCTATCAGTGATGAGTATAAAATGCAACTTATTCAGGATATTTTCAGTCACAGCAAATCCTTCCAAAATTCTTTGAAAGCTGCTGTGTTTCTTAGTATTGGGGTGGGGGGTTTTTGGTTTAGTTTAATATGCTGCAAATACAAATTTATAAAATAAATACAAATAAATGAAAATACAATTAAATACAAATACATATAAATAAACAGATACATAAAATACATACAAATGCATATAAATAAACAAATACATAAAATAAATACAAATGCATTAAATAAACAAATAAAAATACATAAATAAGTACAAATTCCTGTTGTGGGATTGAAGCCATATTGGGAATAAACACAATTTGAAGAACAGCATCTTAAACCTTGCTCAGTTTTGGGATTAAAAGTCAGTTTTAATCAGAATTGGTAATTTTACAGAAAATCCCTGAGGTGCAGCTGAGGCTGAAGGGAATTGCAGTGGGAGAAGCAGGAGCAGCGCTTCTGTGTCCCAAAAAAGGGGGCAATTCCTTGGAGTGAACTGCTCAAAACTTCAGGAATTTTCTCCTTTTCCATTTCCATGCAGGAGCATTTCCCCATTTTTGGTACATTTTGTGCAATTCAGGACTTTTCTGTACTCCCTGAGAGCGTTTTGAAACTCCAGCTGTTGGAAGTGAGGAACAAAACCAGCACAAGATGTCGTTCCCCTGAATTTCTCCACCCCAATTTTAATTCTTTTGCTTTCTCTTCATTTTGTTTTGCAGGTATTCCTTTGGTAAGTGACTAAAAATGAGCCAAAAGCTGCAGGAATGTTTTGTTGATGCATTTGTGGGTATGTAGCTTTTCCATTGTTCCAGCTTGTCTTGCTCTTCCTCTGGCATGTTTAAATTTTGACTTTTTTTTCTTCTTTTGCTGGCTAATTTAAATTTTGATTTTTTTAATTTAAATTTAAGGGTGTTTTTATTAAGTTTATTTTTTATGAAGCTTTTGATTAAATTTCACTGCAATTCTTTCTGCCCACATGCCCTTAAAGAAAGGAAATGTTGTAAATTGAGGCTGAGGAGAGTTGATGGAAGGGTCGTGTTTGAGATGAAGGGAATGAAGGACATTCCTGGGAGGGAATCTCTTCTCCCAAATTCCCTTTCCACAGCTGATTTGGATATCAGGAACCTCTTTCTCCTGTCATTGGCTTTTTCCTGGGCTGAGCTGCAGGTGTTGCTCTCTTGGAGGTCAGGTTTTTTTTTTCCCCAGTTGGATTTTTTTGCAGTTTTCCAGCCCATTCCTAAATGGAAGTTTACAGATCCTGCTGGAAGCATTCCTCTCTGTGGAAATATTAGGAAAACTGCTGGTTTTCTGGGAATTGCTGCCATGGACTAAGACCTTAAATCAATCTTTCTGGCTGTGTTTCCTCCCTTCAGGAATGGCACGGGGTGGGTGGGTGGAGAAGGACTCTGGATCATGGCTGGGAATGGGATCTGTGTTCCCAGCTTGTCCCAGATGGAATCTGGTTATTCAGAAAGGAGGCACAAGAATGGTCAAATTCCATTTGTGTGTCCAGGGAGGTTGGATCCCTTTTCCTTCTGGGAATTGCAGCTGTCTCCTCATTCCCCACGGAATGTTCTGGAATTCAACTTGTTCCTCGAACTGAGGGTTTCTGGGAATGCTGAGGTGGAGACCAGAATATGGAGAATCCTCCATTCTGCTCCACAAAGCATTCCAGATAATTCTTCCCTGTTCAGTGTGGATATTTCATCCAGGACAGCACAAACCCACAGGACTGGACTGGAGCTGCTCATCCTCCGGGTGTGCTGCTGATGGGTGTAGAAAAATGGTTTGTTTTTGTTGTTTTTCAAGTGGTGTTTCATATTTTTTTGGCCTTTCCTTGTGTCCCA
The DNA here is from genome assembly GCF_022539315.1 of Serinus canaria. NCBI lineage: Eukaryota > Metazoa > Chordata > Aves > Passeriformes > Fringillidae > Serinus > Serinus canaria. The sequence continues at coordinate 14,589,739 of NC_066328.1, forward strand.
AGTGGAGATCCCCCTCCAAGGAGCCCTTTGTACCCAGTGGGGTCTCTCCCTTCCCCGTTTTTGGCGTGAGGGCTCCTTCGGAATGAGATGAAGGAGATGTAAATCTGCAGTTCCTTTTGTCAGAATACAGGAAAACCACAATATTTTTGTTATAATATAGCTGAAACAACAACATTGTCATCCATTGCTGGGGCAGTACATTAAATATTGCTGAGCTCTGGAAGCCTCCTTCTTTGGGAGCATCTACTTCAAAGCAAGATCCTTAAAAAAAAAAGAAATTCCTGGAGAGTTCTTTGTGAGTGCTGACTGTTTCCTATCCCCCTCCAGGAAGTGTGGGGTTTTTTTTTTTGCTACATCTCAGGATGGATTTTGGTAGCCTCTATTCCATCTCCAGGCTGTCCCTGTGAATTTTAAAGAACTCCAGAGCCTGGAAATAACAACAAGCTGTGGGATCAACTGGTATTGCCACAGGTTTTGCTCTTTGCTTTTAGTCCTGGTGGGGAAAGGGGATTAAAAATCCTCCTCACTGGAGGGAAGGAGCTGGGAACCAGGAATGCAGAGCCCCAGACTGGGCTGTTCATCCCTGGGAGCTGAGGAGCTGCTCAGGGATGCAGATCCTGGAGTGGGCATCAGCCAGGCCTGGAATCAGCTGAGCTGGGATCACTTTAGGCTTGGTTTATTGGTACTGTGATGTAAGCCTGGCTTTGGAGCCAGCGGGGTGCCCTCAGTGAGGGGGTGGTGGTGGCACCTGGGTCCTTCCCTGGGGATGGGCACAGATCCAGGGCCACTTTTCCTCCTCATTTTTGTCAGGGCACTGTGCTGGTGAGGCTGTTCCTGGCTGGATTTTTGGGATGGGATGGATGATGGATGGATGGATAGATGGATTTTTGGGATGGATGTGCTGTCTGCCCTCACTGGAACCCAGCTGCAGGACCAGGCTGCTCCTCCAGAGCTTTCCTGGCTTCTCCATCCTCAGCCCAAATCTCCTCCTGGAGTTTTGCTGTTCCAAGGCCTTTCCCTCATGTTCTCCCTGGTGGAACCCCTGTCCTGCTGGCCTGGCCTGGCTCAGCTCTGCCTCTCTCCAGGCTCCCTCTCTGCTGCTGGGATTAGAAGGAGCCCCCAGGGCCAATTTCTGCTTTATCCTTCCTGAAAATTCAGGAGCTGTGTTCTCCTGGCTTGGAATGAGACCAGAACTGCCTCACCAGGTCGGTGGTGGTGCCACCTTGGCTGATTCTGGCCCTGGGTTCTCTCCTAGAGCAGGAGGAAGCTTCTGCCTGAGTCACCCCCAAGAACTCCTTTTTCTTCCCCAGTGGAAATCTGAGTCCATGTGGGGATTTATCATCCCTGCTCTAGCAGAGGCTGGAAAAGGTGCTGCTCTTCTCCAGGCTTTCTTTTTCCTCTTTTTTTTTTTTTTTTCTTTCTGCTCTGCCTTCTGGTTTTAGGGAGCCCCAGATATTCAGAAGAAACTTTGAGGGTCCTGTGTCTGTCTTGGTCATAAAGAAGGTGGCACTGGGGAGTTAAAAGCAGAAAAGCTGCAAGGATGGAGTGAGCTGTAGTGGATCTGTGTGGAGTGAAAACCCAGGGAAAATGAGGTCACTGTGCAGAGAGGTCCTGCATTGTCCCAGTGGTTCCAGGATCCCTGTTCCCAGCAAGGAGCAGGCAGGAAAGGCAGGAGTGCCTCTGCTGCCCTCGTGGCTGTCAGTGGGATCATTAAACAGGAGGGATGGAGGAGCAGCTGATCCCATTTGACTCCTGATGCTCCAGAGTGTCCTGTTTGGAGCCAAAGCAAATGTTTCCTTAGGGATCATTCCAGAGAGCCTGGCTCCTGCTCTCCTTGCAGGCCAGAATTAGAAGCACATTTTAAAAGCAAAAACAAATTTTATTTTTTCCCCCTCCCTGCCCCAGTAAACTTCCTTGCTAATTTTGGTGTGGAGAAAAGACAATCCCTGAACAAACTCTGGAGGTTTTTTCCATTATCTGTAAACATGGAATGAGCAAATAACTGAGTTCCTTCCCAAAATGCCCCCAGTCTGATATTGCATCTATTAGCTCAGAATTTGAGCTGAAGTGTGTTTTGATTAGAAGTAGAATAAAAAGTTGAGAGCCGAGTATTTGTAATTCTCCATCACTTGTTAAATCCTCACTCTTTGCTTCAATGCAAATTGTTCCAAGGAGGATTTTCTTTTAAGAGGTCTTCAGGGATCTCGAATTTTAGATGTGCATTGACATAAAATTAAGTGTTCGAGTGCACAGCTGGGGTTCTGGGTGAGATGGAGGAGATGTTTCTGCTCTGTGAGTGTTCCCAGGGAAGGGGGGAAGTTCTCCTTTAGTGCTCCAGCCTGGAGAGCAGCTCTGTGGTCATGGAGGAAAACAAGAGGAGAATGGAACAACTGAGGTCAAACTTCGCGGGTGCAGGTCCAAAGCTTAGCTTGAGGTGGGGATGGGCTGAGCTGGAGACTGCCCAGGAGAATTCCCTGGCAGAGAAGCTGTGGCTGCTCCATCCCTGGGAGAGTCCAGGGCCAGGCTGGAGCAGACCTGGGATAATGGAAAAATGCCCATGGCAGGAGGTGGGGCTGGACCAGCCTAAAGCTCCCTTGCAGCCCAGTCCAGTGTGAAATCCTGTGCCATTCCACATGGCAGCCCAGGATCCCTGAGCTCTGGCTGTGTGGGGAGACCCTGGAGCAGGACATGGGCTTGGGCTGCTCTGTGTTATTCCCAGAGAGCTCTGCTCCATTCCCAGCAGGACACCCTGGAGCCCAGAGCCCCTGGCAATGGCTGCACACCCAGCTGGCCACAGGCTGCTCCTGATTCACCCCCCAACACCAGGATGGGAGGGCTGGAGCTGCTTCCCAACCATTCCTGCCTGATGCTGGGATCTGCTGTTCCTATTGCTGCTGTAAGAGTGGGAAACTTTTCTCTCTGTCTTATTAAATCTATTTTTCAAGCTGTCACTTAAGCAGGTCTAGTGACAGAGTCGGATGTTTATGTGGCCCTGGACACTTGAACTCTGGTGTTTTCAATCACAACAGCACCTTTTGCCAGCCGGTCTGAATTAAAAACTCCCCCTGACCTTTTACCCCCGGCCCTCTTAAATTCATGCTTTAAAAACAGCTTAATGAGGGGTTTACTGGCCCAATTGGAAGTTTTTATTAAAACCTATTAGTGAGCTGGAGTAGCCTGCCTGAAGGAAACGATTAGGCCAGAGCAGCTCAGCTCAGAGCTGGCCCTTAGCCACTCCAGGTTTTCCCTAAACTGCTTCCAGACCCACGGTAACCCCAGTGCTGCAGCCTGCACGGAATTCATATCCTCTGCTTTAATTTATGCCTCGTCTGATTCCCTGCCCAGCCTGGTTTCATGTTGTTAGGCCTGCACTAAAGGGCAGCGGGGCCTTGGCTTGAGCCGGGCTCGTTTGGGAGCCTGGTGGCTGATATCTGCTGTCAGAAACCTGCTACAGCTTGGGTCTGGGGACAGTGGGTAAGCAGGGCCAGGAGCCACACTGCCTCTCTTTAATTCCTCATTTCTTCCCAGTGCATTCCCTGTTTGGCATGGAGAGCTGCTGCCCCTTCCCTTGTGTGCCAGCAGCATCAAAGGCAGCTGTTCCCAGCAGAACTGGAAACAAGGTTTTGGTTCTGGGCCTCTGAAGTGGGGCTGAGAAATATTTCCAGGAGAAAAAGTAAAAGATGTCAGCCTCAGAGTGAGGAAAACACTGTTACTTCCCCCAGATCCTCTGCTGGCCCAGGGAGGAGGTGTGGAGCCTGCTTGGGCAAAGCCACAATGCTCCCATGGTCCTGGGGAAGCTTTCCATGAGGAACATCCCAGCACTGGTGGAGCAGCTGGGGTTTGAGGTGAAATCGAGTTTTCTGGAGGACACAGGAGCTGCAGGGTGGAAATCCCAGCTGGCTTCTGCCGTCAGCTTCCAGTTGGATCTCAGCTTGTTTTCTCCAAGTCTGTGTTTTATGTTAAAAATTAGGCCAGTGGTTCTTGCCTGTCTTCAAAATAAACCTTACAAGGCTGCTGAAGTTTGGAGATCTTATCTCCCTGTTCTTATCTCCTTGGTTTTGAGGGATACAGGCCAGAACTCCAAATTTTCAGGACAAACCTCCAGTGGAAGGTGGCCCTGCCCGTGGGAGAGGTTGGAATGGGATGGGCTTTAAGGTCCCTTCCAACCCAGACCATCCCAGGGTTCTGTAAAGCCAAACCAAAGGCTGAGATTGTGGCTCTCCCTTCCCAAACCTGGTTTTAGCCTGGAAACAAGCCAGATTCATTCCTAATAGGACAATAGTAGCAAAATTAATGGGGAAAAACCCCAGGAAATTCCCAGTGTACCAACCAGCCTGCTCTTTAATTGACAAATATTTCAGTTCTGGGATGCACCTTGAGCATGATAAAGCAGAAGCAATCCCAAAACAAAAAGCAACGGGTCCCTCTCCACGCCCCACATTCCCCCAGGGTCACCTCCTGCCTGGATTTCTCCTGGCACGTGGCTGCACCGACCTCACCTCGGTGCATTTCAAAAAGAATGTTTAAGGAAAAATCTGCCATTAACGTTATTACTGTAAAGTAGTGCCTTTGATTGCGGCAATTATGCAAATGAGCTGAAGGGATAAAATACTCCTTAACGAGGCCTGATGGAAATGGTGGTGCTGGAAGGAGTGCAGAACTTGTCCAAAGAGCTTTCCATGCCTGGAATTCTCTTCCAGCCCTTTGCCATGTTCCTGGATCTCGACCTGTGTCACTGCTGGCCGGCCTGCGGATGTGATTTTATTTTCCCTTAATCCAGGAATGTAAGTGGGTGGAATGGGAACGCTGGCCTTGCAGAAAGAGGGAAAGCCTTTCCCTGAGCAGATTGTTCCTGCTCTGCTCTTGTGACCGGCTCTTGGCCCGGCCTCCAGAAAAAAGAAACAAACAGAAATGCCTTTGGCAGGCTGGGGTTGTGTTCTTGGGAGGAATTCGGGGAGAATTCGGGTGGTCAGGTACTGGAAGGGGCTGCCCAGCATGGTTTGGAGTTCCCAACCCTGGAAGGTGTCCAGGGAATTCCTGGAGGTGGCACTCAGGGCTGGGGACAAGGTGGGGATCAGGCACAGCTGGGACTCGATGGTCCTGGAGGTCTTTCCCAACCTCAGTGATGATGGGTTTTGTGATCCTTCTCTAGAAATGGACCTGGTGATCCTGGAGGGCTTTCCCAACCTCAGTGATGGTGGGGTTTTGTGATCTTTCCCTAGAAATGGACCTGGTGATCCTGGAGGGCTTTCCCAACCTCAGTGATGATGGGGTTTTGTGATCCTTCTCTAGAAATGGACCTGGTGATCCTGGAGGGCTTTCCCAACCTCAGTGATCCTGGCACTCTGTGATTTCCATCAGGAAAGGTGAATTGGCCTGGGTGGCTGTCAGGAGTGGAGCTCTCGTGCACTAAGGCTCAGATTGAAGCGTTGCCAAGTTCATTGGGATTGTCTCCAGCGTTTGTTTCAAAGCAGGGAGTTGGATCCTGGTCTCCCACAGTTTGGGAAAACGTGGCCTGAGTTAGATGGGAAGTATCTGGTGTAGGATGTGGCTGAGGGAATTCTCTCCTGTTCCTGTCTGTGCTTCAGCTCAGGGTTTGGCTGTTGGGCCTGAGGGGTGACTTGGGACAGGGTAAAAAAGAGGCAGAGGGAATTTTTGTAAAGGCAGATCATGACAGGATGGGGAGCAGTGGCTTTAAACTGCAGGGGGCAGGGATAGATGGAATATTGGGAAGGAATTCCTCCCTGTGAGGGTGGGGAAGGGCTGGAATGGCTTTCCCAGAGAAGCTGTGGCTGCCCCTGGATCCCTGGAAGAGTCCAAGGCCAGGCTGGAGCAGCCTGGGGTGGTGGAGAGTTCTGGCATTGGAACTGGATGGGCTTTCAGGTCCCTCCCAACCCAAACCATTCACGAATCCACACTAGGAAAAAGGCAATTAGTTTAATTAGCTGTAATTGCTCTTGGTGTGTAGGACTGAACCTGTTCTCAGGTTCACCTGCAGAGTTTGATCCTGGCCCTGAGCTCTCCTGGGCTCCTTATCAAGCCAGCACTTGTTCTTATCTTGCAGGAGCCTCTCTGTTATCTTTCCTGAGCTTTCCCTGGATTTGTGTTAAGCCTCCCATTAAATCCAGGCTTTCTGCCTGCTCCCAGTTCTCCTTCTGTGCAGGAGCAGGAGCAAGCCTGGGGTTCAGGGAAATGCCAGCTCAGTTCTTAAAAAATATCAAAATCTTACAGCAGCCTTTTCCCAGTGAGGTGGGTCTGACCTGCAGCTCACGTTTTGAGGAGGGTTTGATGTCTAAACATCCCAGCTCAGGCTGATTGCTCCCTGTTTGTGCTAAAAAAGGGATCTTTTAACAAGAAAAGCTTGTTCCAAATTCAGTATAAACCAGGGAAGTGCTGCCCAGCACCAAAGTGCTGGCACCACTTTGGGCTGGGGCTCAGATGGCGTGACAGCGCCTGGGGACAGCGCTCAGGGTGGGACAGGGTGACCTGCACACAGCTCCCATGGAATTCCCATGGAATTCCCATGGAACTCCCCAGCTGGAATGAGGCTGGGAGGGGGTGATTTATTCCCCCACTCCTTCAGGGAGTGGGAATTTTAATGACCCCGAGGACACAATCCTCCTTTTGTGCATCCTGCAGGAAAGCTGAGCCCCACCTGCCCAGGCTGGGATGGGATTTGGGATGGGAGGTGTGGCATGGCCAGGGTCACCTGCAGGGTTCTCCTGTGGCACAGAGGGATTTGGAAAAGAAAATCAGGGATGTGGGGCTGCTCAGAGCCTGCTCCAGCTGTGGTCACAAATACCCTGGGGGTTGTTGCTTCTCCCTCCCTCTCTTGGTTGTTCCCATTTCATTACAAGGATGAATTTTCCCTCTGGAAAAGCAGAGCAAAGTCCCCCAGCAAGGCTGAGCTGCAATACCCCCACAAAGTGCTCCTGTAAATGCTGTATTGTGGGATTATTTTCAGCCTTTGCTCTATTTTTTTAAAAAACCCAAACTTAGACCAGTGCTTTAAAGAGGATTTTTGGCAGGTGTGACAGCTGCAGAGGACATTGGCTTTATTTTATGGGATCGTGGAATGGTTTGGGTTGGAAGGAACCTCAAAGCTCATCTTGTTCCATGGACAGGGACACCTTCCACTAGCCCAGGTTGCTCCAGGCCCTGTCCAGCCTGGCCTCCACCTGACTGATGGAATTCTGCTGGATGTTAAACCTTTGTGCCTGAAGGATCCTGAGATGCCCAGCAAGTCTGGCACTCTGTGTCCCTGCAGTGTTTGCCAGCTGTCCCAAACTCTGGGCAAAATCCACCTGCTTGGCTTCACCTGGGAACAGCCAGTTCTAGGGAATGTCTGGGAGCCCAGAACCCACCCAAGAGCAGAATCCCCCTCAGAGGTGGGAGATGGGAAGGTTTGCTCCTGGTTTTGAGTGAGAAAGACCAGCTGGGGAGGCTGCAGTGCAAACAGTGGATCAGAGCTGGCTCCCACAGGCTGACCCCTCAGCATGGAGCTGTCTGAGCTCCCTGTGCTGTCTCCAGGCTTTGGATGGAGCAGGGTGAGCTGGGCAGAGCTGCCTTCAAGGCTTGCTTCCATCCAAACCTCAGGGCTGGCACGGGGGAAGAAGTTTGATTTTTAGTTTTGTGTTTTCCTGAAGTTAAATAAACCTTGATGTGCAGAGTAACCCCTGGATAATCACAATAAACCAGAGGGCATCCAAGGAGCTGCTGGAGTTTTTCTTTTCCATTATCCACTGTGACTTCCAGCTTCTGATTTATCTGTGGCTCCTTCCCATTCCATGCCTTTCTTCTGCCCTGATCTACAGCCCATTAAAGTTTTCTGGCAGTGACTGATGAGGGTGATTCCAGCTCTTCCCATGGAGTTCTGGAGCTCCATTTTCCCTGGGGATGATGGCTCCTGGTGGATGTTCTTTTATGGAAGAATTATTAATTAAAGGGTTGAGACCTTGGCATTGGACACCTCAGGGCAGCTGGGAGTTGTGTGGGGAGCTCAGAGGGAGGTTGGACCCTTTTTAAGGAATCCAACTCTTGGGATATTCTCCATCCTTTCAATTGATCTGGGGTGTGGAAGTTTGGGTAGAAGTCTGTGGATTTTGGTTGCTTTCCATCAGGAATATTTGATGAGCAGAGAAGAAGTTTGGGTCAGGTTAAATGATTGATTTTTTTCCTCTGTGATTAATCAGTGAAAGGTTTGGAAAAGTGAGCGGATTGCTCTTGGTCTGGAGCACCTTCTCCCTCTCCCTGCAGGATCCCAGCTGGAAGCAGCCACAACATTGCAATAAAAATATAAAAAAAAATCCATTTTCCTGCCCATTCCTATCTGGTATTTTCTTTTGGCCATGGATTAAAAATCCATTGGTTTGAGCAATAAAATTAAGGCTTTTTTCCAGGACATTTGTCCTGTGTTCTTATCTATTCTTATCCCTTTTTTCCTGCAGGAAGGAGGAGAAGGAATGGTGTGGGATTGTTTTTTCCCCTTCTTTTAAGTTGTCTTCTTAGGGATATTTATTTGACAGCTTGATGCTACTGAAGGTTAAATATTGTTGAATTGTATTTATGCTGGCAGAGCCCCTTCTGGAATTCTCTGGGATTCTTCACAAGTCTCTGTTTTGAGGTTTATTGCATTTTCTGTGTTCTCTTCATGCATCAGAACTGGTGGAAGTGAGAGCCAGAGGTCAGGTTTGATCTTCCTCTACATCCAGACTCCTTGATCTGCCCGGAGCAGGGAGCAAACTCCATGAATGGAGCTGTCTGTGGATTTCTTCTTGAAGTCCCTTTGGCCAAAAATGTTTCCTTGGTGTGATTTGTGAGCAGGTTTCTGGATCAACAAAAGGAAAAGTCAGGATTTTTGGAATTGCTGCAGTTCTTTTTTGCCTTGCTATCTTTAAATTAGGGAGAAGAGGTGTCGTAGTTGAGAGATAAATTCAAATTTAGACTTCAGTGGTAACAGAAACTGTGTGGCTTAGTGAGGTTGTGCACATGAAGAACTCTTAGCAACCAGATTTTCTGTATTGCCCTGCCTCTCCTCCCTTTAAATGGGAGCAGGAACTCATTAATGACCAAGCATCATTAAAAATCAGCCTTGGAAGGGACTTTAGGGGTTTCACTGCATCGTCTGAACTCCTGACTTGGGGTTAAATCAGTCCAAGATCAAATGTGCAAAACCTGGAGGGGAAGAGCACAGAGTGCTTGAGCTGTGTCTCCAAACCACCAGGGAGCTCAGGAATGGAGCTGCCACTTCTCCTGCTGTCCCCAAGGTCTGTTTGTTGACAGGAATTTCCTGGGAGCTGAAATATCTCGTGTTTTTCTGTCATTTGTGGCATCTTTGCACGCAAGGCTGCTTCCTGCTGAGCCCTGTGTGGGCTGCCTCGATTTCCTGAGCTGTTCCCCCAGCCCTGGGCTGTCCCAGACTCATGTTCCCATTCCTGATTTCAGGGCAGTGCTACCTAGCCAAATATTTCTGGCCACCCCCTCACTGCATCCCTGCAACTCCCCAAGAAATGGGATCCATTTATTTACTTTAAGGCCAGGGAAATCATTTTTCTCATGGGCTTTTTTTCCATCCCAGGCCGGGTGAAACCGCAGTGCTAAGCCATCCTCCTCCCAGCCATCCCTGGGAAGCTGGAGGGAGCCAAGGTACATATTTGCTGTTTCTCCAAGCAGATAAGTGTCAGGGTTTCAAAGCAAATTCCAGCTGAAATCGCTGCTGCACCTCAGCTCCCGTGCCTGGATTCAGAGTGACTCCAAGTTTTATGGCAACTCTCTGCTGTTCTCCTGTTCTTTTTTAAGGGTGGGCCTGGATGCATCCCAAAATTACCTGTCCTTGCTGTAGCCTGGAGGGGAGAAGGCTCCTGGGTGACCTGATTGGGGATTTTGGCACCTGGAGCAGCCACAAGAAATAAGGAGCTTTGCAGTGCTGTCTTCTCTTTATTTCCACATTTTTAGATGCTTCAGAAATAATTTCTCTTTAATATCTGTGCTTATGTGGTGCTTGGAGTGGGAGGAGGTGTGAAAGGATCCTTGGGGGGAAAGAGCCAGGGAAAAAGGTGAAGGATGAGGGGCAGAAACCTCCCTTGGTTTGGGTTCCTGAGGGAATGCTGTTGTTTTGGAAGGGACAATTCGTGTGATGTGTGTGCCAGAGTGGCAGGCACAGCCCTGTGTCACAGATTGTCACCAGAGCAGACACTGCCAGGAGCTTTTCATTCATCAAATGCAGGTTGGGAGCCAGCAGGAGGAAATCCCAGGGGTAGATGTGGGGCAGTGTCAGTGCACTTGGATTTGCCCAGCTCTGCTGGGTATCTCAGCCAGGGAAGGCACAGCCTGCAGAGGCAGAAATTCCCAGAGGGATGGAAGGGAATGCCAGGGAGGTGTCTGAGGGGATAATCAGAGCTCTGGCTCTTCCCATCTGTCCTTTGCTAAGCTTTGAAATCCCACTTTTTGTCCCCTTTGTCACAACATGTCATGTAAATATTTTCCATTCTCATTTACATGGCTTCTTAATATTCCTAATAACATTCTTAATGACATCCCTAATGACATTCTTCTGGCTCATTCAGCTTTTCAGACAGGCAGTGACCAGGGAGAGGAGGGGAACACTTGAAAGTCAAGATTTGGTGGTTTAGAATCAACCCTTTAAATGTGAGCTGCAGCAAAGCCAGCTCTGGGATTGATGTGTGCATGGAATTGGTGTCTTGGGAAGGCTGAGCTGGAACAGAGGCTGGGCAGAGTTAAAGGATAGAGCAATGATTGGTTAGAAGGATCTCCTCCATGGATCCACCTTGGGCAGCACCAGAGCCCAGGCAGGGCTGCCCCCAAGGAGAACCAAAATGGTCCCAAAATGGATGAGGTGTCACTTTGGTCAGTTCTGCTCCATTTGCACATTGGAGCTCATTGTCCCATCCCAGCTTTAGCCCAGGCAGTCCCATCCTTGTTTTTCTCTCTCCAGCCCACGGGGTTTGTGCTCCTGGGCTGGGATTTGGATCATTTGTCCTTGGTGAGATTTGGATCATTTGTCCTTGGTGAGATTTGGATCATTTGTCCTTGGTGAGATTTGGATCATGTGTCCTTGGTGAAGTTGATCGTTTGTCCTTGGTAAGTTTATCATGTGTCCTTGGTGAATGTGGATCGTTTGTCCCCTTGGTGAGATTTTGATCATTTGTCCTTGTGAGATTTGATCATTGTCCGTGGTGAGCTTGGACAATTTGTCTGTGCCCACTGAGCAGGAATTGTTTTGCCTCCCTGCTCTGGGCACAGAGCTCACCATCCCATAATGTAAAGCTCAGAGCTGCACACTACAGCAGCACAGAACCTGAAAAATAGAAAAGCCAAAGCCTGAGGCATCAGGATGGCCCTGATGTGAGCTGGCTGTGCCCAAGGGCCATCCCCACTCTGCTGCCCATCCCTGGGCACAGCACAGGAGCTTTGTCCCCAGGGTTCCAGGACTCCCAGCTGGTTTGGCTGTCAGAGCCTCGGGGTGGGAGCTGGAAGCTGTGCAGCCTGGAGAGGTTCAATCCCAAAATGTCATTTGGGATTAAAGTCACCCCCCACATCAGGAGTTACCCAGACCTGGAGCAGGGATAAATCCCCTTCCTGGGGGTTTGAGCCATGCTGGAGCTCCTTCTCTGGTGTGGAAAACCCTTCCTGTGTCAGCCCTGGGATGTAGCTCCAGTGGTGATTTCATCCCTTTTTAAATTTATTTTAAGAGAAAGTCACTGGATGCTGATATCTCCCCCTCCAGGAACAGGGAGAGCTCAGAGATCTGCAGGGAAAATGCTCCAGAGATGGTTGAGCAGGGGAATTTGGCCAGGACTTTCTGGCACACAGCTTGGACAGTTCAAACCATTTATTAGAATATTTTCCCATCTGTTTGTTATTATTAAATATGAAGGACTGGTGTTGCACAACCTTACCTTTTGGATTTATGGCCAGGAGAAAGCAGTGCAGGTTTTTATTGAGTACCTTTTAACTCTGACTCAGTTACAAACAGCATTTTGAACTTCTCCTGGGTGAGGTTTTAAAGAAAAATGAAATGAAAGCAGCTCCCAACACGTGCTGCTCTGTAAGGGTCAGCACTTTCTCTTTGGAAAATTGTCCTGTACAGGAATATCTTGAAGGGTTTGGTTTCATTTTTGAGTCCTGGGATGCCATGGATGCTAAACCTCCCCTCTCTGCAGATGCATCAGGAAGAGGATCTGAAATGCAGTTTCCCTCCTTTGGGAAGCTTTGCTGTGCTCTCTTCTCTTCATTTCCACATTTTTAGACACTACAAAAAATAATTTATCATTAATATCTGTGCTTGTGTGGTCGCTTAGAGTGGCACACTCTCACTGTATAAAGGGTTGATCTCTTAGATCCTTTTCCAGCCCAACTGAGAATTTGGAATTAGATTTTTTTTAAGGTCCCTTCCAGCCCAAATCATTGTGATTCTATTAAAAAAAATAGAATTTTTTGGTTTATAAAACCCAATAGCATTTAAAAACTGGCTGCTTAATAATTATTTTAACAAATAACAGATATTTTCAGTTTGGGTTTGGTTCCCTTTCCTCATTTCAAACGATTTTTATCCAGAAGATTTGTCCCTCCTCTTGCAGCCAGGGTGTCACTGGGTGCCACCCGTGGCCTCAGGTGGTTGATAAATCACCAGGATAAGCAGTGCTGGTGTTCCAGCTGCCTTCCCACATGGTTCCAGTTAGGGAATCCCAGCCCCCAGCCTCCCTGACAAGTTCCCCATCAGTGATTGAACATTTGCAGTGATTTCTGTCCAGAAATTGAATTCATTCTTAGAGCAAGAGCTGCTGCCATCCACTTGAAACTGCAGGATTAAAGCAGGATATTTTCCCAGCTCTAAGGGTATGGATGATTATTTGTCTGGAAAATCCCTGAGCTGTACCTGCTTTTTACAGTTTTACAATTCCAGGTTAGTTTTGTGTTGCTGAACACTTTAAAAAACTGTGGGGTTTTTTTTGCTGGATCCTTTAGTTCTGGGGCATGTACACGATGATCTGGACAGTCCCTCCCACCCCAAAGCACTGTAGGATTTTTCAGCCTGATTTAATAAGTGCAGAGTGAGGACTGAAATCATTCATCTGGTTCATTTTAGGCACTGAAGTCATTTGGATTCCTTACAGGGGGAACAAGTTTTGTGGTGCTGGGACATCTGCGAGGAGCTGTTTAATATCACTTGTCACTGCCCTGGCTGATTGTTGTTTTCATGTGGTCGATTCCAGCGGTTTCCAGAGAAATGTAAAAAGCTGCTGCTTCAAATGAGAAGCAAAAATCCTTAATTATATGGCGGGGAATGTGCTCACAAGTGGCTGTGATGTCACTCACGTGGCAAAGCCACCACCCAGGCTGCCAGCAGCACAGGAAAGTCTTAGCTTGTGTTTTCATGGAGCTGCTGGCTCCTTCCAGCTGGCAGCAGCACCCAGGGAATGGGAATTTTTGGGGAAAACGCTGCTGTTCTGCTCCCCTGCTGCCTTTACCAGCAGGGCTCTGTGGTGTTTGCAGTGGGGCTGGAGGAGGGGATCTTTGGAGCTGCCCTAGGTGGATTTTTGCTGGATTATCCAACCTTGTGACTTCCTCCAGGAGCCATGAAAATGCCCTGGCACGGATTCCCAGAGGAGCTGTGGCTGCCCTGGATCCCTGGAAGTGCCCAAGGCCAGGCTGGATGAGACTTGGAGCAGCCTGGGAGGGTGTCCCTGCCCATGGAAAGGGGGTGGAATGAGCTGGTCTTGAAAATCCCTTCCCACCCAAACCATCCCAGCATTCTCTGACTTAGAATTCTCACTGCATGCTGTGTTACTTTATGAAATGATGCTAAACTGGGTTTTTTGGGGGGTTATTTTTTAGGGGTTTTTTGTTTGGGGCTTTTTTTTTTGGTGTTGTTGGTGGTGGTGAGTTTTTCTGTTTTGTTTTGTTTGTTTTTTGTGGTTTTTTTTTTTGTTTTGGATCCCCAGGCAGATTCTCAGCCGTGGCCCCTAATTCAGGTGTCTGCCCATCAGCATTTCTGCCTCTGTGTGTGTGTGTCTGCTCCTCTTTGCACTGTGCAGGGAGAGAACAACTTCCTAACCCAGCTGCCTTCTTGCCATTTGTCCCATAACCACCAAAGCACTGCTGCTCCCTCCTCCATCTCCTCAGATCTCTTTAAAACCAGCTTTTGAAAGCAGCTTTTTGATTTCCTGAGGTCCACATTTGGTCTCCTCCCTCCTGCTCCCCCTTCCTTTGTTCCTGGAGGTTCCTGGAGGTTCAGGCTGTGGGTGTTGGGGTCACTTTGGTCACTTCTGAGCTCATGGTGTTGCAAAAGGCCTGGATGAAAGCAGCCCTGCACTGCAGCAGATTTCCAGCCCCGAAGCTTCCTTGGAGCTGGGTGAGTTCCATCAGGGATGGGGCTGAGTGGAGGCTCCTGTTTGCTTTTCTTGGGATGGAGGGGCATCCAACAGGACCTGGCAATACCCATTTTCTTATTTAGCTGTAATCCTGAAAAATAGCCTTGAGTGTGGACAGAGTAAATCCCCTTTTAGAATCAGAAAAATCATATTCTAGGTACTGGAGTGGTTTTGTCCTGGTCTCTTGTTTAAATAGCATCTTTTTTGTTGTTGTTTGGTTGGTTTGGGGTTTTTTTTTATGGTTTTGGGTGTAAAAAATGTTGCAGGAGTCCTGGAATCATTCAGATTGGAGAATACCTCCAAGACTATTTCAAGTCCTCACCTTGTCCCCAGAGCACTGAGTGACACCTCCAGGAGTCCCTTGGACACCTCCAGGGATGGGGACTCCAAACCTCCCTGGGCAGCCCCTTCCAAAGCCTGACCACCCTTTCCATGGGAAATTCCTGCTGATATCCAGCCTGAAGAAGAGCAGAGCTTGTGGACACACAGCCCACGTGTCCCACAGGGAAATGGGAAGGGCTGGAAGGGTTTGGCTGAGAAATGGGAGCAGCCAGGCAGGAGAGGCCAGGGACAGTGACACCACCAGCAGCAGGTGATCACAGCTACAGCTTTGCTACAGATACATGAAAAATAGACAAGCTGAAATGCCAAGGCATCTCTTCAGCACCACACGAGGACACAGCAGCTCATCCCACAGCCATCCCCAGATCCCATCTGTTCCTCTCTGCCAGGCCATGTGCCCAGGGGGCTGAGCTGCTCCAAGCAGGTGTCTGCTGGCTGCTCAATCTTTCTTCTCTTCTGGCAGCTTCAGAGCCCCTCAGCAGCTGTTCCCCTGATGCCTTCAGTCTGAGCTCTCCTGTTTCCCAGATTCTGGACTGCACTGGTGTATGATAACTCTGAACTCCATGGAAAGTGTCAGCAGGTTCTCCCCACAGCTCAGGCACACAGAACAATCCTTTCCCAGCCCCAGAACCGAGGGCACTGCTGCAGCAGTGACCTTAGAGCTCATCCAGCTCCAACCCCAGCACCTTCCACTGTCCCAGAGTGCTCCCAGCCCCATCCAGGCTGGCCTTGGACACTGCCAGGGATGGAGCAGCCACAAATTCTCTGGGCAGGAGGATTTCAGGGAATGCTGTTTCCCATGTCCAGGGACATCTCACCCTCCCTGGCCAGTGTGGGCACCTTCTCCTCACCTTGAGGCCAAGCTGGAGAGCTCCTGCTTGTTCACAGGAACAGGGCTGAACTTATTTTCCTCCTTGAAGACAGAGTAATTAAACCCAGTATGTACAGATCCCTCAAATTGACAGCCGCCCACAGAGCTAAAAACAGGAAATCCATTAACTTCATTATTTAAAAAATAAAATAAAAATCCTCCCAACTGATTCCTCTGTCACTTAAAGTTCTGCATGGAAGGAGGGCTAATTTAACGCTGCATTAACTCCCAGTTATCACCCTCCTGTTACCTAAGTAGTTCCTAATGACTACCCTGGAGAGCACTTGGAAGCTTTTAAAAGTTTTTATGCTAAATTTTATTTTTTTTTTTCTGGGTAGTTTATACTTTAAGTACAAAAGTTCCTGCTAACGTTCTCCCAAATCTTCCACCAACAGCCAGAACTTTTTCTGGTGGCTGCAGAAATGTGAAGGATCCCCAGGCTGAGGTGACTTTGAACAAGAAATGGGAAATATTTAATAGTGGTGGTTGAAGATGGGTTTGGCTGTGGGAAGCTGGGTCAGATCTTGGGTTCGTGGTGTCCTGGGCTTGGGCTGGAGGGCTGTGGGTGCTGCAGGCCTGGAGAGGTTCAATCCCAAAGTGTCATTTGGGGTTTAAAGTCACCCCCAAACCAGGAGTGATCCAGAGCCCGGAGCAGGGATAAATCCCCTGTTCTGCAGCACAGCTCAGATATTCCCAACAGGTGCTTTAGGCTCGAGCTGAAACCAAACCACGCTGGGGTTCAGGGAGGTGGGCTCGGGAGCAGGTCTGATTCCAGGGAAAGTCAGTCTGGGTTGGATATCTGCCTCCCCTTGGCTGCTGGGCTGTCTGACACACAATATCCACAGGGAGACAGCTGCACTGGGAGCTGGAAAATCTGGATCTGTTGGAGCAGCATTTGTCTGTGCTGTGCAGACGTGCTCTGGGTAAATTTGATGTGTGGGCGTTTCTGTACAAAGAGAAACAATTGCTGTTTTCACCTTGTCCTGCGTTTTAGGAAGGGCAATTAGTAAGAATTAATTACGTGAGCTCTTCCTAGCATAGCCAGGTAGGAGGGTTGATTTTGGCCAGGTGATATTTTTGAGTCAGAAAAACAGAAAATTCATTATTCTTGAGCTTAGTTTTTATCTTCTGAAGGCTTTCAGCCCTTCCCTCCCTCACTGCTTTCTCCCTGATTGTCCAATAGAATGGTTTGGGATGAGGAGATTGGGGAAAGGACTGTGCTGACTCCTCTGCAGCCATGGCCAGGCTGTGGTAACTTGGGGTGGTGAATTTATTTACGGTAAATAATGGAGATGAAAATTGGACATCGCTGATGTCACGCTACAAATACAAACCCTCCATTGCCTGAGCGTTTGGAAGAGGCAAAACACCTGAAAACCCTAAAAGGAATAGTGGAAAGTGAACTTAGGTTTGGGGTTGGCTTCCTCCCTTCCTTCCTCCCCTCCAGCACATCCTTCTGCTCCTCCTCCTCCCCTGCCCCAGCAGAGACATCTGGAAAATCCCAAACCCTGGATTTTGCCACGCCAAGTTCCGAGCGTGTCCCGAACCCTCGGAGCGCGTGTGGGGCGGGCGCAGCCGCCAGCAGAGGTTGATTTTATTCCCTTTTTTTCCCCCCCAAAAAACCCAGCCCGTGGCTCCCTCTCCGGCTGCGCCAGAGATAACAATGGGGGGCTTTGTGCTGCCCTGCAGCTGCTGAAATTTGACGAGATCCAAGTGAGGAAAACAGGAGCAGGTGGGTCAACAACGTGACCCTTTCGTTCCCAGCAGTATCAGTGAGCCCGGGAATAGGGATGTGTTGGTTGGGCTTGGAGGGTGGGAATTGTCTCTTGGAGAGAGCCCTGATGGGGTGTGCTGCTCTTTGTGGGATGGGTTTCACCCCCCAGTCTCCAGGATTGGGGAATGTTACTGGAGAGTGTTGCTCCCTTCATTCCCAGATCGTTCACTGGTTTTAGGATGCTCCATGGCTTCCATGTGGATGCTCCTGAAGCTCCCAATGTCCTGAAGCTCCAGTATCTGCCTTCCCATCCCACTGCCCCAAAGTGGGGCTGTCCCAGATGTGGCTGCTCCATCCCTGGCAGTGCCCCAGGCCAGGCTGGACAGGGCTTGGGGCACCCTGGGACAGTGGGAGGTGTCCCTGCCATGGCAGGGGTGGCACTGGATGAGCTTTGAGGTCCCTTCCAGCCCAAAACATTCCAGGATTCTATCCCAATTTCTTCTCTGAGTCCCCTCAGGTTATGGAGATGTCTCCTTCCTGTCTGTGTTTTTTGCTGCCCTACAAAGTGTCAGGGGTGGGAATTGCTGGGAGTTGGAGGAGGGTTTGGGATGTGCTTCCCAGGCTGTTGGGTGGCTGTGTTCACCTCCTGGCACTGCCACTTCAGCAAACACATCTCACTGTGGAATCCTGGAATGGCTCAGGTTGGGAGGGGCCTTAAATCATCACCTTCCTCACCTTCCTCACTGCTCCCATGTGATAGCAGCAAGAGGAGGGCGAAATCTGGGAGAGAAATCCTGGAGTTAGTGAGCTGGGAGGGTCAGTGAGGAACCTTGGAGAAATCCTGGAGTTAGTGAGCTGGGAGGGTCAGTGAGGAGCCCTGGAGAAATCCTGGAGTTAGTGATCTGGGAGGGTCAGTGAGGAGCCCTGGAGAAATCCTGGAGTTAGTGATCTGGGAGGGTCAGTGAGGAGCCAGCTGGCTCCCCTGGCAGGTGGGCTGACCTGGCTGATCCCTTCAGGTGTCCCAGTGTGTTTGGGCTCTGTGAACCCCTGAGTGTGACAGCACTCAAACCTCAGCAGGGACGTGGCTCCAGCCTCAGAGCTGTCCAAGAATCCGAAGGATTTGGAGTCTGAGGCTTTCAGGGCAGATGTGAACAACTGTGTGTGAGTCAGCGGGGAGGAACGGGAGGTTCTGCTGATGGATTTGGTAATCTTGGGCCTGGTATCATCTTACAGCCCAGTGAGGGTGAGCTGAGCCCAGCTCCCCCCTCGTGCACCGAGCTGTGGATTCGCTCGCGGTGTTCAACATGTTCATCTCCTCAAATCTTCCTGACTGAGCTGGAATTGTTATAGAAACCACAACACAGGAGCATCTGGGATAATCCCAGCACCCCCAGCACTTCCAGTGGCCACAGAGCAGCATCCAGCAGCCGTTTGTTTGCACGAGATGAAGCCTGAAAGAGGAGTGGGCTCTTGGAGCTCTTGGAGGTCTTCTCCAAGCTTAACATTTTTCTGGGAATGACAGATTATGGTCAGGATGAGTCTGTGCTGGATGGAGAAGGAAGAGGCCAGGAGAGGTCCAGGGGATGGGTGGGTGGATGGATGGATGGATGGATGGATGGATGGATGGATGGATGGATGGATGGATGGATGGATGGATGGATGGATGGATGGATGGATGGATGGATGGATGGATGGATGGATGGATGGATGGATGGATGGATGGATGGAGGCTGGAAAGAAGCACAGTTGGGTGATGGATACTAGAAAACTGATCCCACGTGGACAGCTGTGGAGACTCCATCCCTCAGGAAGGGGGCTGTGAATAAATCAGAGCCTCTCCCAGCTTATCTGCCCTCAACCTGGTTTTAGCAGGACCTTGAGGCAGGAGCGCAGCCCCACATGCCCTCACTGGGGGCAGGATTTAACCCCACACTGGGCGAGTTTTGGGGCCCAGACTCCTGTCCCAGCCTGTGAGCAGAGTCTGTCCTTGGCTGCACTGGCAGTTAAGCCCAGCTTGGGGCTGGCTTAGCTGCAGAGCAGCCGGAGGTGCCAGGGCTGTGCCCGGCAGCTGGCAGCGCTGTTTACTCCGTGCTGCTCCCGGCACGGCTCCATCCTGCTGTGCCAGCTGGTGCCAGGATTCCAGCCCTGGCATCCCTTTGGGATAAAAGCACAGGTGCAAGGCTGAACTCGTGGTCTAGGCCATGCCAGGAAGGCTTGGCTTGGCTTGGTGCTGGGAGCATCCTCCTGGAGCCGTGGGATGTGCGGGAATTGTCCCGCAGGATGCCAGCAGCCTTCTGTGCCCCTTGCTGGCACTTGGGGTTAAAAACAAAGCAGGGAAAGCTGCTGGTGTGCCCTGCTGGGCCAGGGAATGGATGCAGAGGGATGCAGAGTTTGGATCCCACCCCGACACCCATCCCCAGCAGGGCAGGGTGGTGATTTCCATATGAAAACAGGGATAACAGTGGGATTCTTGTGCTGGCAGGAATGAGGGAGATCTACGACCCTTTTGGTGCCAGTCAGCCCCGGAGCTGGGTTCAGGCACAATTAACCTTTCACTTTGGGGATGAGCCGGTGCTTTCCTGCTGCAGCTGCTTTTGGGACAATATTCCTTACTTCTCCTTCCAGAACCATTAATTTGGGCAGCTGGGGGGGCTGTGCTGGGAACCACAGGCTGTGTGGAGGGAGGAGGGGGAGTTTGAATCGGCTTTGATGTGTGATAATCTGAGTTTTTAAAATTGCATTTTGATTTAAGGGGTTTTTGCACATTAAGATTTAAAAAAAAAATGAGGTTTCACGACTGTGATTGGAAATATTTTCAAGCAAATTCAAAGTGGTTTTTCCTGCGTGGCAACATCAAATCAGGGGTTGGAAAAATCTTGGGGTAGGGGATCAGGGGGCTCAGGCTGAAGCTGGAAGGGATGGATGGGTTTGGAATCCTCCTGGGTTTGGAATGGGTTTTCCTGCCTCTTTGGGCTGGGTGAAAGGAATTGTTATGGATCAAACTGATGAAATGCCTGGAGAAACCTTGGGAATGAACTGGAGCCATGGACACTGCCTGGTTTAATTGACATAACTGAGAATTTCAGTGCCCTAATGGCTCCACCAAGGAATTTTCAGGAATTCTCCTCACCAATGTGCCGTTTAATGTCTTTTTTTGAAATGGTTTCAGAGTACAGTTCTATCACACAGAAATGTTTGAGAATCAGAATAATTGGAGGTGGGACAAAGCTGCAGCAGTTTAGTTTTGGCAGGGATAATTTGGTGCTTCCAGACACAGTGAGGGTTGGACTTCACCTGTCAAAACAGAGCTGTGTGTTCTGCCTCCCTTGGAACAATCATTGCAATATTTGTAGGCTGGGATGGAGGAGAAAATGCAAAATACGGATTTGCATGGATCAGGTGGAGTCTGTCTGCTCCAGAGGATCCAGGGAGTGGATTCATGGTGGGATCCCAAGGCTCTGCCTTGAGCTCAGTCCAGGGTCATTTGGTTAAATCCAGGGATGGGTGAAATCCAGCAAATGGTAAAAGTGGCCTCATGGACAATTTTGGTCCCATTTTGATTTTCTTTGTGATTAAAATTCTGAGCTTCTTATTGCACTGAATGTTGATGATGACAAGACCTAATGGGATCTTAATTACTCTTTTTTGAAGCTAAAACTGCCCCATTTTGGCAAAAAATCCAGCCCAGTCCGTGGCACTGCTGGATCCATCCGTGACTGGAGGAATCAGTGGCACTGCTTGCTTGTCCTGTGCCACTACCCAGGGCACCTCAATCTCATTTTTTCTGCTTCATAGAAATTCTTAATTTTTATAAAATCCCCCCTTTTATGTATTTTGTGCTTGGAGAAGAACAACACAACCCCAAAGCTTCAACCCCCTGAATCCCCCCTGTGTGGGATGTGTGTTTTAGGGCAGCTGGTGCCTGATTTCCCTCAAGTTAACCTTAAAAAGCATTCAAGGTGGTTTTTTTTCTTTAAATCCTTCCATTTAAATTTAATTCCAGGATAACTTCCTGCACTCTCACCATAATTATTCCCTTCTTCACTTCTCGTTGGCTCTGCAGGATGGGAATCACAGCTCTTGGAGACAGGATTCCTGGGAATCTTCCTGTGCCCCCTCTGGAGCCTGTCCCGCCTGCCCCAGGGCTCTCCTCCTTCCAGGATTGTCATCTGGAGCTTCCGCTGGCTCATCTTCAGGATCATGCTGGGAGCGGTGAGTGGCAATTCCCCTTGGGCCTCTTGGAGCTGCCAGCAGCAGGAATGTCCCATCCCAAAGGTCCTATCCCAAAGGTCCCATCCCAAATGCCCCATCCCACTGGGAGTTTTGCAATCCATAGCCTCAGGATCTGTTGGTTTGGGAGTTTTTCCCATTTTCAGGATCATGCTCAGAGCTGTGAGTGGGAATTCCCCTTGGGCTTCTTGGAGGTGCCAGCAGCAGGAATGTCCCATCCCAAAGGTCCCATCCCAGCTGGAAATTTCCCAATCCCAGCTGGAAATTTCCCAATCCAGCACCTCTGGCTCCGCTGGTTTGGGAGTTTTTGGGAGTTTTCCCCTGCTCTGGTCCTCAGGATGCTTCTCCTCTCTCCTGGCTTGTTTTGAGGAGGAAGAGCAGGATGGGATGAATGATCTGTGTGGATTTGTTGGTGCTGCACTTGAGGGGCTCTTCCAAAGGAATTAAAGGGAATTGGGCCTTGTGGCTTTTCCACAAGACTGTTGGAATCCTGTGGGTAATTCCCAGCTTTCCCCAGATTTCTTCTCCTTTGTTTTTGCTTTTCTGAGCTGTCACTCTCTGCTCCCTGCTTTCAAACTGAACAATTACTGCAGAACTGTCCCGGTGCCAGAGGGAATTCCCAAGCAGCTTGTAAGGGAATCCATCAGGACCTGACACATCCCTGTTAAAATCAAGGCGTGGCAGGGGCGTTCTCCCATCAGCTCCATCTGCTTGGACCTTCCAGATCATCCCAAAGCTTGGAAGCTGAGGATCATCACTGCAGAAGGAGTGATCTGGGTTTTTTGGAGTTTTGCCTTGGAATTTTTTTCAGGGATCTCAGGGTGAAGGTTTTATTTGGGTCACTTTTCACCAGCAGGATCTGAAGCAAATGTCAGCACAGGCCCTTCATCCCTTAGGGATGCAGGCTGGATCCCAGGATCTTGATGCTTCTTTGGATTCAGGGAATGCCTGGATGTGGCACTCAGGGCTCTGCTCTGGTTGGCAGTGTGGGGATTGGTCACGGGATGCTGATCTTGGAGCTCTTTTCCAGCCTCAGGGATCCCAGGATTCTGTGGTTCTCAGCTGTGATGTGGATTGTGGAGGGAACTGACACCAAGTGTAGCCAAACATCCCCAATTTCCTCAAAAATTGATCTGATCACCAATTTGCACCCTGCTTTCCTTCTAAGCTGGGATCTGCCTGAGACTTTTTCCTGCAGATGTGTCTCATAAAATCTGAATTATGGGGCAGGCTGGATATGAAGGAAAACTGTGCCTCCCAAACATCTCTGTTCCCATTATCCCTGCGCTGCTCTCAGCTTTGCCAGGAGAGCAATAACTCCTGATATTTTTGGGAAGAGACATGTCCCTGTGTGCCTGGGACACTGATATATCACTGACAGCCACAGGAGAGGAAGACATGGAAAGGTCATTAAGTGGAGACCCCCACAAGGGGAGTGATTGATGGGATCTTTAATGTTTTGGGGCCTGAAGTCGTGTAGGATTTCTCCTGGGCTGGGGGAACAGCTCAGCAGGCAGTGGGAAGGAGAAGGATCCTCCTGGAGCCCAGGTGCACCTGCTCCCAGTGCATCTTTGGTTTCCTCCTGAGCTGCCCAGGAGCTCAGCACGTGCTGCAGGAGTTTTCCCAGTGGGATTGGCAGGGGTGGTGCTTTCTGCAGGAAGTTTGCCTTTCCCACGTGGTTCTCTGGGCTGACTGGGGTGAGGCTTTCCTTGGGAAATCCTCCAAGCAAGCAGCATTCCCTGGGGGCAGCTGGGCTTTCCTCACCTTGTGCTGGGTGTAAGGAGAGTTTGGGGATGTTCCTTGGGTGGGTGAGGTGGTGTCTCCTCTCCAGGTTCCCATCCCAGCGCTCTCCTGTTTTCCATGGTCCCTTCCTAACCACAGGGCTGATTTCACTTCTCAGCCCCTTTTCCCTCCACTTGTCTCACATTTGGGATCTTTCTCCACGCGGAGCTCTGACGAGCTGGGGCTCAGCACTGAGCAGAGCTGGTCTGGTTTGGGGGAGGATGTTGCAGGAAAGGTTGGAAGGAGATGATCTTTAAGGTCTCTTCCAACACAAACCATTTCATGGTCTGGGAGTTTTGCTCTTTCCTGGCTAAACCTCCTCCCAAAAAATCCTGTCCAGGCCTTGCTGTGTTGTGCACAGGAGCTGGCTGGGCTTGTTTAGGGAGAAGTGGGATAATCCCAGCTGTGGTGGGAGGCGAGGAGCTCAGGCAGGCGCTGCTGCCGGGGTTTGATTGGCAGCCAGTGCTGGGCTGAGCTCAAATATTGCTGCCTTTTTAAAAGGCATAATTACGTGATTCAATCTATATGTTTGATGTTCCTAATCATCCATTAGAGCAGGATGTAAAGAGGGATGCTTCCCAGGAACATGCCACAGAATAGGGGCTCTTTGTGTGAGCCAGCAGCTCGTTAGGCAGTGAGTGATGCAAACACACATTTGCAGGGCTGCTTTCCCTCAGAAGAGCTGGGTGGTTTGATGGCTTCATCATTTTGTTTGTGACTCTCTGTCACTCGGATTTCCTGAGCCTTGGAAGATGCCAAGCGTGGGTTTGTGATGCCATCAGAGTCAGGAGGTGGGAGGCAGAGGTGTGTGCTGAGATTTCTGCCACTCCTCAGGCAGAGGGATGAGGGGACACAGCCTCAGCTTGCACCAGGAGCATCAGATTAAATATTAGAATGATTTCTTTTTTCTCTGAAGGAATGGTCAGCATTGGAATGAGTTCCCCAGGGAGGTGGTGGAGTCACTGTGGAAGTGTTTGAGACATTGGATGTGGTTCTTGGGGATGTGGTTGCACTGGGTGGTCCTGGAGGTCTCTTCCAACCCTGATAATTCTGATATTCCAGCCACACAACACATTCTGTGCTAACCAAGCCACGGGGACTTCCCAAGAGGAGCAGCCCCACTGCCAGCAGGGTCCTTGGCGTGGTGGCACTGAGGTGTTCTGTCACCTGCAGCTGCCTGGGGGCTCTGCTGTGCTCTCCAAGCCCTGTCCCTCTCTCCAGGAGCACAAATGTTTGATCCAGCAGGCAGAGTTGCTTTTCCAGCTGCTCCATTCCCTCGGTGGTGGGTGGGTTTGGGGTGGTGCCAGCCCCTTCTGCCAGCCCCTCGCTGCAGGCTGGGGGTCCTCAGGGAGCTCCTGGCAGCCCTTTTCCCAAAGTGCAGAGTTTAACAACCCCTGATTCCCAAAACAGGGATTGGTTGGAGCTGTGCTTCCCTGAATCTTGTGGATTCCCAGAGCCCACTCCCACTGGTGCCAGCTCTGCCTGGACCTTTTTGAGGAGCTTCTGATTGAATCCCCATCCTCTGCTTCCAAACTCCCCCAGGTGAAGAGTTTCTGCTTCATTTTTGGGTTGTTTTGGGGGTTTTTGGGGCAGCAGCCTTGCTCAGGAGCTCTCCATCAAATACACCTTGTGGCTAAAACCCCACTGAGCAAACATTAGTCCTGGGTTTTTGCTGCAAGGCCTGAGAGTAGGTGACAGCTCCATGGAGTCCATACATTCTGGGGAATTCCCTGCTTCACGTGAGACCCACGTGCTGGGGGAGCCCAAATTCCTGCCCAGGGATGGACTGGAGTTGATGAATTGCCAACAGCATCCTGGGGAAAGCCTGGAGTAGCTCCTGGTGCCCTGCAAGTCACCAGGGATTGTTGAAGTAAACCATAAAAGAGAGTTTCTGTTTCTTCATCAGGGCTGGGGCTGAGGGGCGTTGTGGGAGCTCAGAAATGTGAGAATTTGGTTGTCATCAACACCTGCCTGCCACTGCAGCAGCACTGAGCACACCTGGAAGCTGCAGGAGCACGGGACTGGGATCTCAGGGGGGTTTGGGTTCATCCCCCAGCCCTGCAGGGGCTGAGGGTCAGTGCTGGGGGCTTCTCCTGATGGCTCTGCCCTGGGCAGGGAGCAACATTCCCTGGCTGACCCCTGGGCTGGGAGCTCAGGCTGCACATCCTGGGTGCTTGGCTGGTGTCCAGCAGCACTTCCCTGGATCTCTCAGCCCTGCTGGGATGTGCCCATCATCCAAAGCACTCCTGGCTCACTTGATGATGTTCTGTACAAGGAAGATCAGCCTGGAATGGTTTGGCTTGGAAAGATCTTAAAACTCATCCAGTTCCACCCCCAGCACCTTCCACTGTCACAGGTGATCCAGCCTGGCCTTGGACCCTCCCAGGGATGGGGCAGCCACAGGAAACAGGGAAAACAAGGAAAAATTATCCCTGCAGGGGATGCACAGAGGAGATGGGGGAGCTTTGAGCATCGGGGGTGCAAGAGCAGGCTGGAAATGGGAATGAGCAGGGAATGGAGGTGGAGCTGTGCCTCACAGAGGATCCCAGCCATATGGAATGAGTTACCAGGGAAGGTGGCTGGAGCAGTGAGTGTGAGTCTGAGACATCTTGATTACTTTCTGCAGGAAAGGATTGCAGAGTGGAGTGAAAAACCAGGGAAACGGGATTTAAAGCACATTACCACTTTAATTTAAAAGTGCCCAGAGCAAGGAAATTCAGATTTAAAGCTGCCAATCTCTGCCTGGCTGCTGCAGGTGTTGGGGCTGGGAGGACTCTGGGGTCTGTGTCCAGATGGGTCCTGGGGCCACGAGGCCAATCCCAAACTTTGGGTTTGTCCCAGGAATGAGATCCTTGAATAGGTGTGTTCTGTGATCATTTTATTCTTTATAAGAGAAATGTATTTTCTTTAATAATCTGCCCTGTGTGCAGTGCCCTGGACACCTTCTCTGTCTGCTGCCCTGTAAGTGTTGCAGGGTCTGGGATGGTCCCTCAGGAAGGGTTTTCTTCCCCCTTTTTTCCTCCCAGTTTGGAGAGCCCTTCCCAGGAGCTGCTCCCTCTGCTCCTCCTCATGTCATACACGAGATTCTGAGGAGGAATTTAGGGGCAGTTTAGGGGTATTTAGGGAATTTTTGGGGAACCCAAGAGCATCTTTTCCACTTGGGATTTGTGACTTGGCCGTGCCTCTCCTTGCTTTGCTTCCTGTAAACAAAATTTCTCTCTGTTTTTTTCTCACTTCCCAGATTTCCCTTTCTGTCAGAATGGCCCCCCCTCCCCTTCCCAAACCCAGGCTCAGCCCCCCTGAGCTGTTCAGGAACATCCTCGGAAGTGGCTGCAGAACAGAGGAGTTGGGAGCAGTTTTTGGCAGGCAGAGACTCAGAAAACAATTTCAGTCCTTTGCTGTTTCTAATGTACACAAGAGATATTTTCCCCTTCTGCAGGAGGATAAAAGATCATTTAAAGTGACAGTTTGGGGGGAAAAATAATACAGAAAGAATTATAATAATCAAATTTTTCCCCTTAAATTATCACAGTTTTTTCCTGTGGATTTGTCCATCTTTCTCCGAGATGTCTTTCCACAAAAAAAGGATCAATTCCTTCCAGATAATTTATACATCACTTGATATTTAATATGTTTTTAAACAGTTCTGAATTTTCTTTGCTGTTAAAAAATACTTCTTTTAACCCACTGCAGCAAATCCTTTCAGAACCTTGTGGTTCGTGTGAAACTCTTGGTGTTCCTTGTTTTGTTTTCGCTTGGAGCCTGTTAAAAGTGTCAGGACGTGGGTGGCATTTGAAAGGTTACTGGAAAGGGTGGGGCTGTGATTAGCTAAGAAGGGAGATGAACTTTCTGGCAAAAATAAGGAAGACTTTGAAGCAAACAGAATCTGGATGCCTGCAGAAAAATGGAATCAAAGAAAAGCTGGAATTGGGGCGATCCCGAGGTGCAGAAGGGGGGAGCAGCAGCAGAATCCAGCGGATGTAGATGTCAGCTCGGTGACAGGCGTGCCCTGATCCTGGGCATTATGGCCCTGAAATGGAGAATAATTATTCTAATTTGTTTTATTACATTAGCGTGGGTAGGAGGGAAGAAAGGGAGCTTTCTTCGCTGCCTTTCTCATTATTCCTCGGCGAGCTCGGCGGGGCCAGCTCCCGGCTCCCGCGCCGGCCCTTCATGGGAATTTTTGGAAAATGATGTCTGCAATGTTCTGACCTTTGCCGTCCCAGCTGCAGCCTCCTCCTCTCTGCGGGGATCCCACACTTGACTCCTTAGCAACCTCCTTTGTGCCTCTGATCTCTCTCCATTTGTCTGTAATAGCCCTTGGCAGCGGGACTTGTTGTTCCTTGGTGGCTGGAAAAGGCAGGAGCCGCCGATGCCAAGGGTTTTGCAGAATCCCTTTCACCCACTGCTCCAGCGCTGCCTTCAGAGCCCCCCAGATGCTGCTGGTGGCTTCTCAGAGGGGCTTTTTGGGGGATTTGATGGAGGGAAACAGCAGCAAATCAAAGGAAGCAAAGTCAGCCCCAGGGAGTTCTCCTGCAAGGTTTCCGCCCGTGCGGGGCTTTGTGGTTGTGGTGGCTCTGGTTTGGCTCTGGGCAGGTTCACCCGAGCTCCTGCAGGTTCACCCGAGCTCCTGCAGGCTCACCCGAGCTCCTTCAGGATCACCCCGAGCTCCTGCAGGATCACCCGAGCTCCTGCGGGATCACCCGAGCTCCTGGGGATCACCCGAGTTCCTGCGGGATCACCCGAGCTCCTGCAGGGTCACCCGAGCTCCTGCAGGATCACCCGAGCTCCTGCAGGATCGCCCGAGCTCCTGCAGGGTCACCCGAGCTCCTGCAGGTCACCGGAGCTCCTGGGGATCACCCGAGCTCCTGCGGGATCACCCGAGCTCCTGCAGGATCACCCGAGCTCCTGCGGGATCACCCGAGCTCCTGCAGGATCACCCGAGCTCCTGCAGGATCGCCCGAGCTCCTGCAGGGTCACCCGAGCTCCTGCAGGGTCACCCGAGCTCCTGAGGTTCACCCGAGCTCCTGCAGGATCACCCGAGCTCCTGCAGGATCACCCGAGCTCCTGGGGATCACCCGAGCTCCTGCGGGATCACCCGAGCTCCTGCGGGATCACCGGAGCTCCTGCGGGATCACCGGAGCTCCTGCGGGATCACCCGAACTCCTGCAGGATCGCCCGAACTCCTGCAGGATCACCCGAGCTCCTGGGGATCACCCGAGCTCCTGGGATCACCCGAGCTCCTGCAGGGTCACCCGAGCTCCTGCAGGATCGCCCGAACTCCTGCAGGATCGCCCGAGCTCCTGGGGCCACCCCAGAGCCCCTCTGTGCAGGAGGCAGCAGGCAGGTGGGGTTTGCTCACCTGGATCGTGGCAGGATCCTGGAGTGGTTTGGGGTGGAAAGGTCCCTCGTGGGCAGGGACACCTCCTGCTGTCCCAGGTTACTCCAAGCTCCATCCAGCCTGGCCTTGGACGCTCCCAGCGTTCTCAGGAGGGTGTGGAGGTGCCAGGCTTGGAGCTGAACAGGGCTGGGCAAGGTGCAGAGCAGAGCCAGCTGAGGAGCACTGTCCTTCCCTGGCTAGGGAATTGTAAACCATGGCGTGGTTTGGTTGGAACAGACCTTAAAGCCCATCCTGCCCTGGGCAGGGACAGCTCCCACCATCCCAGATTGCTCCCAGCCCCATCCAGCCTGTCCTCAAACCCTTCCAGGCTTGGAGCATCCTGTCATTGCTCTCTTCTCATGGAAGGAGCAGAGGACCCTGAATTCAGTGAGGTTGGTGGGAACACCAGGTGCAGCTCTGGTTCTCCCCTTTGGCTTGCTGCTGTCACAGCTGTGGGAGAGGCTGTCCCTGTGTCACCTGTTCCCTGTAGGACATTCCCTGCAGGACAGAAAACCTGGGATCCAGCTCATCCTCCCTGCACCACAGACCTCGATCCATCAGCAGGGAGGGTCTGAGGTCCTGGAGCTCTGAGGGGGTTTTAGAGCCCCAGCTGAAGCTGGTCCTGTTGGATTCCTCAGATTTAAGTTCTCCAGGAGCCTCTTCCAGCCCTGCCCTATAATCCTGAAATGGTTTTATTTTTAGATGTCACCTTGGGAAGCTCCTTCCTCTCCCACACACTGGGGTCTAAATTTGTCTCAGAATACCCTGGTGAGGGTTTGGCTTTCACAGAGATGGTGAAACCACTTTTCCTGTGGGTAGCAGAGGTGGGAAGTGCACGGAGCTGGGGTTTTCCCTGGAAGCTTCCCTTATTTATAGCAGGAGCCAAATGAAAATCTAGAATTTAGTTGGGAACTCTGGGTGGGTTTTTGCCCATCTTTTGTACAGCAAAGACACAGAAAGGTCTTTAAATTGTCTCTAAATTTGTAACGTGGGTGCCCCATTCCCCACCCTTCCCTCTGGAGCTGGGATCAATAGGGAATTTTGCAGACATAGCTTGAGTCACCAAGCTTTTGCTCAGCTTCCCGTGCTATTGGCCTGTCTGTACCATTTTTTCAGAATTAATTTTGGGCTGAAAAAGTCTCAAAGAAGTGCTTTGTTCCTCCTTGACACTCACTCCAGGGAAAAAAAGAAAAAAAGGAAAAAAAAAGAGGAGAAAAAGAAAAAAAAAAAAAAAAAAGCCGTGGAAAATCTGACATCTGCATTGTGGAGAAAAATCAATAGATAGGGAGGAATATAATTATCCCCCACTCCTGAAGGAATTTTTCAGATATTTTTTGGAACAGTGACTCATATGGGCTTAGGGCTTGAATGACATTTTAATTATTCTGGCTTCTTTTTGCTTTGAATCACCCAAGTACAGCAGGCTGGAAGGGGCACAGTTGGGCACAGCCAGCCCAGGGAGATGAAAGGGCAGGATTTGGTGGTGGAGCTGAGCTCTTCCCTCCCCTCAGGTGGGGGCTGGATCCCCCCTGGATCTCTGGTGGATCCCCCTGGATTCTGTGAATATGGGAACTCTTCCCCTTCTTTGGGAATGTTTTCTTCCATGTTCCAGAGCAGGGCTGGTGTGGGGGCAAAGTGATTAAAGCCAGGAATTTTATTATCCACCAATAAAGTAAATCTTAAAAAAAAAAAAAAATCCTAAATGTAATTTTCCTGGCCCTGTGAGGAATGCTGCTGGATTTAATTCCCCTAAATTAATTAGTGGGGTTTGGAGTTTGGGGTTTTCCAGGTTTTCCAGGTCCAAGCAGGTGCTGCATCTCCATCCTGCCCCGGGCTCCTCGGCCCTGCCCTGCAGGGAGCAAACCTGGCAGGGGAGGAGGAATTGAGCCCATATTTCATTCTGGAGCCTAATTCAATCCAGGGGCAACATTTTCTGCTCCTCCTGCTGTAAATCCCTGTGACAGGGACCTCAAGTTTCCCCTTCCCAGGCCAGGAGCTCTCATTATCCCGAGGAGTGCCAGCAGTGCCCGACCCCATGTCCCTGCAGCCAGCAGTGGGAATTTAATCATCCTGGATTCAGAGCGAGGCCACAGAGGTGAAAGGGCCTCTGCTGGTTCACTTGGCCACCTGGTTGCTTGCCTTGGGCTCAGATTTAATTTGTGTTCCTGAAAACTTCCCGATTTCCGGCAGCCCCCGGGATGGGCAGAGCTGCCGTGGGGTGCCTGGTGCTCAGAGATCTTTTCCAGCCTCGGCAGCTCCAGGATTCTGGGATTCTCCTTCTCCTTTCCTGCCTCTTCTCAGCAGAGCTGAAGCCTCAGCACACAGAGATTTTTCTGTGCACGGTTCTTGGTCCAAATCCTTGGGAAAACTGGAAAACTCAGGTGCCAGTGTGGGAGTGAAGTGGCCTCGAAGACAGCTCAGGGTGAAGCTGACTTGAAACCCCTTAATGATGAGAGTGGGAGGTTTTTTATGCTGCAAAACATCTTTGATAGGAAGACTTTGCTGTTTGAAAGCTTTCTAGTAAACAAAAAGGGATGAACTGCCTGCGTGAGTCATTGCAGGGAAAATCAGGATTTTAGAGCGCTGCTTTTCCCCATCCTCGTTTTAATTGGAGTTTTAATTATCCCTGCTGGATAATAGAGCTTGATAACAGCCCTGGCAAGGGAGGAGGGAAGGTCATCAAGATAACTGTCCTGTTGTAATATTCCAGCATTCCTGCACAGAGCTTCCTCAGTGTGTGCTGGCCCTGGCAGGGCTGGAGCTGCAGCACATCCTGGGAGATGCTATCACCAGATCCTGTAATTTTAGAAAAGCTTGGAGGGCAGGACAGCCTGGGGAGGGGAGCATGGAGTGGCTGCTGACAGTGAGGGTGTCTTGTCCCTGCTCCAGAGGGACGGAGGGGATGTGCTGAGCAAATCCCTGGAGACAAAACTGCTTTGCCATCCCTGAAATCCTGGGTGATGTCGCCTTGCATCCCTTTTCTGCCAGGCAGGAGTTCATAAACTGCTCTGCCCTGTGCTCTCAGCTGTCAGACAGATACACAGCCCTGGGAACTGCATGTTCCTGGATATTTCCAAGGTCTGGACAGTTCTGGAGGGTCTTTAACCGGAATTTTGAGTTTCTTTTGAGCTGCAAACGTGTTAAACTTTATTTAATGCTGCAAGTGAAGATTTGTTTTAGCGTGAGCAGGGAGGTTGGAGCAGAGAGCCACTGTGGTCCCTTCCAACCTGTTCCAGTTCTGGGAATTTAGATGGAATTCATAAGTGCTGGAGTCTCCTCCCCTGAGCTCAGATTTTAACCCTGGAAGGTCACTGATCCCTTCCCTGCTGCAAATGCCAGGAAGCCTCAGGATGCTCCCTGAAACTCCCGGGGTTTTTCTCCTGAGGAAGGCAGGGCCATCACAATCAGGGCCATGTCAGAGGTGGGCAAATACCCCCTAATTGTATGCAGATGACAGAGCTGCCTCAGCCTTTTGACTAGTGAAGCTTTCCTCAATTTGGGATATTGTGATCCTAATCAGGGACCTCTCCCGGACATCAAAGCCGGCCTTGATTGCTCGGCTTCCTGCTCCAGCCCATCCCTGCCCAGGTGTCCTTCCTGCTCTGGCCGACTGATTCCTTTCTGCTCTTCATCTCTGAGGCAAAGAAATTCAATCCCAATATTGCTGCCAGCCCTGGAATGGGCCCAGTGGTTTGGAAATGTCCCCTCTCCTTGTTCTGAGTCCCAGGGCAGGGGATGGATACCTGCTGGCCCAGCCCCTCACCTGAGGTGGGGCAGAGCTGTCAGCAGTGCAGCCAGCTGTGTTGGGGGCTGGCAGCTTCCTTCCCCTGCCCTGCTTTTGTTCCTCTAATGATTTTAATTGCACCTCTGTGACCAGCTCCGTGTCCCCACCTGGCTCCCTGTCCCTGTCCCTGCTCCGTGTCCCCACCTGGCTCTGTGTCCCTGTCCCTGCTCCGTGTCCCCACCTGGCTCCGTGTCCCTGTCCCTGCTCCGTGTCCCCACCTGGCTCCCTGTCCCTGTCCCTGCTCCGTGTCCCCACCTGGCTCCCTGTCCCTGCTCCGTGTCCCCACCTGGCTCCGTGTCCCTGTCCCTGCTCCGTGTCCCCACCTGGCTCTGTGTCCCTGTCCCTGCTCCGTGTCCCCACCTGGCTCCCTGTCCCTGCTCCGTGTCCCCACCTGGCTCCCTGTCCCTGCTCCGTGTCCCCACCTGGCTCTGTGTCCCTGTCCCTGCTCCGTGTCCCCACCTGGCTCTGTGTCCCTGTCCCTGCTCCGTGTCCCCACCTGGCTCCCTGTCCCTGTCCCTGCTCCGTGTCCCCACCTGGCTCCCTGTCCCTGTCCCTGCTCCATGTCCCCATGCCCAGCTCTGTGGCTCTGCTCCCTTTTCCACAGGCAGCAGAGGTGGCTTTGCCCGAGGGAAGCAGTTGGGTTTGGGTGTTAAAATTGTGAATCTTGCTGGGTTTTGTCTCTTATCCCAGGGACAGAGCCTGGTTTTTCCTATTGCTGCTTCCCAGGGATGCTGGAAGTGATGCCAGGAGCCCTGGGCTGCTCAGACCTGAGCAAAGGCTCAGCTGTGGCTGAGGCTTCTTCCTGGAAGGGGAATTTGGCATATTCCACCAGGATTTATGTTGGATTTTCAGTAACCAGGCAGTGGAATGAGTCAGATCCATTGTGTTCCCTTGGGAACAGCAACTGGACCCGGGCTGTGGATGTGCCGTGGGTCTCATTCAACCCCTGCAGTTTAACCACAGAAGTTGGCACCTTGAGACACAGAACAAAGTAAAATAAAATAATTGTGACAGTATTTTTGCCCTTTTTTCCCTCAGGGGCTGATTAAAATCCGAGGAGATCGCTGCTGGAGAGAATTAACTTGCATGGATTATCACTACGAGGTGAGTGAAGAGCACACAAAAACTCATTTCTCTTGTCTGCTTTTCTTTGTAAAATAATTTCCCCCAACCTTTCCTCTCCTGCCAGGCAGCTCTCCATGTTTTCCCTTTTCATCCCAGCCTCTGGCACTCAGGCCATGTCCCTGTGCCAGCTGGGTGATGCTGTTTTTCCCAACCACAATCCTAAAAAACCAATTTCTCTCCTTCCCTCCCCTTCCCCATCGTGGATCCAGGAGCAAACCTGAGATTTTCTGAGAACTTCCACTGTAAATCTGCTGCAGGGCAGGGAAAGGAGAAAAGTGAAAGGAGAAAAGAGAAAGGAGGTTTTTGTGGTGCTGTTCCTGCTTACACCCCCAAAAAGTGGCCACTTGACAGAATCAGAGCATCCCTGTGCTCTCCAGCATGCAGAGCAGATCCTTGGCAGTTCAGTGGGTTTATCTTTTTGACATCTGTTGCAGTGATTATGTTGCATTTTGATTATAAACTGGGGGGTTTTGCTGGCTCTGGGCTCTTCTCCTCTCTGGTTCCAGAGGCAAAATTGGCTCCCCTTCTCTCCTCACCTCTAGTTTTGTATTTGAGTTTTATATAAATGGTGGTAGAAAGGAAAATGCTGCATCCAGTGATGTTCCCAGGGTGAGAAGCTCTGGGTTGGTGAAGGGAATGTCCTGAAGGAATATTCCCTTCCCTGGATTCACCTCACAGCCACTGCAAGTTGTCATGTCTCTGCCCTGCAATCTGTGGGCTCAGCCTGGAGAAAAGGGGGATCAGGAGGAATTTCTGGCTCTGCACAGCTCCTGCCAGGAGGGGACAGCCAGGGGGGTCGGGCTGTGCTCCCAGGGAACAGGGACAGGAGCAGAGGGAACGGCCTCAGGCTGGGCCAGGGCAGGTTTAGATTGGATATTTATGGAAAATCCCTTCCCTAAAAGGGTGGTGAGGCACTGGAAGGGCTGCCCAGGGCAGTGGTGGAGTCCCCATCCCTGGAGGTGACCCAAACCCACCTGGATGTGGCACTTGAGGACATGGTGATGAACATGGCTGGTGTTGCTGTTGTTGATGATCTCAGAGGGCTTTTCCAACTTTAACAATTCCATGACTTTGTGAAATAAGATTTTGCAGGTCCAAAAAGCTCCTGTTTGCCTTCTCAGCTTTAAATCTCCTTTTCTGTGTCACTCTCGTTTACTTTCACTGGGGTTTCCCCTCACTGTGGGGCTGGGCCTGTCCAAAAGCTGCTGCTCCTTGGCTCTCACACAGCACCAAGGATCCAGCTCCATCCCCAGCAAAACCTGGGATGAAAAACCCCTTCAGTGCTGTCGTTCTGATCCTGAGCACGGGGGTGGCTGCAGTAAATTTCCCCTTTTCCAGGCACCTGGCAGCACTTGGGGAAAATGCAGCTCTGAGCCAGCCCTGGCCGGCTCCAGCGCTGACCCCAGCCCACAACAATCAGCCCCAATAATCCCAAATCAATCCCAGCATCAGTCCTGGAGCCCAGAGGGATAATTGAGACCATTCCTGTAGATCCATAAGGCAGGATCCCCAGCCTGGGCCAGTAATTGGGACCAGGGGCAGGGGGCAGATCTCCTTATCAATATCAATTATTTTAATCCCCACAAAAGAGGCTGCGAGAAAAGGAAAATGAAAGAGGCCAAACTTTGTCCACCAGCAATAATGGAACAGAAATACCTAAAGGCTGGGATTCACCTGCTGATTCCAGCCAGAGGGAGGGAGAAAAGGGGGCAGCTGAAGAGGGAGGGAGGGAGGTGGGAATGTGCTCGTAATTAGGATGATAAAAGTGGGGATTGGAGCAGGCCAGGGATGGATTTGGGCCAGATGGGTTGTGCTGAGATGTATGTTGGCCACCCCAGCTCTCCTGCTCCAGCACGAGCTGCATCCAAGATCTACACGGGCTCCTGTGCCAAGAGAATGAATGGAAACACATGGCCTCCATCCCTGCCTGCACTATTTATTTGTAGTAGGACCTGCAGCTCTGCCCGTGGAAAAGAACATTTCCACTTTGGTCAGGAGTTGTGGCTGGGACAGTCCAGTGGTGTTATGGTTAATTGGGTCCTTTTCCCTTCCTCCTTCCCTTCTGGTGTGCAGGGCTTCATCCCAGCCTTGCTGGGGCTCTCTGTGTCACTTGGAGAGGGGAATGGCATGCTTGGCACAGGATTTAGGGATTTTCCTACCAGCCTGACCCTCCTGGGTCCCTCAGGAGGAGATGGGCTCCAGGAATTCTGGGTTCTCTCTGTGGGAGAGAATTCAGGCTCTGCTGGAGCTGGAGGAGACTTTGCTGAGCACCAGGCACAGCTTTGGCACCTGGAAGCTGCCTGGGGATTAATGGTGCCCGTGGGTGCCTGGAGCCCCAAACTCTAATCCCAGCCTGGCAAGACACCACAAACAGGGAATTTCACCTCCTTCTCCCTGGATTTCTGTGCTCTCCAGGCCAGGGGCTCCAAGGTGAGCACGTGGGTTGCACCTGGAGTGGCTGTGGAATGGGATCCCAGTCCCTGTGGTGTCCTGGAGCTTCGTGTGTCCACATCACCTCATCCAGATGGACACACCTGGGTGGCACCTGGCAGGAGAAGTCCTGGAATCTGCCATCCATGGGTTTATGGATCCCTTTTTGGGATTGCTGCTGTCTCACTGTGGTCAGAGGGCTCTTTGCCCTGCAAGAAATGCCAGGAAAAGGGAGTTTTCCCTCACTGGGGGCTGTTCCTGGTGCTCTGGTCTGCTTGGCTTCAGGATTATTCAGATTTGTCTGCTGTGGACACCAGGCTTGACAGATCCACGAGCCAGGATTGCAGGCTGGAGCTGGAACTCTGCTTCCACTGGAGCCTCTGGCATGGATCCCACAGTGCCTGGGGCCTCCATCCCACCTGCCCAGGGAGGCAGAGGCAGCCTCAGGTCCCTGCCTGGGCAAGGGGGGACGTGGCTGAGCGTGTCCCCCTGTCCCTGCCTGCCCCTGGGATCATTCCCAGAGCCCAGCAGCTCTGGGAAAACCTGCCCTGGAAGGTTCTGAGCCACTCCAGGCCATTTCTGAGCTCCAGGACATCTCCCAGGTGGGCTGGAACAGCTTGGAGACACCAGGTCTGAGCCAGGACTGGGATGGGGATGGGGGAGCACCCACTCCCTCACCATTGCCTTCTCCAGGCTTTATCTGGGAGTGCAGCAGAGCAAATCCCCAGGCTGGAAAATCCCACAGCCCTGCAGAGCTCCCTGTGCCCAGATCTGCTGGCACGGAGCAGCTCTGGTGGCACAGGACACCAAAGATGGACATTTCTGACCCCAGCCACTCCAGAAGGAGCCTCTGGGTGCTGGTGGAGGTTTTGGCAGAGCAGTTCAGATAATCAGAGGGGTTTGGGGTGGGCAGGTCCTGCATGGTCTGGTCTCTCCTGTCCCAGCAGGGAGGTGCTCGGGGTGGGATGCAATCCACTGATGCATTTTTCCTGCTGGCTGCCAAACTGCTGCTGCTGCTGTTTAATTCCAGACAGATATCTTGGAAAATTCAGCCACCAACTGGTGGGAACAGCTGTGGGAGCAGCTGCTGGGGCAGGAGCCCTGCTGGGCACCGAATCCAGGCCGAGCTGCTGGACACAGCCATGGGTCCCTCCTGGGGGACCTCGCTGACCTGGCCGAGGAAAGAGGGACATGGAGGGGCTGAGGGAGCTGGGAAGGGGCTGGAGAATTCCTGAGGGAGCTGGGAAGGGGCTCAGCCTGGAGAAAAGGGGGATCAGGAGGAATTTCTGGCTCTGCACAGCTCCTGCCAGGAGGGGACAGCCAGGGGGGTCGGGCTGTGCTCACAGGGACAGGAGCAGAGGGAACGGCCTCAGGCTGGGCCAGGGCAGGTTTAGATTGGATATTTATGGAAAATCCCTTCCCTAAAAGGGTGGTGAGGCACTGGAAGGGCTGCCCAGGGCAGTGGTGGAGTCCCCATCCCTGGAGGTGACCAAAACCCACCTGGATGTGGCACTTGAGGACGTGGGCCAGTGGTGACTCTGGTGCTGCTGGGAATGGTTGGACTTGATTTCCTTAAAGACTTGATTTCCTTTTCCACCTGAATTGATTTTCTGAGGCAAAGGGATAAAGGGAAAGCAAAACTAAACCCTGCTCCTGGAGTAACAAATCTTTGGAACACAAGCCGTATGAAGAGCGACTGAGAGAGCTGGGGGTGTTCAGCCTGGAGAAAAGGAGACTCAGAGGTGACCTTATCACTCTCTTCACCTTCCTGAAGGGTGGCTGTGCTGAGCTGGGGTCGGTCTCTTTCTCCGGGCACCAACAGACAGAACAAGAGGTCACAGTCTCAAGCTGTGCCAAGGGAGATACAGGCTAGAATTAAGGAGAAAATTTTCACAGAAAGAGTGGTCAGATACTGGAATCATCTGCCCAGGGAGGTGGTGGAGTCACCATCCCTGGATGTGTTCAAAAAAAGACTGGATGTGGCACTTAGTGCCATGACCTCGTTGAACTGTTAGAACATGGGTTGGACTCGATGATCTTAAAGGTCCCTTCCAACCTAGAAATTCTGTGATTCTGTGATTCTGTGGTCAGAGCTAGAAGTGAGATCCAGGATTTGCTTCCCTGCAGGAGCTCGGGATGGGTTGGTCCCCACAAAGCAGCAAAGTCTGGAGGATTTCACTGCACTCTGCTGGATCCCAGCCCATTCCAGCTCCAAAAGTGTCCCTGCTGCTTTGCTCTGTCCCCAAGACCCTGCACAGCCCCAGAGGCCACTCCTGGCGGGACAGATTGTCCCTAATTGCGGTGGAAGTGCTGCTCCCGAGCAGAGGCTGCCAGGCAGAGCTCAGCCCCAGCTCCTGGAGCAGCTCTGGATGCAGCACAATGGCTTTTGTGGCTAATTAGGCCTTGCTGACTGATAGCTGTGCTGATAAGGGCGATAAGGAAGCTCAAACTGCTCCTTAACTGCCTCTTCATTCCTTTCCTCCCTCCTCTCCCCTGGATTAGAGCTCGTTAAGCTTTTCATCCAGCTTTTTCCGAGCCATTATGAAACGAAAAGTAAATAATATTTAGCAATCTGTTGGGATGAATCAGAAAATGAGCTGCTTTTATGAGCCCGGATGGCTCAGGGTGGGCTTCGTTCCAACAGTTTGCATGGCTGGAAGGGAAAATGTTCCTAGCAGGGAAAGCAGGTGCTCAGATTTCGTGCTGAAAATTCTAAAGTTGCAAATTCAGACGAGGGAAGTAGTGCGGAATTAAACAGAAAACAATAATTATTAAAGGAAGTCGCCGTGTGAATAATTTTGGGGATCTTTTTGTTGGTAACATTAATAATTACATTATAAAATATTTTTGGAGCATCCTAAGTTTACAGTGCTTGGACCTGTGCCAGGGCCTCAGCACCCTCTCAGGGAAGGATTCCTTCCTAAATTTGATTAAATGCAGAATAATTTGTGTCTCTGCCCCTTCCTTCATGCAGGGTGTGAACTTGGAGGCTTTTGCTGGTGGATTTTGCTGGTTCCAGCTCAGGGCTGTGTCTGAGTCTGGCACAAGAGGCAGCCTGGCTGTGGGGAGAGTTCCCAGATTTCCCCAAAAGGGATTTGAAGGGTTTGTGGAGGTGCAGCAGGGCTCAGGGTGAGCTGGACACGTGGCTGTGAGCTCAGGGCCCCTTCTGAGAACTGACCATGGGATTTGGGACCTGGAACAGGAGAACTCATCCTCTGGAAGCTGTTTCCATGAAAACAGGAGGGGGATGAGCTGTGCTCCATCTCTGCCCTCGTGGGACAGCTCTGTGCAGGAACCAGAGCTGCTGGTGATGAGTTCTGGGTAAGGAGGGAACAGTTCTGCCCCTGGGGGGCTGTAAATGCAGTTTATTTCCATTTTCTGGGGTAAAAACAAACTGCTCCTTGAGTCAAGGTACTGATACCAAAGGAGGAACACCCTGGTGCTCAGCTGGTTTATTTCTTTCCTTCCCATTTGGTCAGAAGTTTTGGGAACTGACCTTTCCAGAGGCAGAATTGCAAAACCACTTGTCTTTATTCCCATGTCTCCGAGGGCTGCTTTGGGGGGGTTGGAAGCTGAGGATTTGGGGCTCTCTGCTGGGTTTTGGGGAGTTCCACGAGGCTGGAGGAAGGGCCAAGGGCTGAGCTGGCCTGGGATCAAGGCAATAATGAGATCCATCGTAGGGTAAGTGCTTGGAGCAAGAATATTGGCAGATAAATGTCAGCAGGACATCAAAAGCTGATTAGGCTGTGTCTGGACTTTGTATGGGGCTCTGCAAGGAGACCTTGATCTCAGAGAACTTTCCAGATGAGTCCCAGCTCTCTGACATGGATTCAAGGGATCTGGGAGTGCAGTTTGCTGGCAAGGTCTGCTACTCCCAAGGCTGGGTTGGCTCTGCTCTTCTGAAGGTGCCCATCACTTGAAAAAGGAGGGAGCAAATGCTTTAGGAGTGGGATCTGGGCCTGGCTTGGAGGATCTGCCGTGCTGGGTTTGCCCAGGCTGGGTTTGCTGGCAGAGATTCAGGGATAGCTCTTCCAGCTGAGCCCTTCTGGGAAGGAGCCCTGGAAAATGAGGGCTGAGCTCTCCGAGCTCCCAGAACTGAAACCATCCTGGTGGAGCTGCAGTCTGAGGAGACAGAATGATAAATGCAGACAGTGATGCCCAGTTAGGCCAGGTTTAAAAAGTGGGAAGGAATTCCGGGGCTGGTGCCCTGAGAGGATGTGCTGGAAGGAAGGACGGGGGTGATTTACAGCGCTGGCCTGAGGCAGAACAAAAGCAGATTTCTGCAGGGATCTGGATGGGGGATGTTTTATTCCAAGCAGAGCAGGCAGGGAAGCAGCTTTGCAGAGGCAGGTCCTGGTGGGAGCAGGGCTCTGCTGGCAGGCAGGGCTGGAGCAGG
Source organism: Serinus canaria (assembly GCF_022539315.1). Classification (NCBI taxonomy): domain Eukaryota; kingdom Metazoa; phylum Chordata; class Aves; order Passeriformes; family Fringillidae; genus Serinus; species Serinus canaria. The sequence goes on from NC_066328.1 coordinate 14,630,186, forward strand.
ATCTGCCTCGTGTCCCCCGAAGGTGGCACACGGGTGGGAGGGGGAGTCCCAACAGCCCCAAATCAGCATCAGCTCTGTGTCCAGGGGGACCAGGATCCTGGCAGGGAATTCAGGAGAAAGGGGGAGGAGTGTCTGGTCAGAGAATTATCAGAATAAAAGGTGGAGCTGCAAATCAGCATCAGAAAACAGCCCCAGCTTGTCTGGGTTGAGGAAGCCACGGAGGAGATGGGGTGGAGGCAGAGTGAGGGAGAAACTCCCAAAGGAGAATCCTGCAGGAACTTCTGCAGGGACTGCCAGGACACAGGGAATGGCTGCCCACTGCCAGAGGTAGATGGGGATTGGGAAGGAATTCCTGGCTGGGAGGGTGGGAGGGGCTGGGATGGAATTCCCTGAGAAGCTGTGGCTGCTCCTGGATTCTTGGAAGTGTCCCAGGCCAGGCTGGGGCAGCCTGGGACAGTGGAAGGTGTCCCTGCCATGGCAGGGGTGGCATTGGAGGAGCTTTAAGGTTCCTTCCAGCCCAAACCATTCCAGAATTCCAAGTAAATCCTAAGTTCCAGTGATGATCCCACCCAGACACGGCTTCCACGGGCAGTGGAGCACCAGGACTGGGGCAGGATTTCATTCCTCTCTTTGCTGCACTTCAGATCTGCTGTTCTCTCTGTGCTTCTTCACCCAAAGCATCTGTATTTGCTCAAAAACACCTCCTGGAGCAGGTGGGTGACACCTGCCCCTGGTTCCCTCAGCTTTCCACCATTCCCAGCAGTGCCAGGATGAAGCCGTGGAGGTTTCATGGACGTTTCCCCCCAGGGCTCTCAGTGTGCTGAGGGTTTGGGGTGTGGGAGCAGCAGCAGAGCTGTCAGTCACCCTGCACTGGGAATATGCCAATCCCCTTGCCAGCAGTAACACAATTCCTCTTCCTGGATTCTTTGCTGTTTTTCTTAGGGATTTGTTTTAAGCCTGGTGAAAGCTTCCTGTACACCTATTGGATTTCATCTCTTCCTCACACTCTCCCACTGTTCCCAACTCGTTTACAGACCACCCAGGACCCTCCTCACTTCCCTTAAATGTTCCCTTTTCCTCCCCCCTCCACGCATTTGGTCTGATTCAATCCTAATCAGATTAATCCTCACAGCAGCCCCTCCACCAGCCCCTCCTGTCCTCCCTGGGCTCCTCCAGGGGCAGGAATGTTGGATCCCATCACATCCCTGAGCTCCCAGGCCCGTGGGGAATAGTGCACTGCTCCTGGAACGTGCAGGGCCCAGGAGGTTTGGCAGCTCAGAAGATAACGCAGGCAAGGCTCTGGTAATTATTGAAATTGTGGATTTCTGAGCCTGTTAATGGGGTGTTTTAAGAAATGCACAGAGAGAAGGAAGGTGACAAATCTTGATGCTTTCTGGAAGGCAGGAACGAGAGGGGGAAGTGGCAGAAGAGCATTTTCCAGTCTGTAGAAGTAACATGGAATGGTTTGGGTTGGAAGGGACCTTAAAGCCCATTCAGTTCCAACCCCTTCCATCATCCCAGGGTGCTCCAGCCTGGCCTTGGACACTCCAGGGATCCAGGGGCAGCCACAGCTGCTCTGGGAATCTGGGATCTCCTCACCCTCTCAGGGAAGGGCTTTTCACCAGGTCTGGTTTCCCTCATGCTGTAGGGAACAGAAAGGCCCAGGGGCTCTTTGGGTGTTGTCAGCAGCTCCTTGATGTCTGCAGAGGGGTCTTGGTCCTCATCCTCCAGACCCTGCCCAGAGCCCTCATCCCAATGGATCCACCTCTGGATTCTCCCAGGGAGAACCTCTGGATCCTCCCAAAGAGAACCTCTGGATCCTCCCAAAGAGAACCTCTGGATCCTCCCAAAGAGAACCTCTGGATCCACCTCTGGATTCTCCCAGAGGTCAGAACTAATCCCACATTATTTACTGTGCCTCTCATCCTTCCTGGCACATTAAATGATCTCTTTCCTGGTCTCCTCCTCAGCAGGTGCAGTTGAAGGAGAGTTGTTTTTCCCATCCATTCCCACCTTTCTCAGTGTTTGTAGGGAATTTTCCCCCGTTCCAGGCCCCTTGCCTCAGTTCTGCTGGAGGAGCTGCATTCCCAGTGATGGGTGGGGGTGCACATCCCTCCTTTTCCTCTTCCAGTCTCTTTTTGGGATTTTCTTTTGGGAATAAATGTAATGACCCATCCCAGTTCTCTGGGTACCATTCCTGGCACAGGTTCCAGAGCAGCTGTGGCTGCCCCATCCCTGGAAGTGTCCGAGGTCAGGCTGGGCTTGGAACAGCTTGGCACAGTGGAAGGTGTTGGGGGTGGAACTGGATGGGTTTAAGGCCCCTTCCAGCCCAGACCATTCCATGATGTTATTTTTTGTCATGCACCAAAGGTTTTAAGCTCAGCTGGAATTTTTATTCCCCCAGAATCAAACAGGAGCTGGCCAGGAGAAAATCCCACTATGGGCAGAACTTTAAAAATAGCTGAGCCCTTCCCTTTATCTGCATGGCTCCAGTTTCCAGGTGGTTTCTGCCAGACAATTCCCATGTTTCTCCATAGAATTCCCTGTGGTTTCAGCCTCTCCCTGGTGGACACAGATTGACTGGAAGTGCAGATCACAGGTTGTGCCACTGCAGTGATCAGCTCAGATGGCCCGAGCCAATTCCCAGGCCCGTTTCCCTCCTTCCCAGAGATCAGGAAGAATTCCACAGATTTCTCCAGTTTTTTTTCCATCTTCTGAGTACTCCAGCTCTCACAGCAAGCCCTTGTAGCTCTGGAAAAGGAGCAATCCAGGGTTGGGGGTGCAGGAACGAGTTAATTTGAAGTCTGTGCCGTGGTGTTTTGCTCCAAAGTCGTGTGCGCCAAACTGACCTTTAATCTTGGAATATAAATCACTTTCCAGTCCTATTATTTCTAAAATCCTACAGGCTTGCGAATACACAAAAGAAGCCTTTGTCTCTTATTAATTTAATTTATAGGTTAAAGTTTCAAATCAGTGGCAAGCACAAGCTGATTTACTGTGCACTGCAGGAATTGCTGTTCTGGGAAGCGCAGCCATTGCTCCGCTGCCTCCGAACGGGGATGTGTAATTAGGAGCTTCTGTAATTAGATAGAATGTCAGATCATTTGCTGATCGTTTTTGGAATGCATTCTCCAGAAAGGATGGGAGGGGATCTCAGGGTGGATTAGCTCTTTCAAGCCTAAAAACTCCCCAGATCAGTAAAATCGTGTGTGTGGAGCCATCCTGGATGATGTCATTTGTGCTGCAACAAAACCCAGCCACTCTGGGGATAAAATTCACATAAAAGCAGGAGGGAGCCTCTTCCCACCAGTTTAAAATAGGACACCCTTTCCTGATTGTTTTGGTTTTTGGTGGTTTTTTTTTTTAATTTGGAATCTCTAATTATTTTGAATCTATGAAATCCCTGTGTGGGGTCACATTGGTTTCTCTTCCCAGCCTTAGGAATATTCCCATTTTCAGACCCTTTTCTTCCACTTCCTGGGATTTCTAGCTATGGAATTTTATAAGCAAGTTTTCCAGTTTGCCTCCTAATAGCTCAAGACAAAGAAATTAAACTTTTCCCTAGCCCTGCTGTCATTCCCCATTCCAGGGGAAAATCTTTGACTCCTCCAAGCTCTCTCCAGAGGCTTTTCCCTCTTGACCAATTTACACGGAAAATAGGGATTGTGACTGGCTGCCCTTGCCAAGATCATGGAAACATCTGTATTAAAAATGGCATTTCTCTTCCTCCTGCCCAGGAATTCACTGATCTGTGTTTTCCAAGGATCAGATCCTTCCTGTTCCTTCTCAGTCTCAGGGGAAGGGCTTTTCTGGCCTCAGCATAACCAGGACCTGTGGCAGGATCGTGTCCAGTTAGCTCAGGACGAGATTGGAGCACGGGCTGGGCAGGGTCTGCAGTCCATCCATGGATTTGTGGGTTCTGGGATGAGGTGAGGGAGTGCCCACCTTTCCCCAGAGCTGCCCTGGGCCCTGCTGGGGTTTCCATTCAGCTGCTGAGGACAGGGAATTAAAGTTTGGTGGGGCAAGCAAGAATTAAAGCTTGGTGGGACTTGGTGGGAGCAGGATTCCTTATCCCAGAGCCAGTGAGTTCCATGAACTCCCCTTCCCTGAGAAAGGAGAGCTCCTGGGGTCCTGCTGCTGGTTCTGCTTTTCTCCCAGGGCAATATTCCACACTGCTGGGGAGTTGGGACCAAAACCCCTTCTCCACCCCTCTTCTCCCTCAGGAATATCTCTGCTTTTATAACCTGAGGGTGTCAGGCCACCCCTGCTCATGCAGAGGAGAGAGTGGGGAGTCCTCAGCCAGCAACTGCTGGAGCCCCTAAAGGTCACACTGAGGTCACCCCAAAGCTTCTCCTCTCCAGGTGAACATTCCCAGATCTCCTAGCAGAGCTGCTCCATCCCTCTGATCATCCTGGAGCCTCCTCTGCACTGGCTCCAGCAGCTCCAGGTCCTTCCCCGTGCAGGTGGGGTCTCACCTGAGCAGGGCAGAGGGGTAAAACCCCCTCCCTGATCAGGGTCACCTGCTGAAGGAGCAGCAGTGTCCCCATGGGGGTGGCCCTGCTCCCTGAGGGTGGGATCCCTCAGGGCTGGTAAATCCTCAGGGCAGGAATTGCCACGAGCAGCCCACAGTGGAAATCATGGGATGTGTTATCCTTGGCCCCCAGGCAAAGAGGGGAATATTTTAATTCCAGGAGTTCATTACAATTTGAGCAGCCCGTGGGAGCTTGGCAGGTGATGTGAGACCCCGTCCTGCTCTGATCTCAGCTGAGGGATTGGGAACAGCAGCACAGATGTGGGAATCCAACAGCAGCAGGAACGGCCTGGGAATGTTCCTGGGCTCTTTGTGTTGCTCTTTAATGATTTTTAGTGTAGGTGCCACACTTTTAAGTTGCTAAAAATCATCACAAAGGGTTTTTCCAGCAGCTCCAGCAGGAGTTCCCCGTGGGCAGGGGGCAGGGTGGATCCTGAGCTCTCCAGGTGCCTTCCCCCCCTCTCCCCCAGCACTTGTGTTGGTAAACAGAGCTGAGGGACACTTCCCTCCCTTTGAGCAGTGAACCTGAACTCCCTGAGTGCACAGGGCAGCTCCAGGAGCTCTCTGCTGTGCCAGGAGAAGGGGAAGGGTAATTCAGGCTCAGCCATCAAAGGCAGGACTCAGAGCCAGTCAAACCTGACTTTCCTCATTAAACTTTGGGTTTGTGCTGCAGACAGGAACTGGATTTGGGACTTCAGAGATTAAAGTTCAGGTGCTGGTGCCTCTCCAGACTCCTGCACCCCACAGGCAGGGACACCTTCCCCTGTTCCAGGTGCTCCAAGCCCTGTCCAGCCTGGCCCTGGGCACTGCCAGGGATCCAGGGGCAGCCCCAGCTGCTCTGGGCACCTGTGCCAGGGCCTGCCCACCCTCCCAGCCAGGAATTCCTGCCCAATATCCCATCCAGCCCTGCCCTCTGGAAATCTAAACCCATTTATCCCTGGCTTTGCCCTGTTTGGTGTCTGTATTTGTATCCTGTAGGAATTTTTGGGTCTCTCTCTCCTTCCAAGCTGGAAGAGCTGGAGTGACCAGGGGAGAGGGATTTCCTTCCCTCCTGTTTCTCCCGTTTGTCCTCCAGGGGTGAATCCAGGTGTCCTGTCCTGTGCTCCTGCCAGGCTGCAGCATCTCCCTCCCAGAGCCCTTTTTGGGGCAAGAATCCAGGATTTTAGTGGGATTGCCTCACCATCAGCATGGAGTGGGTTTAACTGCCGGTCAGGACGTTCCTGACTTCTCCTGGCTGGCTGATGTTTCCTCTCCCTCAGGATTTATCTGTCACACTGGGCTGGGGGTTTCTGGGGGAACCTTCTGGAACTCCTGGCTGTTCCTCTGGCGCTGTGGTTCCATTTGCACCCTGGAGTGAAGGAGAAGTTCCCTTTAGGATAGGACAGGGTGGGTGCCCACTCTCCTCTGTGGAGGAACAGAGGGCTGCCCGTGCCATGGATAAAGGCTGGGAGGTGATGCTGCAGACAGGGGAATTTTGGGGAGCATTTCAGGATCCATTTCAGGTTTTAGGGGTGTGTGAACAGCAATAAGAACATTGCAATAGAACAGCACACAGAGTCTGCTGAAATGCTGGAAATGCAGGGATAAAGGGGATGGTAAATCCCAGGAATCTGGCTGCAGTGGGTTTGCAGGGAGCCAGTGGGGTCAGGGGGGCACTGCTGCCCTGGGGCTGTGCCAGGGCCTGGGAGCAGCTCTGCCCCTGCCCCAGAGCCTGCATGGATTCTCCACTTCCCTGGAATCTCTCACTGCTGATCTCCACTCACATCTCTGCACCAGACTCAGGATTTTCTTGTGCTGCTGTTAAATGTGGTGACCAAAACAGGGTGAAATCCCTTTGGTTTTTAATTTAAATTTAATCATTTAGCCAGATCCTCATGGAGAACTTTGGGTTTGCCTTTCCCTGAGTTGTCCCAGGAGCTGCTTGGCACATCCAGGAGTCTTTTATTGCATTTTTGGCCCCACTCCCTGCAATGATGGAGCCAATCCCTGTGGTTTTTGTGGCAGGAGAGCCCTTTGTAGGGTGTGCTGTGACATTCCCAGACTAAACCCCTGTTTATCCATACTCTGAAGTATTTCCCTGGAGATTTCTGGTCCACCTCCTATTTTAGGGCCTGCTGGAGATTCCAGGCAGGAATTTTTGTAGTGGATGAAAAGATTTAAGTTTGTTTCTCCTGCTGTAACAGAAGAGGTGCCTTTGATCCCAAAAAACAGAATTGATTTTTTTAGATCTCCTCCTTCTCTTGCTCTGGTCCTTCCTTCATCCTTGGATCTCGTTGCCACTTCCCAAGTCCTGATTTCCTGAGGATGATCCCCACTTTTCCAGCTGGCAGATTGGAGCCCAAGGTGATGCCAGACCTTGGGTTTCTGTCCTGCAGTTTGTGCCATGGCTTGGGAAAGGGGAATAAGGAAAATCAAATCCCAGGAGCTGGGTTTGGGTGTGGAACCAGGAGTTTCCACGATGCCTGATGTGGTCATGAAGGTTCCAGCCCGTGGGAATATTGGATTTTTATCCAAATACTCGTTTTTTAGCCAAAATTTGCTCTCCTAAAAGCATCTTGGGAAGAATTCCTTGCTGGGAATTTTCTTCATCTCAGTCCTGAGCATGCCCTGGGTATGTCAGAGATCCAGGTGCCAGTGGGCAGTAATTAACTCATCAATTAATATTCCACATTTTAAATGGGTTTGTGGCTTTGGAGAGCCCAAAACCATTAAAAATTAGAAACCACCCAGAGCTCCTGGATTCCTGATTTTTGTCATTGTAACCCATTAGAAAAACTTGCTGCAGGATTTGCTTTACCTGTTGAAAGAATTTATTGTAGAAGATATTGAGAGCTTTGTCCTGCTTGGTTCACAGATTTCATGGGATAAATCACATCCATGTTCCAGGACCACGGATGTGGGGCTGTGACAGCAGCTGGTTTTGATAAACTCCAAAATGTCCCTCTCGAGTAAAAGAAACACAGATTTCACCAGGCAATTCCACACCGGCCTTTGCATTCCCTTCCCTTCCCTCCAAGCTCGAATTTGATTTTATTGCCTGAGATTTAGCAGAAATTTAATACTTTATCTCCCTGTGAACCATCCCTCCCAGGCCCAGCATTCCTCTGGATGGATTTGGGGTTCCAGGCACGGCTGATGTTTTGCCAAATTGAAGTTGCTCCGTGCCCGAGTTTCAGGATGGTTTAAACTTTTGAAGTTTGCCCAAAAATGTGCTTTATGTTGAGTTGTCTGGCAGGAGAGGCCTCTCCTTCTCCATTTTTCGTTTAAAGCAGCTTTTGGAGAGCCCAAAAACATCAGGAGTTGCTCCTCTCCCCAAATTCCAGGCTGGGCTTACAGCAGGATCTGCTCATTCCTTGGGGATCCAAGGCTTATCTTGATGGGAGTAAAGGAATTCTGAGGCTCTTTGTGGTTCCCAGCTGAGCACTCCCTCTGCTCCACAGTGGGGTTGGGTATTCCCCCTTTTCCAGGGGCAGGAATTCCATCTGCAGCTCTGGTGTCATGAGCCCTCCCGTGTGGCAGAGCTGTGACAGTCCAGGACAGGATTTTTATGGATGCTGGAGCACAAAATCTGAGGGTGGTGGGGTTAAAACCAAATCTATGCTGCTGGAGAGGGAAAACCTGGCCCAGCTGGGAGGGGACAGGGCTTGGAGGGGGTGTGGGGTGGCTGAAACCCCAGGAATGCTGAGGTGCCAGTGGCAGCGTGGTGGGACAAGGATGTTGATGTGGGATGAGGAGGAGGAGGATGCAGAGCTGGAGGAACCAGGAATTTCAGCTGTCTTGGCTTTGGCACGGTGTGTCCCCAAGGGAGAGAGGGCTGGAAGGTGTTGGGGCTGTCAGAGCCTTCAGGAGCTCCTCCTGGGTGGGACCAGATCCCACAGGATCCTTGATCCTTGGCTACCTGGAACAGAGGCTGGAAGGAGTAAAGGAATGAAGCAGGGAATTTTTAAAAGGCCTCAAAGGATACACCTTGGGCAGTGCAAGGGCCTGGCTGTGGCTACACCCAGCATGGACAATGGGTCAGGAGTTCTCACACTTTGATCAGTTTTGGTCCATTTCCATACTGGGGTTCTTTGTCCAGTTCCAGCTCAGGTTCTGCAGTCCCACCCTCCCAGACTGCTCTCCTCCATTCCCTGCTGTTTGCATTCAGCTAGAGCTGCAGCGGTGTCCTTGGTTCTGGGGCTGGAAAAGGATTGTTCTGTGTGCCTGAGCTGTGGGGAGAACTTGCTGAGACTTTTATGGAGTTCAGAGTTATGTCCCAGTGCAGGGAATTCCCAGGAATCTGGGAAGTGGGAGAGCTCAGACTGAAGGCATCAGAGCTGCTCCTGCAGAGCCCCTGGCTTAGGCTGGCTCTGGGAGAGCCATCCCAGCCCTGGAGCATCCCAAACCCTCCCTCTGGGACAAGGAAAGGCCTCTGCTGGCTTTTGTGGAGCTAAACCAGGGATTTGTGGAAAACTGGCAGCTTCTTTGGAGGCTTTTGTGTTGGGTTTCTCCTTGGAAAGATCTTCTGGATTGCAGAAGTTGGTTTGTGAGAGGCAAACTCTGCTCTGGCAGCTGTCAAACCATGAATTCATTTTGTTTTATCCAACATGCTTCATCCTGCTCTTTTAGCCACCACCCCATGGAGTTCCCCCCTGGATGTAAAAGCTGTGGACACGAACTCTTGCCTTTAGGGTTTATTTCCAGCCCCAGGGTGCTCAGGGAATGTCCTTTGTTCCTTTCAATTAAAAGGGGGCCGTTCCTGTGGCAGGCCCTGCCGTGGGAGGTTTGGGGTGGGTGGAAGAATGTCCCCATTATTCCCTGGCCCTCGTGGCTGCTCTGTGTCCTCTGCAGGGACAGGAGGAGGAGGAGGGAGCAAGGCCTTCACCCCAAAGTTACCGAGGTGGTGTCACATTTTTGAGGAGTTGGCTCTGCTGTGGCAGTCCCCCAATCCCCACGGGCAGGCTGGCAGCAGCTCTGGCCCTGGTGGGTTTGGTGAATTATTTTCATGTGGAAATCTCTGTTGGGGTGTAGAAACAACAGCTTTTCCCTTTCCAGTTAAAAAAAGAAACAAGCCACAGTGTTGTTTATTCCTGTGGTTTTTGTCCAGGAACTCCGGGCATCTCCTGCCCAAACGCAGCGGCTGAGGCAGCAAATCTTTTGTAATAAAACAGGATTTTTTCTGCTTTGTTATCTGAATTAATTCCATTTTTAGCGCTTTTCCATTTTCCACTTGCATTTCCGTTGCCTGGAGGATTTGGATGGATATTCCAGTGGAAAGTGTCCGTGCCTGTGGAGGGGGTTGGAATGGCATGGATGAGCTTTAACCATGGTTTGTGTGATGTCCTGTGGCTGGCACAGGGATGATCCGATTAGGGACGAGTGCTGGGACTCCCAGAGGCAGGACAAGCCTTTCCACGTGGGGTGAGCTGGCAGGAAAGCCATTGTAAAGCCGTTGTAAAGCCGTTGTAAAGCCATTGTAAAGCCATTAGAGGTGTCACGCTTCTTATCTGCTTTTTGTTTATTAAAAAAAAAAAAAGGAAAAAAGGAAAAAAGGAAAAAAAAAGAGGCTACAAATAAAGCTGTGTCACGAGATCCCCCTGGTAATTGAGGGGCCGAAATTAATTAGCCATGGTGAATGTTCTGCATGGCTCCCTCTCCCTCGGAAGAAGGAGCCCTTTGTGCATCCCAGCCCAAGGCAGGAGCTGCACATGGACTACCTGAGGGCATCACGGGGCCTTCTCCCTCTCCTCTTTTCACACTCCTCCTCCCCATCCCTGCCTGTCCTTTCCAGTCCTTTGGCTTTGTCAGGATTTCCTGACAGCTCTTTTCAGCGTGGCTTCCTCTCAGCTCCCTCCCCAGTGTGGAGTCCCCTCTCCTGTGGGGTTTTTGACTCCGGGGATGGTGCCCAGGGTTTGCCAGGCTCAGGTGGAGCTGGCTGCTCTCAGCTCGGGGTGGCATTCTTGGCATTGTCCTGGGCAGGACCAGCACCTGGGTTTGATGGGCTCCTTCCAGCTCAGGAGATTTTAGGATTCTGTTTGGGCTTCTCCCTTGTGCTGCTTCAGTTGGGGTTTATTGGTTATTCTTTAGGTTTGCTTTCTGTAGTCAATTCAGTCTTTTTTCTGGAAGGATTTGCACTGTTTTGCTCTGTGTCTCCTGACTGAGCTCTGGCTTTTGGGGTGCTGCTGGAGCAGCTCTGGATATCTCTAGAGTTGGGATTTTCTGCCTTTTTATTATTGAATCTCCTCTTTTTTTTTTTTTTTTTTTTTTTTTTTTTTTTGCATGGCAAATTCAAGCTTACAGACAGTGGCTGTTACACACAGTTGTGTATAGAATTTATATTGCAATTCATGTTTTTGTATAGAGAATTAGAGAATTTATATTGCAATTCATAATTTTGTATAGAGAATTAGAGAATTTATATTGCAATTCATAACTTTGTATATAGAATTAGAGAATTTATATTGCAATTCATAATTTTGTATAGAGAATTAGAGAATTTATATTGCAATTCATATTTTGTATAGAGAATAGAGAATTTATATTGCAATTCATAATTTTGTATAGAGAATTAGAGAATTTATATTGCAATTCATATTTTTAAATTGGAATTTCAGATAATCAGCAGCAGATTCCAGGCCTTTTTAGCTTCCACATCTCATTTGTGCTTCCAGGCCCACAGGAGGTTTTCCCAGAAGCTCCCCCTTATCCAGGTGGGTGCAGAGCTCTGGAGCAGAGCTGCTGCAGATGAGGAGTGTGTCCATTTTGGGATAAATGGGGATGGGAAGTGTGATGGGGGCAGCAATCCCAGCTGTCCCTGATCCCTGAGGAGTTAAACCTGGATCCCAGACTGGGATGTGCCCGTGCCCTGCCAGGGGAGGGGCTGAGCCAGGCTCTGGGGGGGCATCCCCCTCTTTCCAAAGGATCTCTGCTCCTCCTAAAGCTCTAACTGGGCTTTCCTTTTCCTACCTGCTTGGAGATTCCACAGGGCTTTAGGGAAGGAGGGAGAGGAAGGGCTGGCTTTGAGTCCTGGGGGGTTAAAACCCCCAGAAACATAAATCCAGTGGGTTAAATCCAGTGGGATAAATCCAGTGGGATAAACTTAGTGGGATAAATCAATGGGATGAATCCAATGGGATAAATCCCATGGGATGAATCCAGTGGGATGAATCCAATGGGTTAAATCCAATGGGATAAATCTAGTGGGATAAATCTAGTGGGATAAATCCAGTGGGATAAATCCAATGGGATGAATCCAATGGGATAAATCCAGTGGGATAAACTAGTGGGTTAAATCCAATGGGATAAATCCAATGGGATAAATCCAGTGGGATAAATCTAGTGGGTTAAATCCAATGGGATAAATCCAGTAGGATAAATCTAGTGGGATAAATCCAGTAGGATAAATCCAATGGGATAAATCCAATGGGATAAATCCAGTAGGATAAATCCAATGGGATAAATCCAATGGGATGAATCCAATGGGATAAACTTAGTGGGATAAATCCAGTAGGATAAATCCAATGGGATGAATCCAATGGGATAAATCCAGTGGGATGAATCCAGTAGGATAAATCCAATGGGATAAATCCAGTGGGATGAATCCAGTGGGATAAATCCTGTGGGATAAATTTAGTGGTATAAATCGAAAGGGAGCCATCACCCCCAAACCTGGAGCAATCTGGGAGCTGCCTCTGATCTGCTGCAGTTGGAATTTCCACCCCATTCCTCTCCCTCCTTCCCTTTTAGTGCTTTGGGGTCCTGGAAGCCAGAGCTGCTCAGCGTGAGCAGAGCCCGGTCTCAGTGCCCCAGCTAATTAAACTCCACCTCCTGACACTTGGGCTGGAGCAACTGCACTAAGTCAGGCTTAAATCCATCCCCCAGCCAGGCCTGGCATTGGAGACATATTTCATAGGGCAGTAACGAGCCCAAATTCCAGGTATTCCTCTTCCCTGCAAACACGCCGTTCACTCAAGGAAATTAAAGCCAGCACCGTGCATGCTGAGGGGGCTTTTATTTGGTTTTTGTGTTTGAAAAACAACTAAAAAAAAACCCCTCACAACCCTCCCAGGCCGTTAAAGTTTGTGCATGATTGATTTGGGGATTAAAAGAGCAAATTTTTTTTTTTTTCCAATTTTTTTTTTCCCTCGTTTTTGCCACATTTCAAATCATCCAGGGAGACTTTTCCACCCCGGGAGCGGGGTGTGTGTTATCCCAGATTTAATTGTGGAGCCTGGGTGTGTGCAAAGTGTTCCTGAAGGTAATTGGATGAGGGTCACTGCCTGCCCTGAGATATATGGGCACAGTAATCAGAGAATAATTTCGACCCAGGTTGGAGTTGCCAGTAAAAGTTGTAAAAGTTAATTTTATAGGGGCTGGGACAAAATATGAGCGAGAGCAGGTTCGGGGTTCTGGTGTATTTGCTTTGTCTGGTGACGTTTTTACGATGTTTTATTATTATTATTTGTGTTTTAAATGCAATTTGGGGCAGAGGGGAGGGAGGGCTGGGCTGATTAGCGGCGTGTGCAGATGGATCAGGCACAGGAGGAGGAATTCAGCCCTGACAGGAGCTGCCCTGGGCACCACCAGAATTAAGTTGTGGGGTGATTTATTTATTTTTCCCATCGTGTTCTTCCCCTTGATCTGCAGCAAGGAGCAAAGCCCATTGTGAGGGTATGAAAGAAGAGGCTTTGCATATTCCTGAGTGGGTGAAATCTCCCAGAGCACCGAGGCAGGGATGGAATCAGGCTGGGAGGGAGCTCCAAGATGATGGAGTCCAGCCCTGGGACAGGGCTCAGGGAGGGGAGCAGTCCCACTCTGGGGTCTCTGCAGGGCCAGGAGCACTCAGCTGGCTTGGAGCTCATCACATCTGTCACAGGAGCTCCTTTCTGTGAGTCCTTCCTTCCTCTGCCCCTGAAAATGTCCCACTGGGCATTTTCCACTTGTATTCATGCACAGGAACCCACTCTCACTGGGGATAAATTGCTTCCATTTATATTCTTATTTCAGCTGAAATCAGAGAATCCTGGAATGGTTGGGGCTGGGAGCGACTTTTAAAGGCCAGATTTTTTTTTTTTTTTTTTTTTTTTTTTTTTTTTTTTTTTTTTTTTGTTTGACTGAAGTGGGACACAAAAGTATTTCTGGTAAATCCTCACTGTGAGGACACTTCCCTTGCTGTTGAAAATTCCCTTATCAAACATTCCTGATGTGGTTCTTGGGGGAGAAAGGGAAATATTGATTATTCCCAGCACCAGCCTTTGCAGAGTTTCTTTTAAAAAATACTGGGCTTAATTATTCCAAGTAGGAAAAATATTTGCATTATTGAAAACATCTGCATCCAGCTGAGATTGCTCTTATCAAGAGAAACCTTAATTGCTCCTGACTGACGAAGTGAATGTTTATTCAAATCTGCCTTTATGTTGATGATCTTGCTAATTAAGCCCTTTATTTTATTTAGACAATTATGTCTAAACAGTTGGGGAGTTACAGTAGCTCTAATTGGGCTTTTATTTTCTTACCTGCCTGGAAATCCCACAGGGCTTTAGGGAAGGAGGGAGAGGAAGGGCTGGGTTTGACTCCTGGGGGATTTAAAACCCCAACCCAGTCAACTTCCAGTTCCTCTTTCTGTCTGTGAAGGTTACAGGGACAGGAGAAAGCTTTGGTTTATTCCTGGTTATTTTTGGTTTCAGTGGATTCTGCTTCTCCCAGGCTGGCATTGCCAATCTGGGTGTGGGGGCTGCTCCTCCCCTCTGCTCTGGGAGAGCTGGAATTGTTCACCTGGAGAAGGGAAGGCTCCAGGGAGAGCTCAGAGTCCTGCCAGGGCCTGGAGGAGCTCCAGGAGAGCTGGAGAGGGACTGGGGACAAGGATGGAGGGACAGGACCCAGGGAATGGCTCCCAGTGCCAGAGGGCAGGGATGGGTGGGATACTGGGCAGGAATTCCTGCCTGTCATTCAAACAAAAAATAATCTGGCCTTAAAAGTCCCTCCCAGCCCAAACCACTCCAGGATTCTCTGGTTCCAGCTGAAATAAGAATATCAAGGGCACAGGGTGCCCAGAGCAGCTGTGGCTGCCCCTCCATGGCAGTGTCCCAGGCCAGGCTGGACAGGGCTGGGAGCAGGGACAGTGGGAGGTGTCCCTGCCATGGCAGGGGTGGCTCTGGGTGGGGGATTCAATCTTGAGGGTAAATCCCAGTGATCCATCTCCCCTGGAGGAGGCAGCCTTGCTTCTGCTCTCCCCAGCCCCAGGGAGGAGCAGCCTGGGGGTGCCAGTGCGGGGTGGAGGTGCCTGCAGAGGGAAATCAGCTGCCAGGGCAGCCTGGGATGTGCTCGGGGTGTCCTTTCCTTTGTCACCTTGGCCTGGACAGGATTGGGAATTGCTCAGGGTTTTCCCTCTCCTTTGTTTCTGTTGGAAACATCCCCAGTTTGTTCTCCTTCAGCAGTGGCTCGAGCTTGTAGAGGCTTTAAGGCAGTAGATGCCTCTGGCTTGGCTCTGCAAATAAATGAATAATCCACTTCCTAATGAATGAATGCATAAATAAAGAAATAAATAATCCACCTCAAATAAATAAATCATCTACGTCCAAATGAATAAATAGACAAATAAATAATTTGCTCCCAAATGAATGGATAAATATAAATAAATAATAAATAAATAAATAAATAAATAAATAAATAATTTGCTCCCAAATGAATGGATAAATATAAATAAATAAAGAAATAAATAATCCACTTCAAATAAATAAATAATCCATGTCCAAATGAATAAATAGGCAAATAAATAATTTAGCTCCCAAATGAATGGATAAATATAAATAAATAAATTAAAAATAAATAAATAAATAAATAATCCACTCCCAAATGAATGGATAAATATAAATAAATAAATAAATAAATAAATAAATAAACCACTTTAAATAAATAAATAATCTATGTCCAAATGAATAAATAGACAAATAAATAATCCGCTCCCAAATGAATGGATAAATATAAATAAATAAATAAATACACAATCCACTTCCAAATAAATAAATAAATAATCCACTCACAAGTTAATGGATAAAAAAAATAGATAAATAATCCACTTCAAAC
The DNA here is from genome assembly GCF_022539315.1 of Serinus canaria. Lineage (NCBI taxonomy): Eukaryota > Metazoa > Chordata > Aves > Passeriformes > Fringillidae > Serinus > Serinus canaria. The sequence goes on from NC_066328.1 coordinate 14,645,781, forward strand.
TTAATGGATAAATAAATAAATAAATAAATAATCCGCTCACAAATTAATGAATAAATAAATAAATAAATAATCCACTTCAAACTGAATGAATGAATGAATAAATAAATAAATAATCCACTCCCAAATGAATAAATAAAAAATGAATAATCCACTTCCAAAGGAATGGATAATAAATAAATAAATGAATAATCCACTTCCAGATGAGTAAATAAATAAATGAATGTGCAGGAAATCATCCTGATGTAGGGGAAAATGTGATTTATCACCTGTAGTGAGTCAGGGGTCATTTGTGATTGGTGTTTTCTGCCAGAAATCATGGAATGGGTTGGGTTGGAAGGGAATTTAGGGATCATCCAGTGCTGGGCAGAGACACCTCCCACTGTCCCAGGCTGCTCCAGCCCCTTCCAGCCTGGCCTTGGACACTCCAGGGATCCAGGGGCAGCCACAGCTTCTCTGGGAATCTGTGCCAGGGCCTGCCCACCCTGCCAGGGAGGAATTCCTCCCCAGTATCCCATCCATCCCTGCCCTGGGCAGAGCTGGGGACAGGGCAGTGCCACCCATGGCCAGGTGAGGACACAGCTCCTCAATCCCTGCTGAGGCCAGGCCAGCCCCACTCCCTACTTGTATTTTAATTTTATTTTTATATCCCCTTGCTCCCAACAAAACCATCTCCTGTCCCCCCAGTGCCGGGAGCCATTGGGAAGCAGATTAAAAGTTTTCATCAGCTCTTCCTAATGGAGGCAGATAAAGCAGGCTAATGGTCATGTGTTGAGTTATTGAAGGGAATTCAGGTACTACAAAATCACCTTTAACCCTCAGCTTCCTCAGACCTCCTGCCTCGCCATTGTTTGCAGGGGTGTAAAAAACCAGAGTCCAGTTCATAAATTATTATGGAGTTCCAGTGCCCCTAATGCAGGACAGCTTTGGCAGTGTTTCATTTTGGGGTGGGAGCTCATTCTGGGCTGTGCACGCCATAAAGCTCCAGTGTTCCCAGGATTAACCCTTCCCCTGCTGGCTGGCAGGGAATCATCAGTGTTTGTGCACTGGTTTATTCATGGCAGGGATCCCTGAGGAATTCTCTCTCTTTTTGTGAGCTCCTGGGTAAAACACAGCAGGAAGGTTTGTTTAAAAAATTCAAAAGTCGTCACGCCCAGGTTGTCACTCTTTTAGAATTCAGCTTTCATTGTGATGATTTTTGAAGATTTCAGCCTAAAATTTGTGGTTAAAAGTTTTCCACCACTGGTATTAGAAAAAGGTGTTTTGGTGCAGTGTGGCACAGAACCCTTGTGGGGTATTTTTTATGGATCACAAACCAGGAGATTCCATGCTCTGGGCACTTCCCTCCCCACTGACCCTGGCTGCTTCTCCTGAATTCCTTGCAGCAATTCCTCCTCCCCTTCAGTTGGTGTTTTCCACGTGAGCTGTGTTTTCAGGCTGAGGCCATGAGGGCTGAAGTTCAGCATTGCTGTTGGGCAAAGCAGAGAGGAGTTCTGTGCCTTTGGCCTTGCTCTCCAGCACTCCCAGTGTTCCTTGGTTTTGGAGGAAATTCCTGCTCCATCAGCTCTGCAGGGCCTGGGTGGCATTCCTGACATCTGCACTTCAGGCAGCTGAGCTGCTCCCAGTTCTTCAATCCCATCAAAATTATCCCTCTCCACGGATTTCCGCCCTGGCTCCTCCATCCAGGGAGAAGCCACGGACTCTCTGCCCATCCAACCCCGAGGGGCTTCCCAGATTTGCCAGTTTGTTCTGTATTTGTCTTGGTTTAGGCTGAATTTGGGAGAAAAGGCCAAATTTGGGAATGTTGTCATTAACACGAAGCAATGGTCAGCCCCTATAACTATTTCTTCCCTAAATAGAGGAGGAAATTGCTGGCTGTGCTGAACTAAAGATGTTTTAATGGCCAGTTCTGTTCAGGAGTTTTATTTCCCGGCGTGTTAATTTTATTTTAATTAATGCATGGCCTTGGAAGTAAGTTAATCCCTCACAGAGAGGTTCCAGCAGCTCTCTTCTGGGGTTGGGGTGCACTTTGGAGGCACTGAGCTGCTCTGTGGGTGAGAAGCTGCCTTTTGGAACATTTTATGGAGGGCACAAAATCTCTGAGGTGTTTTATGTGGCAAGCTGAAGATGGAATTTAAATCCCAGCAAAACAGCTGAGGGGTTATCCAGGGAGAGTTTGTGTCTGTGCAGAAATGCTGCACAGAAAACCCCAAATTTCCTACGAGTTGTGCTGAGCCCAAAATCATTGAATCCCAGAATCCAAGGTCATCAATCCAACCCTTGGAGCCTGGAACATCACCTTGTCACCGAGCAGGGCACCGAGTGCCGCGTGCAGTCATTCCCTGAAGGATGAGCCCGTGGCTGCATTTGGGCTGACAGCTTTTTTTATGGAATTGTTGGATCCTGAGGTCTTTACTTTTCCCTGCTGGATTTCTGGAGCACTCAGGCTGTGGGACATCTCCCACTGGCATGTGGCTTCCAGGAGGGGTTGGACCCAGTGGCTGCTTGGACGTGCTGGTTGTGACTGGAACAAATCCCATTTCTCTCAGTCAGAACTTTCCAAAATCCCACGTGCTGGGAGTGAAAATTCAGATTTCAGTGAAAATTCAGATTTCAGGGGTAAAAAAAAAGGTAAATCTCTTACAGAAATCTCTATATACATCTTTTTTTTTCTGTTCCCACCAACTGTCTCCTTCTCAGCACTGAGTTAGAAGTGCTCCAAACCCTGGCTTTTCCCATTGTCCTTCAGGATAATGTCTGGAGTTGGAGCTTCTGGTCCCATCCAGTAACAAAGAGAGGGAGGTTGATTGTAAAGGAAATGTGAAGTGATTTGAAGTAGAAATGGTGTGAAATGGAAATGTGAAGTGATTTGTAGTAGAAATGGTGTGAAGTGTCCTTATGGGGGGCAGTGGAGCTGGTGAACCAAGAGATGGGGACCCCCCCTCTTCAAATTACTGATTTAAGGTGGTGGTTTAGGGCCAGCCCTTTATTTTTCTGTCCTTCCCTCTCACAAGTCTTTCTGACCCCCCCTCCTCGCTACATAGCTGTGTCCCAGACATGGGCAAGCTGCTCTGCAGCCAGAGCCACCGGGATCCTTTGTGTGCAGACACCTTTGGGATGAGCAGCTCCGAGCTCCTCTCACCTCCCCGCCTGCGACCGTCGGGATCATCCATCAATTATCACCAAAACCATAGCCCACTGCACGTCTGTGTCCACCCAGCTCCATCCTGACCCCAAACCTGAATCATTTAAACCCAAGGATGGGCAGGGAGGAGCCTGGGGGTGGCCTCATCCCAGCGCTGCTCCCTGGATCCCTGGCGGCCGGCGGCGCTCGCTCGGTTCCGCCCTGGATTTCAGCTGGAAAGGCAGCCCCGACTGCATTTAATAACCTCTCCTTCAGCACAGAGAGGTGCAGAAAGTAATTTGTCCCCTTGCCAAGGAGCAGGAAGAATGGGCATTTTGTTCCTGGTGATTTTACCTGGCTGGGTTCTGCAGGGAGAGCAGGACTTTGTGCTACCGTTGCCCCGCACGCTGTGTTGATTTATTGAAATTGGAGCCCGCGGGTGCAGTCCTGAGGTACCTCCTGACATGGAATTTCTAGGAGAAATATACAATTGGCTTGGTTATTATTTTTTCCCTCCTCCCTCAGCTTGGGCGTCTTTCCAGCTTTTGCACTAAGGAACAAGATTTTAAATTAGCCTTGAATTTTAACACGGTGCAGCTTGGCCCTGCTATTCCCAGGGTTTTATTATGAAGGGTCTGACGTTGTGTCCTGGTTTCATCTCCATCACCTGCCCTGAAATGCAGAGTTTCTTCTCTTTTCTTTAGTCTTAATTTTTTTTATTATTTTTAATTTTTATTTTTAGAGGAAGGAATTGAAGAGAGGCTGTGGGTCATTGTCCTGGTTTAAATGTCATCATCCCCCTTCCCTGTGTTCCTGCAGAGGGGTTGTGGAATCTCCCTCACTGGAGATATTCCAGAGCTGTCTGGGCACAATCCTGTGCTCTGGGATGACCCTGCTGGAGCAGGGAGGTGGGAGAATATTCCCAGTGAGGGCTCTTCCAGCCTGACCCCTCCAGGGATTCTGTGACTTTCCAGGTGTTCACATCCAGGTAATCATCTTGGGAGGGGAGCTCCCAATGGAGCCCAAAAAAGTGATGAGAAAACCACAGGGAAGGGATGGCTGGAGATGTGGTGCTGTGTATCCATGTCCAGGATCTGTAAAAAGAGTCAATTCCCTGGTAGCAACTCCAGTTAATTCATTTCCTCTCAAGCAGTGTTAAAATATGAGTAGAAATCCTTCTCTTTATTAATATTGCCAGCATTTATCTATTTTATCATGTTTGCTTTTAGAGCAGAAAAATTCAGAATTAGTATTTTATGCTGATACTTCCAGAGGTTTTTTGCATCTCTTTATTGGACATTTAGGCTGCTTCTCCTCCTGTTTTGATTTATTTCTTGGGCAGGTTTTGGGAAGAAGCTTTGTCAGGGTGAGAGCTCTGCAAGCCCAGTGGGGTTATGTTGAGAACAAGCTGGAATCTCTTCACAGATCCCACCAAATGGAGCTGGGACTTGAGCATCAGTTTTCCATGAGCTTCACCATTAATGGGTGCCTGTTAATTACTGTCCCTCATAGTTATTAGCAGCATCTCTGATGGTCCAGTTAAGCACTTCCACAGGGTTTCTCCATGGAAAACAAAGCTGCCCCTTGCCGAGTGTGGTGATCCAGGAAAACCCTGGGATGCGCTGGGAGCAGCCGTGTGCCACCAGATCAGGCTGGGCACGGCCACATTGATCACCTTGGAGTGGTTTTGGCAACTTTTGGGAGCAGAAGAAGGGCCAGGAGCTGGGGCTGCTGCTGCAGAGCCCGTGGCAGCCCAGCCAGCCCAGCCCAGCCAGCCCTGCTCCTCCAAGCCCTCCTGCCCCCTTCCCTCGGATCCGCCGGGTAATGCCGTGCAGCTGCACTGACAGAATGTGATTGCTCATCAGTTTGCTTGATGACTTAATCTGGGGCTGATTAGCATCCTGGAGCCCGTCCAGGAGATCAGAAATGATGCACAGCTCTGCTGCAGGCCCCGGGTTGTTGCACGTTTGAGCCTGGCCGGGCTCTGGCGCAGCAGCAGGGGCTCGCATGATTGCTCTGCTCCAGGGTTGGGGCTGGGGAGGGGGCAGTGCCGAGGCCAGGCTCCTGTCAGGGAGCTGGGCTGGCCTGGCTTTGTGTCCCAAGCACGTGTCACCCCACTAGGCAGGGACGTGGAGCATCCCCTAGCACTCAGTGCTCTGCTCTGGTTGATCAGGTGCTGATCTGTCACAGCTTGGACTCAATGATCTTGGAGGGCATTTCCAATTCATTCAGTTAATTTGTGATCACCCCCAGCAGTGTGCTGTGCGCTTGGAGTAACGATAAATCCATAGAAATCCTCTCCTTCCCCTAAAAACTGCTTCCTTAAACAAGTGAGGACATTCCCTGCTCCTCCTGGTGCTTGCAGATCATCGCCCCGAGACGTTTTGCTGCCGGGGGACTTTGGGAAGCAGCAGATGGGACAAGGGCCAGGATATGGGATGATGTGGGAAGGCTGAGCTGTGGATGCAGCCAGCTCCTGCTCAGCAAGGGTTAAATCTGGAGCAGGGACTGCTGGAAGAGTTCAGTTGTTTCACATTAGGCCGGGCAGCCCTGGCTGCCTTCCGTGCTCGGGGAGCCAGGGGCCGAGTCCCCAGCGCTAAATCTGCGTAACCGATGCCGTACAACTGGCACCAGCCTTGACCACAAGTGGCCGTTAAAATAAACATCCCCGGGCTTAACTGACAGGCAGCAGCGAGCAGAAACAGCCCAGCATGATGGGGAATATTAAACACCCAGCCAGAACCGAATTTCGGCAGCAAACCCCCCTCCAAACCCGCCCCGGCATCGCCCCGGCCCCGCGGCATCAATGGGAGCAGTGTTTGGGACCGTGGGGTGTGGGAGGTGGGAGAAGTCCAGCCCAAAACACAGCCTGGGTAAACACAGGGCATGAGCCCCAGGGTGGCACCGGGGCAGAGAAATCCAGCCCAAAAGCTGTGCCAGGAAACGCAGGGCACGAGCCTCACAGCAGCAGTGGCACCAAGAAATCCAGCCCCAAACATATCCCAGGAAAACAAGGCACAGACCAGCCCTGTGACAGCGCTGGGATGGAGAAATACAGCCCCAAATATATCCCAGGTAAACTGAGGACATGAGTCCCATGGCAGCACCAGGATGAAGAAATCCAGCCCAAAACTGATCCTGGGTAAAGACAAGGCACAAACCCCCCAGTGAGATTGAGACTGAGAAATCCAGCCCCAGATATATCCTAGAAAAATACAAGGCACAACCCCAGGTGGCACCAGGACCAAGAAATCCATCCCAGAACACATCCCAGGTGAACAGAGGACATGAGCCCCACAGCAGCACTGGAATGAAGAAATCCAGCCCAAAACTGATCCCAGGTAAAGACAAGGCATGAGCCCCGTTACAGCAGCAGGATGGAGAAATCAGGCCCAAAATATCTCGGGAAAACACAAGGCACAAGCCCAGTGTGGCACCAGGATGGAGAAATCCAGCCTAAAACATATCCCAGGTAAAGACAAGGCATGATCCAATCCCCATGACAGCACCAGGACTGACAAACCCAGCCCAAAACCTTTCCTGGGAAACACAGGGCACAAATCCCACAGCAACACTGGCACCAAGAAATCCAGCCCCAGACCTATCCCAGGAAAACCCAGGGCAGGAGCCCCAGGGTGACAGCAGGATGGAGACATCCAGCCCCAAACCTGTCCCAGGAAAACGCAGGGCAGGAGCCCCAGGGTGACAGCAGGATGGAGAAATCCAGCCCCAAACCTGTCCCAGGAAAACCCAGGGCAGGAGCCCCATGGCAGCACCGGGATGGGCTGGCACAGAGGATGGGAGCTGCCATCCCTCGGGCCCTGAGCTGCTCCAGGATCTTGTCTGGCGTTAGGAAAGGAGGTAAAAGGCTTTATTAAAAACGAGCTGCTGGCCTTAGGTTGGCAGATTTATTTATAATGGTGATTTGTGAGCGCTCCAAGTTGGGACAAGAGTGAGGGCATTATTATGTCCCCAGGGATAGAGCAGCGACACATTTATTGGGTGGAATTTATCTGCCTGGAGAATTTCTTGATTTCTTTTTATAAGAAAAGCATAGAAACAAGCAGCACTTACAAAACCAGCGATTACACAAGGGCAGAACTTGCCAGAGCTCGAGGCAAGAGGATTTGGACATTGGTGCTGCTGGGAGAGGCTTCTTCCCTCCTGGACAGCAGCACAGCTCCCTGCTCTGGCACGTGCTGCTTGAAATCCATCACGTTTTTGTGTCAGAAGGGAAACCACGGGAGTTATTAAGGGTGTGCTGGAGAGCTTCCCTGAAACTGTGTCCTTTAAAATGTAGGTAATTATTGGTTTTACCCAAAGAAGGCCTTGAGCAGGACTAGGATATTTCTAACAAGAGTGGTTTTGTGTTCAGGAGTCCAAAGATGCCCGAGCCTGTTTCCTAATATTAGTAGGATTTAAAGTTCTGTATCGTTGTGTGTATTATTATGTCCTGGAGTGTTGTTATGTTTTGTAAGAAGTCACTAATTTGAACTCCTAATTGTTTAAAAGAGAGTTGTTGGAATGATGGCCACAGCAGGAGATGCAGTGCCTGTGTCACTGCTGGAGAGGTGCAGCTCATGGAATCACAGAATCACTGGGGTTTGGCTTGGGAAGGATCTTAAAACCCATCCAGATCCAGCCCCAACACCTTCCACTATCCCAGGCTGCTCCAAGCCCATTCCAGCCTGGCCTTGGACATTTCCAGGGATCCAGGGGCAGCCACAGCTTCTCTGGGCACCCTGTGCCAGGGCCTGCCCACCCTCACAGGGAGGAATTTCTCCCTAATCCCTCATTCAATTCTCCCTTATTTCAGTGTGAAGCTGTTCCCCCTTGTCCTGCCACTCCAGGCCCTCATTCTTTGCTGAGGGGGAGCAGAATTGGCTGCTGGATTCACCCAGCAGAGTTTGGAGATCAGCTCCTCATGGCCAAGAGTTTTCTTGTGCCTTGTTTTGCTTGTCCTAAATTCCTCCCGGCTGCATCCTTTGTTACTCGGGAGAAAGCCTAAAACAGAAACAAACTCTCCCAAGCGTTTGGCTCCATCTTTGGGACAGCAACCTGGATTTTCCTCTTGTATTATTCCTATCCCATCCTGCTCTAGACATGCTCTTGGATGAACTGGAGGTTCAGAGCTGGGTCTGGCACGATGGTTCCTGCGGAGCCAGCTCTGGATTTAAAACCATGTGGGGACATGGGTTGGTGGTGGCTTTGGACTCAGTGGTCTCAGAGGTCTCTGGACAGGACTGGATGTGCAGTTGTGTGCTGGGTGTGCTCTGGCTCCTGGGCAGTTGCAGAGTTAAATGAGTTCCCCCTCCCGCCGCCGCCGCTGGCTCGGAGCGCGGTGGCGTTCCAGTTCGGAGAATTCCAGTGACCAACCAGGTAGTCGGCTCCTAATGGCACAATTTACCCTTTGTGAACACATTTTATGAAAGCTCTCACTGTTTGTCTCGAGTTGTGGAGGGAGGGGGAAAAACCCAACCCGACTGTAAATGTCCAGGCCACGGAGCTGGCTAATGCAAACACAGGCACGAGCCGGGGCTCCGTGTGTTCCTTGGCCTGGTGCTGAGCTCGTGTTTATGAGCACACACCAAAAAAAACCCTCTGGAGGAGTCTGGGCCTGGGCTTAGCACTGGACATTTTAAAGGGGAAAAAAATGAGGGAACAAGGAGCTGTGGGAGAGCAGCCGTGGGGTGTTTTGGGGTTGGGAGTGGAAGGGAAAGCTCTGGATCCTCTGAGTGTAACCATTGGAAAGATGTTCAGGAAGACGTTCAGGAAGATGTTCAGAAGATGTTCAGGAAGATGTTCAGGAAGATGTTCAGAAGATATTCAGGAGGGTGTTCAGAAGATGTTCAGAAGAGGGTGTTCAGAAGATGTTCAGAAGATGTTCAGGAAGATGTTCAGAAGATGTTCAGAAGATGTTCAGAAGATATTCAGGAAGATATTCAGAAGATGTTCAGGAAGATGTTCAGAAGATGTTCAGAAGATGTTCAGAAGATGTTCAGGAAGATGTTCAGAAGATGTTCAGGAAGATGTTCAGAAGATGTTCAGGAAGATGTTCAGAAGATGTTCTTCCACTCTCCAAAGCCATAGGTTTGCCCTTCAAGGCACCAGCGTGTTCAAGGAACTCTGTGGAAAAAGTTGGAAAATCCTTGAAAAATGTTGTAGTAAAATGTCCCAGGTGACCTTGCTGAGGTGGGAATGGCCAGGGGGATGAGCAGGAGCACTGTCAGGAGATGCTGGAGGTGCCCAGGGCAATGGGCTGGGCCTGGCAGCCTGCTCCTGGCTGGAGTCAAGAGCACAGGAGATGCTGCTGGCCTGGGATGACCCACGTTCCTTGGGAAGAAACGTTGGCATCCTTCCTTTTGGAATGTTTCCCACTTGGGCACAAGAAAGGGTTAATGTTGGAATTGTTCAGCTCTGTCCCCTCAGCCCACTCCATGGGAGAGCTTTGGGTCCTGCAGGGATGCTCAAGGCTGCTTGTGGCTCTGTCCTGGCTCTGTTTTTCCTCCCTTCCACTGCTTATTCCCATCACTTTCCTGTTCCTTGATTTATCAGTGGGAGCTGGCAAATCCCTCCCTGTGCTCTGAACCAAAGCAAAACCTCTGGCCTGCAGGAGAAAACACCAACTGAACCCCAAATAATGAGTACTAAAGGAAAATGTAAAATGGCAGAGGGCACACGGAGTAAGCAGAGGTATTTTCTGGCTGTCTGGTCGAAGGTTTGGTATCATTTTTCTCCAGGATTACAGGGGCTTTCACCTCATAAATTTGGGCCTGTTTGAGGTCGTTAATCTTTCTTTACATGTTGCCTTGCAATTTTAGAGCTTTGCCACCATCTGGGATCACATTTTAAATGGAGTTTCCACTCACTACGTCCCCTTTTCATGGAATTATTTATATATGGAGAAATGCATAATAAATACATCAGCTCTGGGTTGTTTTTAAACATTTTCAGGGCTTACCTTGTGTGGAAAAACTTGTCTTCTCTAATAGAGAGTCATAACAGTGACCAATTAAAGGATCACATTTGCAATATGCTCTTAAATGGCAATTTAAAATATTGGTGAGTGATCCGTGGGGAAAGGGAGCTCCAGGCCAGGGACCTGAACTGGAAAATCCTGGAGTGTGAGACAGAACAGCACCATCTGATGGAAACAGCAAACCTGGAGAGGGATTTCAGCTCCCCCCTTGCCTTTGGGATGGAACCTTCTTGTGTTTCCCTTAAATCTTGGTTTTTCTCCACCATATGCTGGTGTTGGGTCAAATGCTGGACTTGGCCATCCTGGAGGTTCTTCCCACTCTCTGATTCTTATGGATGGACCCTCCACTGCCTAAGCCCATCTTGCCCCATCTCTGCTGCTCTTGGCAAACCCCAGAGGCAGGGAGGACCCACAGCTGGTTCCACCAGCTCTTGCTGGCCCCACCAGAGCCGAGATGTCTGCCCCAGGCCCCGCCAGCTATTTGAACGGGCTTTTGAACAAATAAATAGCCTCAGCAGCTCAGTGGTTCCTTGTGTAATTTTAGCTCAGGACCTCTCCAAGAATGTCCAGAATAAATAGGTGAATCTGTAATCCATCCCCAATTAAGTGGATATTCCGGGAGCAGCGCGGAGCACGTTACGGAGGAGCAGTGTCAATAAACAGGGATGCTGTGGGCCCTGGAAATGTGGGCTCTGCTCCTGGAGAGGGTGCAGGCTGGAAAAGCAAACAGAAAGGAGCCTTCTGCCCCCACCCAGGTGGTTGGGATGCCAGCCCCCACCGTTCAGTGTCCCCCAGATCCTCCTGGGGTGATTCACCCTGACCAAACCTGAACGTGGCAGGGAGGTTTCACCTCCACCCTGGACTTTGCAGCGTTGTCAACAGGAAAACAGCCAATTCCCCCGATGTTTTACAGTGCTGAGGCATGAAATTGCAGAGCAGAATCTTCTCCCCAAGCCCCCTTTCCCCTCTGGCAGCTGCAGCCACCATTCCCTAAGAAACCCAACCTCCAGACGTGAAGCACTGCTGGGATTTTTCAGGCTTTTAACTTTTCCTTGGCTCAGCCGGGAGGAGCGGGGACCTGCTGGAGCTCTGAAAAACCCCCGAGCACGGGCTGGCTGGGGAAAGGAGTTAAAAATGAACCAGCAGATTTTTATATATATAAAAAGTAAAAATATATGTTCTCCATCTGAAGTTTATTTAGGTCCTTTGGGAGAGTGGCGCGGCACCACGTCTCTACTAAATTGCCAACATTTTATGGCCGTGCTGGCACCGAGTCAAACACACATCTCCTTGGCTTGCTCTGCTGTCTTAAACAGGCAGATTCCAGTCTGTTTTTCTATGGACTGAATATTCCTATTGACTGGGCGAGGAGAGCTCTGCCCAGCAAGAACCTACAGGCAGCTTCTCTTTTTATTACTTTATCGAGCCTTGATTATTTTGATATTGCGCTGCTGAAGAGCCGACCCCTTGTGACCCACTGGATGTCAGAGCAGTGTGCATGTCGAGCCAGATCCAGCTTTTTCTTTTTTTTTTTCTTTCTTTCCCTTCTGATTTTATTTGGATTGGAATCTTATTAATAACTGGAAAGTTTTGAAGGGGCTATTTTTAACCGCTTAGCTGTCGGGAGTGTTTCGGTAGCGTGGACGTGGAGCTTTGAGTGTGCAGATGAAATACCCCCAGCACAAGATGCTGCTGGGTTTAAACCCAGCCTGAGCAGTTCCCTGCTCCATTTCCTTCCCAAACCCTTCCCAACATGAGGATCCTTGTACAAAATCCCTCTGCTGCTCATCAGTCGGGGTCGCTGCCCGCGTGGAGCCTTTCCACGGTGAGGAAGCTCCGGGATCTCCCCCTGTTCCAAGCAGGGTGGTTTTTAGGAATCCTTGGTTGCTGCAGAACCCGAGACAGGCTGACTTCAGGCAGGACCCTCATCTGCCCACACTTCCCAGCAGCTGGGAGTGACCTCCCTGCTCTCCTCTCCGCTCGCTGCCTCCTGGCACGGGGCTGGGCAGACGTTCCCGCCGGCCCTGGGAGCTTTTGTGGAGCTTTGATCTGCAGATGCCGGAGGAGCCAGGTCAGCATCTGAGGCAGGATGGACTGGCAGGGAGCAGCCTGTTGGACCACACTGATCCAATTAGGCTCCACGGTGGAGAATCCTTTTTATTTTTTGGTCCAAAGCACAAGAGAAGCGAGGGCTGTGCTTTGAAGCCGAGGAGATGAGTTCATGCCTCAGTGCTTGGGAAGCTGGAGAGCCGAGCTTTGCAGTTCATCTGGATCTTCCACAGCTCTCCAGAACACATTTCATAAAGCTCTCAGCCTCTTTTCCAGGGCCCTGCTGCTCCTCACGCTCGGCTGGCTGTGCCAAAGGCTCTCCCTCTCTCAGAGCTGCTCCTGACGTGTTCACTGCCCCTCAGTGGGGTCGGGGGGGAGGACAGTCCATGATTCCATAGGACAAGGAATGGCTTCAAACTGCCAGGGGAAAGGGTTGGATGGGATATTGGGAAGGAATTGTTCCCTGTGGGGATGGGGGGACACTGGCACAGGGTGCCCAGAGAAGCTGTGGCTGCCCCTGGATCCCTGGCAGTGCCCAAGGCCAGGCTTGGATCAGCCTGGGACAGTAGAAAGCGTCCCTGCCAAGGCAGGGGTGGCACTGGATGAGATTTCAGACCCCTTCCAACCCAGCTCATTCTGGAATTCTCTTTCTTTTGACCAAATAGCTGCTTTTTTCTCCTTATTTATTCCCATTTGCTGTTATTCCCTTTCCTTCTGTTTTTCAGGATTTCTCTGCCATGAAGTGCACTTGGTTGGATTTGTTGATCTTAGAGGCCTTTTCCAACCTAAACCATTCCATGACCCCCTGATTCCCTCCAAGTCCACACTCCCCTGCTGCTCAGCTCCTTGCATGGCAGCAGTGCTGTGAGCCCAGTAAAGAATCCCAGGATTTGGGTTGGAAGGACCTTAAAGCCCATCCCATTCCATGGGCAGGGACACCTTCCCCCATCCCAGTCTGCCCCAGTCCCAGCCCTGTCTGAGCACTGGGTTGTTTGAGGACAATGTGGGATTTGTTTCCCTGTAGAAGAGCCTGGAGCTTTCCCCAGGCTGGGCTGGGCTGGGCTGGGCTCTCCAAGGCCGGGATTAAATCCTCCCTTGGAGTTTCTGGGAAGCTGTGGCAATAAGGGGGCTGGGAGGAGGGACCGTGGGCATTCACAGCCCCCAAGAAGAGCCTTCACTCCTCTGTATAATGGCCTTCTGTTGGCTTTTAGTGGGGTGCAGTTTAGTAAATTAGGAGTCTTCAGGTACTTAGCACTTTAATGGTTCTCACTAAGAACATAATTAAACCATAGACCCCGTAGGGAGAAAAAAAAACAGTTTATTGTGGGTATTTTTAGACTCTGTTACCAGCCCTCATAAAAGCTGCTCGATCCAAGCCAGGGAACAGGCCCGAGCTGGCGACCCAGAATTCCTGCAGCAGCACTCACACCTTACAAATCTGCCCTGTGAATTACAGAATTCATTTTCCTGCTCCCATTTCCAAAGGCGTTTGCAGCCGCCGTTCCTCCCCGGCTGCTGGAGGGGAGAGGGAGGCACCAGGGTTATGATGTTGTGCTGACACACAAAGCCAGCGTTTGCTAATTGGTTTTTTTTTTTTAATTTAAACACGTTTTCAGTCTCACAGAGGTGCCCAGAAACGGGGCTGCTCCCAGCCCAGGGCTCTGCTCCCTCTCCATGTGCATCCACCATGGGATTGTTGAGCTCCATCTGCCCTGGAGCTGCAATTCCCATGGCTGTGGGTCAGGAGATCACAGGTCTGGGATCAGGAGAGCTCCCAGCTGCTCCTGGGATGAAGAGATTGAGAGGGAATTTTCATCAGGCACGGGGGTGATGGGACATGGGAGAATGGCTTCAAACTGAAAAAGAGCAGGTTTATGATGGAAGATGGAATAAGATGGATTAAGATGGAATTCTGGGATCAAAGCCTTTCCTGAGAGGGTGGGAAGCCCTGGCACAGGTGCCCAGAGAAGCTGTGGCTGCCCCTGGATCCCTGGCAGAGCCCCAGGCCAGGCTGGAGCAGCCTGGGACAGTGGGAGGGGGTGGGAATTAAACAATGCTCCAGGTCCTTCCCAAGCCAAACCATCCTGGGGTTCCGTGATTCCCCTCACAGCAAAGGGCAAAGCTCCAAATCCCAGGAACAAGAGAGCCTGGAGAGCTTTTCCCTCCTCTCTGACACCAGCACCCCTGGGATGTTCCCATGGGATCAGGATTTCTCTGGAATAGCAGGGGTGGGGCAAATGCCCTCTCCAAACTCCCAGCAAAGTGGGATTTCTCCAGCTGTGGGATTTCTTAGGGTGGCACTTATTAACATATCAGAATTTGGGGTTGTTCCCTTGGAAAAATTCGCCGTTTTCTTGTCCTGGATGGGAAAATCTGCCAGTGTCAAAAAATTCCAGGCTGACAAAGGGAGGGTGCTTCCCCAGCTGTGGGTGCCTCTGGTGGGCTCAGGCACAGAGAGAATCCAGGAGGTTCTCCAGCATCCCTGTAGGGCTCCTGGTGATTCCCAGGCTGCTCCTGCCTCCCTGCCCCATCCCAGGGAAGCACAGCTCCCTTCCCGGGGCACCTGTGCTGTGCAGCACCTGGAAGGCATTGCAGGAACACACACACTCCCAGATCCTCCCCCAGCAGCTCCTGAGGCATTTCTGGGACCTGGGAATCACCGGGCTGTCCCTGGGCTTTGCTCGAGCCTCAAATCCCAGACTGCTTTGGGCTGGAAAGGTCCTGGAAGCTGATCCCACCCCAGCCCTCCCGCTGTGCCAGGGCGCCCCAAACCCATCCAGCCTGGCCTTGGACAATTCCAAGGATCCAGGGGCAGCCACAGCTGCTCTGGGAATCTGGGACCTGCCCACCCTCTCTCCCTCCAAGCCGGCCTGGAGCTTCCACTGCAGTGGGATTTGAGGCTGGAATTTTCTCTTCCTGCCCTTCCACAATTTGGGATGGCAAAAATCTCCAGTCCCAGCTGGAACAAGTGGGAACGATGCCCATGAATGCATTAATTACAATGATAATTAGGTGTGACATCAGTAACCCTGCCTGCTCTCCCTGGTCTTTATCCATCAGTGCCAAACATTCCAAACTGTTGGATCCATGTCTCAGCTGGGTCAGGATTGGTTAAAGCACTTAAAAATAATAATAATGCTAATGACAACATCATCAACAACAACAACAACCGTTTAATATTTATAATTATAATAAATAATAATTATAATTATTTTGTGGTAATAATGATAACAATAAATTGTGGTAATGTGATGCTAATTGTGGTGATGATGATAATAAGTTTATAATTGTCATAATAATAAATTAAAAATAAATTAATAATAAATTAATAATAATAACAAGAATCATCATGATGATAAATAATAATAAAATTATTATTATTATTAAATATTTTTAATTACAAATGAATCATTAATAATCATAATTATTTTGTGGTAATAATGATAACAAGAAATTGTGGTGACGTGATACTAATTGTGGTGGTGATGATAATAAGTTTATAATGGTGATTAATAATTAATTAATATATTAAGAATAATAACAAGAATCATGATTATGATGAAAATAATAATAAATTAGTAAATAATTACTAATAATAAATTATTAAATAATTTATTATTTAATAATTATAATTATAATTATAATGAATGATTATTATAATTATTTTGTGGTAATGATGGTGGTGTGATACTAATTGTGGTGATGATAATAAGTTTATAATTGTGATTAATAATAAATTAATAATATATTAATAATAATAACAAGAATCATGATTATGATGAAATAATAATAAATTAGTATTTATTATTTAATAATTATAATTATAACGAATAATTAATAATTATTTTGTGGTAATAATGGTATCAAATTGTGTTGATGTGATACTAATTGTGGTGATGATGATAATAAGTTTATAATTGTGATTAATAATAATGAATTAACAATTTCACAATAACAAACAATATTAAGAATAATTATGATGACCGCGATAAAATTATTATTATTATTATTAGTATTATTATTATATTATTATTATTATATTAATAATATAATAATAATAATAATAATAATAATAATAATAATAATAATAATAATAATAATAATAATAATAATGATTTAAAAGAGCCAAGGAGCAGGCTGCCTGTTTGGGATCCAGACAGTCCCTCTGGGAGCCTGGCTGGGAATGCTGTGAGGAGCCAGCAGGGATGAAGTGGCAGCAGGTCCTGGAGGAGGGGAGGGACCCTGGGGGACACCTGGGGCTGGCCTGGCCCCCCAGGCCGGCCGGAGTGGCCCTGGCAGAGCTCCCTGACCCCGGCCTGGCTCCATCCGGGAAGGAAGGATGCGGTCTCCTGTCCTGAGGGGCCTCCAGCCCAGGCCAGGCTTTATTAATCCCAGCTTTGCTAATAAGGAATTACAATAGTTGTGGGATTTGGCAGCGGGAGCGTGCTTGGCTGCCACGCATCCTGCAGGATTTGCCCTGTTTTGTTTGTATTTTGGATTTAACTACAAATAATTTAAAGATGTGTTGTGTCTCCTTCAATTAACATTTGTGTTTTCGACCTCTCTCTTTTTTTTTGTTGTTGCTGTTGAAGTTTTAAAACAATGCCAGGGAGTTTGAGCCTGTCAGATACGTTAAGATAAATTCACATTTATTTTTTACTCCAGCTGTGGGATTTCTTAGGGTGGCACTTATTAACATATCAGAATTTGGGGTTGTTCCCTTGGAAAAATTTGCTGTTTCCTTGTCCTGGATGGAAAAATCTCCCAGTGTCAAAAAATTTCAGGCTGACAAAAGAATAATATTGTCCCAAGGCCAGTATGTAAATACCTTAACCAGTAGAGCATGTTTAGAGGAATTACACTTTCCTCTCCCAAATTACCAGCTTGGAAAGCAGCTCTACCAGCACATTTATTTGAATTTTAAACATTTTGAAAGCAGACCTCTGAGGTTTTGAAATCTGGTTTCCATTCCTGGCTCTGTTTGACCCGAGGCCTGACCCTGAGCAAATCTTAGGCTCAGTTCCTGGATCTGCTCTGTGGATCCTCACTCACTCTGCCATCCCTCAGTGCTGATCTGAGTGTAAGATCTCACTGTTAAATAATAGCAGGGCTAATTTATGGTGGGGTTTGGTTGTGGTGGCAACAGGGAAAATTAAAAAACTCGGTTTTTTAGAGATGAATTTGTTTAAAGATGTGTGGAATAAAGTCATTTTGTCTGCAAAGAAACGAGTTCCCAGAGGTGCAGGATGGCAAACTTGGGGAGAGAAACAAGGAATGAGGCCAGAACTTCACAGCACTTCCTACCGAGTTCTGGAGGGGATTGATTCCCTTTTCCCTCTGATTTTGGGGGGGATTCATTCCCTTTTCCCTCTGATTTTGGGGGGGATTGATTCCCTTTTCCCTCTGATTTTGGGGGGGATTCATTCCCTTTTCCCTCTGATTTTGGGGGGGATTGATTCCCTTTTCCCTCTGATTTTGGGGGGGATTAATTCCCTTTTTCCCCTGATTTTGGGGGGGATTGATTCCCTTTTCCCTCTGATTTTGGGGGGGATTGATTCCCTTTCCCCCCTGATTTTGGGGGGGATTGATTCCCTTTTCCCTCTGATTTTGGAGGGGATTGATTCCCTTTCCCCTCTGATTTTGGGGGGGATTGATTCCTTTTTCCCCCTGATTTTGGGGGGGATTAATTCCCTTTTCCCTCTGATTTTGGGGGGGATTGATTCCCTTTTCCCCCTGATTTTGGGGGGTATTAATTCCCTTTACCCTGTGCCTTTGCAGACACAGCCAGTGCCCAGCCCCATCTCGTACTTCATGCACCGCTCGCCCTGGTGGTTCCACCGCCTCGAGACCTTGGTCAACCACTTCATCGAGCTGCTGGTGCCCTTCTTCCTGCTGCTGGGCAGGAGGATGGCCATCCTGCACGGGCTCCTGCAGATCCTCTTCCAGGTGAGCCGCTCCTCAGCCGTGTCCTTCAGGCCTCAGGGTCTGCCTTTTCTGCCTTTGAAATTCTGCACTGCTTTGGGCTGTAATTCTGACATTCGTGTTATGGTGCTTCAGGTTCTGGCTTTTCTGTTTTTCAGGACCTGTGCTGCTTTAGGCTGTATTCGTGTTATGGTGCCTCATGGCTCAGCTTTTATGTTTTTCAGGTTCTGTGCTGCTTTAAGTGTAATTTTGGGATTCATGTTATGGTGCCTCAGGTTCTGGCTTTCATACTTTCAGGTTCTGTGCTGCTTTAGTGTGTGGGTCTGGGCTTCATATTATGGGATGGTGAGCTCTTTGCACAGAGCAGGGAGACAAAACAATTCCTGGGCACCAAGGACAAATGATCCAAATCTCACCAAGGACAAATGATCCAAATCTCAGCCCAAGAGCACAAACCCCGTGGGCTGGAGAGAGAAAAACAAGGATGGGACTGCCTGGGCTAAAGCTGGGATGGGACAATGAGCTCCAAGATGCAAATGGAGCAGAACTTATAAAAGTGAGAGACCCCGTGACCTGTTGTCCATTTTGGGGTCATTTTGGTTCATCTTGGGTGCAGCCCTGGCTGGGCTCTTGTGCTGCCCAAGGTGGATCCATGGAGGCCTCCTAATTAATCCCTGCTTTGTTCTTTAGCTCAGTCCAGCCTCTGTTCTGGGTCACAAGGCATCATCCTGAGGGTGCCCTCCTCTCCTGGGCTTCCCCACCCCTCCCAGCAGGAGCTGCTCAGGGGACAGGGTGGGATTCAGGCTCCAGGCAGTGAGGATGATTCCCAGCCAGGAATTCCTGGGTGTTTCCCACTGCTGGAGCTTTGGTTTCTGTGTGGCAGAGGAATGGCAGCCCAGGCTCAGTGCAAAGGCTCTGTGGGGAATCCTTGTGATTCCCCCAGGAGTTCATTTTTATAGACATCTGTCCACCTCTGAGGGGATTCTTCTTTCTGTATTTATCATTTGAGGATTGTCCTTTATCTCTGGAGAGGGTCGAGCTGCTCTTCACAAATACCAGATTGACTGTGCTGAGGTTTAAAATCAAAATAATTCCTTGAAAATTCAATGGATTCACAATCCAGTTGATTTTTTGGGTGGGTTTTTTGGTACCTCTGCAAAACTCAGAGGACAGAAGCTGCTGCATGAATACTTCCCTGGAGCCCATCTGATTCCTCTCCTGCCTGTCCTGGCAGGGCTCAAAGAGCTCATGAAACTCCATTTCCAGCCCTTGCTGCCCTGCCTTTGTTCAGCATCATGAAATTCATACTCAGGAGCTGTTCCTGCTTCCTGAGAGTTCCTGTGATGATTAAACTGGAGTACAGCTCATAAAGCCCCTGGAAAACCACAAAAATGCTGATCAGGTTTTAAAGGTCTGACAGAAACCCTGGTGGGTTTGTGCCCTCCCGGCTCCTTCTGCTGCCCCAACCCCTCCTGTTGTGTCTGGGTGCCAATGGGCATCTCCTTTTACCTTCTTGGGGCAGCTTTGGTTGGGTTGGGATGGATTTGGGCACATGGAGGGAGAGGTCTGACCCAGGGAGCTCCCGGGGTGTCACTCCAGAGGTGCCAGCTGTGTTTGTGACACTCTGAGCTTGTTGGAGGCACTGGGAGGATTTTATTCAGCCCAACCCTAAAAAACCCCACAGACAAAGCAAAACCTGCCCTCTCTTCTGGTTACGATGGAGGAGGGCATGGTTAGATTAGAAATCAGGGATAAATTCATCCCTGGGAGGGTGGGCAGGCCCTGGAAGGGTGCCCAGAGCAGCTGTGGCTGCCCCTGGGTCCTGGCAGTGCCCCTGGGTCCCTGGCAGTGCCCCAGGCCAGGCTGGAGCAGCCTGGCACAGTGGAAGGTGTCCCCAGGGGGTTGGAACAAGGTGATCTTTGAGATCCCTCCCAGCCCAGCCCATCCCCTGCCCAGTGCTCCCCTCGGGGCTGCTCCATCCCAGGCAGGAACCTCCTGGTGAGGAGCAGGGCCCTGGGGGGGCTGGGGCACCTCAGACAGAGCTGAGCCCACCCCATAAATGTCCTCATGCCAGCCAGTGCAGGCATCAAGCCCCTTTAATTGGCCCTTTATTGATAGCTGGCAATTACTGCCTGATTTCCATCACGAGGGGAGTCTGGGCAGGCAGAAAGGGACCCAGTGTAAGAGGCAGCCCTGGTGCCTTTATAGCATTTCAACAAAAACCTGTTTATTTAATATTTACTGCCCTTTTCTTCATTCAGAATGACTTTTATTGACAATCCTTGTGCTCTGCAAAGGAAGCAATAAAGTTTAATGTTGATATACCACTTAATTCTGCTTTTCAAGATTTGAATTGACATTACAGACAAGTTTTATTGGACATTTTATAATTGTTATTGGAGTCATGGTGGCGAGCTGGAGTGAGTGTATTTTTCCAGATTCCAACTGGCCTGGAGAATATTGCTTTGTCAGGAACCCAAAAAAAGTTGGGCTTTAAAAGAGGAAAGTGGGGTTTTTTTCCAAGTGTGAACTTATTCTTCTTGCCTGCTTCACGTTTGTAAGGAAAAAAGCTTAGAGAGGGTGGAAACACCAGAGAGGAGGAGCTCAGCAGCCTGAGCAGGGATATGTGTCCACCAGGGGATTCCTGTGGGGCTGGGATTCCAGCCTGGAGTTATCCCAAGGGAGCTGGAAGCTCCACCTTGTTCCCATCCTGGATGTGCCCAGGAGGTTCCTATTGGGGTTTGTGTTTGATGGGAGCCAGGTGGGATTTGGGGTGGGATTTAGGGTGGCTTTGATGGACACCAAAGGGCTGCCAGCACCTCAGTTCCCCCCTGGAGGGGCCACAGGGACCCTTGGGATGAGCCCATTCCCAGCAGATCCCTGAAGGGCTCGGTGCTGCTGCTCCTGGCCAGGAATGGTCCCTCCTGCTGGGGTTCCTGCCCTCAGCTCTGGGGCTTTTGCCACGTTCTCCTCGTGAGCTCAGGTCAAACCCCACCATTCCATGGCCCTCCTGGGCACTGCTGCCAGGGGTGCCTGCCAGGAATCAATTATCCCTGGAAGTGTTCAGAAAACGGGGCTGGGACACTTTCAGGACGTGGTTCCGTGGTGAATGTGGTGGTTGAGGGTTGGATTTGGTGATGCTAAAGAGCTTTTCCAACCTTAACCACTCTGTGATGGGCTGGCTTTTCTAGCAGAGCTGGGTGTGGGCCTGAGAAATGCACACCTGCATCTGAAGCACCCCAACATTCTGGAGAAATCAAATTAAAAACACGGCTGTCAGTACCTGGAGGGGAGCAAAAGATCTCTTGGAGGGTCTTGGAGACCCCAGGTGAGGTCTGGACTCTTATTCTTGGCTCTGTAGAAGCACCAGGGCAGAGCCTGCCCATACCCCGAGGAGTTTGTGGGGTGTGGGAGGTTGGAAGTGCTGCTGGGGGAGGCAAATCCTTCAGCTTGGTGGGGATTTCACTGCTCCCTGGAGCTGCCTCCTCAAACCCTTGGATCTCCCTCCTCAAAACCTGGATCTGCCTCTTCAAAACCCTGGATCTCCCTCCTCAAACCCTGATCTGCCTCTTTAAAACCCTGGATCTCCCTCCTCAAACCCTGATCTGCCTCCTCAAACCTGGATCTGCCTCCTCAAACCTTGGATCTGCCTCCTCCAACCTTGGATCTCCTCAAACCCTGGATCTGTCTCATCAAAACCCTGGATCTGCCTCCTCAAACCCTTGGATCTGCCTCCTCCAGCCCTGGATCTGCCTCCTCCAGCCCTGGATCTGTGTGTTTTCCACGCTGTCCAACTCCCAGCTCACACCAAACGTATTTCTTGGCTCCTTGGAAGCCAGGCAGTAAAATTACACAGCTTGGCAAAGGAGTTGATGAGGGGAAGCGAGAGGGAAGCCAAAAAAAGAGGCAGGAAAAGGCACCTTGCCCCTCAGAGCTGGCAGTGGGGCTGGGAGGGAGGCAGGGAAGGGGCTGGGGTGGATCTGGCAGTGCCAGGTGGGAAGGAGCTTTGGGATCAGGAAGGTGAAATCCATAAATGCATAAATAGCATGGGAAGTGCCCAGCTGGTGCTGTTGGAAAGGCAGGGGCACTGCTTTGATTCCCATGAAGGCTCAGCCTGGGGAGCTGGGAATGTGGGGAGGTGTTTGAGCCGTTCAGTCCCTTGGGCTGTGGGTGGGTCTGGGCACTCTGAGCCCTTGCCCTGCCCCCGGGAGCTCCTGGCACCCTGGGGGCCGCAGGAGTCCCTGGTGGGCTCAGCCCCAGGTGGCACAGAGCTCCCAGGGGGGCTGGGCTGGGCTGAGGAACATCTGCAGATCCTCTGGGCATGGGGGAGGCTCTGCCCTGCTCCCACCAGGGCAGCCCCAGGATGGCTTCAGGCAGGAGCCACCTCAGAGCCAGGGCTGGCAGTGCCAGGGACACAGGGTGACAGTGCCAGGGACACAGGGTGACAGTGCCAGGGGCACAGGGATGGCAGTGCCAGGGACACAGGGTGACAGTGCCAGGGGCACAGGGATGGCAGTGCCAGGGACACAGGGTGACAGTGCCAGGGACACAGGGTGACAGTGCCAGGGCACAGGGATGGCAGTGCCAGGGACACAGGGTGACAGTGCCAGGGGCACAGGGATGGCAGTGCCAGGGACACAGGGATGGCAGTGCCAGGGACACAGGGTGACAGTGCCAGGGACACAGGGATGGCAGTGCCAGGGACACAGGGTGACAGTGCCAGGGGCACAGGGTGACAGTGCCAGGGACACAGGGATGGCAGTGCCAGGGACACAGGATGACAGTGCAGGGGCACAGGGCTGGCAGTGCCAGGGACACAGGGTGACAGTGCCAGGGACACAGGGATGGCAGTGCCAGGGACACAGGGCTGGCAGTGCCAGGGACAAGGGATGGCAGTGCCAGGGGCACAGGGATGGCAGTGCCAGGGACACAGGGTGACAGTGCCAGGGACACAGGGATGGCAGTGCAGGGGTGCAAGGGTGTCAGTGCCAGGGACACAGGGTGACAGTGCCAGGGGCACAGGGATGGCAGTGCCAGGGGTGCAAGGGTGGCAGTGCCAGGGGCACAGGGATGGCAGTGCCAGGGACACAGGGATGGCAGTGCCAGGGACACAGGGTGACAGTGCAGGGGTGCAAGGGTGGCAGTGCCAGGGACACAGGGATGGCAGTGCCAGGGACACAGGGTGACAGTGCAGGGGTGCAAGGGTGGCAGTGCCAGGGACACAGGGATGACAGTGCCAGGGACACAGGGATGGCAGTGCCAGGGGCACAGGGTGACAGTGCCAGGGACACAGGGATGACAGTGCAGGGGCACAGGGATGGCAGTGCCAGGGACACAGGGTGACAGTGCCAGGGACACAGGGTGGCAGTTCCAGGGACACAGGGTGACAGTGCAGGGGTGCAAGGGTGGCAGTGCCAGGGACACAGGGATGACAGTGCAGGAGCAGAGGGGTGACAGTGCCAGGGACACAGGGATGACAGTGCAGGAGCAGAGGGGTGACAGTGCCAGGGATACAGGGATGGCAGTGCCAGGGGCACAGGGTGAAAGTTCCAGAGCACAGGGATGGTAGTACCAGGAGCCAGGCACAGTTCCAGAGCACAGGGGTGGCAGTGCAGGGGCACAGGGTGACAGTACAGGGGCACAGGGCTGGCAGTTCCAGAGCACAGGGATGGCAGTGCCAGGAGCCAGGCACAGTTCCAGCCCTGCAGAGGGCAGAGGTGACACCCCCAGAGCCCCTGCAGGGTTCAGAGCCCTGCAGAGGAGCCCCAGAGGAGGCAGCTCCCAGGATCCAGCCCAGGAGCCCTCAGGGACTTTGGGAGCTGCAGAGGGAAGGGGGCACCTGCTGGGAGAGGGACCCTGCGGGGGGATGTGGCAGAAACCTCCAGCTCTGCTCTGGTGGAGCTGCCAGCACCACCCTTGCCCAGCTGGGCACTGCACCAGGGACAGGCAGCCCCTGGGAGCTGGGCATGTGCAGGAGAGCAGGAGCAAAGTCATTTTCCTCCTCTTTTTTTTTTCCTTTTCTTTTTAGGCAGAACACAGTTGTTGAACAGATATTTTCTGTCTTTTATTTTTTTTTTTTTTTTTTTTTCCTCCTTGGCTTGGCCAAACCCCAACCTCTTAAAAATTTCTTTGGAAAAGGACATTTCCCTCTGGTCGATTTTGTTCCCATCTCTCCAGGAAGGCAGGGGAGGCCAAGTGGGGGTTTTCCCCCCTCTTTTTTTTGGGGAGGGGAGGACCGAGCCCCCCGTTGTCCCAGCGCTGCCTCTGCCCCACCAGGAGATGCTGGAGGGATGAGCTGCCCCTGCAGCCACACACACACAAATTAAATCAGGCTGCTGCAGTGCCACAGCTGCAAGAGATTGTGTTGCTGACTTAGGAGGTAGCAGAGGTCACAGCAGCAGCCTGGAGAGAGGGAACAAAAATGAACCAGCCCCCCCTTCCTGCAGAAAGTGTCTGAATCCAGGGTTTGTTTTCACTTGTCAGAGCCGAGCTGGGTTTGTGCTCGTGGCCAGGCTGGTGTGAGTCAGGGGTAGAGGGGTTCCCCCGGTGCCAGGAGCACCAGGGCCCTCGTCAGGGCTTTACCTGGGCAGCCACGGGCACGGGCACTGCTGGAGGAGGTGTTTTCCTGTGAGTGTGGGTGAGAATAAAGCCCAGTTCAGTGGAGGACGGAGCAGACAGAAAATTCAGGAGTTATTCTGCAGTTCACACAGTCCCAGAATGGTTTGAGTTGGGAAAAAACTCAAAGCCCACCCAGTGCCACCCCTGCCATGGCAGGGACACCTCCCACTGTCCCAGGCTGCTCCAAGCCCTGTCCAGCCTGGCCTGGGCACTGCCAGGGATCCAGGGGCAGCCACAGCTGCTCTGGGCACCCTGTGCCAGGGCCTGCCCACCCTCCCAGGGATGAATTTCTTCCTGATATGCAATGTAAATCTCTTTTCTTTCAGTTTAAATCCATTCCCCCTTGTTCTGTAGCTTCATGTCCCTGGAAAAAATCCCTTTCCTGTTTTTTTATAAATCCCTAAGGATGCTGGGGAGCGTGGCCCCCCAGCCCAGCAGCTCTGGGTGGGTGTCACTGCCTGGGCTGGGCTGGGCTGGGCTCCCCTGCCAGAACAGAGGAAATTCAGCCTTCCCCAAAGTCCAGATCTTGTTGATTTTGTTGTGGTTTAGAAAGAAACAACAAACAGAGAGTCCCAGGAAAGTGAACAGAGCAGCACTGGAGGAATGGGCCCGTGGAGAAGAGTTTTGCAGTTTCAGTTGTTCAAAAATCCTCTTTGGATTTTTATATCTGGTGAGATGGAAAGTGCAGGCAGAGAGGTTCCGAGGTTCTTTGGGAATGCTGGAGCTTGGGCTGGGATTATGGAGGTGGATGCCAGCCCTGTGCACCCATCCTGGCCAGGTGAGGGTGGCTGGGGTGTCCCTGCCCCTCCTGGATCCCCAGGTCCCCTCCCTCCCCCTGGCACTGCTCCAGCTCAGCTTTGCCCCCAGCAGAACAGCAGGAATGTGAAATCAAAGCCCTTGGAGGGCAGATTTTCTGTTACATTTAAGCCCCCTTAAATGAAATCCTGAGCTCTGCACCCCCCAACAAGAAACATTCTGAGTTGAGCAGGCAGAGCCCAAAGTGTTTCACCACTCTGATGTTTGATTTCCCATCCAGCTCGATGGGCTCTGCCGTGCCCGACACAGGAGCAGCAGCACACACCACCCCAAACCAGGCAATAACCCTGCTCCCATAATGGGCTCTGGGATCAGTTAGCAACAAGTTAAGTCCTTGCACTCTGCAGTAGTCAGAGGGGCTGAGAAACACTCCCTGGGAGCCATAGGAGTGCATTTAATTAGCTCCTGATTCAGGGCAATGGGGGTTTTTTCTCTTCTCTTTTCTTTTCTTTTTTTTTTTTTTTTTTTTTTTGAAATCATTAAATAAAGTGTCACCCCAAGCCAGTGCTGTAAACTCTATTTTGATTGTGGCTGCAATAACCCCTTTGGGCGTCATTCAGATTGTACTAAACAGTTTCTGCAGAGCCCTGGTTTCTCTCAAAATAAACCCAAGTCCGGCTTTGACAAGCTCTAATGAAAAACAAATTGTTATATTACTTAGAAAAATAATTTGAAGGAAGTCTGAATTAGTTGTAAAGGTGGAAAAGGTTCAGCTACTTGAAAATAGAAATTTGGAAGGTATTTATTTTAACCATTAAGCCAGTGGCCTTGAAATACAGCCTTGTTTGTTCCAGAATGCTCCTAACGAGAGCCATGAATCACGCTGTTAATCAGAATGGGAACTTGATTAATTGGAGAGGGGGGCAGCAGTGACTCCAGCAGCCTGGAGCTGGGCTCCTTCACCATCCCTCATCCTGCTGGCACCACGGGGGCTTGGAGGGCATCCCACAGCCCTGGGCTGGCCTTTGGAGAGTTGGGAATCGGCCGTGGCTCCCGGGGCTCGTGCCTGTGCTGGGGCTGGGCTCGGAAGGGGCTGGTTTGCCATGGAGCAGGGCTGGCAGTGCCTCTGCTCGCCCTGGCCCTGCCAGCTCACCTCTGCTGCTGCTCCTGGCTCTGCTCTTGGGCCTGAGAGGGAGTTTGGATGCCCAGCCATGGAACCAGACTGGGTGGGAAGCGCTGCCATGGCTGGGAAAAGGCAGCAGGAGGGTCAGGGCTGGTTTTCACTCACTGGGGCTCTTGGGTTTGGGGCCAGCAGGAGCTGCAGTGCCTGTGACCAGCCAGGAGCACAGCAGGGATGAGTTCCAGAATCCTGCAAGCTGCCAGGTGTGCCAGGCTGGCCCAGTGCTGCTGGCACAGTTTGGTGCCACCTCTGTGCCAGTCCTTGGCAATATTGCTGAGCACTGACTCCAGAATCACCAGCTGGGTCCTTAAATTGCAAGGTTTGCTGGAATGGGCTGGACACTCACCCAGTGCTGGCGTTTTGGCCACGTTCCTGCTGCCCAGGGGCTCTCAGGTGCCCCTCTCTGTGCTGCTCCCTGGCTGCTCTTCCCACTCCAGGAGCAGCTCCCAGGACAGGGAGAGGCTTCACCTCCTGGGCCCTGGGGCAGCTCGGGGTGAGAGCTTGGCTCTTCTCCCTGTTTGGATTTTGCACCTGATTTTCAGAATCCCTCCGTGCTCCAGAACCTTCTGTCCCACAGCAGAATTTCCAGGTGCTGGGGCAGGGTGGGGGAAATGGATGCTGAGGATGCTGAAATGATCCAAGCTGGAGCTTCCAAC
This sequence comes from Serinus canaria, assembly GCF_022539315.1. Taxonomy (NCBI): domain Eukaryota; kingdom Metazoa; phylum Chordata; class Aves; order Passeriformes; family Fringillidae; genus Serinus; species Serinus canaria. Next base: position 14,673,062 of record NC_066328.1, read on the forward strand.
ATCTGCATCTCCCAGATGGGATTCGGGATTCAGCTCCAGGCTGGGAGATAAAGGATGTGTTGCACATGTGAGTGAGGGCACAAAACATTTCTGTCTGATGAGAGCCAGAGCAGCTGCAGAGCAGAGATGTTCCTGGTGTCCACGACATGATCTTCACCATGTTCTGGCACTTTACTTCCAGGGATAATCATTTATTTACGTTTAGGTGTAGCTGCTAAAGCTGAGTGAGACCATCCCAACCCATCCCTGTGCCCAGGCCAAAGCCCACGAAAATGTGTCAAATATCTTCAAATATCTGTGAATTTCTCCAGTTTCAGTGCAAGGGTTTGGAGAGATGGTGAAGGTGTTCCAAGTTTAATCCATTTTCTGTCCCTTAGTCCTCATCTGAACTGGTTCCCCTGCACTTTCCCAGCTCTTGGCTCCCACCAAGCCTTTGCTGTTCGGCAGGGGGACGTGTTGGGATTTGGGATTTGGGATTTGGGATCTCTCCTCCCACCAGCAAGATGACAGGGCCTTTAAATAATGTTTTCTATTCCACTTCAAAAAAATAAAAAGAAGATGAAATCAGAACAGCCTAACTGGAAACAGATGGCAGATGAGAAACTTCTTTTAAAGAGGATTTTTAATACATTTATTATGAAGAAAATCATTTATTGGTGTCAGAGATGGATGTGTGAAAACAGAATGTGCCCATTCCAGGCCTGGAAGGGGCTGGAGTGGGATGGTGCCTTTGGTGTGGTGTTCTTGGAGCGAGGGGAGGATTTTGCTGCTGGTACAGTGACTTTCCTGGCTGAAAGGAGGCTTCTTCCCAGCCCTGCTCCTCCAGCTTCCCTCTGGGATCACTGGCTGGCAGAGCAGTGTCCATTATGCTCTTGCTGTGGGTTCCTGGCGTGGTTTTCCTGCAGTGATTTGGCTTGGAAGGGACTTTAGAGCCCATCCAACTCCAACCCCAACACCTTCCACTGTCCCAGGCTGCTCCAAGCCTGGTCTTGGACACTTCCAGGGCTGGAGCAGCCACAGCTTCCCTGTGCCCTGCCCTCCCACAGGGTCAGCTGAGGGTTTTTAAAAAATAACATGCATATTCCAGGCAGTTCTGTCCTGTCCAGTGAAATGAGTGTGTGCTTTCATGTGTGAAGCCATGCACAGGCAGAGGTGTCCCTTCCCCAGTCCCCTCACACAGTGGCTGGCCAGCTTTAATTAAAGCCCTTGAAACAAACCCCACAGCATTGCAGAGCGATGGATCTCGGTGCCTGGGCTGCCAGGGGTGGAGGTGAAGATGGATTTTCCCTTTTCCTGCTTTGATGAGCAGAACTCCTTGGCTTGTCGTGGGTTTAACGTTGCTGTGAAACACTGCTGCCCCCAGGGAGGCTGGATTTTGTTGGGATGAGGCTGCAGCCCCCAGGGAGGTTGGATTTTGTTGGGATGAGGCTGCAGCCCCCAGGGAGGTTGGATTTTGCTCTGGCAGGGTTGGGATGAGGCTGCAGCCCCCAGGGAGGTTGGATTTTGTAGGGATGAGGCTGCAGCCCCCAGGGAGGTTGGATTTTGTAGGGATGAGGCTGCAGCCCCCAGGGAGGTTGGATTTTGTTGGGATGAGGCTGCAGCCCCCAGAGAGGTTGGATTTTGCTCTGGCAGGGCTGGGATGAGGCTGCAGCCCCCAGGGATGCTCCAGCCCACACGCAGTTTACACAGCTGCACCATCCCCTTCCCCAGCTCCAGCAGGGCTCTTATCTCCATGCTGATGCAAGAGCCAGAAATGGCAGGAAAGCTGTGTCACTCATGGCTTTCATCTTCCTATAAAAACTGGGATCTTTGGAGCTGTGACTCAGAGGGGAGTGCAGGATCCTCCTGGAGCAGCTGGGGTTTGTTTGGTGCTGCCCTGGCTGGGGGATGGAGGTGCTGGGCTCTGGGCAGTGCTGGTCCTTCCCTGGAGAATTGCTTGCAAACCCCAATCTCACTTTCCCTTTTGTTGGGAACAACATTTCCCAGCAGGTTGTGGCCTCCCATCCCTGGAAGTGCCCAAGGCCAGGTTGGACAGGGCTTGGAGCAGCCTGGGCTGGTGGAAGGAGTCCCTGGCCATGGAAAGGGGCTGGGAATGAGCTCTGAGGTTCCTTCCAGCCCAAACCAATTCCATGCTTTTCATTGATCCGTGGGAAGGATTCCATGATTTATGCTGACATTGTGCAGAGCATCCTGGATTTCTGCTGCTGCTCTAAGCCCTGAGCTGAGCCCCAAAAACCTCGACCCAGGCAGGTGTTTGCAGCACGAGGTCTCACCTCTCCTGCTTTCCTCCTGGATTTGAATTCCACCTCCGCCAGGAGCTGCTTTGTCCACATTCCTGAGTAACTTTTTCCACACGTGAAACTCCCTCTGGGGTTAAGCTCTGCAGGAACCACGTGGGTTTGGTCTGGGCTTGGTGTCCCCACGTGGAGCTCTTCAGGGACAGAAGTGGCACTTGAAATTTACACCCTGCTCCAGTCTGGAAAACTTGGAAGCAGGGAGAAATCCCAGATCAGGCCAGTTTTGGAAAAGCTGAGGAAATCTGGGAGAAAAATGCACAAGAAGAGCAGTTTGGGAATGTTTTGTCCCAGATTTTGGCCAGTGTGGTGTGGCAGTGATGGCTGGGATGGCTCATGGATGGATTCCCTGCACTTTGGGAGCAAACAAGCAGAAAGGGGCAGGTGTTCAGTAGAATCCTGGAATGGTTTGGGGTGGAAAGGACCTTAAAGCTCATCTTGGACAGGGACACCTCTGCTGGATCAGGCTCTACATCAGTGTCACCCTCAGAGGAGCTGCCAGCTCCTCTCAGATGCCAAAATCCAGGAGCAGTAGAAAACTCAGGATGCTTCAGTCAACAGAAATTTCAACATTTCCTCTGGAAAACCAAATCAGATGGCACTGACTGTTTGGATGGGGTTGGGAATGGCAGGAGTGGGAGAGACAGGGATCATGGTTATGGCATCATTAATGTCATTTATTCCACAGCCAGCCCTTGAAAAGCAGTTGTAATCCCCAGACAAATCCCTCTGGAGCAAACCTGTCAGTTCTCCTCATCCAGCACGGATCATCCTTGCAGCCAGAAACCTCAGAGGGAGCAGAGCCAAGGGAAGAGGGTCAGGGGACACCCTGAAACCCAGTGCACCCAAAGCAGCTCCTCCTCGGGGGTTCCAGGCCCAGAGGGATGGTGCTGGAGACATTGCAGGGACACTGGGGGCCTGAAGGTGGAGAGAGATCATTCTCCTGGGGTTATCTGGAAAAAAATGTGACCACAGATAAGAACTGGGGCTTCAAAATGTTGTGTTCCTTCCCAATTCCCCTTCTCCAGCAGCCAGGCAGGAGGGGATCAGCTGGAAAGTCCTGGCTGGGCAGCCTCAGGTGCTGGTGGCCATCAGTGAGGGGGTCCTTGGAGCTGCAGAATCCCTGCTGGAGGGATTTCCTGTGGCCCCTGAAAGCAGGGAAAGGGAGATGTTTCCATGGAAATCTGTTCCTCAACCGCCTTGGCAGCCAAAGCTGAAAGGATTGGAGTCTTTTGCCCCCAGCTCCACGTTTCTGGTCAGTGTGAAGCCCCACCTGTGATCACCACAGGCAGCCCAGCAAGGCTGCAGTGAATTAAAGCACCAGGGGGAGTTTGGAGGAGCACATCCTCTTCCTTCTGGAGTCAGGTTACAGCGACCTCAGAACATCTGGACACCGTGTCCCAGGGCTCCCAGAGGTTCTGCTGCCTGCAAGGTTCATCTGCCTTTGTTCAGTTCCTGGCCTTTCCCCTTCCTCCTGGCCTCCTCTGGATCCAGGGCTGCTCTCGGTGTTCCTGCCCATCTCCTGGTTGCCTGGGTGAAACACCCCATGGAATTTTGGGGGTGTCTTTCCATGGCCATTTGCTGTGCTCCTGGCAGAAGTCACTCCTGTTTTTCCCAAAGCCTGAATTCCCTCTAAGCTACTGGACCCAACATCCTGAAAGACTGAATTTAGGGGGGAAAATCCATTCCTTAATATTCCCTAGATCCTCGGAATGCGCTTGGTGATGTGATGCTCCTTTGCTTTGGGATTCCTTTGCTTTGGGATTCCTTTGCTTTGGGATTCCTTTGCTTTGGGATTCCTTTGCCTGCCCTCCAGGTTGTCCTGACGGGGTTTCATTGAAATGAGGGTGTGAAGGGGGGTCCTGCTGCCTCCAGGAGCCACGGGGCTTTTTGGGAATCCGGAGAGGGGAGGTGCCAGAGCCAGGGCGTGGCTGTGGTGGCCGGATTCATGGTGGTCCATGTTGAGAAGATGATGTTGGACTCCAGCATCTCCTGGAAGTGACCCCATCCTCCCCCTGGGAGCAGCACATCCCCATCCCACCCCATCCCACCCCGACCCTTGTGCTGTTGTGCAGAGCTCAACGCCCAGAAGGAAAATGCAGCTCCAGCTTTTCGTTTTTGTGCCTCTCAGGCCCAGACCTCAAGGTTTTAAAGACTTTCATATGTGCCTGACTTGGTGTGCTCCGAGTATTCCCATTGAAGTGAACTAAGTGGATAAGACTTTGCAGGATTAAAGCCAAATGAGTCCTCACCCACCATGCTGGGAAGTCTTGTTGAAGTGGGTCATTGGAGGGAAAGGAGGAGGAGGCTCTTCCCAACTTGCCCCTTTCATTTTATGCTTTTATTTACTTAAAGGATTTTTTTTTTTTTTTTAATTCTTAGGCAGCTTGGGGGGAGAAAAGAAAATAAAAAGCCCCAGGCTGTGGTGTAACCACCGCAGGCAGATGTTGTCATGGCTACTAAACAAGAAACCTGATTTATAAAAATGAGGGAAAACAGATGAACGTGAAATAAAAGAGAAAAAAAAAAGAGAGAGGCGATCTTAAAATATTAACTCTGATGTAGAGAAAAATATAAACAGACAGGGTTAGGAAATTCCATAAGGAATATGACTTGTTTAATATTAATCATAAAGGAAAAGCTTATGAGAGCTCCAGAGGGTGCCAAGTGAAACACTCCACAGGCAGCCACTGCTGTGATAAGAGTCCTTGTGTGGCTTCCAGGGCTGCCCTTGGCCACGCTGTGGTGGAGATGTCCTGGCTGGGAGCTGTTCCAGGCATCCTCTTGTGGTTCTGCTGCTTCTCCTGGTGCTTCTCCTCCCTCCCAGCAGTTTCTGAGTGCAAAGCTCCAGCGGGTGCCAGCCAACAACCTGCACTTTTATTGCCAGTTGCACTTTTGTTGCAGACGTGGGCAGGTTGGGAGCAGTGATGGGTTTGGGGACGTGCAGGGGTTTCTGTGACTGGGGTGGGTCAGGAGGGTTGGGGTCTGTGCCACACCAGGGGTTCAGCGTGTCCCAGAGCTGAGGTGGCTGCAGATGAGTGGCTGGGTGGGCTCAGGTGGCTCTGCTCCCATCTCTGTGTCACTCTGCTGATCCTTCTGTCCCTCTCCTGCCATCCTGAGCTGGCAGAGCCCATGATGATCCTGCTCTGGAGAAGTGGCAGTGTCGCAATTCCCTCATCAACACTCCCAGGCCATTCCCTGTCCAGGACAAGGCCAAAACCAGCAGGGTCTTCAGGACCAGGAGACACCTCTGGGTGGGTTCCAAAGGCTCTGACTGGGCCCCTGCCAGTCCCCTTTGTCCCTTGGGCTGTCCCCAGGGGTGTTCCCTGGTGGCAGTGCCCGATGTGGCCCAGCTCCCCCAGCAGTGACAGCGGCGCTGCCACCACAAGACACCAGAAAGGAGCAGCAGTGACCACAGCTGGGAGGGCTGGGGATGCCTCCCTGGGCTGCCCCTGGTAAATCCTGGCCAGAGCTGTCACTTGCTGCTCCATTCCCTTCCCTCCGTGCTGGGACAGGAACGCCTTGGGGCACAGCCTGTGCTCCAGCAGGGAATTCTGCAGCTCTGGCATTGCTGCTCCCAGCCCACGCTGGCCCCAGCCCTGCCTTTGGCCCTGGCTCCCAGACAGTTTGGTTTGCAGAAACCTTCCTCACTTCCAGGAGGAATTAAGCTCCAAAGCCAGACACAAACTCTCCCTAACAAGTCCGTGCCTGAAGGTCCAGGATGGAGATTCCCACCCAACAGGACCTTCCAGGGCTGCTGAGCACATTCCTATTGCAGAATCCATCCAGGACACCTGGGCAGATCCACTCTCACCTCTCCAGGTGCCTCTGCCTGCTCCTGATCCATGTCCTGACCTGGCACTGGCCGTGCACACATTGCCAAAGCTCTGAGCACTGTGGGGATGGTGCAGGAAAAATGGAACAGCCAAGATTTCTGCATCTCTCCCCAGCTCCCTGCATTTTTCCCAGTTCCTTGCATCTTTCCCCAGCTCCCTGCATTTTTCCCAGCTCCCTGCATTTTTCCCAGCTCCCTGCATTTTTCCCAGCTCCCTGCATTTTTCCCAGCTCCCTGCATCTCTCCCCAGCTCCCTGCATTTTTCCCAGCTCCCTGCATTTTTTCCCCCCAGTTCTCTGCATCTTTTCCCACCTCCCTGCCTCTTTTCCCAGCTCAGCAGCCTGGGAGCATTCAGATCCTTGCTCCTTCTTATCAATCCCTTTCCAGTGCTCCTCCAGCAGCACCAGGCAGTGCCTGGCACTGGTGTCTCATTCCCAGTCTCTGTCCCAGTGTCACTCTGGCACCTGGCTCCTCGTTCACGCTGCTGGATGGGGCTGTGGACTCACAGGATGAGGCAGTGCTGGATCTTTGCTCTTCCCCTCTGCTGACAGACCCAGTTTGTGGGTGAATAATGAGTAACCCTTGAAAGCGAGCCCCGTGGCTGATGTGGATGCCCTTGGGTTTTGTGGGATGAGTCACTGTGGAGAGCAGGAACTTCCTCACAGACAGGCAGCTGCACTTCATCCTCTGCTGCAGATTCCTTGGAGCTGGAAAGCCTCAGGCCCTGGGCAGCATGGATCCAGGGGAGCATCTCTCCCTGGGTGTTTGCAGGGCAGCGTTCCCCCTCTGCTGACAGCCCTGCCTGGGATATTTTCCTTCCCCCTCCAAGGGTTCCTCTCATATGTAAGCCATCAGTGCAGCAGCCCGAGCAGGGATCTTGCAGCTGTGACCTTGCAAGTGGGTGGCATTTTCTGCTTCCTCCTCAGCATCCTCAGGGATCCACAGCTCATGTGATCCCGTCTGCCACGGGCCAAATCCGGGCTGGGAAAAGCAGGAGGAGGCTACCAGGAAATACCCACTGCCCTCATCTCCTCATGGCTGGGATCCTCAGAGCTCCCACGAGCAGCCAGGCTCCTCAGGCAGCCCTGAAATCCTCCTTTGCCCTGAGTGCAGGCAGCAGGCTCAGAGATAAATGGCTCCAGGTTTATTAAATCCCATCCCTTTGGAGCACCCTGTCTTCCTCTGCAAAGCTAAAAGCAGGATTTGGGCTTCTCTTCTCTTCTAGGGCTGAACAGACTCCATCAATCCCTGTGCTGGAGGTTTCTTTCAGATTCCTCCAAGTGAATAAATCCATATAAATACAATAAAAGCCACCCCCAGCAGGGCTGGAGCAAGGAGCATCCCCATCTCCCGTGATCTTCCCTGCCTCCATCCCAGCATCGTTTTGTCCCACATGGAACCAGCTGCTCAGGGAAGGAGCATGCTGCAAAAACCTATTTTTTAAAAAATTATTTCATCATTTACACCTCGCTCCCATTGTAATTGGAATTTTGAGTAAGGCTGAAAAGAAACTGCTGCAGATGGCAGCATAAAAATGTGATTTTTAACACATTTTGTGTTTTCTTAAGCATCTCTGGTTTTGCCCAGGGTACATTTCATTCGCTATTTATTTAGTCCCCACCTCTGACAGCTCAGGGATTGCTAAGCTGCCATCTGGGATGGAAGGAAAATGGGAAAATGCCCATTTTTCCAGCTTTTTCTTCTTTTGACCTCAGAAAATCTAACAAAATTCAGATTTAAATGTGTCAGTGAGCTGCGTGGTTACAACCAGGAGTTGGGCTTAGAATCCCAGAATCCTGGAGGGGTTTGGGCTGGAAGGGACCTCAGTGACCATTCCCAGCCCCAGCCATGGCAGGGACACCTCCCCTGTCCCAGGCTGCTCCCAGCCCCTTCCAGCCTGGCCTGTGGCAGATCCTCACCAAGGACCTCAGGGATCCTTGTGGGTGTCTCCCAGCTCAGGACATTCCTTGATTCCATGTTTGTCACAGTCTGAAGCCATTTTCCAGCAGATTGAGGGCAGGATTTGGGGCAGAGCTTTGCTGCAGAGGCACTGATGGAGATGCCAAGGCACAGTGGCTGTTCTGCCCTTCCTTCACGTTTCTCCTCTTCTTTTTTTTACCATTTCCATTAAATTTTTACATCCAGCCCTTCACTTTTTTTATCCTCCAGGCTTTTGCAGCCTGGCTTTATTAAAATCAAATGCTGCCCAGCCCCAAACACAGCACCAGGCTGGGTTTTCCTGGTGCATTTCAGCCACAACTGTTTCCCATTTCTGCCGGGCTCTCAGGAGCCCACGGGCTCAGGGCTCAGGGCTCAGCTCCGTGTGTTCCCCCCCAAACGTGCTCTTGGTTTGCTGGAAAAATCCAGGTCATCCCAGAGCTGGAAACTCACCCAGCCTTGGCTTCCAGTGACACCGAGTAGCCAACCCAAGTGAAATATTTCACTGCAGATGTTGCTGAGAGCTTAGAGTTACCCAAAATTGTGGATTTAACGAGGCAAGGAAAGGAGCTGCAGAAGGGTCCAAATGAGGGAAGCCACCAGTGCTCTCCAGGCTGGTGTCAGGCTGATCAGATGTGACATCCTTGACTTTCTCCTCGTGTTTTCCCCGGGCCTGTGGATGTGGTCACGTCCTTTCCTGTTAGCTGGAAAAGGCAGAGATGGGTTTGAATCCGTGCTGGGCTTGAGTCTGGGGAGCAGAGTCCCAATCCAGCTGTTGCAGATGTCTGCATTTGGGACTTGGTGAAACCAAAACCTTGGATTTGAATTCTTTTGGCAGGGGATTGTGACACAGATCCCTCTTCCCTGTGCCAGGGCTGTCTGGGATTGGCCATGCTCAGCATTCCCATCAATATTTATTCCCAAGAACATTGTTTTCCCCATACTCTGTCTTGAATACCAACTTCAGCCAAATTTTACCAAGACCTGGACCAGAGAAGATGTTCACTATCAGAATCGATTTTTTCTGATGTGTTCTCCTTCTCTGCTTCCCAAAAAAGCAGACTTTGCCAATTGTTAAATGCCTCTAAATATTGCAGAAAAAGTGATTTTCAAAGGGGCCTGCAGTGCCTGGATGGTGAAAGGGAACAGAAGCATTTTTGCCAGAAGTGTTTTAGCATTCCTTCAATCAGGGAACATAAACAGTTCCATGTGACTTTGGGCTGATCCAGGATTTGAGAGCAGGGTTTAATTCACATCATTTCTCGCAGAGGGAATTCTGAACCCACATATCTCCTAAAAATGTCCTAATTAGTGGGGAGGAGGATATTCTGGGAAAGGCTTTCGCTCTCTGCTCTTGATGGTGTTCCACTTTATTACTGATCACTCCATAACCACCCAGCGTTAATTACAGGGGAGTTCTGTGTGACTCAGTTATTGATTGGTGCCTATTGACAGCCCATTCCAGGCTGGAATTAAACCTCAAACCAGCATCATTTCTACAGGGCTGGAAAATGCTTTTCCTGAATCCTCCTTTTCCTGTGTGTTGGTGTTAGGGGATAATCCTGGCTCTGAGGCACAGATGGCAAATGAAGATGGTGTTTGTGGTGTCACCGAGCCCAGAGCTGCTCCTCGCCCTGCCTGCTGGGAAAGGAGCTGAGGGCTGGTTCCACCCTCCATGCCTGCATCCTGCGTGCCTGGAGCCCTTTGGGAAGGGCCAAGGTGCTGGGAATGCCTGGGGTGGGATTCCTCATCCTGGCTACTGCCTAGGACTAAGGAGCCCTCGTTTTGCCCCTGGAGGAAGTGACCTCTGCTTTGTGTTTGGGTTTGCACGTGGCTGGAAATCAGGCAGGAATTCCTTCATGGAAAGGGCTGCCCAGGGAGGAGCCCCCCTGCCTGCAGGGATTTCAGAGCCCTGTGGATGTGGCACCTGGGGACACCTGGGGTCAGTGGTGGCCTTGGCTGTGGTGGGGGAACGGTTGGACTCAATGATCCAAGGATCAGTGATTCCATGATTCTCACCTCAGTGATTCCATGATTCCCGCCTCAGTGATTTCATGATTCCAACCTCAGTGATTCCATGATTCCAACCTCAGTGATTCCATGATTCCAACCTCAGTGATTCCATGATTCCAACCTCAATGATTCCATGATTCCAACCTCAGTGATTCCATGATTCCAACCTCAGTAATTTCATGATTCCAACCTCAGTGATTCCATGATTCCCACCTCAATGATTCCATGATTCCAACCTCAATGATTCCATGATTCCCACCTCAATGATTCCATGATTCCCACCTCAATGATTCCATGATTCCAGCCTCAATAATTTCATGATTCCAACCTCAGTGATTCCATGATTCCAGCCTCAATAATTCCATGATTCCAACCTCAGTGATTCCATGATTCCCACCTCAGTGATTCCACGATTCCAACCTCAGTGATTCCGTGATTCCAAAGAACACCCACCCCGGGGGGTCACAGGGACAATCCCCCAGCCCCCCTTGCCATCCATGTGGTTTCCCACAGGGCTGGTCTTTGCCATGGATGTGCCCTGGCTGTTCCGGAGGCACTGCATCCCACAGTTCCTTAAAAACGTCAGAAACATCCCTGGACACTTTTCCAGGTGCACTCTGTGCCTCCCTACACCGGAGTATTTTTCTCTGTGCCTATGATAAATTTTTGGGGAGAACTACATGCACGAGCATTTTCTAGGAATAGTTTAACACACACACTCCAGTGCAGGTAGAGACTCTCCTTTGACTTTTAGACTCTCCCTTGGGGCAGCAGGAAGGACTGGATGGTTCTTGAGGTTTCCTTTTTCCCTTTAAATGATTTATAATCCTTCCACACATCCCAGTTTTGGCTTTTCTGTGCCAATGGCTCGAGGTCAGGGAGCTCCAGTGAGGTGATCCAGTCCCCAGGCTGTGGACCAGCTCCAGGTAGCCCTCACCTGTGTTTAAGAGTTTCCAGCTTGTTTTTGTCCCTCCTGGACAAATATCCAGCCTGTGCCAAGGAATTTGAGCTTCCTCTGCCTACTGGATGTTTGTAACAATGTGGGGTTTCAAAAAACAAAGCAAAACAAAACAAAAAACCCCAAACCTCAGCCAAACAAAGAAACCCAACCTGTAAAAAGGTTATGGCTGGAGGTGCCCATTTCTGACAGAGGGGTTTGGTAACGGGGCAGGGGACAGAAATGGGAGCAGTAATTGGTTTTGGGCCTAGAACCAGGAAAACTACTTTTCCAAATTAATCCAGCGAGAGCCATGAATCCACTGTATTTCATATCACACTTCATAAAACTCCAGTCATAATCCATAAAAGTGACATTATTAGATTAAAACCCTCAGTTCCTCCTAGAAGGAGCTCGCTCATTAGACATGCTGTAGTTTTATAACCTCAAAGTTCCTCCCCAATTACCATGATTAATACTGGGCTTTAATAAAAAATTTCTCCCAATCACCACAGGGGTTGATCCCATCTGGTTGGGGTAATTGGGAGTTCCAATATTGTCCAGCAAGGGAAGGACGCTCCGGGAGCACAAATCAAGGCTGAGGATGGATGAGGATGGAGGTCTGGAGATCCAGCTGGGCTTGTGGTGGCTGGAGCATGGAAAAGTCCAGGGGATGTGAGCCAAAGGCTGGGATTGCTGGGGGAAGTGTGGATGAATTCTCCCTCCTCGTGCAGCTGATGAAGGATCAGGGAAGCTCCCCGTGCTCTTTCCAGCAGGGATCTGCCCTGGGAATCCATCCTAAACTGAACATCCCAACAGGAGCCAGCACAGTTCTGCTCTGAGGGAGCAGCACATGGAAGCTCCAGAGCAAAGGCAGGATTTGGGGAGAAATTTGCTGCCTGCTGAGGTTTGGATGGCAGTGGATCCCTGAATCCTGGGAGGTGCTGCTCCTGTGGGATCCTGGGAGTCACCAGGGCTCAGCTTCACCCCTGGTGCCATGGACACCTCCATCCCTCTGCTCTGCTCTGGTGACTGTCACCTGAGCACTGCCACCAGCATGAGGACGTGGAGCTGCTGCAGCAAATCCAGAGGAGTTCACAGGGATGCTCTGAGGGCTGGAGCCCCTCTGGAGCCAGGCTGGAGAGCTGGAATTGCTCACCTGGAGAGGAGGAGGCTCCAGGGAGAGCTCAGAGGGACTGGGGACAAGGCCTGGAGGGACAGGACCCAGGGAATGGCTTCAGTTACCAGAGAGCAGTGGGATGTTGGGAAGGAATTGTTCCCGTGAGGGTGGCACAGATTCCCAGAGCAGCTGTGGCTGCCCCTGGATCCCTGGCAGTGTCCAAGGCCAGGCTGGACAGGGTTTGGAGCACTCTGGGATAGTGGAAGGTGTTGGGTTTGGAACTGGAGGAGTTTAAGGTCCCTTCCCACCCAAACCATTCCATGATGATGATGATGATGATGATGATGATGAAATAACATAAATCTCACTCTCAATGGCCACGAGGCCGCTCGCTGGGACACCCCCCCCCAGCATGTTTGACAAACCCCATTTTTTGGCTTTGCAGCAGGAATTCCTTTGAGGTTTGTCCTTGCAGGCCCGAGGTGTCCGTGGTTCCATCCAGCCCCGTGTGAGCAGGAGCTGGTGTGAGCTCCAAGCCTCAGCCAGAAGCACTGAAATTAAAAATGTGTCGGCTCCGCAGTTCCACCCCAGCCCAGAGAACGCCAAACTCGTGTTATTTTTGAATCCCCTGATTTTTCAGGGCTGCTGGAAATAAGAGCTCCTGCTCCTGACTTCCAAGCAATAAAGAGAGGTGAATCACTCCTGAAAAAAAGGAAAAACCCACCCGTGGACCACCCAGGGGCTCCTGCAGAGCTGGGAACCAGCAGTGGCAAAGCACAGAAGGATTTTCTTAACACAACTGCAACTGCACGAGGCAAAATCACCTCGGAACAGGAGCAGAGTGAGAGGTGTGATAATGAAGCCAGGCTGATTAATATGCATCGAGCTAAATCACATTCAGGTCACAGAGCAAGCCCCAAACCTCAGCTGTAGCATGTTCCCCTCCAGGACCCAACACGTGTCTGGAATTCAGATAAAAATCGCTTTTTTCCCCCCCTCATAATTATCCAACTCAGCATAAATGATTATTTTTTTAACTAAATAATAGTTAGGATTTTTGTTCCGTGCTGTGATTGGTCAGAGCTCTCCTTTTTTTAACAATCTGTGACTTTCTGAAGAGTCCTGCTGGGGTTTTAAAACTTGTAACTTGCAAATCACCATGTCAGAAACCACGGTGCCAATCATATAAAATATGAAATCACACGTTGTTAGCATTTATTTATTGTCATTTTTAATGAGAAAACATGGATTTTTTTCAGCAGAACACTGGCTGGAAGTCCTCAGGCTGAAACTGTCCTGTGTTCTTGATGTTGGTACCGTGGAGTGGTATTTTGGGAGACCACATGCAAGATACTCTCCTAAACAGCCAATAAAAGCTAAAATTAAAACAAAAATGCACACTTCTATATTTAATGCTGCTCTTTAATTAGAAGTACCAAGGTTTCCTCCTGAAGGGTTTCGGGAGCGTTGCTGTCACGGATCCCTCAGAATAAGCAGGAAGTGGGTGATTCCCATGGGAAATTGAGGCACTGTGGAAATGGAGGCACTTTGGAAATCGAGGCATTGTGGAAAATAAGTCACTTTGGAAATCAAGGTACTGGAAAACAAGTCACTTTGGAAATTGAGTCACTTTGAGAAATTGAGTCACTTTGAGAAATCAAGTCACTTTGGAAATAAATCACTTTGGAAATCAAGTCACTTTGGAAATCAAGTCACTTTGGAAATTGAGTCACTTTGAGAGATCAAGTCACTTTGGAAATAAATCACTTTGGAAATCAAGTCACTTTGGAAATCAAGGTACTGGAAAACAAGTCACTTTGGAAATCGAGTCACTTTGGAAATCAAGTCACTTTGGAAATTGAGTCACTTTGAGAAATCAAGTCACTTTGGAAATAAATCACTTTGGAAATCAAGTCACTTTGGAAATCAAGGCACTGGGAAACAATTCACTTTGGAAAATCTAGGTGCTTGGAAATCGAGTCACTTTGGAAATCAAGTCACTTTGGAAATTGAGTCACTTTGAGAAATCGAGTCACTTTGGAGATAAATCACTTTGGAAATCGAGTCACTTTGAGAAATCAAGTCACTTTGGAAATAAATCACTTTGGAATCAAGTCACTTTGGACATGGAGTCACTGGCTGATCCCTGGCTGATCCCTCCTGCTGGAAGCACAGGCACAGGCAGAGCTCCCATGTGGGCTCCAGGAGGGCTTTGCCATCCCGGCACGCCCTCGTTGGGATGCTCCGATCCCCCGCCGCGCGTCCTGGCTGACATTTGGGGACACCCAACCCCCTCTGCCTCCTTGTTCCCCCTCCAGGTGCTCCTGATCATCAGTGGGAACCTGAGTTTCCTCAACTGGCTGACCATGGTGCCCAGCCTGGCCTGCTTTGACGACGCCAGCCTGGGGCCGCTCCTGGGCCGGCGGCTGCGGGAGCGCGCGGCGCGGCTGCAGCTCCAGGGACGGAGCCTTGCCCTGGGTGAGTCACCCCGAGAGGGGAAAAGGGCTTGGGGGGCTTGGCCACCAGGGTCTGACCTTCACAGCAAAGCTCTGCTCTGTGGGTGGAGGGGCTGGTGCTTGGTTGGTGAGTGTGGGATTGTCGGGGTTTCGCGTGGCAGGAAGGAATGATGAATCTGATTCCGTGATCTTGGAAGGCTGATTTATTATTTTATGATATTATATTATATTAAAGAATACTATACTTAAACTATGCTAAACTATACTCAAGAACTGAGAAAAGATACAGACAGAAGGCTAAAAGATAATAATGAGAAACTCGTGACTCTTTCCAGAGCCTCGACACAGTTGGACCGGGATTGGTCATTAAATCAAAACAATTCACATGAAACCAATCAAACAATGACCAGTTGGGAACAATGTCCAGACCACATTCCAAAGCAGCAAAACACAGGAGAAGTGAATCAGATAATTATTGGCTTCATTTTTCTCTGAGGCTTCTCAGCTTCCCAGGAGAAGAAATCCTGGGCAAGGGGATTTTTCAGAAAAAAGGACAGTAACAGGTGAGGGTCTGTGGGGACATTGCCGTGGGGACATTGCCATGAGGACATTGTTTCTGGGACATGTCCTCTGCAGAATCAATGTCACAGCAAGTCCAGGCAGCTGCAGCTCTTAAGTCAATCCTTGCTCTGCCCCCAGTGACTCCAACTCACAATAAGAATGGGGAGTTGCATGATTTAACTGTAGGTGTTTTTAATTGTTTTTTTTTTTTTAATTTTGACTTTTTTAAGTCGAGGATAAAACACACAGTGGGACCTGAGGTGGGGTTAGAAGCTGGGTTCTCACTTCTTGCTCTCCTCACTTGCTCTCCTTCAAGGCATGGTGAAGAGAAGGTTCCAGAGAGAACTCAGAGCCCCTCCCAGGGCCTAAAGGGGCTCCAGGAGAGCTGGAGGGGGACTTGGGACAAAGGATGGAGGGACAGGACACAGGGAATGGCTTCAGACTGACAGGGCTGGGTGGGATATTGGGAAGGAATTCCTGGCTGGGAGGGTGGGCAGGCCCTGGCACAGTGCCCAGAGCAGCTGTGGCTGTCCCTGCATCCCTGGCAGTGCCCAAGGCCAGGCTGGACAGGGCTTGGAGCAGCCTGGGACAGTGGAAGGAGCAGCTGTTGGTGGCCACCACGGGTAGCGTGGCCACCATGGTGGTGGGGAGAGAATTCCCCAAACCCGGGAGGAGGAAGGAGAACTCCTGCTCATCCCATGGATGTGAAAAAACAAACACAGGGGGGGGTTGTAACTGGGAAAAAGGGCTCGAGGTGGCTGATTTCCCCTTCCAGAGGCGCTTTCCAAGCTGCCCTGATCCAGGAGAAGCAGCACTGGGATGTTTCTCAGGAGGCTGCGGAACAGATGGAGAGTGGTGTGTGCAGCATTTTTATAAACCGCATATAAGCAACAAATTGCCTGTAATATCAACAACAATCACAGCTGCTGGGGTTAAATATCCCAAACATCTGTCAGAGGAAGGAAAAATGTCAACAAGAGGCAGCATCTGTCTCCAGTCTTTTCTACCAAGAAGCAGCTCATTAACCAAAAATGGGAGGTCCAGCGCTGCAGCTTCGTTAAATTTTGTCTTTTATTTCACATATTTTGCTGGAATAAATCTTTAACAGCTTTTCCCCTCCTGGAGCTGTGAAAGTCTCAGACTTTCCTCCCAACTCTATTTATGCTCCAATCCCAAACGACACTGAGGCTGCACCTTGTTTTTGGGAGGAGAAGCCAAAGGGAGTCACTGCGAGGGGGAGGCAGATCCTGTTTTGAGGAACTTGCACCTTTTCTGGGATGTTCTCCAGAGAGGCTGGCTGAGCCAGGGCAAGGAGAATGTCCATCCCACTCTGGGTGGGTCTGTCCCCCACCCTCAGGAGGGGTGGGGTGTCTGTAACAGCCTGGGAATTGGAATTCCTGTGTGTTTCTCTGCTCGGGAAGCAGGGGCTGTTGAGCTGGTGCTGGAGGGTGCCAGGGGCTCAGGGGAGCCCCCAGTCCTGGGCCAGCAGAGCAGAAGACAGGAGAGCCCCCAGCCCTATCCTGGTTTTCTGAGGCCAGTCCTTGAGGTGTTTGATTCCTACTGAGGTCTCCCCTTCCCATCCAGATCCCACTGGCTCCTATCCCCACGTTTTGCTCCATCTAGGTTATTTTTTTTCACTGATTTAACCCCTTTTTCTCTCTGATTGAGTGGCCCCCAAGGGCCTGGAGACAGAAGGAGAATCCCTCCTGCTGAAGGATGACAGCCCCTGCATGGCCATGGGCTGCTGAGGAGCCAGGGGAGGCTCTGTGCCTCTACCTGCTCTTGAATTACAGGGAAAGAAGTTCAGCCCATCTAAAAAAACCCAAAAACTGCCCCAAAGCCTCGTACCCGGCAGCACAGGGGGCGAGGGAAGGCCTGATTCAAACAGAAATGTTCTCAGACTAAACAATTATTAATAGCTTCTGAGAGAGGTTCAAATAAACATCCCTCTCCTGCAGGGATAAGGGGAAAGCTCCACGCAATTGCTTTGAATCTGATCCTTTGGCTGTTAATGTTAAATAAATGGAAAAGGGCCATGAGGGAAGGAGCCCCTCGGGGGTCACCTCTGCTTATTTGTCTGATCGTGGCCTGGGATCCAGCCCAGCCCCAGGCTCTGCTCCTGCAAACCCCATCCCAGAGCTGGCACAGCCACAGGAATCTGCCCCTGCTCAGACTGCTCAGAGAAAGGGAGATGCCAGCAGCGATAGCAGCTGTGGCAAGGGCGGGGCTGGCACAGGGGGAATGGGGATGGGAATGGGAATGGGGATGGGAGTGGGAATGGGAATGGGGATGGGGATGGGAATGGGAATGGGAGTGGGAGTGGGGATGGTAATGGGAATGGGGAAATGGGAATGGGAATGGGAAATGGGGATGGGAGTGGGGATGGTAATGGGAATGGGAATGGGAATGGGGATGGGAATGGGAATGGGAATGGGAATGGGAATGGGAAATGGGGATGGGAGTGGGGATGGGGATGGGAATGGGAATGGGAAATGGGGATGGGAGTGGGGATGGGCATGAGCATGGGCATGGGCATGGGCATGGGCATGGGCATGGGGATGGGCATGGGCATGGGGATGGGGATGGGGAGGGGGATGGGGATGGGGATGTGCTGGAGCCCTGGCTGCTGAGAATTTCAGACTTGCTGTGCTGCCAGGCACTGACCCCCAAGAGAACACTGCACTGACCTGAGGCTGTGGAGATGCTTCCAGAATGGAATGACAGAACTGGGATTGTGGGGGTGGAGTTTGATCAGAAATGTGTGATACCACAGGGTGGGAAACTTAAGAGTTTAAGGGTTTAGAATGCAGTAATATAGCTAAAGCAAGATGGAGGCTTTGGGGCAGAGGCTGGTCCTTCTTCACCTTCCTCTCCATGGGTTTGGGTGGTTTTGTGTAGTTGGATAAAAAGTCTGCATTGTGGACCACGGGTGGATGGTTATTGGGTTAAAATGAAAAAATTTGAGGTGTCATTTCTTAATTGGACAGTTTAGCCTTTAAAGGCCTTGCAGAGAGAGAGACAGGGCTCCATTTTTGGTTTGTGAGAGTGAGGTGCTGCAGAACTCGGGTTTGTGAGACTGTAACATCCCAACCAGAAATACCAACTCGGGCATTTCATCCCAACCTTGGGAAAAAGAAGCAGAGACTCAGCAGGAATGGGAGCGGGGATGGGGATGGGAGCAGGGCAGTGCCGTCACCTCCCTCTGCTCTGCTCTGGTGTCCCCACAGGCTCCTGTGTCCGCCGAGTGCTGAACATCTCCCTGGGGCTGCTCATCACCTACCTGAGCATCCCGGTGGTGCTGAACCTGCTCAGCTCCAGACAGGTCATGAACACCTCCTTCAACTCCCTCAGGATTGTCAACACCTACGGAGCCTTTGGCAGGTACCTCTGGGCTCCCTGCACATCCCAGGGCTCCCTCCAGGGCACTCCAGAGCCAGAGCTGCTGGGTGCCTCCAGCCTGGAGAGAAAGCCTTCCAGTGGGCCTGGGATGTGAAAGAGAGGGAGAAAAGGGACAGGATCCTTTCCCTGTGAAATACAGTGTGTGAGAGATCTGTTTGTGGGAGAGAGGGAGAAAAGGGACAGGTTTCTTTCCCTCTAAATTCCAATTTATGGATTATCTATTTATAAGAAATAAGGAGAAAAAAAACATGTTTCTTTCCCACTAAATTTCAATTTATGTATTATCTGTTTATGAGAAATAAGGAGAAAAGGAACAGGTTTCTTTCCCCCTAAATTCCAATTTATGGATTATCTGTTTATGAGAAATAAGGAGAAAAATAACATGGATTTTTTCCCCCACTAAATTTCAATTTATGGATTATCTGTTTATGAGAAATAAGGAGAAAAGGAGCAGGTTCCTTTCCCACTGAATTTATTTTCTCTGAGCTGTCTGTGAGTCAGCTCATTCCATCGACATAATGTAAGAGCAGGATGAAAATATCCATAGGAGCAGGATGAAAATATCCACAGGAGAGTTCATCCAGGATACCTTCACCATCCCCAGCCCTCTTTATTTCTGGTGAGCTTCTCTTCCCCTGCACTCCTTTGCTCTCCCTCCTGAAAACATCCACAGCAGCTCTTGGTAGCAGATTTTTCCAGTGTGTGGCTTGGGAAATTCATTGAATATAAATATAAATATAAACCTATAAATATAAATATATAAATATATAACTATAAACATATAATTGCAACTTATGAATACAACTATAAATATAAATATAGGTGTATATATAAATACGGAATATAAATATATATATATAAATATAAAATATGAATCTGTTTTGCAGAAGGTGAAGCAGTTTGGCTGTTAAAGGCCTGGCCTCCCCAGTGAAGGGGAGGAGTGAGTCCCACCACAAGCACTGGAGATGCTGAAGACACATCAAATGAATATAATCTTTTCCTCAGTTTTTCAAATAGCAGAAATTTCTGTGGACAGAAAAAAAACTAGGAAAAAAAACACAAAAAACATCAACACTTGTGGAAAATGCCAAAATTTCCTCTTTTTTTTTTTTTTTTGAGAGAGAGAAATAAGCCCTGAAGCTCTCTGAAGGCTGGAGTGGTGAAGCTCCAGGAGATTGTTTTCTTTGGGTTGTTGTCCTTTTTCTTCTGCAGCCCTTGGTTTCTGTGTCAGCAGTTGCAGACCCTGCAGAGCACGTGCTGAAACGCTGCTGTAAGATGTTGGTAATTCCAGCCTATGTAAACCAATAAAAAGAGGATTGCAGCTTATAATGGCTCTGGGCTGATGTGCAGGCTGACAGGTTTGGGATCCCACAGTAGGAGCAGGCTTTTATTGGTAATTTGGTGTCCCTGATTTACAGGGTGTTCCTGAGCCTTGGGCAGCTGGCCAGGGCTCAGAGCTCAGCCCAGGGGATAAAAGGGAGCCAGATCTCCTCAATGGAGGCAGCAGTCACAGGAGGAGATGCTCAGCATTCCTTAGGCTGGGAGCATCTCTCCCTGGGAGCCACCAGGGCGGGAGGTGGAGTTGTGTGTTCCCAAATGTTCGGTCTCTGGGGCTGGAGGAGGCAAAACCAAAGTAGGAAAAAATCCAAAGTATCTGCAGAGCTCTGCCAGGCAGGTGTCTGTGGCTCGGTGTTCAGTGTGGACAGCAGCTCCTGGGGCAGGTGGGTGTCTCTGGCAGCTCAGCCAGGCCTCCAGGGTGGTGTTTCCATGGCCTGCAGTTTGCCATTCCCACTGCTCCGTGCTGGGATTGCAGCTGAGCCACGGGGGAGCTGCTCTGATGCAGAACCACAGCCCCAGCTGTCCTGTGGGAATCACCCTCATGGATCCCAGCTGGCCCTGGGGCTGCAGCAGCTGCAGGTGGTAAAAGGAAGAGGATGGAATTTGGCTTTGCTGCTGCAGAGAGGAAGGTCCCAGGATCCAGAGATTCCCTGGGTCCAGCTGTGCCTCCAGATCAGTGACTCGTGGGCTCTGGTGAACCAGAGCTTTTAGCTGAGGTATGGGAGAAATCCTCCTCCTTCCTTCCTGCACAGCTTCCCAGAGCAGCTGGGGCTGCCCCTGGATCCCTGGCAGTGCCCCAGGCCAGGCTGGAGCAGCCTGGGGCAGTGGGAGGTGTTGGGGTTGGAGCTGGATGAGCTTTTCCCACCCAAACCCTTCTGTGGTTTTATGACTTTGCACGATCTGAGCCCAATAACAACACCCTGCTGTACCCCCCAGCATCACCAGGGAGAGGACAGAAGTCATCCTTCAGGGAACATCCAGCCTGGACCCCAATGACCCCACAGCAGTCTGGGAGGAGTTTGAGTTCAAGTGCAAGCCCGGGGAGCTGAGGAGGAGGCCGTGCTTCATCTCCCCCTACCACTATCGCCTCGACTGGCTCATGTGGTTTGCTGCCTTCCAGGTGGGTGCCTCTGAAAGCCTGGGCCCTCCTTAACCAGGAAAAAGCAATTCCATGGATTTACTGCCTGTTGGGATCACAGGGGAGTGTTGGAAGCAGTGGCTGAGTTAATTATGTTTAAAAAAAAAGGCAAGAACAAAGGTTGTGTTCCTAAAGGACTGTGCTACTGTAATGAAACTCTTGGCAATTTCAACTCTTGGCAATTTGGTGTGAGGGGTTTTTAAGGGTTTCTTAGCAGTGCCAAAGATCCCTGTTGGGGACAGCCCTGGGGACAGCAGCTCCCATTCCCCACCTGCCCACCCACGGACATTGGTCCCTCCAAATATTGTCCCCACGTGATGGCAGCAAACAGGGGACAGCCAGGAATTAAATAAGGGGCAAAGTTGAACTTTAATTCTTGTTTAGCTTCTTTTGCAAATCTTACCCATGTGACTTGGGCTGGGTTTTCCAGAAGTGAATGACAGCAGTGGCACGAGGAAAACCCATCTCAGGGCACCCCTCTTTGTCCCTGCATCCTCTCCTGGAGTTTCTTCAAGCCCCTGGGATTGCTGTCCCTGTGGAATTTTCATTTTGGAGCCTTTGGGATTCCTGGGCCCTGACATCAGGCCGTGCTTTGGTATTTTCCCTGCTGGTTTGTGTGTGCTGGAATTTCATTTAATCTGCATTAGGGCTGCTTATCCCTCAGGAGAACCTCAGCCAAGGTCCAGAGTGCAGCCAGGAGCAGTGCCTGGAATTGGGGGAAGGTGCAGGGGGTGGGAGGAGCTGGGGGCTGAAGGCAGGCTGTGTTTTGGGGAGAAATCAGCTCCCCCAGGCCCAGGTTGTGAAAAAAGCTCTGCCCAGGGCAGAAATGTCCTGAAGGTTTCAAATAAAGGGGATCTTTTCAAATAAAAGGGAGCTGAGGTTTGAAGCTGAAGGGTGGGACTCAGGTGCTGCAGTGTGAGCTGTGCTGAGGGGTCCTGGTGTACCTGGGAGGAGGAGGAGGAAATAACTCAGCCTCTTTGCATCCTCACTGTTAGATTCAATATTACTGCTGAATTCATCCTTTGTGGTGTTTATTTCATTGTTATTAGTGTGTAATTCACTATTATTACTGTTTATTTCATCATTCTTAGTGTTCCATCCGTTGTTTTTAGTGTTTAATTCACTGAAAGCTTCCCCCAGGTGTTCCCATTCACCTGTTGGAGTGCTGGTCTCCCGAGGTGTGTCTCTCCACAGCAGCTAATTAGCAGCAATTAGCTAATTAAGGTCTCTTTGCTGTGGCAGGCTGGAAAGTGGGAATGGGGATAACTCCTGTGGAGAACAGTGGGAATGGGGATAACCTCTGGAAAACAGTGGGAATGGAGAAAATTGTTGTGGAGATCAGTGGGAATGGGGATAACTTTTGGAAAACGGGGAATGGGGATAACTCCTGTGGAGAACAGGGGAATGGGGATAATTTTTGGAAAACAGGGGGAATGGGGATAACTGCTGTGGAGAACAGTGGGAATGAGGATAACTCCTGTGGAGAACAGGGGGAATGGGGATAACTTTTGGAGAACAGGGGGAATGAGGATAACTGCTGTGGAAAAGAGGGGGAAGGCGAGCTGCCCGGGCAGGGCAGTGAGCTGGGATGCTCAGGCATGTAAATACCTGCTTAAGCAGGGCAGTAAATCCCGTTTGGAATGGCCTCTGCTCGGCTGGAGCCCTGGGAGGTGCAGCTCTGCTGGCAGCTGCCTCCCTGGGCTGCTGGTCCTGCACAGGCAGAGAAATCCCTCGGTGCTGTTTGGACCTGAGTGCCCCAGAGCAGCAGAAAGGAGGAGAAGCAGGAGCTGAAGGGCCAGGAGGAGCTTGTGGAGCCAGGGGAGCTGTGCAAAACCCCTGTGGGAGTTCCCAGAGCGAGCTCAGCCTCTGGGTTAGGTGGAATTTGTTCCCAGAGGTTCTGGGATGTTTCTCTGGCGCCGCTCTCCCCTGGCTCCAGGGCTGTGGCCGGGTACAGGGCTGACATTCCCAGCTCTGACAGGCTGTGGAAAAGCCCCGGGATTTGAGGGAAGGATATTTCCCATCCCTTGTGCTGCTCCTGACAGGCTCCTCTTTGCACCTCATCAGCACCTGACACACGAGCCCGGATCCCCCGGGAACTTTCCAGCCTGGATTGGCTGCAGGATTCACTGGGAAGTTGCTTCCAGCCTGGCCTTGGGCACTGCCAGGGATCCAGGGGCAGCCACAGATGCTCTGGGCACCTGTGCCAGGGCCTGCCCACCCTCAGAGAAGGCTGAAATGGCAGAATGTGATTTAATCCCACAAAATTGAGGTGAAGCATTAGGAATAACTTTTCCCTCCTTGACATTTCCATGTGTTAGTGCACAAACATGCTGGTTTATTGTTAAAGGCTTATCTGTGCTCCAGCTACTGATGCCAACCCTCCTGGCATTATTTGACTCCTGGTTTGTGGTGGAATTTCAGGAACAGCCCAACACTGAGCTGGGCTGGCACAGAGATCATTCCAGTTCCTGGATTCAGCATCACTGATCAATAACAACCAAAATCCTGCTCCTGCTGCTGGGGCTTTGGGCTGCTCAGTGCTGGGCTGGGCTGCTGTGGATTCTGCAGAAGTTGGATGTTTATTGTCCCAAAGGGCTGTTGTCCACCACTGGAAAGGGAAAAGTCCAAGGGGTTATTGGAGGTGACAGAATGGACCTTCCTTGGCCAGCAGGGTGGGAACAGGTGATGGTGAGCTGGAATTCCATAAAGCAGAGGGTGCCGTTAGCTGTGGCCTCCTTTCTGACAGGGATTATTCCTCCTGACAGCAGTGCTGAAGGTGCTTAACTGCAGCAGGGTGAGAATTCCATGGTGGAATTCCTGGTGACACATAGCAGGGGAAATGGGGCCTGCCCTGCCCCTCTGGCAGCCACTGACTCCAACCTGAAACCACTCAGGGCTCCCAACCACGTGAAATAATAACCCTGGGCTCCTGTGCCAAGTTTCCAGCTGTTCCCACATGTGCATCTCATCCTGACCTCCTCCTGTGCCCGTGCCAGCCCCCAGATTCCATAAAACACCACACTAATCCCCAGCCCTTTTTCATTAAATGACCAATTAAAGCTCAAGGAAAAAACTCCTTATTATTATTATTTCAGTTGGGAACATGTTCCCAGTAGCTCCAGAGGGGTTTTTTGGGGTTTTTTTTGGGATGATAACGTTCCCTTGGCTTTGTTATCAGCAGGGTTTGGTGCTGCTGTGGCTGCTTTGCTCTGGCTCCTGGCTGGGGCCTGCCCTAGCAGAGCTGTGGGGTTCAGTTCTGTGCAGTGATTAAATTCTCCTGGACACAGGGAATGTGTTCAAGGTGAGAACACCGTGTCTGTTCCCTGGAAAGGTGTCAGAGTGGGGAGCTCAGGCAGTGCCAGCAGCTGCAGGGCAGTGCCAGGGCAGTGCCAGGGCAGTGCTGCTGCAGGGTGGGCAGTGCCAGCAGTGCCAGGGCAGTGCTGCTGCAGGGTGGGCAGTGGTGCCCAGCTCCTCAGGTGTGGCTGGGAGAAGGAGCAGAGCCCCTTCCCGAAGTGCCATGTGGGGTGAGACTGGCATGGGAAGGTGGGGGAAGTCTCTGCCTGAGCTCTGCACGAGGCTGGAACCCATCAGGAGTTCAGAGCTTAGCAAAAAGGTGCCCCAAGTTCTTTGTTAGTCCCCTCTGCTGTACCTGGAATGGGATTTTTGGAGGTTCTGGGTGCTGGTCCCGGCTGCAGGGACAGCTGAGGATGATCTGGCTGGAGAGCTGCCCCTCACATTCCCATGGATCTGCAGGGGTGTCCATGAACACAGACAGGCTTTGGCTTCAGGGCTGGGTTCCTGTGGGACCCCTCAGCCCTGCTGGGCTGCCCTGGGGTGTGTTCAGCTCCCTGAACAGATTTCTGTGCCAGAACAGAGTGAAAACTCAGCTCAGGTGTGCAAGGGAAGTGTGTGGGGGCTGCAGCTGCCCAGGAGTGCTGGGGCAGGGTGACACAGGGATGGGGCTCCCTGCAGTGGCCCTGCAGCCCCTGGCTCCCCTGTTAGCCCAGGATGGATGCAGGACAGGCTCTGTGTGGCCCCAGGGAGGGCAGGAGCAGCTGAGGGAGTCGTGGTGCCTGTCTGGGATGATGGAGATGATGGAGATGGAGCAGCCCAAGGATCCATCCCTGTGCAGGATCACTCCTCCAGTGCTCACTGAAGATCCAGCCCCTAAAGCTGAGCCCAGCCCAGGCCAGCCCACCTCCCAGCAGTGTGTGCCTCTCTCCTGGATTCTTTTTTCTCCTGTAATCAATGCCCTGGGTGGGTCAGGCTCTGTGTGCACTCAGATCCCTCCGTGCTGACCATGCAGATCCAGCTGGATCCACGGACAGAGGAGCCCCTCGGGGTGACTCTTCCCTGGGGGCAGCCCGGATCTCCTGGACTCTTTTCCCCCTTTTCCCCCCTTTTTTTCCCCCTTTTTTTCCCCCCTTTTTTTTCTTTCCCCCTTATTTCCCCCTTTGGGTCGCCAGCCCTTTTTCCCCCGTTTTTTCCCCCCTTCCCCCCTTTTTTTTCCCCCTTTTTCCCCCCCCTTTTTTTTCCCCCTTTCCCCCCCTTTTTTTTTCCCCCTTTCCCCCTTTTTTTTCCCCCTTTCCTCCCCCCTTTTGTATTCCTTCCCCCTTTTCCCCCTTTTTTTCCCCTTTTCCCCCTTTTCCTGGACTCTTTTCCCCCTTTTCCAGGGTGTCACTGTGCAGGGTAATGAGTTAAGCAGGGTCGTTAGCACAGCCCGGGCGGGGGGCGGGGGCTGCACCGCCTGGAAATTTCTCACCGCAGACTTCACTGGGGCCAGACATGCTGTAAATTTTACAAGAAAAACACTTTACAGACCAGAAGTCCAACTCTGGTGAGCACAGAGCTGCTAATTAACAATTTGGAGACCACGGGAGCCGATCCCACCTTCCTGGAGCCTCCTGGCTCTCAGTCGGGCTCACCAGCTTTGGGGCCTCCTGGAGCTCCAGCTGGGGATCTCTGGTGGTTCCTGTTCCATCCTCCTGCTGCTTCCCAGCTCGCACACAGGAGCTCCCAAACCTCCCAGGCTCTGCTGGAAATGGTGTTTAACATCATCCAGAGCACCGGGACGACCAGGGACACTCAGGATGCTGGAGGTGTCACTCGTGGTGTCTGATCCCTGCACTGGCACCTTTTGGGAGCTCCTCTGTCCCAGCCAGGGATTCCCAGGGTGGCACCACCTTCCCAAGTGCCAGCCTGAGCCCCTCCAGCATCCCAGAGCTGTTGGGGGACACGGAGACTGGCAGAGAGTGACCCATGGGGACACAGCCAGGCCTCGGGCAGGGATGGGGACAGTGCCAGCTCTCCCTGGGACCTGGGTGAGGTTGGTGTGGCACGTCCCCCTCCTGCTTCCAGGGCTCACCGCGTCTCCTGTCGTGTCAGGACCACGGTGGCCTCAGTGCCCTCTGTCCCCTGTCCCTCCCTGGGAGCCCAGGAGGTGGCACTGGGGCTGAGGGAGGGAGCATCCCTGTCCCCATCATCCCTCCCTGACGGATGGGAGCAGATGGAAGGAGCAGGACGGAAGCAGGAGGGGGAGAGCCATCATTGTGAGAAGGTTTTCTGGCTGAAGTTTCTGTGGTTTTCCTCTCCATCGTGATGAGCTGGGGTCAGAACCCTGCGAGGCAGAGCTGCCCCGATGGGCCTTGGTGTTTTCCATGGTTTCTCTCCCGTTTCCCCTGGCGACAGGAATAACAAAACAGGCCATGAGGGGAGCTGGGGCTGGGCTTTGCCTCCAGCCCTGCAGGTACAGTCCCGGCTTTCCCTTTCCCACAGTGTCCCCTACTGCCTGCACTCCAAAATCCACCCAGGAGCTCCTGCAAACTGCAGGAAATCTCTGCAACGCTCCTGGGGAGGCTGAGGAAGAGCAGGGAGCAGGATTCCTGCAGGGAGGGACATCACAGAACCAGGGAATGGCTCAGCTGGAAGGGATCCACCAGGATCACCCAGGCCAAATCCCTGCTTCCCCAGGGTGAGCTGAGTTCAGAGCAAACTCTGGCACTGTGCTGCTCCAGAAGGGGCTCTGGAGGAAGGAACTGGAAGGGGATGGATCACACAGCAGGAAATAGAGAGGAGACAGGAATTGGGAATGGAGAAGCCACTTTCTTCTGTTTTCCTTTGGATAACACAAGGGAACCAACCCAAACCCTTTTCCCAGGGGAAGGCAGTCTGGGTTAGAAGGGTGGATGGGTTCTCCGTAGAAAATGTGCTGTTATGGTTCCCCTGGGGGGTTTGCTGCCAAATCAATGGTTTAAATCAAATATTTGGGGGCAGAATAGGCAGATGAGATGGGACAATCCCAGGGAAGCTCTCCCTGCTCCCTGAGGGTGCCAGTCTCTGTCTGGACCTCAAGGATCCCATGGGCTGTGTGCTGAAACACTGGGAAATTCACCATTTTCCACCCAAATCCACCTAAATCCCTCCCCAAGGCCAGGAATCCTTAATCCCAGTAACCCTCCAGGAGAAGCCCAGCAGTTCCTAACGCTTCCATTTCTCCTTCCTTCCCCAAGACCTACGAGCAGAACGAATGGATCATCCACCTGGCTGGGAAGCTGCTGGCCCAGGAGGAGGGGACCTTGTCCCTGCTGGCCACAAACCCCTTTGCAGGCAGAGACCCTCCAAGGTGAGCCTGGAGTTATCCCAAGGGAGAACTTGATCCACCTTGTTCCCATCCCGGACGTGCACGGGAGGTTCCTGTTGGGGTTTGTGTTTGATGGGAGCCAGGTGGGATTTGGGGTGGGATTTAGGGTGGCTTTGATGGACACCAAAGGGCTGCCAGCACCTCAGTTCCCCCCTGGAGGGGCCACAGGGACCCTTGGGATGAGCCCATTCCCAGCAGATCCCTGAAGGGCTCGGTGCTGCTGCTCCTGGCCAGGAATGGTCCCTCCTGCTGGGGTTCCTGCCCTCAGCTCTGGGGCTTTTGCCACGTTCTCCTCGTGAGCTCAGGTCAAACCCCACCATCCCATGGACCTCCTGAGGTGTTTCAAAGGCAAAGCAGCCCTGCAGGAATGACTGAGTCTGTGGACACACATTTTGGAATTGTTTGTGTTTTCAAGGAAGAGACAAAGCCAACATCAGCCAGGGGAAGGCACAGAGGAAAACTCCGAGGTTTTACACAAAAGGAATTTTGTCCCAAAAGCGTCTGTTTTCTTGATGGAGTTATTTTTAGCTGAGAAAACATTTTTTGGGGCATTTTGGATCAGCTCAAGCCATGTTATGCTGCTGCTAATGTTTTCCATTTGGGGCTCTGAGGATGCGCTGCAAGCAGGGATGCAGGTCCAGGGCTCTCTGTGCAGTGAAATTCCCCTCGGATCCCGCTGATGTTTTCCAGCTTTAGGGCACTGCATCCCCCCCAAGCCTCTGAGGACAGAGACTCCTTCTCCAGCTGAGGCACAGAAAGTTTCCCACTTTTACCAAAATGGTTCCTCTGAGGTGCTTTGTAAACCCCAAGATGGTAAAAATCCCAAAATCCTGGAATGGTTTGGGTTGGGAAGGAGCTTAAAGCTCATCCAGTTCCAACCCCAGCATCTTCCACTGTCCCAGGCTGCTCCCAGCCCTGTCCAGGCTGGCCTTGGGCACTGCCAGGGATCCAGGGGCAGCCACAGCTTCTCTGGGCACCTGTGCCAGGGCCTGCCCACCCTGCCAGGGAGGAATTCCTTCCCCAAATCCCATAACCCTGCCCTCCATGGCCTGGTGCCCTCGGCAGGGGATGGAACTGGGTGATTTTTAACCTCCCTTCCATCCCAAACCATCCCTGACCCTGTAATTCCCTAATCCTGGACTTATATCCAGATGGAGGGGAAATTTTGCTGCCCAGCCTTAGGGATCCCTTCATTCCCACCACAGTAGCTGGGTGGAAAAAACTCCTAATTTTCCTACCCTCATTCCCCCCCTCCCTCCCCTCCAAAGGGAATTTTGAGACTTAATTATTTTCATTCCCTGCTAGACTAAATAATTAGGGGAAGGGGCTGTTTTCCATAAGAACCTTGCACTCCATCCTCCACGGAGTTTGTCCTGTTAATGGAAACTCTACACCTCCAATAGCCAAGGGACTTTCAGAATGAGTTAATGCCTTCGAAATGAAATTTCGGAGACCAAAGTTGGGAGGGTTCTTTACAACTCAAGGAATTATAGTATTTTTTCAAGTGTGATAAACTTCAAATGAGAAACAGGTGACTGATTAAAAATGAGGGCATTGTTGAGGGCCTGGCTGAGTGGGAAGCTTGGACCTCGAGGCTGGTGATGTTTGGGGAATGTGGATTTCCCAAATATTCCAGGGCAGTG
The DNA here is from genome assembly GCF_022539315.1 of Serinus canaria. Classification (NCBI taxonomy): domain Eukaryota; kingdom Metazoa; phylum Chordata; class Aves; order Passeriformes; family Fringillidae; genus Serinus; species Serinus canaria. Next base: position 14,702,374 of record NC_066328.1, read on the forward strand.
GATAGTTCATAAAAGCCCAGCCCTCGTAAATCTGAACAGGAGGGCTTGGGCTGAGAAATTAAGAAGTGTTGAACACACCATGGGAAAGGCTGCAACAATCAAAGGAAACAAAAATCAGATTTAGCCCACAGGAGGGGGGAAAAAACCCCAGGTTTTTGGGTCTGTTTGGTGTCTCTGGTATTAAATCATGGTCACTCCAGGATTTTTATTCCAATTAAAGCAGCACTTTGTTGGAAAAGCCCCACCATGGGTGTGAAGAGCTGGGTTTGTGGTGGTGGTGTTTGTGAGGAGCTGGTGCTTCCCTTGGGATGCTTTGGAGCACAGGGGAATGGGGCATTTGGGATCCTTTTTAATGGGATTTTATTTTATTTCCCTTTTAAAAGTGACTGATACCTGGGCTGGGGTCTGTGGAGCCAGCCCAAGCCATGGGAAGAGCTTGGTCATATTTGTAGAAGCCAGTTTGGGGTTTGGAGCAGTGACAGGGACAGAGGTGGCTCTGGAGCAGTGCTGGGAGTGGGAATTCCTGGAAAATCCAGGCCTGGCTGGGATTAGGTGGAGAAGAATCTCTCAGCTATTACCAGAATTGAATTCCACAGCCCTGCAGGGAAGTTTAAGGGGTTTTCTTTGGGGAAAAAACACCCTCAGTATTTCAGGGAAGGCAGAGCTCATCCCAGGCTGGCAGGATTTCCCCCCAGGCTGGGAAATCTGGTGGCCATGGGATCTCTCTTCCTTGGCAGGGGGAATTCCAGCCTTGGATCCACCTGGAGCCAGTTGGGTTTTTTCTCCCCCCCACAGTTTGCTCTGCCCTTGGTGTCGTCCCACCCTTCCCACCCCATCCAGGGAGGGAAAACCCCACTGTGCCACTTCCCAAGGGGATTCTGAGGATCAGCTGCCCTTGGGATGCTCCAGCTCTGTGGGACCAGACCTTGCAGGAGCCTCAGAATCAGCAGCACTAAAAACCAACCCCAAAACTGCCCCGATTCCCTCAATTTAGGCCAAGATCCATTAATTCATCCTCCCTCCCTCCCTCCCTCCCTCCCTCCCTCCCTCCCTCCAGGAGGGCAAGAGCAGCGATGCTGGAGCAATGTTACCTCCATGAATTTGGGCTTCCCAGCCCCTGATTTACACCCCAAAAAGACACCCCATGTTTTGCTTTCTTCCTCTCCCTCTCCCACCCCTCCTTGCCTTGGCAGGCCATTAATTCTAACAGAAACCACCACTGGGCTGGGTTTTCTTTCTCCCTGGAACCCCTCAGCTGTTGCAGGGAGACAGCTGCACCCTCTGGAACTAATTACAGCTGTCTGGGAGATTTAGGCCCCCATCCCAAGCAGTCCAATATTGCTGCTAATTTTTACCATTTGGGCACATCCCCCTGGGGCTGGCAGGAGGGGCTGGAACACCAGCGGCTCCCGAGGGCGCCGCGGGGCAGCTGCTGCCGGGCATCTGCTGAGGGCAGAGCCTTGCTCTGAAAAGTCCTGCTGATTATTTTTAGCTTTTCTGGCCTCTCCCCGAGGCCAGGGGCTGTTGGGGATGCCCTGAAGGGTGGTGGCAGAAGGGTTCTTGGGGAGGCTCAGTCCTCGCTCCTCTGTCAGTGCCGTCGCTCTCCTGGCACCGCTCTTGGAGCAGGAGTTGTCCCAAGGACCCTTTTGTCCCCTTTTCCTCACAGCAGAGAGGGTTTTCCATCTCCTGGGAGAGTCTTGGAATGCCATCCAATCCCAGCCTTGCCATGGGCAGGGACATCCTCCACCAGACCCCATCCAAGCTGGCCTTGGACACTTCCAGGCTGGAGCAGCCACAGCTTCTCTGGGAACCTGTGCCAGGGCCTGCCCACCCTCCCAGGGAGGAATTCCTTCCCAATATCCCATCAAATCCTTCCGTTTAAAACCATTTTTTAATGGGAGCTGGTGCCAGGGATCCAGGAGGAGCTGCCAGCTTGTGTTTGCTCAGTAAATCCCAAAGTCCTTCTCATCCTTCCCTGAGTACCTGGGACATCCTGGTGAGGTCAGGCGGCTCCATCCTGACCTTCCAGGAGCTGTTGCTGCTTCTCCAGAGCAGGAATTAGGGAATCTCCTGCAGGCTCAGTCTCCAAGATCTGTGGATCCCTTCCAGCTGCCAGGAGATCTTTGTGGAAGCCCCAAAACTGCACAAACTCTGGGAGCCCTGGAGGGATGGGAGTTTGTAGCACCTTCCCTCCCTGAATCCCGGGAAGAGGGAGCAGGACCAGCCCTGGAGGAGCTGGAAAACTCCACAATTCCAGGACTGAGGCACCCAGGCAGGTTATAAACACTGGCAGAGCTTGTAAACTCTGTGAGCCCTGAAATGAGGGGCTCCAGTGGGTATTAAACACTGCAGCTTTTACATCCTGAGCCTGCCAAGGAAATATTCCCTCCTGGGCTCCAGCTTTTCCACCTTTCTCACATTTATTTTGGGAATACATGGAGATGGGTGCAGCTTGGGAAGTGCTCTGCAGCCTCTTAGTGAAGGAGAAACCCCCAAGCATCAGAGTGGCAGGTGGAGGATGCTGGGAGCAGCAGACTGCCATAAAATCAGCATTTTTGGGAGGTGGATCTGGGATTGGAGGGCAAGATGTTTTGGGAATTCCAGAAGGCAATCAGGCAGCAGTTGGAAATCTGCAATCATCCTGGAGTGGCTCCCTGGCCCCCCAGGGATGAGGCTGTTCAGTACCCCTCAGTTATTAGCAGGAATTTTGTGCTCCTGCAAAGGAAACCCTGTGGGAATGACCCTCCAGCCCCTGCTTGGCTTTTCCCAGCCTCAGAAAGCAGGGAGGAGAGGGAGAGCAGGAATGGGCCAGGCTGGAAGGCAGGCAGCAGCTGCAGGGCAGAGTTTGTGGGGGTGAGATGCAGGTTTGTGCTCCCCACATTCCACTCAGGGCCCCTTTTCCCATTTATCTTCCTTCATCCTCACAGTCATTGAGTCATGGAATGGTTTGGGATGGAAGGGACCTCAAAGCCCACCCAGTGCCACCCCTGCCATGGCAGGGACACTTCCACTGTCCCAGGTGCTCCCAGCCCTGTCCAGCCTGGCCTGGGGCACTGCCAGGACCCAGGGGCAGCCCCAGCTGCTCTGGAGAACATGATGGGAGTGATGGACACAGAATCCCAGGATCACTGAGGCTGGGAAAGGCCTTTAAGTGCAGCAAGTCCCAGCTGTGCCCCATGCCCACCTTGTCCCCAGCCCAGAGCTCTGAGTGCCACCCCCAGCAATTCCTTGGACACCTCCAGGGATGGGCACTCCAAACCTCCCTGGGCATCCCATATTCCCACGGTTTTGTAGGAGAATCCTTCCTGTGCTGCTCTCCTGGGTCCCAGCAGGACTGGAGCAGAGCTGTTGGGTTGTGCTGGCAGCCCCCCTCAGCCTGGCTGCAGCTCCCACCCTGCCCTCTCCCCACAGCCCATGGCAAATCCATCGGAGCCCTCCCTCCTTATTTCAGCAGCAGCAGGGACCTTCCCTGTGCTCCAGGGACCCCACAGCTGCCGTGCCCTGCTCAGTAGCAGGGTCTGTATTTTCCTGGTGGAGCAGAGCAGGTTTAAATGAGCACTGACACGACTTTGACAGTTTTATTTTGTGGGTGTTTTATGGGCTCGCCCGGCGATGCTCCCGGCGCGGGCGCCGCTCCGGCCCTTGTCAGCATGTCCTACATCAAGGGGGACAAACCCCCCGGATCCAGCGGCGTGGGCAGCTCCCAGAGTGTTTCCTGACACTGATGAATGTTTCTTTCTGCACCGCTTTCAAACCTCCTCTGCTGTCAGCTCCCGCAGCAGCCGGAAAACAGATGCGCAGAGAGCCGCGCTGAGGCGGCTGGGCAGGGGGTGCTGGGCAGGGGGTGCTGGGCAGGCAGACTCCCTGCTCCCAAATCTCCCGGGCAAAATCTCTCCAGGCTGGCTCTGAGAAAGGAAACAATCTTCTTATCCCTGCTTTTATTGTTACTCTTTCATATTTCACTGTGGAAGGGTGTGGGGAGTGCTCGGGGCAGGGCGTGGTGAAGCTCCTCTGCTCATGCGTCATTCCCAAGGCACAGCTGGGTTCCTGAATGGCATCATGAGGAGCTTGGGAGCTTCCCAAAGCATTCCCAAGGCATTCCCAGTGTCACTGCTGCTGGCTGTGGGCATCCCAAGGATGGATGGATGGATGGATGTTGGATGGATGGATGTTGGATGGATGGATGATGAGTGAATGATGGATGAATGAATGGATATGGGATGGATGGATGGATGGATGGATTATGAATAGATAGATGGATATTGGATGGATGGATGGATGAATGGATATGGGATGGAAGGATGGATGGATGTTGGATGAATGGATATGGGATGGAAGGATGGATGGATGTTGGATGAATGAATGGATATGGGATGGAAGGATGGATGGATTATGAATGGATAGATGGATATTGGATGGATGGGTGATGGATGGATGATGAATGAATGATGGATGAATGAATGGATATGGGATGGAAGGATGGATGGATGTTGGATGGATAGATGGATATTGGATGGATGGATGGATGGATGAATAGGTGATGGATGGATGATGAATGAATGATGGATGAATGAATGGATGGATGAATATAGGATGGATATGGGATGGAAGGATGGAGTACCAGGATATGGAGCCACCCTGAGCACCCTCAAGCTGATTTCTCCATCCAGAAAGGCTCCAAAACACCAATCCAAAGGAATGAAACCATGCTCCAAGCCTCTTCCCAGAAGTCCTGGCGAGCCCTGAGCTGCTGTCCTTGTCTCCCACAGGTGGATCCGGGGGGAGCACTTCAGGTACAAGTTCAGCCAGCCCGGGGGGAAGCACGCCCGCCAGGGGAAGTGGTGGATCCGGAAAAGGATCGGCCCCTACTTCCCCCCCGTCAGCCTGCAGGGCCTGAGGAAGTTCTTTGAGGACAGGAATTGGCCTCATCCCCTGCAGGACTGAGGGGAAGGGATGGCCAGGACAAGAGGGACCAGCTGGGAAGATGGAGAACGGGCAGCTGCCTTCCAGACATCTCCTGCCTCTCTGGTTTTTATCCATCTCCTCGTTCACAGCTCTTTTCCAGAAGATTCTTCCAGAAGATTCCCAGCCAGCTTGCCCACTTCCTCTGTGAGCTGCTTTTTCTCCCCTCACTGGTTGATTTCCTTTGCCAGGCTGCTCCATTCAGGAATTCCTCTGGAACTGGGAAAGAGGCAAGCAGATAACCATGCCTGGTTTTGGGCGAGGTGTTGGTGTTGCCAGAAGCAGCTGAATGAGGGTTTGAAGCCAAAATGGGAAAACAAAGCAGGAGGGATCTCTGGGGTGGTGTGGGCTGAGGATGCAGGCACAGGAATGCCTCTCTCCGTGTCTTCCTGCACCTTTTTGACCAGATACAGCAAATGGACACCCTGGGAGCGTGTTCCTGGAAAGGAATTAAAGCCAACAATCCTTGAATAACCAGCAGGAGCTTCACTGGGTTTTTGTTTTTCCTGGAAGTGCTAAAATGGGAAAAGAAGGAGTCCCAGGCTCTGCCAGGGACAGGGCAGCTCCCGTGGGAATGGGGTGGCAGGTGAGCAATGAGGTGAGTCCTGGGACTGGTTTGTGTTTGGGGAGAAGCCAGAATTTGGTGTGGTGTCCGGGTGTCTGTCCCCATCCTGGGGATGCAGGGCTGTGAGAGGAGGATTCTCCAGTTCTCCCTTCCCTCCTCCCCTGGTTTCCAGGGTGCCTTTGCTCAGGGCTCCCTCATGGTTTCAGTGGATTTTCCTTCCAGGCTGCTCCTTCTCCAGCAGGTGCAGCCCTGGATGGGAGAGGGGTGACAGGAGAGGGGTGACAGGTGACACCCCTGGGCACCCCCATGGACTGGGCACCCAACAGCCCTGGCCTCCCCCTCCCCAATTTAATGAATTTCTTTTGCTTTCCAACCTCTGGGTCGGGGATAATGGATCCCAGACCAGCATTCCCATTCCTGTTTGCTGCTTGTTAAGCTTTTTTTCCCCTTTTTTTTAATTCAATGCAAGCTCCCCTCTCTGGTCAGGAGCAGTGCCTGGGAGATAAAACCCATCCAGAGGGGCAGGAGGGGATTCCATTGGAAATGTGTCCCTGGGACAAGAATTTAGAGAAGAAAAGGAGCAGTTATTCCAAGGTGGGAGGAAATCAGAACCACGTTGAGTTACCTGCTCACTGGGAAGGGTTTTGTGGAGAGGATTCTTACCTGGGGCTCAGCACTGGAAGGAAATTGCTGCAGCAGCACCAGGAATCCTTGGGGAGGAAAATTCCATCTGGGAGCTGCTCCTGCCAGCTCTGATGTCCCTGAGGTCCCACCAGCCTCTGCAGGAGTTCTGGAGGGCAGGGTTTGGGCTGAGCCCCTGGCGTGGTGCCCTTCTCTGGGCTGTGTTTTCCTGGCTCATCCCACTCCCTCCTCCTGGTTCTCTGTCAGGTCCAAGGCAGTTCCAGAGCTGAGACAGGCAGGACACGGCCAGCTGGTCACCCCGTGTCCATCCTGAGCAGCTCCAGCTCCACCTTGGCTGGAGACACCTCAAGGCCATTCCTGGATCACAAATAATCCTTTTTTTTTTTTTTTAATTTTCTTTTCCTATCTGTAAGTTATTGACCCTTGGGGTACCCCAGGTATTTACACTTGGTGTAACTGAGGCTGAGGTGGCTTTTTCCCCTTTTTTCCCAAGATTCCAGCCTTTGGAAGCACGAGGTCCCCTCACAAGCCCAGCTGGGTTTGCATTTCTGCCACCAGCTGTGGCAAGGTCAGATCCAGCTCATCCCAGCTGATCTCCCCCAGAAAAGAAGGAATTCTCCCAGGTTTTTGGGGTTTTTTTAATCCCACATCTAGGTCTGTTCCTGGGGAGAGCAGGAAGGGAATGTGAATGGACAGAGGGGTTTTAGCTGATCCCTTGGACGTAGGGAATGAGGAAATGATTTGTGCTTGCAGAATCTGGGAAGAGCCAGCAGGAAGGGATGATCCCATGGGAAAGGGCTGGGGCTGTGGGAGGCTGGATGGGGCCATGCAGACATTCCAGAGGGGCTGGAAAGGACTGGAATCTCATCCCAGCCCTGCCATGGCAGGGACACCTCCCACTGTCCCAGGTGCTCCCAGCCCTGTCCAGCCTGGCCTTGGGCACTGCCAGGGATCCAGGGGATCCAGGGATCCAGGGGCAGCCCCAGCTGCTCTGGGCACTGTGCCAGGGCCTCCCTGGATCCAGCCAGGTTCCATTTTCAAACATTCCTCCAAAAACATGGATTTGCTTTGTGTTTTGGGAATGTGGCCCCTGTGGAGGGGTCAGTGGTGAGGAGCTGCTGGAGATGAGTTTGTGTCCATGCAGGAATGCCCAGGAATTACCCCCAGAGAATTCCTTATTCCTGCATCTTTTATCAATCAGAGGCATTGATTTTAAAGCAGCCACACTCCAGGCTGGGAATTCCCATGGGAAATCCCTGCAGCCATATCCATTCCCTGCTCCCAGCTGCTTGGAAAAGCTGGCTTTGCTTTAACACAAATGAAAGGGAAAAGCTTTTTTTTTCTTTCCTTCCTGGTAGATTGAGTTTGGCCAAACAATTCCGTGTGAACTGCTGGGCAGGAGGCACAAACCTGTAGGCAAAATTATCCAGCTGCTCCAAGTTTAGAGCAGCATGGGATGGATTTCAGGATCGTATATTAGTTTCCATTTAATCTGATTATTCCAGGCTGGAGTTCCTGGAGGGTCTTCAGGTTATTGTCAGTCAAAAGAATCTTTAAAAGCTTCCATTTGCACTCGGCTTTTCCCATTCCAAGTCTATTTTCATTATGGATCCGTTTTGATTTTAATGAAAAAATGATTCTCCCAACTCCCTGCTTTTTTCCCTCCCTCCCACTTGGGGTTAAAATTGAAGCCACAACGGGGTCTTGCCACTCAAAATCCCATTTTCCAGCTTTCCTCGGGGTGTTGCTTGGTTGAAGGAGCTTGGCCAGACAACAAAGGGCAGATGATTTGGGAAGGCACCTTCAGTGCTCTGCCTGGGGCCAGCCCTGCAGTGCCTCCAGTCCCGGGGGATTCCAGCTCCAGAGCCTGCAGGGAAATGCAGGATTCCTTGCTGCTAAAGCCCCTTGCTGTGCTGGCACTGCAGGGGCTCATTCCTGGCACCTCCTCGCAGCTGCGGCCCCGGGATCAGCATCCCCTGGGATTGGGAATCCCACAGTTGGTGCTGGGTGGGGGGACAGCCCTGCCAGGTCTGCCTGGAGTGGCAGCTTTGTGGCACTGGGGTGGCTTTGGGCTGGCACCTCCCTGGGGTGTCCCTGGCACCTCCCTGGGGTGTCCATCCCACCTCTCCCCAGGACAAAAGCCAACGGAGAGGCATCCAGAATGAGCTCCCGAATGCAAACTCGGGATTTGCAGAGGATTGACAGGGATGTGCCTGGCTGAGCCCTCCGGGTGCCACCCGGGCAGGAACTCTGTGGGGACATCCATGGCCTGGCTCCTCGTCACAGCCCCAAATCCTCAGCTTGGGCACATTCTCCAGGCAGGCAGGTGAGGAGGACAAAGCTCTGGAATTGTCCCCGTGTGAGGGACAAACTCCTGTCCCATTTTCCCACAGATTTTGCCCCATTTTTCTACTGATTTTTCCCCATTCTTTCACAGATTTTTCCCCATTTTACCATTGATTTTTCCCCATTTTTCCACAGATTTTGCCCCATTTTTCTACGGATTTTTTCCCCATTTTCCCACAGATTTTGTCCCGTTTTTCCATGGATTTTGCCATGCCCATGCCCACATTTCCCCCTTCCCCAGCCCAGGCTGGACCCTGCTCCCTCTGCAGTAGCAGCTCGGGTAGGGTTGCACAGGGCTGAGCTTCCCCGGGTGCTGGGACAATCCCACTGCAATCACAGCACCTGCAAGTGGTTACTTAGAATAATAAATAACTGATAGATTATCAAATAAAGCCCTGGCTGGGGATGAGGTCATCCCTGCCCCGTGTCCTGCGTCTCCCAGGGTTTGGGAGCTGCTTTCCTGCTGCTCCTGGGCTAAATCCCTCTTGTATCAGGCAATAAAAAACTTGTCAGGATTAAAGAATCAATTAGGAATTAGCCAAAGGGGCAAAGCCTAACCCAAACAGGCTGATAAAATCCAGTGGGTGATTATGGGAATGGCTTTGGTTTCACTGGGCTTTGGAAAGGAATAATTGCTCCTTACATGGAACAGCCCAGACTGGGTGTTTTTCCAACTTTATGGAGGAGGAAATTCTGGTGTTCACTGACAAATGTGGGACACGCCATGGTTTAGGGCTGAAGGGGGTCCTGGATTTGAGAAGCATCATTCCCTGGTTGGAAAAACAATCTTGGGAGTCTTTTCAAGGCCAGCCCTGCCTTGGTCCCACCCTGCCCCTCCAAGTCAGGCCAGGCTGCCACAGCTGAGCTGTGTGACACACCTACGTGTCCCTGGTGCCCACCCTGGAGCTGTGGCTGGCTCCCTCCCACCCTCCCAAAGGATTTCTGTGCCTTTGTGGCCATTTCCAGCTGCTGCAGCTGTGCCCAGAGCTGCCATCTGCCCACCGGGAGCAGCTGTGGGCGCCTGGTACCCATGGGCTGTGATCCATCCATCCATCCATCCATCTGTCCATCTGTCCATCCATCCATCCATCCATCCATCCATCCATCCATCCATCCATCCATCCACCCGTCTGTCCATCCATCCACCCACCCATCCATCCATCTATCTGTCCATCTGTCTGTCCATCCATCCGTCCATCCACCTGCCCATCCATCCATCCATCCATCCATCCATCCATCCATCCATCCATCCATCCATCCATCCATCCATCCATCCATCCATCCATCCATCCATCCATCCATCCATCCCATCCATCCATCCCTCCCTCCCTCCCTCCCTCCATCCATCATCCATCCATCCATCCCCCTCCCCCCCCCCCTCCATCCATCCCATCCCACCATCCATCCATCCATCCATCCATCCATCCATCCATCCATCCATCCATCCACCCACCCACCCATCCATCCATCCACCCACCCATCCATCCATCCATCCATCCACCCATCCAGTGACACCCAGCAGGTGCTGACCCTGCCTCTGCTCTCCTGGCGCCCACAGCAGGGTGGGAATCAGGCAGGAGGAGCAGCAGGTGCCACCCCGACACCTGCAGGTGTCACAGGTGCCACCGCCAGCCTGTCACACGGGAGGTGACAGCCAGGGGGGCCCAGGGGACAGGGACGCTGCACATCCCGAGGGTTCCAGCCGTGGGATGCCCCGTTTTTCCTGTTTACTGCTGGTTCTGGGAAGGGAACAATAAATAATCCCGGGCACGGGCTGGCGCGGGGCCGAGCCGAACGGGCCAAGTGTCAGGGCAAAAGGCCAGCGAGGGAACACAATCACGAGATTAACACCTTGTGCGGCTCGGGGAGCCTCGAGAGGGAGAAGATTGCCCCGCTCGGGCTCTGGGGGCACGGCTGCCACATTCCCGAGTGCAGCGGCTCCGCTCCCTGCACCTGTGTCCTCAGCGGTTCCCATTCATCGCCGGGAGCCGGGGCTGCGCAGCTGCGGCAGCATTATTCCCCTGGCCGGATTTGCATATCAATGAGCCCCTGATTAATATTTAAAGAGCCAGCTGTCCGAGCCACCTAGGGAAGAAAAAAAGCTCTGTGCGGTTTTTATTGATTTCTTTTCTTTTTTTTTTTTTTTTCGGGGATAACACTCACTGCCCTTTATCGAGCGCGCTTCATTTTTTACCCCCTCTATTCTTTTAGTTGAAATTAAGGAGAAGAGGGGGGGAGGAAAAAAAGTCAGGGAAAAATTATGAAGGAGTTATCAGTGAAGGAGTTGTGCTGCTCTCAATGCTCCTCAGTCCCTTTGTGCGCGGGCGCAGCTGCAGGAGCAGGTTTGGAGGGGCAGGAGCGCCCATGGGAACTGGGGCTGGGAGCACTGGGAAACTGGGAAGGGATGGGCTGGGATGGATTCCCATCCTCGCTGCTCCCGGGGGATGCTGCTGCTGACCCGGGAGAAGCGCGACACAAACTCCTGGCTCGAGGGGGCTGATCAATGGGAATGCCATCCAAAAAAAGCAGGAATTGGGATTTTCCTTGCCTCCCCAGCGCTTTTCGTGGCCCGGAGGTTTTGTTTTCCAGCCTTAAAAGCTGTCATTTGAACTGACCGTTCTCCTGCCCCCTTTTTTCCTTTTTTTTCTTTTTTTCCCCGGAGCATTTGTCAATAATCCCCCGACAGCGGCAGCTTTGTTATCCCAACTAATTGGAGTCAAGTAGGGCTGCGAGAAAAGATCCTTCCCGCGCCAGCCCTGGGAAAAATGCGAAAGGATTTTAATTTTCAATAAAATATGCAGATAAGGAGAAATTACCGGTGGGGAAGGGGGCTGGGGAATGCTCAGATAATGGCGCTGCTCAGACAGCGCCGGCTCCGGGGGCTTAATGAGCGCGGCCGGCGGCTCCGCGGGATGGGGGGCACGGGGCTGCCCCACACCTGCACTTTTTAGGGTCCGAGGGGTATTTCAGGGGGCTGGGCAGGTGAGGGAGTTGTTTATCCGAGCTGCAGCTGGGGGCGGTTATTTCAGGTCACGCTCTGTTGTGTTTATGCACAATTGTGGGAAATGCGGGCGTCCCTTTGGGGATGGCATGGCATGGCATGGGATCGGATCGGATCGCTGGGGGATGCTGAGGCTCTCGTGGGAGCAGGGATGGACCTGGAGCCTCCCAGGCCGTGCCCCAGCCCGGTGCTGACAGCGGGATGTGGGTTGTGGCCGGGATGCTCCGCACGCCCTGCCCGTCCCTTTGCCCTCCTGCTGAAATAAAACCCCCTCGTCTCCCCGCCCGCTGGGATTGCCGGATTTGGTCGGGTTAGCCAAAAAATCCTCTCCTGGTGCTGAGTTTACCCCAAAAGCCCCTCCTGCGGCTCTGCTGGGGGCTGTGGAGGGCACGGGCAGTCCAGGATGCTGTTCCCAGGCGGGTTTTCCCCAGTGAGGCGATAAAACCTTTCCTGCCCAGGGGCTGTTGTCACCTCCTGGCCCGAGGGGATCCCCGCAGGAATTTGCCGCGGGCCAGGGCTGGGAAGCCGCTCCCGCCGTGTCCCGGCGCTGCTGGAAGGTGCCAGAGCCTCCAGAGGCTGCGGGCAGGGCCTTGGTGCTGTGTCCGTGCGGAACAGGTGAGCCCGCCATTCCCCAGGTGAACCCCACCATTCCCCAGGTGATTCCCCCCTTCCCCTAGATGTACTCCCCCCCTTTCCCAGGTGAGCCCCCCCTTTCCCAGCAGCGCTCTCAGGAGGATTTTGCACTCTGGGTTCCTCCCACCCCTGCCGTGTCCATCCCGCCGGGAGCAGACACGGGGCACACGCCCAGGAGGTGTCCCCAGGGCAGGACGGAGCCTTGGGGACCCTCTGTCCCCCCAGGACCCCCGTGGGGAGGGGACAGCTGAGCTGTCACCTGTTGGAGCTCAGAGGCCGCAGCTGCGCCCGGCGGCTTTGAAGGGCGGATTAGGGAGAGGAGAGGAGAGGAGATCCCTGCGCGCACTTGTGCTCCACCTGCCAGCGCCCTCCCCTCCTCTTCCTCCTCCTCTTCCTCTCCCGCAGCCTCGGCTGAGGTGGGATGATGCCCAGGTGATGGCCCAGAGCAGCTCCAGCCCTTGGCATGCCCGGGTCAGCCCTGCTGAGCTGCAGCCCTTTGATCCCAATCGGGTAAAACCGTAGGAAAAGAAACGGGGAAAGCCACGGGGAGGGAGAAAAAAAGGTAAAACTTACAGGGAAAAAAAACCCCAAAACCCAACAGTGTTTCATTTCTGCTCGAGGACAGAGCCTGGTGCCCACTGGGGGTTTTTCCCCACTCCACCTTCTCCCATCCTGCTCCCCACGCCTGCTGTGACCCTCCCAGGAGAGGAGCAGGTGGGTGCTGCTGTCCCTCTGTGGGCTCCTCTGCTGGGCCCTCCCTCCCATCCTCCGGGGCTGCTGGGACCCCAGACTGGGGACGAGCTGCCCTGGGGCAGAGGGTGGCTCCTGTTGGGTGACAGTGACACGCAGGGGTGGCCCTGTTGCCATCCCAGCTGGTGTTGGGGTGCTGCTCCCCATTCCCAGGATGGATGGGGACATGGCAGGGTCATTCCCTGCCCTGTGGGCTGCTGGATTTGCCCAAAGGTTGGACTTTATGACCTTTCCCAACCCTTTTCCAATGTTTTTTTTAATGATTCCCTGGTTGGGTGGTGACATCCTCTGAGCACCGTCCCCATCTCTGCTCCCACCCCAATGTGTTCCCTCAATCCCAAATGCCACAGGCTGATCCCGAGGTTTTCCAGCAGCAGCCAGGCTGTCCCCAGGCTGTCCCCAAGCTGTCCCCAGGCCGTCCCCAGCCCCTGAGCCCGGCAGGAGCAGCAGCAGGGCTCGGCCTGGGGGAGGGAAGGGTTTGGCTCTGGGAGTTGCTGGGATGAAATCAAAGCTCCCCCCCTGCCCTTTCTCACTCAGCCACTTTCCCTCTCTGCTCCTTTGGGGCCGTTCAAGACCAGGGTGAGACATTAATGTGATTTACAGCACCCCTGCAGTGGAAGGGCACAGACTCTGGGATTTTTATTTTTTTTTTCTCTTTTCCTCAGGTGAAAGAAACCCTGGAAGGTGAACTCCCCAGACAGTGCAGCAAGCACCCCGTCAATCCCTGATTTACAGGCTCAGATTTATGGCTCCAGAATTACTATTCCATTCGCAGATCTTTTTTTATTTTTTCTTTTTTTTTCCCCCTCCCTGGGCTGTTTTAGTGCTTGTGAAAGGTGAGGGCTTTGACAGCTCCTGGAAACAAAAGCCTTTAATGTCCCCCCATTGGGGCTCCCCCCGGGAAGAGCAGAGAGGCCACGAGGGCTTTTCCTCCCTGCTGCAGATTGGCTCACTCCAGGCCGGGCTTAACCAAACAGAGCACAGAGTTAAGCCAGGACTAATGAGCAAAGTCCTTTCCTGGTGCTGGGGAGCGCCCTGGGATCAGCCCTGGTGGCTGGAGCAGTGCTGGGGGTAAGCTGAGGGTGCTCATCACCCCCAGGATGTTTTCAGACCCTTCCCAAAAATTTTGGGAAGTCTCCAGCCTTTCTAGGAGAACACAGGAGACTCAGGTCTGCTCTGAGGTTGTTTTTAAGCCCCTCCCCACCTCCCCCCTGCAGTTCCACCAACATTTTGGGGGTCTAAACTAAGCTGGCAACAGCCTTTAAAACACAGCAGGCATGAAATGCCAGGGAGTAAAATCTATCCTCCTTAAAGCACGTGTGGCTTAGAGAGGCAGGGATTAAACCTCGCTGGAGCTTGGGAAATAATCCAGAGCCCTGCTGCTCTTCATTAAAGGACATTTCTGACCCAGCCTGGCTGATTCAGGAACGATTTAGCCCAGCAAAACCCGAGTGGGAAGGGACAGGAAACTGTAGGATTTGTTGCATTTTCTATTTCAGCGTTTTTTGGGGTCACTGTGCCAGCAGCTGTCTGGCCAAGCCCTGAGCCCTGCAGGGTTTGTGTGCATCCCAAAAAATGATGGGATGGAGCTGGGCTGGATGCTGAGGGTCCCCAGGCTGTGCTCAGCCCCAGGGGAAGTTCAGGTTGGATATTTGGGGAATTGCTCGGTGGAAAGGCACAAACCCTGGCACAGGGCAGGGATCCCCATCCCTGGAGGATTTAAATCCCTGTGGAGGTGGCACTTGGGGACACGGGGCAGTGGTGGCCTCACAGTGAATGGTTGGACTCAGTGATCCCAGAGCTCTTCTCCAGCCTGAATGATTCCATGATTTCACAACTCCTGATTCCCCAAACCTTGCAAAGCCCACTCAGGGCTGGTTCCCCCCAGCCCCACCCGATGGCCATGGCCATGGCAAAGCCCAGACAGCTCCAAACCCACGGGAGGGCTCCCTGCTGCTCCGGGGGTCTCCACCCATCCCTGAAAAACAGCCCCTGGGCTGGAGGGGGGTCGGGATCCTGCAGGTCCTGGTGCTCCCCTGGGCTGTCACACCTGGCACCAGGACAGGGCTATGGGGTCAGGACAGGGTTATGGGATCAGGATAGAGCTATGGGATCCAGGATAGAACTCCGGGGATTAGGAAAGGGTTATGGGGTCAGGACAGAGGAATGGGATCAGGACAGGGTTGTGGGGACTAGGACACAGCTGTGAGATCAGGACAGATCTCTGGGACCAGGACAGGGTTATGGTGACCAGGACAGAGTTATGGTATCATGACAGGGTTATGGGATCAGGACTGAGCTATGGGGTCCAGGACAGAGTTCTAGGATCAGGACAGACTTATGGGTCCCACCATGACTGGGCTGCTGCTCCTGAGCTCAGAGCAGGAGAGGTCCCAGGGGAGCTGGGCAGGCAGCTCCAAGCCTTCCCACCACGTGTGTCACGCTTCCCTGGATAACCAAGGCGCTGGGACAAACAAAACACAGCCCCCCCTCCTCCTCCCTCCCATCCCTGAGAGCAGCCCCAACCTGGCAGCCAGGCCAGGCCCTTGCCTGAGTGAATCACTCAGCCAGCTGGGATGGAGCAATTTGGGTCAAACCTGCCCCTGGCCCGGTGCCACAGCCTTATCTCCTGCCCCACTGCTCCCCCCAGCTCGGGGCTGGCCCTGAGGCTCTTTGCAGAGCAGGGTGAAGTTTTGTGGGGCTGGAGGCAGTACCTGCTCAGGAATCAGCAGTGCTGGGCTCAGGGCTGTTTATTATGAGGTCATTTTTTATTCCTGGCTAATTTTTCTTGCAGCTGAACACAAAGGACAGAGGATGGAATTAGCAAAGAGCTCTGCTGAGCTATTAATGTTCCCCGTGGGGGCAGGGGGAATTCAGGCACTCAACAAGTGCAGAAATGGGGCCATAAAAACGTGCCCAGGGTGCTGCAGCTCTGGGGGGCTCTGGGGGCTGCCCACCCCCAGGGCAGGAACGGGCTGGGAGCAGCTCCAGCTCCCCAGGCCCAGGGGATTTTCCTCCAGGATTACATCAGTAGCATGAGGATGCTGAGTGAACTGTCTGGGAATCTCGAAGGCGAGGGGATTTTTTTTTTAAATAATAATTTTCTTTTTTTTCCCTCCTCCTTGTGATTATGTAGAAGATAAAATATGTTCTCAGGGATGTGCTGCAGGAAGGGATGTCCTGGTTTTCCAGGATCTGGGAATGGGAGCTCAGTGTGGGGTTATTCCCTGTCCCTGCCCTCTCAGTGGTGCTGCCAAATGGGGTTAAAAATGCCCTGTTTGGGTTCCCCAGGTCCCTGTGCTCTTCTCCAGGTGTGTGTCAGGGTCCTGCGCCCTCCCAGGGGTCCTGACCCCTCAGGTGGGATCCCATAAGGTGGGATTTTCCATGAGGATGCCCTGAAGAGCAGGAAGCTCCCCCAGAGCAGCTTTCTCCGTGTTGTCCCTTCCTCCTGGGCACTGCCTGGGGAGTCTGGCTGCTCTGAGGGATGCAGCTCTGCAGGACAACAAATCCTGGAGCTCCCAGGCATTCCTGACAGGGAATTGCACCCCAAAGGAGCTGTGGGGTGGGGATGCAGCTGGGAGGCTGCCCCAGGCTGTGGGCACGTGTGGAGCCCAGTCCAAGGACTGAGGGAGCGAGCTGGATCCTGTGGGGATGGGTGAGGTGTGCTCAGCAGTGCAGCTTCTTTAAACTTCCTCCCCAAATTTACTGTGATTCAATATTCTACCAAAAAAAAAAAAAAAAGAAAAAGAAAAAAAGAAAAAAAAAAAAAAAAAAAAAAAAAAAGAAAGGAAATTTTAATATGGGGGAAAGGAGAATTCTAATCAGTGGGGGTCTCCAGTAAATCTTTGTGATCCCACATCCTCCCCCAGCATAGAGAAGGCTGGAAGGGCTCCAGAACTCCAGTTTGAACCAAAAGAAGCTAAAAAAGCAACAAACAAAACCACCAAAAAAGCCAGAGCTGGCCGGGGTTTCTGTCACCCCTTCCCCCTCCTTTTTGATGGTCTCTGTCTCGTACAAGGCTGCCGAGGGCAGATAAGGGAGGATCTCACCCAGCTTCTCAGAGTGGTGGGGAGGAAGAAAGCAGCTTTTGTGAGGGGCTTTCTGAAGGTCTCTGTTCTGGGAAGGTTGGGAATAGCACAAAAACATCCTTTCTCCCTGGACTGTGGCGCTTCCAGCTCCCAGCTCCACCACCACCCAGATGTTTGGAGGCTGATGCTGAGAAGGAAAATGAGAGGCAGGGCAAGAAATGCTGGGTGGAACTGGCCCAGGGAAACCTGCGCTGGTTTGTGTCTTTAGTTTTGAAACAGGGAAAGGGTTGGAGAAGGAGATTCAGAGATTGGGAATAAATATCTTAATTAAGTCCATTTAGTTATTATCATCTCCTTATCAGCTTGAGCTTTAAGGCAATATTCTGCATGTTCAGCCTGGAATATATCAAGGATTTGGTACTATCCATTTTTTTCTGCTTTTTGACCTAATTTTCGCTTTTTTCACTGTGTTGCTCCAAAGTATTCCCAATTTTTGGTGAATTATCGGTGCAAATTATTCGCTCTGCTTTTAAAATTATCTTTATTCAGGAGGAGGGGGGACCTCCTCGGGAGGACGGATGGATGGAGTGACTCTGTTCCTACCTAATTGATTGGACAAGGGAAGTTAAGTGTGAAACTCTTCCTTATTGTCCGTATCCTCTCCTTGATGACCCCGTCTCAGCAAGAACATCCCCGAATGCGCCGGTCCCGCTCCCTCCCTTATTGTTCTGCCTCAGCCAGAATTGCCCCAAACCTCCCGACGGGCTGTTCGTGCAGAGGGCTCCGGGCACGGCCTTTGGCAGCAGCCAGAGCCCCGCAAAGCCCCGCAGGTGCGGCCCGGGGCTGCTCCGCCGCTCCCCTCCAGCTGCGGGGATGTGCGGCCAGCTGTGCTGAGTGCTGAGCGCGGCCAGATGTGGAGGCACCGCTGGCGCCGCGTCCCGACAGCTGTGCCGGGCACAGGGCTGGCAGAGAGGGGGGGTCCTGGCACCGCTGCCCCCAGCCCAAGCCCGCTGCTGCCGGGCCCGGCCGAACCCCGGGCTTTGGAGCGGGATCGTCCCGGCTCCGGCCCCGGCTCAGCCCGGCTGCTCCGGCGCGGGGTTTGCGGGGTCTCAGCGCGGGTTTCTCGGGTCCGCAGCCACCTCGCAGGACAGAGGGGACATTCCCGTTCCTGGGCTGGCCCGAGCAGGGACCGGAGCGGGGGGAAAGCGGAGCCCGGAGCCCGCGGAGCCGCAGCCCCGGGGCTGAACCGCTCTGCGCTCACCGGAGCGGCTCCAGGAGCAGGAGCCGGACCCGGGAATGTCCTGGCGGGGTCCCCGGGCACCTGTGCGGGGTGACCCGCGCGGTGACATCGCCGGGCTGGGCTGGGGTGGGGATTCCAGGGGTCCCCCCCTTCCCGGCTGCTCTCGGCTGTCCCCGAGGGGACACCGCCACTGCGGAGCTTTGGGGACACCTTTGTGCTGCAGGACCCTCGCCATCGCACTGTCCCCAAGCCCCGCAGTGCCACCCGCCCTCCTGCGGGCTGGAGACCCCCCCCCCAGTCCTATCCCCATCCCCATCCCCGCTGCCGCCCTCCCTCCTCCCTCTCGTGCCTAATTCGATTCTCCTCTCCCGGCGCAGCTCCCCGGAGCTTGACCATTAACAAATGGACTTGGCCGGAGGCCTGGGCGACCATTTGGATGCTGAGGCTGCCGCGGGCGCTGCTGCCAGCCGGGCCGGGCACCGCGAGCCGCCGGCGCTGCCAGCATCCCTGCCCGGCATCCCGGAGCGCTGCCAAAGCGCCGCGGTGCCCGTGCCAGCTCCGGGAGAAAGGGCCGAGGCAGCCGCACACAAAGAGGGGTTTATAGCCCGGCCGGGCACCTGACACGGGGAGGAGGGAGGGCTGAGACGTGCTTAGCCCCGCTAATCCCCAGTTTGAGTTTAATTTTTTTTTTTTTTTTAATCAAAAGCACAGCAACAGCTGGGGCTGAGGCTTTCCAGGAGATGAACTCATGAACAACTGTTCAAAATAACTTTATTCGTGCTGCTATTAGATCAGGCCACTGGGGAGCCACCAATTATTTGTGATTACTCCGGGCAGATAAGGCTGGGGCAGAGCCATGAAGATCGAGGGCACCTCGGGCTTTGGGCACCTTGGCTGGGCAGGTCCAGCAGCCAGGGGAGCCCCCAGCAGCCAGCCCAGCCCCCTGCACGGTGCCAGGGGAAGGCACAGCAGGTTTGGGCACCGTGGATGTGCAGGAGGAACTCGTGTGCTCCAGGCAGGGATGTCTGCAGAGAGACCTGAGACATTTCTGCCCCAAAACCAATTAAGAGCCGTGCTGCAGCTAATTAGCCAGGCCCTGTTTGGGCTGCCCATCTTGTTCACAAGCACCAGGGGTGGCACAGCAGCGGGGAGGGCCGAGAGGTTTGGGTCAGGGAAGATGAGAGGTTTGAACAGGACAAATCCCTTCCCAGCGATTCCCGGGCTGATGGAGCAGCATTCCAGGTCCTGTGTCCCCCATGTCCAGGCAGGACAGTTCCCAATCCTTTATCCCATCCCACAGATCAGCCTCAAACCCCTCAGTCAGCTCTGGACCTTCCTCCTTGCCTGCAGGCCATCAGCACAGAGCTGGGTGTGAGCTCTGCTCCCGGCAGGGAAAGCTGCAGGGGAGCCCAAGGAGGAGCTGAGCCAGGGGAGCTGCAGGGCCCGGGCTGCCCTGGCCAGCAGACAGACCCCATGAGCTCACAGCTCTTCTCCACTCCTCACTCCTCTGATTCAACAGTTCTGATCCCGGGGGAATTTTTAAAAATAACCTGGATGAAGCAGGGAGCAGGCCTGCCTTGGCTGGGAGGTCGGGCTAACAGCACTTTTCCATGGGGCTGTTCCATGATTAATCGAGACAAGAGAAGAAAAGAGAGGAGGAAATTGATAAACACAACGGTAATTCCAGCCAGGATTTGCCTCAGTCAGGTTATTAGAATCCTGACATCATGTCTTGAAAAGAAGACTGGAAATAAATCTCTGCGAGATAAAATCTGCCTGGGGGGGGTGGAGGTGCACCAGGATGACCCAGCCATGGGGCGGTCCCCAAAAAGTTCTTTTTCCCAGTTCTCCTGGGTCTCAAAGCAGCAGCAGGAGCCTGAGGAACCTCCCACCTCGTTCCTGTGCTCCTGAGCCCGTCCTGCTCACCTGGGAGAAGCCGTTCCCAAGGCAGCCCCAGGTGGGGGGAGCTCATTTCCTGCCAGGTGATTTCAGCAGAACAAAGGCTGGGAAGTTCGGGATGGGCTCCAGCAGGCTGGGGGCTGCCGAGGGATGCAGGACCTCCCCCACAGCCCGAGCTCTCCCAGGGCTCTGGATCCAGAGCTGCCGCTCTCCCAGAGGGGCAGCTTGGCTGGGATGGGATTTTGGGATCCACAGCAGGAATTTCCCTGCCTGTCTGACCCTCCTGGCTGCTCCTGGGGCAGGTGTGGAGCGGGAGTGAGGTCACCCAGGAACCTGAGGACACCCAGGAATGTGAGCCCAGACCCCTCTCCAGCCTCACCAGTGGCACTGGGAATTTGGGAGTGGCTGCTTCAGGGAAAGGAAATATTTCCCCTTTTTTTTTTTTCCCCTAAAGGTTCCCACTCCTGGTTGGTTTCAGTCTGGAATTAACTCCAGCCACCAGAGCTGCAGTACCTGGGATGTCATGGCAGTCCTCAAGGCTTTAACCCTTCCCTCTCCAAGCAGAGACAATGGATCCCCAAATCCTGCCCAGTCCTGGGGTCCTGGCTGAATTCCAGGTGAGGAATTTCTGCTCTGTCTCCACATCCCCACAGCTTCACCCTGGAAATCAAAGCTGCTCCCAGCCCAGCCCAGCCCTGCTTCCTGCCCTGGGAAGGATCTGCTGTTCATTTACTTTCTTTACCAAGTGAATTTTTACCTGTGAGCACTCGCTCCACGACTTTTCCAGAGGCAGCACCTGTGCCTTCCTCCCCTCCCCCTGCTCCAGAGCAAAATCCCAAAGAAAATTCCTTCTGGAAAGGTGAACCCAGGGCAAGCACCCTGCCAGAGGTCTGACCCTCTCCAGCCCAGGAAATTCCTTGGCTACTTTTGGAGCTGGCCCGAGGCTGAGCGGGTTGGAAGATGTTAAAAATCCCAATTTATTGCAATAGTCAGGGAGAAAAGGTTTGGGTATTGCACCCACAGCACCTCCCAGCAGCCTGAGAAGGTTTTATTTTTAAATTTATGATACTGTGGTATTAAATACCTCATATTAGGAGGTATATGTTGAAATCATTATTATTGTTGTTGTTACTATTATTATCATAATTATTTATTTTTTGTTTTAATTTTATTTTTACAGATACCGGGTTTTTTGGCCCAGTCTCCCATTCCAGAGGTCGGGATGCAGAGCTGGGATCTCGGGATATCTTCCCTGTCCTCCCTGTCCCGATCTGCAGGCGACAGTGCCCTCTAGTGCCCCCCACCCCTGCCCAGCCCCGGGCACAGGAACCTGTCCAATCCCCAAAATTTTTAGGGTTTCTGGTGTTTTCCAGCTCTCTGGATGCTGTGATTCCATCCCAATTCATCATTCAGCTGGTGCCTGGGGATGTTGGGCCAGTCAGGGTTATCCCTGCAGGGGATTTGGGAATTTCCATCTTCCTGTGGCTGATGGGGATTTTTCCCACTTTTATTCTATTTTATTCCTTATATATATGTCATATTATATATAATCTATTCTATCTATTAATATATACTATTTATTATTATTCCTTGAGGATGAGGATCCTACAGAGCCATGGAGCACCCCCTGAGTGCCTTCTCCAGCTCAGGGACCATCAGGTGCTCCTCACCTGCCCTCAGTCCCTCCAAGCTCAGAATTCCTTGGACTCTGTCCTGGTGAGCATCCCTGGATGAGATCCCCATTTTAATAGCACTTAATGAATTAACCCTAATTCCTTACAGCTCCCACTGGCCCTGCCTGCCTGCCTTGCCTGGGGATGAGAATCCCAGAATTTTTTAGGGTGGAGAAGAACTCCCAGGTCATCGAGTGCCCAGTGCCCTCCTTGTCCCTAGCCCAGAGCCCTGAGTGCCACCTCCAGGAATTCCTGGGCTCTTCCAGGGATGGGCACTCCAGACCTCCCTGGGCAGCCCCTGCCAAGGCCTGAGCACCTTTTCCATGGGGGATTCCTGCTGAAGGGATGGGGCAGCTGTGCCAACACCCACAGCCACCCCAGTCCTCCCAACACCCTCACCAAACTCCTCCATCTTCTGCTCAGGGAAAGGCTCCCCATGAAAACCCTCTGGAACTGGGGGCTGGACATTCCTGGCATGTTCAGGAGGGAGCTGGGAAGGGGCTCAGCCTGGAGAAAAGGGGGATCAGGAGGAATTTCTGGCTCTGCACAGCTCCTGCCAGGAGGGGACAGCCGGGGGGTCGGGCTGTGCTCCAGGGAACAGGGACAGGAGCAGAGGGAACGGCCTCAGGCTGGGCCAGGGCAGGCTCAGGGGGATATTTGGGAGAATTTCCCCATGGAAAGGGGGCTCAGGCATTGGAATTGCCCAGGGAGGGTTGGGAGTGCCCACCCTGAGGTGTCCCAGGAATTCCTGGAGGTGGCACTCGGTGCTCCAGGCTGGGGACAAGGACGGGATCAGGCACAGCTTGGAGTTCTTTTCCAGGCTCAGCGATTTTGGGATGGAAAACTCCTTTTCCCAGAGCATCCCTGCATTCCCCAGCTGGGAATGGC
The DNA here is from genome assembly GCF_022539315.1 of Serinus canaria. Classification (NCBI taxonomy): domain Eukaryota; kingdom Metazoa; phylum Chordata; class Aves; order Passeriformes; family Fringillidae; genus Serinus; species Serinus canaria. The sequence goes on from NC_066328.1 coordinate 14,725,001, forward strand.
AGAGGGGGCAGCTCCAGCAGGGCCCTGGTGCAGCTCTCTGTCACCACGAGGCCATCGGTGCTCCCACGCGCTCGTTGGTGTTCCTTGGCTCTGCCAGGGAAATCTGCTCCTGCAGGGCTCCTCATTAAGCAAAACCTTGATGAGGGAGGGTGAAAGTGGAGTTTTGTGTCTGAGCACTGGGGCACTGCAGCCCTTTGAGCCATTCAGCTGGGGAGGACGGGGGAATTTCTCTGGTGAAACACAAAAATTTCACTTTCCCATTTGGAGAATCCGTCAGCACATGGAGCAATGCCTGGAGTAACAACCTGATCCCTGTGGGTGCAGAATAAAAGGGAAACACCTCAGGATTTGTGTCCAGTGAAAAACAACGTGTCCATGATGGAAAACCTTGTGGGGTTTGATGCTAATTTTCGTGGTCACCTTGGCTGCGCTCGAGGAAGTGGCCGGCGCTGCCAAGAGCGAATTTCCCTGATGATGGATGAGGAATCAGAGCAGAAAATAAATAAATATCAGCAACACCTTTTCTTTTTCCTGCTTTTCTGGCAGATTGGTGTCATCCAAGGTCACACATTTGGGCGCTGGAAGTGCAGCCAGAGCTCGGTGCTTTCAAATCATGTTGGAGTCAGAGCAGCTTCTTTAAGGGCTGGGTTTAAAAAAGAAAGATTAAAGTAGAGACTCCCCCCAAAAAATTCCTGCTCATTAATTTTCAGCATTAATTGTCTTCTCTCCCTGTGTTCAGGCTTGGAAGAAGTTCCCCAGTGGGACAGTGGAAGGTGCCCTGCCCATGGAAGGGGTGGGATGAGATGATCCTTCATCTCCCTTCCAACCCCTACCACTCCAGGACCCTGCAGGAATTCCTTCTTTTCCTCCCTGCCACTCCTGCATCCCCACATCAGGTACTGACCCCTCTATAGCTGATTTTTTTTTTTTTATTATTTTATCCGTGGAAAAAAATGGAGAAAAAGGAGGAATTTTGGACAAAACGTTACAAATCTCAGCAAGCAGGGGAGTTTTGTTGCCCTGAGCAGCTGCGGAGCTCAGGCTGGGGCAGGGAAGGGAGGGAGAATCCCGGCGATCCCAGAACAGCCCCGGGCGGGGGAGCGGCTCCGGCCACCCTGGAGATGGGTTCGGGACTGCAAAGCCCGGGAATTGCAGCCATTCTCACGTTTTTCTGGTTTCTTTTCATTATCCCGGGCAGGACTTCAGGAGGAATAATGTTTTCAGGCACGTGGTGCTGCAGTGATGGGATGAGCTGTTTTCTGTGTGCTCCCCCCCCAAAAAAGGGTGAAAATTAAAAATCTTTGGTAAATTAATCTAGAAAACACCTGGGATAAAACTCCTGAAGTGATGGCTGATCCCACGGGCTCTGAAGACAGCCAGTGTCACTCCTGCCTCTCCAAACTGGTGCTAATTCCTGGGGGAAAAAGGAAAAAAAATCAGGAAATTCCACTGTAAAACCCCACAAGTTTTATTTGTGTGGATCTCCAGCCATTCTGCAGGTTTGGAGATGGCCTGGAAAGATTTCAGGATTGGGGAATTGCTTTGGTTTTCTTGGGATTTTGTTTTGTTTTGTTTTGTTTCTTATTTTTTATTTCTTATTTCTTATTTTTTTATTTCTATCTCCCTCTCCAAAAAGGAAAGGAGGAGGTGTGTGAGGTGACAGCAATCACACAGCCCCAGAGGGAGGAGGACAGAGCTGGTGTGAGGTGAGGGAGGGATGGAACAAACGGAATTTATGGCAGCCTTTGGAAAAATGATAAATGGGAGCTGTAACTTTTATTGGGAAAGGGGAGCAGAGCACGGGTGAGGGAACAGAATAATCAAAAAAGCATAAATTAGAAATGGGGTTTGACAGGAGCACACAAAGCTTCTGGCTCGTGGATGAGGGGAGTTTCTCCTGGAGTAAGACCCAGGGAAATGCCCTGAGCATCTCCCCAGGACATCAGGCAGGAACAGGAATGCCCTGAGCATCTCCCCAGGACATCAGGCAGGAACAGGAATGCCCTGAGCATCTCTCCAGGACATCAGGCAGGAACAGGAATGCCCTGAGCATCTCTCCAGGACATCAGGCAGGAACAGGAATGCCCTGAGCATCTCTCCAGGACATGTTCCACCCCACTTCTCACCCCCCAGCCTGACCAAGCCTTGCCCTCAGAGCATTTTTCCCTAAACCTGCGGGATTTTTTAGCTTTGAATCCATCTGCAAATCCCTTTTGATGGCAGGAACGAGCCAGATTTCCCTGGGAACTGTCCTGTGGATTAGTTCAGCAAAGTGCCTGAGCCCTGAGCTCCCTGAGCTGGAGCAGCCTCGGGATCTCGGCGGGGCAGAGCCAGAGGAGCTGTGGAAGGCAGGGATGGAGCAGATGTTGAGTGCAGGGAGAACACCGGGAGCCCGAGAGGATAAATCTGAAAAATTAACACGTGGGAGGCCGCAAAAAGGAGCAATGTGTTTTGGTAATCACCGGGAAGTGCCGAGCCCTCCTCCCGCAGCTCCCAAACCTCGGGCACCGAGCAGATGTCACTCAGCCCCTGATTAACACGTTACCGAATTTCTGCCGGCGTTTAATAAAAGTTTTACGTAACATGCAGGTAATTGCTTCCAAATGGCAGGGGAACAATGTGGCCCTCTGTGCATGGCATTGTTTCAGATCAGGTGAAAACTCCTCTGGTTGCCTCCACATCAGGGGAAATCCCCCAGCCAAGACCCCGCAGCTGCTTTTGCAGTCGCTCCAGAGACAAAGGAACGCCCTGGGAAGAGCAGAGCCTTCAGCCCGGGAATATTTGTTCCCTGGATTTGTTCAGGTATCCACATGAAGGGAGTCTGCAAGAAAAACGGGGAGATGCTGCTCCAAGAGCGTGGAGCAGCAGGCAGAGGGGGAATGGATTGAAACTGCCAGAGGGCAGGGTCAGATGGGAGACTGGATTCAGGAATTCCTCCCTGGGAGGGTGGGCAGGCCCTGGCACAGATTCCCAGAGGAGCTGAGGCTGCTCCTGGATCCCTGGAGTGTCCAAGGCCAGGCTGGACAGAGCTTGGGATGTGGAAGGTGTCCCTGCCATGGCAGGGGTGGCACTGGGTGGGCTCTGAGGTCTGGTCCATTCTGAGTCTCCTGGAGATGTCAGGGTGCTCCAATGGCTCTTTGTGTCCAGCTCCAGTGCTTTCCATCCCAGCAGGACAAATCTCCTCCAGATCAAAGCCCCCCAGCCCAGAGCAGTGAGGGAAGGTCTGGACAGGAGCCAGCCTGGGGAAATGGAGCAAAGTCTGGATAAATCTCACAGAATGCTGATGCCTTGATATTTTGGTTTTGCCTTCTCTTCCTGCAAAAATCTGTTTAAGGTTTGTGGATATCACCTGTGCATGGGGTGGGATTGGGATCTGAGGAGCTGGGACACAGGAACAGCCTGGCAGGAGCTGTGTGAGCATCACCTGGCCATGGGATTGGGATCTGAGGATTTGGGACACAGGAACAGCCTGGCAGGAGGGCTTTGCCTCACTCCACATCTCTGTGCTGAAAAGCAGCACCTGCTGAGTTGAAACCCTGTGGCTCCTTCCCCCTTCTCCAAGGCAAACACAGGCAGTTCCTCTCCCACTCCCAAGGAATCCATCTCCCAGCATTTCCCTGGGTTTGTGTGTGCTTTCTTTCATCCAGGGCTGCGGAGCTTGGAAGCCTTTTCCACCTCACATTGAGCTTTGGATGCTGCCTCTTTTCCTCTCCTGCCTCCATAAAGAATAACAGTGGCCCTTGCTGTGTTTTCCCTGGATGATGGCTGCTGGGAGCCAAAGGGAAGCTTTGGAGGAGGAGGAGGAGGAGGAGGGCAGGAGGATCCTTTTCCCCAGCAGAGCTGCAGGCCAGGCTCTTTGGCCTCCTCAAGCCTTCATGGTGAGCAGCAAATTGTCCTATAAAAATTCTCCTCTTGAGTTTTATTTTGCTAAGGATCAAGGCCCAGCTCGGAAATTTGGGCTTTGAATGTCCTAGTTTTTAACTGGACGGCAAATCTAAGAGAAAAGGGCTGAAATCCAGTGGGTCCTGCCTCTCCCTGAAAACAGAAGGAAAATCAGGACCCCATGTCCAGACCAAGAGGGAAGAAAGGCTGGGGAGACAGCTGAGCATTCCCCCTGTTCTTTTTCCCTTCTTTCCTGTTCCAGCCTGTCTCTGTGGACAACATCCAGGGAAATGTGAGTTTGGGGCTCCTTGAGATGCCTCAAAAAATCCCCAGAGGTTGGAATGACACAAATCCTCCCATTTTAGTGATTTCCACCCTAATTATAAATAAGGTGCTAAGCAGAAATTTCTTTCAGAAAGGAATTTCTTCATCTTTCAACCTCTGGGCTCTGGTTCCCAATGCTCCAGCTTGGATTGTCTCCTAAAAGAAAGCTTCAAAGCCTCCTTTCCCTGTTGGATCCGTGGTGCTTTCCAATGACCTTGGGAATGCTGAGTAACTGGGACAGTGGAAGTGTCCTGACCATGGCAGGGTGATTTTTAAGGTCCCTTCCAACCCAAACCATGCCAGGATTCTATGCTGGAATCACTGGGCAATATTTTGCCATTGGACCTTGAGTTGGGAGTCCCAGGGGTTTTAAGGGATTTGAAATCTGTGCCTGAGATTTGTGGTTGGTGCCACTCTGTGAGCGGAGAGCTTTGAGCTGGAGCAATGCAGGGCAGCTTTCCTGGGATCTGAGACAGCTGGGAGGCAGTTCCCAACACCATCCCTCCCAGCTGGCCCTCCATGGCCAGGCTCACCCCATCCCCTCTGATTTCCTTAAACACATCAGCCTCCCTCAGTCCCGGGCTGCCAATCTGCCCCAAAGCGGGGCCAGAACTGCTCTGACTTTGGTTCTCTCAGTGGCAAAGCTGGAGCTGCAGATCCAGGGTGGAGGATTTGGGATGGGCAGGGCTGGGAACAGCATCCTCTTGGCCACAGGAGCATCTTCAGCTGCACAGAGCACGGAGACAAATGAACTGGAGGAAGCGTTTCCTCTGCCGAGGGCTCTCACCCGCCAGCTCCCTGCTCCAGCAGGGGTCACGAGTTGAAAAATGAAGAAGAAAGGAAAAGGGATAGAAAGATCCATCTTCCCTCATGAAATCCCCAGAGCAGGGGGCATTTGGAAGTCATTTTTCACTGGGTGAGAGCTGTTTCTGGCCCTTGAGCAGACATTATTTTCTCCTCAAACCTCATAGATTTGGGAAGTGTTTCCCCCCAACCTCAGGGGTGTCGGAAGAGCAGCGTTACCCTGGGTGCAGGGCTGAACTCCCACACTCTGGTTTGTGTTTTGGGCTAAGAGGGAGCCAAATCCCCACTGCAAATCGCTCTGTTCCTGGAAACTCCAAGATTTTAAAGGCATTGGGGTTCAGATGCAAACAGGAATGAGTGGCTGGGATTCGCTGGGAGGGCTCTGATAAAACCCATGCAAGGAGAGGCAGGAGAGGTTCAGCTTGGCTAAAGGAAATCTAAATAAAATTCCTTTCTGGAAGGAAGTCAAGAAAATTATTTTCTTTCTGTGTTTCTGTCTCTCTTCTTCTGGCTTATAAAAACACCTTGGCTGGGATATTCCACCAGCTCTGCCTTTTATGAAAAACCCCTGCTCAGGCTGTGCAGATTTCACGCTGTTCCATGAAAGTAAAATTTTACGACCAGAAGCTGAAATTAGGAAGGAACTTTTTTTGCTGTTGTTTGTTGTCGTTGTCATGGCTTGGATTTTGTTGGTAGCCAGGAGAGTTTGTTTATTTCTGCTTTTTCTACAGCTCAGCCAGGTCTGAGCTCTCCAGGGTTTTTGGGGATGCTGCTCCAAACAGGTGCTGATGGTGGGAAGCTGAGCAGGGGCTGGTGGTGCCTTCCCTGGAGCAGGAAGGGTTCTGTGGCTCTCTGAGGACAGATGTGTGGGAGAGCAGACATCCACTGCAGGGGACACAGGTGAGCAGCCTGGAGCAGTTTCATGGGGTGACAAAGTGGCTGTGACAAAGTGGGAGTGATTCCCTCCTCCCCTCTGGAAAGCCAGAGCCTGTGGATCACAGCTTGCTCTGAGCTCCCATCCAACACCAGCTGCTTCTTGGCTGCTGAGTGCCAGCAGGCTTTTTCTGCCATTTCTCACTTGAAATGCAGCACTTCTGGTTTTCCATTAATTCCTCCTCCTCTGCTAAAAAAATCCTATGGAAAGGAGGAAAAAGCCCATTCTAAGAGGTCACTGGTCCTTCTTTACTGGGTGAGTTCCAGTGCCCCTGAGGGGCTGTGACATCTGAAGGGGTTAAGGGAGAGTTGCTCAGGGTTAGATCAAAGTCAGAGCCATAAATTCCAGTGTTGGTTCTTCCTGCTCTCCATCTCCAGGATCCATCCCTGGGACAATTCAGAGCCCCCTGGTTGGTGGGAACAGCGAGCTGGGACCATCCACCCACACCAGCTGTGACTCCAGGCTCTTCTCCCTGCCCAGAGCAGCACCCCAAGGTGTTCCAGGCCATGGATATCTGCTCTCCCTGCTCCAGGGACACCCCAGCTGGGATGGGGGATGCAGGCCAAGCCCCGAGCCCTTCGCTTCCTCCCAGCCCAAATGTCTGTCCAGCCCCGGCAGATTTACGGGGCAGCCGAGAGTATTTGACCAGCTCTTTGTTAATAATGCAGCCAGAAAAAGGGGCAGCCTTTCTTTCCAGGGCCTTTCCAGGCCAGGATAATCCCAGCAGGGATTTGGCTGTCCCCAGCAGAGGGTTTCATGGAGGGCAGTGCTTTACAGCCCCTGTGCTGGAGTGGGGCTGTTCCCCAGCATCAAACGGAGGCTCTGGGATGGGCTCTCCATAAATCTCTCCCCTCTAATCCTTCCCTTCCCAACCTCTGCAAACTGGGGGAAGCTGGAAGGGCAGACTGGACAGAGGTTTAACCCTTTGTGCTTTGGGGGATCTCCCTGGGAGCAGAAGAGCCCATGGTTGGAAGGAGAGGCAGGTTTGGGTTGTGCTCAGCAATTAAATCCTGGGGCAGATGAAGGAGCTCCTCTGGATGTTTGCTAATTCCAGCCCTGGATATCAGGAATAAATCTGGCTGCATCACAGTCACTTCAAGCTGCTTGAGCCACAAATGCAGAACTCTGAGGGTGATTTTGGTGTTTGCACCAACACCGTTGTCAAGGCTGGGTTTTGTTAGGCTGGACTGACCTGTGGTGCCAGCAGTTCCTTGATCATGCAGGGATTTTTATGCTCCCAGTGCCACTGGAGGTCAGGAACAGGTACCAGGCCCAGCAGTGATCACCTGAGGGTCACAGCTCGAGCAGACCTTGTGGGTCAGGGGATTCCCACCCTGCTGGCCCTGTTCCCATCAATATTCCCAGTCTGGGACATCTCCCTGGCCAGGAGAGCACCAGGAGCAAGCCCAGGGGCAGCGAATTCATCTCCTCCTTCCCCCATCTTTGAGGCACCGAGAGCTGAACTTTGTGTCCGTGTGGCCATAAAAGAGCAGGGTTTTTTCAAGGCAGCTTTCCAGCAGCGATGAAAGGTCCTGCAGCGGGCAGAGGCTGCTCTGGGAATGGAACAAATTGTGGGTTTATGGCTCCCGTGTGTGTGGGGGGCTGTAAATCTCCCAACTTTTAACGCATCTGTTCTTTCCCGAGCAGGCTACCAACGGCTTGAGGAGGAGAGGGAGAAATATCCGACATTTCCTGACGTGGGCTGCCCTCGGGAGCTCCTCAGGAAGGTTTTTAAAGGAATATTTATGGATGATCCTGGTGAATCAGGCCCTAAAAGGTACCGAGAAAGGGCTGGTGTTCATTAACATTTGGGAGCTGTGCATTGAGGATTTCCCTGTGGAGGGGCAAAAGAAATGGAGTGAAAGTGAAGGAGCTCTCGAGTTAATCCCATTCTTTTTTCAGGTTATTGTTGTTGCTAAAAATCAGAACCTTACTTTTGATGAAGGAAAAAAAAAAGTTACTGAAAGTCCTTTTCTGATACGATTTTCCTCAGAAGTTTCTTTCCAGAACTCCATACTGAGAAAAATAACAGAACTCTGAGATTTGGGAAATCCCTCAGAGGTTACTCAGTATTAATTACTCTGGGTTTAGTAACAGGAAAATTAGCACAGGATGGGTTGGTGGAAGAGCAAAGACTTCGTGGGAGAAGCAGCTGGGCCACTGCTCTCAGTCAGGGGTGATGTGCAAAATTCCAGGAACAACCAGGAAGTAAAAAGAAATTCTTCCTTCTCCTCACAAGCTTTGGAGCTGTGGTGCTTCAGGTGTCCTTACATGAGGACAATGGCAGCCAGAAGGACCTTGTGAACATTTTCATCCATGAAAAAATGCTCAGATTTGGCTCTGTTCAGCTCTGGGTGCTCTTGGAATGAGGCAGGAGGTGAAGAGCTCAGCCCAGGCAGAGCAAACCTGTCCCCAAGCCCTGAGATCAGGGCCTTGGAGAGGCACTGGGCAAGAACAGGAGGATTTTCTGCCCTGAGATCAGGGTCCCAGAGAGGCATTGGGCAAGAACAGGAGGATTTTCTGCCCGATGAGCTGACTGCAGCTGCTCTGCTCCATCCTCGGGGGAGGGAGACAAGGAGGGGTGCAGAGGCAGGCTGAGTCCAGCAGCAGGACAAGGACAGGCTGATCCCAGCTGATCCTTGCGAAACAGCCTCGGGAGCGTGCTGGGAGCCGTTCCCAGCCCCGAGCGTGCCCGGCCCTCGCTCGCTCACTTCTAACCCAATACTGCCTTCTTACAGGCATGGAAAAGGAGGCTTCTTGCTTCTCAGTGACCTCATGAATGCGAGACTCTGCCAATTCTCCATCCATCTTGGCATTTAAAACATCAACACCTCCCTCCCAAATGGAAAGGGAGTCAAAGGTCCTGTGCTTCCCTGTGCCCTTTGCTCTCCCTCTGTCCTCAGCTGGGGATTGGCCTTTAGGGAAGCCCCCTCTGCTCCACTAAACTGGATTTGCAACTGTGGCCTTGTGATCCTGCACCCTGAGCTGCAGTGGGACTGGGAGCAGCTCTGAGGGAGGCCCTGGGGATCCCTGGATTTGTCACTCCAGCTCAGGAGCTGCTGTGGGACAGCTGGATTTGGTCCGTGGCTGTGCATTCCCGGCCCCTCAGAGCGGGTTCTCCAACTCTTTGCTCTCACGTGTTTCCAACATCTCTGCTCAAAAGAAAGCTCCATCTCTCCCTCCTGTCTCCTTTTTGCTGAGACTCTGCTTGGAACTTGCACAAACCCTCCTCAAAAATAACCCTGGCGCCTCTCCCAGCCGTGGGCGTCAGGACTGCAGCGCGGGGAAGGGGACGGCTGAGATCTCGCTCCTTTCTGTGGCACATTTTGGTCACCTCTGGCACCTCACTGCTACCAAATTTACAAGGTTCCTCCTCTTTCCAGCTTTTGCCTCCTCTCCTGGGTTCACCTCTGTCCCTCAGAGGTCTCTGGAAGGGAACGTGGCACCCACAAAGCCGTAAAAGCGGCCAATAAATCCAGGGAGTTGTCCTCCCTTTGCTGCTTCCTTTGGGATGACATGAAGGTGCAGCAGAGAGGATGAGGCTGGGATCCTGATCTGTTTGTTTCTTGCCATGTGGGTAATTTTTCTTCTGGCCTGAGAAGAGTTTTGAGAATTTTTTTTACAAAGGAAAACAGAGGGATAACAGCCACGGGTGCTCGTGGGCTCTCCCTGGGGTCCTCGCTCTGGGAAGCAGCCCTTAGGTTAGGGGTGGATAATCAAACTGGGGGCAAAACCAAGGGCCTGGTGCCCAGCTGGTACAAATTGGCCAAATCCTTAAGATTTTAATGAGTTTCACTCCCACAGTCACCTGGGTAACTCCCTCACATGCTCCTGGAGAGAGGCATTATAAGGAGAGGGGAAGTTGTTCCTCTTGGAAAGCTCTTCACCTTCCCTGTGCAGAAGGGAAGCTGAGTCCTGGCTGATCCAGGCAGGTTGGAGGAACTTTGAGACAAGGATTTGGCTTGGCTCTGTGCTGGTGTGGAATATCTTCCTGTTTAAGCACATAAATCCCAGGAAAATGTCCCAAAATGGTGGGAATGAGCCTTGAGAGCAGCCTGTGCTGTGGGGAAGCAGCAGCAGGAGAGGTTCAGGAGGGCTGGAAAGGCAGCCCTGCCTGGGCTCTGAGGACAGTCCCCTGTCCTGGGGGTCTGCATGAGCCCAGGTCCCACCTGCAGTGCCCGAGGGGTGACCAGAGCCTCCTGGACTGGGGACAGCCCTGCCAGGGACATCCTTTGAGGTGAGTGCTCAGTGGGACCCCCATGGCCAGTGATGACTGGCGTTAATCCAGCTGCAATCCTGCCTTTCTCCCTCCCCTGGGCAAGGCTGCTGATTCCCTGGGCTGTGCTGGGAAGCAGGAACCCTTCCCAGCCCTGGCCATTCTCTGGATTAATTTAAGATGCTGTGAAGTGTGAGGTTTGGGGGTGGGAGATGCTGTCTAAAACTTGTTTGGAGGCCTGGCTGGATAAATCCCTGTGGAATTTCATTTAACTGAGCTGACACCAGTATGAATCACGGCAGCATTCCCAGCTCTTGGACACTTCCTACCAACTGCCTGCAGGGCTCTTGCTTTTTCAAGGGGAGACTAAAAGCATCTCAAAACTATTAAAGTCCTAAAATAATAGTGGGGTTTTTTTTAAATTTCACTGAGGAAAAAACAACATCTGCTATAAAAATCTGCTGGCCAGGGGCAGCGGGAGCAGATCCCACTTCTCAGGGTTTGGCTGGTGGAAGCTGGAAGTGCCTCAGCCCCGTGATCCCAGCACATCCCAAAGCTGTGCCTCATCTGTCTGCAGGATTAGGTGGATACAGAGAGGCTGGAGAAGTCAGGATAAAAGAAAGGACAGAGGGAATTTGATGGAAAGAGGAAGGAAATGAAAGAAAGGCTTCCAGGAAAGGGAAGGAGACAACGCTGTATTTATAAATACTGGGTTGAAGTGAAGGCTCTGGGACACAGTCAGGCTGCTGCACAATGAAATCCATGAGGTAGCTGTCTGTTCCTGGGATTTAACTGAAGAGTGACATCTCTTCAGAGGCAGGAAAGTGGTCAGGAGTAAGCATGAAACATGTAAGATGGCAGAATTCAAAAGGATAAACATTATTTGATACCTTATTTATAGGGCACCACAGGGGAAAGGTAAAGGTTTCAGAAAAGAAAGAAGCACTTTAATTTTATCTGGAGATTTTCCAACAATAAAATCTAATCCATCATTCTCCGTGTGTGACTGCTCTTAATGAAAATTTAGAGGCTGTGAGTGAAATTTAGAATTCTCAGGGGATGCTATTAGGAAGATGTCTAGCAGCTATGCAAAACCTGTTAGATCAGAGCCCTGCCAGAGGCTGGCCAGGGCTGCCGTGTGAAAAGGACACCTCGGATTTCGGGGAGCCGAGGCCCCGCCAGCCCCTCCCAGGGGGATCCCTCAGATGGACCCTCAAGCCAGGGCTGCCCCCGGGAGCAGGGACACCAAGCTGCAGCCCCAGCAGCTGTGTTGATCCCAAAAGAGAGGGATTTGGGCCATTTGTGTTTGGTTTTCACCCAAAGCACCTCATGGTGCTGAGAGTTGTGGATTTCTCTCATGCGCTCCCCAGGTTTTTAACTGATCCCAGTTAAGAGCTCTCAAAAGAAGAAGAGAGAAAATCTATTTAATCAGGGAGTGGTTTGGGGTGGAAGGGAATTTTAAAGCTCATTCAGTTCCAATCCCAACACCCTCCACTATCCCAGGGTACTCCAAGCCCTGTCCAACCTGGCCTTGGGCCTCCAGGGATCCAGGGGCAGCCACAGCTTCTCCGGGCACCCTGTGCCAGGGCCTGCCCACCCTGCCAGGGAGGAATTCCTTCCCAATGTCCCACCTAAAACTGCCCATGGTTGCTCCAAGGCACATCCAACCTGGCTTTGGACTCCTCAGCCCATCTTGGAGCTGCACAGGGCCACGAAGTGCCTCTCATCCCTGCTCATTTCCAATCCTCTGCACTTTATTTTTAATTAAAGCAGATCACCAGACTGTTTCCAATAGTTTTTAATGGTCAAAAAGGGGCTTTGATTATGAAGACAATAAGGTTCAATTACTGAAGGGCCTGCATGTACATCATGAATCAGTTTAATACCAAAGTCACTGCCAATTATTCAATTGATTCAAAATGAGGCTCCATCAGAAAATGTTAAATCACAGGATAAATCTGTCCTGGGCAAGGCTTTAGTGATCAAAATTCTCTCAAAGCAGAAAAGGCTTTTCTAAAAGCAAGGGGGAAAAAAGGTTACAGCTTAAGCTAGACATTAAATATAATGCCAGATGTTAAACACTTGACTGAAATCATTGGCAACTATCAAATGCAAGATACTACTGGGTGCAGAGCTCTGCCACCAAGTTTGCAATCTGGGCAATGGGCTTAAATATTCCTGTCATTTTCTGCCTATGGATAAGAGGCAATTTGGGTTATAGGATAATAACCTCCTAATTCTCAGCAGATGAGCATCAGCCTCCTGCAACATCAAAAACCAGCCCAAGCTGAATGTGGAACCTTCGATGAGAGATGGTTTTAAACTCTGTAATTCTGCTGGATCTGTGGAGTTAAGCACAAGGTGCTGCTTGGACCCCTGTGCCTGCAGACAGCAGAGGGCACCTCAAGAATTCCTAAAATGCAGAACAAAACACCCCAAAAAGGGTTCACAGATTTTTATGTCAATCTTTTCTACCCTTAAATTTGCTTTATTTCAAATTTTCCATGAATTTCTGTGCTGGAGAACTCCAGTAGCCCAGGATCACCCGGAGCAGGTACTGCTGGCCATGTGGGGGTCTCAATTCCTTGGGTGGCTCTGCCTTTCCAACCCTCTCCTTCCCATCCCATCCCCATTGTCCAGCAGGATCTGGGGGCCTGCACTGGCACTGGTTCATTGTGCAGCACGTGGGGTGTGGGATCCTTTAGAACTCCAGCCAGGTGTCCTGCACCACCCCGTCCTGTGGCACCAGCCACTGCTGCCATCCATGGGGGAAAATGAGATCTGGCAGCTCAGCTGGGGCCAGGACTGGGGAGTGCCCTGTGCCCAGGAGGATCAGGGATCTTTTCCCAGCAGGACACTGAGCACCTCCTCCCCTTCAGGATGAGATCTGCTCTCTCTCCATGCTCAGCTTGGGGTATGCCAGAAATAACTTCTGTAGGAGCAGGGCAAGAGAGAAACAGTTTAGGTGGGAAATTGGGAAGGAATTCCTCCCTGGGAGGGTGGGAGGCCCTGGCACAGATTCCCAGAGAAGCTGTGGCTGTCCCTGGATCCCTGGAAGTGTCTAAGGCTTGGAGCACCCTGGGACAGCGGAAGCTGTTGGGGGTGCCATGGGATGGTTTTTAAAGCTCTTTCCAGCCCAAACCCTTCAGTGATTCCGAATTTCTATCAATGGAGCTCTGCACAGGCACAAGCACAGCCCCAGCCTGTCCCACTCATTGCCCCCTATAATAAATTGTCCCCACGCCTGGGCTGAGGCTGAAGTAACAAAACTCAGCTGCTCAGACGAGCCAAACCCCACGTTTGCTTTAATTTTGAATCTTTTTCTCCCTCTTTTTCTCCCTCCTTCCTTGCTACAGAGCTGAGAGCCTGGACAGCATGGCTGGGTTTGTTCCTGCCCCAGCAGCAGCAGGAACATCCCAGCTCCAAGGCTGGAGGATGGACGAGGAAAGGGTCAGGACACATCCCCCGACTGCGAGCTGAAGAAAAATGTTGGCAGAGCAAAGCTTGCCACAGGAAGAAAAGGTTGTCCTGGCTGTTCATATTCCTCCACATGGGGTGAGTAAAACTGTCGGTCAGACTGAAGTGTCTGATGCACAGAGGGGAATAAAAACTCATTAAAGGGCCAAAAGGAAACCCTATTAAAATATCAAATATAAACCGGAGGAGACTTGATCACCCAAGTGCTGGAGGAGTGTCAGGGCTTGAATGAATCCGACTTTTTTCCCCCTGAAAGCAGAGGAAATGCGTTTTGTGGAAAGCCAGGTGGGATGAGGGGCAGGTAGGGTGTCAAAGAGCACTGATAATATTTCAGGGCCTCGCTCGGAGCCGGGAATACGAAGGGGATTTATCCGGTTTTCGGCGGGGAGGAGAGTGCTGGCAGATTTTTGAAGGAATTCCAAGGAGGTTCAGACTCATCTGGTTCTTAAATCGAGAGCTCTTGGCCGCCGCTGTGCCGAGGCAGGAGCATCTCCACTGCTCACTGCCGGGACACTGCCTGGCTCGGGAAGCGGCACCGCTGGCTCCGCGGGATTCTCCTGCCCTGGCCCGGCTCTTGTCCTGCTGAAAAGCCCAAAAAAAGAGAGCATTTTGTGTGTTCTGAACTAGCCAGAGAACCATCCTTCTCCCAGCATCTCACTTCTGCTTTATGTGGTCTTGAGAGAGGAAAGAAGTTACAGGGGAAGAGAGCATAAGGATACATTTTACTTTCAAGCACTGAACTCTGTGTTAGTCCTGTCAGTGCTGGAAGGGAGGGAGCCTGGTCTCCAATGGATTTGTGCCTCAGGGCTGATGGACTTTTAAACCAAACTGAACTGTGGCTCTGTCAGGTTTTCACCCATTCCTACACACCAGGAAAACCACGCTGGGGGGAAAAAAAACAGGATTTATCCCTCACCCACAGCAGCCCCTTCCTGGTCAGCCACCCAGAATCCTCTTTTTGGGGGTTTTCTCCTGTGTGGACCTCTGGTATTTCATAGGTGTGAAAGCTTTTCCATGGTTTGGGAATGTTTGTCCCATTTCTTCCTGGATTTGGAGTTTTTTGGTTGTGATTAAACTCAGAGAAGGCATGAATGAAAGGTTTCTCTCCCTTACACATCTGGTAAATGTGTTACCTTTGGGATTTGCAGCTGTTGTCCAGTTGGTTGGCGCTAGAATTCAGGAATGACATTGGGATGAGGTTGTGAGGGGAACATTATTGAGCCATCACCCCAGGAATTTCATTCCCTCACAAAATCAGGGTCCAGGTAACAGCTTGTTTCTAATTGAGGTGGAGCAGACCCCCACTGCAGGCCCTGAGCTTCACCCATGTTCCCTGCTCTGCTCCCATTTCCCTTCCACACAGTGAGGCATGTTCTTATCCCAAGCCTTCCTCCTGAATCCAGGGGTTTTTTTGACACCTGGGCTGGTTTCCTCCCATCTGAGCAACCCCAGGGCACAAACAGGGCCCATCATTCCCTCACAGACACATTAGAATCACCTAAATCCTGTTTCCTCCTGATACCTGAGCTGGTCCCACAGCAAAGCGCTGAGGGCTCCCCAAAGGTGGAAAGGGGGTTGTGCCCTCACAACCCCACAGAGAAAGCTTGAAAACCCCACAACTCTTTCTCAAAAGCTCAGTTCTAAGAATCTCTTTTCCATTTCCAGCTCTGAACATCATTTCTGGGGCCAAACACACCCAAGAGGCGTGACAGGAGTCAGCTGGGGTGGGCTCAGCTGCTGGATTAGCACCTGCCCAGGTGGGACTGGAGGTTTCGATCCTCAGAGCCTTTTCCAGTCCACTGATCTATCCCAAACCTTTCACCAGGTACAAAGTGTGCAGCAGAATGAAGTAGCGGTGAATGTAAATGGGACGTGGAAAGGTTTTTGAACAGATGTTTTAATGGTCTCTTTGCTGCTGTGGTCAGAGAGAAATTCCCGTTGCCTTCAGGAGCTGGAGGGTAGAATCCCACTCCTCTGGCGCTCAGCTGCTCATTCCCAGGGAGCTGCAGTCTCCAGGTGATGTCCCAACAGCTGCAGAGTCTCCTGGAAGCAGGGATGTGGGAATCACCTGTCAAATATATGAATCTGTTTGCATTTCTAGCTGTGGTTTGAGATGTTTCTGGCACAGATTCCAGAGAAGCTGTGGCTGCTCCTGGATCCCTGGCAGTGTCCAAGGCCAGGCTGGACAGGGCTTGGAGCACCCTGGGACAGTGGAAGGTGTTGGGGTTGGAACTGGATGAGCTTTAAGGTCCCTTCCAGAATCCTCTGATTCCATGATGTCAGTCCCAGACATCGAGCTTGGCTGGATCTGGGCACAAAACCCACCAGGGCAGAGCAGACCGAGCTCAGGCGATGTGAAATTCAATATTTTACACCCACACCACTAAAAATAATCCACCGCCAACTCTTCATCTGGAAAGAGGAACCACCGATGTCACTGTGTCTTGGACAAGGCACAGCACTCAAGTCCTGACCATATTTAGCCATAAGATCATCTCCCAGGACTTCACAAAATCATGGAATCACAGGATGGTTTGGGTTGGAAGGGACCTTAAATCTCATCAAGTCCCACCCCCCTGCCACGGGCAGAGAATCAGGAATTTCTGCATGAGAGCAGAGTTTTAGAGAAAAGCCTTCTGGCCAAGGGCCAGTTCTGCTGTTTTATTTTTCCCTGCTATCTCCATACTTCATTTCATCCCCCAAACTGCTGTGGTGAGTTACTCAAGGTTGCAAAAACCACGTCGTGCTAAGGAGGCAGCAAAAGGGAGGAAATTATGCCACTAGAAAATGCCCCACACAGCTGAAACCAGGCCACCTCTTTAGGTGTCGGGTTTAGATTTTGTCATTGTAAGCAGAGAAACTTGAAACATTTTGCCCAAATGTGTTGAAAGCCATGAAGACATTAAAGATTATTCATGGAATAAATATTCATTTGCAGGAAGAGGGATTTTTTTTTTTTTTAAATCATGAATATTTCAGGCAGGGTGTGCAGTTGCTTGAAGGAAAAGGTGATCATATTCTGAGCGCTGTTTAAGTAGTTGCTAATATTAAGGATATCAGAAATTAAAGGTGTCAGGGCACTTCATTTTCAAGATGTAACCATGGAATAGAATTCCAGAATGGTTTGGTTTGGAAGGGACATTAAAGACCATCCAGTTTCAACCCCCTGCCACGGGCAGGTTCTCCTTAAGTGAAAATCCTTCCTAGATTTTCTTTAACTGATTCTTATTAGTGAAAAATTCCCTCAGAATCGGTCCTCAAACTTTTCCTTTCCAGGTGCTGTAACACCATCACTCTGCTGAACAACTTTAACCACAAACACATTGCACTTGTAGCCCTGAACACCAGAAAATATCTTTATTTTATTCCCAGGTCCCGTCGGCTTTTTCCCGGCGAAAACTCGATTCCCTGTGCCAGCAGCGCATTAAGACATCGCAGCTTCAGCTCTCCCTGCTTCAGAATTCCCGTTTTTTTGAGGTCGAGTCCTGGCTGAGCCTGTGTGGAGCTCTGGTACCACCTAGTGTTACTGGGGGAAGCCTCAGCTGCTGGATGCGGCTTTTCCTCGTTGATGTCGCGACAGAAGGTGGCGACTGCGGTGAGGAGACGCAGCGACAGCATCTCCTCCTCCTCCAGCAGCGAGCAGGTCCAGCAGGGCTGGGAGGGGAACAACTCAGAATCACAGAATCGGGGAATATTCTGAGCTGGAAGGGACCCCAAAGGGATCAGCCAGTCCTGAACCATCCCCAAAAGTCACATTTCCCTGGCGAGGAAACCCTCAGTGGGTCTCCTCTCTCCTGTGCTGGGTGCTCCTGCTCCAGCTGGAGTAACTGAATTTTATTGTGATTATCTGAATTATTGCGATTATCGTGGAATTCTGGCATGGTTTGGGTTGGAGGCACCTTCAAGACCACCTCATGAATTATTGTGATGATCATGGAATGATAACCACAGTTATGAATTATTTTGATTATCATGGAATTATTGCGATTATCATGGAATTCTGGCATGGTGTGCATTTGGAGGCACCCACAAGACCATCCCATGAATTATTGTGTTTATCATGGAATTATTGTGATTATCATGAAATTCTGGCATGGTTTGGGTTGGAGGCACCTTCAAAACTATCTCATGAATTATTGTGATTATCATGGAATTCTGGGATGGTGTGCATTTGGAGGCACCCACAAGACCATCCCATGAATTACTTTGATTATCATGGAATTATTGCGATTATCATGGAATTCTGGCATGGTTTGGGTTGGAGGCACCTTCAAGACCATCTCATGAACTATTGTGTTTATCATGGAATGACAATCACAATTATGAATTATTGTGATTATCATGGAATTATTGAGGTTATCGTGGAATTCTGGAATTCTGGAGGCGCCTTCAGGACCATCTCATCCCAATCCCCGAACAGACCAAATTCCCTCAGCTCCTCCCATGGCTTCACCTCAAGGTGCCGCCTTTGTCTCACTCCTTTGGATGCTCTCCCGCAGCTTAATATCCCATATTTTGCTAACCAAAACTGCTCAAAGTATTCGAGGTGGGGCCAAGCCCAGTGCAGAGTGCGGTGTTGTGGTCTTCACTAATGAAAAATGTAACTAATTATCTGTAAGAACCGGTCAGGTCCTGGCAGAATGGGTGTGGAGAAGTCTCAGTAATTACATGAGCAATTGGTCTAAATGTGGCAACTAAATGTGAAAAAATGAATTAGTTGCTGGTGGAAACGGTGTGGGGGTCAAAGTAATTACAGGAGAAATGGGTGTTAATGGTTTTTGTAACCACTGAGTTTGAAAGAACCAATGAAGTTCTGGAGGAAGGCATGTGGGGATTTGAGAACCTCAAACTGAACTTCAGGGAAAAACGTGCAGGCTTAATGGATCTGTGAGTATGAACTTTATCCAGGGTCAGTTTAAATCCAATATTGATGATCATATAACGGGTGATGGGGGAATTAATGTTAAATGGGGAATATGTGATAGTGGGACTGTACCTCCCTACTGCCTCGGCCAAGGGGGAAAAGAGGGAAACGTGGCCAGGAAATGAGGATAAACGGAGGCTGTGCCTTCCAAAAAACTCCAGAGACCCCGCAGAGGTATGGCGCAGTGTTCTCTCTCCGTTATCCGAATAAAGTTGATTTTTGCAGGATTCCTGTGTCTCTGGCTGGACACTGCCTTGTCCAGGGGCATTTCCCTCACAGCTTGGCGGGGTGTGCAGGGGCCACCATGACGGACACGGTCACACAGGCGACAGCCCCCGCAGGGCGCTGCGCCGATGCCGATTTCGCGGAGAGTAAAGCGTTGATTTAACGTTTTTACTGAAAAAAAAGAGCTTTATTTAACGCGTGGCAGCCCTCAGCCCGTGCCCTCACCGAACATGGCGGCGCCCGCTGCCCTCAGGCGGCGCGGTGAGGGCGGAAAGGCGCGCGGGGCTTGGCCCGGAAGCGCTCGGGCTTTCAAAGAGTGGCGGGCGGCGGGAGCGGGAAAGCGAACGCCGGGAATCCCGGGAAAACGCCGGGAAAACACGGGAATCCCGGGTGGAACGGCGCGGCTGGAAGGGCTGAGCGGGCTCCGGAGCTGCTCTGAGGGAGGTTGGTCGGGGGGTGCGCTGGAAGGAGGCGGTTTGGGGCTGGAGGGGCGAGCGGCGTGTGAGGCGTTGGGGCTGTCGGAGGGCGGGGAATGGAGTGGGAAATTAAAGGAAGGGACTTTAAAGACCATCCAGTTTCAAATCCCTGCCATAGGCAAGTTCTGCTTCGGTTAAAATCCTTCCTAGGTTTTCTTTAACTGGTTCTTGTTAGTGAAAAATTCCCTCGGAATCAGTGCTGAGATTTTCCCTCCCAGGTGCTGTAACACCGTCGCTTGTTGTGGGGAGGGATGAGATGGGGGATGTTGGAGTTTGGGAATGGGGTGAGGTGGGGGATGTTGGAGTTTGGAAAGGGAGAGAGTAGGGTTTTTTTTGTTGTCCTGGGTGTTTGTGGTGTGGCTGGGTTAAGGGACAGCTGTGTTGCTGTTAACAGGAGTTGTTGTTATGGAATTCTGGAACGGTTTGGGATGGGAGGAACTTTAACAGCAAAATTCGGGAAGGATAAAGATAAAAAAAAAAGCCCAGCACTACACAGTGATAGAGAGTGAGGCTTTATTTTATTCTGGCCAGGACGTGCCACGGAAAATATTCCATATACAGATGGCTCTTTACTGGACAGCTTGCAGATTTATACACACAAAACCCAAAGCAATTCCCGTTCATTGATCCCAAATTTAATGTTGCATCATTTCCAACAGTCCAGTCCTACCACTTGCCATGGGCAGGGACACCTTCCACTCGATCAGGCTGCTCCAAGGCACATCCAGCCTGGCTTTGGACACTCCCAGGGATCCAGGAGCAGCCACAGCTTCCCTGGGAACCTTTGCCAGGGCCTCCCCACCCTCCCAGGAAAGGATTTGTCCCAAAATCCCCTCTAACCCTTCCCTGTTAGTGGGAGCTCATTCCCTGTCTCCTCATTCCACAGCCATTCCCACCAAACCCACCAGAAGAACAGCTCATCTCATATCTTAAAGTTTTTTCTTCTTTTTTCTTCTATTTTCAGGGTTCCTTGAAATATGGAAGCTCCAGTGGGTTTTGAGGTGCTGAGTGCACTGAGGATGAAACATCTCTGTCTCTAGTGTCATTTACCCAGCAGAGAAGAATTTGGGTCTCAGAGGAGTCTTTTTCTTCCCTTGTTCAAGAAAACACCTTAAGAGTGCAAATGGACAGCCAGTGTTACCCTGGTGGCTGCCAGGTGGTTCCAATTTGGAAGTTGGTGGCCATGTGGCCGTCAGAAAAGGAGGAGGAGGACAATGTAATCCTGATCAGTGATGATGATGATGATGAAGGGGAGGACACCCAAGGCAGTTCTGTCCTCTTTGTAGAGCCACAGGGTAAGAGCTGTTCCCTTGTTGTTGCTGGAGTTCCCTGCAAGATTTGGGGAATAAACTGAATTAATAAAACCGGGAGAAAATCCCTAATTTGTAGGGATATCTTTGGTGGCACTACCTCAAAGGATGCTGCTGTGTAGTTTTAAAATACTTCAAATTGAGCTCAGACTGGGCCTTTTCAATGTCAGCTGGGTCCTTTTTGATTTGGTTTGATAGCTCATGGATGTTTCATGTGCCATTCTGCCAGATCCCAGAAAAATGTGCTGCAAAGTGCTCGAAAAGTAAATCTCAGTAATTTCCAACACTGATTTACACCTCGTGCTCTCTTCCCTGCAGAGGAGTCTCCCCTGGAAGAGAAGAAATGCGAAGAGCTGGTGGATGAGGAGGGGGATTTAGTGGTCACCTACTGCAAACAAGCCAATGTGATGCCTCACGCCAGGCACGACTGCACCACGCAGCCCTTTGAGTAAGGCCAGGGCTGGGCAATCCCCTCTGGGCTCCCATTTCCCACATTTCCCTTGGGAACAGCTGCAGGCAGCAGCAGAGCTGAGGAAGGATGTGCTTTTCCTAACCAGCCTTCTGGTTCTCAACCTTGCAGGAGGAGAGAGAGTGACGCTTGCTTCCCCCTTGGGAAAAATGCAGATATTTGTGACCAGTGCTACTGCTACATCTGTGACAAACTGGCTGCTGAGGTAAGGGCAGGGCACAGGAGACAAAACTCTGGATCAAAGAGAGCTTTAGCCAAGCCCTGCCTCAGGCTCAGATTTTTGGCAGCAGCTCTGCTCAGGTGACTGTGCCTAAACCACTGTGGCTCAGGAGTTCTTAAGGTCAGGTCTAATATCAGATGAGTTATTTATTGCATAGAGAGGAGGGAGCAGAGAAAGGGCTTTTAACAGTTCTTTGTTACACAGGATAGAACAAAGCAGTGCACAATAACCAGGTACCTGTATCAAAGCTGGCAAAGAAATAGCATAGATTAGGAGGCAGTAATTCTACCCTCCCAGGAAAGAGTTAAGGGCTCTGAGAGAACAGTACAGGAAATTTGATTAACAGTTCCTCATAACTGCTAAAAGTGTGGTTCTGGTGGGGTTTATTTCTAGTGCAGGCAGTTGTTGGAGTAAACATACATTTATGTAGATGTCCTGTTTGCTTCGGGCACACAGTGCGTTTCATAAAATCAGATTACTAAATCAGACATTTTTTAAAGAATTAGGAGAATGTCAGCTTTCGGGACTGTCCCTACTGGAGTTAGGAGTGGAGGGAATTGTGTGGGGGTGGTTTATTTGCTGGGACCTTTTTGAATTTCAGGAGACTTTGAGCTGTGGACAAAGTTGGGGTAAACATGCAAAGGCAGGGCTCTGTTCCCAGTTTCCAGTGGGAGGGTGCCAGCCCTGAGGCTCTCTGGGAAGGGCTCAGCAATGGCAGCTAATCAATGAGGGGCTTCTTTGAAATGGTTCCCGTGATAGCAAATTGTTGCCTGTCAAAATACTTACTCAAGTGCAAGAAGGATAGAAGGAATTGGAACCCCTCACTCAGTGATGAGGGGAAGACACAAAAACCCAGCAACCTCTCCCTTTTCTTGTATTTTCTGACACAGTGCCAGCTCTGGACAGTCCCTTCCCTATGCCACTGCAATGCCCACAACAAGAGCAACTTCTGGAAGGCACAGAGGAACTTTGCCCTGGCTGGAGTCCTGGCCACCTTCAACCTGGAGCTGCTGGAGCTGGACACAGAGCTGCGGCGTGGGGGTGGGTGCTCTGTCCCCAGAGACCTGGGGGCTGCTCTGGCCCTGTCCTGGCTGCTCTGTCCCCAGGGACCTGGGGCTGCTCAGGCCCTGCTCTGTCCCCAGAGACCTGGGGGCTGCTCTGGCCCTGTCCTGGCTGCTCTGTCCCCAGAGACCTGGGGCTGCTCAGGCCCTGCTCTGTCCCCAGAGACCTGGGGGCTGCTCTGGCCCTGTCCTGGCTGCTCTGTCCCCAGGGGCCTGGGGGCTGCTCTGGCCCTGTCCTGGCTGCTCTGTCCCCAGGGACCTGGGGCTGCTCTGGCCCTGTCCTGGCTGCTCTGTCCCCAGGGACCTGGGGCTGCTCTGGCCCTGTCCTGGCTGCTCTGTCCCCAGAGACGTGGGGCTGCTCAGGCTCTCTCCTGGCTGCTCTGTCCCCAGGGACCTGGGGCTGCTCTGGCCCTGTCCTGGCTGCTCTGTCCCCAGAGACCTGGGGCTGCTCTGGCCCTGTCCTGGCTGCTCTGTCCCCAGGGACCTGGGGCTGCTCAGGCCCTGCACTGGGGGACAGCTTGGCTGCTCCACTCCAATCCTTGGGGAGTTTTTAAGGAGTAAATTGCTGTGCCTGCTTTCTTTTTCCATGCTTGTACCAGGGATGGGTTTGCAGGTGCAGATTTCTGCTTTTCTCCATCTGGAAGAATCATAGAATGGTTTGGGGTGGAATGGAGCTGGAAGATGATCTCCTTCCAACCCCTTTCCTTGGGCAGGGGCACTTCCCACTATCCCAGGGTGCTCCAAGGCCTCCCCACCCTCCCAGGGAACAACTCTTTCCCAATATCCCTCCTAAATTTCCCCTCTTTCAGCAACAAAGCTTTCCTGACCAATAAAACTGGATGCAAACAATTTCCTAAATAATTTCACATGGAGAACTTTCTCTTTTGATTTTGAAAAAGAAACATGCAAAATTTCTTTGTGCAATTTTTTTTTTTGTCCTGTCTCTTAGGAGATCTCCTAGAAAAATTCATCAGGGATCTTTCTGTAGCCTATAACAAATACCTGATAGGAGAAAGGATCTGTCCCCCAGGACATGAATGCTTCTGCCAGCCAAAGTTGCCCCCGGGGCAGTGCAGTGTCTGCAGCTCACGGAATGTGGAGGTGGTGTACAAGTAAGTGCCAACAGATTTGGGCTTGTCAGGGCAGCTTCGGTTTGTTTAATGAGTTGTAATCAGAATTGTGGCACCTGAGACAGCAGAAATAGAGTGGAGAGAACTTACATGGTGAGCAAGATAATTGCACTTGGCTGTAGTTTAAAATTCCTCTTAAATGTGTCTGTAAATCTCCTGTGCTGTGCAGGACTCCTGAGGATCTCTGATTGTTATAACCTGGGGAAGTGGGACTCTGAGGCCTGCTTTGGGGTGGCTTTAGGTGGGATCTTGGGAAGGAATCCTTCCCTGGGAGGGTGGGCAGGCCCTGGCACAGATTCCAGAGGAGTTGTGGCTGCCCCTGGATCCCTGGGAGTGCCCAAGGCCAGCCTGGACAGGGTTTGGAGCAGCCTGGGCCAGTGGAAGGTGTTGGAATTTAAGGTTCCTTCCAACCCAAACCATTCTGGGATATTTTTTTTTTTACTAATTTCTTTCTTAGAATAAGTTTCACCTTTTCACTGGTATAACAGATCTTCAGAATACCCAAAGTATTGGTTGTGCCAGCCCCTCCTCGGTGTGCTGGAGATCTCTGAAGGCAAGGCTGGGCTCTTGATTGCTCTCAAGCTGTGGGGTGGCCTCATTTACCACTTGTTTAGGTAATCCATTGTTGCAGACCCTTGATCTTACAGGCCACTTGACTTTCTCAGGTATTCTGATGTTTTCGAGCTGGTAGCAAGATTTTTAAATCAGGCAGAACAAGAAAGCCCCAAAGCTGCTGCTGTCATGCTGCTGGGAGCAGCTAAACAGATTGCCCTGCACAAAGACCCTGCTATGTAAGTACCTGGCCCACAGAGTGGGGGATCTTCCTCCTTTCCTCCAGGGGAGAGGAATTAGTGAGAGAATCCTGGGGGTTTGTTTATTAGGGGTGAGGAAAGTGTAAAAATCCCAGGAAGGTGAACACACGGAGGGAGAAGTGGGATTTGGGGCAGGAGGGATTGGGGGAGAAAAGAAGAGCTTGGATGCGAGAGGGAAAAGTTCAGCAGGAATGAGAGTTTGAGATCTCTGTCAAAAAACCCTGCCAAGGGAAAGGCAGATTTAATATTAAACAACAAAGTTGTTGGCAAGATTTGCTCCAGTGCTTACAGGAGAGATTAGGCACAACAAAGGAAAACAAGCAGCAACTAAACCGAACATAATCCAGGCATTGAGAAAAGGAAACGAACCGAGAACCACCGAGGGCAGTGAGGGACAAAGGGAACAGCAAACATAGAAAGGAACTCGCCCTTAAAAGCTTAACAGCACTCCCACTTAAGAGTACTTTAGGTTATATCTTAAGCTTAACAATTCAACAAAGAAACAGCACTTACCCCTAACTTAAGCTTAGCTTAAAACTTAACGGTTTAAGGGGAATAACCCTTGAGCAGCATTTAACCTAACTTAGAACTCCGAAGTTGCACTTAGCAACTCAGCAAAACACTTTCCAACAGCACAAGGAGCTTTGCTTTGTGACACCTGAACATTTTGGGGTTTAAATTCGGGGGTTTTGGTGAAAGAGAAGGAAATGATGTCTGGGTTGGTTTGATAGAGCAGCTCCCTGCAGTTCCTGCTGAGGGGAGATCTAGATTTGCAAGGAGCAGGCTGCATTTGTTAGCTGGGAGTTTTTCACTGTTTTGCACTTCGGCTCCTGTTTCAGTCTTTGCAGGATTTTTTTTCAGCATGCCAGCTTTCAAGATTTTTCCTTAAAAAGTGTTTTCCTCATCAGTTGAGTACAGAAAAGGAGAAAAGGCAGGAAGGGGAGCCTGGCATTAATTAGTGCTGGTTTTTTCCAGGCTTAGGAGCTATCAGAGCCTTGGCCACACTACTTCCCTGAGGGTTGCTGTCCCATTTCTGTTCCAGAGGTAAGGTTGGTTTCCTTGCTGGCTGCAGACTTTCTGCTTGGCTTTAAAATGTGTTTCAGGTGACAAATCCTCTCTTCAGAGACACGTGGGAGGCCAGAGCAGCTTGTGGTTGTTAAACCAAGGAGTGAATAGTGGCTGGGAGAGGTCACAGAGCAGCCTGGCAGGAGTCCCCTGGGATGGAGCATGGAAAAGCTCCCCCAGAGGCTGAAGAATGAGGACACCCAGCTGCCTTGGCTTAATTCACTTCCCATTTTAGCTCTACCCTTCACCTTTCCCCCCAAATTCCCCTGCCACAGAAGGTTGATGAGTGAAGAATTCAATTCTTTCCAACCCAGTTCTGTACTCTCACCTTCTCTGGAACTAATGACAGGTGCAACCCAAATCCTTCAGCAGTTCTCATTTTTAGTTGCTGTTCTTGATTTTTTTAACTTTCTGATTGGAACAAAAAAGGGAAGAGTTTGTCTTTACCTCCCTGCCAGAACTTTAGAGTAAACTTTTCTTTTTTATCTCCACTTACCAATTAATACAGAGATGGTTGCAGTAGCAGGGAGGGTGCAGGAGCTCAGGCCCAGCACAGTTTGAAGGGTTTGATGTGCACATCCCTTGGAGATCTTTGGTTTAAAGCTTAAACCCACAGAATCTTGATTTTAAAAGTAATAACAGCACAATAATAATTTCATTATTCACTACAAAACTCAAAGCAGAAATTCCAATACAGATCCAAACAAAAAACCCCAAACTTGTGCAGTTTCCCATATGATTAAGAAAGACAACTTGTTAGTAACTCACCTCATTTTAAAATACCCTTTTTGAATTGTTTTTCTTTTCAAATCACAGGATCGTGACCCGACTTCAGAGGATGCTGGTGTTGTGTGACTTCCCAAAAATGCTGTATGAAAAGTTTGTTGAGTTTTTCCAGTCCATCTCCCTTCCCTGCCACTGCTATGCCTTCTCAAACAGGTGAGTTCTGGGGCCTCTGAGTGTTCAGCTTGGATCCAGTGGAAAGTTCTTTCCCTGATAAGAAAAGCAGGAGCATTTTCAAGGAATATTTCAGGATTTGCTGCCTTCCCTGTTTGTTGTTTGATGCCATGGCTGAGCTGTTGTCACTAAAGTTTTATTCCTTTCCCCCAGAACTGAGCTCTGAACCCCAAAATGTTTTATTAATCAAACTTCACAGTCCTTAAAGGAGCTAATTAGTGATGTACAACAAAACACGGTTAAAAATTACTTTATTTTTGTCCTTGCAGCTTGAATGTTTTGCCCTGGGACCACATGTTGCTGACCACAGTTTTAAAAGGCCAGAACATCACTGGGCAGAGGAGACAGAAAGGAAGGAAAATGTACCTGTGGGAGGCACTCCCTGTTGTGGAGGCTCGAGTGGAGAAACTGCTGGAGAAAAAGAAGTGAGATTGGTTTGGCTTTTTCACTTTGTGAACTCAGTTCTTTTATTTTGACTGCTCCAAACCTCTGCACTTTGGTATAATGGGGAAACACAAAACAAAGTCTTTATTTATTTTTTTTTTCTTCTCAACAAGGCCAGGAGCTTTTTAAAGTTTCTCAGAGCCCTTTGAATGCCTCAGGACCAAAAAAAGATTGCTGGGGTGGCTCATTTCTGTGTCTCCAAAAACCCTACAGGTTTTACATGTTGATTTTCCTCTTCTCAAAGGCTGGCAAGTGGAAGGCAGCCAGAAGAGTCTGTTCTGAGTCTTCAGAGGGCTGTGCTCCAGAAAATCCAATATTCCAAAGAATCCCAAGATTCACTTAAAGAATCCAGCTGCAAGGCAACCTCTGATTTAATTTTGCCAGAGCTGAGATAATCTGGGAATAACCTCTAGGAATTTATTTCCAGCTTGTTTCTGTCCTGCTGTGCAGTGTCTCCTGTGTGAGAGGCTCTCCTGGTTTGCTTCTTTCATTGTAGGAGATGTTTGCCCTGTGCACAGTTCTGCACTTCCTTCTCACCTTCTGTTTTTCTCCCCAGGTATAAGGAAGTTGTTCGATACCTGAGAGCTGTGAAATGCAATGAAAACCAAAGGTAAATGGCTTCTCCCCTTTTCCCCTTTTCTCTCTCTTTTCCTCTTTTCCCTCTCTTTTCCCCTTTTCCTTTTCCCTCTCTTTTCCCCTTTTCCCTCTCTTTTCCCCTTTTCCTTTCCCTCTCTCTTTTCCCCTATTCCCCTCTCTTTTCCCTCCCTTTCCTTTTCCCTTCTCTTTTCCTCCCTTTCCTTTTTCCCTCTCTTTTCCCCCCTTTTTTTCTTTTCCCTTTCTTTTTCTCTCCTTTCCTTTTCTCTCTCTTCCCCCCACCCTTTTCCCTTCTTTTTCCTCTTTCCTTTCCCCTCTCTTTTCCTCCCATTCCTTTCCCCCCTTTTCCTCTCTTTTTCCCCCTCTCTCTCCTCCCCTCTGTAATGGTCAAGCCCAATCAGATCTCTCCACAAATCCTACAAAACCCCCCAAATCCTAATGGACCCCAAACCTTCATTTCCTCTTCCCAGGCTCCGAGACCTTCGGGATCTGATCCCGTTCTACCTGTGCAAAACTGGGAATTTCCTGGATGCTGCCCACTCCCTGCTGTTCCCTGTGAACAGCCTGGCCTGCTGCTCTGCCTGCAGGATCACCCCCTGCCAGTTCAAGGTCTACCTCAAGATCTTCAGGACAGGCTGTGTTCCCTCTGGCAATGACATGCTGGAGACAGGGCCCTGGGTTACAGCTGGCAAGTGTCACTTCTTCCTCCCTCCTTCACTGAGAACTTCATTCCAGCTCTTCCCTGGCAGTCGGAGGAGTGGCACCTGAGCCCAGCTGGGAGTTGGGTGAGGGTGGGGAGGCCCCTGCATCCCTGGAAGTGTCCCAGGCCAGGCTGGACAGGGCTTGGAGCACCCTGGGACAGTGGGAGGTGTTGGGTTGGAACTGGATGGGCTTTGAGGTTCTTTCCAGTCCAAACCATGAAAACAGCAGGATGACTTTGTACTGGAGCATGGATTATCCACTTCCCTTATAACACTCATTTTGTCAGCTCACTTTCTGCTGAAAGCAAAGCAAGAGAAACTGTTCCAAGAAAATCCAAAGCCCTTCATTCCCTCCCAGCATTGCCACTGGCAGTGGGGGACTTGGCTTTATGTCTCAGCTGTGACCTTGAGGAGAAAACCTCCTGATGGGAGATGTTTCACCATCAGAATCACGAGCTCAGCCTCTGATAATTGCCATCATCTGTCCTGGGCTTTGTCACTTCTCAGGATGTCTTGTGCCATGAAAGATTCATTTGGGAGTTGTTCCCTGCTGACAGAATTCTTGGAAGTGTGAGATCCCTCAGTGTGGTGTGATATCCACAGCAAACACTTCCTCTGGGATCACCTGGCTCAGTCTGGGTGGTGTCCAGACTTTGCAGCTTTCCAGAGCTGTTTTGTAGCTGATGTTTTAACTGTTCCACCAACAGACGTGTGTGGAACAGCTGTAAACACCTGCTGGCTCTGCAGAAACAGACCTGGAACCGAGTGAATATCCTGGTTGAGTTCCTGCTGGGGAGTGACTTGGGCTGTGTGGGGTCTGGGTTTGATCCTTTTCATTTCCATCCCTGCAGGCTCTCCCCTGAGGAACACTGTGCTAATTAAGCAGGCACTCAAACTGCTCTACAGCAGCGAGGCACTCTACAGGAATGTGAGTCAGGCCAAAATTGCCTCTTCTCTCCTGTTCCCACTCCCTGAGAGGGCAAGGACTTACTCTGACCCCTTTTTTCTCTGAATAATTCACCCCTCTGCCCAGATTTCACTTTGTAACACAAACGTTCTCTTGGGTTTTAGGCCAAATGTTGGAGTTCCTTCATCATGGTTTTGGGGAGCAGCAATTTGTTGGAAAAGAGGGGGCACCTGCTCCCCTTACCCCTGGGAGAGCCCCCCCTCAGCTTCCAAGAGGTACCAAACAGTGCTGGGAGCTGGGGGAATCTCCTGGCTGGGGTTTGGACAAGATTCCACTGGGTGTGGGAATTGGCTCCTTCTCCCAGATGCCAGAGTGAACTTCCAGTGCCTCACCTGGTGCTCCTGTGCCAGGGTGGCTCTGCAGATGTGGGGGTTCAGGAATGTTAAAGGCAGCTGGCAGTGGGCTCATTCTGCTCCCAGCTCAGGCCTGGCCCTGGTTCTGGATCTGTTCATGGTGAGGTGGGTCAGATCAGAAAGGGCCTGGACAGGGAATGGCTTCCCACTGCCAGGGGGCAGAGCCAGATGGGAGATGGGGAAGGAATTCCTGGCTGGGAGGGTGGGCAGGCCCTGGCACAGTGCCCAGAGCAGCTGGGGCTGCCCCTGGATCCCTGGCAGTGCCCAGGGCCAGCTGGGACAGGGCTTGGAGCACCTGGGACAGTGGGAGGTGTCCCTGCCATGGCAGGGGTGGAATGAGGTGATTTTTCCATCTCAGCCCTATAAAAATGAAGAGTTTTGGAGAGGGGTTGGTTGGTGCTGCAGAGCCTCAGTTCCCCACGAGTGTGATGTGGAACAGGCACCATCCTCTGCAGAAATGCTGGAGAAGCACATGAAACCCCCACTTCTGGCATGGTTTGGGGCTTGTCTGGGGAGGATCTGCCATCCTTGTCCCTCACTGTCCCCTTGCAGAATGTGCTGGCAGCCAGTGGCAACTTCCTGGAGGATCTCAAGTCTGGAGTTAATGTCTCTTTACCATCTGCTGTTTTCTCTGGTCAGGTGAGTGATGACAAAGGAATTTATCCCCAGCAGTGAAAAATGTTGGGTTATTAAGAAAAGCTTTCAAGAGAAGCCTGGAAGATTTTTTTTGGGGGTGATCACCTCAAGATTAGCACAGTCTGAACTCTGGAGCAGATATGAAGGCAGAGAACTGAGGGTCTCTTCTGCTCTGCCCATCTCTTTATCCCTGTCCAAATTATGGATTTATAAAGGAGGGCTGGGAATAATTGATTGTATCCTAACTTCTCCCAGGGTTTGGCTCAGACAGGACCCTGGGGCTTCTCAGAACTCAGAATTGCCCAGAAGTTCTAAATTTCTTTTTAATTAAGGGTTTCAGGTGTGTGGACCTTGGTTGAAGGTAGCAGGAAAAGCATTCCATATTCAGTGCAGTCATCTAAGGAGCTGCCTTACTCTTTTTTTACTTTTTTGGAGGAAGTTTCAGTTTGTTCTCCAAAGATGTTGCTCCTGAGCTGGATTTTTTTCCCCTTTAATTCCCTATTTCTGCTCCTATGTGAGATTTCACTTTTATGTGAGCACTTTGAGAGCCCCAGAAATAAAATCCCTGTTCCATTCCCGTGTGTTTAACTCTTGATAAGGTTCTTGTGGATTTGTTGTGTGCCCTCCAAGCTCTCTGGCTGACCTGGAGTAACTCAGTGCTGGTTTGAGTGGATAAGTGAAGGGAAAGCAGCTGTTAAATCCATTTCTTTCCTGGTTGTGTCTCCTGTGCAGCTGCACCACGAGGCTTCTCTCATCCTGGCAGTGCAAGCAGTGCAGCAGATGCTCTGTTGTGACCTTCCACACTTGACTTCCTTCTTAGAGATAGTCCTGGCTTTTGGGGTGAGTCCTACAAACTGATTCCTCTTCCCAGAGATGAAAGCAAATAATGTTTAAAATCTCTGTGATGATGAAAACACCATCCTGGAACTTTTAGCCATGTTTAATTTGACTTTGCTTTGATCTTTATTCTTTTTTTAAATTTTATTTTAAGGAATGACTGGCACTGAGGTTAAATCATATTTTGTCTCTTCTTAGAAAAACTTCTGGGCTCTGAGGCTGTTGCTGGACCAGCTTTGCTGTGTGGAGCACATCCTGTGTGGCACTGCCAACCTGCTCCTGAGGGACCTGAGTCGGGAGGAAGGCACCATGCTGGCAGTGTGAGTGCAGCCCTGCTCCTGGCTGCCCTGGGAATGCAGCAGGGGGACAGTGGGGGTGCAAACCTGGGGCATGCACAGCTGGAGTGAAATCCCTTATCCCTGGGAGAGCCCCTTGGCTTCCAGCAGTGCTGGGAGCATCTCCTGCCTCAGCTCTGTGGGAGCTGGCTGCTTCTGCCAGGTGCCAGGGGGAGCTCCCAGTGCCTCAGCCCTGCTGGTTTCGTTGTGCAGGTGGCAGAACCTTGGCCCCCAGTACGTGGGGGAGTTCCTGTGCCTGTTCCTGACCTGCAGACACAAGAGGATGCAATCTGTGGGGCTCTTCAGCCTCAACGTGGTCATCGAGAACCTGCACCTGTGAGTGACTGGCGACTGCCCCAGGGCCCCAGAAATAAATCCTGGCATTGTCCCTCTGGGACTGCCCCAGAGCCACCTGAAATAAATCCTGGGATTGCCCCACTGGGACTGCCCCAGAGCCCCCTGAAATCCTGGGATTGTCCCACTGGGACTGCCCCAGAGCCACCTGAAATCCTGGGATTGTCCTCTGGGACTGCCCCAGGGGCCCAGAAATCAATCCTGGCATTGTGCCACTGGGACTGCCCCAGAGCCACCTGGAATAAATCCTGGCATTGTCACCCTGGGACTGCCCCAGAGCCACCTGAAATCAATCCTGGCATTGTCCCTCTGGGACTGACCCAGAGCCCCCTGAAATCCTGGCATTGTCCCACTGGGACTGCCCCAGAGCCACCTGAAATCCTGGCATTGTCCCACTGGGACTGCCCCAGAGCCCCCTGAAATAAATCCTGGGATTGCCCCACTGGGACTGCCCCAGAGCCACCTGGAATAAATCCTGGGGTTCTCCCCAGTCATTCTCCTGTAAATCTGGAATCACCTTGGCCTGGAGCTGTGAGCTGTTGGATTTTTGAGAGCCAGGGGTGGCTGCCCCTGTGGCCAGCTGGGAGGGAGTGAGTGGGAATTTCTCTCTGTTTCAGGTGTCCCTGGGCCAGGCAGCTCTGCACCTTTTTCCAGGAGTCTGTGAGTATCCCAGTGTTTGTAGGATTTGGCAGCAAAGCAGATCCCTGATACCCCTTCCCAATCAAATACTGAAATGGTTTTTGTATTAAAAAAGCATTCCTGAAGGGGGTTAACTGTGTTTTGTCTCTTCCCAGGGGTTGGGGCAGCTCCCCTTTGGCACCACAGTTCACCAGGAAGTTTCCAAGTTCATCAGTGCTTTTGAGAAGCTCTAATTGGGACCAAATCCTCAGGAATATTTTCCAGTTGGGTTTTCATCTAACCAGTCTCTTCCTGGAGAGTTCCTTGGGTTTGCTTTGGTTGTCACCTCCAGGAAGGGTCAGCTAAAAACTGACTTCCCTGGCTCTGGAGTGGGACCAGAGCCACATTTTGGGAGTTTCTTGCAGTTCCACAGATTCAGGAGTGGTTGGAAGAGGCAGCAGGTCGGAGTTGTTTTCAGAAGCTGGCAAAAGCAGGGAACACGGATGGAGCAGGAAGCAGCACAGAATTTTTCCTCCTGTTGGGACACAAACCTTGCAGGAGGCAACTGCTGAGAGGGAAAAGCTTAAAGCAGGAAACCAGGGAGCTGAGAGCTCCCTCTGCAGCAGTTTGGGGTTTGCACAGCTCTGACTTTGGGTTCCATTCTAAACCGGGAGGCTGGAAGATAAAACTGAGCTTTATTTTCTTCAAACAACCCCAGTGTGGGGCAGTGCAGAGCTGATGTTATTTGGAAACAATCCAGCTTTCAGGCTGGGCTTTTCTGCTGAAAATAAGGTTTAGCTTGGTGCAGATGGCATTTCCCAAATCCTAATTCTGGGGGGAATTTGGAGTTCACTCTGACCTGGGCAGGCTGGAAAACAAACCCCAGTGTGTGCCCAGGGGCACTTTGCACATTTCCATGGGGGTTTGGGGCCTTCTGCAGCTCTTGGTATCCCAAAGTTCTCACCAAAAAACGCACCTGGGTGAAAATTTGACACCTTGTTCATTAAAACTGTCCAAGTTCCATTGTTACATTGACATTTTGGGTGTTTTTTTGGCTGTTTACTTGGTTTGGGGTGGGATTTTTGGGGTTGGATTTTGGTTTGGGCTCGGGGTTTTATTTTTGGCTTTGGTTTCTTTGGGGTTTTTATTTTGGGGTTTTTTTATTGGGTGTTTTGGTCCTGGTTTTTTAGGGGGGGGTTGGGTTTTTTTGGTTTTGAGGGGTTTTTTGCCTCTTTGGGTTCATTTTCTTGGTTTGGGTTTTTGGATTTTTTGGGGGGGGGACTGGTTTTTAGGAAGCTGAGGGTTTTGCTATGGTTTTTTTAGGAAGTTGAGGGATTTGGGGAGGTTGGGGTGTTTTTTAGGATTTTGAGAGGGTTTTGAGGGGTAGGGGTTTTTTTAGTTGAGAGGTTTTGGGGGCATTTAGGGGCTTTTAGGAAGTTGAGAGATTTTGGGGGGTTTAGGGGCATTTTTTTGAGATTTTCCTTTGACTATCAGTTTTTTTGGTTGGGTTTTTTTTTTTTTTGAGGTTTGAATTTTTGCCTTGGGGTTGGACTGGGCCAGGCTCAGTCTCCTCCAGATCCCCCATCCCAGGACCCCAAAGAGGGAATGGGAACAGATTTAGGGCAGGGACTTTGTGTCCCAGCCTGGATTTCTCCCCCTTGGCGCAGGAAATCTGGGAAATGCTTCTTTCCTGTAAGTAAACCCTTCTCCATGATTGATCCCTGCTGGGTTTTAATGCCTGGGAGCAGCCCTATGGATCCTTCAGGGAACGATTTAATCTTTTATGGATGAGGAAAAAAACCTTTCCTGGAGCTCTGCACTTCCCTTTGGGCCTGGAGTGGTCCTGGAGTTCGGCTAAGAGGAGCAGAACTCGTTAAAAATGGGAAAGTTCCCTTTGGAGCAGGAAAGGGACCCTGCTCCCTGCGCCCCTCAGCCGGGGGGCAGCCGGGATAACCCCGATTGGAGCTGCCTCCCTCCAAATCCCCCGGGAGCGGCGGGGGGAGGACGCAGCCGGGATCCATCCGCACCAGCCGTGCATCACAGATTATCCCGAGCCTTTGGGACCGCCGGGAGCCGGGGGAGCCGCGGCAGGAGCGAGGCCAGGCCAGGGCTGCAGACGCGGCCCCGATTCTCTGCTGCCGGCACCACCAAGCCAGGTGCGAGCGGGGATGTGCGGGCTCGGGAAGGGGCAGATCCCGCTCCCGGCTGGAGCTCCGGGGATGCCAAAGGGGATGGAGCGGGGCTGGGAGGGAGCTGTGCCCGAGGGAAGGAGCTGTGCCCGAGGGAGGCTCTCACCCTTCCCCGCCCGTCCTCCCCGAGCCGGGGCACCCCTGGGGTTCACGGCCCCGCGGCTGGGCTGGGCTTGGGGACAGGGAAATCTCCTTGTGCCACCGGGTTTTGGGGTGGCACGGGCACCACCCCACTGTGGGCACTGCTCGAGCCCCCTCGGCTGCCGTGCCTCAGTTTCCCCATCACGCCCGCCCTCCCCAGGTCACTGCTGGGGGGGCAGTGGGGTGGAGGGTGCAGAGGGGTTTGCTTTGCTCCCCAAATCTGTGCTGGCCGCCCCCTGAGCTGCTTCCAGTGCTCTTGAGGCTGCCCCAAATCCCTCCTGGTCCCTTCCGAGCCGTGGCCGGGCAGGACAAGGACAGCCAGCCCCTTCCCAAAGAGCCTCGGGCTGCTCTCTGCTGCTCCCCACCCAAATTCCAGTCAAATCTGCCTCGGTCCCCGCGCTTTGCATGAGAGGAGCACGGGCAGCCTTTGCCTCAACCAAAACAACCCCAAAAGCTCCCTGAGCCCTTGGCTGCTCCTCTGGGGGCTTGGAAACCTCCCCCAGAGCCTGTCCCCATCCTGGGGTCGCCGTTGGGGTGCAACTGAGGGGCCAGGGCAGGACAAGGCACCAAAATCCCCGTTCCCAGCCCAACGGAGCCCTCGGAGAGCGCGATGGACGAGTGGGATCTCCCACAATGGAAAAAAGAGGTGGAAAGCCTCAAGTACCAGCTGGCCTACAAGAGAGAGATGTCCTCCAAGACCATACCTGAGTGAGTGGGGGCTTCCCTTCCCTATTCTATCCATTCTATGTTATCCATAATGCCTAAAACATAATAAATCTGAGCTAGAAATTGTTTCCTATCTACATAAACACCTATGTGTAATATGAATTTATTTTTCCGCTGCAATTTGATTAAAATTAAAATACAGATTTTATTTTATATATAATTTGGTATGTGTAAATATATATATATGTGTGTGTGTGTGTGTGTGTGTGTGTGTGTGTGTGTATATATATACAGGCACACACATGCACTCTCTTGTCTTTGTTTATATATATGATTTATTTTTTTTATTATATATAAAATCGTGGGCCTGGATGGTCTTTAAGGTTTCCACCAATGCACACTATTCCATGATTCTCTTTTATATATGTATTTTTAAATTTTTATTTATATATTTTATATATATATATATATATATATATATATGTATCTATATCTATTATATCTATATGATGTATATCTATATATGTATGTGTATTATATATCTCTATATTGTTGTATATATATGTTATTTGTGTATATATATATATATCTTATTATATATATGGTGCAGATCCCCTCTTCCCAGAGCTTTGCAGAGCTCAAAATACTTTAAATCACGGATGGCCACAGAGCTGGGGACATCCCCAGGATTTCCCCTGAGCCCCCTGGGCTGTGCCCACCCTCCCTCCCCCCCAGGATTTCCCCCAAACCCCCCCAGGTGCCCCTGGGCTGTGCCCACCCTCCCTCCCCTCTCTGCAGGTTTGTGAAGTGGATCGAGGACGGGATTCCCGAGGATCCCTTCCTGAACCCGGAGCTGATGAAGAACAACCCCTGGGTGGAGAAAGGCAAATGCATCATCCTCTGAGGCTCCCTGGCTCCTCAGGACGGGCTTGGCACCCCCGAGCTCCAGTTCCACCCCAGACCCTGAGCAAAGCCCTGCCCTCACCTCCTTTCTTCCCTCCTGGCTGTAGAAGGGGTTTTAGAAATGGGGGGAAACCCCCAGGCTGCTCCAGGGCTGTGCTGCAGCTTCATCTCACACTTCTGCCACCCAAAAAAGGCAGATTTTTGCAACTTGTAAAGAAGCTTTTATAAAACCCCCATTTGCAGTGACTTTAGATACTTTTGTACACTGTAGGATATTGTTGCACAGCAAACCAGGCAGAACCTGGCACCTCGAGTTTGTCTGAAATAAACAGAGCAATACTTCACTACTGCCTTTTTTAGATCCATTTTATTTCTTTTTTTTAACAAAATAAGAGGGTAATAAAAAGATCATGGCCCAAGATGATGGGCACAGGGCCCAGCCAAGGCTGGAAAGGCAAACCCAGGGGCTCCTGCAGCTCCATCTGCACTGGGCCTGGCCTAGAGCAGGTCCCTGATGTAGAGGTTCCTCCTGACAGCGTTGGAGAAGCCCTCGTTGAAGCGGAACCAGACATCGCTCCTGCCCACGGCCTTTCCCATCTGCAGCTCCAGGGATTCCTCCTTGGAAACCTGGGGGGCTGCAGCAGGAAAATCCACTTTAAAAACCTCCAAAGTACCAGCTGGGCCCTGGCTGCAGAGAGCCCGGATGCTGCAACCAACAATTCCCCCCAAATTCCCTTTGGATGAGGCCAGAATCCATGGATGTGTCCCAGGAACTCCCTGCCAGCTGGGCTGGGTTTGTCCCTGCTGCTGTCCCCTGGGGATGGGGCTGAGGGACAGGAGCCCCTCTTTGGGAATGGGGAGAGCCCCCAGTGGCACCCAGGGCCACCCTGTCCCTGTGCCACCCACCTGGAGCCACCCTGCCCCTGTGCCACCCACCCAGTTCTGGGGCCATCCCACCCCTGTGCCACTCGCCCAGAGCTCAGGGACACTTTGTCCCTGTGCCACCCACCCAGTTCTGAGGTCCCTGTGTCACCTACCCGGGGCCTTGGCCGCCTCTTTCCTCTGGAGTGGCCTCCCAAAGAAATCCAGTTCGGGCTGTGGGAAGCAAGCAGCAGGAATGGGGTGGCTCTGGGACAGCTGCACCTCCAGCTGCTGCTCAGAGAGGGACAGAACCAGGGCAGGGCCGTCCCTGGGCAGGGCTCAGGCACCCCAAGGCTCTTCTGAGCAGAGCAGGAGCCAAATGCAAATCCTGCAGGAAGGGCCAGCGGGCTGGGAATGCAAACAGCATCCAAATTTGGGGGACAGGCAAAAGGTGAGGCTCAGGTGGGGTTTTACAGCCAGGAAAGGACTGGCAGCTGAGCCCTGGAGAGGGGCAGTGCCAGGGAACGATCCCAGCTCCTCTTGGAGCCCAGGGTGGGATCATTCCAGAGCAGCTTTTCCAAGCTGCTTTCCCACAGAGCCCAAACTCAGCTATTTCAGCCCAAATTCCCACAGCTCCTCCCTCCCCCAGCCCTGAAAACATCCCAGGACACATCCAAAATGTCACCCAGCTCCAATTCACGCCAATCCCAGCGATGCCTTAATGTGACACACGGAGCTGGGCTGGGCTATTAAAGGAAACTGGACTAAAAAACCAAATTGCAGTGGAGCCAGGGAGTGCCTGGCAGCCCAGGAAGAGCTGGTGGGAAGTGGGGCAGGAATTGGGGCAGGAATTGGGCCCTGACCTTGTCCTGCTGTGCTGCTCTCCTCACGATGTGCTCCAGGCGCTGCTGGTGGTTGGGGGTCCCCGCTGGCTCCGCGTCCCCTCGCTGCTCCCTGGGGCCATTCCTGGGATCCTGTGGGGAGGACAGAGCTGAGCCAGGCTCCCCTCGGGCTGTCTGAGCTCCAGGCTTGGGCACTGAGCTCCTGCCAGCCCCTTGGCCCCATCCCACCCAGCCCCTGCAATATCCCAAAGATTTTTCCATCATTTTCTGCCTCCTGGGATCAGCTGAAGCCCCTTTCCCTGGGATTTCACATCCACACCACGTAAACAAGGAGTCTTCAGAGATGTTTTTGCAGCTTCTCTTTGTCCCACACATCTCCCAGGAGCTTTTCTGCTGCTCCAAGGAGCTCCCAGGGATTAATTATCCCACTGGCACCAGGGCAGGGCAGGCATCAGCTACACCCAGGATGTTCCTCCACCTTTTCCACCCCTTCCCATCTTTTCCTGCCTCCAGGAGAGTGGGCAGAGCCACTCTGCTGCTCCTGGGGGCTTTGGGACCTTTGGAAGTGACAGTAGCCAGGGAAGGGGAGACAGGGAAGAGATCACTTCCCACACGGCCAGGTACAAACAGCAGCCAAAAATTCCCACCTAAAAGTTCCCAGCTCCTCACAGCCCTCACTGGAAGGGCTCAAAGCCTGAACTGCCTCCAGAATTCCTGCAAAAAGCTGAGCCCTGCAGCCCAGCCCAGCTGTGCAGGGAAACAGCTGCAGCCAGGGGGGTTAATCCTGGATTTCCACTCGGCAGCCAAAGCCAGCTTTGGGAAAAACACATCCCTGGGGATTTCCTGCACATCCACAGCCCTGCCAGCCCCCTGGGGATGCCCACCTGGGCCAGGCTCCGTGCCTCTGTCCTCCTCATCTTCTCCAGCTCGATCTCCCTGGCAATCAGCTGCTTGGCCTGGTAGCTGAGCTGCCTGCGGGCCGGCAGCGCCGGGAAGCGGCACACGGCCTCCACGTTCCTGCAGCATGGAAAACAGGGAACAGCCCCAAAAATCAGCCAGCTCTGGGCAGCCTGAGAGCCCCAGCAGGTCCCAGCCCTGCCCCTGGGTCATTCCAGGGGCAACCAGCCCCAAAAATCAGCCAGCTCTGGGCAGCCTGAGAGCCCCAGCAGGTCCCAGCCCTGCCCCTGGGTGGTTCCAGCCACGCTGCCTCGCTTTCCCCCCGTGCAGGAATGGGAATGGGAAAGCAGGAGGGATTAGAGGGGTTTAATCCTGGCTTGAAAGCAAAATGAGGAGATTGGACAGATTGCCCTGAAAAGCTCAGGGGCACAGCACAGCTCGGGCACAGCAGCAGCAGGACCTTCAGAGCCACCCTGAGGTGCCCCCCTGGACAGGTTTAATGGGAATCCAGCCAGGAACAGGAATTTGGGATCATCAGAGCAGCTGGATTCTTAACAAGCCTGGGGCACCGGCTCTGGAGTTAGGCCTGTTCCAGTTTCCCCAGCAACAAGAAGCCACCAGTCCCTCTGCCAGCTCTAAATATTTCATATTTATCCACTATTTATCCCAATTTTTTTACTATTTATCCACTAATTTTTTTTGTATTTATCAACTACTTCTCCACTATTTATCCACTATTTATCCACTATTTATCCACTATTATTGCCCCTAAAATCCAAGGAGCAAAGCCCCGAGTCAGGTGGCTCTGCAGTCATTCAGAAATCAGTTTTCAAAGGAATGCTTTAGGAATTTTTAAAGAAATAAAGCCCAGGTGTTGCTGGTGACATCAGATTTGTTTGCCAGAGATGCCAGGTGCCACAGGGACGTGTCCAGGTGGGTCAGTCCTGTCCTGCTCCCTTCCCTTTAATCCCATTAAACCCAACCTGGGGATGGCTGGGAGGGATGAGGCAGCTGATCTGGGGATGGAGCAAAGCCAAAAGTCCCAACTCCTTCCTGAGGATCACCACAGAATCCTGGAACGGTTTGGGTTGGGAGGGATCTTAAAATCATCCAGTCCATCCCCAACACCTTCCACTGGCTCCAATTCCCATCCAGCCTGGCCTTGGACACTGCCAGGGATGGGGCAGCCCCAGCTCCTGTGGGAATTCCACTCCAGGGAAGGATCCTGACTCCCACTGCCCTCCCCAGCCCCGGCACTCACGGATCCAGCTTGAAGACGTACTGGCCCTCGGGCAGGCGCTCCTGCAGGTAGGTGAGGTTGTAGGTGAGCATGGTGCTGATGAGCTCAGCCAGCTGCTGCTTCTCCTTCAGGCTGTAGAGCTGCGTGTTCACCTGGCCAGGGACAGCAGAGAACTTGGAAACCCCAGACAGCCCAAGCACGGCTGTCACCGTCACATTTTCTGCAAAAATCCCCTTGCCCAGGATTTCTCTCTTGGGAAGCTGAGAAGCCTCAGAGAAAAAATTAAAACAATAATGATCTGATTTGCTTCCCCTGTGTTTTGTTCTTTTGGAATGTGGTTTGGAGATTGTTTACCCACAGGTGGTTGTTTCACTGGTTTCATGTGAATTGTTTTGACTCAATGGCCAATCACAGTCTGGCTGTATCGGGCTCTGAAGAGAGAGTCACGAGTTTTCATTATTATCTTTTAGCCTCCTGTAAATATCCATTCTCTACTGTTTAGAATAGTTTTAGTATAGTTTAGTATATCATAATATAATATAATATAGTATAATATAACATAATTATAATATAATATAATATAATATAATGATAATATAATATAATATAATATAATATAATATAAATAATATAATATAATATAATATAATATAATATAATATAATATAATATAATATAATATAATATAATATAATATAATAATATATTAGCCTTCTAAGAACATGCAGTCAGATTCACCATTTTCCTCCCAACAATAACTCAGAAAATACCACACACGGGGTTTGTTTCTGGGTGAGGAAGGAGCCAGATCAAGTTTAGCTCTCTCTTAGGGACACAGGTCCTTCCCAGAGCAGGGACAGACCCTCTCCTGGGTGGGGGTGACTCTGAGAGCCCCCCAAAGCCCAGTCCAGGTAGGGCCCAGGACCCCTCCACACAGTTGGGCACCTCAACACCCCCAGCTCCTGCACCGGCTGTGACACCAAACCCAGCCCGGACTGGGGACACAAATCCCGG
Organism: Serinus canaria; assembly: GCF_022539315.1. Classification (NCBI taxonomy): domain Eukaryota; kingdom Metazoa; phylum Chordata; class Aves; order Passeriformes; family Fringillidae; genus Serinus; species Serinus canaria. The sequence continues at coordinate 14,765,879 of NC_066328.1, forward strand.
CTGGCCCAGCAGGTGGGGCTTGCAGAGGGCTCTGGGGGCACTCACAGGCCGCAGTTTGGGGGCGATGATGTCCAGCAGCAGGCACAGCACGTCCAGCACCAGCGCCCGCTGCCCCGCGCGGCTCCGGGCGCCCGGCGCGATCCCCGACACCATGGACAGCAGCAGGTTCTGCATCTGGCTCAGCTTGGCCACGGCCTGGGGACAGCACGGGGACACTCAGGCGCTGTCCCTGCAGGCCCAGAGCTGGCTGCCAGCCGGCCCTGCCGCACTTGCCTCGGGCTGGCTGCTGGGGAAGGCCAGCCGGGGGACGGCGCTGGCGGCGAAGAGCAGGTGGAAGGCCACGGGCAGGAAGGGCAGGTAGCGCAGCAGCTGGAAGCTCTGGGCATGCAGCACGGCCCGGCCCAGCAGGTCAGAGAAGCCCAGCCACTCCAGGGCCAGGCACACGGAGCCCAGGCTGGAATCCCGCACCTTCATGTTCAGGAAGTTCTCAAACAGGCCCTGCAGAAGGGTGGGTGGGGGGTCAGATGGAGCCCACCTGGCTGGGGGTCTGAGCTTCCCCCCGGCTGCTCTCACCTGGGCCAGCTTCTCCTGCTCTCCCGAGGAGATGGAGAGCTGCAGGATGTGGTGGAAGCGCTGGGAGGAGGAATTGAAGCCCCTTGAGCCCCCAGGGTGGGACAGGTCCTCGTCCCCCAGCAGGAGCTGGGCTGGCAGAGAGGGATCCATTCCTATCCTGTGCCTGGGGGAGCCCAAAGGGAAGAGCTGAGGGTTTCCCAGTGCTGGAGGAATAGTTGGATCTTTGGAAACTGGACTGGAGGCAATGCCAGTGCTGAATTACTGGGAGCTAAGCAGAGTGGTAACAAAGCATCTGGAATGGCTTTAAACTCAGAGGAAAGGTTTAGAAGGAATATTGGGAAGGAATATCCCCATGGAGAGTGGGCAGGCCCTGGCACAGGTGCCCAGAGCAGCTGTGGCTGTCCCTGGATCCCTGGAAGTGTCCAAGGCCGGGTTGGACAGTGCTTGGAGCAACCTGGGACAGAGGAAGGTGTCCCTGCCATGGCAGGGGTGGCACTGGATGGGCTTTGAAGTCCCTTCCAACCCAAACCATTCCAGGATTCTATGATGGACACAAACCCCCTCAAGAAGTTGCTCTCCAGGACCTTGCAGGTCCCATCCAGCCTTCCTTGAACACTCCAGGGATGGGGCAGCCACAGTTTCTCTGGGAAATGGGAATACCACCGCCCAGGCACCCAACAGATGTAAAAACCCCCTCCTCCTACCTCTGGGGCCTGGGCAGCTGGAAGATCTCTTGCCAGATGGAGAAGAGCCCCTTGTTCTGGTCCTTCAGGCCAATCCTCATGGTCTGCACCGTCTGCACACTCAGCTCCTTCTGCCCTCGGCCATGCAGGAACTGCAGCAGGAGCCAGGGGATGGAGGGGATGGGGATCCCAAAGTCCTTGGGAACAGCTGGACACAGCCACCCCCCTCTTCCTCCACAGGTAGGGCTCAAAACACCCCAGGGGACCAGGAGATGCTTCAGGGACCTGACTGGAAGGGACTTTTGTTCCCTCAGTCCCTGTGTGAGCCTGGAGCTGCAGCAGGAGTGTCTCCCCAGGACCATGGCTGTGTCCTGATGGCCATGCCCTTGTCCTGATGGCCATCCCTGTGTTCCTAGGGCCATCTTCATGTCCTGATGGCCATCCCTGTGTCCCTAGGGCCATCTTCATGTCCTGATGGCCATCCCTGTGTCCCTAGGCCCCCATCCCCGCATCCCTGCCTGTGTTCTGATGGCCATCCCCATGTCCTGATGGCCATGCCCACATCCCCAAGGCCCTGCCCATGTCCCCAGGCCCTGGCAGTGTCCCCAGCACCTGCAGGGTGTTGATGCAGGAGCGGATGTCGCTGTCGGTTTTCTCGCAGAGCGCCAGTAGCGCGCCCGTGTCCGCCCGCATTCCCTGCCGGAGCGCGATCTGTGGGACAGGACAGGGCTCAGCGGGGAGGGGACACCGAGCCACAGGGACAGGGGACACCCCCGAGCCACGGGGAGCCTGGGAGAGCGCAGACCTCGCTGAGGCGCTGGGCGAGGCGGGAGGGCGCGGTGCGGGGGAAGCTGAGCAGGAAGGATTGCTGCCGCAGCGGGCGCAGCGCGGGCACGAACCTGGGGGAGGGAAACACGGGGGCTGAGAGAGCCCAGCTGGGAACTCCCTTCTTAATCCTGGAATTACTGGGGTTGGGAAAGACCTCCCAGAGTGTTGAGTCCAATCGTACCCCCAGCACTGCCAAGTCACCATGAAATGATGTCCCCAAGTGCCACATCCACACAGCTTTGAAATCCCCTCGGGGATGGGGACTCCACCCCTGCCCTGAGCAGGACCAACCAATACCTGGCTGCCCTTGCCATGAGGGAATTTTCCCAAATATCCAACCTGAGCCTTCCCTGGCCCAGACGCTGTTCCCTCTGCTCCTGTTCTCTGGAGCAGAACCTAACCCCCCAGGCTGTCCCCTCCTGTGCCGAGCCACAAGGTCTCCCCTGATCCCCCTTTTCTCCAGGCTGAGCCCATTCCCAGCTCCCCCAGGAATTCTCCAGCCCCTTCCCAGCTCCCTCAGGAATTCTCCAGCCCCTTTCCAGCTCTCTTCCCTTCCCTAGCCACACTCCAGCCGCTCAATGTGAAAGGCCCAAACCAACCCCAGGACTGGAGCAGCTGCACTCAAACAGAGACACTCCCAGCAGCCACGTCCTGTCTGGGGGCAGGGTTTGGTGTCCCTGTCCCCCCCCGGGCAGGTGACACTCACTGGTCATTGCAGATGCAGATGATGGGCCTGAGCAGGAGCCCCCCCTCGCGCCGCCGCCGCCGCCCCGCGCCCGCCTCGCCCTCGCCGTCCTTCCTCTGGATGATGGCCAGCAGGACATTGATGGAGGCCTGGGGGGGAAGGAAACAGAGATGGGAGGGATGGGTTCTTGCTCGTGGAACGGTGGGGGAGCTGTTAATGGGGTCAGGTTTGAGGGGCTGCTGCCCCAGGGGTCGGTGCAGGTGCCCCGGGCTCACCGCGGGCGCGCCGTCGATCTCGTCGATGATGAGGCAGTTGGGCCTCTCGTGGGAGCCCAGCACAGACCTCATCTGGGTGGCAGCTTCAATGCGGGTCTGGAACACCTCGGGGCTGCGGTCATCGCTGCGAGGGGACACGGGCACAGGTGACTTTGGGCGTGGGGACACCGCCAGCATCATCCCCGGGACAGCATCACCACCAGCATGACACCCAGAAGAGCATCACCTCCATAACACCATCATCACCTCCAGAGCAGCACAACCTCCACAGCACCATCACCTCCATAATAGCATCACCATCTCCTCCAACATCACCCCTGGGACAGCATCACCTCCAGAACATCTCCACCTCTGGGACACCATCATTCCCAGGACACCATCGCCTCCAGAACAGCATCACTTCCAGCATCACCCCCAGGCCACCATCATCTCCAGCACCACTCTGCCACAGCATCACCTGCCCCCTGGGCAGGGCATGGGCTCACCTGGCCCTCAGGGGCTCACCTGGCACCCAGGGCTCACCTGGCACCCAGGGCTCACCTGGCATTCATCTCCACGGCGTTGTACCCCGCGTGCCTGGCGATGACGTGGGCCAGCGTGGTCTTGCCCAGGCCAGGGGGCCCACAGAGCAGGGCCACCTGTGGCACAGAGGGGAGGTCACCCTTGGTGGGCTTCCTCCTCAGAGGGGACAACGCTGCTGCTCAGCTGGTGGCAGCACAGGGACCCACAGCCACATCTCCTCCTGCTCACCTTGTGTTTAGGTCTGTTGTGCTGGTCCAGCTCGGCCTCCAGCATCTCCTCGGTGAGCTGGACCTTGGTTTTCCACTTGTTGGGATGTTCCTTGGGATGGCTGGGTGGGGGATGAGCTGCAGAGCTGGGCTTGGGCTTCTTGCCAGCCTTGTCCTTGCCAAACACCACCGTGTCCCACAGCTTGAGCCACTTCAGCAGGCAGCGGTTGGTGTACTGCAGGAAAGCAGGGAAAATCCATGGAACCCAAGAAAAATCCAGCTGAGGGCAGAGGAAAGCTCTCCTTCATGGAGCAGGCTGCTCAGGGTTCCAGCTGGCATCTCCCTGAGACAAGGTGGGAAGGCTTCCCTTCCCAGCTCAGCCCCCATCCCTCAGGGAAAGCCTGGGTAAGTCACATCAGGCCCATCCCTGCTGGCCCTGCTCTGTCTTGGCTCAGCTCAGCAATTCCCAGCCTCTCCCAGCATCCAATTCCCTACAAAAGTCCTAACATTCCCCACAACAATTCAAATTAGCCAACAATTTCTGGCTAAAATCCTCTCAATCTTTTTTGCCTCGTTTTGGTCACGTTCCATAGGTTCATCTGCCAGAACATCCCCAGTCTCCAGTGCAAAGCTGCCATCCCAAGCTCCCAGGGACTCAGGACTGCTCCCAGACAGAGCAGCACAGACACAGCCCCCCAGCCAGTGCTTCCAGAGGCAATTCCTGATCCCAGGGCATTAGGGAAGAGTTGCAGATCCCACCCATCCCAAGCCCCCCTCGTCCCAGCACCTCACATCATCACTGAGCAGCTCCATGTAGCGCTTGGGGGTGAACTTGTCCACCCAGAGGCAGTGGGATTCAGACTCCTCCTGGGCTGCTGGAGCTGTGTCCATGCTGGGATCCGGGCTCTCGGTGCTTGGCTCACTCCCCAGGCAACTGCAGCATGGAATTAATGTACCCCAAAGCACCCCAGGAGTCAGGGCAGGGTGGGAACTCCACCCAGACTCCCCAGGCTGGGGGTGAAGAGGGCAAAAAGGCTCCTCTGCTTGCAAGTCCCCCAAAACTTGATTGTGAGGGAGGCAAATCCAGCAGCGTGGCAGGGACTGGGGAGGGATTTCACGCCAGCATCTCACCTGCTGATGATCTCTGTCAGCTGCTGGGAGGCCTCCAGAACCTGCCTGCGACGCTTGAGCACAAACACAGAGAGGTCAGAGACACCCCCCAGTCCATGGCTGGGGACAGGAATTTGGGAGCCAGCCCTGTGGCCAGCAGGGGTGGCAGGGACAGAGGGGAAGGGCAGGGAGATGTGGTACCTCCTCATCCACCTGCTCCTTCAGGTAGGAGAAGGGCACCCCCAGCAAGTGGAGCGGCCTGCGAGCGTTCCAGCCCAGGGAATCCGGGAGCTGCAGGGACACAGCACAGCCAGCCCCCTCCTGAGCCACCCAGGGGCCACAGAGGAGCAAACCCGACCTTCAGATCCTTCCTCACCTCCAGCCCTGTCCTGCAGGGATCATCCCTCAGCACCAGGAAGACCCTGGTGCCCTGAGTGGATGTCACGTTGATGTAATCCTCCAGGACGGGGGGTCTCCTCAGTACTCTCTTCTTTTCCAAGGGTGGTGTGGTCTGCATGGGGACCATCCCACTCATCTCCAGGTGGTTCGAGCTGGAAAACACCACATTCCTTCAGAAGGGGAAGGGCCCTTCCCCTCTCTCCTGTTACAAATGGGGTTCAGGGTGGCCAACCTGGTATTGTGGGGAGCCAGAGGTGCCTCTGGGCCACCATCCCAGGAGACATCCGGAGCCAGCTCATCGTCTGCACCGAAATCGAGCTTCTTAACAGCTTCCAGGCGCTGCCGCTTCGGCTTCGGGGCTGGGGCAAGCGGAGAGAGAACATCACTGACGGACGGTGGTACCCAAGGGACGCTCCAGCACCCGGTACCGCTCGGGGCGGGGGGACAGGGAGCAGCAGCACCCGGGGAACCGGGTCAAACCTACTGCGGGGTTCGGCTGCTGCCGGGGACACGGCGGGGACACAGTCCCGGTCCCTCTTCTTGGCGCCGGCGCCGCCGGGAGAGTCTCCGGGGAGGTCGGGCTCCTCCGGCGGCTGCCTCTTGCCCCGGAACTGAGATGTTTTGGGACCGGCGGGTGGGGATGGCTCATCTGCAAGAGGGGTCAGACCACGGTGCCGTTCACCGGAGACCCACAGCGGTACGGGCACACGCGGGCGCGCAAAGCACAGTCCCGCTCCTCGCTCCCTCCGCCGCCTCCCGTCCCGGCGCAGCGCCCACCTCCCAGCTCGGCCAGCACCTCCAGCTCGTCGGCAAAGCGCTCGTAGAAGCCATCGTCGGGCCCATCGTCGGGTCCATCCTCGGCGCTCGCCATGCGCCGCGCCCGCCCCGCCGCCGCCACCGGCCCCGCGCCCGCCGCGCTTCCGCCCGCGCGCACAGAGGGACCAGCGCTGATTGGGCGCGGCGCGCGCGGGCGGAGGCGGGGCCGGCGCTGATTGGGCGCGGCGCGCGGGAGGAGGTGGCGGGGGCGGTGCTGATTGGACGCGACGTGAGCGCTGCCGGGAGGCGCTGCGGGAGCGGGCGGGGCCGGGGCGGCGGGGCCGCTGCGCGGGTCCCCAGCCGGGTCCGGGTCCCCCAGCCGGGTCCGGGTCCCCCCAGCCGGGTCCGGGTCACTTCTGCCCGGTCCGGGGTCCTCTCCGCCGTGCGTGTCTCCGCCCCGCGTCCCCTGTCCCCTCCCCTCTGTCCCGTGCCCTCCGGCGGAGCCGCCGCGCTCGCGGCCGGGAGCGGGGCGAGGCCGGGATGGGCAGAGGCAGCACCGCGCGGCTGCGGGGCCTCCACGCGTGACAGCGGGGCGGGTATGGGCCTTCCGCGCGTGGCGCCGGGCCGTCCCGGGACAGCGGGACAGCGGCGGAGCCGTGCGCTGTGACATCGGCATGGCGGCGGCCGGAGCGCTGCTGTAGCGTCCGTACCGCTGTGGGACCTGCATCCGCACGGTGTGACACCGGTGAGCCTGGGGGACAGGCAGGGTGACAGCAGTGCTGCGGGTGACGCTGGTATCTCGGCAGCAGCGGTACATCTCTAGTCCTTGCTGGGGTGTCCCACCTCCAGGCCCTGCTCCCTGCCCGTCCCCTGTGTCCGGGGCTGCTCTGCCCATCCCGCAGCTGGCGGTTCCTCATCCCGGTTCCTCCTCGCTCTCTCTGCCCCGCAGGGCGCTGGCCATGGAGCCGGGCACCATCGACAACCTGTCCATCCTGTACCAGAGCTCCGACTTCATCGTGGTCAACAAGCACTGGGACCTGCGCATCGACAGCAAGATGTGGTACGAGACCCTGACCCTGCAGAGCCAGCTCAAGCACCGCTTCCCCGAGCTGGCCGACCCCGACACCTACTACGGCTTCAGGTGAGCGCCTGGGCGCCGAGCCCGGCTCTACCCTCAGCTGGGGACACTCGTGAGGTGCCCAGGATGCTCCTTGACCCCCGTGTCTGTCCCAGGTTCTGCCACCAGCTGGATTTCTCCACCAGCGGGGCCCTGTGTGTGGCACTCAACAAAGCGGCGGCGGGAAGCGCCTACAAGTGCTTCAAGGAGCGCCTGGTGACCAAAGCCTACCTGGCCCTGGTGAGCCCTCCCTGCCACCTCCTGCCTTGGCCTTCTGGTGTTCCTGAACAACTCTGCCCTGAGGAAGCTGGGGGTGTTCAGCTGGAGAAGAGAAGGATTCAGAGTTGGAGCCTAAAGGGGGGCTCAAAGATAGCTGGAGAGAGATTTGGACAAGGGCATGGAGGGACAGGACACAGGGAATGGCTTCCCACTGCCAGAGGGTGGGGTTAGGTTGGATGTCAGGAAGGAATTCTGGCACAGGGTGCCCAGAGAAGCTGTGGCTGCCCCACCCCTGGAAGTGTCCAAGGCCAGCTTGGATGGGGCTGGGAGCAATGTCAAAGGTGTCTCTGCCCCTGACAAGGAGTTGGGCTTGGGGAAATGGATGGGCTTTAAGGTCCTTCCAGCCCCACCCTCTCTGTGATTCCATGATTCCTGCCATGGGGGGTGGGTGAGGAGCACGTGCCAGGGCTCAGTGTGAACGTTCCTGCCCCCAGGTGAGAGGCCATGTGAGCCAGAGCCGGATGTCGATCCGCTACGCCATCGGGAAGAACACCACCGAGGGCATGACCCACATGATGTGCATCGAGGGCACAGAGGGTGAGCAGCCCCATCCCCTGCTCTGCCCACGCCCCCAGGGATGTGCTGGGGCATCACAAACCCCCTCTGGATCCCCTTGCAGGCTGTGAGAATCCCAAGCCGTGCCAGTCGGAGCTGATTGTGCTGGAACATGGATCCTACAGCGGAGACCCCGTCACCAAAGTGCTGCTGCAGCCACTGACAGGTGGGGACAGGGGCAGCTCTGACATGCAGCAGAGCCTGGAAAGGGATGGGGGAAGCTGAGACCTGCTGTGCTCAGGGGGACAAATGCCATTAGGTGTGTTGTCACCATGCCCTGAAGAAGACATTCAGGAATTCCCTGTCCCTGATTCCTGCTCTACCCCCAGGGAGGACTCACCAACTCCGGGTTCACTGCAGCACCATCGGCCACCCCATCGTGGGGGACTTCACCTACAGCCACAGGCAGGACAGCAATCCCTACAGGATGATGCTCCACGCCTACTACCTGCGCATTCCCACCGGCAAGGAGCTGATCGAGGTGTGTGCGCCCGACCCCTTCGTCACCACCATGGACAGCAACTGGGTGCCCCAGCACGTCACCCAGCGGCTGGAGGATGTCATCCAGGAGCTCAAGGACAAGGGGACACACAAGGAGGAGGAGGAGGAGAGCCGGGAAGCTGCCAGAGAGGAGGGAGCAGGGGGTGAAGGCAGCAGGGAGGAGACGGAGGAGCAGCGGGCGCGGTGCGAGCAGTGGCTGGCTGAGTGGGCTCTGGAGTGAGCACAAAGCACATCCCTGCATTCCCAGCTCCAGCCTTGTCCCCACGGAGCCCAGCGCTGCCTCCACACCTGCACTCCCTCTGTGGCTTCCCTCGCTCCTGGGGCTGGCATCAGGTGGATTTTAGGAGCGGTTGAGGTGGGGTTATTTTGTGACGCCCATCATCCATCTGGTCACAGGATGTCCCTTTCCCAATCCTGGGCCTCAGCAGCAGAGTCAGTGTCACGCTCCAGCTTAGAGTGACCCCAAAGCTTTCCATCCCTGTCCTGGGGCTCGGGCACAGCTGGGCACTGCTTTTGCCATGGACATTCCACAGGCTCTCCATGCTTGGATGCAGAATTGCAGCCCGGCACAGGGAGGGGAGAACGTGCTGGGTGCAGCTCCAGTGTCCCTGTCCCCCATTCCCATTCCCTCACTCCAGCTGCTGTGCCATGATTGGGGGCTGGAGCACATTCTGGGGACACTGATAGTACCCCAGTCCCAGGGTGTCCTGTGAAACTGGACTGGGATGGGCATGGGAAGGTCCCTGCCCCTCACCCCCTCCCTCAGCCCACCTGGGCAGTTTTTAAAGGTTTGGTGAAGGTGAAGGGGTTGATACCAATGGATTTTAAACTTTTTTCAATTTTCTAGGAAGATAATCTAGTCTTTTAGGGTTTGTAAAATACGGGTGGTCTCAGGAATGAGGTATTTTTAGTACTTCTGTGGTTAGAGAGCCAGCAGCCCAAAGCTTTTTAAATAGATTTTATTATTCCTTCTACTAGCACTGCCTTTCCTGCTTTTATCACAGCTGAGACAGGTCAGAGGGCACAAGTCCCTTTCTGCTCACCCACCTGAGGAAGGATCAGTGTCCTGTGTAGGTTCCGTGGGGTGGCTCCTGCCTGGCAGGTTTCCAGGTCCTTCAGCTGGGCAGTTTGGGGAAGCTCTGGAACAGTTGGAAAAGGACAAAGGTGAAAGAAAGGCTGAGAACTGATGGGAAGAGCAGGCAGGAGCTCAGCTTTGACAGATGCCAAGAAATTTCCTTGGAAGTGCCCTTGCTTTGGCTGGTCATCCTGCTTTGCTTTCCCCTTCCCTGCTCATCCTCTGCAGCCCTCGAGGGACATTTGGAAATGAGGAGAACAGGACAGCTGGGGAGCCACACAGCCCCATCCCAGGGCTTTCAAGGACCACGTGCCCAGAGTTGTTGTCACCTCACCAACCCCATCCCTTTGAAAACACACCTGATGGGGTTCACACAGCTGATATTCCCACCCTGAGGGGAATAAAAAAATCAAAGCCCTTCCTTGTGCATAAACACACCCTGCAAGTCACCAAAATCCCCGAGGGGAGAATTCGATCACCTGTCCCTTTCTGTTGTGGCTTGGTGCCACCACTGCAGGGTGGGGATGGCCTGAGGTGCCAGCCCTGGGCACTGAGTGGGCACGGTGGGCTCAGGGCTGGTGCCAGGAGGCTTGGGGGGACAGGAGGAGCAGGAGCCCCTTGTCCTTCCTGCCAGGCCCTGTGGCCGGCAGGGGTCCCACAGCTGGGAAGGAACACAAGGAATTTGTTTGCCAAAGATTCGAGGGGTGACGCTCAGGGAAGGTGCTGGAAAGTGACAGCAGGGATTTGCTTGTCACAGGGGGGACCCAGCCTTGCCCGCGCTGGGAGCAGGCCCTGCCGGGAACACGGCCGGGAGGAGGGGTGGGGACGTGGGGACATGGATGGGGCTGGCATCCCGAGCCCGCCGTGTTTGTGTGGAGGAGCCCCCACACCCCAGCCCAGCCTTTGCGTGCTGTTTCTCCCCAGTGCCAGAGATAAAATGGATTTTTCCTTACCCTGGAGAGGGAGTTTTCCAGGCACCTTTCCCGGCTGCGTTCCAGGGCCATGGCCCCGTCCTCTCCCCTCCTGCCCGCGGGGCTGTGCCTCCTCCGGCGCCCTGGGGTTGTGCTGTGGCCGTGATGTCCCGTGCACTCCGCAGTTCCAGTTTTGGTGTATTTGCTGTATTAAACGTGTCTCTGCCCTTCACTGTCCGCTCTCTGCATCCATTTCTCGGGGGCTTCCAGGAATGAGGGGAATGAGGCCGGACCGGCCCCCGCGGGAGCGGCCCCGGGGCTCCGACCCGGCCGACCTGTTGTGTGAGGGAGGATTGAGTGTGTGAGGATTGTTGTGTGAGGGGCAGGATTGTTGTGTGAGGGGATTGTTGTGTGAGGGAGGATTAAGTGTGAGAGGATTGTTGTGTGAGGCAGGATTGAGTGTGGAAGGATTGTGTGAGAGGATTGTTGTGTGAGCTGTAGAATGGTTGTGTGAGGGGCTGGATTGTTGTGTGAGGGAGGATTGAGTGTGTGAGGATTGTTGTGTGAGGGACGCTCATCCCTCAGGTGGGAGCAGAGGAAAAACCGATTGAAGACCCAAGGAATTATTGCAGTCTTTAAGACTGGGAGATGTTTTTTGAAGATTATGAACCAGACATGGGCAGAGGGCCCTGCTTAAGGGAGAGGAGCATTCCCAGCCCTCCTGGCACAGGGACCTGCAGTCAGAGCTCACGGCTGACCTGAGAATGTCCCCAGGAATAGCCTGGGGCAGATGTTCTTCCACATGTTCAAGTTCAGGGTGGATCCTCCAGTGGCAGCTCCCAAGGGGGTTTCAGGGCCAGCTTTGATCTCCAAGGGGACACAGTGGACACAGTGACCCCTCGAGTGGCCCTGATGTGTCCCTGTCCTCCTGCTCCAGCCACCTCTGTCCAGCCAGCCCGAGGCAGGGGCTGTGTCCCTCCAGCAGCCTCATAGCACTCTGTAATTTTACTGCCCCAACAGGAGCTATTTTCAAAGTAAATCCTTCCAAAATAGAAACCAGCAACACCCATGGGCGTCGACCCAGCCCTGGGGCTGCAGGACCGGTTGGGGGACGGGGCTGGGGACAGGACAGGGCAGGGGGTGACAAACCCCTCTTGACACGGCCAGCAGCTCCAAGGACCCTTGGGGAGGGCTGGAGCCCCCAAACCTGGCTGAGAGGGGGGTGCAGCCCTGCTCCAGCCCAGCCACCCTTCCCTTTTCCCGGGATAAACACTCAGATAAAGTTTGTGCTCACAGCTCCTCCAGGTTGTCATCTCAGAGGCTCGGGAAGGACTTGATTCCTTTGGTCTTGGTTCCCTTCATGACATGCGCTCGACAGCATTTTGGAGCATGATCTGGGGGAAAGCTGAAAAAAGGGAATGGATTGGCTGTGATCCAGGCGAAAAGGAGAAGGGAGACATCTCCCAGAGGGTGCTGAGCCCATCGCTGAGCTCACTCTGTTCTGTACCCTACCTGCCCTATAAAATAACCCCTGAGCAGCTCTACAGGCTTTCCCCTCACCAGGAGCACCTGAATCCCCCTCAGGAGCACAGAAACTCCCAAACCAGAGGCTTTAACTCCTTCTGGGTTCACTTTCAGTTCAGCTGAACCCAGATCTCAGTGACCCTTTATGAGAAGTAGGAAACAGCCCCAAAGCATAACCAGGGAGAAGGAAAGGAGCCTGACAAAACAGAGTTGAGAAACTGCCCCGTCACACCCCGTGTGCGGAGCAACATCCCCACCCCGCACAGATAAAGTGCCGAGCCCTGCCCAGCCCCTGCCCCAGCCCTGCCAGCACCTTCCCGGCCAAATCCTCCCATCCCAGAGCCAAATCCCCCTGCACAAGGGGGCAGAGAACAGCTCGACACAGCCACGGTAGGGTTGGGGGGGGGGAAATGAGATTTTGGGGGGGAAAATTGATATTTAGGGGGGAAAATTCCTTGCATCGAGTTCAGACGGCGATAACGGATTGCTTTGGGCAGCCCCGAGGGAATTTCAGGAGCAGGGATTGGTTTTCTATCAGGAGATCACCTGAGGGGTGTGGAGGGGTGGGGAACAGCTGCTGGGCTCCCCCACTGCCTTACACTGGATTTCTCCCAGTCTGTGCTGGTGAGGAGCTGGGGGATGGAGGGGGACCCTGTCCCTGCAGGACAGTTGTGGAGTTTCTTTTATAATGGGTGGGAAAAGTCCTGTTTTCTGTTATGTGGGATTTAAAATCTCACCTGTGGTCGCTGAGGGTCTGTGCAGCATCACAGAGACGGGGTGGGCACAGTGAGACCCGTGACCCCACAGCTCCAGCCCCAGTGCTGGGTGACAGAACCAGGCCCCGGACCTCCAGCAATTCCAAGTGTGGGACACAGCTCTCCAGACCCGCTCCAAGGACGGGCCCCCGGCAGCAGCACCATGGTGTGGGCAGCCCCAGCCCTGGCAGCCATCACCCTCTGCCTCCGTGAGTCACATCCTGGCCCCAAAACCTGCCCCGGGACCCCCAGGGATGCTCCAGCTGTGCTGCTCCTCATCCCAGTCCGGCTCAGTTCAGCCTGCCAGGGCTCTGCCTCCTGCTCCCCTCCCTCAACATCCGCAGGCTTTTCCCAGGGACACATCTTCCCAGATTTCCAGGGATGGGTTTATCCCCTTTTTGTCTTCCACACCCTCATGGGGGGAGCTGGGGGTGCTCGGGCTGGGGGCTGCTCCCTTCATAGTGATCCACAGCATTTCCTAAACATGAAATTAGCAAAGGAAAGGCTTTTCCCAGACTCCAAACCTGGAGCTGCTTGGAGCAATCCTGACGAGCCGTTCATAATCCAGGGATGTTTCCTAACCTGCTCCTGCTTCTTTGCAGGTGTCTCCACAGACCCAGTGAAAGCCACAGCGGTGAGTCCCTGCCGGCTCTGCTGGCTCCCACCGTGCCAGGGCATTCCCAAAATTCCCCAGCTGGCGTTGGGGGTGTCACCATTCCCGCAGTGCTCAACTCCAGGGCGGCACAGCCACCACCTCCCTGCTGTCCCCCTGTGCACAGCATGGCCCCATCCTTGTCCCATCCCTCCCCTCCATGCCCTGCTCCCAAACCCAGCTCCAGGCAAGCACCCATCCGAATGTCCCCACTGCTGAGAGTGGCTTTTGTCCCCACAAGTCACCCAGGGGCTGCTGCAGCTCCTGGCTTCTCCCACAGGCAGCAGTCTGGGCGCTCCGGATGGGTCAGATCCCATTCCCTGCATCTCAGATCCCTTCTTCCCTTTCCTTACCGGGGCTGAGCATCCCCCATCATCTCCCCAGGCTGCCCTGATTGTTGGAGCCGTCCTGTCCAAAGCTGAGCATCCCCAGTAAGTACCAGCCCTGGCGGGGGCTCTGGGGGTCCTGGGGGGTCCCACGGGGTGAATTTTTGTTCATACCACATCTGCTGCTGTGCTGGGTCACTAGGCAGGGAGGATTTACAGCCCTGTGCAGCCGGTTCCGTGCTGGGATTCCAGCACGGAACCGGCTGGAATCCCAGCACGGAACTGTTTTTGTTTCTGCAGGAGACCACGGGCTGGTCTCCTGCAGAAACAAAAACACACCGAGAATTCTCCCTCCTCCACGCGGCTGCGGCGGGAGCCTCGCCCCGGCTGAAACCCGGGCGCTGCTGTTTTGTCCCTCACCCAAACCCCGGGATATGGGGGCACCCACCCGGCCGTGGGGATGGCAGCACCCCGGCACTGATTTTAGGGGATATTTTCATGACACCCCGCGTGTACAGCCTCGGGGCGCTGGTGTGTGACCTGGAGCCGGGCACTATCCCAGCCTCGGATCCCAACATCCTGGAGAAGCTGAAGCTCTGCCCGGCGCTGACGGAGGCACAGCAGGATGCCCTCAATGCCCTGCTCCTCTCGGGGGACACAGCGTACGGGTGAGGAGCCTTCCCCTCCTGGAAGGGTGGGCGGCGGACAGGAGGGGTGGGCATCCACGGGGATGCTGAGCTGGTCCTGCCCCTGCTGCCGCAGGGATCCTTCAAGCTGGGATTTACAGACTCTGCAAGATTTGGGGCCGCTCGTGCTGGCGTTGAACCAGACCACGCTGAGTTTGGTGGCCGAGGTAAGGTCCCTCCTCGGGGGGAGAGGACCATCAGGCAGGCCAGCTCCGAGGTTGGTGGACCCAGGATCCTGTGCTGCCCGGTCCTAGCACCCTGTGTCCCTGTCCCCCCGGTCCCAGCGCCTTGTGTCCCCGCAGGCAGCACGGGAGGATTTCAGGAGGAGCATCGCTGCCGCCTACATCAGCCAGGGACGTTCCCAGCGGGAGCAATCCCTGATCCTCCTCAGGGCGCTCGCAGCAGCCTCGGCTGCCTCCCAGCCCCGGCTGCAGCGCAGCGCAGACCGTGAGTGTTTCCCTTCCCTCCGGCCAGGCCAGAGCTCTGGGAGGGGACAACGCCCGGGGCTGGGAGGGTCTGGGAGCTCCCCGCTGGACCAGGCAGAAATCTGGGATTCCCACAAACTGGGGGAGTGGGGAAACGTCCTTGAAACACAAGGTGGGGGTTTGCTCTTACCTGGGAGCAGGGATGTGGTGGCAGCAGTCAGGAAGGAGCTGGGACAATGGGACAGTCCCCAGGGCAGGATGCTGCAGGAGCAGACGATGCTCCTGTAGGGGACATGGAGCAGTTTGAGCTGATTTTAACAGGACTAAGCACAAGTGGGCTGCAAAACATCACCAGGTTCTCCTGGAATGATTTTAGGGAATGACAGCAAATGAGGCACCTCTGTGGATTGGAAACCAGGGGATGGGAGCAGGATCCACTGTGGCTTGAGACATGTTTTTGTGATTCCCTGTCCTTCAGCAGGGCTCTGACACCTATAGCAGGAGCAGGGCCAGGTGGGAAGGGCACACACGAGTCACACCCTCTGCCTGACACAATTCCTTGCCCTCAGGCTGCCAGTCTGAGCCCATCACCGCCAGCCACATCGAGGACATCATCTTCCTCTCCCCTGAGGAGCTTGACCTGTGCCTGAGCAATGATGTGTTAATAGAAAACCTGGAGGCTGTGCTGGATCTGCCAATCAACTCAGAGGGTTCCTTGGTCCTGAAACAAAAGGTGGATGAGGTAAGGGGTGGCACAGGGCAGGAGCCCCCCAGCAGCATGGGCCAAGACAGGATGGGCAGGGAACAGGGCTCAGTGGGCACAGGGATGGAGGTGCCCAAGTGGGTCCTTTGCACTCAGTCCTGCCCTATTTTTCCTTCCCTCTTTCCTGCCCCATGGGTCGGGCCCCACAGTTTTTCCAGGGGTCAATCCCGGAGGAGCAGCTGAAGCGCCTGGGGACGCTGTCACGCCTGTACACGGAGCAGGAGATCAGCCAGTGGCAGGTGACATCCAGTGACACCCTCTCAGCCCTGCTCAGCAACACAGGAGGACAGTGGAGTGATTTGCAGGTAAACCCATGGCAGCAGAAGGGGATGGATGGTGAGGAACCCAAACTGGGACTGCCCCTATCCCAGCCCAGCTCGAGGTAGAGGCATTGTGGGGTTTTTTGGTGGTTGGCAGCACTGCCATCCTTACCAGGAATATCTCCCATCCCTGCCTGTGCCTCCCACATGCCTTGTGCCCCTCAGGTGCAGCAGCTGCTCAGCAGGTACCTGGCCCTGGGGGGCTCCTTGACGGGGCCCCTGCTCCAGGAAATCGGAGGCAAGCGCCTGTGCAACCTGCAGGAGGAGCAGATCCGGCAGATCCCTGCTGCAGCCATCAGGTGAGCTGCTTCTTGGGGCTGCTGCTCAGCCCTCAGAGGCCCTAGGCTCTGGGGAGGTGGGATGGAAGAGCCCCAGCTCTGTTGTGGATGTCCCCACTCCCAACCAGCACAGTGGGATGGCCCTGTCCCAATCCCAGATCCTACCTGAGCTCCAGGATCATGAGCAGGGATATCCCACTCATCCCTCCCAGGCACCAGAACAATTCATCTGCAATTTGGGGTGCTGCTGATGCCTGGAGAGGCTACCTGGAACAGAAGCTGGGGAGAGTTAATGGGCAGTGCAAGGTCCTGGCTGTGGCTACACCCAGCATGGACAATGGGTCAGGAGTTCTCACACTTTGATCAGTTTTGGTCCATTTCCATACTGGGGTTCTTTGTCCAGTTCCAGCTCAGGTTCTGCAGTCCCACCCTCCCAGACTGCTCTCCTCCATTCCCTGCTGTTTGCATTCAGCTAGAGCTGCAGCGGTGTCCTTGGTTCTGGGGCTGGAAAAGGATTGTTCTGTGTGCCTTAGCTGTGAGGAGAACCTGCTGAGACTTTACAAGGAGTTCAGAGTTATTATATACCAGTGCAGTCCAGAATCTGGGAAACAGGAGAGCTCAAACTGAAGGCATCAGAGCTGACCTGTGCCCCCCTTCCAGGACTGCTGGGAAGTTGAACATCTCTTCATGCTCCCAACCCAAGAAGGATCAGCTCTATGGGAAGGCCCGGGAGGCCTTTGCCAGCCTGGCCAGCACCCCTGGCCTCTATTACTGCCAGATCCAGCCATACCTGGGTAGGTGCTTCCCTTCCACCAGATTTGGGGTCTCTTCTCAGCCACAGACAGGCCTGGCAGCCTCCAGAACCTCCCCAGAAGTGCTGGAAGGGTTTGCACATCTCCAGGCGTCCCCTGGGTTCTCTTTAAGGTGGAGCTCCAGCAGCAGATCTGAAGAACTTGGCTAGTGCTGGTGTGGCCATAAACATGAATCTGAGCACCTTCCTTGCCCTAAATCCTGAGGAACTGCAGGTACAGCCCTGGGGTGCTGCTGTCCCTCTCCCCAGAGAAAGGCAGGGCTGGCTGAGGGCTGAGGTCAGAGCCCAACCAAGTCACCAATTCTCCTCTTTCTCACCTTTATCAATTTCCTTTAGGAAGTTTTAGTTGCTCTGCAGCCCCGTTAGCAAAACGTTTGGGGCTGTGAGGGTGAGGGAAGGAGATGCTGTGTGTGTGTTGCAGAAACTCAGCGTCACTGATGTGAAACATTTGCTGGGGATAAACCTCCCTGAGCTAAAGAAGCACGAGCAGGAGCCCTTGGTGGTGAGCTGGGTGCAGCAGCAATCCCAGCAGGAGCTGGACTGCGTGCTGAACATCGGCCTGCAGGGAGGGTGGCCCGAGCCCACGGGGACAGCCAGCCCTGCTGCCACCTCCACAGCCACTGTCACCACCCCTGTGCCCACCACCCCGGCCAGTGTCACCTCCACGGCCACTGTCACCACCCCTGTGCCCACCACCCCGGCCAGTGTCACCTCCACAGCCACTGTCACCACCCCTGTGCCCACCACCCCGGCCAGTGTCACCTCCACAGCCACTGTCACCACCCCTGTGCCCACCACCCCGGCCAGTGTCACCTCCACGACCACTGTCCCCACCCCTCACCCCTCAGCCAGTGTCACTGTCCCCACCACCACTGCCATTAGCAGCCCCTCGACCCCTCAGCTGAGCACGGTCCCCCCCAGGACCCCCACCCCGAGCACTCAGAGCCCAACCCCCCCAGGCACCCCCCCACACACTGGGGGTCCCCCTGTCCCCACTGCCACCCCCCCTGCCCCTCCCGCTGTCACCAGTGCAGCGCCCTGCTCCACCCACCAGGCCCCCACCACACACAGAGCCACCTCCCCTGCTGTCACCCTCCTCAGCACCCTCCTGGCCACCAGCAGCCCCAGTGCCACCCCAGTCCCTGCTGTCACCTCCAGGGCCACCACCAGCACAAGTGCTGACACTAACCCAGCTGGTACCACCCACAGCACTGTCACCACCATCCCCAACTCCTCTTCTGCTCCCACTGCCACTCACAGCACTGTCACCACTGTCCCCAACCCCACCTCTGCTCCCACTGCCACTCACAGCACTGTCACCACTGCCCCCAACCACTCTTCTGCTCCCACTGCCACTCACAGCACTGTCACCACTGTCCCCAACCCCACCTCTGCTCCCACTGCCACTCACAGCACTGTCACCACTGTCCCCAACCCCACCTCTGCTCCCACTGCCACCCACAGCACTGTCACCACTGTCCTTAACTCCACCTCTGCTCCCACTGCCACCCACAGCACTGTCACCACTGTCCCCAACCCCTCTTCTGCTCCCTCTGCCACTCACAGCACTGTCACCACTGTCCCCAAACCCCCCTCTTCTCCCACTCCCAAACCCTCCTGTGCTCACACTGCCACCCCTGTCCCTCACTCCTCCTCTGCTCCCACTGCCACCCACAGCACTGTCACCACTGTCCCCAATCCCACCTCTTCTCCCACTGCCACCCACAGCACTGCCACTACTGTCCCCAATCCCACCTCTTCTCCCACTGCCACCCCTGTCCCTCCCTCCCCCTCTGTCCCCACTGCCACCCCAGCCCCACACACGCCCACCCCAATTCCCAGCTCCACCATCCCGCCCCAAACAAGCCCCGGCTCCTCCCCGGCCGTGCCGTGCCAGCCCAGCTCCCCTCCCAGCCCGGCCCCCAGCCCCAAACCCACACCTGGGAGCGTTCCGGAGCCAGCACGGCCAACCTCCAACGGCCACATGAACCTGCAGCCTGAGCCCGGTGAGCTGGGGACGTGGGACAGGCTCGGGAATGCCGGGGAGGACAAAGCTGGCCGGTCCCCCTCCTTCCTGGTGGGATTCAGGGCTGGGGGACAGCTGGGGACGTGGCCCTGGAGCTGTCCTCGGGTTCTCAGGAGCACTTCAAGGTGTCCCATCATCTCCTGAGCCCACAGCCCTCCCCGGGCACCTGGAGAATCCCATTCCCTGTGTTCTCCCTCCCTGCAGGATCAGGATCCAGGCTCTGCTCCTGCCTCGCTCTCCTGCTGGCAGCCACCGTGGGGAGCATCCTGCTGGGGGGGCTGCTCTGAGCCCCCTCAGCACCACCCACCCTGCACACCCCTCCCTCCATCCCGGTGGAACTGCGCTGGGCAAGTCCCTGCTGCACAGCAAGACCCAGGAAAGAGAAGAGAATTCATCCACGTTTGATGCCAGCACAGGATTTGGTTATTTTTGAGGCTGGCCAGTGAAGGAGGACAGATTTTCCAGCCCAGAGAAGCTCCACAGATCCTTACTAGAGATTTACTCCCTGTAGTACAACCAGCAGTGCTGCTGACTGCCCTGCCAAGGCGAGAACTCTGGGTCCAGCTCTTGCAGGGATCTCCTGTCCATCCCCTCCCACTGGGATCTGTTAATCAGTGGGAAAACTCAGGGATCTGAGTCACTGGTGGCTCTGCACCGCAGCTGAGAGATCCCCAGAAATCCTCTTCAACTTTTCTCACAAGCTGCTTTTTGATCAAGGTTTGCTCAAATCACACACAGACTCTCCTGGGATGATTAGCTGGAGATAATTTATCTTGATTACTGTTCAGTGCTATCCAATAAAACATCAATCTGGTTTTTCCTAATCCAACGTGTCCTTTGAGATGTTTAGGGCTCTGTGGGGAAGCTTTTCCAGCATAAATCCAAAATCTGCAGTGAAGAACAGACCTGCTCCCTCTGTAGAAAGCTCACACAGTGAAGATTTATAAGACATAAAATATATAAATCCCTTTTTCCCTCCCAGACTCTCCTCCTGGAGGAAAGGGGGATGTCAGGAGCTGGATGCAGGTTTCACTGAGGCTTTTTTTCTTTGACAGATATTTCCAATGAGTGGAAAAAATACCTGGAAAACCTTGGGCAAAGTTCCTTTCCCTCCACATGAGGAAGCTGAGAACAGTCTCAGCTCCTAAATGTTGAACAGCCAACCCCAAGGAACAGGAACAGGCAGATCCTGGGATTCTGAGCCTTCATTTGGGGGGATTCCTGCAGTCAGGAAGGTGAGGGCAGCCCCAAGGAAGAGCAGACACTCATCAGTTTGCTTCTGGCATTTTTACTCAGTTCCAGGATTTATTTACAAGCAGCTGGCAAACTTCACTCCCACCCTGAGGTCTTGGCAGTGTCACGAGGTCAGCTCTGGGAAATGTCATTTTTAACCTGCAGGACTCACCCTTAAACCCAGCAGTAAGATGGGGTTTAGCAGTGGTTTGGGGCTGAGCTGGGCTTGGGCTGTCCCGAAGGCAAAGATCCTGCACCAGAGAGTCTGGGATCTTCCCTTCAGACACAACTGGGGTTTTTTCCAAGTGATTTGAAAGCCAAAAGAACCCAAAAGTGAGTCCTGGGCTGATCCCAGCTGCCTGGAGCTCTGGGCACTCCTCAGGCCGGGTCTCAGAGCAGGTCACAGGCTGGTTCCTCTTGGGAGGAGATGGTCAAGAGAGGATGGACACCGTGAGGAAGCTGAGGAGCAGGGCAGGCAAGAGGTGGAACACTGTGGCCATGGAGCCCAGAGGGGCTGAGGATGTTTCTGGAGGACAAAGAGGACATCAGAGCAGAGAAATCAGTGACTGAACTGTGGGAAATGGATCTGTAGAGATAAGATTCGTTTGAGATAAGAAATGCTGACTTGGAAACTCCATGGAATGAGACAGATGTTGTTGAGAGAGAGAAAAACAAGTTTCAAAGGATGGCCTTGCAAATCAGACTGGATACTTTGGAGAAATAGAACTGTGAAAGATGCATTGTGGTGGGACCCACGAGGGGTAATTTTAGATTATTAACTTTAGGGCATTTACAGCATGGTGTAGGAAAAGCTGATAGGCCAAGAAATGCTTATAATATAATTAAAAAATAGTTAACTTCTGATTGTGATGGCCTGAATTATAACATCTGTATGGTCTCACCCTCCTCATGAGACTGAAAATGGAATAAAAGTTTTTAAAACCCCTCTCAGCTACCCCATCTCTGAGTCAGAAAACAATTTGATCTGACAGCTGAACCACTCCTCCAGGGGACAACATCCCTCTGTGCCCCTGCAGGGATCCTCTTCCCCTGTCTAACCAGAGCAATCACCAAGCTGAGTTTGGGGCTGGAACTTAAGCATCCTCAAGTTTCTTTCAACCCCAGCCACTGTGATTCTGCCTCTAAGCCCAAACCCAGCACCCCTGAGGAGGAAGGCCTGGAAGTGCTCCTCACTCAGCAGGGATGCTCCCGGTGGGATCCAGGATTTGCCCTGCAGGGCTTCAGGCTCCTCAGCAGAGCTGCCCCACTTGCAATCCTTGCTGCAGCCCTGACCTGGATTGCCAAGCAAATTGTATCTATTTGCCATCTGGATGGCAGCTGGCTTCTGTTCAGTGGGCAGTTTTCCTTATCTCTTCCACAGGTGGGGAGACACCTGCTGATAAGAGGCCATTGAATGTCCCTGCATGGCTGATAAGAGCTACAGCATCCCACTGGGAGATGTGAGCCCAGACGGGAGAGCCAAGCATTCCTTCCAGAGATATAATCTGAGATTCTGAAACACCAGCACAGTTTCTCCACTGGATTTCCCAGAGGAGCAGCAGCTGCCTCTCTTTCCCCTGGATCTCCAGAGGCAGAGTGCACCCTTCTCCAGGATCCCTGCTCCAGCAGAACCAGCCCTGGCACTGCAGGAGGGCTGAGCCCCAATTCCAATGGCACTGCTACAGGATCCCTGCTCCAGCAGAACCAGCCCTGGCACTGCAGGAGGGCTGAGCCACAATTCCAATGGCACTGCTGCCAGCCCCCTGACCCACAGGGTGTCAGGCTGTGCTCTGCCTCTGTCAGTGCTGTTTTAGTTCACTGCATTGTTTATTTTATCCTTTTATTTTCTTCCCTATTAAGGAACTGTTACTCCTGCTCCCATATCTTTGCCTGAGAGTCCCTTAATTTCAAATTTATAGCAATTCAGAGGGGAGGGTTACATTTTCCACTTCAGGGGAGGCTCCTGCCTTCCTTAGCACACACCCATCTCCCCAAACCAAGACAAACCCCAAAAGAACCATGAAACCCCACGCAGCAGGGCCCCAAAGTACCTGGGAATTTGGGGGTGACGAGGTTGATGTAGCCCTCCTGCACGCCCCCTGTCAGGCCGACCTGGAGTTTGTCCAGCTCCGACTGCTTCTGCCGTGCCAGCCAGTTCCGCACCGGGGCCCTGCTCTGCCACTGTGCCAGCTCGGGCAGGTGCACCCCCAGCAGCCCCTGCACCTCCCTGGGGGTCAGCAGCTGGGCAAAAACAAATAATCCCACCTTTATGCACAATTCTAATTAATAAAAACATTGGTCGTGTAAGCCAAAGATTGAAGATTACACCCCTTCTTCTTAGAGTTACCTCACCTTTTCAGGAAGAAAGGAGTCAAACTTTCATCACCAACTCCCAGAGCGGGCATTTCAGGCTAAACTGCTTCCTGACCCCTCCCCAGGCAGCCCAAATCTCCCCCTGAGATAAGCCCTGCACAAGCTCCAGCACCACAAACAAAGTCAACAACAACTCCAAGGTAACAACAGCCCCAGGCCCTCCGGATAAAACACGGCCACCCCACTAAAATGTGACCAACAGCAGGGGCTGGGCTGCTCTTTGTAGACCTCCTGTCAGAGACAGAAATGAGATTTTAAAAATTAATTATTTTTAATTGATAAAATTATTTAAAATGTAGTATTTAATATATATTATATATTAAATAAATATAATAAATTTAGCATATATTATATATTAAATAATTCTATATTATTTATTCTATCAATAAAATTAATGGTAAATATTAAATATTTAACATTTAATAGGTAGGAAATATTTTAAAATAAATACAAATATTTATTTAAAAATAAACCAAGAACTTCTTTCACTTCATAAACAAGAGTGTATCTTAATTTAGGTATTAATTTCATAATTGATAAATAATAAATAATAGAAATATTATATAAATATATAATATAAATAATTAAAACAATGAAGAATCAAATAGTAATAAAATAAAGTATAATATAATATATATAATATTTTATAGATATTATATATTCATTATAATATATACTATTTAATATATAAATAAAATAAGGCTTGCTTTTATAAGGTTGTGGTTTTTCAATAAGGTTTTTACCTATATGTGACAGGGTGGGAAGGCTGGGATGGAAGGGACCCCTCTGGAAATGTTGGAGTTTCCATGGGAAGAAAATGAAAATCTCCTGGACTCAGCTGGGGGTCCCACCCCTGCTGAAATTCACGGGATTTCTGCCCAAATTGGTGCCATTGTCTCGTCTGTGGGCTCCTGGCCTGTCCCCTGCCACTGTGAGAGCCCACCCTGAGGAAATTCAGCTACCTTTGCACCTTTGCAGGACTCCAAATTCTATTGCAGAAGGAATTTCAGGCCCTTTCCCTGCTTTCTGCTCGTCTGACAGAAGAAATGTTGGATGGGATGGAATTTGGACGGGATGGATTCCACCCATGGACAGCACAACCCAACCCAGGCACTGAGCCCACCCAAGTGCAGGGAATGGCAGAGCTCCAAGGGCCAGCTCACCATCAGGGAGTCTCTCCTCAAGGTCACAAAGGTGCTCACGTTCATGTTCACGTCGTCCTTGCTGAGAACCTTCAGATCTGCAGCAGGAGCCCCCCCTGCAGCAGAGCAAGGAGAGCATCAGAGGATGGCAGACCCCCAAGGGGTCCCTGCACAAAATGAGGATTTCTCCAGAACCCGTTAGCCTGGGGCTGATAACACACTGAGGTCCAGCTGCAAAACGTGGGGATGCTCCTCTTTTTTTATTGGGAGTCATTTTGCTTGGCACTAAAAATCTGTGGTGATGCCAGACAGTGGAAAGAAGGGTGAGAAGAATTTGAAAAAAATCTTGGCTTAACAGGGGGAAAAAAAATTGTGACATGGAAAAGGGCTTTGAGACAAATCCTGAGTTTGATTTTCCCTGTGATGGTCTGGAAACAGATTTGGGCAACTTAGAGCAGGCACAGAATATTTTGTGCTGCCTACAAGCTGGAAAGACAAACTTTCAACAACTTGACTTTGAAAATTCCCAAAATCTTCGATGGATTTTGATACCCATTTAGTTTGTGGCTAAGAGTTCTCTTTCCCCACAGCATCCTGGATTTTTACATACCCAGGTAAGGTAAAATCAGCTCATAGTAAGCAGGCAAACGGTGCTGGTCAGAGAAAGCTTCTTTGGCTTTCTGGTACAAGAGGTTCTTCGTCTCCTGGGAACAGGCTGAAGGATCCAGAGATGCCAGTCTGTAGAAAAATAAAGATTTAGGGTGAAAAAAGCTTCTAATTTTCCTATATTGTGAGTGTTTTCCTGGGAGTCTCTGCAGAGCACAGGTGATCCCTAATCCCCAGCTCCATGGAGAGAATCTGAGAGGAGAAACAATGGCCCAGTTTCCTGCTGACAATTTGTCCTTCAGGTGATGATGGCTCTGATGGTGCCCAATAAATCTGTGTTTGCCAAGTGGTAATTAATTAATTTCATTTCCTTCCATTCAGTCTTTCAGAGGAATTCAAAGTGGAAATGCTTAAAAACCACGAGGATGTGGCACTTGATCTGAGAGGCCTTTCGCAACCTTAAGGACTCAGTAATTCTATGAAATTCAATTTAATTAACACTTCTGCAGATGAAAGCAGGCACAGAGTCAGATTTGCAGCCTGCTGGGCTGAAAGAAAGAGAGTTGGATTGGAAATCTGAGCCCTGCCTGGCAGGGTCTAAGGTGCTTCCTAAATTCCCTTTCCCTGAGAGCAGAAAAAGGAAAAGGATGTGTGGTATTCATATTGTTTTGAAAAATCCTTTCACCCAGGATTTTTCTCCTGGGAAGGTGAGAAGCTTCAGAAAAAGAGGAAAACAATAATTATCTGATTTGCTTCTGTTGTGTTTTGCTCTTTTGGAGTGTGTTTGGAGATTGTTCCATTGGTTTCATGTGAATTGTTTTGACTCAGTGGTTAATCAAAGCCAAGCTGTGTCAGGGCTCTAGAAAGAGCCAGGAGTTTTTCATTATTACCTTTTTAGCCTTCTGTAAGTGTTCTTGTTGCATTCTTTAGCACAGTTTAGTTTAGTATTCTTTAATATAACAGTACATCAAAATAACAAATCATCCTTCTAAGAACACCGAGTCAGGTTCATCACTCCCTCCCACCACGGGGCACCCCACAAACCCAACCAGGATGGCAAAGGGCTCTTGGGAGAAGCCCAGGACACCCCAAACTTGGACTCACTTGAGGCTGGAGGGGTCGATGGCCTTCAGCTGGGTGGCATTCAGCAGGCACACGTACGTGGTGCCAATGGCATCCAGGGCCGTGGCATTCAGGGCATTGCCCAGCTCCAGGTACCGTTTGATTGCTGCTGAGGCCTGGAAACACAATTAATTCTATTAATTAATGGCATCAGGAGGTGTGGCTTCATCTCCTAATGAAACTCAGTATTTTATAAATATAAAAATAAAATGGAACCATTTCAGACCTGCTTGTCTTGCTATGAGTTGTGTTAGAGATAGAAGTATTTTGGTTTTATCTATAATAGTTATTTTTTTATTTTACACCCTTTTTACTAATATTTATTATTTTTAATTTTAATTTTATTTATTTTTATTAATTTTTAAAAATTATTTTTATTGTATGCCATTTTTATATGGTATTAGAAGTTATTGTGTTTGAATTTAATTGGTTAGTAATCTATGAAACTTAGTTAATTGGTTGGTAAGGGTTATTGTTTATTCAAAAATATATGCTATATATTTATATATACGCTATATAATTTTATCTATGTTATATGTTTATTAAACATTTTATAGATATGCTTATATATTTATTTAATTGATTAGTAATCTAGGGAAACTTAGTTAATTGGTTGGTAGGGCTAATTGATTATTAAGCAATATATCTTATATATTTATATATATGTAATATATTTATATATTTTACATGCCCATAAAACATTTTATAGATATGTTTATACATTTATTTAATTGATTAGCAATCTAGTGAAATCTAGTAATCTAGTTCATAGGTTGGTAAGGGTTATTGCTTATTAAACAATATATGTTATATATTTATACATATGTAATATTTATATATTTTATATGTTTATTAAACATTTTATAGATTTATTTTTAAATGGAGTTTTATGGGCTAGACTTCTTGTTTTTATAGGTGCGAGTGTTCCTTTTACAAGAATAGATTGTAACAATCTATTCTTGTAAAAGAAACACTCACACCTATAAGAACAAGAAGTTGCTGGGACAACTGATTTTTATTCTTACGTTCTTTTTTTTTTTTTAATGGGAATTTACTAGGTTAGTTTAGAACACAAAACCTGATTTTGTAAGGCCTTTCTTTTCTAAAGTTTATGTTCTCTGGGCCACCCAAAGTTTGGCACCAGAGATGCTGCAGGAGGGCGAGGCCAGCCCTACCAGGGAGTCGGGGGGCCGAGTTCCCAGGAAGGCAGCCAGCGTGGCAGCCGAGCTCATCCTCCAGCTGGAGATCTCCTCGGGGCTGAGCCAGGGAAGGAGGGGGCCCATGGCAGAGAGCACACTGTCGGGATAGCCGTCGGGATACCTCTGTGGAGACACCGCGGGAGGGGCTCAGAGCGGGCGCAGCCTGGGGGAGGTGGAGGGATGTTGGAGCTGTTTCCACAGAATCACAGAATTTCTAGGTTGGAAGGGACCTTTAAGATCATCGAGTCCAACCCATGTTCTAACAGCTCAACTAGGTCATGGCACTTAGCGCCACATCCAGTCTTTTTTTGAACACATCCAGGGATGGTGACTCCACCACCTCCCTGGGCAGATGATTCCAGTATTTCATCTCTCTGAGAATTAGGGCTGGAGGGAGGATGGAGCCACGTTCCTCTCAGAGGTGCCCTTGAAAGGCTGAGGGCCAACAGGCCAGGAAAACTCTGATTAGACAGAGAAAAAGACATAAGAAATAAATATTTTCCTAGTAAAGGTAGCCAACCCTGGGAGAGGAGCTGAGAGACAGTGGAGTCACATCCTTGGAGATCCTTAACCCACCAGGACAAGGCCCTGAGCGACCCCATCAGTGGAAATTTGAGTCACACCCTTGGAGATCCTAAATTCCCCAGGATAAAGCCCTGAGTGATCCCATCAGTGGAAATTTGAGTCACACCCTTGGAGATCCTAAATTCCCTAGGATAAAGCCCTGAGTGATTCCATCAGTGGAAATTTGAGTCACACCCTTGGAGATCCTAAATCCACCAGGACAAGGCCCTGAGCAATCCCATCAGTTGAAATTTGAGTCACATCCTTGGAGATCCTAAATCCACCAGGACAAGGTCATGAGCAATCCCATCAGTGGGAATTGGCCATTTTTGGGCTGGAATTACCTCGTGCAGGTAGTCCTTCAGCACAGCCAGCTGGGGGTTGCTGAAGGGGTAGGCGAGGACATCAGAGAGGTGACTTTCCAGGTAGAGCTGATTTTCCTTGGAGATGTTCCGGAGGCAGGCACGGAGCTGCTCGGGGGTGTACGCGACATTCATCAGGTCATTATTCATCATTGCCTCTGTTATCTCCAGCTCAGCTGGGCAGCCTGCTGAAGCCACGGCAAACACAGGGTTAAATTAAATCCTTCCACTCCAAGCTTTGGATCCCAGAATCCTTTTAGTTGGAAAAAAACCTCCAAGGTTGATCTGTGCCCATCCCCACTTTGTCACCAGCACTGGGCTCCTTGGACACCTCCAGGGATGGGGACTCCAAACCTCCCTGGGAGCCTCTCCCGAGGCCTGAGGAGCTCCAGGGTGGGCCCTGCTCCCAAAAGGAATGGCCAGGGTGGGTACTGCTCCCTGAGGGAATGGCCAGGGTGGGCACTGCTCCCTGAGGGAATGGCCAGGGTGGGCTCTGCTCCCTGAGGGAATGGCCAGGGTGGGCTCTGCTCCCTGAGGGAATGGCCAGGGTGGGCTCTGCTCCCTGAGGGAATGGCCAGGGTGGGCCCTGCTCCCAAAAGGAATGGCCAGGGTGGGCCCTGCTCCCAAAAGGAATGGCCAGGGTGGGCCCTGCTCCCAGGGGGAATGGCCAGGGTGGGCCCTGCTCCCAGGGGAATGGCCAGGGTGGGCCCTGCTCCCAGGGGGAATGGCCAGGGTGGGCCCTGCTCCCTAAAGGAATGGCCAGGGTGGGCCCTGCTCCCAGGGGGAATGGCCAGGGTGGGCCCTGCTCCCAGGGGGAATGGCCAGGGTGGGCCCTGCTCCCAGGGGGAATGGCCAGGGTGGGCCCTGCTCCCAGGGGGAATGGCCAGGGTGGGCCCTGCTCCCTGAGGGAATGGCCAGGGTGGGCACTGCTCCCTGAGGGAATGGCCAGGGAAGCTCCCAGGGGAATGGCCAGGGTGGGCCCTGCTCCCAAAAGGAATGGCCAGGGAAGCTCCCAGGGGAATGGCCAGGGTGGGCCCTGCTCCCTGAGGGAATGTTCTGGGACAGGGCAGTCCCCAGGGGAATGTTCTGGGTCAGGACAGTCCCGTACCCTCCGCTCGCTTGTGCCGGCGGGGCAGGAGCTCCCCCACGACAGTGGCCAGCTCCTCCCTGGATAGGTGGGAGTCCCAGGCAAAGTTCCTCAGCCAGGTGGTCAAAGCTTTCTGCAAGGAAAAGGATCATCAGAGGGATTTGGGAATGCTGGGTGTGCCTCTAGCACAGCCCTTGCTCCTCACACTCCGGGCTCTGAGCTTGGAGATCCTGAACCAGAAGCAATTCCTTAAATGTTTGATGTCTCTCTTTCCCACCAGTGACTGGAGCTCCTCACAAAGCTCTGGGAGTGATTCCTGCTCTCCCCAGGTGACAGGAAAGGGCTGGCAGTGACCTGGATTTGCAGCTCCAGCCTGTCAGCTCTGATGCCTTCAGTCTGAGCTCTCCTGTTTCCCAGATTCTTGGGAATTCCCTGCACTGGGACATAACTCTCAACTCCATGTAAAGTCTCAGCAGGTTCTCCCCACAGCTCAGGCACACAGAACAATCCTTTTCCAGCCCCAGAACCAAGGACACCGCTGCAGCTCTAGCTGAATGCAAACAGCAGGGAATGGAGGAGAGCAGTCTGGGAGGGTGGGACTGCAGAACCTGAGCTGGAACTGGACAAAGAACCCCAGTATGGAAATGGACCAAAACTGATCAAAGTGTGAGAACTCCTGACCCATTGTCCATGCTGGGTGTAGCCACAGCCAGGCCCTTGCACTGCCCAAGGTGTATCCTTTGAGGCCTTTTAATAAATCCCTATTTTATCCATTAACTCTGCCCAGCCTCTGCTCCCACCCCAGCTCCACAAACCCTCCCCTCCCACAGCCCATCCCTCTGGCCCCAAAAAGGAAGAGCTGCTGGAAGCAGGCTGGCTCTGCAGAGCCCAGCCCCCTCCCCAGCAGGGCTCCCCAGGGTCCCCAGCCCACCTTGGGGATCTGCTGCAGGATGCTGGGACCCAGCACGGGGATGAACCTGCTCAGCTCGCTCAGGGTGAAGGCTGACCAGGCTGCAGGGGGCCTGCCGACAAAAATATATTGCACATAAGTAAAACCTTACAAAAGAACAGCCTTATAAACATAATTTGAACCTTACTGCTCTAACTAAGCTATTACATTCCCATAGGAAAAGAATTATAAAAATAAAAATCAATTTACATAACAATCTATTCCTGTAAGAAAACAGTTTGCACCTATAAAAAGAAGAATTCTGTCTTAAAAAAATCCATAAAAGGATAATAAATACATAAAAGGATCATAAAAATCCATAGAGGAAAAATATAAACTGTCTAGAATGAGAAAAGTTTAATAAACATATACACTAACCATTACCAGGCAATCAACTGAGTTTCAATAATTTACTAACCTGTTAAATTCAAACACAGCACCTTCTAACATCACATAAAAATGAGCTACATACAGTAAAAATTCAGCTATTCTACACAAAAACCAAGTGTCTCATCTGTCTCATTTCTATCCCTAATGCAAGCTACAATGAAAATGAGCAGGTATCAGCTCTCAAGGAAGAACAAAACTAAAAAAAACACCTTTGAATTCCCCAGGATTACATCCTTGTCACATGTGACGTTAAGAAAACACAAGGTTCAAACCCTCAAACACCTCAGCCACTTCCTGTTGCGCAGAATGTCATTGCAGCAGAGCAGAAGCTGCCAGGGACATCAAATCAGGGCAGCTGGGTGGGAAAATGGCCTTGAACAAACACATTCCTTTCTTAAGGCTCTCTCTGGAACCCAAAGAATTTCTGTTGCTTGCTATGGCCCAGTTCAGTGCCAAGATCTCGGGGCAACTGACCAGGAAGGAAAATATTTTATTTCTGTGTGTTAGAACAGGGATTTATCAAACATCTCTCAGTGGACAGGCAGAATGTCACCTGAAGTCTGTGCCTGACAAACAGCTTGACCTCACCTGTCACCACCAGGCCAGGCAGAGAAGTTTGATTAAAGAAAAATTAATTTAGCAGATGGGAGGAAAAGCTTTTATAATGAGCAAGAGACACAGAGGTGACCACATTTTCCAGGAGAATTTCACCCAGGCCTTTCAGCTGAAATAACATCAACCAAAGAACATAAAAGACCCAGTGCAAAGCTCAAAATGAAGAAGTTTTTTGGGTTTTTGATCAAGCTGCTTGTGGGTTTGATTAAGGGAGGAGTCCAGGAGGAAAAGCCATACCCAAAGGTGGTGTTGCCACTGCTGAGGACGTCCCTGATGGCCTCTTCTTGCTCAGGCAGGAAAGACCCACACTGGCTCAAATCCTTCAGCAAGCTGCCTCCAGAACTCCTGATGTACTCCTCACCCAGCTCACACACCAGCCAGCCCAGGATCTCAGCGTTCCCCTTACTTATTTGTGTGCCAGAAACTCCCTGGAATAAAGGCAGAGGCATTAACTGGGATGGAGCATCCCTGGACCCCAAGCAAGCCCTGCAGGACCCCAAGCTCTGCAGGATCCCAAGCCTTGGAGGACCCCAATTCCTGCAGGATTTCAAGCCCTGCAGGACCCCAATCAAGCCCTGAAGGATCCCAGTCAAGCCCTGCAGGACCCCAGTTCCTGCAGGATTTCAAGCCCTGCTGGATCCCCATCCTTGCAGGACCCCAATCAAGCCCTGCAGGACCCCAATTCCTGCAGGATTTCAAGCTCTGCTGGATCCCCATCCTTGCAGGACCCAAATTCCTGCAGGATCCCAATCAAGCCCTGTAGGACCCCAAGCCTTGCAGGACCCCAGTCAAGCCCTGAAGGACCCCAATTCCTGCAGGATTTCAAGCTCTGCTGGATCCCCATCCTTGCAGGACCCCAAATAAGCCTTGTAGGACCCCAAGCCCTGCAGGACCCCCAATCAAGCCTTGCAGGACCCCAATCAAGCCCTGCAGGACCCCAATCAAGCCCTGCAGGACCCCCGTCCCTGTCCCCATACCAGACACTCCAGAGCCTCCAGGAGCAGCTGCTGCCTCTGAGGGGCCTCTCTGGGCAGAACATCCTCGTTTGCCTTCCCAACGTTGGTGAAGAACTGGCTGCAGTTCCCTGCATAGTCTGAGGGGCTGGAAGGACAAGCTCCATGAATTTTGGGGAATGAGGTCGAGCTGGAGGCACCCCATGTCTGATAAAACATCTCCCACACCTGCACACTCAACTCCAGGAGTTGCTCTTCCCCAGTTTTCTTCTATGCCATTAAATCCTTCAAAAATTCCCTGAATTTAAAAAATGGCTCTTAAAAATCAGTTTTCACCTGAAGGGATCTATTGTGTGAGGCACAGCTTAAAACTGCTCAAGGTTTGGGGACAGAGCCAGAGCAGGAAGGTGCTGGAACAGGGGAATTCTCTTTGTTCCCTGTTTTCTCTGGTGGTGTAAGGGAAAAGCACATTCAGAGACCTGGGAATGCTGAACTTGGCCTTGGCCCCTGCCTGGGATGGGGCAGCCTCAGCCTCTCTGGGGAACCTGGGCCTCCCCACCCTGACAAGGAAGGATTTATTCCAATATCTCATGCAAATCTACCCTCCTCCAGCTTTCTGCAATCCCATTTTTCATTGCCCAGAAAGAGGCCTAAACAACTCTGAAATAGAAATCAAATTAGCCAGCCTGGTTATAAAGCAATTTTTATTATTCCCACGTTGCTCTAAGGCAACATGATGGGAACCACAGCAGAGTTACCTTAAAAAGAGCAGCAGGTCTTGGGGATAAGTGTCCCAGTCCTGGGGAGTCCCCTGCAGAGTCACCATCCTCAGCAAGCAGCTCAGCTGGAAGGAACCAGAGATGGATCCAGGAGAGAAACCACCACAGAACACAAGGAAAAGATAAAATAATGGAAAGATTTTATGCTGTTCTGAAGAAAGGGGAAAAAAATATGGAAATCAAAGGGTTTGGGCTTCTCCTCTCTTCAGGGAAACTCAGAGCTGTGGGAGGGACACAGGAAGGGACCACCCTGACACCCCAACCACCCTCTGTCCCTGAGTCACCCTCTGGGGATAGAACCTGTCCCTAAACCCCATCCCAACCTCCTGTCACCCCTGCTGCAGCCCCCGAGCTCCAGGGGCTGCTCTGCCTGGACAATTTCCTTCAGTACCTGCACCAAACCCTTGGGAATGGAGGCATTACCTGGTCCTGGCCCAGCCTGACCTTCTTCTTCCTCATGACTCTGGCCAGCTCCTGGACCCTTTCTGCCCCCACAGTGCTGGCAGCTGCACAGGTGAAGCCCTGGAGCACAGACTGGGAGAGCCTGGGAATCCCCAGCAGGAAAATCAGAAGGGAAAACTCTTCAGGGAGGTGCATTCAGAGCAGGACCCTGCTCACCCCACTGGTTTTTCCCAGATATAAATCTCTGCTTTCACAATTTTCATCTCAAATACGTCAAAAGACAAAGCAGCCCCTCTAAATGAATCCCTGGAATTGCCCCCTGGGAGGTTTGGAAAGGCATTCCCTGCTTGGAAAGGCATTCCAGACACAATCTGGAGCAAGATTCCAGGTGCAGCCTGAGCCAGCAGCATCATTTCAGAAGGAAAATGTGGTCCCTGGGTGTATCTGGCAGCTGAGCCCTGGTAAATCTCTGTGTTCTGTGTCTGGGCTCCCATTCCATTTCCCATCTGTCTCCATGGGTTCCAGGGGGTGGATGTGGATGGAAGATGGAAGGGTGGGAATTGCCAGGAAAACAAACAGAAAGTGGAAGGGGAGGAGGAAAGTCTGTACCTGTTGAAGTCAGGCTCTGCCTTCACCACATCACTGAAAAACATGGCAGCCTGGGGAGCAAAGGGGCCAGAGGTTTTCCAGGGAAAAGGGCTCCATTTCCAGGGGGATTTGTGGAATTCACGGCCCCACAGAGGGCAGGGCTGCCAGGGAGGGGAAGGAGGAGCCCATCCCTCCTCACCTGCTCTCTGCTCCATGGTTTGCTGTTGAGATCCTGCAGGTTTGGCTTCTCTTCCCCAAAGACCAGCAGGGATTTTGGGATGGAGCTGGCCAGAGCACTGGGGATAAGTTTAACCAGCTCAGCGGGGTGGCCAACCCTGGAGGAAACCTTGGGAAAAAAAAAACCCAAGAGAAGAAACCATGGCAAATCTCACCCAGCTTTAGCCTCACCCAGCCATGGCAGGATCAGAACCCCAGAATTGCTTGGGTTGGAAAAGACCTCCAGGATCAAGTCCAGCCTTGAATTACTCTGCTCCATTCCTGTCCTTTCCCTGGGAACATCCACTGGGGAGCAGATTCTGGGAGCACCCCATGAAGCAAATCCCTCCTGGCCTTGTCCCCAAGAGGCTGAGAGGGCCAAGGACAGTGACACAGTGACAGTGACAGGAGCTGAGTGGCCTGTCCTGCTGCCCCCCTGCCTGGCTGTGAGCAATCCCCCAGGGAATGCTGGCAGGGTGCAGCTGGGCCACACCTGGCCCCAGGTAAGCAGTGCCCCCAGCCCTGCCCCGTGTGAGACAAAGCAAGGTCACCTTTTCCACCAGGATCCTTTTCAGAGCAGAGGGCAGGGTGTCCACGTGCTGGGCAAAGCCTGGCAGCTGGAGGGCCTCCAGGACAACCTCTGGGGACAGGCTCCACAGCGTGCTGCTGTTGAGGCCACCCACCAGAGTGCCCAGCTGGGCCAGGCTCTGTCCATCCAGGATCTGCAAGGGAATCCCAGGAAAAATCAGCTTGGAAGAGACCTTTGAGATCCCCGAGTCCCAGCTGTGCCCAGCCCAGAGCTCTGGGTGCTCATGCCTTCAGGTTGAGCTTTTCTATTGCCCAGATTCTGCATTGCTTTCTAACTCTGAACCTCATACAAAGTGCCAGCGAGTTCTCCTCACAGCTCAGGCACACAGAGCAATCCTTTTTTGTCAGATCAAGTTGTTTTCTGACTCAGAGATGGGGTAACTGAGAGGGGCTTTAAAAGCTTTTATTCCATTTTCAGTCTCATGTGGAGGGTGAGACCATGCAGATGTTATAATTCAGGCCATCACAATCAGAAGTTAACTATTTCTTAATTATATTATAAGCATTTCTTGGCCTATCAGCTTTTCCTACACCATGCTGTAAATGCCCTACAGTTAATAATCTAAAATTACCCCTTGTGGGTCCCACCACAATGCATCTTTCACAGTTCTATTTCTCCAAAGTATCCAGCCTGATTTGCAAGGCCATCCTTTGAAACTTGTCTCTAGTTCTATTTCTCTCTCAGCAATG
Source organism: Serinus canaria (assembly GCF_022539315.1). NCBI lineage: Eukaryota > Metazoa > Chordata > Aves > Passeriformes > Fringillidae > Serinus > Serinus canaria. The sequence goes on from NC_066328.1 coordinate 14,800,778, forward strand.
CCTGTTTCTCTAGAAATTCCTATTTTTCTATAAATGTTTCTCAAAAGAAAAATTTCCTGCATTTTCCAGCCCCAGAACCGAGGACACTGCTGAGCTCCAGCCCCAAAAAGTGCAAACAGCAGGGAATGGAGGAGAGCAGTCTGGGAGGGTGGGACTGCAGAACCTGAGCTGGAACTGGACCATGAACCCCAGTATGGAAATGGACCAAAAATGATCAAAGTGTGAAAACTCCTGACCCATTGTCCATGCTGGGTGTAGCCCTGGCTGGGCTCTGGGGCTGCCCAAGGTGCATCCACAGAATTCCCAGGATCACTGGGTTGGGAGAGACCCTCAGGATCATCGAGTCCAACCCAGCCCCAGCACCCCAACTGAGCCCTGGCCCCCAGTGCCACATCCAGGCTTAGTTAAACACCCCCGGGGATGGGGACTGCACCCCCTCCTGGGCAGAACATTCCAGAACTTTATCACCTTTCTGTAAAACACTTCTCCCTAATACCCAACCTAAATTCCCCTTGGTGCAGCTCGAGGCTGTGTCCTCTGCTTCTGTCAGCATCCTTTGAAGTCCTTCCAATAAATCCCAACTTTATTCCTTTAACTCTGTGCAGCCTCTGTTCCCAAGGCATCAACTCCACCTCCAGACATCCCTTGGACACCTCCAGGGATGGGCACCCCCAACCTCCCTGGAGTTCCCAGGAGGAGCCTGCTGGGTGTGAGGAGCTCTGCAGTACCTGGTAGCCAGAGCTGAGCAGTTTGTTGACCACAGCCCTGGCCTGCTCAGCCCTCCAGCCCTGCACCCTGCCCAGGGCAGGCAGAGCTGCCTCCAGGTGCTCCTCAGGGATGTTCTCCTGGATTCTGGACACTGAGAGCCCCAGGGCAGCCTGGCCCAGGGCTGCCAGCATGGCTGGGGAGGAATCATCCAAACTCCTCAGCAGGGAGGAAGCCACCTGTGCCACGAGACAGAGCAGAGTCAGAGCAGCAAAGCTGGATGCCACAGCCTTAAATCCCTGGGGTCTGCCTCGGGTTTGCCTCTGGGTGTGTGGGAGAGGTTTTACAGCGACTTCTGTGGGCCAGAGAGAAGTCTGGTAAGTTTGTTCACCCCTGAAAGAGTTTTCTACCAAGGTTGTTGACAGAGAAACCAAAAAAGAAAGAAAGAGAAAGAAGAGAAACTAAGAAAGAAGGAGAAAGAAGAGAAACCAAGAAAGAAAGACGGAGAAAGAAAGAAGAGAAAAGCAAGAAAGAAAGAAAGAGAAGGAAGAGAAACGAAGAAAGAAGAGAAAAGCAAGCAAGAAAGGAGATAGAAGAGAAACCAAGAAACCAAATACAATAAATAAGAGAAACCAAGAAAGAAGGAGAAGGAAGAGAAACCAAGAAACAAAAAAGGATAAATAAGAGAAACCAAGAAAGAAAGAAGGCTAAATAAGAAACCAAGAAACAAAAAGGATAAACGAGAGAAAACTGCAACTGTCTGTTCCAATGAGCATTTTCTTTGTCTTTCCTGCCCAATGAGTGCAAACTTCTGAGCTCTGTAAGAATGTACAGAATGCATGCACGCTGGAATAAAAACAGCTTAAACCTTCTGGAAATGGAGTGTTGCTTTGGATGGTCTCCCTCTCGATGGGGATGGACCATCCCCACCCCTGTGAGGGGATGAAAGCCCAGCCAGACACCAAACAAAGACACAACAAAGGTGACCCAGAGGAGGGTGACAAGAGGGGACACAGAGCTGGGCCCACCCCCGGCAGGTTCTGTGCAGCTGAGAGGATTCCCAGGTGCTCACCTGCAGCTCCTGCGGTGCCAGGGAGGCTCCGGGCATGCCCCGGCTCCAGGGGCAGCTCCTGCCCAGCCTCTGGGCCACTCCCAGCGCCTCCTCCCTGCTCAGGTTCGCCACTGCCCCGGGGCTCAGGTAACAAAGGAGCCTGTCCGGGAGGCTGCGGGACAAAAGGAGGGGCTGGCTCACACCGGGCTCCGGCAGAGCTTCCCTCTCTCCCAGAGGATGCTCTTCTCCAGGCACCTTCCCCCGTCATCCCAGCTCTGCTGCTGCCAAAGCTCCAGCTCAGGGAGATGGAAATCCCTGGAAGCACCGCAGGGAAATCATCTCCCAGGAAAGGAGCTGGGGATCTGGCCCCAGAGAGCAAGGGCAGTGGGGTTTATTGAAAATGGAACCTTTAAAGAGAAAAGGGACAGAACCCTTGGGGAGAAAAGGGACAGAACCCTTGGAGAGAAAAGGGACAGAGCCCCTGGGGAGAAAAGGGACAGAGCCCCTGGAGAGAAAAGGGACAGAGCCCCTGGGGAGAAAAGGGACAGAGCCCCTGGGAGAGAAAAGGGACAGAGCCCCTGGGAGAGAAAAGGGACAGAGCCCCTGGGAGAGAAAAGGGACAGAGCCCCTGGGAGAGAAAAGGGACAGAGCCCCTGGGGAGAAAAGGGACAGAGCCCCTGGGGAGAAAAGGGACAGAGCCCCTGGGAGAGAAAAGGGACAGAGCCCTTGGAGAGAAAAGGGACAGAGCCCCTGGGGAGAAAAGGGACAGAGCCCCTGGAGAGAAAAGGGACAGAGCCCCTGGAGAGAAAAGGGACAGAGCCCCTGGGGAGAAAAGGGACAGAGCCCCTGGGGAGAAAAGGGACAGAGCCCCTGGGAGAGAAAAGGGACAGAGCCCTTGGGGAGAAAAGGGACAGAGCCCCTGGGGAGAAAAGGGACAGAACCCTTGGAGAGAAAAGGGACAGAGCCCTTGGGGAGAAAGGGACAGAGCCCCTGGGGAGAAAAGGGACAGAGCCCCTGGGGAGAAAAGGGACAGAGCCCTTGGAGAGAAAAGGGACAGAGCCCTTGGGGAGAAAAGGGACAGAGCCCCTGGGGAGAAAAGGGACAGAGCCCCTGGGAGAGAAAAGGGACAGAGCCCCTGGGGAGAAAAGGGACAGAGCCCTTGGGGAGAAAAGGGACAGAGCCCCTGGGGAGAAAAGGGACAGAGCCCCTGGGGAGAAAAGGGACAGAGCCCCTGGGGAGAAAAGGGACAGAGCCCCTGGGGAGAAAAGGGACAGAGCCCCTGGGGAGAAAAGGGACAGAACCCCTGGGGAGAAAAGGGACAGAGCCCCTGGGGAGAAAAGGGACAGAGCCCCTGGGGAGAAAAGGGACAGAGCCTTTAAAGTAAAAAAATTGATAGAACCTTTCAAGAAAAAAGTAATAGAACCTTTAAAAAGAAAATTACAGAACCCTTAAAGAGAAAATGAACAGACCCTTTAAAGAGAAAATTAATGGAACTCTAAAGAAAAAAAAATGGACCATTTAAAGAGGAAATGAAAGGAACCTTTCAAGAGGAAATGAATGAACAGTGCCATGCTGAGCCGTGCCAGGAGAGCAGAGCCCCTCAGATCCATACCTGGCCAGTGGAAGGGCAGGAGCAGAGGTCAGGAGCAGGGTGTAGTACTGGGCAGTCTCCCTGAGCAAGGTGAGGTTCCCAACCAGCTCCACATTCTCCGGGTCCCTGGCGAATTTTTGAAGCTGGAGGTGAAAACAAAATAAAAAGGGGAAATGGCTCAGATGGATCCTTCAGTCCTGACAGTGACAGGGGACAGTCTGAACCAACCTCAGGGATTTACACCTGGGTTTAAAGTTGTGCTGAGCTTTATTTTGCTGGTTTTCAAGTAAACACTGGGACCTTGATCAGGTTTGGGGCTGTTCCTCTCACTGGCTCCAGTCTGCTGCCTGCAGAATTCCCTTTGTGAATCCAGCTTCTGTGCAAATCCCTCTCATCACATGATGGGGGCAAAAAACTGCAGTGCTGTCACCCCAGATTAGCCAGAGAAATATTCCTGCTGGCAGGAATTCCAGGGCCAGGTTGGGCAGGGATTGGAGCTCCCTGGGCTTGTGTTTTCTGGGACCCCCAGCATTGGAAGGAATGATGAATCTGACCCCATGTTCTCAGAGGGCTGACTTATTATTTTAATGAACTATATTTTATTAAAGAATACTTCACTAAACTACTCTAGAGAATACAGAAAGGATACAGACAGAAGGCTAAAAGATAATAATGAAAATTTGTGATTCTCTCTAGAGTCCTGACACAGCCAATAAGTCAAAACATTTCACATGAAACCAATGAAACAATCACCAGTTGGTAAAAAAATCTCCAAATTCCAAAGCAGCAAAACACAGGAGAAGCCAACCAGATCATTATTGTTCTCCTTTCTCTCTGAGCCTTCTCAGCTTCCCAGAAGCAGAATCCTGGGCAAGGGGATTTTTCCAAAAAATGTGACAGTGACACCCTGGGAGGGTGGGTGAGGCTGGGATGGGATGGGTGACCCTTCAATCCTTCCAATCCCACCATCCTGGGACTCTGATTTTGCTCAGGACAGGAGTGTGACCCCCCCAGGGTCCCCACTTACTGTGGCTTCATCCCCAAAGAGCTGCAGGTCCTCCACGGTGGCGTGCTCCAGGAAGGAGCCCAGGAAATTCCGGAACCAGGCAGTGGAGTTGGGGCTGTGGCAGCTCTGCCCGGGTCCTGCAGCCAGACAGGAATGCAGGGACACAGAGCCCGTGGAGCTGCAGCCTGGCCCTGCCTCAGGAGCCACTGGGACTGGGATTTCTCCCTCCTGGGGGAGGCTGCAGCCCAGCAGAGCTCCCTGCTCACACCCAAATCCAAATTTGTGCGCACACCCCGAATTCCCACGGGGCAGGGCAGAGGGAATCCCAGCCCTGCCAATATCCCATGCCCAGCCTCTTTCCTCCTCCCTCCTCCTTCCTGAGCACAGCCAAACCTGCACAGGCAGCAGACGCAGTGGATTTATAAACATTTATAAAACCCTGGGTTAATAAAGCCTCCAGGCAGGGAAATCATCCCCAGATCCCTCCATGACTGACAGCCCCAGCCTGCTCCCACTGGAGACTCCCAAACCCCCTGGGAGCTCAGGGAAATCTTTTACCAGGCTGGGTGAGGAACTGCTTGATCCCAGAGTAGAGATTCCTCTGCTCCTCCACAGAAAGCTGGGAATAGACTCCATCCAGGGCAGCCACTCTGCCAAAGGAAGGAAAACACCTCAGACACTGCTGGGCTCTCACAAAACATGGATTTTCTCAATCCCGTCCTTTTCTGTCAGATTGTGCCCTTTTCTGACCCAGAGATGGGGCAACTGAGAGGGGTTTTAAAAACTTTTATTCCATTTCCAGTCTCACGAGAAGGGTGAGGCCATACAGACGTTATAATTCACACCATCACAACCAGAAGCCAGTGTATTGCAATCTCCTAATTTAAAAAAACCCAGTGTATTGCAATCTCCTAATTCAAAAAAAAAAAAAAAAACCAGTGTATAGTAATTTCCTAACTGTGAAAAACCATTATTGTAATCTCTTAATTGTAAAAAACCCAGTATATTGTAGTCTCCTAATTCCAAAGAAGCCAGTGTATTGTATTTTCCTAATTGTAAAAAAACCCAGTGTATTGTAATTCCTAATTCCAAAAAAACACAGTGTACTGTGATTTACTAAGTGTAAAAAAGCCAGTGTATTGTAATTTCTTAATTGTAAAAAACCCCAGTGCATTTGTATTTCCTATCTGTAAAAAAGCCAGTGCATTGTAATCTCCTAATTCCAAAGAAGCCAGTGTATTGTAATCTCCTAATTCCAAAAAACCCAGTGTATTGTAATCTCCTAACTCCAAAAAAGCCAGTGTATTGTAATCTCCTAATTCCAAAAAAAACCAGTGTGTTGTAACCTCCTAATTCCAAAACCCCCAGTGTGTTGTAACCTCCTAATTCCAAAAAACAGTGCATTGTAATCTCCAAATTCCACCACACTACAAGCATTTCTTGGCCATTCTATAACACTCCTAAACCAACATTTTTTTATCTTAAAATCGACACCTAAACACACACGCCGCACAAACCTTTAATTAAACCTTAAAGCTTTTGCACAAACCCATCTCCCACCCTTCTCCACAGGGATTTTCCCCCCCGGGGGGGTCAGCCCGCACTCACAGCAGCTGGAACATCTGGCAGGAGACGCGCTTGGCGCGGAGGCAGGGCCCGAGCCGGGGGTGCGGCAGGAGGGGCAGCAGCCCCTGCCGGAGCCAGGGCAGCAGCACCGCGGGGGAACCCACCCCGGGCTCCCGGAGCATCCTCTCCCACAGCCCGCTGAGCAGCACCAGGCTCCACTCCTGGGACAGGGCCACCTGCGGAGACTGGGGGGGAAATTCCAGGGAATTCCAACCAGACTCCAAATCCAGAGTGACACAGTAAATCTGCTGCTTTGGGTGGGGAACTTTGTCGGGACAGGACACAGGGCGTGGGCTCGCTGCTCTTTTCACGGTAAAAAGAGAATTTTTAGTTTCTGACTCCGGCGTTTATGGATTTCCAAAAGTGACAGCGGGTTGGAGGTGACAGTGCCACCTCTCCAATGGCACTGGACCAACCAACAGCCCATCCGAATTCTCCTCCTCCAGAAAAGGATGGAAAACAATGAGTTATTAACAGAAAGGGTGTGAGAGAGTTCGTCACAAGGATGTAAACATCAGGAGGCTCAGAAAATGTTAAAAAAATATTTTAAAAACTCTTTCTTGAAAAAATAACGAACCTCCAGGCCTCAACTCCAGGCCTCAACTCCAGGCCTCAACTCTTAAAAAAAAAAACTCTTAAAAAAAAAAACTCTTAAAAAAAAAAACTCTTAAAAAAAAAAACTCTTAAAAAAATCTTTTAAAATCAGGGCAGCATCTCTTTCCAAAATAAGGTTTAAAAAAATAGTCAGGGGATTTGAAATGAAGGTTTTTCCTGAGCAAAAGTGCCCTGGATTGGAGGGAATTCCACTGGAGGGAAGGCTCACCTGCTGGCTGAACAGGCTCAGGGAGGCCAGAAGCTTCCTGGCATCATATTTGGAGAAGAAGAGGATGGAATATTCTGGATCCAAGGCTGTGCTGGGTTTGGAGGCCAGGCAGGAAAATAAGGAGAGGAGGAAATCATCCTGAAGGTCCTGGAGCCAAGGTCCCTGGAGCAGAGGGGAAATGCAAATCAAGAGGATATTCAAGGGGAAATCAGCTCTGGGTCAGGCACACCTGGGCACTTGGGAAGGGATTCCTCCCTGCAGGGGAAAACACTTTTAAAAGCTTTATCCAAAAAAAAAACCCAAAACCCACCCCCAAATCGCCAAAACTTCGCCCAAATTTCTGAAAAATTTCACCTAACTAGAAACTTCCATGGGGACCTCTTGAATTCCCAAACGTGTTTTCAGGGAATGGATTACAAACAGCAGAAGACAAAAACAAAAAAAAAAAAAGAAAAAAAAACAAACACCCACAAAAAAAAAAAAAAATCCCCAAACCCACGGATAAACATTTGCAGGAGTGCCATCCTTCTGTCAGAAATACTGACCAAAACCCACCAATTGCTGTCAATTTAACTGCAATTACTGCAGCAGCTCGAGAGACAATGACAAAACCAGGGGAGAAAGTAAACCTGGAATAGCCCAGGTGGAATTTTCCAGGCTGCAACCAGTTCTGATTGGGATTTCACCCCTTTTAATTGTGTTTTTACCATTCCTACTTGGGCTTTTACCCCTCTTGATTGTGTTTTTACCCCTCTTAATTGTGCTTTTACTTCTCTAGTTGTGTTTTTACCCCTTTTAATTGTGCTTTTGCCCCTTCTAATTGTACTTTTACTTCTCTAGTTGTGTTTTTACTTCTCTAATTGTGCTTTTACTTCTCTTATTGTGCTTTTGCCCCTTCTAATTGTGTTTTTACTTCTCTAGTTGTGCTTTCCCCCCTCACCCAGGGTGACTCTCCTGCAGGGATCCATCCCAAGGATGTGACACCAGTTTTTAAGAGTCAATTCGATTTTCAAAGCCCCTTTGCCCCACCTTCCTCCTCCCTCCAGGAGCGTGGAGAAGGAAATCCCCAATTCCCAAAGGTGTCCCGGGTGGTTTGGGCACTGCTGAGCCCCGTGGCACAGGGCAGGTGTCCCCTGGAGGGTGGCACTGCCACAGCTCAGGGGGAAAACCCGGGCAGAGCCGTGGCTGCTCCCCCGGGGCTGGTGGGAAGTGCCAGAATTCCCGAGGAACACAAATTCCAGCCCCTGGGAAGCAGGGATTGGGGGTCCTCACCTGGGCACAGGCCAGCTGGCCAAAGCTGAGGCTGCACGGGGACCTCTGGCCTCGGGCCACCTCCAGGAGCTGCTCCTGGCTGGCACTGGGGGGACAGGGACAGCGTGGGAGGGGGAATGGGAATGGGGGACTGGGAATGGGGGGAACTGGGAAAGGGGGGGACTGGGACAGCGTGGGAGGGGGAATGGGAATGGGGGAAGTGGGAATGGGGGAGACTCGGAATTGGGAAACTGGGAATGGGGGGGAGACTGGGAATGGAAACGGGGACAGACTGGGAATGGGGAAACTGGGACAGACTGGGAATGGGGGGGACTGGGACAGACTGGGAATGGGGGGGACTGGGACAGACTGGGAATGGGGATGCAGGAAACTGGGAATGGGAATGGGGCAGACTTGGACAGCACTGGGAATGGGGAACTGGGATGGGAATGGGGAACTGGGAGAGGATGGGATGGGAATGGGGAGACTGGGGCAGGATGGGCTGGGAGTGGGGCAGAACTGGGTGGGAACTGGGAGAGGATGGGCTGCAAACTGGGGCAGAACTGGGTGGGGAGGCAGAGCAGGAGTGGCTGGGGACAGACCCAGATGTGAAGTGTCACCCCCCAGCAGCCCAGAGCACAGCTGGGCACAGCACCCACAGGCACCTGAGTGCCCCTGGGCAGGGTCTGGCTGCTGGCTGTGCCCAGGAGGGATCCAGCCCTCCCAAAGGGAGCAGGAGCAGGGCTGAGGGCACACAGGGCACACAGGGCAGGGCGAGGGTGCTGGCACTGGCACAGGGACAGGGACAGGCAGGGGGGCACCGCTGACCCTCAGCCACACATCAGGGTGGGTGAGGTCTGGACTGGAGCTGTTTGAGCCGCACTGGAGCCAAGATAAGCTCAGCACCAGTGCCAAGGCTCTTGGCTGCTGCCCAGAGCCTGGCCCTGCCTTTCTTTGTCTCTGCAGACACCAAACCCCAGCGGGGCTCTTTGCCTTCCCTGTCTGAACAAGTGCGAGCAGAGCCCTCCCTGCCCACAGGCAGCCCCGGGGAAAACCCCAAAATCTGGGTTCAGAGGGATGTGGTCACCCCAGGAGAGCAGAATGCTCCCAGGGAAATGCCCCGGGGATGGCTCACCTACCTCGGCACCGAGGCACACACGGCAGATTCTGAGCCCAGAACAAAGAGAGACACAAAGGTAAGGAATGGGGAGAGCATTTGGCACACAGAGCCCTCTCTGGGCTTTCTGAATAAAAACATAAATAAATAAATGTTTGGGAAGGAACTCACCGTTGACAGGGGAGCTGGAGCACTGCACCAGGAGGGGGAGAAAAGAGACGGGGTTAAAATGCAGCTCTGACATTGTTTGGGATCACTGCACACACACTGGGGGAGCCCTTTGGGGTGGGGTGCACCTGAGCACACCCAAATTCCAAACCCTGAGCACACCCAGACCCTGAGCACATTGAAACCCCAAATCCTGAGCACCCCCAAACCCCAAACCCTGAGCACATCCAAACCCCAGACCCTGAGCACATCCAGACCCTGAGCACACTCACTGAAACCCCAAACCCTGAGCACATCCAAACCCTGAGCACATCCAGACCCTGAGCACACTCACTGAAATCCCAAACCCTGAGCACCCCCAAACCCCAAACCCTGAGCACATGAGAACCCCAAACCCTGAGCACCCCCAGACCCCAAACCCTGAGCACACTGAGAACCCCAAACCCTGAGCACCCCCAAACCCCAGACCCTGAGCACCCCCAGACCCCAAACTCTGAGCTCACTCACTGAAACCCCAAACCCTGAGCACCCCAAAGCCCCGAGCTCCAGGACAGCTCCTGGCTCTGCACCTCAATCCCCTGGGCAGTTCCAGCCCATCCCACCCCCAAGGGCAGGGATCGTTCCCCTGGAGGTTTCAGGGGGTTCCAGAGGAGGGGGGGCTGCCGTGGCTGATCTTTAGGGTCCCCCCAGCCCAAACCACCCGGGTTGAACCACACAGATTTCAGTTTGGGGCTGGATGTGCCTCACCAGCTCTGTCCCAGCAGCAGCAGCTCCCTGGCACCCTGCAAGACAAGGGGGTTTGGGAGCAGAGCCAGCACGGAGCCCCTGCCAGCCCCAGCCCAGCTCCCTGAGCTCCCTCCGCTCCCTTTCTGCTGGATTCTGCTGTTTGCTGACTCACACATGGGGCAGCTCAGAGGTGTTTTAAAAATTTATTCTATTTTTAGTCTCATGTGAAGGGTGGGACATATTATAATAACCTGAATTATAATACGAATATTATAATTCAGGTTATTATAGAAAATATTATATTAATATATATAGAATGTAATGTAATACAGAATATGTTATATTAGTTTAAATTAGTATAGTATATATTATAATAGTATATATTAATATATCAATACAATATATCAATATATTATTGATAGATAATAGATCGATCCATTAATATAATAAAAAATAAAATAAAATAATAAAATTAAAATATAATAAAACTAAAAATATAAGAATAAAAATATAATAAAATTGAAAATATAATAAAATAATAACATAAAATAATATAAGATGATATAAGATAATGATATAAGATATGATATAGATATGATATAAGATATGATATAAGATAATAAGATAGATATAAGATATAAGATATATATATAATATTCTATATATTATATCTAGCTCTGTTATAATATATTAATATATTATATGATAATATACTATATTATATAGCAGTGGAATGAGGGCAGGGACAGAGAGGGCTCTGCAGCTCCACAGCTCTGATGGGGGAGTGACTTTCCTGCTGTGGATGAGTTCCCAATCCCAACACCTGCATTAGGATTTAGGGAAGGGGGCCCTAAATGAGCTCTTCATCAGCACAACACCTGCACTGCCTCCTCCACTTCATTAGCACAACACCTGCCTTAATTACCTGATTTTTAATCGTTTAATTAATGCAGAACTGTCATTAATTAACAGCCAAAGGAGCCTTCCCCCAGTGGGGTGCAGGATTTGGGACAGGACCCAGGGAATGGCTGAGTGGGATGTTGGGAATTTGGGAATTGGGGAATATGCCCTCCCACCCCAGGGCAGGGCTGGGTGGGACAGGGGGAATTGTTCCCTGGGAGGCTGGAATGGATTTCCCACGCCTGGAATGGATTTCCCACGCCTGGAATGGATTTCCCACGCCTGGAAGTGTCCCTGGACAGGGCTTGGAGCAGCCTGGGATGGTGGGAGGTGTCCCTGCCCGTGGAGCAGAGGGGGTTTAAGGTCCCTCCCACCCCAAACCCTGCTGGATTTATTATTCAATGAACAGAGAGGTAATCAGATTTAATTATGATTATTCCTTAAGTGCTTCCAGATGCCCCAGCAGAGGGACAGGGAGCACAGAGCTCTGAACAGACAGGAGGGATCAGTCCCAGTGGGACCTTCCCACCCTAAAAACTGAAACATTTCACTGCAAACCCAACAACAAACAGGACAACGAAAGGCTGGGGATTTAGAGCAACCACCAAAGTCACACTCGGTGCTCTGGCAGCACAATCTCCCCTTCCAGGGTGATCCCAGGTATGGAAAACCCTCCTGGGCCAGCCCTCCCTCCACTGCAGACTCACCCAGCAGCAGCAGGAGGAATCCCAGCCCTGGCAGCAGGGGAGACATTTCTGGACAGGTCTGCAGGAACCACCCCAGCTCAGCCAGGAAAAACCAAACAGAATAAATAAATAAAAACCAGCACAGCACAGGTGTTCAGGAGAGCCCCAGGAATCAGCTCAGAAAGGAAAAACCGAAGAGAAATAAATGAATACCAACCCCAAACTCAGAGGGGGAAAGGTAAAGGTCACAAGGAAACCTGGACACCCCAACACCCTTCACAAACCCCACAATTAGCCCCAAAAAATGGGAAAAATCCCTTGAGGGGGGTCCAGGAAAACACAGGGAGAATTTGGAATTATTGAAGGCACCACGCCCTGAGCTGGCTCCGGGTGGCAGAGGGACAGGGGGTGGCAGAGAAAGAGGAAGTGACCCGGGGGGGGTGGCAGAGGGACAGGGGGTGACCCAGGGACAGGGGGTGACCCGGTTTGGTGGCCCAGGGCCAGGAGGTGGCCGTGCCCGCCCGGAGGGGACCCTGTGCCGCTTACCTGTGCCCGTGCCGGTCCCTGGCACGCTCGGGCACCGCGGGCTCCTTTTGACGGGCGAGCCGGGGCGGGGCCCGGGCTGCTGCATCCCGGGATGGAGCGGGACACGCCCCGGGCACGGAGCGGGGACCGGGCACTCCCCGGGCTCCGGGAGCACCGAGGGGATGGAGCCGGGCACTCCCCGGGCATGGAGAGGGAGCTGGGCACTCCTGGGCTCCGGGAGCACCGAGGGGATGGAGCCGGGCACTCCCCGGGCATGGAGAGGGAGCTGGGCACTCCTGGGCTCCGGGAGCACCGAGGGGATGGAGCCGGGCACTCCCTGGGCATGGAGCGGGGACCGGGCACTCCCCGGGCTCCGGGAGCACCGAGGGGATGGAGCCGGGCACTCCCCGGGCATGGAGCGGGGACCGGGCACTCCCCGGGCTCCGGGAGCACCGAGGGGATGGAGCCGGGCACTCCCTGGGCATGGAGCGGGGACCGGGCACTCCCCGGGCTCCGGGAGCACCAAGGGGATGGAGCCGGGCACTCCCCGGGCATGGAGAGGGAGCTGGGCACTCCCCGGGCTCCGGGAGCACCGAGGGGATGGAGCTGGGCACTCCTGGGCTCCGGGACACAAAGGGGATGGAGCTGGGCACTCCTTGGGCATGGAGAGGGAGCCGGGCACTCCTGGGCTCCGGGACACAAAGGGGATGGAGCTGGGCACTCCTTGGGCATGGAGAGGGAGCCGGGCACTCCTGGGCTCCGGGAGCACCGCGGGAGGGACAGACAGCACAGAGGGGATGGAGCTGGGCATTCCCTGGGCATGGAGAGGAGCCGGGCACTCCCCGGGGATTATGGAACCGGAGCCGGGCATCCCTGGGCTCCGGGAGCAGGGAGGGGATTGAGAGGGAGCCGGGCACTCCCATGACCCTGCAGGGTCTGTGAGGGGGATTTGGGATCTCACCTAGGATAAAAAATCCCCTTTAATTCACCCCATGACCCTGCAGGATCTGTAAGGTGGAATTGGGGCTCACCTGGAATAAAAAATCCCCTTTAATTCACCCACCCCATGACTCACCAGCCCTGCCTCTGCCTCCAAAATGCTTTTTCCCAAAAATCTCCTCCCAGTTCTGCAGCAGGGAGGGAGGAGAAGGGTGGGACACCCCAAAGGGGGGGACAGCCCCAAAACTGGGGGGACAGCCCCAGAACGAGCCCGAGCGTGCCCGGGCGGGCCGGGCCGGGCTCAGCCAGGTGTGACAGGGACACGGAACCCGGCCCAGCCCGGGCACGCCCGCCCGGGACAAAGGGGCTTTGTGCTGGCCCAGCAAAGCCGGGCCTGCCTGAGCCGGGCTCGGCCTCAGCAGCGAGGCTCGGTCCTTGAACTTGGAACAGCTGAATAAAGGATAAAAGGGATAAAATCTGCGAACTGCCAAAAGCACAGCAAGAGCTACAGCAAATTCCTTATGGGCTTTTCAATTGCACTGTTTAAATGCATATTCATAGGCATGATATAGAATTTATTCTTATATATTTATATGTTATAAATTTATAGACTATCTATTTTATATATTATAAATATATATTATATATCTATATATTATAATATATATTATATATTATTTAATATGTATTTTATGTTTATGTAATATATATTTATATATACTATATTATATATTTATATTATATTATAATTTGTATATAAATATATTTATAGTATTTGTATACATTATATAATTTATATACAGTTACATTGTATATAAATATTAATAATTTATATATAATTTATATTTATATATTTTATATAAATATAAATTTATATGATATATAATCTAAATATATAACATATTATACATATATAATATCTTATATATCAGTATATAATATATATTTTTATATATTGTGGATATTTATATAATATATACTTTATATGACATAAATCTAATATATAAATATATTATACAGTATATTATTATATAACTATAATATATACAATAAAAGACATATTTTAAAATAAAATATATATACATAAATACATATACATACATACATGTAAATAAATAAATAAATAAACAAATACAATATTTGAGGGTTTTCTTTAGTATGTCCTGGGAATTCTTTAGGTTTGTTCCACCTCTGATTCCTTTGATTTTTGGGAGTTGTGTGGATGCCATTTCCTCACAAAGTGGATCTTTGCTGGTTGTTCACAACAATCCCTTTGTCCTGGGAGTTCCCTGCATTTCAGGTTCCAACTCCTCCTCCTGGGATTTCCTCCTGGCAGGGATTGAGCTCCAGCAGGGACGGGGGACAGGGACAGGGCTGTCCCCAGGGCTGCTCCAGTGCCAGCCCTGCGGAGGAGCTTTCACAGCAGCTTTTTGGGAACAGCATCCTCGTGGAAGGAATTTCCTACCGAGGTCGTTGGCACAGAAACCAAGACAGAAAGGAGGGGAAACAAGAGGAAACCTGCAATTCTCTGTTCCAATCCCATATTCTCTATTCCCTCAGTTTGCATTTCCCGACCAGCGAGCAAAGCCAAATTTAGGGGTTTTTATAAGAATGCACAAAAAGCAGGCACGCTGGAATTGTTTAAAGAGTTCAAAACCAGTTTAAACCTCCTGGAAATGGAGTTTGGATTGTCTCTGTTGGTTTGGATTGTCTCTGTTGGCTTTGGATTGTCTCTGTTTCAGCCACAGCAATCCCCAGGGCCAAACCTGGCACGGGGCAGGAGGAGGGTGAGGAGGGTGAGGAGGAGGAGGAGGAGGAGGAGGATGAGGAGGAGGAGGAGAATGAGAGGATGATGAGGCTCGGCGGATGAGGCGGATGCATGTACGGAGGTGCGGCTGAGGATCTGGCTGGGGAGCTGAGGTGCGGATTCGGGGGGATGGGGGAGGCTGGGGGGCTGCGGGGAGGATTGCGGGGCGGATGCGGGGGGCGTGCTGAGGGGGGAGGATGAGGAGCTCACCCAGCCCGTGCCCCCGGGGTGACACAGCCTCCGTAAATGTCACCAGCAGGGACATCCCCGTGCCACACACAGGACAATATTTGCCTCCCCCAGGAGCTGCTGTCGCTTTGTTTGCTCAGGGCCGCAGCTCCCAGCGTGGAATTCAGCCACAGAAACAAATCCTGGCTCCCAGGAGCTGCAGAGCCCAGCCCAGAAATGCCAGAGGGGTCAGCCCGGGGGGGTTGGGGTGTCACAGCTCTGTCCCCGGGAACAGGGACAGGGCAGCAGGAAGCGGCACCAGGGGAGTTTAATTTGGAGATTAGAGAAGAATTTCCTCCCCCAGAGCGGGGAACAGCCCTGGCACAGCTGCCCAGGGCGGGGCTGGGGGCACTGCAGGGATGTCAGAGCTGGCCCTGGCACAGGTTCGGGGTGGGAATGGTTGGGTTTTTAAAGGGCTTTTTAAAGCCCAGTGATTCTGTGATCCCAGCCCCTCACCTGAGGGGGATTTTAAGCAGCAAAGAAGGAGAGAGGGAAGCCAGGGGTGTCAGCGATCCTTTCCTACCACCCAACCCTCCAAACCTGATTGATCTCCTGCTCTGGGACCTGCAGAGCAGAAATACAAACACTGCCACCCCTCCAACCCCAATCCTGACTGATCCCCTGCTCTGGGAACTGCAGAACCACCTCACAAACACCCCAACCCCAATCCTGACTGATCCCCTGCTCATGGATTAGGGATATCCCCCAGGGATAATTTATCCCTGGGGGTAATTTATCCATCCTAATTCATCACCTGCAGAGCGACCCCACGAACACCCCAACCCCTCTAAACCCAACCCTGATTTAACCCTGCCCTGGAGCCCCCCCAGCCCCTCCTGTGTCCCAGGGACAGCGGGGACACCCCCAGCAGCACCAAACCCCCCCTTGGGAGCCGGGATCCAAGCCCACAGCTCCTCCCTGCAGGTTTGCACAGGAGCTTTCCTTGGCTCCCCCCGTGCCCGGGGATGTTTGCATTGCACAGGGCCCAAACCTCACTCAGGGAACGCTCCAGCCCTGCAGAGCAAACAGACCGAGCAGGGAGAGGGGAAGGGACCTGGGCTGGGACTGCTGGGACCCGGGCTGGGGACAGCAGGGCACAGGAATGGGCCCAGCAGGGTCCCAGCCCCTCCTGCTCAGGATCCCACCCCATAGATCCCACCCCATGGATCCCACCCCACCCCGTGGGCCTTGGGGACACTCTGGGGACACTCCTGGCACAGCAGGGCCAGCAGGCAGAGGGGTGACGGGTTTTAGGGTCACTGGGAGAGTGGTTGGCAGCAGGAGGAGGCTCAGGGCTGACCAAGGCTCCACCCCACAGATCCCATTCCATTCCACCCCATGGATCCCATCCCATGGATCCCTTCCCACCCCATGGATCCCATTCCATCTTATTCCATTCCATCCCATGGATCCCACCCCATCCCATGGATCCCTTCCCAAGGATTTCATTCCATGGATCTCACACCATGGATCCCATCCCACCCTATTCCATTCCATGGATCCCATCCTATTCCATCCCATCCCACCCTATTCTATCCCATGGATCCGTTCCCATGAATTCCACCCCATCCCACCCTATTCCATTCCATCCCATGGATCTCATTCCATGGGTCCCAGCCCATGGATCCTTTCCCATCCTATTCCACTCCATGGATCTCATCCCATGGATCTCATCCCATCCCATGGATCCCTTCCCATCCTATTCAATTCCATGGATCTCATCCCATCCCACAGATCCCACCCCATCCCATCCCATGGATCCTATCCCAACCCACCCCATGGATCCCATCCCACCCCACGGATCCCCTCCCCGGCTCCCCAGAGCTCCCAGCACCCCCACATCCCCAGGGGAGGCAGGACGAGGCTCTGGGGGTCCCCCAAAAGCTGCAGCTCCTGCTGGGGACCCTCCCTGGGCTGCTGTGGGTGCCGTGGGACAGGGAGAGAGGAACGGCAAGGGTTCCTCACAGGGCTTGAGAGAGATTTTGGGGAGCTGGAGAGATGGGAGAGCCTGTTGACTATAAACACCCTGCAGGTGCTGTTCTTCCACCCTGTTTTCCCGTTCCTCTCAAGGGCAGTGCCTGAGAAAGGTGTTTGTGTGTGTCAGCCAACAGAACAGGATCTGTCCTGCCCCTCCATGACGAATAAAGCTCTTCTCCGATCCTGCCCTGACCCCGGTGACAGGCTGGGATTGCCTCACTCCTCGTTCCCAGCACAAGGAAATCCAGGAGGAGGAGGAGCTCCTGGAAAGGGGCTGGGGGTGTGCCCGGCTGGGCAGGGCACGGCTGGCACCTGGGGGTGGGCAGGGCAGCTTAACCTGCTGGGGGAGAAATAGAGAGAGAGAGGGAAACGGAAATAAATATCAGTGTAAACATGAAATACAGATGGATATAAATTTTAAACATGAATGTAAGTATAAATATGAATATAAGTATAAATATTTTGGCTCCCAGGAGCTGCAGAGCCCAGCCCAGAAATGCCAGAGGGGTCAGCCCGGGGGGGGTTTGGGTGTCACAGCTCAGGCACCGCCTCTGTCCCCGGGAACAGGGACAGGGCAGCAGGGAGCGGCCTCCAGGTGCACGGGGGGAAGCTTAATTTGGAGATTAGCGAAGAATTTCACTAATAAAAGCATAGGTATAAGCATAAATACAATATAAACATATAAATAAATAAAAAGGAATATAAATAGTGCGTGTACAGAGTCACCTGCAGCAGGTGCCAGTCCCAAAAACCCGAGCAGAGCTCAGCCCTTCCCTGCCTCCCACCCTGCCTGAACCCCAAATATTCCCCGCCCTAAATTCGCTCCTTGAGTACCCCCTGAGCACCTGCCTGGGCCCAGCAGCTGCAGGGAATTCACCTCATCTTGTACCCATTTTTATTTTAATTTTTTTTTATTATTTCTCAGAGCCTGAAACATTGCTGGGATTTAATTTGGGGATCCCCTGGAGGCGGGAGATTCACACAGCGCCCAGCGCGTGAAAGAAGAGGAAAATGACACCGAGTTTTCCCGGCGCTGACACATTTCTATTTGCTTAGGACGCCAAAAGGCCTAACGCAGTATCAGTTTATTGCAAACAGGTGATATCTGCAGAGCAAAAATTAAAAATAATTTATTGTCATCGCGGGCGCCTTTACGACAGTGCTGCTGTTCGCTTTGCGGCGGTGTGGCAACGGTGTCCCGTTGTACGACGTTTCGCTTTGCGGCAGTTCTGTAGTCCGGTGTCACGACGCGCGGCTCGCTTTGCGGCGGTGCTGTAGTCCGGTGTCGCGACGTGGCTGTTCGCTTTGCGGCAGTGCTGTAGTCCGGTGTCGCGATGCGCGGCTCGCTTTGCGGCAGTGCTGTAGTCCGGTGTCGCGACGCGCGGCTCGCTTTGCGGCGGTGCTGTAGTCCGGTGTCGCGACGCGGCTCGCTTTGCGGCAGTGCTGTAGTCCGGTGTCGCGACGCGCGGCTCGCTTGCGGCGGTGCTGTAGTCCGGTGTCGCGACGCGCGGCTCGCTTTGCGGCGGTGCTGTAGTCCGGTGTCGCGACGCGCGGCTCGCTTGCGGCGGTGCTGTAGTCCGGTGTCGCGACGCGCGGCTCGCTTTGCGGCGGTGCTGTAGTCCGGTGTCGCGACGCGCGGCTCGCTTTGCGGCGGTGCTGTAGTCCGGTGTCGCGACGCGCGGCTTCGCTTTGCGGCGTGCTGTAGTCCGGTGTCGCGACGCGCGGCTCGCTTGCGGCGGTGCTGTAGTCCGGTGTCGCGACGCGCGGCTCGCTTTGCGGCGGTGCTGTAGTCCGGTGTCGCGACGCGCGGCTCGCTTTGCGGCGGTGCTGTAGTCCGGTGTCGCGACGCGCGGCTCGCTTTGCGGCGGTGCTGTAGTCCGGTGTCGCGACGCGCGGCTCGCTTTGCGGCGGTGCTGTAGTCCGGTGTCGCGACGCGCGGCTCGCTTTGCGGCGGTGCTGTAGTCCGGTGTCGCGACGCGCGGCTCGCTTTGCGGCGGTGCTGTAGTCCGGTGTCGCGACGCGCCGCTCGCTTTGCGGCGGTGCTGTAGTCCGGTGTCGCGATGCGCGGCTCGCTTTGCGGCGCTGCTGTAGTCCGGTGTCACGACGTGGCTGTTCGCTTTGCGGCGGTGCTGTAGTCCGGTGTCGCGACGCGCGGCTCGCTTTGCGGCGGTGCTGTAGTCCGGTGTCGCGACGCGCGGCTCGCTTGGCGGCGGCCATGGCGGCACACTTCAGCGGGGTGCTGCAGCTGACGGAGCTGGACGATTTCATCGCCCCCTCGCAGGTGACAGCGCCGGGGACCCGCGGGAGCTCCCGGGGTGGGCGTGCCGAGGGGCCCTGAGGACAGGCGGGGGTGCCACCCTCAGCCTTGGCCGCTCGGTGTCACCGCGCGGGACCGTGCCCGGTCAAACCCGTGAGGGCTGGGAGCTGATCCTGCCACAGCGCCGGGGCAGGGCTGGGGACACTGCGGGGACACCACGGGGGTCACTGTGGGGACACCGCGGGGTCACTGTGGGGTCACTGTGGGGACAGTGAGACACTGCGGGGGCACTGTGGGGTCACCGTGGGGTCACACTCGAGATGTCAGTCCTGGGTTTGTATCCAGATTCATATCCAGGGCTTATATCAAGGATTCATAGCCAGGATTCATGTCCAGATTCGTATCTAGGTTTCATATCCAGATTTATATCCATGATTTATATCCAGACTCACATCCATGGTTTCTGTCCAGACTCATATCCATGGTTTCTATCCAGATTCATATCCGGATTCATATCCATGATTTATATCCAGATGCATATCCATGATTTATATCCAGATTTATATCCAGATTCATGTCCAGATTCGTATCTAGGTTTCATATCCAGATTTATATCCAGACTCATATCTAGACTCATATCCAGATTCATATCCATGATTTCTACCCAGATTTCTATCCAGACTCATAACCATGATTTATATCCAGACTCATATCCATGGTTTCTATCCATATTCCTACCCAGGATTCCTGCCCAGACTCATGCCCCGTGTTCATGCCCTGTGTTTGCTGGAAGCAGGGCAGGAGCAGCCCCAGCGAGGGGAATTCTCCTGGGTCGGGTGTGTCAGGGAGTTGCTCAGGGGGTGCCCAGCTCTGCCCGTGCTCCGAGGGAAGGGATCCTGCAGGGGGATGGGATCCTGCAGGGGGATGGGATCCTGCAGGGGGATGGGATCCTGCAGGGGGAAGGGATCCTGCAGGGGATGGGATCCTGCAGGGGGAAGGGATCCTGCAGGGGAAGGATCCTGCAGGGGATGGGATCCTGCAGGGGATGGGATCCTGCAAGGGATGGGATCCTGCAGGGAGATGGATCCTGCAGGGGAAGGGATCCTGCAGGGGAAGGGATCCTGCAGGGGGAAGGGATCCTGCAGGGGGATGGGATCCTGCAGGGGGATGGGATCCTGCAGGGGGATGGGATCCTGCAGGGGGAAGGGATCCTGCAGGGAGATGGGATCCTGCAGGGGGATGGGATCCTGCAGGGGGATGGGATCCTGCAGGGGGATGGGATCCTGCAGGGGGATGGGATCCTGCAGGGGGAAGGGATCCTGCAGGGGGAAGGGATCCTGCAGGGGGATGGTTCCTGCAGGGGTGGGATCCTGCAGGGGGATGGTCCTGCAGGGGGATGGGATCCTGCAGGGGGAAGGGATCCTGCAGGGGGATGGGATCCTGCAGGGGGAAGGGATCCTGCAGGGGGATGGGATCCTTAGGGAGCCTCGGAGCACTCAGAGCAGGAGCAGACACAGAGCCTGAGGGGGGCTGAGCACTGAAATCAGGATCAAAGCCAGAACCCCCCTGGGTGGCACCGAGCCCCTTCTGTCCCAGAGCCCGCTGGGCTGGGCACTGGCACCTCCCTGCCCTGAGCTGGGCCCTGCTCTGCACTCTGGGGATGAGGAGGAGGAGGAGGAGGAGGAGGAGGAGGAAGGGGCCGGCTGTTCCTGCCGCAGCTCCGAGCCCAGAGCTGAGCTGAGCCTGGGCTGGGATGATGCTGGAGAGCTGCTCCTCCTGTTCCCAGGGGGTGAGGAGCCTCTGCCTGGCATTCTTCTGCCAGGGAAATTCCAGCCTGGACCCAGGGCCAGGATCCAGAGCTGCTCTCAGATCCCTTTATTTTTTATTTAATCCTCTATATTCATTTTTTATTTAATCCCCTATTTTTTTAAATGTAATTCCCAAATTTTTTTAAAATCCTCTATTTATTTTTTATCCAATCCCCTATATTTATTTTTTATTGAATCTCCTATTTTTTAAAATTTAACTACTAATATTTTTTTATTTAATCCCCTATATTTATTTGTTATCCAACCCCCTGTATTTATTTTTGCTCAAATCCCCTATATTGATTTTAATTGAACCCCCAATATTTATTTTGTATTGAATCCCCAATATTTATTTATTTTTTTATCCAATCCCCTCTTCCTTGCTCAGCTCTCACCTCCAGGCTCTGCTGCTCTTTCAGGAATGCATCAAGCCTGTCAAAGTGGACAAAAAGCCTGGAAAAGCAGCAGCCAAGATCAGAATTGAAGCTGATGGAAGCTATTTCCAGGTCAATCAGGTACGTGGGGTCTTTGCTCACTGTGAAAAACCCAGAAAAGTGAGTGTACTTTAAATATTTTAATTATCTACATCCATTAATTGCCTCAAAGAGATGCTGTCAGCATTCTTGGTGGGTTTTTTCTTTTTAATTTTAATTTTTTCTTTTTAATTTATAATCAATAATTCCAAATTTGTGCCATTTTTATGCTCTGAAACGCTGGCATTAATTACTGATTATTAATATAAGAGCAGGTAAGTTCAGTTTGCAGTAAACTTTAATTTATCAGCATTTTAATTTATGAATTCTTTTCTAAGCAGTCGTTTTATAATCAGTAATTCCAGTTTATTCCAGTTTTTGATGCTCTGAAACACTGCCCTGAATTGGTGATGATTTTCATAAGAGAGCGGATAAGATGAAAAGTTCATTTATTTTATCAGTATTTAAGGATTGGCAGTTCCAGGTTGGTTGTGACAATGTCCTCGTGCTCACTCACAGATTTCATCAAGATATTTTTAATAAATCATGCTGGATTTTTAAAAAATTAATATTTCAAATGATTTCTTTAAAAGCTTGGATAATTCAGAAGCTTCCAGAATTCAGGCTGAGTTTTTCCTGTTTTCACCCAAAAAAAGTTGGCACTGCTCAGTTAACCAGGCTGGGAATCCCTCTAGGAATGGAACTTGGAACTTCAGGCAGATTTTGATTTAAAAAGGAGGGCACAGCACTTCCAAAGGAGCCAGGTTCCTTATTTGAAAGTGTTATTAGTGCCTCATTTCCTGGTCTGTTCCTGGCTCTTCTGAGGAGTGGTGATTGGAGGAGAACCTCTTGGGAAAATCAAATTATTCAGGGCAGGTAGAAGGGAAAATATTCCCTTCCATGTCTGGGATGAAATCCCTCAGCAAATGCCCCTTGCTGTGCCAAAAGGTCCCATCAAGAGCAGCCAGCTTCAGGTGGCTTTGTCCTCATCTCATTAAAAATAAAGATATTTTTTTAAATGATAAACCAACAGCATCAAAAGAACAACAGCATTATTGTTTGTAACAAAGCAGGGAAACTGCTCCTTCAGTCCTGGGGTCAGAACTGAGCCTGATTTGGGTTTTTTGGGGTTTTTTTTTTTTGTAGGATGGGGAAGCCCAGAAGCTGGAGAAGGCCAAAATCACCCTGAATGATTGCCTGGCCTGCAGTGGCTGCATCACCTCAGCTGAGAGTGTGCTGGTGAGCCAGCAGAGCCACGGGGAGCTCTGCAAGGTGCTGGCTCTCAACAAGGTGGGTCCCACTCACCTTGAAAATCCACAGGAAAAGGGAACTCCTGAGCCCTCAGGGGTCCCTCTGCACTCCTGGGCCTGTTCCTCATTTCTCAGGGGTTTGGGGTCAGTTGTGAGGGTGAGCCTGGGCTGAGCTCAGTGCTGCTGCCACCTCTGCCTGTGCCACATTTTGGGGTCATTTCTCAGGGGTTTGGTGAAATTCCTGCCCTGGGCTGAGCTCAGTGCTGCTGCCACCTCTGCCTGTGCCACACTTTGGGGTCATTTCTCATTTCTCATGGGTTTGCTGTAAATTCCTGCCCTGGGCTGAGCTCAGTGCTGCTGCCAGCTCTGCCTGTGCCACACTTTGGGGTCATTTCTCATTTCTCAGGGGTTTGGTGAAATTCCTGCCCTGGGCTGAGCTCAGTGCTGCTGCCAGCTCTGCCTGTGCCACACTTTGGGGTTGTTTGTTTTTTTCCAGGCTGCTGCTGCCCACGAGCAGAAGCTGGTGGTGGTTTCTGTGTCCCCCCAATCCAGAGCCTCCCTGGCTGCAAGGTGCAAGCTGGGGCTGCTGGAGACAGCCCAGAAGCTGACCTCCTTCCTCAAGGGTTTAGGCAAGTGTGGGGTTTTCTGCTCTCTGGGCTGAGCTCAGCTTAAAGGGGTTTAACCCCCAGGGGGATTGTCCAAGAGTTCAGGCACACAGTGAGCTTGGAGAGAGGAGGAAAGCTTGGGAAAAGGAGGGGGAGGGATTTTTTGTAAGGGCAGGACAAGGGAAGATATTTAAACTGCCAGAGGGCAGGGGCAGGTGGGATGTTGGGAAGGAATTCCTGGCTGGGAGGGTGGGCAGGCCCTGGCACAGATTCCCAGAGAAGTTGGGGCTGCTCCTGGATCCCTGGCAGTGCCCAGGGCCAGGCTGGCTCACCCTGGGGTAGTGGGAGGTGTCCCTGCCTGTGGAACTGGCTGAGCTTTGAGGTCCTTTCCAGCCCAAACCATTCCATAAAACCTGTAAAGAACCACTGAAAACAACTTCCACATTTCACATTTCCACCTCTCCTGCCCCCTTTCCTCCTCTTCCCCAACTGCAGGGCCCAGTGCCCGTGCCTGAGCTGGCCCCTGGTTGCAGTGGGAGGTTTCTGTTGTATTTTGCTGCGTCCTGAGGTTTTTAACCCAGCTGCTGTCCTGCCCAGGTGTGCACCACGTGTTTGACACAACCTTCTCCAGGACCTTCAGCCTCCTGGAGAGCCAGCAGGAGTTTGTGAGGCGCTTCCACAGACAAGCAGAGGACAAAAAGGCCCTGCCCATGCTGGCCTCTGCCTGCCCAGGTACCCCTGCAGCTCCAGCTGCAATCCAAAATCCAGCAGCTGCACGTGGATGTTCTTACCTGCAGGATTATTCTCCTCTCAGCACAGATTTGGGTGCTAAAGCAGTGGTGAGACACCTTAAAATCAATCTGGGCTGACACTTGCTTTGCTTTTTGTGCTGAGCTGAGGCTGGAAATGGCACTAAACCTGGGGTTTGGGGAGAATGGGCAGAGTGAAATCTGCTTCTCATTTCTTAATTGAAGTTTTGGATGTTGTTCCTTCCAGGCTGGATCTGCTACGCAGAGAAAACCCACGGCAGCTTCATCATTCCCCACATCAGCACCACCAAGTCCCCCCAGCAGGTGATGGGCTCCCTGGTCAAGGGCTACTTTGCAGAGCAGCAGGTACAGCTCTAGAAATGCTAGAAATGCTCTTCTTCCTGCAGAACTCCTCCAGTTCCACACCTCAGGCTGATTTCTTATACATTTGCTGTGCAGTACCCATGTAAGGGTCAGTATTGCCTTGCAGAAGGCAGAGACCTTCCTCCCTTCTGTCTTAGCTAATGAGTAGTAATTAGGGCAGAACTCTGAGCATGGGCTCATTAAATTAAACCCTCTGAATTATTTGGGAGAGCTGAGGAACCTCCTTTTCAGTGTCTTTGGGCTGAGCTTTGGGAGCAGGAAGGAAGTTTATTCCCTAATGCCTTAATTAGGGACTGGCTTCTCTGCCTGACCTTGGATCATTGCACCAGAGTGAGGGAAACTTCCAGGAGCTGAAGGCAGCCTCAGGAGAGATGGAAAGAGATTATTCCCAAAGGCCTGGGGTGCCAGGACACAGGGAATGGCTGCCCACTGCCAGAGGGCAGGGCTGGATGGGTACTGGGAAGGAATTCCTCCCTGGGAGGGTGGGGAGGGGCTGGGATGGAATTCCCAGAGCAGCTGGGGTTGCCCCTGGATCCCTGGCAGTGCCCAAGGCCAGGCTGGACAGGGCTGGGAGCACCTGGGATGGTGGGAGGTGTTGGGTTTGGAGCTGGGTGGGCTTTAAGGTCCTTCCCAACCCAAACCATTCCAGGATTCCATGAAACCTCTGAAGGTCCATAACTGCTGACACTGACTGCAGCTGGAATTGGCTTTAGGAGGGAAATCATTTCATTTACTCACAAATATTTAAACACACAAATACTCAGTCACAGTGGGCACCATTCCAGGGCCACAGTGGCATTATTTCCCCCACTCCTTTGCTCCTGGAGTGCACTCCCTGGGGACAGGGGGATTTTGGCAGCCCCAGCCTTGTCTCCCTTGCAGCACCTGCCCCCTGACAGGATCTACCACGTCACTGTCATGCCCTGCTATGACAAAAAGCTGGAGGCCTCCAGGCCAGACTTCTTCAACCAGGAATACCAGACCAGGGATGTGGATTGTGTCATCACCACAGGTAAGCAGAGCCACGGGAAATTCCCAGTTCCAGCAAATTCTGGGAGCCTTGCAGTGTTCCCTGGCTTCATTAACCCTTTGTCTCTGACAGAGGTTGGATATTGATCTGTATTTGCATTTAATAGTGCAGATCGTGCCCTGGTAAAATGCAGGTGCAGTTTAGGGACTGCTCTGTTGTTTTCCTGTATCCCAAAAATAAGAACTCTTTGTGCCTGGTTCTGCTCTAGGAGAAGTGCTGAAGCTGCTGGAGCAGGAAGGAGTGTCCCTGTCAGATGTAGATCCTGCTCCCCTGGACACCATGTAAGAGCAAAATCCCATTTCACTCATGTTCCTTTTCCTCCAGGATTTAGGGAGTTCAGAATTCCCTTTTCTCTGTTCCCTTTCCTCTAGGATTCAGAGAGTTCAGAATTCCCTTTCCTCCAGGATTTAGGGAGTTCAGGCTTTCCCTGCTCCCTCTCCTCCAGGATTCAGAGAGATCAGAATTCCCCTTTTCCTGCTTTTTTACACAAGCGTGTCTGCCCTTGTTTCTTGTGTCACTTGAACCAGAACAGTTGGGAGTTAAAACATTTCATGTACAGAATATGGTGAATTTCCCCTGGACAATCACTCCAGCTCCTTCCATCCCACAAAAAGCTGCTGCAGGCTTTGGGAAGGACAAGAATCTGTCCCAGTGCAACAAATTTCCTGAAGCAGAAGCTGTTGCCCCTCCTTAGCAGAGCCACTGCAGAGATCCCAGAATGAAAGCAGAAATAACAAATATAAAGCAGAAATAACAAATATAAAGCAGAAATAACAAATATTTAGGTCACCCAGTTAACCTGCAGGAGGCTGTTGGTGAAAAAAAGACATTTGGGAGGTGTCAGGTGGGGCTGGGGTTGTTGAACTGAGGAGGAACTTCTGCACATGTGGGGTGGGGTGGGAGCTCTGCACTGAGCACCCAGAGCTGCCTAAGCTCCAACATCCCAGAGCTCCTGGCACAGCAGCATCAGAAAGGTTCAGCAGCAGCACCTCCCTGAGTTATCCATCAATTAATGAGGATTAATTAGAGAATTCTGGAATGGTTTGGGTGGGAAGGACTTCAAAACCATCCAACACTTTCCACCATCCCAGGCTGCTCCTCCCTGAGTTATCCATCAATTAATGAGGATTAATTAGAGAATCCTGGAATGGTTTGGGAGGGGAGGACTTGCAAACCATCCAGCCCCAACACCTTCCACCATCCCAGGCTGCTCCAAGCCCGTCCAGCCTGGCCTGGCACACTTGAGGGCTCCAGGGCCAGCCGCATCCCCGGCACACCCCGTGCCACCATTCCCAGGAGAAGGGGAGAGGCTGGAGCTGAGGGGAGGCTGCAGTTTGGCTGCTGCCCGGTGCTGGGGCAGCCCCTGGGGCTGTGTGTGCCCCCCAGGGGCTGAGGTGCTGCTGCTGTGCCCCCAGGCTCGGCGGGGCCGAGCAGGAGCTGCGCTCGCACCGCGGCGGGGGCTCGGGCGGCTTCCTGGAGCACATCTTCAGCCACGCTGCCCGGGAGCTCTTCGGCATCCACGGCGCCTCCATCCACTACAGACCTCTCAAGTAAGGAGCTGCAATCCCTCTGGGAATTCGGGGGGGTTTGGCCTGGATTTTTGGGGGGTTTTTTTGCAATGTTAAAGTTCACTTCCAGGCTGAGGAGTGGCTGCTCCGTCCTCCAGCTGCTCAGCAATCAATCAGCCAGCTCCTTTCTGTTCCAGGCAGGCAGGGAGAATTTCCCAGGGGGAACTCCAGCCCCTTCTCCAGCCACACCCTGGAGTGTGGCCTGGTGGATTTTCCCACTGATAACTTTGAGAATAATTATAAAATGTTAGAGTAATTGAAGAGGCAGAGCTCTCGTGGAGCTGGGATTGCTCACCTTGCATCAGGCCAATCAGGGAGATTTGTCACTGATTGTTGATCCCAAAAAACCTTGTGGGAGGGCTTTGGGGCTCTGTTTGACTGGAGTGAAATAGAAAATAAATCACCTGAGTTTGGGCATTGAGGCTCATCCACCTGAGATTCCTTCTGCCTTCCCAGTTCTAATTTAATGTATCCTTTGGAATTAATTATATCCTTAATGAGCAATTTTTATGTTTAGGATTCCCTGGTTTAGGAAGCAGAAAAAACACTCTCAAAAACTTGATAAAAATCAAATGACTTACTTTTTTTATCAGGACCAGGTATTCCCACTAACCTTGGAAATGTGGAATCCTCAATCAGGGTTTGTTCCCACATTTTATGATCCAGCAGAAGTCAGACATGCCCAGTTGATGTTGGCTGAAGGAAGTCAGGTCTGTCAGGGAGGGGCTCCCTGTGCTGAGCTTTTCAGGCTTTATCCAGCACAGCAATCCTGGAAGGTTCTGGAAGGATTTCCTTCCCGTTTTCCTTGGGTGGCCCAGAACTGGGACAGCTCTTCAGTGAGACTCACAAAGAATTTGGGTTTTGCACAGGGCCCTTTGAAGCTTAGAATAGAAACTCATTTGGAGAAGCCACTTGCTGTGCTCTGCTCCCTCAGGAACAAGGACTTCCAGGAGGTGACCCTGGAGAGGGATGGGCAGGTCCTGCTCCACTTTGCCCTGGCCTATGGATTCAGGAACATCCAGAACCTGGTGCAGAAGCTGAAGAGAGGGAAGTGCCCCTATCACTACGTGGAGGTCATGGCCTGTCCCTCAGGTGAGGCTGCTCCCAAATCCAGCCTGGGGGAGCTCCAGGGCATTCCAGACTGGAGCAGGGGGAGATTTCTCACCCCCTTGGGCTGTGACAGCCAAGGGAAGGATTTTCCTACCTGTGAGCCAGCAGTTCCTCAGGATTTAAAGAACTGCAGCTGAATTCCATCACACAACATTTGCATCATTAATTAATTGATTGCTTTTAAGGAGGATTTCCTGAGCTCTGGTACCTGAGGGGATTTTCCCCCTGAAATTGCCCAAGCCTGACCATCAGGCTTACAGAAATTGCTGCTGGTGGAGGAATATTTCACATTTGATTCCCCTTTCCTTGTGCTGCTGCTGGCTCCCTTGGGAGCAGGGGCAGCCTGAGCCCCCTGAGGGCCCCTCCTGCCTCTTGGAGCTGCTCCTTCCCAAGGACCCTCCCAGCCCCCAGAACTCATCCCAGTCCCTTCTCCCTTTCCCGAGCTCAGCCTCCAAGGCTGGGCTCGCCTGGGCTGGGCTCAGGCTCCCTTCTGGGGGCAGGAGATAAGAGATAAGAGCTGGCAGAGCCCCAGCTGGAGCCAGCCCACATCTCCCTGCCCTGTGGCCCTGCTGCTGGCAGATAACTGGGAGGGAACCTCCAGCCCTGGGCTGTGTTCATCCTGCAGCTGTTGGCAGGAGCAGGATGAATGACCTGGAATTTCTGAGGATGTTTTCCCAGCTGAAGTTCCTCATCTCTTTGTATTTTTTCCCCCCAGGCTGTCTGAATGGAGGAGGGCAGATCAAACTGGAGGGGGAATCCAGCAAGGAGGAGCTGCAGCAGGTGGAGAGGTTGTATGAATCCCTGAGGGCTGAGATGCCAGAGGAGAACCAGGCTGTGAGGGAGCTCTACGAGCACTGGCTGGGGGGCTGGGGCTCAGAGAGGGCTCTGCAGGTGCTGCACACTCAGTACCACGCCGTGGAGAGAGCCAGCTCTGCCCTCAGCATCAAGTGGTGAGGGCTGCCCAGCCCAGGGAGCCTCAGTGCCTTCTGAACTCACACTGCTGCTCCTCCAGGGACCCTGTGCAACTCCTGCCTCTGGGAAAGTGCCTGGCACTGCTGCAGGGTGAGGTGATGGCAACAGGCCCCAGGGTCTGACAGGGACACAGCAGGAGATGGGACAGCCCCAGTCCTGCCAGAGCTGAGGAGCTCAAGGATTCAGGGCTCAGCTCCAGGCTGAGCTTTGTGCCTCACCCCAGTGTTCCCCCCCAGGCCCTGCTGGGTTGTCACAGCACTCAGTTCTGTGCCTGCCTCACCCCATTGGAGATGGTCTCTGAGGCCTGGAGCTCTCCCCTCTCACTGCCCTGCAGGGTCTGTGCCCCCAGAGAGGGGATCCAAAGCCTGGCATCATCCCTGGGGCTGCAGAGGAACTGGAGTGAATGCTGGACAAGCCCCTGTGATTCCTTTTCCTTAAATTATAATAATTTATACCCAGGGCAGTTCCTTCTCTGTGTTTTCTTCCTAAGCACTCAGCAGGGAGTGACAGAATTGTCACACTTGCCCACCCTCAGCAGCCACTTCCTGAGGGGTAATATCCCTAAATCCAGACAAACTTACTGCTGGATAACACCCTGAAATTACCACAGAATAATTCCTGACCTTGGGGCTGGCAGGAGCCAGAGCCTCCTCTGCACTTTGTTCCAATGAATCCACAGAGCAAATGCTGAATTTTCATGTTTTTAATTAAAAGCTTTTTATTTTTCAGCTGTTGCTGATCACTCGTGACCTCACAGTGTTCTAAGGCATCGACCTCCCCCCGCTGCCCCCTCCCCTCCTTCCTGAGGAGCAAAGGGCTGCCTCCAGTGGATTCCCTTTGCCATGCAGGGATTTGGCTGAGCCAGGGAGGGGCTCCAGGCTGGACTCAGTGCAGGGCACAGAGCACCAGCCCAGAATGCAGAGGCTGAGTTGGCTGGAAATGAAATCACCAGGGCTCTGCACTCGGTCACGTTCCCAGGTCACCAACACACCCAGAGGTCCCTGAGGCACCCTGGGCTCCCTGTCTGGCACAGAACAGCTGGAATTTGTCCCAGCTGTGGTGTGGAGCAGGCTCAGGGCTGGTTCACACCCACAGGGGCATCCCTGCTCCCAGGGTAAATAAAATCCCAAAGGGGACATGCACAATCCAGCAGTTCATGGGAACTGAGGAATGCAGGCCGTGCTACCAAGGGAGCTTTTGCAGCTGGATGAACCCTTCCCCTTCCATGCAAAGTAAATCCAAACTATAACTTAATCAAAAGGGGGAAAAACCAAAACCAAAACTTGGTTTGTAGCTCAGGGAGAAGCCCCAAACCAGACTCTAGTGGCAACAAAGAAATTCACAGTCCACACACGAAAATCCCTGAAATCAACTCTGTCCCAGTGCTGGGAGCTGCATCAAACTCTCATTTTCTCCACACACACACAAAAAAAGGAATGACTTCACTGGTGTGAAGTGCCTCCCCACACCTGCAAATAACACTCTGCTCCTTTCCCAGACAAAAATAAAT
Source organism: Serinus canaria (assembly GCF_022539315.1). NCBI lineage: Eukaryota > Metazoa > Chordata > Aves > Passeriformes > Fringillidae > Serinus > Serinus canaria. The sequence continues at coordinate 14,831,620 of NC_066328.1, forward strand.
AAACCACAGCCCTGGTTTTGCACAAAGTGAAGGCTGGGGAGCCCTGGGAGCCCCAGCTGCTCCCTGGCTCTTGACAAGGCAATGTCCAGGGAGTTGGCACCGAGTGTTTTCCAGTTTTTATCCTGGAAAAAGCAAAAAGCAAGGGATGCCTGGCAGCACTCTGTTCTTGGCTGCCTAAACTCTGTCCCACCTTGGGGAATCCCTCCTGGGGCAGACCCTGGCTCCACATGGACACCCCACGGGGGCCAAGGGCTCCCCAAGGCAGCCACTGGGCCACAAATCCCTGTGGGGACCTACTGGAAAATAGGGAAAAGGGGGAAACCCACCCAAACCTGCCGTGATGGGGGATTTGTCAGCACAGGGCTGGAGTTGGGTGGGTTCTGGTGACACCAGTGACCTCCCGGTGTCCTGTGGGGGGATCCAAGTGTCCATCACCCAGGACACTGGGCCAGAGGGGCCCTGGGGGCTGGAGCAGGACAGGCAGGGCCAGGAGGGCTCCCAGGAGTGGCAGGGCCAGGAGGGCTCCCAGGAGTGCCAAGGCCACCATCAGCAGCCCTGGGTTGGCATGCAGGGCCTGGCAGGGGAGCCTGGGCTCCGTGGGGCACAGCACCCCAGTCCCTGAGCCTCCCTCCATGGCAGCCCCCCAACACTGGCACCACTGTCCCCTGCTCCCAGCCTGACCCTCTGCCAGCACCCCAGCCCCGAGGGAGGGGATGGGGGTCCCACAGCCTGGGATCCCCCCAAGGGATCCAGGAACTGCACGGGAACCCCAGGGGGGGAGCAGAGCAGAGCAGAGCAGCCTCACACAAGCAGCCAAAAGACAAACTCCAGCCCCAGCTGGGAGCACCCCGAGCTGGGCCCAGCCAGGAGGGAGCCCTGGCACCACGGGGGTGTCACTTCTTCTCCAGGAAGGGCCCAAAGAGCCCCCAGTCAAAGGCCAGCATGGCCTGGGGGTTGGGCCTCTCCTTGGGCTTCTTGAAGTTGTCCCTGTGGGAGCGCAGAGCCCTCAGCACCTCCACGGGGTCTGTCCTGCCCGTGAACCTCTGCACGGCCTCCTCCCTGCAAGGGGACAGCCCTGCTGAGCCCTGGGGACAGGAGGGACCCACCCTGTGCTGGGATGGGCAGTGGGCACTGCCACCCTGTGCTGGGATGGGCAGTGGGCAGTGCCACCCTGTGCTGGGATGGGCAGTGGGCAGTGCCACCAGCCCCGGGCTGGGATTTCCCAGCAGGGTTTTGGGAGCAGGGATGGTGCAGGAGGGAAGGGGAGCGGGTTTGGGGCAGGAGCCCACTGTGCTTACGTGACCCGCAGGAAGGGGTTGTACAGGAACTCCTCCTGCAGCGTGGAGGGCACCGTGGGCAGGTCCTCGTCATCCCTCTGCTGCCAGGGGACAGAGGTGTCCAGATCCCACTGCCGTCCCACATCCCAGCCCCCCCTGGCACAGGGGGCACTGCCACTTACTTTGGCCCACGCCAGCTTCTCCTTCACCGCTTCATTCTCTGGCTCCACCTTCAAGGCGAATTTGAGGTTTCTGACGGTGCATTCGTGGCCACAGAAAACTTTCTGCAGGAGGCAGCGGGCATCAGACCCTCTACCAGGGCAGGGCCCAGCCCAGGACCCCTGCCCTGAGCCCCCAGGCTGGGAGGGGAGGGCACTGACCGTGTCCTTGGGCAGAGCCCCCAGGGTCTGGGTGAGGTTGGTGTGCATCTGCTCCGCCGTGCCCTCGAAGAACTGCCCGCAGCCCCCCACGAACAGGGTGTCACCTGTGGGACAGGGGGTGGCCACCGGTCACCCCAGCAGCGCTGAGTGTGGGGACAGGCGGCACACAGGGAGTGTGTCCCCAAAAGCCACGGGGGGCACATGGGCAGGGGGCTACCTGAGAAAAGAGCTGGAGCATCCGGGGAATCGTCCTCCCACATGAAGTAGCACATGTGGCCCGAGGTGTGGCACGGCGTGAAGAGACACCTCACCCTGATGGTCCCAAACTGGGGGGACAGAGGGTCAGAGTCCTCCTGAAGGGACAAACAGACCCCCCAGACCTCCCCACGCCTGCCTGGAGCCCAGCAGGTCACAGATCTGAGGGGGCTTTTTGGGGGTCCAGCTGTGTCTGCTCTGATGGCATTTGGGACCCAGGAGAGATTGGGAGCCTCCAGCACAACCCCAAACAGGCTGGGATTGGGATGAGCTTCCTCCTCCATCCCAGCCTGGAATCTGTGGGGCCACATCTGCACCCACCCCAGGACACCAAGAGCTGAGCATGGCCCAGCAGCACCAACCCCACTGGGGACCTCTGGGAACAGTGTGAGCACCCCACTGGGGACAGTATGACCACCCCACTCCCCTCCCCACTGGGGACAGTGTGACCACCCCACTCTGCTCTCCACTGGGAACAGTGTGACCACCTCTCTGGGGACAGTGTGACCACCCCACTCCCCTCCCCACTGGAGACAGTGTGACCACCTCTCTGGGGACAGTGTGACCACCCCACTCCGCTCTCCACTGGAGACAGTGTGACCACTCCTCTGGGGACAGTGTGACCACCCCACTCCGGTCCCCACTGGTCCCCAGCAGGGACCACCCCAGCCCCCCTCAGAGGAGGAGCCGTGAGGGCTGCGGTGTCCCCAGCGCTGCGGGCGCTCACCGAGAGCTCCTGGCCGTGGCTGACCCTGTGTGTCAGGGCCCCGATGCGCTCGTCGGCCCCGAACACCTGCAGGCCTGGCAGGAGCTGGGCCAGCTCCTCATTGCCCCTGGCGTGGTCCCTGAGGGCAGGGCAGGGATTGGGAACGGGATCGGGAACTGGCCCCGTCCCCGTGGGGACACGGCCACCCCGAGCAGGTCACACCTACCAGTGGTGGTGGGTGGTCAGGATGGCCTTGAGCACCACGTCCTCCTTCCTGATGATCTCCAGCAGCTGAAAGGGACCAGAGCAGCGGTGAGAGGGCAGGGGAGGTGACACACCCCCACACAGTGACCTGTCCCCTGTGCCACCAGGCAGGACAATCCCCCAAAAGCAACCCCTGAGGGTGGGACAAAGGTGTGACCCTGCCTGGAGCAGGGGGATGGCACCACGCCGATTCCACGGCCATGGGGGCATTTCTGTGCCTTAGGGAAGGCACAGAGGAGAGCACGGTGCCACCGCCACGGCAGGGACAGGGCGGCCGTGCCACCCACCCTGGCCACAGGGCACTGCCAGCCCCGCACGGCTGCCAGGAGGCTCCGATGCCAGCTCAACACCCAGGGCCGGGAGCTGCTCCCGGCTCCGGGAGGAAGGAAATGCCCGAGTCAGCACGGAACGCTGAAAACCCGCGACAGCGGAGGGCTGGCACCAGGGACACCGGGCACGGCGACACGGGGTCACGGCGGCCCTGGAAAGCGGGGGTGCCCATGGGGTGGCCCCGCACAGGGCTGGCTTTGGGGTGATCCCGCTCGCTGCGGGGTCTGCGGGGCGCGGCACGGCCCGGGGAGGGCAGGGCAGGGGTTCCAGCCACAGCCAGGGCATGGAGGGCTCTGTCCTGCCCAGGGATGTCCCACGGATAGCCGGGGACCGGGCCACCGCCACCGCCACCCCCCGGGACTCGCTCACCCTCTTGGGGACCGCGGCGTCCACGGCCACGGCGTGCCGGGTGCTCTCCTCGATCACCAGGTACATGTAGTTGTCCTCCAGCACGGAGATCACCTTCACCTTCATGGCCTCGGGGACCCGCGCAGGGGCTGCGGGACCCCGGCGCGTCCCCAGCGCCACCCCCGGGGCGGTCCCCGCCTGTGCGGGGCGGGTCACGCAGCGTGGGGCGGGCAGAGCCCGCACGGCCCGGCCGCTGCGACACCCCGGGGACAGGGGACAGCTCCTGCGCCACCCTGGCGGCTCGCGGCGCATCCTGACACCCCCGGGCTGGAGGAAGGGAAGGGAACCCCCAGCCCTGTCCCCAAAATCAGCCCCTGCCTGCCCCCAGGGCCAGCGGGGGACAAGGGGAGGGGTGGGAGGGTGGCACTGGTGGCACTGGAGGGACGCAGCAGCGGGGGCAGAAGGTGCTGAGCGGTGCCGGACACTGGAACTGCCGCAGGGGGGTCCGACAGGGTCTCTGCCCCAGGGACAGGCTCGCACCCCGAGTGCAGGAAGCCCCAAGGGCTCAGGGAGCAGAGCTGAGCTGAGCTGAGCTCCCCCAGCCGACACCAGCGCTCGGGCAGGGCTGGCCATGGCCCCCACATGGAATTGTTGAGGCTGGAAAAGTCCCCTGAGACAGAATCCAACCATTCCCCCCAAAAACAAAGCCAGCACTGTCCCACGTCCCCAAGTGCCACATGCACAGGGCTGTTAAATCTCCTCGGGGATGGGGACCCCACCCCTGCCCTGGACAGCTGTGCCAGGGCTGGGCAGCCCCTCCAGGAGGAAATTCTCCCAAAAATCCACCCTGAGCCTGCCCTGGCCCAGCCTGAGGCCGTTCCCTCTGCTCCTGTCCCCTGTTCCCTGGAGCACAGCCCGACCCCCCGGCTGTCCCCTCCTGGCAGGAGCTGTGCAGAGCCACAAGGGCCCCCTGAGCCTCCTTTGCTCCAGGCTGAGCCCCTTCCCAGCTCCCTCAGGGATTCTCCAGCCCCTTCCCAGCTCCCTCAGCCCCTCCTGGGGCTCCAGCCCCTCCATGTCCCTCTTGTCCTGAGGGGCCCAAATGCCCCTTGTGAGGAGGAACTGGCACTCACAGGCAGCAAAACCAGGGTTGAACCCTCTCCGTTCCCTTCCCACAAAAATGCAGCTGCCACTAAAGCCCCTGGGGTCCCCACAATGCCACCCACTCACCCCAGGATTAGGCAGAATGACACTCCCAGCTGGTTGATTCCAATCTCCAGCCCAAACCCAAGAAATTAAGGAATCTGTGAGTTAACAACCTCTGCTTCCAGCTGTTATTTATTTCCCCTCTGCCCAGCCCTCAGGACAGTCACACCCATCAGGACAGTCACACTCACACTCAGGTGTGGCAGCACAGCGTTCCAGGAGACACCACAGCTTTAGGCACCACTTTTCCCTCTGAACTACACAAAATTCAGCATTTTAAGCAAATGGAGGCCTGGTGCCACCCCACATCCCTGCTCACCTGGGGACAGGTAACAACTGCTCAGCTGCCTGTCACTCCCAGGCCTGCTGCAGGGGTGTCACCGCAGCTCAGGGGGACAGTCACTCACCAGGAGTGGCTGGCCCTGAATCCTGAGGCACCAGCCAAAGCCCTGGCACAGGGCACACACAGGGGACAGCAGGCAGCAGGTTCATGCAACAGCCTCGGGACTCAAAGGGTGCAAGCACAGCAATGCCTGGGGACAAGAGAGCAGCTGGGTGGCCCCAGAGCCACTCCCAGAGCCAGAGCAGCCCGAGGGGCTCCCCAGTGACACCCTGGAGCAGCATGGGCACAGCAGGTCTGTCTCTGGAACTGGATTTAGGGGAGCCAGGACACCCAGAATGTTGAAGTAGCAGCATGGAGGAAACATTGAAATCTTCAGCTCCTGAATTTGGTCTCTGCTTCACACAAAGACATCTCAGTCCCACCTTCTGCATCCACAGCAGGCTCCCACAGAAAGGAGAGGAGCTTCTTCCTAAACCTCCAGGTTTGCTCCTGCCCAGCCTGGAGTCTCACACCAACACTTGCACAATGATCTGCAGGTGACACGTGACAGCTTGAGAGAGCAAGAGGAGGATAAATATTCTTCATCATAATATAAATATGCTGTAGAACATCTCAACAAGGGCAAAGTGCTTTTTTTTTGTCTTAATTAAAACAAAACAAAAAACCTAAAGAAAACTTGTCTCAACCACGACAGAAGATTTGACTCCTAAAACATCTGAATGACACTTGAAGTGACATTAAAGTGATGATTGAAGTGATGCAGGCAGGGCTCAGTCCTTGGGCACTCTGAAGTTGTCCTTCTCTTTCCTGATGGCCCCCATGACCCGCACAGGGTCGCTCTCCCCAGCGTGCTCCTGGACTGACTTCTCCCTGCCAGGAGGGAAGAGCAGGGTCAGGATGGAATCCCAGCTGTGGAGGCACCAGGGGCAGGGCTCAAGGCTGCCCTCAGCACCCAACACTGGGCTTTGGCACAGCTCTCAGCCTGGTTTCAAGGCTCAGGAGGAAATGGCACTTCTGTGCATCTGCTGGATGAAGGAACAGGACACAGCAAAGCCTGCTCTGCCTCCTGAGTCAGGGAATGCTCAGCACAGCCTCCAAATGCAGGAACCTTCTGCCAGCACAGCCAGTGAGAGCCCTGGCGGCAAACAGGCAGGGATGTGGGAGGCACTGGGACATTTCCCCCTCCCCACAGCCCCCAGGCAGGGATCCCTACCTGACTCTCATGAAGGGGTTGTAGGTGAACTCCTCAGAGATGGTGGAGGGGATGGTGGGCTCTCCACTGTCGTACTGGGCCTGCAAAGAGGGACACGGAGCTGCTTCACCAGGAATTCTGGGGAGCAGGGAGTGCCATGGACAGAACAGGAGTTTCCAGGCAGGGAACAGCAAACTGTGGGTACAGCCAAACCCTGCTCCCTGCAGCACAGCATCCTGCAGCTCCTGGCCCTCAGCTCCCCCTGCTCTCCCCAGCACTGTCTCCTCTCCTGCAGCTCCTGAGCAAGGCTCTGTGTGCAGGGAAGGAGGAGCAGCTCACCTTGGCCCAGGCCAGCTTCTCCTGGATGCTGGGGTTCCTGGGCTCCACGTGCCGAGCAAACTTGAGGTTGTTGATGGTGTACTCGTGGCCACAGTAAACCCTCTGGGAAGAGGAAGGGACAGTGACACAGGGCACTCCAAAGGCACCAAGGGGGACTGCCAGGTGCCACCAGCACAGCAGGGACAACACACTCAACCCAACACCCTCAAATGGAGACAGGCACAAGTGCCAGGACTCAGCAGGCAGGACAAGCTGCCAGCAGAACAGATCAGAGAGCCCCATGTCCCAGCCTTTAAGAACCAACCCCAGCTCCTTCCCCACAAAGCACAAACACATTTGGGGCAGGCCAGTCCTTTCCAGGGCCCTGCAGCCATCCAGCACCACAGAACTCCTGTAAGCATCCACTCCTTGCACACCCCCGAGTCTCCCTGCACAGCAGTACCCTCAGGGTGTTTCTGTGCTCTGTGGGCTCTGTGGGCTGGCTCACTCACACAAAAGGAGAGCTTTGTACCGTTCTGGGGTCCAGGCTGCCCAAAATCTCAATCAGTGCCTTGTACATCTCTTCCGGGGTGCCCTCGAAGAACTTCCCACAGCCAGCCACGAACAGGGTGTCACCTGCAGGGGTGACATGGCATCAGGCCCACAGCAGGCTGCCCACACCAGCCCGAGGGCTCAGCCCTGCCACTGCTGCCCCAGCAGAGCAGCAGGAGCACGGGGACAGCCGGGCTGTGCCACACCACCACTGGTGGCACAGGAAGCCTCACCAGGCACCTCCTGCCAGCACCTCCTACCTGTGGGCAGCCCCTGTCCCCTGCTGTCCCTCCTACAGGGGACAAGGACACTTGTTCTTTGCTGTGAACCTGAACAAAGATGAGTCACCTCTATTTGCTGCCCAGTGCTCCCTAAAATCTTGTTTAAGGCTCTTTCTCTTCCATGCAGGAGCTTCTGCAAGCTCTGGAGACCACAGGGATGAAGCACAGCCCCAGGGAAGGGGAATCCTTCTCCCCAAACCAGGATCCAGACCCATCAGCAGTGGAGCACCAGCCCTCCATGACTCCCCTACTCTCTCCTCTCTCTGCTGTCAGACCTGAGCACAGATATATGGAAAAGCAATGGGGTTTGGGATCAGCCAGTTTGGCCTCAAACAGGAAACCAACAGCTCTCTTTTCCAGGAGAAAAAAAAAAAAATGCTGGATGTAGGACTCATCCAGGGCTCACTCCTGATGCTGCCTGCAGGGTGGGCAGCCCTGGCTTACAAACCCAGAGGGGCTTCCCCAGCTCCACCTACAGCTCCTGCTTGGAAAGGGGAGCAAGATGTGGGTGTTAAGCAGCTGCCCTGGCAGGAAGGGAGGGATGGGAGGGATGCACATCCAGAGCCAGAGGCACCCAGGCAGAAGGGGAGCTTCTGTTTTTGCAAGGGAACCTCCCAACTCCTCACCTGTAAAAACTGCAGGTGGCTCGGAGCTATTTGGCTTAGTCACATAATAACAGATGTGTCCCGAGGTGTGACACGGCGTACTGAGGCATTTCACACTCAGAGATCCCACCTGGGAAGAAGGCACAACACTAAAGCTGAAGCTGCAATGGCATGGTTAGAAAAGAACTGCTACTCTCAGTGCTCTAATGCTCCTAAATCTGCCCCAGTCTGGCCAGGAGGCAGCAGCTCTGCTCCTGGGAGAGCCCAGGGAGGGAGGGCTGGCAGGGAGCTGTTTCCTCCAAGCAGGTGTCCTGACAAAGGGAACTGCCAGATCCTTTCATTTCCATGCACAGGGACTCAAAGCCTGGCTGGCAGCAGGAGCCAACAGAGAATCCTAAACAAAGCTGATCGAGCGTGAAAAAAGCTCCAAACAGAAACGGAGCTGAAGGGGAGAAGTGGATGAGGAAAAGGCAAGGATTCAACACAGCCTCATCTGCCCACCTTCCTGTGCCCCCTCCTCTGCTGCTGCCCCTCCCAGGGTGCACCCAAGGCCAGCAGTGCCCTTCATGCCTGCCTGCACCTGTCCCAGCAGTGCTGTCACCTGCCAGCTCCCTGCCAACAGGGGACAGCCAGGCAGCAGCTGGCACTGCTGGCCTCACCCCATCTTCCAGCTGGCATCCCACAGGAACACCTGGATCTGTTCTCCTGGATGTCACCGTGCTCCTGGCAGAGCACAATCCCTGCTCTGTCACACAGCCCCTGTCACACTGTCCCTGCCCTGTCCCCCAGCGGCACAGGGACACCCAGCATGTCCCAGGTGCCCCAGTGCTGTCCCCACACAAGGCAGAGGGGTCACAGTCCCAGGGCTGGGAAATGGTGAAAGCTGCATTTCAGCCATGCCCACACCCCAGGGGTGCTGAGAGGCACCAGAGCTGCCCAGCCCAGGTGGGAACACGGCTGTGCCACAAGGAGGGGGTGCCCAGAGCCCTGCAGGCCCCCCCTTTACCTTGAGAGCTGTCAGGTGGGACACTCTGTGGGTCAGGGCCCCCACCCTGCTGTCCCCCCCGTACACGCGCAGCCCCGGCTCCATCTTCACCAGCTTCTCGTTGCCTCCAGCATGGTCCCTGGAAGGGGAAAAATGGATTTGGGGAGGGATGAGCACAGGTTTGTGGTCACTGGGAGGGCAGTGGTAAGCTCCAGGTGCTCATTTCTGACCAGCCTCTCCCAGGATCCATCACTCCTCACAGCCAAGGACAGGCCATGACAACAGCAGTGGAGATCATTTCTCCAGTAACTCGGGCAGTCAGAGGGGGAATCAATCCCTGACAAGTCCACCCCCAGTTGGGAAACAGCAGCCTTAGGGGCTCCCAGTAACCTCTCCAGTAACTGGGGCAGGGAGGGAAGGGGGTGAGTGGAAAATGTGCAGTCCAGCACCCCACAAAACACCAGGGAGCAGGCACACAGCCACCCCAAAGCCCAGCACTGCTGTGCTGCTGGTTTGGCCAGCTCAGGGCTGCTTGTTTCCCTCTCCAGCCACAGAGGTGGCTCCACTCTCACCCACAGACAGGTTACTACAGCAAAACATTCCTTTTAACCCCTGGCAGAGCTGATCCTCCCACAATGCTGACTGCAGGACGCCTCACAGGCCTGTCCTGGCACCTCAGCACCAAGGAGCTCCCTCCCACACCCACAGCTGCCTCCACACCCAGGCCCTGCCTGGCTCCCTGCAAAAATCAGCACTTTGAAGGTGAAAGGCACTGACACACAGCTCTGCACAAGGCATCTGCTCAGAGCAAGGCCAAGGAATGAGCTCTGATCCTTCTGCTCACGCCTCAGCTGCTGCTCAGAGATCACCTGGAGCCAGGAGAGCAGCAGCTCCTGGCTGTGTGTGTGAGGGACCAGGACAGGGTGGTTACCAGTGGTGGTGGGTGGTCAGGACAGAGGTCAGCTTCACTCCATGCTTTTTGACTGCATCCAAAACCTGCAGGAGGGACACAGGAGGAGAGTCACACCATGGAAGGAGCTGGCAGCACCCCTGGTGGCACCTGGGCACGAGGGGTGAGAGCCACAGCAGCCCTGCAGGGAGCTCATCCCATCCAGGCTGGAGGTAGAGGGCAGCACAAGAGCCCTGACCCAGCCCCAGGTCCCCTTTCCCTTTTCTGCCCTACATCAAATTAGGGCCAAAATCCCAAACCAGGTCAGTAATCCCTGGGTGAGTGGGGGACACAGCAATCTCTGAAATTAGGGACACAGCAGTCCCTGGGTGAGTGGGGGACACAGCAGTCTCTAGGGTGACCCCAGGCTGTCCCTGTGCACAGCCAGCCTTTCCCCCACACCTGGAAGGACATCCTGAAAGGCCATCCCAGAGCCAGGGGGGTGTTACCTTCTGGGGCTGCACAGGGTCGACTATGGCAGCCTCCCTGGTGTCCTGGTCGATGAGGAGGTACATGTAGTTGTCTGTGAGGGCTGGCAGGATTTCCACCTTCATGTCGGCCTGGCTCACTGTCTTGGCCTCCCTCAGCTCGTGCTCCGTGTGCAGGAATTTAGCTCGCAGCTGTGCTGGACCTGGGCACCAAAACCAGCCAGAGCTCAGCCCTGGGAGGGGGACAGGTGGGACAGGGCAGGGCAGGTGCCCCAGCTCACAGCACAGCCCGACCTGCCCCCTTCAGACACGAGGAGCGAGGCCACCACGGGACTAAAGCTGGTGCCCCTCAAGGCTCTGGGTGCTCCAGAGCTGCCCTGAGAAGGACAGGACACTTCGCTTTCCATGCAGGGACAACTCTGCACCTGCATCAGAGAGGACATTTCAAGGCGCAGGAGAGCAGAATGGAGCTGGTCAAAGGTCAGCCTGGGACAGTGACTTTGCAAAAAAGGCACAAAGGACACGTCAGAGCCAAAAAACAAGAAGGAGGGGAAAAAAAAAAGAAATACAGAAATACACACACTGCTCTGACAGAAATAGCCAGTTTGTATTTCTGGGGGAAATGTCATCCTGTACTGCACATGGAAAGGAAACAGGCTCTCAAGGGAGGAAGGCTCCCCACCTGGCCAGGTAACACAAGGCTCTTACTCATGCCTGCCTGATGCAACACCAGAGCTTCCATGTTTGCTTTTGGTTCAATGTTTAATCAGATCCAAGAAGCAAATTCCAGATGCAAATAACCTGGGCTCCACTGCTCGGTGCACAGGCTCTTAGAGAAATTACCAACCCTGAGAGGTGCTACCACACAAACTGGAGGAAGGAAAGCAAAGACAGCGAGGCTTGGCATTGCTGGGGCTGCAGCTCAGAGCTGAGCTCAAACACTTGCAGGGAAAGAGGTGCCAGTCCCTGCAGGTCAGGAACTGCTGTCTGAGCACCCACGAGGTGTTTGCACAACCCAGAGGTGCCTGTGCTGGCTCAGACCCATTTTATCCTGCACCACTGACTCTCCCAAAGGCTCCTGACTTTCCTGCTTGGCCACCTCCCTCCATGCCACAGGGAGGGTCCCCGTGCTGGTGCTCACCCTGTCCCACTGTGCCCAGCCTGCCCACCCCTGATAAGAGCAGCTCTGCAGGAACCCCACAGTCCTGCAGATCTGCTCCTGCTGCCAACCCAGCCCGGGCACAGGGAGCTGTCAGGGCCCTCTGGCACAACCATCCTGCCCAGAGCTTCTTCCCCTTCCGCCTCCACTATCCCTGCTCATGAGGGAACCAGTGAAATTAAACACAGTGCTTAAAAAAACCAAACCCAAAGCACAGTGCAAGGGCCATGCACTGGGTATTTACAGGACTGGGAGAAGCATTCCTACCTGCAGTGCTCCTCTGGAGAAGGAGGAGCACTTTTTCCAAAAATAAAGAACACAAAAAAAGCCCTTACCATTCTTTGATGGGGAAAAAAAATGCCTGCCAACAGAGAGAACTTTTGGATGCTGTCAGTCACAAGAATTATCTATACTGAGTGCTTGTTTGTAGGCCAGAAACCAACTAGGAAAAAAAAAAATACAACCAAACAAAAGGAAACAACCCAACCTTAACTTCAACTCAAAGGAAATATTCATATATTTCAAATGTTTTTTTCCTATGAACCATCCCTAACCTTGGCCCAGATCCCACAGCCTCTTTGCGTGTGCAATTTGCAATTCTTACCAAACAAACAAACAAGCTGCACCACATAAGGAAATGTTTCCAAACATGTAATTTCAACAAAGGAATGAGAAAACATCCACCAAGAATGAAACTCACATCTTGTGAGTTGCCATGAGCAGCTCAGGAGAGCAGGGAGCTCCTCACGCCCTGCTCAGAGCTGTCCAGCCCAGAGGAGCTCCCTGGTGATGCTCAGATCCTGTCACACACACAGCTCTGCCCCAGAACTCATTAATGCCCAGTGAACTCATTCTCGCCCAGCTCTGTCCCACACCTGGAGGAGTGGGACAGCAGTGGGACAGCAGCTCTGACTCACCCACCTGGGCTGGTGGAATGGATCCTGGGCACGGCTGGAGCAGCCGAGGGGAAAGGCTCTGCAGCTGGAGGCGTTAATGTCAGCAGGCAGGTTCCCTCGGAACCCGGCTGCTTCGTGCACTTCCTCCAGAACGTTTGGGGTTACTCTCTTTCTTACATAAAAGAGTGGAAAATTCCCCTTCCAAGCCGGGCTGTCACTCAGAAATGACTGCACGCCCAGCTGCTGCGCTGCCTCACAAGAACCACGCTCACTCTTTACACTCTGCGGGGATTTTTGGGATACCCAGCGAGTTTGTGGCTCCAAGAGAAGTGTCTGAAGGCAGGGCAGGTCCCAGTCCCGGCAGGGGAAGGTGCGGAGCCCACCCTGCGATCCCGGGACCTGGGGAGCTGCCACAGGCTGGCTCTGGCACTGCCACACTGCAGCTCCCGGAGGCGTCCCTGGCACAGAACCCCGGCGATCCTCGCTCATCACAGCCACGTCTTAAAACCCCAGTGATGCAAAACCACCTGAGGAGACTTCCCAGAGGGCCCAAGAGAGGCTCTGAGAATTTAGGCCCGAAATGCAAAGGCAAACTCGGACGGTTTGGGGTCGGTTCCATCACCGGTCCAAGCTGTCACCCGCCGAACGCAGCCCGGCCCCCCCTCCTCCGCCTCCCTGAGCACTGACCGCCGCTCCGGGGCTCCGCGGGGCCTCCGCGATGGGCTCGGCACGGCACGGCCCCGCCCGCAGCCCCGCAGCTCCCGGCCTGCTCGGGCCCTGAGTCAGCCCAAGGGCCGGGCACGCCCGGGGCCGCGAGGCACGGCCCGAGAGCCCCCGCGGCCCTGCCGGGGCGCACCCGCCGCACGTACCGGCTCGGAAAACGGCCCCGAGGACGGCCCCGGCTGCCAGGGCGGTGCCGAGCGCCCGCCAGCCCCCGCGGAGCATCGTGCACCCCGCCCGGCCCGGTTACCTTGGCTGTCCGCCCCAGGAGGCGGCGGCAGCGCCGGCACGGCCCGGCCCGGCCCGGCCCGGCGTGCGCGGGGGCGGTGCTGCGCCCGGCCGGCCCCGGGCCCGGCCCCCGGCCCGCCCGCTCACCCCGCGGGGGAGGAGCAGGAGGAGCGGCGGCGCCGTGCGGGGACCGGGCAAGGACGCGGCAAGGGCGGCCATGGCCGGCTCCAAACCGCTGGCCCGCTTCTGGGAGTGGGGCAGGAACATCGTGTGCGTGGGGCGCAACTACGCGGAGCACGCCAAGGAGATGGGCAGCGCCCTGCCCGCCGAGCCGCTCTTCTTCCTCAAGCCCTCCTCGGCCTACGTGCGGGAGGGGTCCCCGATCGTGCGGCCCTACTACTGCCGGAACCTGCACCACGAGGTGGAGCTGGGGGTGGTCATCGGCCGCAGGGCGCAGGCCGTGCCGCAGGACGCGGCCATGGAGCACGTGGCGGGCTATGCCCTGTGCCTGGACATGACGGCCCGCGACACCCAGGAGGAGTGCAAGAAGAAGGGGCTGCCCTGGACCTTGGCCAAGGGGTTCGGCTCCTCCTGCCCCGTCAGTGACTTCGTGCCCAAGGAGAAGATCCCAGACCCGCACAAGCTGCAGATCTGGCTGAAGGTGAACGGGAAGATGAGGCAGGAGGGGGACACCTCGTCCATGATCTTCTCCATCCCTTACCTGATCAGCTACATCAGCCACATATTCACCTTGGAAGAAGGGGACTTGATTCTCACGGGGTCTCCCAAAGGAGTGGGGTCGGTGGAGGCCAACGATGAGATCGAGGCGGGGATCAGGGACGTGCTGTCCATGAGGTTCAAGGTGGCACAGGGCACGGAACCCCGGAGCCCAAAGGGTGTTTGACTGCCACAGCGCCATTTCCATGGAGGCTACAGCACACCTGGAGTGAGGCCCCAGCCTGGAGCAGGTGGAGACCAGAAGCTCCAGATTCCAAATTTTAATTCCAAAACCGTACCTGGGAACTGGCAACGGAGACATTGGAGAGGGGAATGGGCCTGGCTGTCCTTCTGCATGTGCTTCTCTTCTGCTGAAGCTTTGAGTATTGCCTTAAAATAAAAATGACTGATCAAAACAATTCAAATGATGATGTAGGAGCTAAGGCTCAGCCATGCTTTGGAAAATCAAAGGTTTATGTGTAGATGTGCAGCCCTAAATCAAGAGTTGCAGCTTTGCAAAGAGTTTCCTCTACAAAAGAAAGATGTTTGATTTTTTGGATTAGTTTTGTGATTCCTCCCTGCTTTTTTCAAACATACAAATTAAAGAAGGATGGCTTTTCCTCCTGCTCCAGGGGGCGAAGGCAGCAGGAAGTGTGCCAGATGTTTGGCAGATTGGTTTTTTCCTAAACTGAGCTTTAAATATGTTCTAAAAGTGAAATAATGTAAAAAGATCAGGAATAAAGAAGCATATGAGTAAAGATCACCACCAAACTTTTGACTGATTTCAATGTATTTTTAGTAAAACTGTAACTGCAGCAGTTGCTGTTACCGGTGCAGTGCAGCACTTGGAGTTTAAAGTGTTTCCAGCTGCTAAAAGCCACACTGGGTAACTTTCCCCAGTTCCCAACTCCAGCTGTTCCAGCACTCCCCACCGGTTTGCATGACAGCGAGTTGTAAAATATAATTTAAAAAATCCTCCCCATGCAAACATCAAAACCTAGATTTTACAAAGGTTGCACAGAACTGGTTCATTTCTAATAAAAACAGATGGAAATTTTTTGTTTCTGTTTTTACATAAATGCAAAGCAGCAAAGCTAAACACTTCCATTCATCAGAGCCAGATCTTAACTCCTAGGAAAAGCTTTGGTTTTAAAAGGGGGGAGTTCCACAGAGAAAAATCCTGTCTCCCAAAGAGAAGCAGCTCTGTGAGAGTAGCACAGTCCAGGGTGCTGCACACCACACTGGCAGAAGAAACTGAAGCATTCCTTTCTAATTCCTTCAGAATTAAAATAGCCATTAGGGTGAACAATTCTGGAAGAGGAAGGATGGAATTCAGTGGCTGTGCTGTTTGCATTTCCCATCTCTGGCAAGAGCAGCAGGGTATCATTTGCAGTTTGGTCTCCAGCCCTGGCTATTGACAGAGTTGGGATTAAGTCATTGGAAACATTCCCTTCAGAATGGGAATTGTTATGGCTGGGAAATGTTGGATCCTTTATTGCTGTGACCCAACACTGGCAGCGTTTTTGGGCTCTTTATTGCCACCCATGAGTCAGGGGTGCAATCTGGGATTGCTTGTCAGGATTTCCTCTTTCTGTGGGGGTTTTCTCTGTGCCACCTTGCTTTAAGGGCAGGGAGGGCACCAGGGGGAATCAGAGTTCCTCAGGGTGTCCTGGCCTAAAACCCTTTGGCAGAGCAGGGCTGGGGGAGAGCAGGGCTGGGGGATCTCCCTCTGTGTGAAACAGGCTGAGTCCCAGCGTGCTCAGGAGGTGAGGATGTGACAAATTCACCAGCAGGAGGGGAAGCTATGGACAGCAATGTATTAAAAATAGGGGGAAAATACATGGAGAAAGGCACAATATACATACCTGGGTTCTTTAATTCCAGCTTTGGAGAGCAGAGTCCTGCTTCCAGCCTCAGCTTGATTTTTGATTGTCAGAGGTCACAGCTAATTGATTACTCTGCTCTAATTAGACTTAGTCTGCCCAAAGAGAATCAGCCCTGCTCTTACCCACAGCTCCATCTTTGGCCTCAACAAGGTGCAGCACAAACCCAGGCAGAGTTTCAAGGGGGGGGTCTTTATTTCTTTAACACAAAAGCAGCAAAGCAGTTAAAACCACAGAGGTTCAAGAAATCTCTTTTAACCTATTTGTTATTTCTGATTTTTTCAAAGTTCTCAGCTGAGTGAGGAAGTTTCCAGCCCCTTGAAAGGGGTTGAATTTGGTAGAATTAACGTTTAAGCTGAGGCCCAAGTACACTTTTTAAAGTACAATCACTCAAAAATATGAACTCAGAAGCTCACTTAGAGGTATTGTAATGTGCACTTCTCCTTTACCATCAGAACAGACTAGGCAAAACCCAACAACAGCAGAATTCCATCTCTACCAACAGAGTGAAGGAAGCCTTCCCTAGCATTTATAAATAATTCCAGTCTCTTCCCAACAAGCTCTGACTGGCCTCTACGGGATCTGCCAGTTTGCAGGAAAGAAGATTCACTTTTAATCCAGTTCTCCAATTGGGTGATGAAGTAACCTGGAAACATAATTAAGGATCTTTGTTATCACAGCACCTTGACAGAGATTATTTTCAGGTGTTTGACAGATTTATTTACATTATTTCCTGTGTGAGTACACAGTTATGCCATCTGCCTGTCACTGCTGAAGTCAAACACTTTGATTTTGTCCTGGAAATAGGGACAGAGAAAGGGGAGATGGGAGAGTAAGAGGAGTTTTGCCCAAAAGGACAAGTTTAAAAGTGAAAACCAGCTACTGTTTTGAATTAAGCATTAAATACTAACTTTGAAGTAAATCTTGCTTCGTTCCAAGAGGAGCTGCCATTTCAGTGCAGTCTTCTGGTCTTCTTCCAGCATGAGGAATTCAGGGACCTGTTAACAGGACACCACAGAGCACTTCAGCAAGTGGTTAAAACATCTCCACAACAGAATGATGATGAAAAGAACATCTTACGTATTTTTATACATTTCTAAGCTGTATTTTCTTATTTTAATGTAGTGGTTGGTATGAGATGTGTACCAAGACAGTCACATTAACCAGATAACCTGCAGGGGGTTTGAAAATCAGAGGTAGGGATTTCCAGCCACGTTCTCAGAAAAGCAGTGTTCTGAATTGGGTTCAGTCTTACACTGAACATAGTTCCTGTTGGCATCTGCTGGCTTCCAGCTTTTGCCAAGCTCTGTGTGTCCATTCTTCCATGCATCCATGCCATTTTTGTCCCTCTTGCACACACACACACACAGAGAACATTTTCAGCTATCTGTAATTCTCCTCAGGCTCCCCAGCTGAGCTCAGCAGGAGCAGCCCAAGGGCCCCTTACCGTGCAGCCCAGGGTGTCCTCAGCCACACAGTCAGCCAGGTAGCAGGAGCGCAGGGTGCCTGTGTGGTCTGTCACATCCACCAGGATGTCAAAGCTGGCAAAGGTGGACTTGGCCTGTGGAGAGACGTCAGTGCAGAAGGTGCAGGTGTTTGACACCTCATTCACGATGAACCGGCAGACTGAGCTGGGACACAAGGAGAGAATTCATGCAGATTTGCAATTTGTTCTTCCTGAAACAGTTTTCTAGACTGAGATTTCCCAAGAGACTTTGTCTTTAAAAAAAATTGCTCCTCTCCTAAACTCGATTCTGTCTGAGACAAAGTGACCTCTTTCTTTTTCACTCTAGGACCACAAAGAGCCCTCAGCAAAACCACACACCAGAAACGCACATGGCATCCTCCAGAGGAGTTTTATTTCTTCTCTGGGATGGGACTAAAACATTGCTTCCTGTCATTTGGCTCTGGGGAAGAGGGACAGGCAGTTTTAGCACACACTCCAAGCAGGCAGTCGCTCACCATCTGTTGCGCAGCACTCTGGACACGCTCTCGTCGATGTCCAGGGTGGAAATGTAGCCATAAATAATTCCATGGAGAGGCTCCAGCTTCCCATCACTCTGGAGAGCTTTTTCTTTCAGCTGCTCCACTGTGTAGACATCCACTACAGCCTCCACTACAAGTTTAAAAGACAAGTTAAGTGTGTCTGAGCCAGAACTTATTCAAAGAGCAATGGCAAAAGTAGGTATATATCTATTATTTAATCTTTTTATCCTGCAAAGGAGTTTTTGACAAAAGTTTTCACTTCTCCAAACTGGTTGCAGACAAGAACACAGCAGACAGGCTGCAGCTGGCACAGTCAGCTGAAGATACATAAGGATGAAATAAGGGACAGTCCCAAGAAACCATCCAGACTTTACCACTCAGCCTAACTCAGCTGGAGCTGAGCTTTGTTTCTGTGAACACACAGAGCAGGAATTCTTTCAGCTGCACTGTGAAATGACACTGTGCAGGTAAATAAAATCAAATGCTTACAGTTAATGGTTTCATTTGGCAGCTCCTTCATGGGGCTGGGCAGAGCTCCTGCCTGGGCACTCTCTTTGATGAAGCTGAAGAGAACATTTGCTTCTGCTGTTTCTGAAGATGTATTTTTAAAAGTTATCAGTATACGTTGCATGTAAAAGTCACAGCATTTTTATATTTTACAAGTTTTTATTCTAGCAGCACAAACATGTTTGAATTAGCCAAGATTTGCTTTTCTCTTTTTTATTTTAACTGTTAATCCTGCATGGAATAAACAAATTAAGATTGCTAACAGTAAATTAAAAAAAAAAAAAATAGCCAAAGGAGCTTGTCATCACATAACAGACAAAAAGCAGGGAGTTTTTTGAGAAGCAGGCAGAAGAAATCACAGTTCCAATAGATTAATTAATGCATTCTAGCCTAGAATAATTACTAAAAGCAAAGAAATACTTGAGCAGCTCTTACCTGGGTTAGTTGTAATGATGGTTTTGGATATCACAGTTGCAGTCATGCAGTTCCTAAATTTGTCAAAATTGATTCTCACATCTGATGCAAATATAACTGTGCAGAAAAACACCCCCATGAGAATAAATGTCACATGGAGAACTACAGTAAAACCATAAACCAGACTGGTTTACCTGTTTCTTGGGGGATCCAACTTTGTGCCAGCTGGATGGATTCATTATCCCAGCTAAATTAAACAAAAGTGGATGTATCAAAACGTTTTTGAAACAGCACTTAAAGTATTTAGTACTAAACTACTAAATAATGTAGTTGTAATAAAATTGGCCAAAGGGGACACAACTCATTTGTGACACACGTGGCTCTGAAATTCCATGAGCCTGCTTTATCCCAAACAGGATAAAATAAAGATGGGTCTAAATGCAGAATATGCCTGGGAAAATGCTGTGTGTTTCAGCTTTTATCCAAGTCATTTCTAGCTAAAACAAATCCCAGTTAAAGGAGCTGTGTGTGCTGGGCCAGGCTGATTGCTCAGATCCCCAGGCCAGATGTTCAGCACTTCTAACACTGGGATCTTTGTGGCCGGGGATGATGAGACTGGAGTGAGGTCAGAAACATCCCTCAAAAATGGTAATTTCATGGTCTCTTGATAAAATCTCATTCAGCTCCTCCTAAATTTGGCTGGCAAGAGCACAGCCAAAGCACAGATTTGTTCTGGTGGGTTTTCTCCTTAATTCTTGCTAAAAGATTTAAGATACTTCCTTTTCATCTGCTATTGCCTGGGCACCTCTTCACTGCTGGGCTCTGGAATCCCCTGGCAGTGCCCAAGTGCCAGCACTGAGAGAGCTGCTGGAGGAGTTCATTTCCAAAAGATCCCTGGGCTGGAAGGGCTCACCCCAGAGCTGCTTCTCTTGGCTTTGTGGCTATGAATTGGGTTAAACATCCCTGGTGGTAACACAGCTCCCAGCCCACAGTGCAGGCTGGCTGCCTGCTTCCCCTGAGGGAGCAAAGGTCACTGAAGTCACTTTTTAACCACCAAACAGCAATGCCAGGCCAAGGGAACACCCACACCCCAACACGTCCCTGCACTTGGAAAAGCCACGAGTTTATTGAACAAACTCTGGGCAAAATGCAAAGGTTCCTCTGTGAACAAGGCACTGTTCACAGCAGGGATGGGCTGGCTGGAGTTGTGTTTGTAAACAGGACAGAGTTTGAAAATACAGCCAAAGTTGCATCAAAATGTTTCTGCGTTATTTTAAACATTTAAGAACTATTTCAACCTATTTCCACTCCACTTGTAATTCTGCTTGGCTTTAAAAATGGATCGTGCTCTTCATTTTCCTGCCCTCCTGCTTGTGGAAGAGACACAACAGCCTTTGCAGCTGGTTTTAAAAGTCATTTCCTGAATTAGCTCAAATGTCCACATTAAAAAAAAGGAATTATTTGGAACTGAGCTTCATTTTGCCATTCATGAGCCAGCAAGCTGTCAGCAAGCCATAAAACTACACAAGATATATAAGGCCACTCTAATGAATCTCTTCTTTAAGTCTCTTTCCAGTGTACATTGTTGCCTCATCCCAGTTGGTTCCTAAATAACAATATATTTAAATTAAGAGACGGGTTTATAATTAATTAGTGTGTGTTATAGCTAATTTCTTTACCCATGTTTGCATTGTTTTTCTAGTGAGTTAAAGAACATCTTACCATACTATTGGGAAAGACCTCTCTGTTTCATCATACAGCTTCACTTCACACCTCTGGCCTTTCCTTTTGTCTGAAGTCATAAAATACTTTGGTTCCCCAACCTTGAAGAAGAAAAAGAAATCACTTGTCCTTTATTCAGTGTTTGGAAGAATAAAACTCATAACCTAGGAAATAAAAGGGTTAGAAAAGGGAAGGAAGACTGTAGACTACTAAAAATGAGACCACGTCATTTCCCCTTCATTTTGTTGATAAAAATCTCATTCAGGTGTGGGGTTATTGTCACTCAGCTGCCAAGTTGAACAAATGGACTCCTGGCCACTGTGAGGCCCAAAATCCCCATTTACACAGATTGACAATGAAGTTACTTGTGGCAGAGCACAGAAATGCTCCTCACTCACTGCCATCACAGCCCCAAACCCACATTTACACAGATTGACAATGAAGTTACTCGTGGCAGAGCACAGAAATGCTCCTCACTCACTGCCATCACAGCTGCCAGCACGTTGAGGACTCTCCCATTCAGGCTTTGTCCATTTGCCACGATGTCCCCCAGGGAATAATAATCCTGAGGGTCCTTGACAGGCAGGTGCAGCAGAGCCAGGAGCCTGGTGTCTGTGTCGTAGCAGGAAGAGGTTTTAACCACAGAGTGATTTTCACTGAGCAATAATTTGTAGCCACTAGAACAAAACAAATCCCATGGATCAGCACTGCACTCACTGAGGTATCAACAGTGTCAAATGTTCATTCATATGAAAAAGCAACTTTATTCCATTATAGTTTTTCCTAAAGGTACAAGAAATTCTTGTAGATTTTACTCAAAGAATGAAATTTACTCTATTTAGTAACAAAGAACATTATTGCTTTATGACCTTCTGTTTATTAAATATATTCTCCTTTGAGATTTGACCAGACATTGTTGAGCACAGGAGGAAGGTACAACTACACAAGAAGAAAACACCAAAATTTCTACCAATTTCATGTGGCTGGAAATTAAAGCAAGTCTTAACCTTGATCTTTCTAGAAAGAACAACCACTCCATGCTTTAAATTTACCTAGGAGTTACAGGGTTGAATTTTTCTTCTCTTTCTGCTTCCTTTGACTGAATTAAAGGATTTTCGATTGTAACTAAAATAAAGCATTGATAAGTAATGTTAGAAATTGATTATAGGTACCATTATGGATATTTTTGTGTGTACACTCTGTAAGCTCACAAGTTTTACCCAACAACCACAGGCAGCAAAATCTTTCTGTGAACTTAAAAAGGTAAAAGTGCATCCTGTAAATAAATACAGGATTTTTGTTGTGGTTTTATCAGCAATCATAGTCATATCTATAACTGAGGGAAGACAAACAGCAAACTGCTTTACAGCTTATTTTTCATCATGTTTAAGACCTCAATATAATGTGAGATTTGACATTGATTAACTGCAGGCCAGCTCGGAGCTGCTGCACTCAGTGGGTTTCTTTTGTTGACATATTTACTGGGCTTCAGTTGAAATCCTTGGAATCTTGTTCCTTTCCTCTTTCTATTGAACAGAACTGAACAATTTGTTTCCAATTAGGCTGTTTGTGAGTCCTCAGAGCAAAACACAGCAAAGCCACCAGCACAACCCCCCCTGATTGCCATGCAAACAGAAACGTGCTGGGAATAAATAAATTAAAATAAACAAACTCACCACAGTCACCAACCCTGAAGCTTTCTGAGAGGGATCTGATGTACTCTTCTCTGCCCCAGGACTGGACATTAATGAAATAAGTTGGGGAATCACGAATGGTAAAATTGAAGGTGTATCTCTCCATGCCTATGTCTGCAAAAATAAACAGGGCTGCAGCAATTCCTCAGCACAGCTTGATTTCTAACTAGAATATTGTATAAAAACTACTCTTTTGAGTTTTTCCTGGATTTTGGTGGGAATTTTCTCCCACTAGGGGCCAGCAGGTGGTGCAGGAGCACGGTGGTGGTTGGGAACGGGCTGCAATTCCTGCTGTGGTTGTACCTGTGCACCCCGCACGTGCGAGCTCCAGCTCCAACAGGGAGAGGTGCAGGAGGGGTGGGAGGTGACAGCCGGGGCTGTCACACAGGCAGGGCTCATTGGAACACACAGCCCCAGTTCTGTAGGAGCTGGGCTGGCTGATGGGACACTGCCAGGGGGTCCAACTGAATAAAGCAAAGTGTTCCAGTGCTGTGGAAAATCCAGGACATTGGTGTCTGCATCCCTCCCTGTCTCATCCAGGTAACTAATAAAGCTTTCCAGGGATCACAGCATGATGCATAGATTGCTAAATTATGCAGGAAAACTCGAGTGATCCCCCAGAGCCCCCTGAGGGCAGGCCCACGGAGCACACACACCAACACCCTGTCTGTGCACACTGCACTAGGCTGGCCCCAGTGCCAGGTGACAGCAATGCCTTTCCCCTAAAACCTCACCCCTCCAGCAGCTCAGCAGGAGCCAGTGGCAGCAGAATAACTGAGCCCTGCTCCTGGAGCTGGAATGGCTCTCAGGGCTGGAGGTGCTTCCTGACAGTGTCTGCACCAACCCTGACTGTAAATTTGTTATTTCAATTTCCAATTAACATTATTACCAACATACAATTCCCATTTTGTCCCAGATGAAGCTGTTGCTAGTCAGGCCAGAAATTACTTGTGTCATTCCACAAGACATGTCCTCAACATTCTGTTTTAAGAGAGAACAAATATGAAGGCACCAGCCCCATTCCAGCAGTATTTGTGGAAGAGTGGGTTCATATTGGTTCCATCTCCAGAGCATGAAACGCTTCCATGACAGAGTTTTTCCAATTTCTAATTGATATGGCTTAGCCAAACCAATGCTGCTCTTTCATCTTGGTTCTCAAACAGACAGATTTTTTTGGGTGCATTTTTATTCTATCCATTATACACTGAGAGATCTGTTTATCATTTAAATCTTGATTTCAGTCATCTCTGCCAAATTACACCGTTGAAGAAAATGAAGTAAAAAGAGTTTAAAGGGACTGTACTTTTTCGGTCTGGAAAGCTTCTGACATCTGTTTTCCCAATAACCACCCCGATTACATTCTGAAAAATAAAAAGATTATAGAGTACAAGTATTAAACCCAGATGTAGATGATGAATTAGATTTCATGGAATTATACTCTGCTGATGATAATAAACATATTTCTGGCTGGTAATCATTTTAATCTATTTATCCCACAGTACCGTATGAGCTAAAGAGTAAAACATAAACACACAAGTTTACTTTAGGAAAAAATTGTCACTAATAAAAATATTAAAATAAATGCATCTGTTTCTGTTTGTGAAGAAAATGGGAGGACAAAAGTTCACCCCAACCCTTCACAATTTTGGCTGTTCTACAGCAATCACTCCTCAGGTAGGCAGCAATGTTGTTGTTTCATGCTCTCTGCACGGGTCTCAGATCTCCTCAAATGCTCCATGGAAAGTCTGGACAGGATTTATTTTACAGTGAAGTGTCCAAGGTTTTCCTGGCTCTCAGCACCACGAGCCACATGTGTACACCTACAGGAGCTTGTCCTGGCCTCAGCCAAGCAGCCTGAATTTCTACAGGTGCCTCTCTTGCTGTCTTTCAACTGACCCCAAGGGAGCTGAGGCAAGGAGCTTTTCTGTTGATTCAGACCAAAATCAATCTTATTCTGCTTTGCTAAACCTGTGTCTATTATGTAAAAACATCCTGTTCTCAATTGTCAAACACAACCACTGGGAGCAAACACACACATGAAGATGTAGATATATTATCTATCTGTCTATCTATAATATAATATAACATAACAGCTGTGTGGTGGGTTGTTGTTGTTGTTTTTTAAGTGGTCCTTGGTGTCAGAGAAAAGCTTTGCAGTGCTTGTTTGAGATTTAGGAGGTCAGCAAAGAAAGTCAGGGTGGGACAAAGGCTGGAAGTGCAATACTGCCAGGACCCTTCAAAACATGAAGCATCCTGCATCAATTCCACGTCACAGAATCCTGGAATTGTTTGGGCTTGGAGGGACCTTAAAGCCCATTCAGTGCCACCCCTGCCATGGCAGGGACACCTTCCACTGTCCCAGGCTGCTCCAAGCCCTGTCCAGCCTGGCCTTGGGCACTGCCAGGGATGTGGCAGCCTGGCAGTCCTGATTGTCCCATTCCAGCAAAATTCCAGAGCCAGCTGAGAGGGACAGGACTGCAGTTCAATAACCCAGCCAGGACTCATTTTGTTCATATTCCCAAAGCAGCCTGACCTGCCTGACTTCACTGCAACGATATCGACAAGTGCTCAAAATCAGCTCTGCGATTTCCTTGGGATCGCTAGAGGGAGCACAGGAACTGCCTTATTCTGCAGGGCTGGAAACAGGCAGCGCTGTACTATCCCCCTTACTGAATGCTTTATGTCTTTATATCCACTGCATGCAGTGAGTCTGATTAGGATTTTGTTTTTCTATTATGGGTTTTGTTTCTTAATTTAAAAAAAAAAAATCTATTAAATCAGAGTTACCTGATAGGACACAAATACAAATATCCAAATACAGGAACATTCACTGTATATCACCCCCAAATGTCAAAAGAACTGACATTTAGGATGAGTGCCTGCAGAAATTAGGCTGATTGGATATTTACACCAGAAATTAGGCACAGTTTCCCAAAGAAATGTGCCTTGGCCCTGCTGTAAATATGTTCACCTCTGTGTCTCCAACTCCGAGTTTGCACAGAGAGCTGGCAGAAGGAATTGATCTGGCTAGAAACTATTTTGGACTGAGAAAGGCAGAAAAACTTCCAGAGATCATTTCCTTGATCAGCTCATTGTGCAACTGCCCAAGCAGTCATTTCCCCAAAAGAGGAGGGGAGCACCCCCCATGGTGCCTGCTTTGGCAGAGCACAGCTTGGGGCTGCCCAACCAACTCCTGAACACACTGCAGTGTTTACACTTGAATCTCTTTCACTTTTTAAAATAAACAGCAAACTCATAACCCGTGCCATTTTGATACTTCAGACTGTGTTCAGCTGTTTTAACAGCCTAACACAACACACACTGATCATTCTAGCATAAATTATTATTTTATAAAAATACTTTCGTTGCCGTGCGTTGCTAACTGCAACACTCAAGTTTTATTTGTAAAATAAAAACTTTTAACTGGGTTACTGGATCATTATTTGGGAGGAACTGTGAAAGACAGGTTAGATTAGCATTGCTGAAGATCACTATGGCTCTAAGGAGATAGAAAACTTCTCTTAGATCATCCCTTTTCTGTGATTCTTCTTTCATTTGTTTCAAGTAAATGAGAAAATAAATTGTGCCATCCCAAATAAAAAGTGCTGGGAATAGGAAAACTCCATATTTTCACTCTTCAGGAACATCAGAGCTTCCCTGGGGCAGGGGAAGGGGGTTCTGCCTCTGCTCAGGTGAGACCCCAGGTGCAGAGCTGCCTCCAGCCCTGGGGTCCCAGCACAGGGAGGACGTGGAGCTGTTGGGGTGAGCCCAGAAGAGGCTCCAGGATGATTGGAAAGGCTGAAAGAACTGGGATTGCTCATCCTGGAAAAGAGAAGCTTTGGGGTCACCAATTGTGGCTTTCCAGGGACTGAAGGAGCTGACGAGAAACATGGAGAGAGACTCTTTACAAGGGATGGAGTGACAGGACAAGGGACAATGGCTTCAAACTGAGAGAGTGGGCTTAGGATATTGGGAGAAATCCTTCCTGGGGAGGGTGGGCAGGCCCTGGCACAGATGTCCAGAGAAGCTGTGGCCTGGATCCCTGGCAGTGTCCAAAGCCAGACTGGGCTTGGAGCAGCCTGGGACAGTGGAAGGTGTCCCTGCCATGGCAGGGGTGGCACTGGATGGGCTTTAGGCTCCCTTCCAACCCAAACCAATCTGTGATCCTATACAAACCTGTTTTTCATCCCAAAGAGACAGAACCAGCCCTGCCATGGAACTGTGAGATTTTTACCCTGCCTTCCCAGCGTTCCTGAGAGTCTGCTGAGGTCCCAGATGATTGTGGCTGCATAATGCTGACTCTGTCATGTCCTTAATAATGTCTTCACTAATTCAGCATCCATTTCAAGTGCTACAAAGGAGCCTCTGATACATGGAATTGTCCAGTCACTATCTGTGCCTGTGGTACCCACGGGCTGTGGACAACAACAGCATCAATTTTCATTTTGCTGCTTTGCACACAAAGAAGGGAAGGTCCTTTCTACCCAACAATTGCACTAATGCTATCAGTACCTAAATACACACCAATTACATAATTTTGAAGTAATATAAGACAGTCAGATAGAATTTCATCTGGGAACAAAAGGCTGTGAGACTTACAGGACGAGCAAGGTTTGGATGCAGATCTGAAAGTGCAACAAAGTCCCGTGCTGAACGAGAATGAGCCATTCTTTATCTGAAACTGGAGGAAACTAACTTAGATTTTGTAACAATCCAAACAAATCACTTAAGACCATTCACAGTGAGAATAACAAGTTATTTTTTAACATAAATGTTTTGACCTAATATCATCTGTTTTCAATAAGAGGCATTTCAAGCCATCTGAAGGAGACAATTCTTTATTGTTTGGATTTGGCGATGGAAGTTATGAACTTTACTGTGATAGCTCTACCTAAGCTTCTCAAATAAAAGCCTGTAATTTTTATTTATTATTCATCATTAAATGACTCCATTAGCACCAGGCTCTGAAAAATATTTACCCTCCTTCTCTCTGGGAAGCCCAACTGAATTTAATGAGGCAGCTCATATTTAACAGGCAATTTATATGTGAGGAAAGAGAAGTGTTAGGTTGCAAAGCACCTTTAATTGAGGTTTTGGACTAAATATTAAACTAGTTTAAAATGTAAGTTTATTCCTTCCTCAAAACAGAAAAGTTGTGAATTTATTAAAATAAAA
This sequence comes from Serinus canaria, assembly GCF_022539315.1. Taxonomy (NCBI): domain Eukaryota; kingdom Metazoa; phylum Chordata; class Aves; order Passeriformes; family Fringillidae; genus Serinus; species Serinus canaria. The sequence goes on from NC_066328.1 coordinate 14,859,137, forward strand.
TTTGTGAAAACCAGTTCTTTTCAGGCTGCCAACGTGGCATTTACTGCCCAGCCCTGAGAGCACCCAGGTTCTCCAGAGAGATGCCTAAGTGGGGCCATGGATGCTTTTTTAGACCCTCTGAATGCCTCTTATTATTTCAGGGGTTCCTCAGAGACATTTAGATACTTAACAAATGCTTGTCAGATTCTGGTTTTTGTTGTAAAAGGAACCATGGCATTGTCCAAATCTTAATAACCTTTAATAGGAGAGAACTGCTGACATTTTTCAGAGGATGCCTGTTCAATCTTTACAACAAAATCCTGAATGGCTTTCACAGCCTTTATACCTGGAACCTCATGTGAGAATTGTTAACCATTTCATCAGGCATTAGGATAAAGGTCTGTTGAACTAGAGAACAAATAAGCCTACATTTTAAAGAAAAATAAGCAGTTATCTGAGAACCAAGTGATTTTTCTAAAAGAGCATTCCAAACTACACTCTAACAGAGAGACAGCCCAAATTTGCCTTACAGAAACCACTGAACAATGGGGCCCTCAAACCTGTTCCCATCCCATTAGATGGAAGAATTTGTTTCCTTCTGTAGGAAAATTACCTCAGCATCCCTCCAAGGCAGGGTAATATTCTCACCTCAGCAGTTAAATATTGTTACCTGCTGTACCCCACACCAGCTGGGTCGTGTCAAAGGAACCAGCACCGGAACACCTGTATCAGAGGAAGATTAAAATGGTCATTTGGGGTTTTAAATGCTCTGGCTTCTGAGAGCTGGAGCAGAGCTGCCCCACTCAGGGACAACTCAACCTTCTCAGGTGCTCCTCAACCCATCATGGACCTCTTCACACACCCGCCATTCCCCTCAGGTACCCCTCACTGACCCTTCCACCTCTTCCTGGATTCTTCAGCCCCTCACTGACTCTTCAGCCCCTCAGGTTCCCCTCACTGACCCTCCAACCTCCTCCTGGCTCTTCAGCCCCTCAGGCTCCTCTCATTGACCCTTCAGCCTCCTCCTGGCCCTTCAGCCCCTCAGGTTCCCCTCACTGACCCTCCAACCTCCTCCTGAACTCTTCAGCCCCTCAGGTTCCCCTCACTGGCCCTTCAACCTCTTCCTGGATTCTTCAGCCCCTCACTGACTCTTCAACCTCCTCCTGAACTCTTCAGCCCCTCACTGACCCTTCAGCCCCTCAGGCTCCTCTCATTGACCCTTCAGCCCCTCAGGTTCCCCTCACTGACCCTCCAACCTCCTCCTGAACTCTTCAGCCTCCTCCTGAACTCTTCAGCCCCTCAGGTTCCCCTCACTGACCCTCCAACCTCCTCCTGGACTCTTCAGCCCCTCAGGTTCCCCTCACTGACCCTTCAGCCTCCTCCTGGCCCTTCAGCCCCTCAGGTGCCCCTCAGGTCCTGAAGGAGACAAGATGGCGGCGGCGCAGTGGCGGGAAAAGGGCTCCGCGCCTCGTCGTCCCTCAGGGCTGAGGGCAGACGCTCTCCCACCCCGGCACGTTCAGTGGGAACTCCATCAGGCCTGGAGTCACTGCGTTTGAGGAGGTAACGACAGGGTTAGATGGATTTTGGGCTGGAATTGTACCCCGTGAGGGTGGGCAGGCCCTGGCACAGGGAAGCTGTGGCTGCCCCTGGGTCCCTGGCAGTGCCCAAGGCCAGGCTGGAGCACCCTGGGGGAACAGAAGGGGTTTTAAGATCCCTCCAAACCCAAACAATCCTGTGATTCCGTGACTTACCAGATCAGGAATTTAAAGTCAGGTTCATTCTACAAACACAAACGCACCAGCAAGACAAAGCAAATTGCAGAAATCTCTGGAGAAACCATTCCCTACTTCCTTTTTTTTTAATGTTGGCTGTAAGGGAAAAAAAGTCGCAGCCTGTATTTTATAAATTAATCAAAATTTCTGGTTTAAGGATATTATTTGTATTGATTCACACCCAATAGTCCTATATTTTCAGGCTCTGCAGAAGGCTGGCTTGAGCCGTTTTCTCCATTTATATTGATTATAAAATTATATTTTATAAAATCAATACCCTTCACTTCTGCGTCATAAAAAACTTTACTCCTGATGAGTAATTTTATAACCCCAAGGTCTCAGCTCTTGGAAGTTTCCAGCATAGCCTGACAAATTCTCTGTGTTGACTCTGTCTTACAGGATCTTTCATTTCTTCAATTAAACAGCTGAAAATGGATCCCACCTGTGCTCTCGTATTTATTGTGTCACAAAAATCCACGATAATTATCCCGTGCTGATGACAAACAGGATGCCAGGGAACTGACAGCCTGGGTGTTGGTTTTTTTTTTTCTTTTTAGGTACCTTTTATACAGTATGATCCATGGATCTAATTTTGTTTTGGAGGTTTGATGTCTCTGCTAAACGGAACGTGGCATTTTTTCTGTTGTTCTGTAGTTCTCATTATCTCAAGCTAATGAACAAGCAGAAGGTAACGAGCCTGGTGACAGGACCCTAACGGAATGGGAACAAGAACCTGGACGCTGGCTGGGAAATGCTGGCAAGGGCACAAGTCTCATTCTTACAGCCACAACTGCAACCCAAAACAGGAAAAAAGAGTCCCTGAAATGAGACCTGTGGGGTGCCCACTGCTGCAGAAGGTGACACACCAGCACCAGGGGCTTGCTGGAGCTGAGCTGCTCCAGTATCTCAGCAAGGTTTTGGTGGGACACGAGCACCTGCTGCAGTGGAGCCAGGGATCTTGTGCATGGTAGGTCCCCAGTTCCAGTGGGTTTGCCCAGGTGGAGCTGCTTTTCTCCCACAGGCACAAAGGGCAGGTGAAACCCGACCCTGCCATGTCCCCTCCAGGCCTTTGTTCCATTTCAAAGCCACCAGAACAAGGGTGCTGTTGTGCCTCTCCTGGCTCCCCATAATCACCGCAGGGTTTGCTTTGTGGGCTGCTTCCACTCCTATTTTCAATGTACATTTGGGGGAAAAAATAGAAGCTGCTTTTTAACTTTCCCAGGATAGCTCCTGCTGGGAAGACCTTATCAGGGCCATCATGACAGGAGACACAAAGGCAGGGGACAAAGTGAGACCCGGTTCTTTCCCTCGGAGATGTCTGATTAGATGCTGAATTTCTGCCTTGCAGATGCTGAGCCAAGGACTCGTTTGAAGGGCGTACCTGTCTCAGGTGACACTGAGAATTCTGCCATTCACACAGCACATGGCACCTCAGGGACAGCCAGGGACTTCTGTGGTTACTGCAAACAAATAACACCTTTTTTGGTGTATATAACCAACAAATGTCGAACCTGCCTTTATCCCACTGATTTACAATGCCAGCTGATTCTCCCAGTCAGGAATTTTCAATACAAACACTGCAGAGCATCTGTAAAAACAAATGTTATTCAACTTCTATCCCGCTTTACTCAACCTTTCCTCCTCAGCTGACCTCAAAGTGCTCTCAAAGAGAAATCAGCATCGTTATCTCCCTTTGACAACTGGGAAAACAGAGGCGACAGAAAGGCCAGAAGAGGTTTCCTACAATCCATGTGCCACACAGATCCGGCTCTCCTCTCCAGCACCAGCCCCCGCGGGAGAGCACCAGTGTTAATTCAGTGCTTTTCTGATCTAGTGCTTGATCCCTGAAAGCTCCAAGTGATTTGAACTCTGCAGGCTTCAGCTGCACTTAGCTCTCTGCCCATTCCCCCTGCGATTGGCAGAGGGCTGAAAATTGCCCATTCCCTGCTAATTAGGCCTTCACCAATAGATTTATTTAAATTACGCTCATTGGCATGGCCAAGCAGTGCAAATGCCATTTTGTAATTCACTTTAGCAACTTGTTACCTGACCATCAGTACACTTTGAGTTCAGGGGAAGAAAGTCCAGCACTAGCAGGGACATTTCAGAAATCATTTCCAAACCCAGAGCAATATAAAAATATTTGCTCTGTGCACTTTCCACTGCCCACAGCGTTTACTCATTGAATATTTATACATCCTTAGGACCAAAAGAACTGGTAAAATGGAGAGGGGAGACATGTAATTTTCTGTAATTGGCCTGACTGAATGCATTAAAAGCAGCAAATTATTAAAGGTGCTCAGTGTTCAGTGGTTTTGGCCGGTACCTGAACTGGCAGAGCCTCGGGAGTGCTGATGGAGTAAGGATGGACATCTTCAGCAGGTGCTGATGCAGCCAACAGGTGCTCAGTGTGTGTTTAGGGATATTTAATCTAAATTTCTCCGAGTCTTTGTTCAGCTCTCGCTCCAGCCTGGTTCTCCTCCCTAGCACTGGAACCATCCCCGTGCTGTTTCAGTGGGAGCAGCACCACCACCTGCAGCATGGAAAAACACAACAACCCAGAGCCTTGTTGTACAATTAACATGACCCGTGGTTGGTTCTCACCTCATCTGGGGTAATTCTGCCTTCCTGGGCCAGGGAGATGCCAAGACCCGAGGCTGGTGCGTGCACGTGGCAGCAGCAGGAGCCTGCAGGGAGCTCAGACCCCAACACAGGCGTGAGCAAACAGAACCACATGCCAGGGGCTCTGCTGGGAATGCCAACAGCTCTCTCTGCACAAGAAAAGCTCCATTTCTGGCAAAGACCAAAATAAAAAAGCTTTTTTTTTAAGGTGTAAATCCCTGTGGGCCATGTGGCTGCTGTGCCCATGGGCAGGGAGGGAATGGCATTGTCAGGCCTGGAGCCTGGCACGGCATTGCTCCTCTCCCTCCCAGCCTCATGATGTCTGCTCATCAGTGAGCTCAGTTCCTCATGATTCCATCACTAATTAATCCCTTCTGCAGCAGTGGTGGAGCAGGAATGTCATGGAAAGGATGTGGCACATCCCAGGGAGGAACAGGATCCATCAGCACCAGCCCCTGCCCCAAAATCAGCTCCCCTCAGGTGCCAGGGCAGGGTGACAGCCCAACAGAAACACCACAGTTGACATCTGAGACCTTCTGGATCATCACTAAGCAGTCAGCTTATTTTCAGTGTATAATTAGCAAATAAGCTAACCCAGAACTAACCTGTGTAGTTTTCCTACCAAAAAGGCAGAATAAGATGCCCATATGGGAACTTACTGCTTGAAAGCACTGACACGAGGCCTTTTTTCTTCAATTTTCTCTCTTTTTTTTGAAACTCAGGCTTTGATTGTCCAAGATTTAAAGCCCTCAGTCTGCTGTTCAACTTTGAGACTACAGAAATTCAAAATACTTCTTTTTAGAGCCTTCAGGCTATTGAGAATAACTTTTCCTGCACATAATTCCAAAATAATGTGAGCTCAGTGAAATGACTTGGATTTTCATCACTTTCCCCAAGACCAGAATTTCCTCCTCCCTCTCTGAGCAAACAAGTGATGAATATTTTCCAACAAAACATCATGAATTAAAACACACAACAATTAAAAATAGTTTTAGTGACAGCTCCCTGACACAGAGGAAGAATGCGTTGAGGGGGGAAAAAAAGAAGATATTTAGCATTGTTGGCTGTTATTCAGACACTTCCAGCCATTCAAATCCATGAAACCAAACCCAAATTATATCTGGATTTCAGCTGGAGACACATGAGACTGAGCAGTACCAATTAGGACACACGGAATGAGCATCTCCCAGTGACAATACTGGGAAAAACCCTTCCAACCTCCAGTTGCTCCAGTTTCGAACCAAGCCTAAAACTTGATCCCTGCATGAGCAGTTCACAAGGGGAAAACCTTAGGATATCATTCCCAAAGACATATGGGGGTGACTGTAAAAGAAAACTGGGATCTTCGAATAAATCAAATTTTTCCTCACCACAGAATTCAGTGAAGGGAGCACCAGAGAAATCCAAAGGGCCCATCCAAGCTAAACTTTCCAGCACAAATCCACCTTTGATCTCCTGGCTGAGCGTTTGGCCCCGGCGTGGTGGTGGCAGGGCTCCCAGTGCAGGGAGAGCCAGGACTGCATCCAGCCCTTCCTTCCGAGGGAATCGTGTGTCAACATTTCCACAGCCCTCCTGGCTGCCTGTCAGAAAACTCCTTGTTAGAAAACTCCTGCAGACCCACACTGACATTTGGAGGGTTTATCCACTGGAAAAACAAAACCTCCCCTCAAAGCCTGTTCAAAGTGCAAAGGTACGAGACTTGATCAAAACGGGACTGGATCACAGAATTCTCCCTTAAGAAAATGAACACTAGAGGTCAATCTAACAACTTGTCCCGGAAATATATATCCCTGGAATAAAATATTACAGACTGCTGTGCTCTGTACAGCTCTAACTACCTCCAGACCCCCTGGCTCGGCCCAGTCTAACAAGGGTTTCCTCTGTTCTTTGGGATTTGCTCTTGTCTCGCTCTCCATTAGCGTTTCCTTTCTGGAGCTCTCCTGCACAGTCACTGTCCCGAGTCACGGGCTCCCTGATGCACTGAACTCCCAGTTTGTGGGAGGAAAGGGGCAATTGGCCTTGTGTGAGGAGGCTAGAGGCCAAATGTGTCTCTGATGGAGTTCCACTGTAGCTCAGGTTCAATTAAGGATCCGGGCAGGAGCAGAGGAGCAGCCAGGGCCATGCAGGTGAAAGCCCAGAACAGGAAGGCCAAGATCCCATCTCATGGATAAACCCTGGAACGAGTTGGGTTGGAAGGGATCTTAAAGCTCTCAAAGTCCCACCCTTCCTGCCATGGCAGGGACACCTTCCACTGTCCCAGGCTTCTCCAAGCCCTGTCCAGCCTGGCCTGGGACACTGCCAGGGACAGGCAGCCACAAACCCATGGTTTGAAAGAGGCAGCAGGGAACAGGGCTGGCATGCAAGGGGTGGGGTTTGGACTTGAGACTTCAACTCTGATTCCCTTCCAATGCATCTGCCACCTAAGAGCAGCAGAGTGACTTCAGTCCTGCACCTCATGCTTTCCTCATCTCATCTCCCATGCTCAGATTCTGGAGAACCTTGAGACGACAAACTCCCACAGACTTTTTCTGCTCAACATCCATTTTGGTTGAGCTTTTTTTTACTTTACCATTCTGAAATGCCCAATATTCCAATTCCAGCAAGTTTCTTCCTCCCCCTTCCCTGCTCTTATCACCAGAAATAAAGACACAGCCCTGCCAGCCTGTTCCAGCCTGCCCATTGCCACCTTCCTCAGCAAATCCCAAACTCCCCTCCACAAACCTCCTGCTTCAGACAGACTTGACAGAGCACAGGAACCTGCCTCCACTGGGAAAGCCAAGGGTGATCCAAGGCACAAAATCAAGCCAGATGAAAGCTCAGACCCAGCAGAGCGCGAGTGAAGCGCAAGACTTCAGCTGGGGGGCAGCGGGGCCAAACCGCGGCTCTTTCTGCCCACAGGCGGATCCTGCAACCCCGAGTACCCCGAGGAGTAACATTTATCTATCCCCACCCAGGGGCTCTGCACAAGGAGTAACATTTATTTCTCCCCTCCCAGGGGCTGCCAAGCCCTGGCCCTGCTGAGCTCTCCATGAGCGAGCAGCTCCATATGGCAGCGCCGGCTCCTCACTCAGCAGCTTGCCTGCTGCCAGCTCCTCTCACTGCAAACAGCCCAGCGCAGCAGAAATGTTCCAGCTCCACCTTGGCATGGCCATTACCTTTCCAAACCTGCCAGATGAATGCCTTCAAATCCTTCCCAGGAGTTTCTTGCTGCCTGGATGAGCGCAGCGGCTCTGGCTGCAGCCAGCCATGCTCCCCCGGGGCAGCAGCCGAAGCATTCCCAGGTGGAAGTGTCTGCCAGGCCAGATCCAGAGGGTGCCCAGCCTTAGTGCCCAGCTCCTCAGAGGTGATGAAAATGCCTCATTTTAAAGCAAGCTGGCCCTAGCACAGAGCTGAAGCTTCTTCAGGGACACATCTCTGAGCCCTTCCCAGATAACAGAGGTACAGGAGAGATTTGGGAGGGGTGTGAGCATGGCTGGGACCGCACTGGATGCCTTGTGCTACTGGTGTGCATTAACACTTTCTCTTCAAGGCATAAAAACTGGACAGAACTGAACAGGAAACCTTCCATTTTTGGGCCACTTGACACCTCACTTCGGCAGTTTTTCATCTATTAAAATGCACAAGATGCAATTCCTTGGCTGCAGGAGCTGCCCTTCCCAGTACCCCACTCCTCCCCATCCCCTGGGAGGTGGTTCCCCAAAGGCTGACTGCCAGAGACCCTTCCCAAGGACCAGCAGCAGCACAGCCCTCAGTGCCACCACCCCATGGCTCTGGGCACATGGCAAAGCCAGCAGTGACAGCAGAGGGGTGAAAGCCACAGCAGTACCTCAAATGGTGTGGCCTTAGCCCCAGCAGGGTCCCACTCAGCCCCAGGTTTGCAGGGATCCCACTCTGAGCTTATGGATCCATTCAGCCTCAGCCCTGCCACGTGCAGTTCCTGCCAAATCAATATCTGCTTCTTCCTGGTGAATAATTGTGTCAGTGGGATGTTAATGGGGCACAGTGCTCATGGTGTCGAGGCTTTTTTTAACTTTTTTTTTGTCAACGAAGCAAAGTCATTCATTTCCCTCCCCCTTCCCCCCCTGCCAGCCTTCCCAAATGCACAAAATGGGCTCCAGACCCACCTCCTACAAGGAAATGAGAACCAGCCCCAGAGGATCACCCAGCAAGAAGCCTCTGTTCGGAGATCTGACGCCTCTTCAAAGCCAGGGGAGCAAATGTGCTCCTACCTCGGCTGATTTATGGGGAACGGCTGCGTCAGCCGCGCGGGGGAAACGCTTAAACGCTACCAGAGGGAAGGGAAGCAGCCCGGACCGCCTGCTCCCAGTAACCCCGCTCTTCAGGAGAGTTTGTTTTCATCTCATTAGATCTCTATTGCATTTTAAAGGAAAACAAACAACCTGGAGGCTGCAGCACATGCTGCTGGATGTTTCCTTCTCTAGGAAAACAAACACCGGGGTGGCAGCGCGGGTGGCAGGCGGGATGTGCCAAGGGGGGCTCCTGAATGGCACGTGGCACCAGCCAGCCTGGCACCGTGTGGGACGCACGAGGGGATGTGGGCAAAGCAGGTGGCTTCCCAGAAACAACATCCCCTTCCCAGCCAAACTCCCCCCAGCTGGAGGGCAGGAGCAAAGCCAGAGGCACAGGCACCCCAGGAAAGGCAGGAGCAAGGTTTAAGTGAGGGGCACAGCCCTGGGGTGGTTTTTTCCCTTCCTTTCTGTGTTGAAAAATTCTGTGTGTAAATGGTTGTGTGTGTTTGGTTTTAATTTCTGCTGCTGCCCCACTGTTATTTATGCTCTTGAAATATAACAGCAGGCACATGGAGAGTGTGGTGTTCGTGAAATACAGCCCAGTGCCCAGAGTGTTTATCGACCGATGCAGTAAATAATTCCAACAAGCACAACTCATCCAAGAGAGCAGGGCCAGCGATGAAGGCTGCCCATCTGCCAGGGCCCTTCCAGCACTGCCAGATCTGCCCCAGAAATGCTCTTTTCCATCTCAAATGAAGCCAAGAAAGCCAAGTGCAGCTCCCAAGTGGGTCGTGGCAGCAGCTGTGCCCTGGGCTGGCAGGAAGGCCAGTGCTGCAGGGACATCCCTCAGGGCACCTTTGCCCACCATGGCATGCTCCCAGTTCATGCCAGGAGGAATTTAACAGAAAGCAACTGCTCAAGTGCATCCAAGCTGGAGCAGAGGCAGCCAAGGGGCACAGCCACACCAGGAGCTGGACCTCCACAGCACCCCCAGTGCTCCAGGACAGCCAGGAGGTCACTGCTTGACATAAAAGCTCTCTGCCAGGACCTGATCTGGTTTGATGGTTGAAGAGAAGGCAGCAGTAACAGCCCTGTGCAAGCACTTGCTCTTTTAGCATAGGAAATGTCTGTGGAATTTATTCAGCATCTGAATTCTTGCTTTTTTTCCAAGGGAAAGGCCAGAGGGGACTCTGCATGCTGCTTCCATACAGAGCTGGGTCTCCCAGCCATCCCAAGGATTTCCCTGGGTGCTTTCCCTGTCCTGCAGCACAGAGAGCCCTGGAAAGCCCAGCACAAGGCCAGGCAGATTTAGTGCTGCTACACTGGGACTCGTTTATCTTCCCTCCCAGGTGAACCCACCCTGTCCTCAAGGACAGGAGCTTAACAAGCAGAGAGGAAGATCTGAACCAGATCTTGACCTGATCTCCATCACAATCACACAGCTGCTCTGAACAAAGCAGGGCTGATTTATGCCAATGTTCATTCCCAGCTCCCTCTGCCTCCCTAGGCAGAGCTCATCCCAGCAGCCCAGGGCAAAGCCATGAAGGGACATCAGCACTCAGAGCCCATCCTGGGACACACACCAAGCATTGCACCACTGAAAGGGGAAGCACGAAGACCCTCAGGGTAAAATGAAGCCCCTCAGACAAGGCTGTGCTGCAGCAAACCTGCCCTGGGTGTCCATCCCTGCAGGGCTTAGGGGAGAGCTCAGCACCACAGGGTGCCTGTGGGACTGACTGGAGCTCACAGCCAGCCCCTCTGGGCTTTACTGCCAAAATATCACTGCCCAGAGGGGATAACCTTCACCAAACTCATGTGGCAGCCACAAAGCCAGGCTGGGAGAAAGCCCCTGTTCAGGGATTCCAAGAGAAAACACCCCCAGTGCTGCTGTGAGCTCTGGCCCTGCTGGTCCCAGTTCATCTCAGGGCAGCATTTCCCAGCAGGGTGGTGCCCAGCACAGCACAAAGGACACTTTGAGCACTTTTACCCGTGGGCAGTCCTGCAATCCCAACAGCTCCTCAGCAGGGAACAGCTCCTTCAGCTTAGCCGGAGTCTGAGACACCCTGCAAACCCAGAATCCCCAGGCTGGGATTCCCAAATCCAGGCAGCATCAGGTGCCAGAGGCTCTGCCTCCAGCCAGGCCCTCACTTTGCAGCCCTGCCTGCACACACCAGGGCCTTTGACCTTCTCTTGCTCCACCAGCAAGGGAGACAGCAGCAGACACCCACTGACCCATTTCCAGCCCAGCACCCAGGAGACCCTCCCAGCCCCAAAGAATCCCACACCTCCCACTCCCTGCAGAGCATCCCAGCTCAGCCCCGGGGCTGGGGGCACAGGTCCCCCCCCAGCCCTGGAGCTGGCAGGAGGGGGGAGCAGCACTGCAGCCCCACGGATCCCGAGCACAGCCACTCCACCTTGGCTCCCTCCCCACGCAGGAGCCTCCTGCCAAGTCCACATTTGGATCTAGCAACAGACTTTTGTGCTTTGGCTCAGGGATCCTGCAAACAAGAGCTTTAATCACTGCTTGCTTTTATGTGCTGAGAGCCAAAATTGTCTTGTTAAGTACAGTAAGTGATCAGTACTCGCAGCACAGAACGTTTCAATGGCTGCTTGTGTGGGTAATTATTCCAGGCTTGCCTCTCTTCCCCTCTTGAGAAAAATTACGGAATGTGGAAATTATTGCGAAGCCTCTCCGGACTTGGAATGTTTTCCACCGGTTACTTCAGCCCTGCCTGCATCCTGCTGCCTGGTTGTGCCCCTTGCTGAGGGGTGCCCATCCCTGGGCAGGCTGCTCCAGGATCTCCCCTTCCACAGGCAGGGTCACAGCTGAGCTTTCCTCAGGCAGAACAACCCCAACACCTGTCCTAAAGGTAACAGGAGGCTCAGCCTTGGCTCCCCCCTCCCTGCCCTGCCTGAGCACAGCCCAGCCTAGCAAACATTGATTTAATTTGGTTTTTCCCCCATTTTCCTCGTGCATCCCTAAATGGATCCGTGCTTGGGACCCCAGCTGTGCCATGGCCCCAGGCAGGAGCCTTTCCCTCCCAGCCCTCTCTAATATTACACTATTAAAGTTGCCTTTTGGCTTTTATTAGGATTTTTTCCAGAGATAAAAGCAGGCTGTGGGAGCAGAGGGAGCCCCAGCAATATCCATGTCCTTGGAGCTGACAGAGTGGGGAACCTCAAGCTGGGAATGCTGTGGTGAGGCTGGGACACGCAGAGGAGGAGGAGGAGGAGGAAGAGGATGGTGCTCAGCTGTGCATCCCTCAGCCCCAGCCTGGATGAAGGAAGCAGCACAGCAAGCTGCAGGGATGCTCCCTGCTCCAGTGTCAGGGAATGCTTTTCTGGAAAAGGGGGAGCAAAACACTCTCAGCACGCTTGGGGCTGCTTTGCATCACCTTCTCCTCTGCAAAAGCAGCTGGAGGCTGAAACCTCAGCAGGAGGCTTTGGGCACCCTCAAAGCTCCTGCTGAACAGGGACAGCACCCCAGAGTCCCCCTCCCACTCTCACAGCCCATGGGCAGCTCTGCTCTAGCCTCCATGAGGATTTTGTCCAGGGCAATTCCAGCGTGGGATGCAGGAAGGAAGGGCTCTGGGAGGACTGGGATGAGCAGATAAGGCCAAAAGGGATGGGATAAGTCCCCAGGAAGTTTCAGCAGGTTTATGTGCACGGCAGAGCCTGGCCCCAGCCAGCAGGAGGACAAGGCTGTCACTCCAGAGCTCATTGCAGCAGGAGAAGCAGGACAGGGGCACCAGCTCCAGGGAGGTCTGAGTGCCCCGTGGCACCCCCAGGATCCCACATTACCACCCAGGGCTCCTGCACTTCAGGTGGAGCTTTGCCCTCAGGGCTGGCTCCTGTCACCAGTGCCCACCCCAGGGCTGGCTCAGGCATCCCCACTCCAGCAATTGCTGAGCTGCTTTAAATATATTCTAGTGTAGCAACCAGCATCGAAAATGAGCTTCTCCCCTGGGAGGGTGGAGAGCTCTCCTTGTCCTCTCCAGCCAGGCATGGACCCGTTTTTCTCTGCCCCATTTTTCCAGAGGGGTGAGGGACCAGGACCCGTCACACACACACAGGGCTGACAGGAAGGGAGCCACTCCAGAGGAGCTTTGCTTCTAAACCACTCCAATATGGCAAGGCAATGTTAACCAGCTGGGAAAGCTCTTTAAAGACCCTTAATTAAAGGCTGGCTGTTGCACAGGCCCCTTTCCCATCCCCACCAGGAGTGTTTCCCAGTCTCCCGGCCTCTCTCCTGCTGCCCTCCATCCCTCACACTTTCCTTCCCTCTGGCATCTGCCAGCAGCATGCTGTGGCTGCCAGGGGGGGTCTTCAGCAATCAGCCATCAGATGGAAGTTTAAACTCAGAGTAACAGGGAAAAAAAAAAGGGGGGGAAATTCCCTCGCTGTTGATTTGCAGGCGTGGCTGCCAGCCTGGATGGCAGTGCTGGCACAGAGCTGGTGTGCCAGCCTGAGCCTTCCCATCACCGGCTCAGTGATCTGCATCAGCACTCCCAGCCACATAAACTGGGGAAAATGGGGCTGGATCAGCCCTTTCAGCTCCAGTCTCTCCTCCAATACCAGCTGTGGCACCACCATGAGCCAGCCCCAAAGGCTCCAGCCACCCCCCTCCTCCTGCCCATTCCATGTGTGCCCATTCCCTGGGGAAGGAGCAGTGGTGGCAGTGCCCCATCTACTCCACAGCCATGAGGGGGTCCCAGTCAGGGCCTGGGGCTCACCTCCTGCCAGAAAGGCATCCATTTATTCTTTCGTGTGATATAAATCCATTCATTGAGGCAACGCCTCGCTCTTCCAAACCAGAGCACAAATGCCAAATTGCACACAGCCACACTGCTGCAGCCCCCCAAACCAGCAGGAAGGATGCCCAACACCCCTGGCACAGCCCCCACTCACCAGGCAGTGCCAGCTCCTGCTCCCTGGGCCAGGACAGCCTCTGCACCCTGGGGGAGGCTCTGGTGCCTCCTCCCAGCTTTTATAGCCCACAGGTGCCTGGCAGCACCAGCCTCACCTGGGGAACCTGGGGGGGGGGGACAGGTGTGGCAGCAGGGAATGGGGGTGGATGGGCATTTCCAGGGAAGAGCAGGAGTTTCCCTGTCACAGATCATAAACATTGCAGATGAAATGTGGGACTGAAAATCAGCCCTGCTGCTCTCCTCATCTCCAGACCCACGCAAAAGCAGGGAAGTTTTAACTTCTTGCTTTTGGAGTTTTTTTTTCTCTTTCTTTCTTTCTTTCTTCCCTATTTTTGTTCTTTCCCTTCTGTCCTCCTAAATCTGGTATAACAGAAAAAGGAGTAAATAAAGAATTTTGGAAAGCTCTTCCAGCCCTGCTCTTCCTGGCTTATGGAGTGGAATGGAGAGGGAGGCCCAGAGCACAGGAACCACAAATCTTTGGATAGCTGGGTTTTGAAAACAAAATTGGGTCTAGAAATGGAAACTTTGGTTAACTGAGATGGGGATGAAAACTTCATTTCATACTTGGCTGCAAAGCTGGATCTTCATCATCCTCTTGCTCTGGCACTTCCCCAATTAACCTGGAGCTCCAGAGACATTTTTCCAGCTCCACCAGCACGGGGTGTTTGCCATCATCCCCTGAGCAAGCAGCTGCCCCAACTCCTGTGTCCCAGAAAACACCAGCACAGCTCAGCATCCTCTCGTTAGAGCTTTATTCCCAGAGCTTTTGAGCAGGGAGATCCAGCAGTGACACCTCTCCCTGAGCCTCTGTGCCAGTTTCAGAGCAATTCCTGCTGGAGGAGCTGTGGCTGCCCCTGGATCCCTGGAGTGTCCCAGGCCAGGGTGGGCAGGGCCTGGAGCAGCCTGGGACAGTGGGAGGTGTCCCTGCCATGGCAGGGGTGGCCCTGGATGGGCTTTAGGGTCCCTCCAACCCAAACCATCCCAGGATTCCATGACCCTGAAGAATGAAATGTCCCAGTGAGCACTCGGAATTCCAGGGAATCTCTGCTCAAGCTGAGCCCTCCAGGACGGCACAAGTGGGACAAGGCTGCTGTCACCATCCTCAGTGAAACACTTCTTTTGGAAGCACATCGCTCCACTGGAGCTCTTGAAAGCACCACAAACTCCACCGAGGTGGACTTAAGCCCGTGCTTGGCTCAGAGCAGGAGCCGGGAGATTTCATCCCCTTCCTACCAAAGCTGCTTTTATTGTCTTGATCTAATGAAGTGCAGACTTCACCTGGACAGAGCCATAAGTGGCTCCTCTCGGAGGCAATGAATACAAATACTTGACCTCGTGAGCTGCGGGGCAGCAATTAGTTTAAGCAGGGGGTTTGTGTAACACTTCAAAAGTCTTAATCCGTGCGGTCAGCCCTGGCACGGGATTTGCCGGAGCGCATTGAGTAGTCGTAATGAGTCTGCAAAGCGAGCTTTCAATACATTTTGGGTCGCTTCAGATGCTTTAAATGGCATAGTCTATATGGTATTGTGCGGCTTTAGAAAGGGCCGGGCTTTAAAAAAGTATGGTTCCCTTTCACAGGGCAGACAGAAACCATCTTTAGAGCCGGGACCCTTAACGTTTTGCATATCAATATGGCTGGGGCTGAATGCAGTCACTCAGCTGGGAAATAGGATCACTATCAGCGCTTCCAGCCTTTCACAGGCACTTGGGAAACTTTAAAGCCCTTGGCGGAGAATAATTTGGTCGAATGTCGTCGCTGGAAACAAAACCTAAACAAGCAGAGCGCAGTCCATCATGCGGAGCTGCCAGCGAGGCTGACAAGGGGCTCCAGCCGCTGGGACATCCCACCCTGGAGGGGCGGTGGTCGGGGGACACAGCCTGGGGGACATGGCTGGGGGTCACAGCCTGGGGAGACACGGCCTGGGGGACCCCGCACTGGGCAGGGGGTGCTGAGCCCATCCCAGAGCAGCTGCATCACTCCAGGACTTTGGGATTTCAACCAGTCCTGGCTTCGCCTCCTCTCACTCTGCCTTGGCAGTGTCCTGCTTTACCCAGGTCACAAAGCCCTGGGGACTGTCACCTTGATGGCCCCTCTCCACACAGGAGCTGGCAGCTGCTTGCTTTTCCCTCCAGCATCACCTTTAGCACGTGTCACTTGTCCTGGGAATGAACAGGAACATGCCCAACCTCACCTGCAGCCCCGAGCAAGGGACAGGAGACAAACCTCACCTCCAGGGACACAGGGGAGGTGCCAGGACCCGGGACAGGAGAGAGCTGTGTGGGATGAAGCTCCAGGTGTGGGTGTGAAAGCACCCTGGAGCAGGGAGGAGAAGGGATGAGGCCCCTTGTGCATCCCAGAAGTGGGACCTGCTTCCCTCCTCGTGCCCAGGCAGCAGCAGCAGCGAGGAGAGGAGGCACCTCAGCAGGCTTGGGATGCTGCATGATGGAAGGAACCACAGCCAAAGCAGATCTGCAAATAATGCAGGGCCTGAGGGCCCTCCAAAACTCATAATTAGCTCATTAAAGAGACAAATACAAGTCACTAATAAGATCTTAGAGGTTAATTAAATGTTTTCCCCATCTTTAATTAAGGGAAAACTATTAGTAGAGATTAAAGTAATTTCTGCAGCCTCCCGTGATGACCCTCGATGGCTGCAGATTTGAAAAACTATTGAGATTATTGAACTGAAAGGGCAGAGTTGGGTAAATTGTGGAGAAGCTGGAATTTTCCTACTAAGGGTTAGAAAGGCCCTGCCCTATCAGCTGGGCCACTCACGGAGCATGGGAAGGTGATCCACAACTCCCTCTCCCTGACCAGGACCTGGCATTTCTTCAGAACTGCTGCTGTTCATTGTTTTGCTCAGCTGGGAAATTCCTGCAGACTCTTTTCCATCTCCAAAACATCTCCCAGGGTTGGGGGATTGCTGCCCAGACCTCTCCTGGCCACCAGGGACTGTGTCACCTCCAGAACCCTCTGGCTGAGTGGCCCAGAGGTTTCCAAAGGTTTTCATTCTGGATGGATCCATGACCCCCATGCACCCAAACCCCCAGTCCCACCCAGAACACTCCCAGTTAATGGAGATCAGCAAGGTTTATATGGAAGAATATTTAATCTGCTCAGGGAGGGGAGAGGGCTCATCCGAGGTTTTATTAAATATTTCTCTCTACTCCAGAAAAGTCCGTTTCTTGCCAGAAAAGGTCTGATATAAATTAGAACAAAGGGAGGAGGGTGCTGGTGGGGTGGCCACGGGCATCCCTGGGCCACAGTGACCATGGGCATCCCTTGACCACAGTGACCATGAGCATTCCTGGACAATGATGACCACGGGCATCCCTGGATCATGGTAACCATGAGCATCCCTGGATCATGGTGACCAATGGCATCACTGGACAATGATGACCACGGGCATCCCTGGACCATGATGACCACAGGCATCCCTGGGCCACGATGACCACAGACATCCCTTGACCACAGTGACCACAGGCATCCCTGGATCAGGATGACCCTGGACAATGACCACGGGCATCCCTGGATCATGATGACCACAGACATCCCTAGACAATGGCCATGGGCATCCCTGGATCATGATGGCCCTGGACAATGACCACAGGCATCCCTAGATCATGATGGCCACGGGCACCCCTGGACAATGACCACGGGCACCCCTGGGCCGCAGTCCTGGCAGCCCAGGTGCCAGCCCGGCAGCGTGCCCTGGGGATGGGCTCAGTCCCACCCGAAGTCCTGCCCTGTCATCTGGTAGAACTTCATGTTGAAGGGTCTGTAGAACTCCCGCAGGCGCTGCACCAGCTGCCCGTCGATGGCGGGGTGCGGCCGCCCCTTGGATTTCCCCAGGCAGCGGGGTTTGCTCCCCCCCTCCGGCTTCTTCAGGCAGGGAAAGCCCTTGGTCTCGTTAAAGTAGAAATGTCTGTCTGTCACCAGCCTCTGGAGCCCCAGGAAGTCCTGGACACGGCCCATCTCCCCGGCGGGGTCGCTGACCAGCCTCTCCCCGCTGACGAAGAGGAACCTGGAGAGCGGGAAGAACTGCAGCCAGTTCTCCAGGTGCTTGGCGTAGATCCCGATCCTCACCGCGCTCCAGCTGGTGTCGATCAGTCCCGTGCTGAGGTTTTTGAAGGCCAGGGCCTGGAAGCTGGGGATGGAGGGGTTTTTGGAGAGGGTCTGCGTGTAGTCCGAGATGGCGCGGGTGACGGGGTTGCGCACCACCACGATCAGCTTGGTGTCCCGGGACATGTTGTGGATGCGCCGCGGGGCCTCCTTGGTCACAAAGTAGCTGGGGGTCTTCTCCATGGTGATCTGGCCCTCCAGGGTGCGTGGCATCAGGCTCCTAAGGACAGAGGGACACGGTCAGGGCTCAGCTGCTCCCACCTGATGTCACACCGGGTGGGAACAAACCCCAAAACCCAGCTGGAAAGGCTCAGGGCCTTTCCACCTGTAGCCGTGAGATTTTCTGAAAAATCCCTTTGCCAGGATTTTTTCTCCTGAGAAGCCTCAGAAAGGAAATGGAAACAACGACTATCTGCTGCTGTGGAATGCAACAGGTGCATCTGTGATTGGTCTCATGTGGTTGTTCCTAATTAATGGCCAATCACATTCCGGCTGTCTCGGACTCTCTGGCCAGTCACAAGATTTTATTATCATTCCATTCTTTTTCTATTGCTTGCAAGCTTTCTGATGAAATCCTTATCTTCTATTCTTTTAGTATAGTTTTAATATATCATATACTTTTAATATAATATATATACCATAAAATAATAAATCAGCCTTCTGAAACATGGAGTCACATTCTCGTCTCTGCCCATGTCGGGGCTGCCTGCAAACTTCCCTTTCCTCCTGCCCCACCTTCTCACACCCCCTGGTCACCTCCTCATCTCCAAAACCCTTCCCAGAAGCTCCAGCCTCTCTGCCCATCTCAGCATTCCCTTTGTTCCCTCCAGTGTCCCCAGGAAGGAGCTCCCTGTCCCCCTGCCCCACCCGCAGCACCCACAGGGCACCTGCAGGCTGCTGCTCCCCCTTGGAATCCCTTCCCAGAGCCCTGCAACTCCCCCCTGCCCTTCTCCTGCCCCCAGCTGCACTGGCTGGGGACATCTCAACACAAACATTTTGGGACCGGGCTGGTGTTCATCCCTGCCTCCAGTGGGATTTCATGTCCTGGAGGTTTCGGTTCGCCCCGTGGGATTGCAGAGGAAAATCCCGGAAAATCCCATCACGGGGGTGATGCCCGAGCACCAGCTGGGAATGGAGATGCCCACCAAGGCTCCCTCCTCCTCTGCCTCCAGACAGGGAGCAGTTAAAGCCAGAAAAAGACTGTTTCCTTTTCAAAAGAAAGGCAGAAAAACCCTGAGGGCCCAGCCATTGTGCTGGGTAAAATTCACTGCTCTGATTGTTCCCTCGTGCACTTTAATGAGGCATTAATTGCCGCAGAAATTACCCAGCCGTGTCACCCCGTGTGACAGAACGGGTCCTCCCTGCCACCAGCGCAGGCACCTGCCCTGTGCCCCCCACGCCCTCCCAGAAAATCCTGGAACGCCTGGGAAGGGACCTCACAGCTCACCCAGTGCCACCTTGCCAGGGCAGGGACACCTTCCACTGTCCCCGGGTGCCCCAAGCCCCGTCCTGGCCCCAAGCACTGCCAGGGACAGCCACGAATTCTCTGGGAATTGCATCCCAGTGCTGGGGCTGTGCCTGGCGAGGAGCTGGGGACAGGGACAGGGCTGTGCCCAGCAGCATCTGCTCCTATGTCATGGGGAAAGCTTGAGGTTTCCGGGATTTTTCCCTGGACTCAGGAAAGAACATTTTATTAAAAGCATTTGTGAGCGACGCTGGGCCCCGCAGCTCCCTCCCCCAGACAAGAGCAGAAGCCATTTGTGGCTTCCCCCCCATTCCCCCCCCATTTTTATTTCAATTTTTGCACAGTGCCAGCGTTTTCAGAGGCATTTCCTGTCCCTGGTGCCCTCACCTGGCAGCACAGCCCCTCTATGGCACCCGTGGGAGCCCTTCAGGGATCCATGGATCCCAGGGCAGCCACGGCTGCTTTTCCCACAATTTCAGCACTTTTCCCCCAGATAACTGCATTTACCAGAGGCTGACTGCAGAGCTCCTGCTGGGAATCACCTTCAGACCCATCCCTGTCCCCTCCGTGGTCCAGAGCCCAGGAAAACCCAAGGAATGGGGATGGGGATTCACTGGGGGCACAGCACAGCTCCACCCACCCTCCTGTGGGGCTTCCCGGCCAGCCGAGCATCCTGAACCCCAATTCCACGCAGGAAATGCCGCAGGGCTTTCCTGGCTGCTCCAGCAGCCTCTCCTGGCACCTTCCTGGGGCATCCCTGCCGGCTGTCCCTGGCATTTCTGAACGGCTCCATCCTCATCCTCACCCGACCCAGCCCCGCTCCTCAGTGGGCAGTAAATTGTGGATTACCCACGGCAAACCCGGGATGGGGACCTGGAGAGACCGGGCTTAACCTCAGCCTGGCCCTGGACACTTCCAGGGATGGGGCAGGCACAGCCCCTCTGGAAAACCCCTCTTATCCCTCCCTGTCCCGCGCAGGGACATCCCGGCCAGGCTGAGCCCCCCAGGGCCATCCACAGCACCCACAGCCTAATTACAAGGTAATTAACAGAAGTTTTAATGAAAGCTGGGGTTGGGTGGGGTCTCCCAGCGGCTCCTGGGGCTGTGATGGGCGCGGGGACCTTCAGTCCCTGAACTGCCCCGTCCTGGGGACAGCAATGGATTGTGCAACACCTCCTCTTCCTCAGCAGCCCCAGCTCCTGGCACAGTAATTAAACATTTCACACTGTCATTAACGCCCTAACACTTCCCCTAAATGAGCCCGGTTAATTATTGATAACAGCCAGCTCCCTCCGGCTCTGGCTTAAACCGGCAAAGAGCAGAGCCGGCTTTGCTGGGCTCCGCTTTAACCCAAACATTAGGAACGGTAATTAAATTTACAGTTAATTCTTCTTGACCCTCAGAGAGCACGGTGGGAATGCCAAGCAGTGCCTGCAGGTACAGGGCACGGCACTGGGGGAGCCTTGGAAGGAGCTGGGATTTCCAGAGGAGACCGTGAGCCCAGGAGGAGGGATAAAACCCTTTTGCCTCTCTATTAATCAATGTTTGTTTTTAATTAATAAAACAACTGGCACTTGAGAGGCATCGGAGCAGGGGTTTCCTACACGGAGACATTCAACACATGAAAATGCTTCCTCAGTTAAGGTAACACACAATAAATTACAGCAGATAAAATGATGATAAAAATGCAGAGAGCTGCATTAAATAGTGATTAACAGCCACAGCAGGCAGGGAATCAAAGCAGACTTCAAAAACTGGGCCAACATAACTTTCCAGAGTTAATTGCTTCACGATTCCTGATGGTTTTTGGAGCAGAACTCCTCCCAGCACCGAGCTGAGAGACCAGGGGATGCACTCTCAGGAGATAAATAAGTCTCCAGCCCAAAGCATCCCTGAGTTATCACCCAGGGCAGCTCCAGCAGGAAATTAACTCTATCCCAGCCCAAAGCAGGAGAGCAGCACAGGCTCTGCCTGCAGCTCATCCCCTGGAAATGCCAGGCAGAAACTTCCAGAAGGACACAGGTCCTGCCTGAGCTGGGAGAACCCAAAACCCCAGAGCAGCCACACCTGGGAGTGGTGGGTGCTGTGGGGTCAGGGGACAGGTGACATGGGGTCAGAGGGATGGGTGACACGGGGTCAAGGCTTGCAGGTTCCATGTTATCACCAAAATAAGCAAAAAGGGCGGTAAAAAATCCCCTCTCCATCACCATTTTTAAAAAATGAGCCCTGCCCAAAAAGCCCGGCCGAAAGGAGTGGAAGGCAGAGGTTTCTGCCAGAGAGGGGACACAGCTGAGAGCTTTCTGCAGGGCAAAGTGACTCTTCAGGCACTGGGATGGGGCTGGGGACACTGGGGACAAACCCAGAGCAGCTCAGCGGTGACAGCTCTGCCAGCCCCAGGCTGGGCAGGGGACAGCCCCAACCCCAGGGGACAGCCCCAGGGGACAGCCCGGGGAGGGCACAGAACGGTTTTTGTGTAAATGTAAAATAGTTTGGGACCGGGAGGGGCTCGGGACATGGATCCCGCGGGCAGAGCCGGGACCAGCCGGATCTGCAGATGAATCCTGGCCGGGCTGGTCGGCCGGGACAAGGCTGCCTTTGTGCCCACGGGTGTCACACCGGAACCGGCGCTGCCAGGCAGAGCTGATAGCCACCTTCTCCTCCCGGCAGCTCAAATTGCTGCCCCTCCCCTGGGGAAAGGCTGCGAGGCGCCAGGGACGGGAATTCCAGCCCCCAATCCCTGCTGGCCACTGCTGCGGGACGGGGCAGAGCCCTGCTCCCCAAAAAGGGGCTGAGCCCATTCCTGGGCTCTCCAGGACCTCTCCTTCCTGCAGGAACCAGCGCAGGGCACGGAGGGGTTAACTGGGAAGGGATGGATGAGCTAGGAAGGGATGAACTGGGAAAGGATGAACTGGGAGGGATGAGCTAGGAAGGGATGAACTGGGAAGGAATGGACTGGGAGGGATGAGCTAGGAATGGATGAACTGGGAAGGAATGGACTGGGAGGGATGAGCTAGGAAGGGATGAACTGGGAAAATGAACTGGGAAGGGATGAACCAGGAGGGAAGAACCGGGAGGGATGAGCTCCCCAAGCCGCCCGGGACCAAATTAGCCCGCGTTCCTTTTTACCCTCATTACCGAGCTGCTCCCCCTCGCCTTCCCCGGCAGGTCCTGGCAGAGCCCCCCAGCGCTCCCCACCCCCCAGGCTGCCCCCATTATTTTTGATTCTTTCACCAATTCAAAAATGTGCAAATGAGGCAGCGGCTTCCCAATCAGGCCTGGCCGGGAGCTAATTGGCTTTAAGCAGGGAGACCTGAATATGCTAATGAGGGCAGTAACAAGGCTGCGATGCGCCTGGAAGGGGAGCCAAGCCCTGGGCTCCAGCACGGGCTGACTGAGACACGTCAATTAACAAGCAGCAGATAATTTATTAATGCTCCTTTGCGCCCCTCTGCCCTTTGCTCCTAATTACCGTTTGATACATCAAACAGCGAGGGGCTTTGGCCGGTCGTGCTCCCAGCTGGAGCATCCCCAGGGGCTCCTCCTGCCCCCCAGAAGCCCCAAATTCCCCTCTCACCCCATAGAGGGACCACGGCTGGGGGTCCCCCACCCACACAAGGGACTCCCGAGCTGTCCCAGTGCCACCCTGCAGGGTCCCTGGGCTGGGTCTGGGTGGGTAAAGAGTCCCAGAGGAGGAGGAAAAGGTGGGGGTTGTGCCACCCTGGAGGGTCTGAGCCCCCCAGCCCTCCCCGAGGGGCTGCCCTGGGGGCTGGGGGGGGGGGGCTCCGGGAGGTTTGGGCTGGACGTGGCACCCGGACCTGGAGCTGTGCAGAGAAGGAGGGCAGGATCCAGAGCCAACATTTGCATTTCTAACAGCGGGGCTGCTCCCAGCAGCCACCCGACACCAGTTATTAACCCCCACCAGAGCAGGGGCTGGCAAACACGGCTGCTTTTCCCACCCAGACAGTCTCCCAAACCCCTTGGGATCCCAGGATTCCCGGCAGGAAGGTGTGGAAAAGGCCCTGTCCCCCCAACCCCGAGGTCCCCACACTCACTTCAGTTCCCAAACCCAGAATTTCCATCGCATTTCCTGCCCATGTGCATGGCCAGAGGCTGCAGTTATGGGCAGCTCCAGGCCCTGGAGGGTGCTTTCCTTGCCTGGTTATTCCAGCCGGGTCCTTAGGGTGAGAGGTGGATTGTGGAGAGCAGGAATCGGCCTCAGTCAGGGCACAGCTCCTTCCCCACACTGCAGAAGAGGCTCTTTGGTCTCTTAATGGGGTTTGGGATGAACCCTCCTCACCCTTCTCCACTGTGGAGCAGCTACAAGATATGGGGTCACCCCAAAAATGCCACCTGAACTGTCTGGTGACGCTGCCAGGAGCCCCTCACAGCCAGCACTGCTGGGTCTGTCCCTGATGGGGCCCAAAAAGAGCCCCCAGGGCCTCCTCCCTGATGGAGTTTGAAAAACTGTGAGTAAAAACACAGCTGAAGCCACTGCTTGGGTGAAAACAGGTGGGAAACAGAACAGCTCCATGAATCCCCAAAAACCCCTCAGATGGTTGGGCTGGCTTGTGCCCAACCATGATGGGGCACTGAATCCCCAAAAACCCCTCAGATGGTTGGGCTGGCTCGTGCCCAATCATGATGGGGCACTGAATCCCCAAAAAACCCCTCAGATGAGGCACTGAATTCCTAAAAACTCCTCAGAAAATGGGGCTTGAAGGTGCCCAGCCTGGTGGGGCACTCAGAAGATGGGGGCTGGGGGCTGGCACGTGCCCAGCCTGCTGTGACCCTGGGCTGGGGCTGTGCCCGGTGAGGACAGGCTGCGCTGGCAGCTCTCCATCCCTCTGGAATGAAGCCCCTCATGGGGCGTGGCAGCAGTCAGGAATCTCCTCTCCTCCCCAGCGTCCCTTTGATTGCCGGAGGGGACAGCCTGTGGCAGGTGTCCTGCCTGTGACCCGGGTCAGCCCCGGGCTCTGATCTGCCCGTGACCCTTCCCAGCAGTGCCCGTGTGTCCCTCTCAAACAGCTTGCAGATGAAGGAGCAACAGACTGGAGATGATTTATTCAGGAATTAAAGGTTCAGTACCCCTTTTAAAGGCTGTGCCTCGGCACTGTCAGCCTTCATTGCACACAATTAAAGGGCTTGGCTGCCCCAGCCCCCGCTCCTGCCTTCCAGGGGAAGGAAATCAAACAAAACCAACCCCTCCACCGAGCCCCGGCCCCGGGGGGCTCTGCTGAAGGACTCGGGAGTGGCCCTGAGCTCCAGCTCCAGCCTGGGAAGCTGGTCCAGCTCCATTCTCTGCTCGGGATGGGGGATGGAGCTCTTGGGTTTGCTCCCCATTTGCAGGAGGGGATGCTCGGGGTTGGAATTCTCGTGGCTGCTGGGGAAAGGCAGTTCTTGCAGCTGGAGCTGCACTGGAGAGGATTTATCCTTCCTCGTGGTTATCCCTCCTCCTCTTTATCCCTCATCCTGGTTATCCCTCCTTCTCTTTATCCTGTCTCCTGGTTATCTCTCACCCTGGTTATCCCTCCTTCTGGTTATCCCTTCTTTTCTTTATCCTACCTCCTGGTTATCCCTCCTCCTGGTTATCCCTTCTTGTCTTTATCCTTCCTCCTGGTTATCCCTTCTCCTCTTTATCCCTCCTCCTGGTTATCTCTTCTTCTCTTTATCCCTCTTCCTGGTTATCCGTCCTCCTGGTTACCCCTTCTCCTCTTTATCCATCCTCCTGGTTACCCCTTTTCCTCTTTATCCATCCTCCTGGTTACCCCTTTTCCTCTTTATCCATCCTCCTGGTTACCCCTTTTCCTCTTTATCCATCCTCCTGGTTATCCCTTTTCCTCTTTATCCATCCTCCTGGTTATCCCTTCTCCTCTTTATCCATCCTCCTGGTTATCCCTTCTCCTCTTTATCCATCCTCCTGGTTATCCCTTTTCCTCTGTATCCCTCCTCCTGCCTTATCCCTCTGCAGCCAGCTCGACCCCTCCAGCAGCTCCATTCTGTGCAGTGCAGGCGCTGCAGACTCGCCCCGACCCCAGCCCAGCTCCAGTTTCGCTCTCGCTCCCGGGCGGGGAGATGGGATAACCCCGGCTCGGTGGGGATGGATCCCTCCCCTGCGAGCCCCGGCAGCAGGAATTCAATGAAAAGCTTCCTTCCTCTTAGGAAAGAAAGGGAAGAAACCCGCTGGCAGCGGCGCTGGGATAATCCCTTTGCAAGGCAGTAAATTTCCCTGCAGCTCCCCCTGCAAGTAATCCGGTGGATTATTGCACCTTTCAGCACGGGCAGCCTTTAAAGAGCCTCTCCCCTCCCCATGGATCTGGTGCTTTATGACCTGACCTGCTGTCTGAGCAGGGGGAAACACAAATTACCCTCCTGTGAACCCGCAGCACAGACACTGGTGACAGATTTTATCCCCCTGGGAACTGAGGTCCTTGGGAGCGCCGATAAATAAGGGAAAATTGCTCTTGGAGCTGCTGGGGAGGGAAGGGGACCTCACTAACCCCGACTATCCCAGGGTTTCTTAAAAAAAAAATTCAGGAAAAAAATCCCCGAGACCACTCTGTCTAAAGATCTTGGTTTTGATTACAAATTTTAGAATTACACTCGTTAGTTCCTTCTAAATTATCCCCTCACAGCAACAGGCTGGTCCTGCCTGGTTTCCCACCGTGATGAGGAGAGCACAGGCATAAAAAGGTCACAAAAATCATTGGGGTTTCCAGGTTTACAGTTACACAGACAGCAGGAATAGGAATTCTTCCACGTCCCAAGGCTTGGCTGAGCAGAAGGAAGAGGAAGGGAGGGACCCTTTCCACTATCCCAGGTTCCTCCAGCCTGGCCTGGGACACTGCCAGGGATCCAGGGGCAGCCACAGCTTCTCTGGGAATCTGTACCAGGGCCTGCCCACCCTCCAGGGAGGGATTTATTCCCAAAATCCCATCCATCCATCCATCCATCCCCTGTCCATCTATCCATCCATCCATCCCCTGTCCATCTATCCATCCATCCATCCATCCATCCATCCATCCATCCATCCATCCCCTGTCCATCTATCCATCCATCCATCCCCTGTCCCCATCCATCCATCCATCCATCCATCCCATCCATCCATCCATCCATCCATCCATCCATCCATCCATCCCCTCCATCCATCCATCCTCCATCCATCCATCCATCCATCCATCCATCCATCCATCCATCCATCCATTCCCATCCATCCATCCCCTGTCCATCCATCCATCCATCCATCCCCTGTCCATCTATCCATCCATCCATCCATCCATCCATCCCTGTCACATCCCTGACACTGCCTGGAGTCCCTCCCAGCCCACAACCACTGCTCCCTGAGCCAACTCCCAGCTAATTAGCCCAGCCTAATTACCCAAGGCAGGACCTGCATCCCCTCTGTGGCCGTGGCTCCTGGGGGTCCCTCCCTGTCCCAATCCCGGGGTGCAGGTGAGAGGCACCCCCAGAATTCCTGCCCCTCCCGGTGTGGGAGGGAGGGAGGAAGGGAAGGAAGGAGGGAAGGAAGGAGGGAAGGAGGGAAGGAAGGAAGGAAGGAAGGAAGGAAGGAAGGAAGGAAGGAAGGAAGGAAGGAAGGAAGGAAGGAAGGAAGGAAGGAAGGAAGGAAGGAAGGAAGGAAGGAAGGAAGGAAGGAAGGAAGGAAGGAAGGACCCACACATGCCTGCCAGAGCCAGCCCCTCCCTGCCGGCCAATTGACAGCTGCCCTGATTTGCTCAGCAGCTGCTGACGGGCAGCAGACAAGTCCCCAGAGCCATGAATAATTTCAGGGTATTTGTGTTTATTTGATCTCAGGATGGGGCCGAGCCCGGACCCTTCCTGAGCCACGGGAAGGGGCGGCCGGGCTCTCCAGATGGCTCCGAGGCCACCGTGGGCAGGGCTGGCTGTCCCCTGGCTGTCTCCTGGCTCGTCCTGCTCCTCACCCTCCTCCTGCACAGCCAGGATGGAGGAAGGGACTCCCCAACAACTTTCAGGGAATAGAAAGGATCCCCCCAGCCCCACAATTCCTAACATGCCCCATTCCAATGGTTTCAAGTCATTTATCCAGTGTCTCCTTCCCAAAGGACAAAAATGAGCACTGGGTGCTTTCTGGGCTCCCATGCCATGTGTGGGGACATTCTGTGACCCCAGCCCCAAAACCCTGCTTGGGGACACCTGTGACCCCCAGCCCCAAATCCCTGCTTGGGGGACACCTGTGACCCCCAGCACCAAATCCCTGCTTGGGGACACCCTGTGACCCCAGCCCCAAACCCATTTGGGGACCCCCAGCAATGGGGTGTGAGCAGGAGGTGCCCTGTGGGACAGGAGAGGGGACAGAGGCAGCAGTGCCCTCCCTGGGTGGTGGCTCTGGGTGGCCCTCAGCAGCTCCAGCAGGATCCCCCAGCCTGCTGGGGCTCAGGGGTTTGGCTCCACCTCGGGGCACTCACCTGGGCCAGGTTCCAGGGCTGGCACACGAGGGCTGGCACCATCTGGAGCCCGCTCCTGGCCGGGCACAGGGGGCAGGGCAGGCAGCAGGTGTCCCCCAGAGCCCGGTGGCACTCAGGTGTGGCACAGGCAGGACAGGAGGAGGGCACAGCCACGCCACAGCTGCACATGGGCACTGGGGGCTGAAATGTGCTGAGGCAGCCCTGGTGCCCGGGCACGGGGGATCAGAAATTCCCATTTTCCTGTCACGCCTCTGACAGCTCAGGCAGGGGATGGAGGGGCTGCAGCTGCCTGG
The DNA here is from genome assembly GCF_022539315.1 of Serinus canaria. NCBI lineage: Eukaryota > Metazoa > Chordata > Aves > Passeriformes > Fringillidae > Serinus > Serinus canaria. The sequence continues at coordinate 14,887,010 of NC_066328.1, forward strand.
CCCTGGCAGGAAAGTGATGGCCTGGAAGGGACAGCAGCTCTGCAGAGCCCCAGGTTAATCCATCTGCAGGTGACAGTCCCCCTGAGCCCTGCAGGGTCACCTGAGGGACACAGGGACAGAGCCAGGAGTGCCCAGCCCTCACTGCTCAGGCTGAGCAGGGCAAGGAGGGCCCCAAAAGCTCCCAGGTGAGAACAAACCATCCCCTTGTCCCCCTCAGGCAAACCCCTGCTCCCCACAGCTCAGAGCCTCGGGGGGCTCACAGGGACCCCCTGTCCTGGCCACCAGCTCCACACTGGGCTGCTGTGTCCCCCCAGAGCAGGTTGTGCCTCTGCAGTGCCACATCCCACACGTGTCCCAGCTCAGGGTGGCTCCAGGCTGGAGCAGCTCCTCTGTCCCCCCTCCTCCAAACCCCAAACTGGTTTTTGTGGTGTTTGTCTCAGGCCTGACACTGTCACGCTGCTCTCCTTGGGATGGAAAAGAAAATGCATCCAGTTTTCCACAGAAACAACACAGATTCCCCATCTGGCTCAAATTTGTAATCCAGCCTGAGGGAAGATGGGAAACAAATTCAGCTTTTTTTTTTTTTTTTTTTTACTATCAGAAAAAACCTCATTTCCTGGCAAGGAGCTTCACCCCCAGCCTGGCAGGGATGGGAGCCACCATTCCCAAACCTCTCTGTGCCATCCCATCCAGTGCAAGGGGGCTGGGAGAGGAGCCCCAGCATGGAGCAGATGGTTCTGGTCTCCTTCAGCTGCTCAGCCCCTCACCCTGCCCCACAGCTGCTGCCTGCACAGGTGAGGGAGCAGCCCCTCAAATCCAGCCAAGCCTGGACCACGGGGGAGGTTTGGGAATGTGGGGATGCTGCTGGGAGCCCCCTCCCCCTGCTCAGCTGGCCCCCAGGTGAAGGAAATCCCCCCTGAGGAGGGAGCTGGGGTGGATTACACACTTTGCTGCAAAAAAAAAAAGAGGAAAGCTGTTCCTCCAGCCGTGGCAAAAGGGGCTGTGAGAGGTTGGGAAGGCTCAGGGATGTCCCAGGAGAGGCTGGACAGGGCTTGGAGAGCCTGGGACAGTGGGAGGTGTCCCTGCCCTTGGCTCTGGATGGGCTTTAAGGTCCCTGCAACCCAAACCACTCTGGGATTCCAGGATATCCTGAATTTTCTGCAGCTCCCAGAGCTCTGGGCGAGCCCCAGGTGACGGAGGTGGGGGTTCCATCTGCCCTGTCAGGGCTCCCTCCCTGTTCCAGCAGGGAATCCTCTAACAAAACACTTCTTTCCACTGGAAAAGCTTCACTCTGGCAAGTGGAGCTGTTTGTGGGAGAGAACTGGATTTTGCTTATTTTTAGCCTGGTTTCCTAAGGAAGTGTGGCAATCACAAGCTGTCTGTCTGTCTGTCCAGCTGTCTGCCCTGCCAGATCCCACCGGCCCATTCCAGCTGGATCTGAGGGAGGACGAGGATCAAAAATAGGAATTCTGGCACATTTCCATGGAGAGCTGCAGCTGAGTGGTGGCCAGGACCCCGAGCAGAGCCCAGAGGCAGCAGCCCCACCCACACCAGTCCAGCCCAGTCCAGCCCAGTCCAGCCCAGTCCAGCTCCCACTCAGTACCAGGTGTCAGTGCAGAAATCCTGGTGCAGGGAACACAAACACATCCTCTGCCCCCAAACCTGCTCTGGAGGAGCTGGACACACCTCAGTGCCCTTCCCAAAAATCCCTTTGGGATGTCCCTGTCCCCACCCTGGGCAGAGCCTGCTCCCCAGCAGGAGAATCCTCCCTGGAGCCAGGGGCAGTGCCAGCTCTGGGCATCAGCCATCCACCCACCCTGCCCCACAGCCCAGTGCCAGTCCCAGGGACCCTGGGGTCTGTCCCCACTCTGCCTTCTCCACAGGGAACACAAGGAGGAGGTGTCCCAGCACATCCCAGCCTCAGGTGTGAGCTCTTCCCAGTGAGGAGAACCCCCAGGATCAGGTAAATCCAGTGAGGAAAGCCCCCCAGGATCAGGTAAATCCCTGTTCCCAGTGAGGAGAACCCCCAGGATCAGGTAAATCCCTGTTCCCAGTGAGGAGAACACCCCAGGATCAGGTAAATCCCTGTTCCCAGTGAGGAGAACACCCCAGGATCAGGTAAATCCTGTTCCCAGTCCCAGTAGGAAACACCCCCCCAGGATCAGGTAAATCCAGTGAGGAGAACACCCTGGGATCAGGTAAATCCCTGTTCCCAGTGAGGAGAACACCCAGGATCAGGTAAATCCCTGTTCCCAGTGAGGAGAACCCCCAGGATCAGGTAAATCCCTGTTCCCAGTGAGGAGAACACCCAGGATCAGGTAAATCCCTGTTCCCAGTGAGGAGAACCCCCAGGATCAGGTAAATCCGTTCCATGAGGAGAACCCCCAGGATCAGGTAAATCCCTGTTCCCAGTGAGGAGAACACCCAGGATCAGGTAAATCCCTGTTCCCAGTGAGGAGAACACCCAGGATCAGGTAAATCCCTGTTCCCAATGAGGAGAACAGCCCAGGATCATGTAAATCCCTGTTCCCAGTAAAAACACCCCAGGATCAGGTAAATCCCTGTTCCCAGTGAGGAGAACACCTTGGGATCAGACAAGGTCCCTTCCACCCCAAACCTTTCCACAATTCCATGACCACAGGGAGGGGATCTGGAGCTTCTGCCATGGGTGAGAAGGAACCCTGGGGACAGGGACAGCACAGCAGGGTCCCAGCAGAGCCCCCAGCCTTGGCACACCCCCCTGTGCCAGTGGGCACCGGGATAATCCCCCACTGGATCCCCCCTGGAATGCCAAGGGTGCCACACAGGAATCCTGCTCCAGGATTAAATTCAAATATTGGGAATTAAAGTCCCTCTGAAAAGTGACCTTGCAGCAAATTGGTTTTTCCCTGCACAGCAGCAGCTCTGGAGTAAAACAGCACAACCCCAACCCTTCTTTGGGCATTCCCAAACAGTTTTTTCCCTCCCCCCACCCTCCCCGAAGTTGTTGTGAAAATTTTAGATCAGAAAACGCGTTGAGTAAAAATATTCAATTCCCCACAGCCTGCAGAGCCTCATCAAAAACCCATTTGAAGTATTACTCTCAAATCCCTCATGGCAATGGGATATTTTAAGGTCAGTTAAACTTATTATTCACTCAAGATTTGCTTTCAGGTCCCTGCATATTTCAAACAGATTTTCCCTCATCTCTAACCCAACTGTGTTACAAAAAGCCCTTTCCTCCTCCCCCCCTCCTTTTTTTCTATCCTGAAAAGAAAAAAAAAGTTGTCAAAAGAAAAGATCCTAATCAAAAACAGCTTCTGAAGCCTTAAAAGCTGCTACAGTTTGTACTTGTTGCCCCAAAATCCTGAGCTATCTCCAGATCCCTAAATCCCCTGGCTCCCAGGACGCTGAATGGAGCCCTGCTGGAAAAGAGGAATTAACTCCAATTTGTTTTCCTTATTTGCAATTCATTTCCTTGCAACAGCCTTCGGACACAGGTTTAGTTTTTTCTCCCTTTCCTCAAACAAGGAAAGAAAGGAACTTCCAAGCCTGCAGCCAGCGTTGGGTTTGGATTATTTAGGATTTCCAGCTTGATGGAGCTGCAGTTTCTGCTTCTGCCATGCCCTTCCCCTCACAGGTACTCCTGGTTGGGTTTTTTAACATAAAGGTCACCTAAAAAATACAATTTTTGAATTTACCCTGAACCACAAATCTCCTTTTTCAGCCTGGAGAAGGGAAAGCTCCAAGGAGAGCTCAGAGCCCTTCCAGGGCCCAGAGGGGCTCCAGGAGAGCTGGAGAGGGACTGGGGACAAGGGATGGAGGGACAGGACCCAGGGAATGGCTTCAGACTGGAAAAGGGGAATTTGGGTGGGATACTGGGCAGGAATTCCTGGCTGGGAGGGTGGGCAGGGGCAGGGATGGATCTCCAGAGGAGCTGTGGCTGCCCCTGGATCCCTGGGATGACCAAGGCCAGGCTGGAGCAGCCTGGGGCAGTGGGAGGTGCTGGGGTGGAACTGGAGGAGCTTAAGGTCCCTCCCAACCAATCCAGGCTGGAATTCCCTGATTCCATGACCAGGACATGGAAGGTCCAGGGCCTTCAGTGCCAGCCCAAGCACCGCCAGATGTGCAGGGCTGTCCCTCAGAGCCATGCCCAGATGTGCAGGGCTCTCGCTCACAGCCATGCCCAGATGTGCAGGGCTCTCGCTCACAGCCATGCCCAGGTGTGCAGGGCTCTCCCTCACAGCCATGCCCAGATGTGCAGGGCTCGCTCACAGCCATGCCCAGATGTGCAGGGCTCTCCCTCACAGCCATGCCCAGGTGTGCAGGGCTCTCGCTCACAGCCATGCCCAGATGTGCAGGGCTCTCCCTCACAGCCATGCCCAGATGTGCAGGGCTCTCCCTCACAGCCATGCCCAGATGTGCAGGGCTCTCCCTCACAGCCATGCCCAGATGTGCAGGGCTGTCCCTCACAGCCCAGGCCTCCCTGGATATTCAATCTCTCCCTGTCTGGGCTGTGAGGGTCAGGGCCAGGATTTCCCTGCAGACCCTACAAATCTTCCCTGCTTTTCCCATCCCCCTTAAGGAGGCTGTAAATCACCTGTCACTTCTCAGGTGACCCCTAATTGCCCATTTGTGTCTCGGATTCCTCCTCTTCCCCCCCACAGCACAGGAGACCTGCTGGGAGCACACCCCGGGGCTCTGCCTGCCCCTGCCTCCTCCAGCAAAGTCATCTCCTGGCATCTGCGCTTCAGCTGCGGCAGGGCAGCTCCAGGAGAGGGCCAGGAACTGATGCAGGAAGAGGGAAAAAAGGTTGGATGGGTCTGTTCCTGATGTGAGCCTCGCTGCTCTGCTCGCAGCCTTTGATTGCCACACAAATAAAAGATGGAAATTCACTGCAGGCACAGGAATTCATTAACGGGAGAAGAAAGGAGCATCAGCCCGTTGGAGGCCTGGCATCAATTCCCAGCCCAGTTTTGAAGTGGCAACAGCTCTCCTTGTTCTCTGGAAGTTGCTCTCCCCTGTCCTGCACGGTGGCTGGGGGAGAAATCCTGGGCAAGGGGATTTTTCCAGAAAATGTGATGGTGACACACCTCCAGCCCACTCCCAGCTCAAACTGGGATTGTGTTCAAACACAGCTGTGCCTGTTCCATGGGCCATGGTTCTCCTGTCCCTGGGACAGTTTTCTTGTCTTCAGGACACTCTGGCTTCAGGCAAGAACTGAAACCCCCCCTGTGCCAGGGCTCCGTGGCTCAAAAGTCATCCAATCTCTGGGGATCCCGAATTAAATCAGAGGAGCTCCCGCCCTGTCCTCCACCCAGACCGTGCTGTAATTTCTGCTCAGCTGCATGCAAAGAGTGAGATCTGTCCCTGAGAGCTTGGAGCCGAGCCCAGGGGCTCTCCCAGCCCGAGCACTGCTCAGCCCTGCCCTGCACCCAGCAGAAGTGAGGCTCTGGGGCTGGCTCTGGGGTCAGAGCTTGGACACAGGTTTAATTTTTTCTCCCTTTCCTCAAACAATATTTGGGCATCACACACACACAGCTGAGCGTGGAACTCATCAGCCCTGGGTGTCACCAAACCAGAAACCCCCAACAGCCAGGTGTGTGCTGACACTTCCAGGAATTTGGTTGTGGCGCTGACACGAGGCTCACACAGCTGGGCACAGCTGGAGTTAGGTGCTCACTGAACCTCTGAGCCTTTACTTAAAGGCATTTTGCCCAGAAAAAGATGTTTAGAAAAGGTCTTGCACCGCCAGAGTGATTAATGCTGAAAGGAATCTCCCCTGCCCAGTGTCTGCTCAGTAATTCAAGTTTTATGAGCTCCAAGATGAGCGAGGCCTGGCTGTGGTCCCTGCTCAGCCCCGTGGATGCAGGGCAGCCTCACACACTCCCTGATCCCCCTCAAAGCAGCCCAGGATGAATTTTTAATATTCACACCGAGACCAGAAGTGAACAAGGCTGTCCCTCATTACCTGCCTTGTAAGGAGATGGGGATCAAACGTGGTGGCAGAGTGACACCAGCCCCACCCGTTCCCTCTGATGGCACAGGGGGTAATTAACCAGCAGGTCACACTCAGGCTAACGAGGGTGACCCGCTGGGGGTCCCAGCCCCATCCCCTGCCCGGGGCTGGGGGCTCTGAGGCCACCCCTGCTCCCCTCTGGGCTGGGCTGGCCACCAGGGAGGAGCTGGAGCAATGGGGCCATCCCAGTTTGGGACATTCTGTGACTCTGAGCTCAGCAATGTCCCCGCTGCCACCACGCCCCAGGGGCTGGGGGAAGTTGGGGTGATCATCCCTGGTGGTTCCAAAAGCAGCCCAGGGATTTGGGGGTGCTGGGGGAGGTCAGGGGGATTCATCCCTGGTGGTTCCCTAAAGCAGCCCAGGGATTTGGGGAGGCTGGGGGAGGTCAGGGGGATCGTCCCTGGTGGTCCCTAAAGCAGCCCAGGGATTTGGGGGGGCTGGGGACACCTTCACCACCGACTGTGAGAGAGTGAGGGATGTGATCCCAACACCCAGAGGGACACAGCCACAGCCCTGGGGGACACCGTGACCTGGAGCCACCTGCCAGGGGTGACACCAGCCTGGAGCTGCGACAGACCCAGAGCCCAGCTTGCTTCCATCCATCCCACCCCACCCAAACTGAGCTCTGAGCTCCCAAACTCCCTGCACACCTCCTGCCTCGCAGCAGCTCCACACCAACCCCAAAGCCAGGGGCAGCCAGGACCCCAAAGCACCCGAGAGGGGAGGGCAGGGCAGTGCCTGAGCCCAGCAGGTGAAACCCCCAGCCCTAACCCAAAACTCCTCTCAGACCTACCAAGAGGAAGGTGAAGAAGGATTAGTTATTGCCTTAAAACGTTTATCTTGGCTCTCTACACATTCCTGTATTCTAAAACCTAAAGTTTCTGACTCTGTGATATTACACACTTCTAACCAGCTGCACACCTGCACTCTGGTGTTATCCATCCTTCTGGAATTTTCTCCATGGCCCCAGGTCCAGTGCAGTGCCCTCAGTGCCCTCCTGGGAGTCAGAGTCTGTCAGCACAGAAATGTGAAAATCCCAGTCCCCAGAGCTCCCGTCCTGCAGGGCCCTGCTGGGGCTGCTCCCAGCCCTGTGTGCCACCCCACGGAGCAGGATGGGGACACCTGTGTCCCCTGTTCCTCTGGGCTGTGTCCCCTGTCCTTTTGGGCTGTCCCCTGTCCCTCTGGGCTGTGTCCCTGTCCCACTGGCTGTGTCCCTGTCCCTCTGGGCTGTCCCCTGTCCCTCTGGCAGCAGCCCAGCCCAGCCCAGCCCAGCCCTGCCCTTTTCACAGCTCCTTTGTGCAGGGCAGCCCTGGCGGATGCGGGTTTGTCACGCTTGGGGCTCGGACACCGCGGGGGGACGTCCTGCCCAGCCCTCCCCCAAACCCGGCTTTTCATGCACACAAACCCTGCCTTCCCTCAACAAAACCCAAACCTCGCCTGAGAGTCCTTGGCAGCGGCCCCTTGACATTTTTCTCAGGCTCGTGTGGCTTCGGGAGATGACTTTGGGAAGCAGAGGAACGCCGGAGGAAGAATAAAACCCTCTGGTCCTGCCGGGCTGGCACTCACAGGAAAAGCGGGGACAGCCCTGGAGAGGCTCCGGCACGCCAGGGACCATGGGGACAGCAGTGTCCCCTCCCCGGGGACAACAGTGTCCTCTCCCCAGGACAGCAGTGTCCCCTCCGGCCGCAGGCACTGGCAATGCTGAGCGATCGCGCTGACAAGTGGCCGGGTGATCAATGGCACTGATCGATGGATGGCACTGATCCATGGATGGCACTGACTCATCGATGGCACTGATCCATCGATGGCACCGACCGATCGATGGCACCGACCGATCGATGGCACTGATCCATTGATAGCACTGATCAGTCAATGGCACTGACTGATGGCATTCACCCTTCGATGGCACTGACCCATCGATGGCACTGACCGATCGATGGCACTGATCATTCAATGGCACTGATCGGCCCCTCCAGTAATTGGAGGATTTCCTTGGCTGCCATTAATCGACATTCCTGGCTGGCAGGGTGGCCCTGGAGGGGGGGATTTGTCACTTGGAATTACCGGGGACACGGGGCACAGGTGGGGCGAGGCAGGTGGGGACAGGGAAATATTCGGGCACGAGCAGCACCTGCAGAAGGCTCCAGAGAGGGAAAAAGAAATGAAATAATCTGATCTAGGGCTGTGGAGATGGCAGAGGCATTTTGGGATCCTGCCCTGATTGGTTTCACCCCCAGAAGGAATTGTGGAGTTGTGGAATCATGGCTGGAAAAGCCCTCCGAGATCATCCAGTCCAACAACGCAGTGGGCTGTTAAATCCCTTGGGATGGGGACCCCACCCCTGCCCTGGGCAGCTGTGCCAGGGCTGGGCAGCCCCTCCAGGAGGAAATTCTCCCAAAAATCCACCTGAGCCTGCCCTGGCCCAGCCTGAGGCCATTCCCTCTGCTCCTGTCCCTGTTCCCTGGAGCACAGCCCGACCCCCCCGGCTGTCCCCTCCTGGCAGGAGCTGTGCAGAGCCACAAGGGCCCCCTGAGCCTCCTCTGCTCCAGGCTGAGCCCCTTCCCAGCTCCCTCAGGGATTCTCCAGCCCCTTCCCAGCTCCGTTCCCTTCCCTGACCACGCTCCAGCCCCTCCATGTCCTTCCTGCCATGCCCAAAGCTGTCCCCAGAGCTGAGCCAAGCCCTCCTGCAGCCCCAGCGGGTCCATCCTGCCCTGGCCCAGGGCTGCTGTGGGGGGCAAAGGGGGGTGGGGGGGCAGCTCCCCCAGCCCTGGGGTTTGGGACGGGTTTGGAATGGCTTTGGGATGGCTTTGGGACGGCGTGGCTCTGGAGCAGCTGGGAAGTTGCACAAGGCAGGAGGCCCCAGCAGCCCCCGCCGAGCAGAGCCGGGATGTGCCCCCCGGGGACGGGACCTGTCACTTTCCTCTGCCCTCCCCATCAATCACCGCCGCCTGCTTTTATTTATTTATTTTTTTATTTGCATAACGCGGCTGCAATTCCCGGCTGAATCAGCCTGGAGGGTGTGGATGGGGCAGGGGAGGGGAAGCCAATTCTTCACTCCAGCTACAGAAAGCCCTCCAGGTGTGCCCAGGGCCAGGTGTGCCACACAGAGCTCAGGGGCCGAGTGATAAATCAGTAGCAAAGTGGTCAATCAGCCTTTCCCTGCCCAAGGACCTTAACAAGGTCACAGCCTTGTTCTCTCCACACTAATGACTGGAGATGCCTAATAAGCCCTCAGTGACAAGTGACTGTATTAATGTAATTCTCTCCTGCTCCTGATCAATTTTGTGTGCTAAGATGCAGAGCAGCCCCGGGGGCGTGGGAGGCTCCTGCCACCCCCTCGCTGTGAGCTGCTGGCAGGGAGAGAGGAGTTTATTCCCCTGTGTCCCTGCCTGCCACCGGATTTCCTTGGTGGGGCACACCAAAATCACTGCCAGGAGGAGCCCAGCAGCTCATCCCGCTCCCAAAGTGCTGCTGTTATCCCAGGCTGCCTAAAACATCCCGTGCTGGGGCTCGAACAGCCCAGACAGTGAATTTTTCTGAATTTCAGCCATTCCCTCCCACATTTCAGTCTGGCACCAGCGCTCCATGTGATCCAGGTCAGGGCAGTCCATGCCAGCACAGCCCCTGCTGGAGCAGGGATGCTCTCCACGGCTCTGGACCATCTCAGCCATGCAAACCCTGGCTCATCCCTGCTCCCCACCAGCCCTGGCATCACAGGGAACTGGGCACTGACCCCGAGTCCTGGGGTGACCTGCAGGACCCCACTTGGAGGGCACAGCCCCCCTGTGCCCCCTCACAGTCCCATGCCCTGCCTGCCACATCGCATTTGCATCTCAAACCAGCCAGAGTGACTCACTGCAGGGATGCAGGAATAGTTTTGAGACAGGTCCCACAGAAGCCTCTCAGAACATCCCTGTGCTCCCCACTTTAATATTTTGGCCATCCCAAGAGCGGGGATGTGGGGAGGGAACTGCCAGGCTCAGGTTCCACCTTGTTCCCAGAGTTTTGTCCTGCAGACGAGGAGCATCCATGTATCCATCCCTCATCTGTCCATCCATCCATCCATCCATCCATCCATCCATCCATCCATCCATCCATCCATCCATCCATCCATCCATCCATCCCTCATCTGTCCATCCATCCACCCCTCTCTCTCCCACACCCCAGCTCCCTAAGCAGGAGGATTTCCACAGCCCTTTGAAAAGCCATTTAGAGCTAAGTCTTGGTATTAAACCTGGCCTTTCCTCGGGCAGGTTTTCAATCTCTGCCCGAGCCTGTTGCAGCAGAAAGTTTTTGAAAAGGTCAGGAGGAAGCTTTTAAGCATCTTTGCCAATTAAGTGCTGGAACCCCCTCCCCACCACCAGAGCTGCCCGTCTCCATCCCAGGGGAAGGTAATTACTGTTTTATAAACAAGCTTTGAACTCTCTTAAGTAATTGTCTCTCCTTGCATGAAAGCACCCTCTAAATCCACCGGCCTTTTCCACCTTCTGTCACCATCTAGAAAAAATCCAGGGGAAAAAAACCCACCTAATTCCTTGAAGGAGAAGCTCCCAAACCTTCCTTCCCACCGCAGTGATTATTTCTCCAAGGTTTCAGTGATTCCACTAACAGAAGCCTTGCAGCTTTCCCAGCTCTTGGTGAATTTTTTGGCAATATTTGACATATTTTCAAAACTTCTCTGGAGTTACACGGACCAAAAAAAAAAAAAAAAAAAAAAAAAAAAAGCCGTGTTTCAATATTTCAATTTCTACCGCCTGAGGTTACAACAAGAGAAAGGACAGGAATGAAGAAGCCTTTTCAAAAGGTATTAATTCCCATAATGTTGTTTTCTTAAACCAGCCCTGTGATTTCTGGGTGTATTTAAGCAGCCTGGGATAGAAATCCTGGCAGAACTGAAATCCTTTAGGAACTCAGGTTACTCCTGCACACCCCCTGCCCAGCCCGGGTGTAATCCCCCCATTTATCTAACAGAGCCAGAGACAGGGAAAGCATTCCTGAGGCGGGAAGAGCACCTTCCACCCTGCAAGTCGCGGCTTTTATCCCCAAAATCCCAGCCAACATTAACACGCAGCTCCAATCGCTGGAGCCTGACACGATCCGAGCGGCAGCACAAGGAACAGCCCGACTGCATTTCGCCTGGAGGCTGAGCCAGGCTCAGATTCAGGCTCGGATTCAGGCTCCCAAACCTGCTTGGCTCAGCAAGAAGCACTTGATGAGGATCGGGAAGAAAACGCGGCCGGGTGGAAATCAGGGAATAACAGCGAGAAAATGGGGGGCAGGAGGATTGAGCTGTGCTCCTCACCCCATCCCCGACCCCCCAAACCAGGACAGGCACAGCCCCCTGGCCCTCCACAAGCAGCAACCCCTGGCTGGGAGCTTTTTAACTGGTTTCAAATGTTAATTCCTCCTCGTGGCAGTAAAAGCTATTTTTAATCCCACGTGAAAGCAGTTTGCAGAAACCCAAACTTTGCACGAATTATGGATTGCTTCCCAAGCCGAGGCGGTGCTGGGTGTGTGCTAGGGAGCAGAAAACAGGGGCATATCATCAGGGAGAGCCATCCAGCTGCCCAGCCTGGTCCTAAGAGCTGGGCCGGGGCTTAAACAACACATAAAAGCCGATCCAAAACGCTACGCCTGAAGGAAAAGCTTTAGCATATCTTATTCTTAGTTAAAATCAGCTTTTTCTCAGGTTTCCCGCATGTTTTCTTTGTACTCGAGGTTTCGTTTCCCAAACACGGGGGTGAGGATCCGGGAAGCCGAGACAGAAAGGTCTCACTTGTGAATGGAAGTGAAAAAAAAGGAGAAAAGATTGCAAAGTAAGAGAGGCGAGGAGCTGCAGGGCTGAGAGTCTGCGAATGCCCCGGGAGAACAAGGGCCGCTCTGAGGCGGCAGCGCTGAAATCGAGTCCATCAGGAGGGGAGATTAGCGGTGCCAATGAATAAAGATAACGTCCCGGAGCAGCTCCGAGCATCGCCAGCCCGGATTCCTTTGTCTGTCCCCACCTTTGCGCTTCCCCGAGGAAAGCTGGCCCTGGAAGGGGCCGCGAGAGCGGTGCCAAAACTCAGCCTGGGGACTCCGGAGGAGCCGGTCTCATTCAGCAGCTCGAGCTATAGAGTGTCTTGATCTGTCTGTACAATCACAACACGCACAAAAACCCCTCCAGGCACCTACTTAGCTCCACTTTTCAGCTGCCAATAACACTCCCGGCAAAAGTCAAAAGAGCAGCGCCGCAGCCGCGTCCTTCCCCTGTCGCTCAAAGGCGTCGGGGTTGCGAGGTTCCGAGATAACAAAGTCTGGCTCAAGAAATCCTGGATGCCTTTCAAGAGCGTTATTAGCTCCTGTGAATGGGCTGGGGGAAGGGGAGGGGGCAAAGCCCACAGGCCAGGCAGCGGCTCTCTGCTCGCCCTGCACCTTCCCGGAGGTGCTCCCGAGCTGGGACAGCCCAGCAGGGGCACAGAGGGATGAGGAGCCCCACGGAGAGCTGATCCCCGCTCACGCCAGCTTTCGTGTTGGGTGGGACGGGAGAACGACAATGAAAAGTTGAATATGGCCTCGCAGAGTCTCGGAGCTCTGAGGATGCTCGGTGGGGACTGCAGCTCCTCGTGCCCCTGTGGCTGCAGAGGGACAATCACCTCACATCCCATAGTAGTTTTTAATATTTCTGGTGCAAGCTGTGTGAAAATAGGGGATTCTTTACAATCCCTACAGATGGGTGTGTGCAGCTGCCAGGGCCGGATCCCAGGGACACACGGGGTGCAGGGAGCCCTGGCCCAGCACCATTCCTGCCCAAACCTTCCTTTGGCCCTTGGGAAAGGCAGGAGGACACGATGGAGGAGAGGGACAGGGACCCCACATCACGCAGGGAAGCCCGAGCCCATCACACTGAGCCAATGCTGCCACAAAGTTCTGGCAGACGGGCACCAGGAGACCTCTTTGGATGAGCTCAGAGCCTTCCCTCAGAGCTGAATTGCCCAGAACTCCCTTTCTCACAGCCCAGGCCCCTCTGCCAGCTCCCCAGAGCTGCTGGTCCCCTCCTCTCCTGCCCCATTCCCCCAGAGCCCCGAGGTGGGTGCGAGGCAGAGGGAGCAGCCGGGAGCTCTGCGTGGGAACCAGAGCAGCTCTGGCCTCCCAAAAGGGAACAATCCCATGCAAGGATTCTGCTACGCCCCCAAAACCTCCCCAGTGGAGCAGAGCAGTGGCACTGCAGAGCCCCAGCCCAGCCACACAAGGGGTGAACACGTCCCAAATGTCCCCTGGGAGCCCAAACCTGCTCCCCTCACACCGAGGGGGCTCCAGCCTCCAAACCCCTTCACCCCACAAACGTTCTTTCCCTCCATCCCCACAGGCAAAGGCAGGACCTGGCCCCACACCTTCACAGTTGCTCCAAGTTTTGCAATGGATTTCAGAATCTCACCCCAAACTGCTCGGGTTCAATTCAATTTTTACCATTTGTCCTCACCTGCATTCCCACAGAACAGACACAGACAGTGCCAGGCTCCCACTGGGGACCCCCACACCCCAAACTGGCAGCAGACACCCCAGCATCCTCTCTTCTTTTTATTTAGGTTTCCTTCAAGCAGCACCGAGTGCCAAAAAACTTAAAATTGCGTTTTGCTTGAGGAGAAAACATCCCATCATGCTTGGATCAGCCATTAAATCATTTATGCTGCAGCCTCAAAAAGGTGTTTAATCTCCTCAGAATTAGCTAAAGCTGTAGCAACTCAAGGAATTCTGTAGGAGATGCTTTTGCAGAAGATTTTCTTTTCACTACTACTCAAAAAAAAAAAAAAAACCAAACAAAAAAAAGAGGAAGCTTTGGGCCATTTCAAATTTAAATTAAATAAAACAATCCAGTAAAAATAAATTATTTCAGTCAGTCACTTACAACAAACTACTCATCACCCACAAGGAGCTGCTCCTGCCAGAGCAGGGAAATCACTACGGGACGGAGCTACTAAGAAAGAACAGAATAATTCCAAGGGAATTCTTTTTCCACATTCACTCAAAACAAGCAACAACCTACAGGTGCCTTGGGGCCAAATATCTTGGCGTGAGAAGCAGTTGGTGTAATTTCGGTTTCCTAGCGAGTTCAAATATTTTAAAAATGTTTACACCGCTTTTGAGATATCCCTAGGAAAAACCCGATTTTCTGTCCAGCTCCTCTTCCCCTGCACTCCAGCACATCCCAGCTTTAAACATTTAGCTCTGTCTGGCTTTGCCGGGGATAAAATCCCTCGGTACTGCGAGGTCTTGTCAGAAGACAAAACAAGAGGCAGAGAGGAGAGGAAGCGAAGGGAAATAGTTGTGTGTGTGTGTGTGATTAAAACCACACTTGATGCAGAGTTAAGTGAAACAGCTCCTGATTTTTGCCTGGCCCCGAAGGATGCGGATTCTCCCCAGCCCAGAAAACCTTCCCCGCTCCATTTCTCCAGATTTACCACAACCACATGCGGGATCATCTCGAAGCTGGTGTCAGGCCAGGCTCCCTGCAAACACTTCCAGCACTAAAAACTCGCAGCAGAGCCATCCAAACTAAGATTTATTTCCTCTCTCTTCTCTGCGGTCCGTCCTGCGAGCCTCGCCGAGCGATATGAGAGCGTTCGATCTTCCCCGCTTTAATTACGTGGCTCGCAGTCATTAAAGCCCCGTTCTGCCGAGCGAGAGGCAGCTCGCAGTCCTCGCCCCAAAAAGATTAGTGATCATCATTATTGCTCCTCGAGCCCAGGAACGAGCTCGTAAATCACGGCGATATTAATGCAGCCGTAAAAATGAGCGCCGCTACTTACTGGGTTCTGAAGGTGTGCTAAACCGTAACTTTACAGCCCAGATGTGGGCTCAGAGAGCTGAAACTCTGCGGGTAAAATTACCACTAAAATTACGCTTTCCATTAAACACGCTGATTTTTCACAGGTTGTTACTTCGGCGAGGGTTGGGAAGCCGCAACCTCCCCCAAAAAGAGGGAGAGAAACGCGGTATTCCCGCGGGGCTCGGGGAGAAGGGGCTGGAGAGGCAGGAAGGACAGCGAGCGCTACTCCTTTGATTATTTTCAGATGTTTCCCCGAGAACACCACGGCGCTTTCAGACATCGGCACATTTGGATTGCCGTCAGAATAACGGAGAAGATTCCACCCCCGGCTTCGAGGGACTTATCGCTCCCGACTCCCTTGGCCCAGGCGCTCTGGAGCTGGCCAGGAGACGCGAGTTTAATCCACTCCACATGCACAGTAGCTGCTCTTCCGAACGCTTTATCGCCCGAAGAGCTCCATCCCATGGAAACCCTTAAGAAACAAACCCCCTTGGATCGCTCCAGCGCTGCCCTTTGCCCACCCAGGACCCCACGGATCCAGCCAGAATCAAGCCCGAGGTCCTGGCTCATTGCTGTTTTTCAGAAACCACGCGAATAAAACAATTCCTAAAGGAGCCCGGCGGGGAAAGGGGGGGGCACGGCTGGGGATAAAGCGCTGAAGGTTAAATCCGCAAAGCCTGCCGAGTGGAACGAGAGCGTTTTTGCCGCCGCCTTCGTCCCTGGCAGGGCGGGATGCGGGATGGGAGGTGCGGGGACAGGAGCGGCGCGGGGACAGGGAGGAGCACGGCGACACGGGGACAAGGGCACAGCTTTTAACACCGCGGCAGCCCCGCAAAAGCAGCCGCCAGCCCCTTCCCCAGCCCAGGCCAGGCTCGGAGCTACCGCCCCCCGCTCGTCCCGCCGGGGACCCGCACCCTGCCCCGCTCCCCTTCCCTCGGAGCCCCTTTCTCTCCCGGGACCCGCCTGTTGCGGAGCCGCCGCATCCCAGCCCGGGCGGCAATTAACGCAGCTCTGTGCTAATTACCGACCCCCCAGCCCCCCCACCCCACACCGCCGCCGCCTCACCTGTACCAGCGCAGCCCCTTCTCGTAGCACCTGTCGAAGAAGTGGGGTTCGGCGCCCACCGCCCGCACCCCGGGGTGCGCCCGCAGGAACTCGAGCAGCGCCCGCGTCCCGCCCTTCTTCACGCCCACGATGATGGCCTGGGGGAAGCGGCGGCTGCCGCCCCCCGCGCCCCCCGCCGCCTCCCCCGGGCCCGCGGGCAACGCGGCGGGCGGCGGCAGCAGCAGCGCGGGCGGCAGCGGCTCGCAGGGCCCGGGCAGGCAGGAGAAGAAGTAGGTGAAGAAGAGGATCATGGTGAGGAGCAGCGAGGCGCGGCGGCCCCCGGCGGGTCCCAGCAGCCGCCCGCTACATCCCATCGGGGGCCGCGCATCCCGCACCGCCACCGCCACCGCCGCCGCGCCCCCCGCCCGGCCCCGCGCCCCCCGAGCTCCCCCCGGGCCGGGCCCGGCCGCGCCGCCCCCACGCCCACCCGCGGGGCGGGGGAGGGCGAGGACACGCGCGTGGGGCGGTGACGCCCCGGGGAGGGGAAGGGGAGGGAGGGGATTGGGAGGGGGCGCGGCCCACGCGGGGACAGGGCTCCCCCCACGCGTGGCTGTCACACCCGGCCGGGGCAGCCCCTGCTGCCGGCCCTTCCGAGCAGGGGACATGCTTCCCACATTTCCCTGTATTTTCCTTTTTTCCCCCCATGGTTCTGCTCGGTTTTCCATGTTACCCCACATTTCCCTGTGTTACTCCATGTTTTCACTTTTCCCCTGTTTTCCCACATTTCCACACATTTTCCCATATTTTTACCACGCTTCCCCATGTTTTCACACACTTCCCACATTTCCCTGTGCTCTCACATGTTTTCCCTGTATTTTCCTTTTTTTCCCCCATGTTTCTGCTCGGTTTTCCATGTTACCCCACATTTCCCTGTGTTACTCCATGTTTTCACCTTTTCCCACATTTCCCCCTATTTTCCCACATTTACCCCTATTTTCCCAAATTTCCACACACTTCCTCGTGTTTTCCCATATTTTTACCACACTTCCCCATGTTTCCACACGCTCCCCACATTTCCCTGTGTTTTCACACGTTTTCTCATGATTACCCACATTTCTCCATACTTCACCACATTTTCCCATCAATTTTTCTTCCTCCTCTCACCATTCCCGGGGCTCCAGGGCTGGTTTTGGGAAGGGTCTCCCTCCACCAGCACAGCAGGATCCCAGGCAGGCACCAGCCAGTCTTAATTAGCCTATTAATGTAATTAACTCTGTTTAGGATTGAACCCCCCAAGAGCTGGGGAGTGGTGGGGACGGGAATCCATGGCCTGGCATGGGCAGGGAGGAGCAGAGCTGGGGTCACTGAAGGTCCTGGAGGGCCACGGTGGCACCAGTGGGGACTTGTGGGGTGACAAAGCTGCAGGGTGGCACAGGGACAGGGCTGGGGGGTGACAAAGCTGCAGGGTGACTTGGGGACAGGGTTGGGGGGACGACAGGGTGATACAGGGACAGGATGACAGGGTCCCAGGGCTGCAGGGTGACACGGTGACAGGGTCACAGGGCTGCCTGGCTGCAGGGCTTTGTGCCCTCTCGTGGCTGGCGCTCGGGGCTGCTCTGTCCCGCCTGGAGCTCTCCGAGGGGTGGGACAGCCCGAGACCCCTCCCAGCCCCAGCCCCCAGGGCCGGCCGGAGCGGGGACACCGAGCAGTGCAGCTGCTGCTGTGCCTTGGTTGAGCTCTCCTGTTTCCCAGATTCTGGACTGCACTGGTGCATGATAACTCTGAACTCCAGACAGGTTTTGTCTGTCCCAAAGAGTGCAAACAGCAGGGAATCAGAGAAAAACAAGGATGGAACTTCATAACCTAAAGCTATAATTGGATAATGAACCCTAATATGCAAATGGACCAAAACCTATAAAAGTGTGAGACCTCATCCAATTTGTGACCATTTTGGTTCACCTGGGGTGCAGCCCTGGCTGGGCTCTTGCACTGCCCAAGCTGGATCCACTGAGGCCTTTCAATAAATCCCTGCTCTGTCCTTCCACTCTGTTCTGGCCCAGCTTCCCAAGGCATCACCATCAGAGCAGCTCCATCAGCACAAACCCGTTCAAACCCTGCCCCTGGCCAGCCCTGGCTGCCTTTCCATGAGCCATTGGAAACAGGAGCTGCTCCAGCTCCCTGTTTGCCTTGGGAGGGCCAATGTTGCTCTTGGAAAATGCCAGTTTGTCAAAAGGGGAACGTTTGGCCAGAGCAGATCCATCCTGACAAACTCCTGTCCCAGCGCAGCCAGGGAGGCTCCAGGAGGGTGGCAGGGGGAGCAGGGCACTCCCCTCCTCACCCTGGGTGTGGGGGCTGCCAGGGCTGCTGCCACGGGGCCTCTTGGCACCGCCAGCTGCCCTCAGAGCACTCAGAGCCTTCCTTTCTCACCTCCAGAACTGGGGAAAAGGCTGGAAACGCCAGTCTGCGGTCAGGGCTGGCGCCAAGGGCTTGGGATGGGCCCAAGGTCACCCCAGCCCCGTGTCTGGGGGAGCTGGGGGCCCTGCAGGAGGGTCCCTGGATGCAGCCCAGGCCATGGAGGGTGAGCAGCTCACGGGCAGGTTTTGAGCCAAACCAGGGCATTTGGGTTGGAATGAATGAATTCTGCAATGTTCTCCCCGTGTTTGGTGTCCTTGGCTGGCAGTGGGCACCCAGTGCTCCACCATCCGTGCTCCACCCTCTCCCCCGTCCCCAACCCAGCAGGGTGGGACCCCTGCCACCCCCCAGGTCCCCCAGCACTGTCCCCTCCTCCAGCCCACCCCAGGCAGGGGCTGCTCGGGGGTTTCTGGGGTTCCCCCGAGTTTGTTATTGCAGAGAAAGAAAGGGAAGGGCTCTGGGGAGCGGCAGGGGTGAGGAATGCTTTGGGACCCCGGGGGTGGTTCAGCAGGTCACCTCCACGGCACAGTTTGCCAGGCTGGTAAAGGCGAGCAGAGCTCTGAAAGGCGAGCACAGCTTGGTGGGGAGCGCCTGCTCCAAACACGCAATTAGCGCAGGCAATTAGCGCCGCCGGCCCAATCCAATTAGCGCGGATGTTTCCCTGATTGCAGCCGCTGTTGGACAAATACAGCACAACTGCTCGGGTTCAGAGAGCAGCCAGGCAGGGAGGGACCCCAGCCCCAGGGATGTCCCCGCCTCACACGCGTCCCCAAAGCCACACAGCCCTGCCAGGTCACTCCTCACTGTCCCCACCGAGGGGTCATGCACACAGGGATGTCCCCAGCAGCTCTGGCAGTGCCACCTCCCCACTGGAGTGCTGTTCCCAAAGCCACACAGCCCTGCCAGGTCACTCCCCACTGTCCCCACCGAGGGGTCATGCACACAGGGATGTCCCCAGCAGCTCTGGCAGTGCCACCTCCCCACTGGAGTGCTGTTCCCAAAGCCACACAGCCCTGCCAGGTCACTCCCCACTGTCCCCACCGTGAGGTCATGCACACAGGGATGTCCCCAGCAGCTCTGGCAGTGCCACCCCCTGCTAGAGTCCCATCCAGGGTCTCAGCAAAGGCTTTTCCCCAAGATTTGAGGTTTGTCTGTTGGATTTTGGGGATAAAGCATCATCAGTGTCAGGGTACAGGGGGATTTCTCCCAGTCCTGCAGTGGGGAAAGGCAGGGTGGAGAGGGAAGAGCCCGAGTGGGACCATCAGGGCTCTGCCAGAGCTCCCCAGAGCAGCTCAAAGAATGAGGATGGGAGTGAGGAGGAGGAGTGGGTCACATCTCCTCACTGGGATCACAGGCACAGCACACGGAGCTGATCCCCTCCACACCCCCTTCCCATCACCTGGGGCACAGGGGACACCACAAACTCACCAGCAAGGATTAAAACCAAGGCACAAAGCCCAGCCTAGCTGCAGGAGGCTGGGCTGGGGGGCTGAGCCCCAGCTCCAGCAGCAGCTCTGAGGGCTGGCTCCAGAATCCTGGCACGCAGCCACCGCTGGGGTGGAGCCCAGCCCTGTTATTAAAATGTGTGACAGCAGCTCAAGATGGAAAGTGAAGTTGTACATTCTCCATCTGAAACTCCGGGAGGAATTTCAAGCAGGGGAATGCAATTTCCAGCCTGGAGGAGAGCCAGCAGCGCCAGGGCGAGATTTTTTCTTAATATGGTTTTGCAAAACTCCAACACGGAGAATTGCCCGTGGGTACAGAGATTCTGGGGAGCTGCAGACAGCCCCGTGCTGGGAGGAGGAACAAAACCAGCCCCAACTCCAGCAAGCTGCTGTCCCTGTCCCCAGAGGAGCTCTGGTCACCTCAGAGCCAGCGTGGACAGGACAACCCCAGGGCCCTGGCTGGGGAAGGCAGCAGCACCCCAGCAGGGAGGGCTTGGGCTGGGGGACCCCCAGCAGCCCCACAAGGATGTGGGTGCACCAGCTGCGTGTCACTGTCCCCGTGGGATTTGGGGATTTGGGACCTGCAGGACCACGGGCACCCCGTGGCTGCAGAGCCAGGGCTGGCTCTGACCCAGCTGCAGCCACAAAAGGAGCCTCCCCCCAATTTCTGCTTTTGATTTGAATCGTCCCAAGAAGGGGAGAAGGCAGCCAAAACCCACTGCTTTGGGTTTGGTTTTTTGGTTTTTTTTTTTTTTTTTTTAAAGCTTCAATTTAAAAAATAACATCCATGAAATGTGCAATTTTTATTGGGGCAGGCAGAGCCACAGGGCTCAGAGCAAACCCCGTCCCTGGGGCTGTGGCACTGCCCCTGAGCCAGCCCCCTCCTCACTGCCCATCTGACACCAACTGGGAGCAGCTCTTCCCTCAGTGGTGCCCTCCTGGGTGGGGACACAGCAGGGACACAGGTTTCACAGCATCCCGGGAGCAAAAAAAGTACAGGGATGGGAGGAGGCACAAAAGTGACTTTTTTGTGTGTTTAATTTGCTGTACCCCAGCCCCTGGGCGCCCAGGTGTGAGGAATCAGGGGGATTTGTTCCTGCTGGCTGGGTGTGGAGCAGCAAGGGCATTTCCAGTGGGAAAAGCCCCCTTTGGAAGGAGCCAGGGGATGGCTCAGGGCAGGATCAGTGGGCGAGGGATGAGCCAGAGGTGGGGCCTGGAGCCTGTCCAGCTGCAGGCCACAGCTGGATTGGGAATTCCAGAGTGGCTGCAGTGCCCTGGGGGATGTTAGAGCCCCAGGGCTGAGGAAGGCTCAGTCCCTGAGGAGTCACTGGAGCCACCTCTGTCTCTCCTGGGCCAGGGCTCACCCTCATCAAGCCCTGTCCCCTCCCCTCAGTGCCCAGCCAGGGCTGTGCTGGCAGCTCCTCACCTGCCCTCAGCAGCCCAGGGACCCCTGGAGCCTTGATGCCATTTGTGTTCAGGGCTGATCTCGTGGAGAGCTGATTACAGGGCAAGCAGACAGCTCCCTAACGAGCCTGGAAGGCTCCCAAGGAGGGCTGGAGCAGCCCAGCGGAGATGGGAGTGCAGGAATTCCTGCTGCTGCTGTTCCCACTGCAAGGTCCTGATCAACAATGTCATCTGGGGGGGAGTGGGGCACCAGGGAACCTCTCCTGGCCACAGCAGGTGAGATCCAAGGTTGGACAGGGCTGGGAGCGGCCTGGGATGGTGGGAGGTGTCCCTGCCGTGGCAGGGGTGGCACTGGATGGGCTTTAAAGTCCCTTCCCACCCAACTACTCAGGGAATTCCTGACTCTCTAATTTCATGTTTAAAATCCATCCACACCAGGCTACCAACAGGGTCACTGTGTGGTTTAATCACAGGGTTTCAGCCTCAAACCGTGCCCCTGGGGCACATTTCCCTGGTGCAGGGCTGGGGCTGTGCCAGTGTGGCAGTGGGGAGCTGGAAGGGGCAGCAGCCCCCCTGAGTGAGGGTCTCTCCCCAGCACTGCAGAGGGAAGGCAGGACTGGCTCTGTGCCCTGGGACAGGCCCAGCTCCTCACCTGGCAGGGCAGGGCTGCAGAGCCCTGTCCCAAAGTGTCCCCAGAGCAGGCAGGACTCAGGCAGAGCTGTTCCCATCCAGCAGAGAGCAGCTGGGACTCATCCTCCTTCCCCTGAGTCACAGCCACCAGCTCCCCGTGGCCCTGCCCAATCTCTGTGGGAAATGGCTTTTTCCAAGCAAATAATTCACAAGTTTCCTCCTTTTTTTTTTTTTTTTTTTTTTTTTTTTTCCAGAGGAAAATCAAAAAAAAAAACCCCAACCCATTTAGGAGCAGGGGGTGTTTTCCTTGTTTGCCATTAAAGAATCCTGTTGCCAGGTGCAGATGGCCACATTTGGGAGCCCGTGGAGGTCTGGCATGCCCACTGCTAATTCCATGCACAGGTGGGGGGGAGCTTTCCTCTGGCTCAGGTTCAGGCAAATATCCAGTGGCCAAAGGGAGGGAAAGGTGTGGGATTGAGGATTGGAACACCTGGAGCAGAGCCAAGCACAGTGAAACACAAAGTGAGGTTTGAAGGAGAACGTCTCCCATGGATGGAGGGGGAAAGGGGGATGGAAAAGGGAATCAGAAGCAGAAAGGAGGCTCCCAGTCCTTCTTGCAGGTGCTGGTGGGGTTGGGGCACAGGAAAAAATGTGGGGTCAGAGAGGGACAGAAAGCCCAGCACTGGATCAAACCCTGGCCAGCTGCACTCCCAGCCAACCCTGCTCTGGGGGCAACACAGATTCCAGAGTTTAACGTGTTAAAACCCGAATTTCAGCAGTAGCAGCAGAATCAGGCTCCCAGGTCAGGCCAGAATCCTGAACTTTCACCTCCCCATTCAGGGACGGGGCCTCTCCCTGAGCTCCCATCCCTGGCAGTGCCCAGGGCCAGCCTGGGGCAGGGGAAGGTGTCCCTGGATGGGATTTAATCCAACCCAAACCAGCCCAGGACCCTGTGACCCTCATTTCCCCACGCACTGGAAACAGCCTGAGCTGGGGGGCAGCAGGTCCTGCTGGAGCCACATTCTGGGTGAAAAACCCCCATTTTCAGGCAAACCCCGGCTCTCCCCGGGCAGCCAGAGCAGAACGGGAGCTCGGGCGGGGCGGGCTCCAGCGCAGAGCCGCGCCCAGAGCCCGCTCATCTCTCATCATCTGCGGTGCACATGCCAGAGCCATCCAGGGAAGGGCTGGAAAGGCTCCAGAGCCGGGAGGGCGTGGGGCACGCTCGGCTCCCCTGCCCCGGGCTGCAATTCCTCCTGCTCCAGCACCCCGGGGCTGCCCTGGATCAATTCCTCCTGCCCCAGCACCCCGGGGCTGCCCTGGATCAATTCCTCCTGCCCCAGCACCCCAGGGCTGCCCGCACACCCCCAGCATCGGGATCTGCCCCGAGCATCCCTCACCCCCCGGGAAAGCCCTGTCAGGGACTGAAACCTCCTGGCATGGATGGTCCCCAGGGATGTTGGCATCTGGTTCCCGTGGTTCCCCCGTGCTGTGTCACCCGCGGGTGCTGTCCCCGTGGTTCCCCCGTGCTGTGTCACCCGCGGGTGCTGTCCCCTCCCCAGAGGAACAGCTCAGAGCTGGCCCAGGGCAGCATCCCGTGGCCTCCTGGTAGCCACCAGCATCCGTCAAATCATCCAAATACCCGAGTGACACCGTTTCTCCTGTCACCCCCCCACGGGAGGCAGCTGGAGCAGGGTCCCATCTCAGACCCGGCTCATCCTCCTGGGATCTGTCCCATCTCCAGCCCCTGGAGAATCTCGATGGGTAAAGAGCAGGGAGGAGCCAGCAGCCCTCTCTGGAGGGAGCACAGGCCAGGAGATGGCTGTCCCCAGCCTGGGCCTCAGCCACCACCAGCTCCAGCACAGCCAAAACCAGGGCAGCCCAGAAATCCAAAATGCTGGGGACAGGTTTGGGATCACAGCTTGGGGTGAAACCCTGGCAGAGCCCTGGGTGTGCCAAATTCCCTCCTGCACCAGGGCAGGGTGGGAATGGGTCCCCATGGCAGGGCTGAGGGACAGCAGCAGCCTGGCACAGGGCACCAGGGCATTCTCCAGGATCTCATGTGGCCACAGACAGGATTTTCTGGAGAGCTCTGGAGACAAGAGCCCACAGGCAGTCAGGGGCTGAAAGGCAGGGCCCAGTGCCTGCCATCCCTGGAGCTGGGACAAGGCTTTGGGATCCACCCCGAGGTGCCTCCCAGAGCGTCCCTGCCTCTTGTGTCACCCCCATCTTTGACTCTCACGGCTGTCAGAGCTCCTCGGAGCATCCTCTGCCTCCCCAGAGCACTCAAGGCTGCCCGGTGGGGTCTCCTCAGAGCCAGGAGTGTCCCCACCCCAGGCAGCCCCGAGCACAGAGCAGGACAAGGGGCCAGCCCCCCCCCAGCCCCTCTCAGCCCCACGGGAACGCCCCGTGGTCATTGCTAACCTCAGATCTTCGGCGTTATTAACAGCACACGTGTGGGGCTGGCCTCCCCTGGAGGGACAACATCTGGGGGAGAACATCTGGGGGACATTCATCACGGCCACCGCGGGCTGCAGCCGCCGCCCCCGGCCGGGGATGGGTCACATCTGAGCGCTTGATGTGGAGTCATTAGCATCACAGACTTCCAGCCCAATTACTTGACGGATGAAATCAAGACCCTCTGGCCTCATTGTTCGCATCTGGAGCCGCAAACGGCCCCGGCCCAGCCCGGCCCGGCCCTGCCTTCATCTGGAGGTGGTTTCCCCCAGCCTGGCACACGGGAACGCATCAATCACGGCCTGAGAAGGAGCCCTGGCCCCCAGCTCTGCCCCTCAGCGAGGAGGAGATGCCCAATTCCCGTCCCATAAACTCCACGGGACGTTCCTTGTCCCGGCCACCCCGAGCCCAGGTGGGTCCCACCCCAAACCTGTTTGCAGCTCCAGTTTTGCAACCGAGCTGCTGCGATTTTCCCCGACCGATTTCACACAAAGGAGCAATTATGCTTCGTTTCTTGCCCATTAACACATCGCGTTTGCTTTAGGAGGGGAATAAAAGGAATTGCATCACAAATATTTGAGGTGCTGAAGTCAGCACGCAGGTGTTGGGTGACTCTGCCAGCGCCAGCCCGAGCAGAAAACTCCTAATCCCGGTGATTACGGCAATAAACACGGGGTGGGGATGGGGCTCCCACCCTGGGCAGCCCCCGGGGTCGGCCCGGCCCCGGAGCTGATGGTTGGAAGAGGAAAAGTTCATTTTCCTCACGCGTCCCTCGCTTTGCTCCGCTTGAGGAGCGGCTCCAGGGCGGGACGGGAACCGGGGATGGCCAGAGGAGCCCCGAGAGGAGCATCATCCCCTGGGCACAGTGCTGGTGTGCTCAGGGTGTTTGCCTGGCATGAAAGATGCCCATCCATCCATCCGTCTGTCCATCCATCCCTCAGCACAGCGCAGCAGGGACCAGGCAGTGCCCTGGAGGCAGGCACCGCGCAGCAGGAGGAATTTGGGTTTCTTTTTCCCCCCCCCTCTAACCCATCTGTCCTTAATTTCTTTGGGGGTTTCACTCCAAATTCTTCAGATTCTGCAGCAAATGCTTTGCAGTCCTCGGCCCCTCCGCGCTGCCCAGCTCGGAGCAGCGGGAAGGGAAAACCCCAGCCCTGCACAGCCACCAGCAGTAGTAACCCGTGTCCAGGGGTTATTTGCTGTTCCCTGGGGGTTTTTTCGGTTGGTTGTTTGCCGCTCCATCCCCTCCCTGTTCTGGGGCTGTGCCAGCCCGTCCCTCCGTGCCCTGCAGGGGACAGCAGAATCGGTGGCAGGCGACACCAGCCCCTGTTCCAGCCCGCATGGCTCCGTGGCCGCCCGGAGGCAGATGTGGCAGGGCCAGAGCTCTGCCGGGAGCTGTTTCCATCCCCTCGTAGCAGCGATCCCCCCGTTTTGCCCGAATTCTGCAGTTACGAGGTGGCGGCTCCGGACCGCGCCAGGTCCGGGCAGGGCAGCGCAGCCGGCCCGCGGGGGGAGGCACCCTGCGCTCGCTGCTAATTAGCCGCTAATTTTACAGGCTGCTTTATGGTTTGTAGTCACTGAGCGTCCCCGGGGGCTGCGGCAGAGCTGTCCCGGGGACCAGCAGCGCCCCTCGGCCGAAGGTCCCTGGGGAGAGCCGGGCGAGGGGGGCAGGACCCCGGAGCCAGCCGAGCTGTGGCCCCAGGATGCTGGGAAGAGCCTGGGAAGGCACTCACAGCCTGGCCGAGGCTGAGCTCAGGTGCTCACAGCTCCCTTTGGATGCTCCCACTTCCCCGGGATCCAAAATATCCCCCCCGTTCCCCACCACCCTGCACAAACTCAGCCCCTGCACAACCCAGGGTGAAAACAATCCTGCCCCAACAGTGACCCACAGAGAGGCTCAATCTGAGCCAAATTTGGCGATTTAAACGCTGCCTTAGGTTACCAGGAGAGCTCAGTTCCTCCCCAGAGCTTTGGTCCAAGTCCCGGGTTTGATAAGCGTCAGGACACGGCGCTGGCCTCAAACGGAGAAATTCAACAAATACCTGACATATTTGTGCGACTCACACACGTGAGGAGCTGCAATTGAAGGCAGGATCCCTCTCGCCCCTCGGCCGGTACTGGCAAACCCCAGCCCCTCCTCGCCCCCTTTAATCCCGCCTGGCACCACCCCCGCTCCCCTTGGGAGGCTCTGCCCGCTTTGTGCAGCCCTGACCCCTCACACCTGGGCCCTCAGACCCTGCCCCTCACACCTGGCTCACAGACCCTGCCCCACACACCTGGCTCACAGACCCTGCCCCTCACACCTGGGCCCTCAGACCCTGCCCCACACACCTGGCCCTCAGACCCTGCCCCTCACACCTGGGCCCTCAGACCCTGCCCCTCACACCTGGCTCACAGACCCTGCCCCTCACACCTGGCTCACAGACCCTGCCCCTCACACCTGGGCCCTCAGACCCTGCCCCACACACCTGGCTCACAGACCCTGCCCCTCACACCTGGGCCCTCAGACCCTGCCCCACACACCTGGCTCACAGACCCTGCCCCTCACACCTGGCTCATAAACCCTGCCCCTCACACCTGGCTCACAGACCCTGCCCCTCACACCTGGGCCCTCAGACCCTGCCCCTCACACCTGGCTCACAGACCCTGCCCCTCACACCTGGCTCACAGACCCTGCCCCGCACACCTGGCTCACAGACCCTGCCCCTCTCCAGCCGGAATTCCCTGGAAAGATCCCAGCATCCCAGCTCTGTCCTGGGCTTAGCTCACCCCGACAGACAGCAGGGAGCTGCAGGGTCAGCACCCCACACCTGGACAGACAGACGGACAGACAGACAGAGGCAGCCCCTCCTGCCTGGCTCACCCCCCTGTCAGAGCAGTGGTTCTCCACCCACCGGGGCCAGCAGTTTAAATTAATCCGAGATTAACTGATTTGGATCCCTGCTTTGGGTGGGAGGCGGCGAGGTTGGGTTCAAAGCTGGGAAGTTGATTTCCAGCAGAGCTGGCAGCAACAGCCCCGGCCATAAAATCCCAAGACGTCAGAGGGGAACAAAGATAGACTGTGATGCAGAAAAGATGCTCAAATTTAAAATAATCTGGGAGGAATGAGCACAGCCCTGCAGACACATGGCCCCAGCATCGCTCCCAAGTGCAGCTTTTCCTCTTTAAATAAACTCCTCCACTTATTCCCTCCTGGTGGCTTTCAAGTCTTTATTTTCCACTTTAAAATCCTCGTACCCTCCCAGGTGCTCTGGGAAGCTCCCACCTCATCCCAAACATAACTCGGAGGTGACCTCGGAGCAGCCAGAGCAAACGTGGGCTCTGCAGAGATTCTTGGCAGGCAGCCCACAGCTCCCCTGCTCCCGAAATGTGAGGATCAAGCCACGACAGCCCCTGCATCTGAATTGAAGCGGGCTCTATTTACTGCTGGGGCTAATTGAATTAGATGAACTCCGGGCTGGAGGATAAGCAGAGCCTGCCCTCACAGTCCCTGGGTTTATTCTCATTTACTGTTCTGGCAAACTCCAGTGGGGCTTCCATCAGAGCACTTGGGTCCTGGGCTCTTCCCATCTGCCCTGGGTGGGAATTCCGAGGGGTTTTTTGGGAGTTGAGGTGAGGAAGGGGTGGTGGATCCCGGGCAAAGGCTCCCTCTGGAGCTGGGGGGGCAGTGCCCAGGTGACACCAGTGTCACAGGGGGTGGCACCAGGGATGGCAGCAGCCTCTGAGCCCAGCTCACAGGGCAGGACCAGCCTCCCCCTCTGGCTGCTGCAGGATCCATTCCCCGGTGCCATCCCTGCTGCTCCCATCCCAGGGAGGAGGGAGGGCACGGCACCCCCAAAGTCTGGGGCAGCCCGGGGCTCCATGGGGAACAGGACAGAGGTGTGGGTGGGGAAGGAGAGCACCCCACCCTCCCTAACGCGGTCAAGACAGACTTAACTCAAAAAATTCGGGCAGGAGGCTTCAATAAGCCGCGAGGACCCTGCCAAGAGCCGCACTCCCCGTGTCCAAGAGCACAAAAGCTGGAGATGTAAGACATGCAGAAAGCACTGTCAGGGCAGGCCAGTGCCAGCCAGCAAATCTGCAGCAGTGGGAACATGAAATATTAATCACTGGTGCATAAAACAATAGGAAAAAGCTGCCTTTTGGGGCAGCCATCCATCCTCACTCAGCAGGGAACATCAAGAGCCGCTAATGCCGTGCAGGTTCTGCCTAAAGACCCGCCTGCCCTGATGGTCACGCGAGAAGCGCTCGCTTTGAAGTTGAAAATAGACTGTAAATGTCTTTTGTGCGAGATGAAACATGATAAGACATGAAACCGGGAGGCTAAACTGTAGTTAATCACGGCGGCTTTACAAGCAACAAATCACTGCTGCAGACAGTCCAGGGGATCGTTTGAACGAGCAGCCGCGTGGGGAGAGAGCCCGGCGGGCATCGCCCTCCCCAGAGGGGGTTTGGGGTGCTGGCACACCGCGGTGGCCACGGCAGCGGCCACGGGGCTGGGATGGTGCTCATGGGGCTGGGATGGTGCTCATGGGGCTGGGATGGTGCTGGCAGGGCTGGGATGGTGCTCATGGGGCTGGGATGGGGCTGGGATGGTGCTGGCAGGGCTGGGATGGTGCTCATGGGGCTGGGATGGTGCTGGCAGGGCTGGGATGGTGCTCACAGGGCTGGGATGGTGCTCTCAAGTCTGGATTGGTGCTGACAGGGCTGGGATGGTGCTCATGGGGCTGGGATGGTGCTGGCAGGGCTGGGATGGAGCTCACAGGGCTGGGATGATGCTCTCAAGTCTAGATTGGTGCTGACAGGGCTGGGATGGTGCTGGCAGGGCTGGGATGGTGCTCATGGGGCTGGGATGGGGCTGGGATGGTGCTGGCAGGGCTGGGATGGTGCTCATGGGGCTGGGATGGTGCTCATGGGGCTGGGATGGTGCTCATGGGGCTGGGATGATGCTCTCAAGTCTGGATTGGTGCTGACAGGGCTGGGATGGTGCTGGCAGGGCTGGGATGGTGCTCATGGGGCTGGGATGGTGCTGGCAGGGCTGGGATGGTGCTGGCAGGGCTGGGATGGTGCTCATGGGGCTGGGATGGTGCTCACGGGGCTGGGATGATGCTGGCAGGGCTGGGATGGTGCTCACAGGGCTGGGATGGTGCTGGCACAAGCCTGACCCAGCACTCCCAGGGCCAGGCTGATGCTGGCACGGGGCTGGAGTGATGCTGGCACAGCCTGGAACATCCTCTGTCACTGCTGAGTTAGGGATGGAAAGAAACATTTCAGTCTTCAGAAGGTAAAAAAAAAAAATTAATAGAGAGTAACACGACTTTTTATAATGCAACAGCCAGTTCCAGGGCTTTAGAATCTTATCCACAGCTAAGTTTTCCTCTGATCCCACGGAAAGCTCCCTGTGCTGCCCTGTGCAGGCGGTGCTGAGCGCAGGAACACGCCTGGGACAGGTATTTCCCACCTGGGACAGGCATTTCCCACATCAAAAATGAAGCTGGTGATTCCAGGCGATGCTCACTTGGGAGCAGGAGATAAGAGCCCAAAGCGAGTGTCTAAGTATGACTGATTAACAACTAAACCCTCACTAATTGCCTTAAAAAGTCACATCTCAACAGCCAGGGAAGGGAAAAAAAAAAAAAAAGAAAAAAAAGAGGATTAAAATTTTCCTCGGGCTAAACATTTTTCCGGCGTGCTCAGACTCGCTCTGGGTGTCTCCAGTCATTATCTCCCTAATTAACACACGCCGCAGAGCCCAAACAAATTTCCCCACCTTGTGGCTCTGGGAGGTTCAGTGGGATTAACCAGACCCGGGGAAGGGATCTGCCAGAGCCAGCCAGGGGGGTTTGGGACGGGGTGAGGCTGTTACTGCTGGGAGAACTGCAATAAACCCTGGATTCTCTGCAGGTGGAGGGGCTGCGGACAGGTGAGGTGGTGGGAGAGGCTCCTCTCCTCCTGCCAGCCCCGTGTCACCGGGAAATCGTCATGGGGAAGGATTTTTTTAAATGGCCATGCCTTTATTTCCTGTCATTAACACAACACCCGCATTTTCACAGCCCCAAAAGAGCCCAAATAACCCCTTGGAAGCAAACTGGTGCCAAAGGCCAGCAAGGGGATGAAGGCACAGTCTGCTGGGAACGGTGGTGCCAGAGCATCCCAAATCGGGCTGTGCTCCTGCCCACAAGGATGTGTAACCCCCCAAAAGTGCTGCTTTGGGGCCCTGGCCTTTGGGAGCTGTGGATCAAAGGATAAAATGAAATAAAATCGCTTAAATATGGAAGGAGCCATGCCTGTGATGCTGGAAACAGGACTGAGAATTCCAGGGGTGCAGGAGGAGCGGGCAGGCTCCAAGGAGCAGCGGTAATTAGAGCTTCCGAGTGCCTCCAGGTCATCTGCCTTTCCCTCGAATAACATCATTTCTATAGAGCTTGTTGTCTTATTAGAGAATTAATCTAAATCTTGGCGGGCTCTGGATGCTCTGCCGGCGGCTGGAGCCATCCCGGGAGGGTCAGGGGCAGGTCCCGTGCGTGGCATGCGGGGGAAAAAAACCGGCAAAACCTCAAAAGGGAGGTCAGCCGGAGGCTACGGGGGAGGAAATGAGTGATTTCTTAAACAATCAGGGAAGTTTGCGTCGGCCTGGAAACGTAATTTGATTTGTGTCGTTAAAGCCGGGCTGGGGCGGCTGCTCCCGACGAAGGAAAATCCTCTCGTTAAGGC
Source organism: Serinus canaria (assembly GCF_022539315.1). Taxonomy (NCBI): domain Eukaryota; kingdom Metazoa; phylum Chordata; class Aves; order Passeriformes; family Fringillidae; genus Serinus; species Serinus canaria. The sequence continues at coordinate 14,917,917 of NC_066328.1, forward strand.
AGAATTGTCATTAGTGGGATCATTAGAGGAGGGGGAGCGGCACAGGGAATGCCCGGGCCGTGGAATGAAGGGGGGAAAAGCAGAATTCCGAGTGCCCCGGGGTCCCGGGAGAGGGAGGGACTGTGCGTGCGCGGGGCTGAGGGTGCTCGGGGGGTTGGATGGGATAACGGGATGGGATAACGGGATGGGATAATGGGATGGATGGGATCCCTCTTGCAGGATTGCATCCTGAATCCTCAGCACCAGGCGCTGCCTGGAGCTCTCCACGCTCAGGTCTTCAATATTCCTGCTAAAATCCCATCTCCAGCCAGATTTCCACGAAAATGCCCCACCCCTGTTCCAACCCTCTCGGGGGGGTTGGCTCCGAGAATGTTTCCTTGTTGATGCAGCGGTGGATGCAGGGGATCCCACAGGAGCATCCTCCTCCTTCCCTTCCCTCCCTGGAAGAGTTGGGAAAGGCACTGGCACCCTCCCGTGCCCGCTTCCACAAACTGCAAGGCAGCCTGGAATCCCGGCTGGATCCCCCTGGCATGGGCTGCTGGGCAGGACAGGGATGGAGCAATCCCGGCTGGATCCCCCTGGCACGGGCTGCTGGGCAGGGCAGGGATGGAGCAATCCCGGCTGGATCCCCCTGGCACGGGCTGCTGGGCAGGGCAGGGATGGAGCAATCCCGGCTGGATCCCCCTGGCACGGGCTGCTGGGCAGGGCAGGGATGGAGCAATCCCTGCTGGATCCCTGGCACGGGCTGCTGGGCAGGGCAGGGATGGAGCAATCCCAGCTGGATCCCTGGCACGGGCTGCTGGGCAGGACAGGGATGGAGCAATCCCTGCTGGATCCCCCTGGCACGGGCTGCTGGGCAGGACAGGGATGGAGCAATCCCTGCTGGATCCCCCTGGCACGGGCTGCTGGGCAGGACAGGGATGGAGCAATCCCTGCTGGATCCCCCTGGCACGGGCTGCTGGGCAGGACAGGGATGGAGCAATCCCTGCTGGATCCCCCTGGCATGGGCTGCCCACGATGGGGAGGGAGCTCTGCCATCCCCTCACTGCTGGCACTCCCAAGATTTCCTCCCCTTGCAGCATCTTGGGGGAGCCACTCCAAAAATTCCTTCCTGCCACAGGGCTCAGGTGGATGTCACCTGACCTGGAGAATCCTGGAATTGTTTGGGGTGGAAGGGACCTCGAAGCCCACCCAGTGCCACCCCTGCCATGGCAGGGACACCTCCCACTGTCCCAGGCTACTCCAAGCCCCAATGTCCAACCTGGCCTTGGGCACTGCCAGGGATCTATGGCAGCCACAGCTGCTCTGGGCACCTGTGCCAGGGCCTGCCCACCCTCCCAGGGAGGAATTCCCCCTTAATGCCCTAAAACCCAAGGATTAATCAGTGAAAAGGCAGATTGGACCTTCAGACTGGAAGCTGGGGGATAATTAGAGCTGGAGGGTGACCTGAGCTGAGCTGGCACTGGCTCCTGAGCTCCAGAGGGGACCTCACCCCCTTGGAGCCCGGAACCAGAGCCTAGCAAAGTCCAGCTCAAGCCTGCAGGCTCCAGGGATCCAGCTCCAAGGGGGTGAAGATCCCATGTGAGACTGAGGGTTGTGGCTTCCAGTCCTGCAGAGTTTGTGTGGGGGAGTTCTGGGGAGAAACTCAGCTCCCTGTGCCAGGGCAGGCCAGGGAGTACCGAGAACACCCTTGGAACAGTGGAGTGAAATGAAACCTTCCCAGTAGAGCTTTGGCTCTGGGAATGCCCCAGCCCCCTTTCCAATGGCAAACCTGGGGAGATGGGAAGAGATTCCAGGTAAAAGCACACACCCCCACCCCCCCAGCCCTCGGCCAGGGAGCAGAGGAGGAACCCAGGGCTCTGGGATGCCATTCCCAGCGTGTCCAACACTCCAACACAGTGAATCAGTGCTTTATTTCAGCATGGAGAGGTCCAGCAGAGAGCTCCAGGGAATGAGCTGGGGTGGCAAACCTCCCCTGGTGCCCTCAGATCTGTGGGATTGAGGGAAAACATGAGGAGAGAAAAGGCCCCAAGGTGTGCCCAAGTGCAGCTGCACCCACAGTGCAGCCCCCCTCAACCCCAGGGGTCAGCAAGAGCCTCTTCCCTCGTGAAAGATCCTGGTGTGTCCATTGCAGAGGAGGATGTGGCTCCTGGAACAGGCAGGGGAGGCCAGGAATGAGGCACTGGATTCAGGAGAATGAGTGTGGCAGCTCTTGGGAGCACTGAGGCCACGATTCCCAGAGCCTGAGCAGTGCCAAGGACAGCCCCTGGTCCCAATCCCAGCTCCCTCCCACAGGGAGGACCCTGAGTGCCCCTGGAATTGTTTGCACAGTGCTGAGTCAGGTGTAAGGCCAGGCCAGAGTCGAGGACAGCGGTGTGGAACCGTGCCTGCAGGGTGGGAGGTGGGCAGGGGGGGAAACATCTGGATGCTGCCCAGTGGGACCACAAAACATCCCTGCCCCAGCACCCTGGGAGGGTTTATATGGGGCACTTCATGGCATGGTCCCAGAATAGCTCCAGGGATTAACCCCGGCCCTGAGCCCAGCTAATCCTGCCTGACTGCCTGGATTGCAGCAGTGCCTGCCTGGCTCTGGACACTGTCACAGCAAAGCTGAGCCAGGGCTCAGCACAGGCACAGCAGCTCCTGGGATGGAGCTGGAACAGCCCCAGGGGGAACTGGGCCAGGGAAACCAGGAGAGAACCGTGACAGAGAAATCGAGGGGAACTGCAACAGGGAAAACTGACAGGGAAATCAGGGAAATCAAGGGAAAACTGTGACTGGGAAATCAGGGGAAACTCGGACCAGGAGCTTCCTTGGTGTTCCTCCTGCTGTGGAAGGTCAGTGCATCCCAAGGAGTGGAGGCAGGATTAGCCCAGGGCAGTGGCAGGTGCAGCAGCTCACTTACTTCTCCTTCAGGTCAGCTTTACCTAAAACCAGGGGAGGAGCAATCAGGGCTCGTGTTTCTTCCTCCAGAACCAGCAGCCCTTTATACCTGGGGGTTTTGTTACACAGCATCCCCACCACCACAGCCTGACCAGCAGCCCAGCAGCTCATGGCCGTGCTGCTGCCTGGAATTTGGCCTCCTGAGACCTTTCCTCGACAGCCTTTCCTCTGACAGCTTCCCCAGGGAGTGCCCAGCAAACCCCCCCCAGCTGCCTGCCCTCGCTTTGCACCCCCAGAGAAACCCCCCAAAACTCAGCCACCCCTCAGAGCCAGGGAGTCCCTGGCTGCTGGTCAGAGCCAGGAGCTCCAGCTGAGCTGGGGAGCCTCGAGCTGGGCAGAGTGGGTTGGATTTATCCCAGGAGCAGCTCCCTGGCCTTATCAGCACAGCCAGGGCCACCCTGCTGCAAGCAGTGCAGCACTCTCAGTGCGCCCAAAACCACTCCCGCACTGGGCAGGGGCCAAAGCCACCGCTGGTACCTTGGGGGAGGAACTTCAGCGAGCTGCTGAATACTCAGAAGCGGGACTGGCCCCTCTTGGGCCCATCATTGAGGAACTCGTGGCCCAGCCCGTTGCCACACTTGCCACACATCACCTGGGGAGGCAAAGGAGGGGTTGGCAGCAGTCTGGATGTCCAGGGGAGGCAAAGGAGGGGTTGGCAGCAGTCTGGCTGTCCAGGGGCTCACGGAGAGCCAGCCCGGGGGTGTTTCGGTCACACCCCGAGGGTTCGGGATCCGCACCTTCAACGCCCCCGGGCGCTCCTGGCGCTTGGCCACGCTGTCCCCACGCAGGGTCTCGGTGAACGCCGGCCACGGCGACGAGTGCTCGTACTTGGCGCGGCTGGAGAACAGCTCATGGCCACACTTGGCACACACGTAAATACCTGCGGAGGGGACAGCGGGGGGACACCTCAGCGCGGGGACACGGGACACCCGCGGCACTCAGCCCGCGTGGGGTGCAGCCAGCTGCGGCTGCCGGACCCCGGGAACCCCCAGGACACCCCCAGGGCACCCCCGGGGCACCTCCAGGGGACCCCCAGGGCACCCCCAGGGCACCCCGGGGACCAGGATCCCCACAAGGGTCACACACAGGGACGGAACCCCCGAGCCCCTATCGGGACCCCCCTCCCCATCGGGGAGGATTCCCCCACCCCAACAAGGACCCCGCCCGGACCCACGATGCTCCGCAGAAGGAAACCCTCCCTAACCCCCTTCAACCGCTCACCCGGGGGGTTCCGCCTTGCCGGGTGACACCCCCTGCCCGCCCCGCTGGGGAACCCCCCCGCCCGCACCCCCGGAGCCCGCGGGGAGCCCCCCTCACCCGGCTGGAAGTGGTCCTTGAACACCTCTCCCCGCAGGAAGGAGCAGAAGGACATGGCTGCGCCCGCCGCCCGGCCCGTTCCGTTCCGTTCCGTTCCGTTCCGTTCCGTTCTGTTCCGCTGGCCCGGCCGCACCCCCGCCACGCCCATCCACCGGGCCACCAGCGTGTCCCTCCCCTCCCCGTGCCACCCCCGTGTCCCGCCCCTCCCCGTGCCACCCCCTGTCCCTCCCCGGTCCCTCCTCCGGTCCCGCCCCTGCGGCCCCGCCCCGCCACCCGCAGAGGGCGCTGCGGGCCCGGCGGTACCGGGGCGGTCCCGGGGCGGTCCCGGTACCGGGGGGACCCCGCTCCGAACCCCCCTTCATCTCCCGGGACCCCCGGCCCGGCCCGCAGCCCCCGCGCGGCCTCCCCGGGGCGGCGGCGGAGCGGGGGCAGCCCCGGCGGGGGCACGAGGGGGCGCGGGGCGGAGCGCGGAGCCGGCTCGGGGCTGCGGATGCTCCGGCACCGCCGGTGGCAGCGGGGGGGGGTGCCAGCCCGGCTCTGGGCGTCTGCAACCGGCAGCGGGACCGCGACGGAGCCGCCGGTACCGGCTCTTCAACGCCGGTACCGCCACCGGTACCGGCAGCGCTCCGGCCCGGCTATCCCGGCAGCGGCATCAGTCCCTGGATCCCGGCACCA